>NC_090929.1:1010792057-1012042057 GCF_040938575.1 Ambystoma mexicanum | reverse complement strand
GAACGTGTGTTACAATGGCAATGCTGGCATATATGTTGGGCACAGCATCATGAAAGTGTTTCACAGTGAGAATTCTAGCACATATTTTTGGCAAAGGCATCATGAAAATGTTGTCAGATTCTATTGTGTACTGTTGATGACCTGACATCAATTGGATCTTTCTATTTATTACTTCACATTACCAACTGTAATATTGTATGGCTTTTTACTGCAGTAGTATAACATGCAGCCCATTAGGAACTCTCTCAGGAGAGGGCCACTTCAGAACCTCCTACATTACACAGGGCTGTCTTACTCTACTTGGTCACTCATCTAATTTGGGAAACGTGAATGCCTCTCAATTTATTAATGTTCACCAGCCACCACTGTTCCTGATTCATTTACAATGCTGGTGTTTCCTCAGGATCCCCCCTCATCCCAAGGCACTAAAAGCTGCATCTGCCACTATGTTAGTGGACCTATTTGCATGTTATGTTATCTTGCATTTGTATAGCGCCCCCTGCCATAGTTTATGGCATTGAAGCACTTTGCCTGTAAGGGACTCAAAAGAGGAGTAAAATAATACATTAAGTAGTGGGGAAACAAAGTCAGGAAAATAATTGGGATGAGGGTGACGGATAGATAAGGTGCACAGGAAGGCATGCGAAGGAAAAAGTGGAGGAGCTATATGTACAATTGGACCAAATGCTTCATGGGGCACAACTGCATTCTACGGGGTGCACTGCCAAATTGTTGGTTAAATCTGTATTCCACATGCTTACTGCATGGGTTGTAAGTACACTTTTGATTTCTGTCTAACAGCTAAGGCTTTGTAAACCATTGGGCCCTGTACAACAGTGTTTAAACCTGTCATTAATTGGGGACAAGTAGCATGGAAACTGAGGGGAAAGTTTATCCCCGGGTTTCATGGACTTGTCCTAAGCTTTTGACAAGGTAGATCAGTCCCTTCTATGGACTGCGTTGTTGTCCCTAGGTATTAATTAAGCCATTCTGAGTTTATTGATTCAATTACGCACTGTAACCGAGGCCTTTGTCACTTATGGAAAATCAAGAGGTAAAACTGGTAAATTCCTATGGCCCAGGATGTTAGCAAGGCTGTGTGACTGCATCTTTCCTTTTTAATTTGTATCTCAGTGGTCTTGATGATGCGCTCCTATCAATAACAGCTGGTGTTCCTAAGCCTGCCGGGAGACTTACTTGGCCTACATGGCCGACGTTGTTCTGATTGGACGTACTTCCACCGTTTTACAATCTTTCATGCAGAGGTATGGGAATTTTATGAATCAGCAGAAAATGACTTTGAAGATCCACAAGTCAATAAACATGGTATATCAGAGAGCAAAATCCAAAAAAGCTTAGGTTCCAAATTTCAAATCAATCCCTTTATAGAGTGTACTCCTTTGATTTCCTAGAGATTAGATTTGCAAGCACTAATAACTGGTGAACTCCTATAGAAAAGACAGGATTCCTATGAAACAAGCCGGTGGCGGCGTCTCATGCTTTGCAAAAAATATGGCGAGTGGGGGTCAGTAATGCCAGCCATCAGAGCCTATAGAGCAAAATACTGATGTGTGGCCCCATATGCTAGTTGAGTCTGGCCCCCCAATTCAATTTCTTCATTCGATTTGACTGAGTGTCATTTTTCAAAGACCATTCTTGGTGTGAGCATATCGACAGCTACTGAACATCTGTATCTAGAAACACATAATTCTGTTATCACAGAAGTTATAATTTAGGCCAGCCTTTTTGTGGTTAACCATATGGTATAATGAGGAGGCCATTTTAAATCAAGTAATGTTAATATATATAGTGTATAAATGAAAAAAGCAAATCAGTCTGAATGGCTTCCTGCTGTAAAAAAGATATTTTCGATCATTATGTTTTAAAAAATATTTTGGTTATCACAGTGTAATTCCTTCTACTTCAAAGGGCCTTCTTAAAGTGGTTTATGCTGTAAAAACGAATATTATGCCAAGCCTTTCCATTCAAGCTTAAGTTACTGTTGGACGTGTCCTTCCATTTTGGTATTCTAACGGTGATTCTTCACGTATTTAGCATTGATGTTGAACCCATTAGCTGGAAGGTATATCAGCAAATTTCGTTTCCATAGGATACTATTATGGCAAAATCGCACCAATTGTCAGTACAGTTTGAGATTTGTAGACAATTTACTCCATTTTATCTTTTTTGTAGCTTGTCTGTACTTCCTAAGAAGAGGTATTTCTACCCTCTATTATGAATTAATTCATCTTTTATAACACAGTCAATACTGGAGACCAGTCTCGAAGCGCGGGACTGGGACTCAAACCTGTGTTGCTCTGCGTTGTCTTGCTTCCAAGAGAAACACGTTGCCCCAGAGCTATTCTCCCAGCCCAAATGACAAAAATATGTATACAACATTATGCTAATAAATCTTCTCTTAATGTAGGGTAGCTCTATTTTATTGACCTCAGGAAAATTATTTTGTGTCTGTTGGTCTTTTATAACAACAAACAGGGTTAAGTTGTTGTGGAGAAACAAGGGAGGGCACAGACAAGCCGTTGGTTTCCTTTGAACCGTTAATAGGATAAGACGTGGTAGCACAAAAACAACGGTTTTATAGGAAAATATGTTTAATTCATCAGAGTTTCTAAAGCAGAGAACTGGGGGTTACAGATCCTCGAACTCAAGTGCAAGGGGTGACAAGAGAGTGGCAAATCCATTTGGGTTGGTACATAGCTGTCCAGAACTGAGGATTAGATTCTGTAGCTGTGTGGTGGTGATACGATCTGGATTAGGTCAACTGTTCATATTCCGTTTCCTGTGTGGATATTTTAATTATTCCCGTGGGTCACAGAGAGTCAGAAATACTTGAGGTCCAACAATTGGAAATGCACAGACTAAAAAAGGCCAAGGGGCCAAGTGGTGAGGGGAAGCTCTTCTAAAAATTGCACACTCTTTACATCTGGGTGTGCGCAGGAACGGTTGGAGGCGTGCTTTGTTCAGTGGAACCGCTCGAAATGAGCACGATCCCGAAGTGAGGCCAATCGCCTATAAAAACAGGGATGCAGCGCGCACCAGCCTAGCGTCTGAATGACGTCAGCGGGCGTCTTGGCAACGTCTTGTGATGAGCGGTGAAGGCCCGCACAGGAGTGACGTGCCCAAGCGCCTCTAGAAAGGTGCGGAAAACACGTGAGAACAGCTGATGGTTACAGAAGCTGTGCTGTGCACTCGGAGACCGGGCACACCAAAAAAGGGGGGATATGCCCATAAAGAGAAAGAGGAGGGTGGGTCAAGGGGGGGAAGGAGGAAAGGGGAAAAGGAAGAAAAGGAGAGAGGGGAGCCTAAAGGGGTCAGGATCATGACTAGGTCTATTAGGGGGGCAGGGTACCAGGACCCAAAGGGGAAGCCTGGTGGATCTTCAGACTTAACACATGCACCTCTTCCCCCGTATCTCTGGCTCTCTCTGCCAGATCCATGATCTTCGCGAGTGGCCCGGCCAGATCCAGCACTTTCTCCTGACAACTCCTCCAAGATCTATCAATACCCTTACGGGGGTCTTTGCTTGTCTTCGAAACGAAAGTTAGCATTTTAGGGTCTAATTCTGGGGTCTCGGCCACGTTCCCTGGCAGGTCTGGTCTCGGGCATTCTGCTGAAGTCTCTGGCGGACCTCCTTGTCCAGTGGTTTCCTTAACCTTTTGGTCATATACTGAGCCACTCTTGGAGTCAGAGGATCTCGGATTCAGGATGCTGTCCGGATCAAACATACCTTCATCCTCTTCTTCGAGGTGTTTCTCTTTGCGGAGTCTCTTCCCTCCACTGGGTTTGCATTCCTCCTCTTCTCTCAATTCCTCCTCATCGTGAGAGGGAGGTTCTCCGTCCTCTGGCTCCTCTTCCGAGCCTGGGTTATCTTCTCCTTCATATTCTTCCCCTGGAGTGGGGGTTGTGAGGTCTGGCACTGTCTGGCGCCACAAATATGCTTCACGGAGCTTTGCAAAGGCGTCGACGACCTCTGGGGCCTTTTCTTTCGGCCCTTCCAAAGGGCCCTGGGGGTCGAGAGCAGCTTTCCTCTTTCGGGCCTTGGTACTCCCCAATGACCCTGTCTCTGAGGGTTCTGCGGGCGTGCGATCAGTCCGTCTGGTGCTGTCTACCGGCTGCTGTAACATCGCCTCTAAGGACTCCAGTCTGTCTTGCAGGGGTTTAACCCCTAAAGCCACTGCATCTATCAGTGAGTTACCCAGCACCTCTTTGAAGCTGGCAGCTAGATCTGAAGGCTGCTCTTCTTCGCTCCACTCAAATTCTGACATCCTGAGCGAGTGCTGTGTGCCTCAAATACCTGTAAAGGTGTCTTAGCATGCCCCTTTCAATGTAGACGCTACTGACGGAACAGAAATAGTGTCACTTCTCTTCTCATTCCTTTTAATTAATTATCTTCCTTATTGTAAAAAATATATATATATTTTTTTATTTTTACAATTGTAGTGGCTGCACCGGACTATTTCAGTTCTCAAGGGTGCCTGGGATAGGCGTGTCTGTGATGGGCCCCTCTGATCTGTGCACCATGTATCAGGGAAGCAGGGACTCTGCTCCTGTCTCTGGCGGTTCGCTGCACTTCGCGTGCTGCTGTTTAGTTCTCTGAGTAGGCGAGAGCTGCTGAGCTCTCCGCTATCGTATACCGGGTGAAAGTGCCCGAACTCGCTACATTCGTAGCTTATTTAATGTCACAGCCGGGACCGGCTTCAATCTATCTTCCGCTCCGTTCTGCGTTGCTGTGAAAACATGCAACGCGGATGTGCGTGAGATGAGGCCCCTCCTTCGCAAAGGAGGGGGCCGGGAATTGTGTTACCTTCACGAGCGGCAGCCTCCACCCCTCAGGGAGAGGGCTGCCTCAGGCTCCGCACGGCGCTGTCCGCTCTATTCCGCCGGCTCCTCTGAAACCCCGAAGGAGGGGCCGGAGGCTCCCTGACAGTGCGACTCCTCGAGTTGCCGCAGCCTCTCACAGCGTTGGCCCGCCACCCCTAGAGTGCCGGTCATATGGCACGGGGTAGCCGCGCCGTGAGAGGTCTTCAGCGAAATGGCGACAGTAAAGGAAAAGAACGCAAACGAAAGCAAACCGCACCGTAAAATCAATACGAACGCAGTCTCCCAACACCGCTTTGCAACTCTACATATTGCGTTCTGAAATAACGCCTGCATATAACTATCACATTTATCCTGTGCTATACATCCCAGTTCAAAACACACTCTCTACCCCTACGCAATGCTGTACTTAGGACCACATTACTATAGGGAGATGCACAAAACAGTACTTATCTGCTTGAAGAGCAGTAAAAGAAGAGGAGGAGATCAGGGACAGGAAGTGGTCATAGCTGAGCATGGAATGAGATGGACTACAGAGACTATGGGGATTGTAGTTCAAAAGGAGAAAAGTCTGTTCAGACAATTTTCAGTGTTTTCTTATAGTTTTTGAGTTTGTTGAAACTGCTGAAGAGTGGTAAATTAAAGAAGTTGAAGCATAATTCTCGCCTCCAGTCTTGTCAAAGAATTGCATGATCCTAGCCAGAGCCCTCATACTCTCTAGGTTGGACTATTGCAACACCCCATGTATTGGCGCAAATAAATTAATCATCCAGACGATACAAATCCTCCAAAACAACGCCTTAAGAGCAGCACTCGGTGTGGCAAGAGGTTCACACATATCTGCGATTAGGCGCCATAATAACTGGCTCTCAACTCACAACAAAATCCAGCTTAAAACGGCATCTCTTACCTACAAAGCACTGAACAATGCTGCCCCCAACTACCTTACAGATAGATTCCATAGGAGAACATCCACTAGACCCACAAGACTATTCAACACCAACTGCCTCACCATCCCAAGAATCAAGCTTTCTAAAGTTGGTGGTTGCAGCTTCTCCGTCAAAACGGCCCAACTTTGGAACTCCTTGCCACACTCCATCAGCGTAGACCAACCCTACCCGAATTTCAGATTCAATTACATTAATTGGCTTAAATCTACTGATCAATAAGACCCGTTCATGCTTGACTTCACTCCTGCACTGCATCTACTTGAACTAGACTCTGTACATAGATTGTACATATTCCCCTTGCTGTATTCATTGTTGTATGTAGATAGTACATAATCTCTGTGCCGTACTCATGAATGTATCTATCTGTGTATCTGTACCATCCCTGTTTTACATTCTGTAACCTCTGTATCTAAGCTTTGCATATCCTTTAAACTACTGCGCCCTGATACCCATGGGTCTGGAGAACATTTTAAATTATTAAACAAACAAACAAACAAACAAACAAACAAACAAACAAACACTTAGGCAACACTCAACACAATCATAGGCTTTAGTTAAGTAAAACAATTCACACATATATACAGTTGGATATTTGATTTGCAGTACTCAATTTAATAGTAGACCTTAGATGGAACACATGTAAGTGATCAGAGTAGCTTTAGGTTAGCAAATAATTTCATCAACCAACATTCAATGCTCTAGAAACACTGACACTGGTAATAACTTTTAGCAGCAGCCTTGGCCTAGGAAGTTCAACCCTATCTGGGGGTGAGAGTCTCAAAGTCAGATGTGGCACTGGGGGACCAGGGCCCATGGGTGGAAGAACAAAGAAAGACAGGCACTGTCAAAGTCAAAACATTTAGAAGATTCTTCTGCATTACAAGTAAGTAAAATTGTTGGCAAAAAAGAGGGTTGCAGGGAGGTTAGGTGGACTCCTGCAGGATTGTAGCCCCAAGGACCGATGTCCTAAGCCAGGGAAGCACGATTGGGTTGTCCATCGCAATGTGCCTCATGAAGCTCAATAGGAGCACAGAACAATGGAACAAGCACCAAGGTAGGTAGTTACGAGTAGGACAGTACCTTGTGTGATGGAGAAAGCGATGTCAACCACGGGTGCCCAAGGTGAGACGACAGCAGGCTCTGGTTCGGATTTCTTGCCCTGGTGTCTGAAGTAGGAACATTTGGCAGGCGCAGATGGTCACTCTCTTGCATTGGGACACCCAGCCGATGATCTTCACAATACTGGCTCATTTGGGGCTCGACAAAGGCTTCGGAACAGCAACATATGTCACATGGCAGCTCTCCCTCCATTTCTCGGTCTCCAACTCAGTTGAGAAGATGCTTAAGTGCGAGATAGAGTCACTGCAGGCCCACACATATGCCCAGAAGGTTCCAGACAAAACTGCACTTCACGGGATGATAAACAGCAAGATGGCCCAGGTTCTAGGGGTTGGGAGAGTGCAGCCCAGGATGCTGTTAGCTCTTCATGGGATGGCTCAAATTGCAGTTGGTCTTGAAACTGGTCAGGCCCACAAGACCAAGGGAGAAAGTCATACAGTCTGGATCTTCCCTGTCGCACAGAAAGGAAGGTTGGAGCAACAGCAGTTACTCAGCAGGCACTGGCAGTCGCTGGAGGTGGCTGCAAACATCCTTCCACTTTGCCTGAATTTTCTTTCCAGTGGTCAACCCTGAGTTTCAGCTCCAGGACCCTCTCCTTTTAGGCAGGAAACTAGCTGGATCCACCCCTCACCAGGCATTCATTTATTCAGGCAAATGGTGGCTTGTCCAGGTTCAAACTGGTTCCAGGCAGACACAGTACAGGACAAAGTCCAGCTGTGTTTTGGTGTCCTCTCCCACTTCCCATGCTTTAAGGCACTCAGTGACCCTTGGCGTGCTTTTGCAAGGAATCCCGCCAAAAGCAAAAGATTTAGCAGGACCTCCCCCACACAGGTGGCAGAAGAAGGATCAGGAAAGGACAAGTCATTGTGAGATGGAGAAAAAAGTACAGCCACCACTTTTGGTCAATGGTGGCCCATATGTCCCTTACTGCAGCTGCAACAACAGGCTGCAAGGAAAGTACACTAAAATTTGGTAGAAAATATCCACTGCCACCAGCCATTCAGATGAACTTGTCGCTGTAACTGGAAAGTTAAGGGGGAAGTGGAAAAAGGGACACACTGCCCCCTCAGCACTTCACATATGGTGGGGTGTGAAAATCCCACAAAATAAAAGTCATGTAAGATATAATGTGTCACCCTTTCCTTGGTAATGTCTGTTATTGCAAGGAAAAGAAAAGTGGCAGCTCAAGGAGCTCCCAGCAACACTGCACAGAAAGTGATGTGTGCTGCAACAATACATTGTAGATGCCCTAAAAGTTAGAGGAAAGCATGACTTCAAAAAGATGTAACAAAAAAGGGTTAAAATAGGTTCCCACTCACTCAGGAGAACTGATCAAAAATCCAAGAGTCCTGCAAAAAGTGCTGGGGGATTCACAGGTGTAGAGAATTTCGCACACAAATGAAAATCTACTCTTACAGTTTGTAATGATTAATGTTTCTACTTCATTTTTTATTATTTATTTTATTGTATTGCTTAATGGTTTTGTTTGGATAAAGCATCATTGACTGATGGTCTAATTTCATCAAGACTTTGACATGGTACAATGATACAGATAAGACAGCATTGAGATGCTATATTTAATGAGGCAGAATAAAGATTGCCCACGCTAACAGCTCAGGAAGTCTTCATTCTATTAAAGACATGGAGGCGAACATTATGCTTATCTTTCTTTATTTACTGCCATACCAGCACTTTAGAACTTTAACTTTAATACTGCACATTTATATTTTTTTAAAAACACAGTTATGGAAAACGAAATGGGTTAGTTTAAATGTTTAGTCCTTCACTTTTGTGTGTCAAATGCAATCACTTAGGGAACTACGAGTCCCATGACACTCTTGTCTCTGGTAGTCCAAGCCTCTATCCTCTGCACCTATCAGAGGGCAGCCCCATGTATAAGAACCCCTCTGCCCATGTCCTTTCCTCTTTCTTTATGTCTGAGTACTTGAACTTAATTGTCTTTCGCCAACGAAGCGATCCTTTCGGAACGGAACTGGCAAGAATCCTCGAAAACTGTAAACTCTATGGTCCAACATGACCAACTTGAACTGTCATTCCTCCATTTCTGAGAATTTCTTTATCTGGCAGTCTTTTGCTCATCTCCTGTAAGGAATGGAGAGTAACATATGAGGGTGGGAATGAGCAAATGTGGTACATAGTTAACAACATGACCATGCAAATTGATCTCTTGCTATTCTGGGTGGGATATAATGCTTGCCTCCTTGTCTTTAATAGAATGAAGACTTCCTGAGCTTTTAGCCTGAGCAATCTTTATTGTATGACAAGACAGGAGGCTCGCATTATGCTTGTTCAACGCTGTCCACCCCCCTACTTGGTATCTCGGATACCGGTTTAAAATAGAATGGGCCTCATTACAACCTGGCGTTAAGGTGTTAACGGTGCCGTAAAAGGCTGCGACGCCGTTAAACCCTTAACGCCAGATTCCCACTTTAACGCCTGCTTTTTGAAGGCGTTAAAGTCCAAGGCGCTAAGCGACCTTGGTGCTAATTACGGCACCGTAATTTACGGTGCTGTAATTAGCGCCTTCCCCATTCCCATTGTGCCCTATGGGCCAAAAATGGGAATGGGGAAGGGGCCATGGTGAATGGGGAATTACCGCCCCGCCAACCTTGTAATGGGGCGGAAATTCCGCCATCCACCATGGCGGAATCCGGCATGGACCATGGTGCTGAAAGCACCATGGTCCAACGCCAGGGTTGTAATGAGGCCCAATGTCTTAAAGGTTGACTCTGAGGACCAATCTGCTGACTTCATAATGTCTTGTAGAGACACCCCTGTAGTAAACGTCTTTGAAGCCATCGCCCCCCTGGACGAATGCACGCCAAACAGAGCCAAGTCAATACCTGCCCAATGCATTATTTCTCTCACCCATCTCGCAATGGTTGCTGACGCTACTGCATGATAGGGCTTCCTGCGCGCTATGAGTAGCTGGGACACTCCCTGCGGTCTAAGGTGCGCTGTAGCTTTCTCATAATCCTTGATACACTGCGCTACACAAAGCTTTTCATTACTTGTGAAGTATGGGTAATCTATTACTCTCGAATCTGTCTTTGTCCTTTTTGTAATGGTGAATGATATGCCGTCTGGGTAGAATATTTTTCTATCAATCTCAAGAGCTTTGACATCAGATACTCTCCTACAGGCTGTAATGCGAAGTATCATGGCTAATTTTCCTGATAACTGTGATCGGGATAAGTTCTCGTTATCGGGCCATCTGAGAAAGAGGTGAAAAACATCCCATAAAACTTTGTACTTGGGCATAGGTGGTCTTTTGAGCTTCATCCCCTTGAGCAATCGCAAGACTGCTGGGTGTTCGCCCATGGCGGTACCTTCTATTTCTTCGTGCCCCGCTGAAATGGCCGACCTATAAACTCCCACCGTTCTGAAGGCGCCGCCTTCTTGAAATTTGAAAGCTAGAAAGTTGATGACTTCTACTAAAGGGGCTGAAACGGGATCCAACTTGTGTTCCGAACTCCATCTGGACCACCCGTTCCATGCAGCACTATAGCTCCAAAGAGTGGAAGGCGCCCAGGAGTCTCTGATGCAATCTGCAGCGAGCTGTGAAATTCCTGGCAAGTCCCATCTTTTCCTGAAACCATGCAAGCTATCAGGTGTAACGTGCCCGCTGTGACCAGCGGGTGAGCTTGCCCGGACGGGTCGAGAAGAAGGTCCGGCAGATGAGGCACTATCCTCAGAAAATCCATAGAAAGTTCCATCACTACTGCAAACCAAGGCTGTGCCTTCTCTGCTTGATCTCTACGAATTTTCGCTATAGCCCTCGTGATCATAATGTATGGCGGGAAGGCATAATGTACTGCTGCTGTCCATGGTTGCCGGAATGCATCAGTGCCCGCTGCATCCGGGTCTATCCTCCAGCTGAAGTACTCTAGAGTCTGAGCATTCAGTCTGGATGCAAACAGATCTATGTGCAGGGGCCCCCAGAGATTCTGTAATCGCTGGAAGACCTGAGGATGTAGCTTCCAATCGCTGGAGTCTACAAGACAACGTGAATTCCAGTCTGCTACTTCGTTCTACTTCCCTGGTAAATATTCTGCAGAAACAGATATCCTGTTCTGGAGACAGTAATACCAGAAATTCTTCGCTAACTCAGCTAGCATTTTGGACTTCGTTCCTCCTAATTTGTTTATGTATCATACTGCGGAGATGTTGTCCATCTTGAGCAGTACGCAACATTTTACCTTGTCTTTCGTAAAAGCACGCACTGTGAAAGAGCCCGCTAGCAACTCGAGACAGTTTATGTGGAGATGCAACTCTTCTTCTGACCATTTCCCTCCTGTCTGAACGTGCTCGCATCTGGCTCCCCAGCCTGATCTGCTCGCATCTGATTCTATTATGAGAGCTGGGGCATCGCCAAAAATGGCGCAACCGTTCCAGGCTTCCATATTTTTTAGCCACCAGTTGAGCTCTGTGTGGGCTTAGTGATCTATAGTCACTAATTGATGGTAACGGAGGCCTCCTTGTAGATGTCTTATTTTGAGCCGCTGAAGAGCTCGATAATGAAGAGGCCCCGGAAATATAGCCTGAATGGAGGCTGCCAGAAGAACTACTATTCTGGCCAGATTGCGAAGGGAGATAGTCTCCTTCGCTAGAACCGCTCTGAGCTCCTTCTTGATCGCTCTCACCTTGTGTCCCGGGAGTTCGAGAGAGGCTTTGACTGAATCTATTGTAAAGCCCAGGAATTCTAACCTCTGAACCGGAAGAAGCTGAGATTTGTCTAGGTTCACTAGAAACCCTAGGGAGGTCAGGAGAGAGAAAACCCATTGAACATTCTTTGTTAGAGTAGCCTTCTCTGGCCCAAAGACGAGAATGTCGTCTAGGTAAATAATGATATGAATGCCCCTTTCTCTGATGGCTGCTGCCACCGGTTTCATGAGCTTGGTGAAAGCCCAAGGGGCGGAGGACAGACCGAATGGGAGGCAAGTGAATCGCCATACTTCTCCCTTCCATCGGAAGCGCAGATATTTCCGATAAGCTGTCGCTATCGGAATCGTCTGGTATGCGTCCTTGAGGTCTAGACATGCTAGCCAGTCTCCGGAACGCAGAAGGTCTTGGAGAAGATGAATCCCCTCCATTTTGAAATGGTTGTACACCACCCACTCGTTTGTCTTTCGGATTGATTACTGGCCTCATCTTGTCTCCTCTGTGAACTAGAAACATGTTGCTGAGGAATCCGGGACCTCCCTGGTATTCGCGCTCTATTGTGTTTTTGCTTTCTAATTTGCTGAGTTCGCTGTGCAGGAGCGCTGACTCCTCTTGCGCCATATATATAGGGCAAGGTTCTGTTCTTTGCATGGGAGTTCCTATAAATTCTATCTGTAGACCCGCTACTGCCTGCAGCACCCATGCATCTCTTGATAAGGCTTGCCATTCGCTCAGGTAGAAGAGGGTTCTTCCTCCCACACGCCAACTTGCAGTACTCACCGGCTGCTGACCCAGGTTGACTGTAAGATCCTCTTCCTCTGCGACCTCTAGGAAACCTTGATCTAGCTGGGAAGAAGGAGTCTTGTTGTCTAGAGTCCCAGTACTTGGCGCATTGATTATGGGGCCTTCGCTGAAAGTTATAGCGACCGGAGGAGCGACCCCCATGTCATCCGGTCTCGGCAAAAACTCGCCCCGAAAGATCTGTCTGATGGAACTCTGGGCCTTCTCTAGTGCGGAGTAAGTTCCAACGAACTGAGACATTTCTTTCGCGAATGCCTCTCTCCGAACAACAGACCTTTGGCGCCTTCGCCTGCTTTGTAGGTGGCTAGATCGCTCAACTTGTTGTCTATTTTCAATACGATACCTCTTCTCCTTTCTGTAGATAGGACGCAATTGGCGTTGCCCAAGAGGCATACTGCTCGTTGCGCCCAGTTGCCTAGGATGGTCGCATCTACTGGAGTACCTGTATCTTTCGATTTTTCGGCAAGGTCCATAATTTTTGCTAACGGACCTGCAACGTCCAGGAGCTTGTCCTGACATCCCCTCCAGGCACGGTCTACACCTTTTCGGATGTCTCGAAATGCTTTAGTTACAAACGTGACCATCTTGGGGTCTAGGTCTGGCATCTCTGTCAGTTTATTCGGCAGCTCTGGTCTGGGGCACTCCGATCTCATTCTTGATCTCACCTCCCTCTCCGGGGACTTTCTAATGTGTTGGACCATGTATAGTGCCACTCTGGGGGATGGTACCCATTCAGACAACTTAGGGTGCCGGGTGGCTTCTTGGTCGAACATGTCTGCGGTGTAGTCAATATTCTTGGGTTCTTCTGCATCTTTATTGATGTCCTCCTCTTCCTCACCCCCTTCATCATTGGGCAAATAGCCCTTGTCATCTTCCCCTAGATTGTACACCCTTGGGGTAGGGGGTCTATCCTGGCCTTCTCTTTTCATTTTCCAGAAAGGCTTCCTTAAGCCTGGCGACAGGGTCGCCTACCAATTGGGGAACAGTGTTAACTCGTTCAGTATTGCCCGGGGGGGGTCAAAGAGTGCTTGCTCTTCCGGGCTACCTTACACCCCTTTTTCTCAACCCCTTTTTGGGGGTGTCGTGCTGACGTTCCTTCTTCAGGGCTACTAGCCTGTCTTTTCCTGGCTGTGAGCTGTTTCTGCTGTTCAGCCATTATCATTTCCAGAGTCTCCAGCCTTTTTGTAATGGGTTGCACCACTTTTGAGACAGCCTGCTTCAAGGCGTCTCCCAGCATCTGTTTAAAACTTTGGGACAAGTCTGATTCTTGATGGGAAGGATCCTCTTCCCACTTTTCTTGACTCCACTCTGAGGAAGTGGATGGAGTGTTAGTTGGGGTGCCAAAGCGAGCCATATTCTTGGTGTTGGCAGGGCCAACTGTGAGGAAGTCAGCAATTGAAGGCTCTAAATAGTTTTCCCACACGTGCTGTAGATCGTTACAGTTTGTGTATGTAAACCGCTTATTGCGATTTATAAATATTCGTCTTCTTTTTTTTTTTAAATTGATTCTGGAGCTCTGATTAAATCACTTCACTCGTTCGTGGCTCAACTCGCACTCCGAACGGAAGCAGGATACCTAGGGGAAGCTGGGAAACCTGGGCGGTTCATGCTCCCCCGGGTCCTAACGGCCGCCGTGTTCGCCAGCGCCGTAATGATTCTAGAGAGAGCGGGGCTCGGCAGCCAGAAGCAGGCTGAATTTGCTCGCGGCTCCGGCCCCCGCTAGCTCTGCATGCTACTAACATGAAAATGAAACTTCGATATAATGAGCGCGAGCGCCAATACTGAGTAATACAAAGATTCACTCTCATGTAATCTTAAACATTATCAAAACTGTATAACGTGACTAAAATATCAAACTATAAACGATGTTAGAAAATGGATGTCACTTATCTCAGGCAGCAAAAAGAAAGAGGAAAGGACCTGGGCAGAGGGGTTCTTATAAAAGGGGCTGCCCTCTGATAGGTGCAGAGGATAGAGGCTTGGACTACCAGAGACCTGAGTTTCATGGGACTCGTAGTTCCCTAAGTGATTGCATTGGACACACAGAAGTGAAGGACTAAACATTTAAATGGACCCATTTCGTTTTCCATAACTGTGGTTTTGAAAAAACATAAATGTTCAGTATTAAAGTTAAAGTTTTAAAGTGCTGGTATGGCAGCAAATAAAGAAAGATAAGCATAATGCGAGCCTCCTGTCTTGTCATAGAATTGAAAGATAAAACCTTCCATGATCTGAGATATTTGTATGTAGAAACTAAGTTCATGGTCAAACGAAACAACAGATTCCTAACTCAGGGTGAGGATTTGGCTAAAGGCATCAGTGCATTTGGGCACTAGAATTGTATAGTAGAAACAGTGCTCCAGGTAAAACTTTGAAGCAGGAGTATGTGTTGTTAACATCTTTGGGTAGTTACTGAGTTAAAGCTTGTGGCAAAAAGTCACTAAGAGTCCACTGCGCTTGCAAATTGGAATGCGAGAACAAGTCTAAGGCTGCAGGTGACTAGTCGAGGTTGGGTACTTTGCCTGAGTACGCCACAGGGGTAAATTGTTTAGAAGACAAATTCAGTCTCACAGCGCCAAAGTCAAATGGATTACAATGCACTTCCAATGTTGTGAATTTATTAATTCAAGTCCAGTATGTCCAGCCTGACACGTGTTTCGAGCACACAATTGCTCTTCTTCAGAGGCTGATTACAACAAGAATCATCAACAGAAATATGAGATTCATAACATAAATTGATAATCGAGAAGTGCAGCTCGAAAAATCAAATTGATTACACGGTACAATGCAGACAGTCACAAGCTCCATTCAATTGTTAAAAGGCATTGGCACCTACTGCATTTAGACCAGGATATGACTAATTGGATAGATCCATATCCTAACTTTACTTTTAGCAAAGGGACCACCCTGAAAAATATGTAATGTCCATCATTCATGCAAAATATTCATCACAAAAGGACTTGGTTAGACAAGGCTCGGAATAAGGGTTTTCACAAATGTGGTAATTGTTCCATGTGTACATATGCTTTAGAAACGTCATCTGTGGTGTTCGATAAATTGGGTGAACACCTTATTGAGTCATTTATAAATTGCAATTCAAAATATGTAGTATATTGCATCATCTGTGTCTGTGGTTTGAAATATATAGGCAGCACCATAAGACCATTGAAAATACATATTAGGGAACACCTCTCCACGATAGCCAGCCAACAAGCCAAATACCTTCTGGCAAGCCATTGGCAAAAATGCCACTAATTGACAATAAATCGGATATCAAGTTTGTGGGTTTGGTCAAGGCTACGTTGTCACCACGAGGTGAAAATTTGACCATGAAATTACAGAGCTTGGAAGCTAGACTCATTTGTAAATATCGAACTGTCTTTTCTGGTCCAAATTCGGATCATGAGTTTGCGGTCTTCTTATGAATGTTTTTCATGAATATTTCTGTATGTTATTAGACGGATGCATGAGAACCAGTATAACTAAAACAAAAATAACTTTCAGGTTGCAGAAGACTCTATAATTGTAGGAATTGTCTATGCTAACATGCAGTTTGTTCATGGTTATCTAAATTGTAATTATGTCTGCAGCACTAATATACGCATGATTGTGCAGGCAGAGCACACATGCACAAAGGCAAATTTGTTCTCTCAAGGGATCTAATTTAGAACAGAGTGTTATTGATGGAAGCGCACTTGAGAACCTTCAATGTCCCCAAGCACCACAAGTGTTGGCATGGGGACTTGATTCTGACCAACAGGCAAAGCTAACTGCCAACACAACCCAATTCTCATTCTTTAATTATATATCCCCAAGCACATCAAATATAATCCCAAGCAATGACCTACTGGTCTTATACATATATCTTTATAAATGTATTTGAATGGCAATTGCAACCATGCATTGACAAGAGTTCCTCCTCACCTAAGATGGCCGCACCTATTCGACACGATTCACACACTAGAGTCGCAGGCTAGTGTAGTGAATCTTTAAAACTATTCAGGCAACCGCACGGCTCCAATCATCAGAATTCAGAGCAGCAACACGTTCGAATTAGGTAAGACTGTTGATACACAGCCCCTTAATCTTGCGCGATATCGCGGACCCCCAATCCAATCAGCGGCTTAACTGCAACACGCAAAGAGTTGTATTGAGTTAAGGAGATGCTCATTTCACCCCTGAACAATATGAGTGTAAAGCCAATGCTTTAGTATCCCTGGATCCGACCCTTTAGGCAATGACTGGTCTACACAGACTACCAAATCCTGGCCGAACCCTGGATCCGAACACTTCACAAAAGCAGTCAGCCAAGATGCACAATGGGTAGGAGGATCTACCAAGTAACCACACCTACTTTGTGATGTACTCAGCAGTTGTCCTGTTGAAGGTCTGCAGATTGGTGGGTGAACGAGGCAGGTTACAGAGAGTTGCAGATCTTTAGGACTTGTCTTGTTGGCTTTCGATTTAGGGGTTATAGTCTACACTTCCCTTTCTTTCTCCATTCTTATGTCACATACGGCTCGTTTGGCCAATTTCTTTTTTATAAGGTATTTCTAAAATGTCACGTCAATGCTATTAAAATTCGAATTACTTCCATCATTTTTCATGACTCGCCTGCTGTCCTGCTCTTTCAGTTGTTCTTCGTTGCTATGTTCTCCTGCCCCTTTGCTTTATCTTTAATTTCTTAATGTGTCTTTTATTCAGTTTATCCTCATGGTCATCTACTGCACCTTCTCTGGCTTTTCACTGTCAGCTTCCATTTCATCTCTGCATTCTTTTTCATTTCCATTGTATTGTGTTTAAATGTGTTAATTTCTTAGCTCCTTATTCCCTTGCTTCCTTGATCTCTGTGTGTTCTCCTTTGTGCTGTAGGCACTCTGCATCTCAAATTCTTATTGTTATCCCACCCCTTTGCACATTCTCCTTTGCAGTGTTAGCTCCAAAACATTGGAACTCTTTACCTGCACCTGTAAGCTCTGCTTCTTCCTTATCTATATTTCGCTCTTTACTTAAAGAACATGCCCTTCTTTCTTAAACTTCCTCTGGTTACATTTTGGTATTGGTTATAATTCCTAACTTGTTTTATCATATCCATCAACATCGTATTGAGTATTGAGTCCCATATAGCCTTTCCGGAAAGCGATAGAACGATAAACGAGTCCTATTGGTCCCATTGCTTCCACTTAGGCTGCATGTTTCTGCCCTCTATGTGAAGTAATCTTCCTTGTTACTTCCTTGTAGACCTGTAACCACCTATGTATGTATCCTACTAACTTCGCGCTGAGCTTATAGAGAGGCTCAGCTTCACCTCACTGATGATGCCCAACAAGGCTGAAACACGTGTATGGGGTTGCTGATGGTACTCTTGTTCAGAGAGGAATTGCCATAGCATTTCGGTGCTGGACTGCCCTTGTGGGTGGGACAAAGACTGATATGCAAATGGATATTTCCCATCTGTGAAGGTACAGTGAGCTAAAAGCAATGGCTGCGAACTCTCAATGTGGTTAATAACCACTGAACAGGTTATCATGCCTTGTTCTTTCGAGAGAGGGGCGCCTGCTACCTTTTTTGTATTCTATAGAAAGAGGTTATAGCTGGGCATTGCGTCACAATATGACGGGCAGACTCCACTACCAGATTGCAAAGGCGATCATTTCTTTTTTCCCTGGGCAATTTCTTCCATCTGCCCCTAACACAGGTCTTTTGATCTTTCAGAATCACACAAAATGTAAGTTTTTATACCTTTTACTGGATTAACTGGAAATATTATGCCAAGATGGAACAAAGCATCAAAGGTCAGGGCCTCTAACGAAGGCGGAGGTCACATACCATGGATCCATGGTAGGTGATATTCACCCTCGTTAGAACTTTCACCCTTTGACCTTTGAGAACAATTCCTTGTTAGGTCCTTGTTGGTCCAGGGGGCCAGTCTGGAGATGTAAGCAAGTGATAACAATCTACTAAGAATACCTTACCTTTCTCGGCTTGACAGTCCTTGTAGAGCATTATCTTTGCCTAGCGAACAGGTTTGCCAATTGGAAGCTTGTGAGATAACACAAAGCAACGGAGAAACATGGAGTTGGGAGAAGGTTTCCCAAAGATCAGGTTTTGGTACACCAACTTGTAACACAAAACCAATTGTTGATAATCTCCAATGTGGTTGTGCCAACTTGATTCTGATGTATAAATTAGATCCAATATAATACCAGGATTTGTATTGAGTGAAAACTAGGACAATTCTGACAAAAACGGTATCACCTAGATAACTTGGACCCCCGCTCCCCCTACCACCCTGTGAGAACACACCCTGATTCTATGGTCTTCCCAGACTTATGATGGAGAAGACCGTGGCATCTTAAAAGAGTGATAAGGCACCAGGGATGGACTGTTTTATTTATTTATTTATTGAGCATTTGGTAGGTGCCTTTACAACAAAATGGCGTTGTATAGTTGTATTGTTAATTTATTTAAACAGGAACCAGTTTTGTGGTTTCACTTTTGGGTGGTACATAGCTCCTATTCAACTACTGACCCATATTCCTTGACTAGACATGACCTATTTTATAAATATTATTATTGTGTGTGTGTATTAAATTGAAGGTACAGGAGCAATACTGTGTAATAGACCAAAATCATAACCATTCAAAACGAGATAGCTAAATAGACATCTTTTCAAGTTATAGGAGTATGACTGTGCCTTGCATTAGTACTAGATTTCCTTTCTGTAACTTATATATATACATTCTGTTCATTTATTGCTGATTGCTTCGATGCTCTTTTGTTTTGGGTTGGAAGATGTCATAGAAGATCCCAAGAAGGTGAAAGTGATTTCTTTGGAGGGAGTGCCCTTAGTAAGAGATCAGACTATGCAAGCTTGAGAAAAGGTGGCTTTTAACCCTTTGCAAAACTTAATGAGCTCAGCTTTGAGTTGCTGGAGCCATGACAGAAAGTTCTGTAGAGACGAGGCTTCACCGGGAAGGGATCGTCCTCCAAAAGACGTTTGCTTTCTCCTGCTTAGGGAAAAACTATTGTGGTAATCGGTTTATAGACATAATTTCGAAATCAAAAATTTCGAAAGTCAAAAAGTCAAAAAAAAAATGTCGAAAAAAATAATGTCGAATTTATTTTTTATGACGTTTCTTTTCGAAATGGGGGGGTTCCCCCCCCCAACCCCTGTTTTTTCTTTTTTTTTTTTCTTTTTACCTATTTTTTTTATATAAACTAGAGCCCAAAAAAAAATATCGAAAAAAAAATAATTCGACATTTTTTTTTTCGACATTTTTGATTCGACTTTTTTGACATTCAAAGTTTTGTATTCGATATTATGACTGGACACCGTGGTAATCCACTTTAGGCTCTTGGTCTGCTTGCCGGACATCTGCAGCTTAGAATTGTTGCTTGAGTCCCCCTTTCCTTTTGGGAGATGCTAGTCCAGTATGGGGTTATTTTATGCATTCTGGGTTTATAATTGGGAACTCTGGGACTATCCGACAGAGAATGCAAAGAGAAAAAACAGGTCTGGACTATCATCTCCCAAACAGCATGGGGCATGTTGGCTGTAACTCTTAGTGAAGATGGTGGCTTGACATCACCACAGGGCTTTATGCTCAAGGCCACGGGTATTGAATGGCATGCATTGCTAGATCAGAGTCAGTGTAGTTGCTGGATCAGAGTCAGTGTAGTAACATCCCAAAAGGGATTGCACCCAAAGTTCCTTAGGGCAAAGGTTAGGGGCATGCATGATGTTTGGCTCTTTGAGAGTTTTCCAATGTCTTATCTGTAAAGCGTCATTAAATACATATGTAGTAATCAATGAGAAAGAGAACCACTGCACGGACCAGGATCATCTAGTAGGAAAGAAGGAACAGAGACAAAATCCAATGGGGCCGTGTAGGCGATAGAATATTATAGTCACAGTATTGCCTTGGCATTCGAAGTGTCAGGCTCCGTCAAATGTGACTACCTGGTGGCGTATCTTTCGGAAGGGGGAGGAAAAACTAAGAAAATGGACCATTGTGAGGGTCTCCATCGTTGACACAGTGAGGTGCAGATGATGTATTCGCATCCAGGGTTCACTGTTTTTTGAAGCTGGGAGTACAATTATATTTTTGGGGGTCAAAAAGTAATTCTCATTCTCAATGGGGTTATTAATTAGGCAAGTACATATATAGTTTAACACTAAAAGAGACGTCCTTTTATAATGCATACTTCTATGCACCTAGTTATTCATGCCTCTTGACCTTGGCGTTCCTCTTCAGATCTGGCAGTAATAATATTAGAACCCCTTCCCTTGTCACTGTTGTGCTGGTAGCCCTGATCTGAACACACCCATGGGACTGGGTGGGGGTGGGAGCAAGGGGGCAGGATCCTATGTATCTGTTCCCGGGTGTATTTCCTCTCTTGGTTGCCTCCTTATTTTTAGGGCATAAACGTGTCTCATGTGCCGCTTGTCTGTAGTGCTGGTTGCATCCATTGTGTGCAGAAGTAAGCCTGCCCACTACTCATCACCAGCAGCTGAGCATTAAGGGGGGACTGAGGTTTTAGCCCTAGATAATGTTTACAGGAAGTGGTGCGGTATAGACGCTTGGCAATGATACCAGTCCATGTGGCACTGCATCAGAGGCTTATGGTAGAGTACAAGACGGCTATACAAATGTATGTGTGCAAGCACTAGGTACAATGAAAATCACACCATTTAATACATTAATCATTTGAGTTGCAAGTGCAGCAGCTCACAGTTGAAAAACACTCCAATTACATATTTAATTAAATACACAGGGGATTTTATGTTATTGCTTTTTTTGTAATGCACCCATTTACAACAGAGCTGTTTTAAGGCGCAAGGGGTGAGGGCGTTTGGGGGTCAGGTGGTCAATACTAGAGGAGAGGGCAGTTGGGGAAATAAGGGGTGATACAAACGAACGCAAAGGATGGAGAAAATAATTACAGTGGGATACAGAGTGCATTCCAGGTTTAAAACAGACACATCAAAGTGTTATAAACAGAAGAATTATACATCATCTAGTTGTACCCATGTATTATACACCGATCTCTCTCTCTCTCCCTCTCTCTCTCTCATTCCCTCTCTTTCTAGCTCTCCTTCTTATTCATGCTCCTTATCTCTTCCTTTCTCTCCGTCTATTCATCTCCCTGAAGGCGTCCTGGGTTGCGAGGGAAGGGGGGTCTGAATGCAGGAGCAGACTGTAGCTGACTGGACAGCCTTCTTCTGTTTAAGTAATCACGGGCCGTGTGGGCTGCAGGTTAAGGAGCCTTGCTGACCTTTGCAATGCAGCTGCTGAAAAGGTCTATATATGTAGGGTGACTAGATTTTCAAAATCATTAACTGGGACAGGCCAACAATATAAAAGTGGGACTACAATTTGGCAGTGGCTGCGACCACAAAAGTAGGACTACTTTAGCAGGACAGAGGGCGTGGTCAGACATAGGATGTTCTCTAGTTTGTAATTACATACCTTTGGCAGCAATTGCATTACTTTGAATGCTAACGAGGTCATAAAAAAAACAAAAAAAAACGATTTGCCTCACTACAAGTCATGCCATTAAAGCAGTATTGCATTGAATTGAATTTAAAATGTGCCAGTGCCCGATCTTTCGCCCTGTTATTCAAGGAGAGAAGGCGATATGCAGAACCATTTGGTGCAGTGATCCAAAGTGACAGTTCATATCAGGGTTCTAGATGGGGAAGCAGTGGTTTCTGCAGACCCCAGCATACTGTGCTCCCTATACCTTGCTTGGTCTCAGCCTGCTATAGCCACTCCAGCCATTGCTGTCAGCAGCCTGATTGGAGAATAAACACAGGTATATTGAGGGAGGAATTGGTTGCTGGTTCATATGTTCAAAAGTAGAATTAGAGAAGCAGTGACAGAAGCATCCCCCAAAGTGTGGGCCGGCCTGGCGTATGGAGACACATGTTTTCATTGCATGTATCCCACTGGAATATCGCCATCACACTGATGGCATAGCGTCTGTATGGGAGAAGAGAGAGGGGTGCGGACATTATTTAATTGAACTAACATTGTAAACCAGTTATTTTTAATATTTTATAATGTTCAGTTATAATGGTCACTTCCTGTATTGGAATACATTGGTAACATAAAATATTATTTCACTTTGAATACTGAGCAAAGCACATTATCAAAATCTAGAACTGCTATATCAATTAATCCCAATTGTACTCTTTCAAAATACCACAATGAGAAAGGGACGGGGACACATAGCACCAACAAGGGTCCCTGACTACTTTGTATAAAATTAAAGAGCATTTTGGAAACATAAGAATGACTATAGCTCTTAATATTTCACAAATATGTCTATGAAAAAAGGTTGTATGCATGAATCACTAAGTGCCTAATGTGCACTGGTCGTGTTGCTCATTTTTTTATTTTCACAATTCTCTTTCTAACATTACAGTGTTTGTATATGTAAAAGAATGCCATCTGATGAGGGCAGAATAGCGCAAGGGTTTTTGATTTTTAAATTCTAAAATCATTTGGGTAATTCTGTGTCTGAATGGGGGTCTGCTTATCAGACTCCTCTTTCATAAATGCCCCATGTCAAAATCACAGTGCATAATGTGCACTTGTTGAGATAGCCTATAGGTGTCCTCAGTCCCATCTCTGCAGTGGCACGGAACAGGTTCAGTGGTCACATTTGCATTTCTCACTGTTGATGGAATATAAAGTTCTTGCAGCACCGGAGGCTTTTCAATCTTCTGCACCTCTTGATCAAAATTATAATAATTGTTTGCATTAGTCAGCCTGGTGGCAGGTACATCTGTAAATATAAACAATGCATGGCTGTGGCATGACAACCGCTAAAGACACACAATTATACAGCCACAGCAGATTGATATCACACTAGTGTCAGCTTTGTGAGCATACCTTGGCTATGACAGGAATGATGTATATTGGTGTCTGGACTGACTGTCTCCAGAGCCGTGATGCTGCTTCTTTGATTCTCCTGCAGTAAGGGTAACACCTTTCTCCAGTTCATCAGAACGTCCCCCAGGGAGGTCTCCTGGGAAACAGTGCTTCAAAGGCAGCACTGGCATAACAAAGGCACTCTCACACCAGGGTGCTGACCACTGCAATCCTTATTACAACATCCTAAATCGGACACCTTACTGCAGGTTGCTTTGGACCAATCCCCTGTGTCATTTGGCTTTTAAAAGGAGAGGTGCACACTTGTGTTCTTTGATTCATCTTTGTACTTCCACAACGAGAAGAACTATTCATCTGGACCTCTGTTGGGGATGCCCTCTATCCCAAAATCTTTTGTATGGAAGGTGACAGAAGGCAGACGAGAGGTATGTCTCTTGACCATGCCCAGGGAACAGTGAGGGTGATGTGGTACCAAGGCTTCTACGATGGCTTCTCCTGAACCATGTTTCTGTCCACTGGTGGTGAAAGATCTCCTGTACGTGCAAGCCAAGCTCCCTGCAGTTGGACCTCCGAAGTACTCACCTTGTCCTGGAGCCTTGGCTTGGGATTCCCAGCAACCACAGAACCAAGGAAGTGATCCCTGGTCCTTCCTGCATCTCCAAACCACATGAAGACCAGTTTGTGCACCTTTGACACCTTTAACACCATCCAAGCTGCTGCACAGGAACCACCAGAGTCCTCTCTGATTGCAATGCCCAACTGCCTCTGCATTTCTGCGTTTCACTCGATGCCCACACAGTAGCTCCACAGTCTCTGCATTTGGGACTCGCTGAGCCTTCTAGCACTCCCAACTCGACACCACTGCCTGGTCACCATTTCTTTGGGCTCCAAGCTGATGCTGACACTGTACCCCGAAGCTTCTGTGAGCCAGCCGAAACAGCCCAACGCCAAAAGCCAGTCTCAGCTTCAAGTGCCACCGACCCGACATTGCTTCCCTCCTCAGTATCTTCGATCTGCAAGCCATCCCTGCTGCTGAAAAGCACTGCATTGTTGAACCCACCACTGCCACTCCTCGAATCGACTCTGGCCCAGCACCAAAAGCAGCCAAACTCCCTGTTCTATGCCGAAAAGCCTGGTTCAAAGCTGTTGAGCCCCAAAGTCTCGATCAAAAGGTACTAGGAAGAGACCATGTGCCCCGGTCCACCTTTGGGACCATTTTGCCTATTTATCCACTCTGCTCTACCTTGCTCTTAAAGAAAACTCCTCTGCATATTGACATTGTTGGCAATCTAGTGCCTGAAAACGCCTGCTCATCTACCCAGAGTGCCCTTTTACAAGGGTTTGCAGTCTTTAGGCCCGATTCATAGAATATTTGCCCAGTTCAAAATGACTTTGCACTGCTGAAAAGTGACTTTGCACTGCTGACACAAACCCTGATTTATGGAACCGTGCAAAGTGTATTTGTGCAGTGCAAAGTCTGGGCAAAATCAGCGCATAGTCATTTTTGCAGTTCTAAATTAGTAGTAGAAACAAATTGTCCAATAGGATGCCTGTCACTGCGTGAGTACAATAAAGAATTCCTCATCTTGAAGGGGTCTCCAAGTACAGTCCTCGAGAGCACCACCAAAACCAGGTGTTCCGGACAACTACCAATAACTCTAGGGTCTGATTGGGATGTAAAATTGTCCCGGCCACCAATGACAATCCAGCCCAAAATCATGAGCTCAAATGGATTACTTTTTGGGAAAATTGCTTGAGTACTACTCAAGGGCGGGGGGGTTGTTGAAATGTGATGCAAATAGTGCATTTAAAGCATATTTTGTTAGTAGCAGTGGCTAAAATGAGTGCAGTAACTCATCAAACGGGCTCACTTTGGCCAAAGAAACAGGCCCGCTTTGACCACAAAACTGGCCCACATTAGAATGTTGGCCCAGCCCAAGCCTGAATAACTCCCGTCTGCATTCACTGTATTGAAATGTACTTTCTGCGTATGTCCTGAAAATATGGAGTGAATTCGGCTCTTTACGACTGGGATTGGAGATGCCGCTAGGCTGTAATGCCTTGTATCAAGCCAACTAGATGTGGGCATGCCAGATGACGCTTGAACCAGCTTGAGCCAGCTTGGGCCAAGTGGATGTTTCGAGACTGACCTGCGTTTAGAGCCACCGGTCCCTGATAATCTGAGGTAGGCCCTTCATACCCACCACAAATAAAATCATGTAGGGAGGGGGCTATGTGGGGGCGTCTGTCTGACATCCCTCCCTGCACCTCAGCACGTAGGCTCGCTGCTGAGAGCCTCGCAGCCTCGTGTGTCTCCAGTCATCGAGGAGATACACAGAGCAGGGCTTGCCAAACGTGTGCAGTCATGCGTCTCGTTGTCAGCTGCGCACGCAACTGCAACAGGAACAGCAGTGAACAGGGAACGGAAGTGGTGCCACATGCTAGCTACTCCCCCCAGTGCACCTGGGTAGATTGACAAAGTGACATGCGTACATCCGTCCAACCGGATCATGTCATGGGTACTTACTTATCTGTGACACAGCCACACCAGGCTGATTCGCACTTAACTGACAGGATATGTTCCTATGTAACGTCCCTGTCTTCTTGTCAGGCAGTCGGTGCTTGTCAGGATTTCCTGCTCTGTTCAGTCTACACGTTAGGTGATAAAGGTTGATCGGTGCATATTTATGTAACTGGAAGCCCCCCTTCCGCCCCCAATCATCGCAGTTGCAGTTAGCCACCGAATCTGGGCCTTCAAAGAAAATTAAACTGAGTCACAAAATGAACGCCCTTTTTCAACCTGCAATTATTTTCACGAGGTCTTCACGTTTGATACACACCAACTAGGGTTCCCTGTTATGTTGAATTCACATTTTCTTCAGGACATCTTTCATTGAAAAGTGCAGGCACGTGTCAAACAATGGGTACAAGCAAATGACCATGTCACTATTTTCTTTTGTGTTTTTTGAGCTATGTTTCTTTGAGTCTTGAAAGAACAGCTGCAAAACAATTGGATTTTTCCTTAGCCTGACATTACATTGTTTATCCCATTTTGGATGGGAGCCTACAAGTTCCAGAACGCAAAGTGCCATCATATTCTTTTTTGCATGTATATGAAGAATTGTAAAGCTCTTTGAAACCACGCTTTAAGGTATGTTTGTATTAGCCATCAATGAGAAGATGTGTGGAAAAAACATGTTTAAAGGGACAGGGTGCACATTCCAGCTTCACTGCGCCACTAAAGGTGTGCTCAGGCACAAATCATTTTATCTTACTGTGCCATATCTGTCGAAATTGAAATCCCAGTTGTGGGTTTTGTTTTGTGGGGATTAGATACAGGGCACCAGGCATAGGTTGTGTGCTGTGTGTTTGTTTGTTTTTTGTTTGTTTTATTTGCTTACATAGCACACCAAACCCGAGGGTATCTGGGCACTTTAAGGTACATGTTTACAATGTTGTACGAAAACAGTAAAAGATACAGTGCAATACACAACGGTGGATACAAAAATATACAAGAATATACAAGGTGAGGAGACATACAAAATGTACAGGTTCATGGCATAGTTTAGGTAAACGGTTGCAGCGGGCCAAGGTGGCAAGTGGGCGTGTCATACCTCAGCTGTGGTCATAGTCGGTAGGGTGGCTGGGTCTGAGGTCGCTATAGTACTTGGGAGACCTTAGTTTGATTGCGAGAACAGCTAAGTTTTTACGTTGTTCCTGAATGAAAGGAACATTGGGTCTTTAGCGCAAGTGGTAGCTTGCTCCAGGTCATTAGCCGCGAGCACCGGAAAACTGGATCCTCTTGCGTTGTTGAGTTTGAATTTCGGGATGTTGAGACAATAAGCACAGTTGGTTCTAGTGGGTCTAGTAGATTCTTTTCTAGAAAATGTGTTAATCATATACTTAGGGGCTGAGTTGTTAAGACACTTGTGGGTAATCATGAGTGTTCTAAAGGTGATCCTATCTTGGATAGGGAGCAAATTGGTGTTACGTCGGGTTTGTGAAATGTGGTTAGAGCGATGGATATTTAGGGAAGTTCTGAGAGCATTATTTTGCAAAACTTGTAGCTTGTGGAGATTCTTCTGTGAGATGGGTAAGCATAATGCCAAGCATGCATTTTGTTGTGGAGGGTGGGGAGGAAAGCGGCAAATATAGGTTGTGTTTTGGGCTGGGGACACCAAGGGACTCGTTACGAGGATGGAGGTAACCATGCCGCTTTTTGCGGCATGGCTACCTCCATTCCGGGTACCGGGTCTGGGTTCCCTGAATGGAGAAATACAAGGCCATTCCAACCTTGGAGGCCCGGTAGTTCCCCACTCAGGGAACCCGGACCCGGTACATCCCCATTCCCATTCAGCCTCAGAGGGGTTAATGACGGGCCCATTGTTAGCATCCTGGTCTGCTCGCGGGACCTGCAAAAGACGTCTGGTAAAACCAGGCGTCCTTAGCGGGTCCCGCGAGCAGACCTCGTAATGGGGCGGTAAGGGGTTAACAGCTCCGCCACCATTACCGGTGCCGTTAACCCCTTGCCGCATACATCGTAATAAGGCCCCAAGTCTGCTCTCATGCTCATGTTGCTCCTGCCCTATATGCCATCACTTTCTTGTAAAAACATTTTGATGCTGCCTATTTTCAACCTATGTCACTGTTCCACTTTGAAACACCTATACACGCTGACGCTGCTCTCCATAAGTCCTCTTCTTTTGGCAAAGTCCGGGGGAAGGAGTGTAGGGAGTGCATTAGCTAGCCCCTTCTGCAGCCACACACGTGCACACCTTACACACGCATTCATGCAGTCACTCACAAGAATCCACTCACACTTGTGCACCACGTTATTCAAACTCTCACACACACACCTTCATCTTGGCGGTATGCAGCGCGAAGCAAGGGTTAACAGATGAATTTCCTCCCTTTACCCGCTCTCTACAAGAATTTGAACAAGGCTGGAGGTCAGTATTCTGACTCCCAGCCTGAAGATACCTTTACTGTATGCTATAAGGCTGCAATGTGTGGCTCCCGTTAAGCACAATTAATATTTATTGTAATTTAATGTATTTTTTATTTGTATGAGCGCACAAAGCCCGGGGGCATCTGTGTGCTGGTTACATCCATATTAGGTACATTTTCATAAGATGAATTGAAGAGATGAGTCTATAGTAATTTCCAGAAAGTGAGATACGATGGCTCAGAGCGTATGTGCAGGGGTAAATTGTTCCGGAGGTTGGCTGCAATGGTAGGGAAACTGGAGCGACCGGATCTTTTGCGTCTGAATCTAGGTTTGACCTGACAGTGGCTCTGGGTGGATCTTAGAATTCTGGATGATGTACGAGGAGTAATATTCTGGGTTAGGTAAGATGGGGCATTGTTGGATAGACATGTATGCATAGTTGAGAGGATTTTGAACAAAATCCTCTCTCTGACAGGGAGCCAGTGTACAGATCTCTGAGCCTCAGAGATGTGGTCAAATTTGCTTAGGTCCAGTGCTGCCCAGAGGGCGTTGATTTGTATGACCCAAAGCTTTTAATGTTTTTTTTAAGGCCGGAACATGAGCATGGTTGGCTGTCTGGCCTCCCTAAGGGCCAAAAAAATGCTGGATATGCCTCAGGGCTGGGGCTGCTTTACAACGGCCTTGGCCCGTGTACAACATTGGGTGGCAGGGACACCAGGCTTTGCATTTGCAAAGAAACACATTCTTTTTAGACTCTTTCTAAATGCAAGATTCTACACTGATGAAAAAATGGTTGCATTTATATGGAGCAAGTAAAGGACACAGGCATAGTGAGTGAAAGGTTCTGTCGGACCCAGAAGGTTTTTAGAATAACCTATTCTATTTTGGTTTAGTGAACTTCTCCAAGCCCCATGAAAGGACCAAAGTGACTTTACCAAATGGGTTTGGTAATATAACACAATAAGGGCTGGTTGTGAGTGAAACAAAAAAAACATTCCTTTTGTTGTTGTTGTAAAACAAATATTTGTATTTTGAGTTAAAAAGACCTTCTTGGGGTATTGGGCAACCATGACAGTTACTGTAATAGCGAGTAGACTAAGGCAGAGAGAGGTAAAGCCCCAATCATAACCAGGCTGTAACAGAGCTTGTTTGCTATTTTTAAGAATATGAGGCTAAATGTGTGTTTTAGGATATCCTTCAAACCTCAAGGAAAGGCCAAACAAATGTTTGTTGTAAAAGCAATGTTGTGGGTGTTAAATATGGTTTAATGAGGCACGGGGCTGGTAGGCCAATTATGAAGGAAAAGGAGAAGTTAGGGGAGGGGCAGAGCCTTATATGGAAGGCTGTATCACAGCTGCCCCCTTACCTGATTTTACCACCTACCACTATCTGCACTCCCACATGCTGCTGACCCACTCTGGCCCACCCTACCTGGTATGCTGTACCAATTCTCCCTCTTATTTCTTTCTTTCTGTCTTTATTTATTTATTTATTTATTTATTTAATATGTATTCTATTTTCTCCCCTCTGCTCCGCACTTTCTACTCTGCCCCCTTTCCATGTCCCTTCCCCCTTTTCCCTTTTCCATGCACTTGCGCTTTCTTAAATGTCACTGGGACTAGTAAGATGCTGTTTTCTTTTTGTTCTCCCTTGTTCCCCTCCCTTTTTGCCTGGTTGCGCTCTGAAACACTTGTGTACGAGCACGATATAAATAAAATATAATTTTATTTAATTTCTTACATGAAACACACCTTATCATTCCTTTCTTCTTACCTCTTACCCTTCACATGCTCAACATTCCTCTTACCTTAACCATCACAGCATCCTTGGTCCTCCTTATACTGTACCCTTGTGCTAAAGCCAATTGACATCCTTCTCGACCCTCCCCAGGCTTTCATCGCCCATGCTCTCCTAATCTCATCTGCTGTCTCCCCACTCAGATCAAACTTTCAGACCATCTCCCCCTAATGAATTCCCTCCTCAACCAGCCCATCCATCTATCGCTCCCAAATCCTATCCTCTATCTGCTGTCTTCCAGTCTTCCCATTAAACGCAACCATCACCCCATCATGTACACTTTCCCCTCTGTCAGACTCCTACCCTCACACGCCCTTCTCCTCCACTGGAACACCTCACATCCTGCCATAAACCTCCAATCACCTTTCCCTCCATCCTTTTCCAACCTCAGATGCTGTGACTCCTTACCTCTACTTCTCTAGGTTAACCCACTTAAGTAATCTTCTTAACTCAGCATTAGACCTCCTAAAAAATGATCACTGAAGAGTACACCCACTCGCAGCAAGAGGGTCAGACACCTAAGATCTCATACCATTCACCACAGGAGCTTGCAAACTATCCACAAGGAGTGTTGGAGCTCCACGCCCTATTAGCACCCTGTAGGTGGGTGGGAGCCGGCCAATCAGGAAGCTAGAACCGTGGCTGATACTCCCGATCTGGCCCGCGTTCTAAGCTTCCTGATAGCCATCTTTCCCCAACGCTGCTGCATGTCATGTTGACCCTCCTCCCCCAATCCCCACTTACCTGCTTGCTGCTGTGGTGGCAACCATCACTTCAACTCCTACAGTTTCTCTCTATGCTCCGTTTGGCCGCTATGGAAAGGGAAGAGGGTCTCCATAATGAGCACTGCCTTCCTGAACCATGGCAGCCATCTTTGCACAGTGTTTTAATTCAATGAACGAGATGCCGCGTGCGTCCCGTTCTTTGAATGAAAATACGTTTTTTGTAACACCCCAGGTTACTGCTTTGGTATCCCAAAATGCTAATAGCATTAGTAACCTGTTCCATGGGCTATACCGGGGTAAGTCCTGGTACCCTCGTTAAACGGCTTTGCTTTGCTCAGGCCTTTAACACGTTTTGCTAGCTCATTACTGCCGGGTATGGCCCTTGGAACAGGTTACTAATGCTATATCCTGCTCTACAAATTCTCACAAAGTACAGACATTCATGCACTCGTTGGCTTCACCCTGGCTTGATCCTCTCTACCAGCTCCCACTTCAAACCATTGTCCACACTGGGCCACCTCGAATATAGGCAGAACATGTAACCCCATTTTGCACAGACGGTATATGACTGGGCAGGAGTTGTGAACGTTGCACTTTACCAATTTTACTTAACATAACACAACAACAAACTCCCCTTCCCTGTAAAGGAAGTGCAGCTTGCAATTGTATAATAACCACCGCTGGTAAGTGGACAAGTGTTCATGAAATCTAGACGCCCAAACCATGTGTTAGCAGAAAGGGCAACCTGGTTGCAGAACTGTTTGCTTTTTTCCTAAAACAAAATGGAGTCTTTTGAGGGAAATGAAATTCACTTCTCTTTGGAAATCATGCAGGCTCACTGAAGTCGTTTTCCAACCTTGGGTATCAATTTTACTGCCCTTCTCACAGCAGACAATTTTGTTTTTTCCTCTGCTCTGAATTTCATGTCCCATGGGCCAGCTGCGCACGAGGAAGTGAGTAGGTATCTCCTCCTCAAGAGTCTGGAATTCAGATTAGTGAACCTCCCGGGCATCCTGGTTCAAGGACCCACCATTGTTTACTGCCTAATCTGTTTGTATTTAGTCTTCCACTGGAAAAACCTGATACTGTACATTCATAATCACAGTTCCTCTCTAAGGGCTGACGGGTCTGTCAGGAAATTAAATTCCCAAACAAGTGGGACTGACTCTGTTACAACAGCATACATGCCAACAATCTGTGACCGAAAATCTGTAGGAATCTTAAAGTTTCAAAAATAGTCCACGAGGAGTTAATGATAGGAATAGGGCGCATCAGCAGCCCATTGTCATTGAATGAGCCCGCCGCCGCGGGTGCATTCAATGACAATGAGGCGCCTGCCATGCCTTCTGCCACCACGCCAGCTCAGGGGAGCCCTTGAAAGACTCTCCTGAGCTGGCGTGGTTGGGGGCTAATGGCGCCTTTTGTCAAAGGCACCCGCGGCGGAGGGGCACATTTAGTCCGCCGCCGTGGGTGCCTTTTACATCAAAAGCCTGCATGCCGCGCCTTCTCCCGCTACGCCAGCTCGGGGGACCCCTTGAAAGACTCCCCTGAGCTGGCGTGGTGGGGTCTAATGGCGCCTTTTGTCAAAGGCACCCGTGGTAGAGGGGCGCATTTAGCCCGCTGCCGTGGGCGCCTTTTACATCAAAAGCCTGCATGCCGCACCTTCTCCCGCTACGCAAGCTCTGGGGAGCCCCTCAAAGACTCCCACGAGCTGGCGTGTTGGGGGGCCTAATGGAGCCTTTTGTCAAAGGCACACGCGGCAGAGGGGCACATTTAGCCCGCTGCCGTGGGCGCCTTTTACATCAAAGGCCTGCATGCCGCGCCTTCACCCGCTACGCCAGCTCGGGGGAGCCCTTGAAAGACTCCCCCGAGCTGTCGTGGCGGGGGCTAATGGTGTCCTGGGGGGCATGGTGCCCCAAGCGGTCGCCCGGCTCACCCCCCCCCACCCCCCCCAAGGCCAGCTCTGCACCAGAGGATGCGGATCATGCTGTGCCTGGCCTCAGGCAGCCAGGTCCAATTTAAAAAAAAATGTTTTTAAAACAATTACTCTGTAGGGTTGCCAAGTATGCCGTATGCCATTTCACAATTCCAGAGCCCACATTTTGCAGTCAGGTAATAGGGGCCACCCTTCCCGACTGACTACCGTCATCTCAAAGACACCCCAAACTGAGCAACTATCAGGCTTACATGGGATTATGCTACAATGCAGCCTGCCAGGCACAATGAACTTGCAGCTGTAGAGCCGACCAGACACTTTCACAACCACAGTATTACCGTGCTGGCAGGCACCAGTAGAAAAGGGACTAAACCATGAAGAAGACCAGTCTTGGGCCTTTGTTCTGAGCTTTTGATCTCTGACAATGTTGTTGGTTGGAGCACATGAGGGACACCAAGCTACAAACACCCCGCTGGGTCAGCTCCAGGCGTGCAGCTAGACCTAAACTCCAGGGGGCGGGCTAATGGTTAAAATGCTAGGGCAGGGGCTACCTTTGGAGACTTTCCAACCTACTTTTGTGGGGGCGCTGAATGTTTCTGGGAATAAGTGTCAAGTTGGCAGCAAATGGTGCAGGTTGCTGGCATTGGCCATAAGCATGATATGATACGGTGACAAAATGCATGTTTCTCCACCCTGCTAGTGGTCGCCCCTCACCATCTACTTAGTCCAGAGGACAAAGAACACACAGCAGTCGCCTGCTCCTGCTCGGAGGATGTTACACAGAAGAGAAATCCTGCTCCCGATTTAAAATATATATATATATATATTTCTTCAAAAATCGGTATTTGTTGCCACTAAATTGGTAGGCGGTAGGGCTGCTTAAAAAGTGGTATCCTACCGCCTAAATTGGTAAGGTTGGCAAGTATGCAACAGTATATGCCTACAGCCTGGAATCTCCCAAACTCTCTGTGGTCCTGTTTCCTTGGATAGTTTCTAGCCACACTATCAATCCTACATTAATTTTGGGCTTGCAACAAAAAATCGAAAAATGTGCCATTTTTAAATGCGCCGCACAATATTTGACATTCTGCCAAAACGCCACAAAATATAGGGCCTGGTTCATGGAACTTTTAAGCGCTTTGCACTGCCAACAAACACCCTGATTCACAGAGCGTTGCAAAGTGTAATTTTGCAGTGCAAAGAATCTTTGCACTGGTGCAAAAGTGATGCAAAGTCACTTTGCACTACAAAAATACACTTTGCACCGCTCTGTGAATCAGGGTGTTTGTTGGCAGTGCAAAATCACTGTGTACCCTTTTTTAATGCATCTGCCACTCATTTTAATTAGTCTGATTGACAAATATTGGTCAATTTCTGATATACAGTGACAACGATGCCAGTTGCCCAAAGCTCCATCCACAATTTATATGAAGGAATTCCCTTTGTGAAAGAATGTTTTCGATCACAAGGTAGGGCTTTCGGAATTGAACTCTGTAAGTTTTAGTAGGTACATATGATTATTTTAATTAAGCCATTATACTGCAAAATGTAGATAGTTATGCCACAATATTTTCTTTTTCTTGCCATAAAATTTGAAAATCTATGCTTCTACATCCTGGTGGGTGTGGCACATAACAAAGACAGGTCTGCAGAATCAATGGGGTCTTGAACCTGTAGCTCTTCGCATATTTTGGGCTATGGCCCCTAACATCCCTCGCCATTGACTTTACCGGCTAAGGCTAATGGGAGTTGGAGTCCAGAACATCTGGAGAGTCACACATTGCAGACCCCTGCAAGGTAATTGTAGAAGCTGCCTGAGGTGCCATCAGTACAACATCAAATCCGACCGGTTTTAAGGGATATGATAAAATGTCACATCGCCTGACGTTCATTTCTGTCCTCCAAAACGTGAATGCAACGTTCCAATTCTCCATTGTCTTTTTAACTCTAGAGCGACTGATAAAGGGTGACCACAGAGAGACATGTACTACTGACCAACCCAGGTAAGTCCCATTAGTGAGACCTGTTTCCCTGGTTGCCTGGATAGGTTTATCATGGCCCGTGGCACTAGATGTTTTTTTTCACTTTGGGCTCACAGCATGCTGTTCTAAACATAGATATTGTGTTTGCCCCTATAGGTCAGTCACTCTGAAGGTGGGATTGCTTCCACCACCTTTTGATTGCTTGAAGTAACACACTTATTTGCATTAACATATGCAAAGGCAAGTAACTCAGGTCAGGGTCCAACAAGTGTTCATAAGCTGGTTGGAAGTGGGATGCAGTAGATGGTGCAACAGGACTGTGCTTGTGGCTTCATGGCAGTCTTAAGGTCCTTGATCAGGTGGAGCGCCAGGAGCATGACTGCTCTGCATCGCTGGCACCGTACTGTGTCCGTTTGCTGCTTGGCGTGGCTCCACGCACTTCTATGCAGGACCTCGCTAGACCACAGTGGTGCTGCGTCTTGCGAGCTTCCTACACACCTCCCTTTGGTAAACGACAATGTCTATCCATAATAAAGCCATCATACTTCAGCAGTCTTCTGTGCTCTCTTCTTGTACGGCCCTCCTTCATACCTCCTGCGTACGGTGCTTGCATCGCTTCCTGGGACACTTCCGGACTTTCACTTTCTATCTGGCTTTCTATGATAACCCTCACTGATGCCTCTAGTCCTTGTTCTCTCATTGCATCACAGTCTTGGCGGTTGTAGGGATTGAACTCATCTTGCGTTCTCTCAGTTGTCTGATGCCTCTCAAACATTGCCACACGTCCATGTCGCACATACGGCCATCTTCTGTGAGGACTTGATTGGTCTTTCTTTGTATGACTTTTATGGGCTTGCTGAACTTTGACCCTGTCATTTGGTCTTTACATGGTATACACATTTTGATCCAGTCTCCTTCCCTGACTTCCCAACTTTGGGTCGCTCTTCTCTAGTCGCTCCATTTCTTCATTAAGGGTTTGCTATTTTCCAACCTCCACACAACGTCTTCCACGTTTACTTCATCATCTTCTTTTAATTTGGTCAACCATGGTGGTACCAGTGTGGTCAACGCTCTTCTCCCCCTCAGCATGTGGAACGGCAACACTCGGCCTCTACAGTTTTCAGGGGGATCCATTCCTGATGCCGTTGCTGACTGAATCACCCTATTGATAAACCTATTAGCCCTCTCAACTAGTCCATTTGCCAGGGGGTGGTACAGCGCGGCCTTCCTCAGCCTTATGCTATTTCTCTGCATAAATGACTTAATCTCCGGGAACACTAGTTGAACCCCATTGTCTGTGACAATGGGGGTCATTACGCCCCTGGCGCTAAGGGGTTAACGGCGCGGTAAAAGGCTGCGGCGCCGTTAACCCCTTAGCGCCTAATTACGAGGTCCCTTTGCGGGACCCGAACTTAATGGCTGGTCTAGACCAGCCTTTAAAGTAGGGACCCGCAAAGTGACCTCCGAGGTAAGTATGGTACCGCAATTTGCGGTACCGTACTTATCGCCTTCCCCATTCCCATTATGCCCTATGGGACGAAAATGGGAATGGGGAAGGGCCATGGTGAAATGGGGAAGTACCGCCCCGCCAACCTTGGAATGGAGTGGTACTTCCCCATTTCACCATGGCGGACTCGTTACAATACCGGCACCAACCATGGTGCTAATAGCGCCATGGTTTAGCGCCGGTGTTGTAATGAGGGCCAATGTCCTTAGGAAGGCCTTCCCTCTGAAAAATGGATGTGTGGACTTCTATAATGTTGGAGACGAATTCCGCTTCCACCCATTTTGACAGATAGTCTACCATTACTATGCCGTACCGATGCTTGGGAGCCATCACTTCTAACGGATCAATGAAATCCAGTCCCACTTTTTGCCAGACCGCTTCAGGGATTTCTGAGGGAATCATAGGGGCTTTTCTGGTCTTCAAACATTTATCGCTGTTCATGCACTCATGGCATCTCTCAATGAAGACGCATTGCCTTTCTACTTCCAACGCATTTAATAGCATCGCTCTGCGCCTCGCAGCCATGTACCACGCACCTCCTAGCGCCTCTATGTATGTCATGAACAGGGGTTCGCATTGTGGCAATGGGATCACGGGCCTACCTGGCGTTTGCAGGAAAGGCGGGGGGCGTTCCACCTTGCATGGTGATTTGCGGGTGTCGAATCCTGTTCTCATCACCAAATATATTGTATAATAATCAGGTCACTGATTGATTGAAGTAACACACTTTATTTTTCTTAACATATGTAATGGCATGTAACTCGGGTCAAGGGCCATCAAGTGTTCATAAACTGGTTGGAAGTGTGATGCAGTCCTTGGAGCACCACGACTGCACTCGTGGCTTCATGGCAGTCTTAAGGTCCTTGATCAGGAGTAGCGCCAGGAGCATGACTGCTCGTGTCGCTGGCGCTGTACTGTGTCTGTTTGCCGCTTCACGGGGCTCCACGCACTTCAGTGCAGGATCTTGCGAGACTACGGTGGTGCCGCGTTTAGCGAGCTTCCTACACCGCTGTTCCTGAAATAGGAAAATGGTCATGAACCTCATACTTGAGGTCAACATAGAAGAATCATTCCTGCACATTAAGCGATCTTTTCTCAGGGACTCACTGTTTTTTCATTCTGTGGAATTTAGATGACACTGCTTTTTCTTTTTCTTTTGTGAACGCTCACTCTTGAAAGCTTAGATCTGGCTCTTTGTCTATTTCTAGCTACATTAATTGTTGTCCAGCACTAGCGTTGCTGTGAATCTACTTATGCTGCCCTTAACCAATGTGACGTCCTGAGGAGGGCTGGGCAAAACTCCACATGAGAGACAGGACCCTAACAGCCAAAACTCAAGCGGCCTCAGTCAATGTTTTTTGGTCTTGACTGTGGTGTTTTGCTTTTTTTGTTGTATACTTCCATACTTGTACCTTTTGCAGCAATTGTTTTTGTTCATGTTGGTATTACACTTTAGAATTCAGTGTCTCCATCACTGTTGTGTATGTGTTGTCTTTTTGTTAATAGGAGATATACCACCTTTAGGTGTAACATTTTAAATGTTTGAAAAATGAATTTGGGGAAAAGTATTTCTCTTGCAAGTTTTGAGGCAGCAATGTGGCGTCTTTGTTACTATAGCAAAACACAAGAGGTGATGCTGGAAGGCTTAGAATGAATCTTAACCTGTGGCATTGCTCTGGACAACCCTCCAGACCATTACACAGCGAGTAGAGCTGCAGAGCCTGTCGACGCAGGTTCAAATCCCGGCAGGGACAAACTCAGCCTTGCATCCTTCTGAGGTCGATAAATGAGCACCACACACTGTGGGTGTGGTGCATATGGTCTAATAAGCAGCGCTCAGATACCTGAGGGTTCGTAGCGCTAAATGCGAATTATTATTATTACAGAAGGCGACAGACCATATGCAAATCAAGCTTCCTCCCACCCCAAAAGGGGCTGTCTGGCCCAAATTGCTAGGCCACATGCCTTCTGCAGGAGTCCACATCCCCAGACATGTTTCGGCCTAATCAGTGAGGAGTAGCTTGGGTCTCTAGGTGCAATTTGGGGGTGGGTCAAGCCTGATTTGCATATGGTCTTTCCCCTTTTGCAATGGCTTAGCAGGCAAAAAACAATGGTCTGGAGGTTTGCCCAGAGCAATGCCAAAGGTTAATATTAATTCTAAAGCTCCCAGCCATCACCTCTTTTGTTTTGCTAACGTCTTTGTTACTGTCTCATAACCATATGTTTTACAAGCTATGTAACTAATTAAGTCCATGTTTAGCATACATATATATATACATTGCTTTCTGATAAAATCATGATGTACATTTCTTTTTTTGTTCATTTCTTTTGTTGTGAATCAAGGGGTCCTGTTTCTGTCTTTTCCATTGAAAGATTATTTGAAATATGTCATGCTCTATTCAATCCAACGGTGATCATTTAAATGTAAAAAGACTACAGTCCAGCATTCAAATGGCCCATGTGTCCCCCGCCATTAGACCTATGAGTTCTGGCATCGTGGCAAGGTGGTAATTTGGCCTCAGAAAAAACGACACCCCGATTCTTTTTAGCTCCCCGAAATGTCCTATCCAACATTGCAACATTCCCATATCTGTTCACTATTTTTTGACACTTCCACCATTTTGCAACTTTTAGGCGGTTAATGGTGGTGTGCAGCGCTTTACAAAAAAAACCCTAAAAAAAACACTACACATCAATGACCACACCACCCAATCAGTCATTGGTTACTGGTGCCTAAACTACGTAACTCAAAAGGTAATCACATACACGAGCGATTACTTTTCTACATGACACAAGCATTTTTAGCTGCAAAAGAGTTGCCACATGAGTTTTATATATGCATATAAAAAGTCATTTCCGATGATATGGAAAGTTTGCTATTGCTGCAGTTTGCACATTTTGCTGGTAACCTGCAATACTAACTAATTTTCCAGAGTCGTGAAACCTGCAACTCTCCAGATGTTTTGCACTACGACTCTCATGATCCCTCACAATTGACTGTGCTGGTTAGCGCTAATGGGAGTTATAATCCAGAACGTCTGGCGATCCAAAGCTTGTATGCCTCTGTTGTAGGCGATTAGCAAGACTTTGAATTTTCTTAATGTTTCTTTCTGTTTTTCTTCTAGGGCAATTCCATTACTTATTTAATTAAGTTGCACGCCCCTAATCCCTTACTACAATCATTGCAAAGCAAACCCACTACATTCTTTGCATGTAGGAATTTACTGTAAGAGGCAGGGTCGGACTGGGGCCTAAAATTGTCTCGGCACCAATGAAAAAGTGGCCCACAGTTGCAAATGGCAATTCATTCCTTTTGTAACAGCCTGTTTGAATAGTACCCAAACGGGAGTTTTTTCGATCAAATGTAAGCAAATTGTGATGTTTAAAGAATATTTATTCAGCAACACTGGTCAAAGCTACTAGCTGCATAGTGAAGTAACTCATCCAACTGGCACACATTGGGCAAACAAGTGTCCCACTTTGACCAAGAACACTGCCCACATTAGCATTTTGCGTTTTTGCTTCAGGCATTGCCCTAGTGCTCTACAGGCCAGTCCGAGCCTGGTAAGAGGCATGTTTAACAGTTCTCTTTACATTTCTTATGTTTTCTAAGATAACAAATGCTGCATCACCCAAGTTGCTCCCCGCCGCGCATTCATTAGACAAGATGGGGGTTTCAAGCTACCGGCACCGCCAGAAAGAGGCTAGATTCTTGTTATAGGTTTGGTGTTCTAATTTTGCTAATACCAGCAATAATTTTGCTAATACCAGCAAAGTAAATGACTCTTACTGCAAGTGGTAGCATTTATTTTCCACCACTTTAGGATTTCTGTTTGTCCCCATTTTAGAGGCCTCATTATGGACTCCATAGGCACAGACAGGGTTACCCCATTTGTTAGTTCTGCCTGACCCGTTTCTGCCGCTTTTTTATGGCAGCAATACCACCATGTCAAAACAGGCCATTTTATTTTTGGGTACCTCAACCCATAATCAGGCGGAGCAGTAAAACAAGGAGTATACTGAAATACCACCAGTTTTGTCGTTACCGCATTACTTATAGTGAGGCACTAGCTATGCAGGCTGCGGCTCTGCAGATGTTCAGAGTACCGCTCTCCCGATCCCTTACCACTTACTATGCTGAGCAGGGCTGATGTAGGCCAAAACATCTGGAGAGCCAAAGGTCGCAGACCCCTGACCAAGGTCATCGGACGGATGTCAGGATTAACTAGCCATCCCAAGCTTAGGATAGCAAACCGTTTTCACTTAGAAATAATCAAGTAACTAAAAGAAGAATTTTAAAAAGCTTCCGTGCTTGACTTTTTAGCGCCACAGTCAGCTTGAATGTGACATAGGTCTTGTTTCCTAAGACTTATATTGTGGGTCTGATCAGGAAAGTACATTTACTGGTATTACCCAAATTGGTTTCCCGTGCATATATGTAACAATTGACCTTCACAATTGGTCAATTGTGCAAAGGTCAATTGTAATTCAAACGATTGTAGTTCGAACAATTTGTATACAACCCATTTACTATATACTGGAAGCTCCTTCTGCCTAGCTACTCCCAGCCTAACGGATGAAGAGCGGTGCAGCAGAGTCATTGATCATAGAAATATTTAGCTGAAATCACCCAGATGCATCTAAAGCAGCGTTAGTCATAAACACGTGAAAAGTGACCTCATAGAAGGAAACTCTCTGAAGGGAGGAGTGCGCCAATCATAACAAGCAAACTTCCTATCAAGGGAAAATCAATGGGATCCTGGAGTAACAGTCGCGGTAAGTGAACAGCAACGGGCCAGGGGGAAATCAAAAGCCCTGCACTAAACAGTCCAGAGCCAGGTGCCAAGGAAACAGAACAGACACAATAGCAGAATGTTCCAATCAAGGCAGGAAATGCAAGCACAAAGCGAGTCAGCTGTGCAGAAACCTGGCGGGAACACAAGCAAAGAAAAACAGAGTTGATCAGGACGTAAAATGTAAAATGAGCTGGAACTGAGCACAGAATCTGATGCAAGCTGTAGATGAGTGCAGCATCCAATAGGAGCTGTAGAGGAGTACCACATGAGCAGTAGAAGATAGCAGAATATAACAAGAGCAGCTCTACATGAGAGCGGACAGAACAACCTAAGCTGTAGAAGTGTGCAGAACCTATGTTATGTTACTTTGTTGGTATAGCGCCAAAGCCCTAAGGCGTCCGTCCAGGTGCTGAAACGGGAAGAACATGTGGAAACTCAGGAGCAGCACAATTCACAGGGGGTTTAGATAAACAATCTGGTTTTCAGGCATTTCCTAAAAATCTGGTAATTTTCCCCCTTTCGGAGTACTTCCGGCAGCTCATTCCAAGCCCACGCCACCAGAACCGGGAAGGAGCGGCCGCCCCCCCGGGCTCTCTTTATACCTAACAAGAGCTGTAAAGGTAGATGAGTAACAAACCCAACTTAGCCGTATAAGAGTGCAGAATCCAACACTAGCTCTCTACAGGAGAGCAGAAGGCAGCATGAGATGTAGATGAGTGCAGCATCCAACAAGAGCAGCTGTACACGAGAGCAGAAAGAACAACATAAACTGTAGAGGTTTGCAGAAACCAACAAGAGCTGTAGAGGTAAAGGAGTACCAACCCCAACATGAGCTCTTGAAGAGTGCAGAATCCACCAAGCGCTCCACATATGAGCAACACACAACACGAGCTGTAGAAGAGTGCAGAATCAAACAAGAGCACCACATGAAAGCAGAAAGCAACATGAGCTGTAGAAGAGTACCAAATCCAACACAAGCTGTAGAAGAGTGCAAAATACAACAAGAACAGCTGCTCTTCACGAGAGCAGAAAGAACAAAATCAGTTGTAGAAGTGTACAGAACACAACAAGAGATGTAGAGTTGGAGGAGTTCCAAGCCCAATATGACCTGTAGAAGAGTACATAATCCAATACTAGCTCTCTCTAGACGAGAGCAGAAGCAACATGAGGTGTAGAAGAGTGCAGAATCAAACAAGAGAGTAGCTCTACACAAGTGCAGAAAGAACATGAGCTGTAGAAGTGTGCAGAACCAACACGAGCTGTAAGGGCGGAGGAGAACCAAACCACACATGAGCTGTAGAAGAGTGCAGAATCCAACAAGAGCTCCACATGAGAGCATAAAAAACATGAGCTGTAGAAGAGTGCAGAATCCAGCAAGAGCTGTAGGGGTAGGGAAGTAGCAAACCAAACATGAGCTGTAGGAGAGTGCAGAATCCAACAGCTTCACAGAAGAGCATAAAGCAACATGAGCTGTAGAAGAGTGCAGAATCCAACAAGAGCAGCTGTACACGAGAGCAGAAAGATCAACATAAACTGTAGAGGTGTGCAGAAACCAACAAGAGCTGTAGAGGTAAAGGAGCACCAACCCCAGCCTGAGCACTAGAAGAGTGCAGAATCCACCAAGCGCTCCACATATGAGCAGCACACAACATGAGCTGGAGAAGAGTGCAGAAACAAACAAGAACACCACATGAAAGCAGAAAGCAACAGGAGCTGTAGAAGAGTACCAAACCGAACATGAGCTGTAGACATGTGCAGAATCCAATATGAGCTGTAGAGTTGTACCAAATCCAACACAAGCTTTAGAAGAGTGCAAAATACAAGAACAGCTCTACATGAGAGCAGAAAGAACAAAATCAGTTGTAGAAGTGTACAGAACCCAACAAGAGATGTAGAGGTAGAGGAGTTCCAAGCTCAATGTGACCTGTAGAAGAGTACATAATCCAATGCTAGCTCTCTCTACACAAGAGCAGAAAGCAACATGAGGTGTAGAAGAGTGCAGAATCAAACAAGAGAGTTGCTCTACACAAGCACAGAAAGGACATGAGCTGTAGAAGTGTGCAGAACCAACACAAGCTGTAAGGGTGGAGGAGAACCAAACCACACATGAGCTGTAGAAGCGTGCAGAATCCAACAAGAGTTCCACATGTGAGCATACAAAAACATGAGCTGTAGAAGAGTGCAGCATCCGACAAGAGCTGTAGGGGTAGAGAAATACCAAACCTTCTTTAAGACAAGGTAACAGTATCTCAGATGGATGGGGATGCAGATCTTACTCAAACATCAATAATCAGACCGACTCAGGAAGTTGTCAAAAGTCAAAACTGTTTTAATAACAAGTCTTTAAAACAGGGAGTACAACGGACATCGACTGATGCTGAAAAGACTTATCTCAACATAATTCATAAAAAAACATTGCTTTTATACTAAATATTCATCATGAGTGACGGCAGGATATGTGGCAAAATAAGAAAACCTACTAGGGGCTGTGGTTGGTCAAGTGGGCAACTAAGCCCATCCCAAGTGCAAGTCATCTTCTGTGTCATGAAAATATACGACATACTATTGGCTTATCAAACTATAGGTCTCTCTGCTACTTGGCCTTCTATAATTGGTTGGCACACTTGTACCCTTCTGGAAGATTCCACACTCTAGAAGCACGCAACAGGGACTGCAGGTGCTGGGGGATTTGGCCTGGTCATGCCTCCCCACCCAATTAGCCAAATATCCATCATCACTCCTGTGGTTTGCCATTCTATTAATACCTTTGAACTTGGCCTTGCAGAGGCTCTCTGCGCCTGGGAATAAAAGGAAGCATGGTCCTATCTTCTGGTCTCGTTGTAGCTTGACCCAAAGTCTATTCTCATCCGTTCATGTAACTGGAGACCACATTTTCGAGCTCTTCGTTGTATTTTAATACCATTAAATGAAGAAATCTTGGCACCCTCAATGGTTTTCATTACACCTCAAACAGGAGCTGAGCTCGCTTCTCACATTTTTGTATCTTCTTGAGCACATGGAAAGGCTCCCGGCGGCCCGACTCTTGACTCTGGGCCAGGCGAGCGTTTCTCAGATCTTCCTTCACCATCAGCTATTATTATGCTGCGCCACACTTCCAATTCTTCCATTTACGGGGTCCAAGTTTGCTAAAGTGCGTTTGTGGAACATCCAGATTCTATATATTCCTATGTATATACATTGGCGCATCACCGCAATCTATTCACTATGTAGCCAGACTCATGATTATTTTGTCTACTTGCGTTACTGCATCTGTACAATGGTAAAATGGTTTTGCATTGTCTTCGGTGCTTCTTCGCACATGCAATCTTCATTTCAGGGGAAAAATGTTACATTCTTCCTTACTTCGCCATCAGGTTCTATAAGGTGTATGTGCTTACTTCATTTATATCTCTTCTGCGTGCGTCATCTCAACTTCATGTGGCATCACCAGTTCTTTCTCCATTCATTTCCATACTTCTTCCGGGACTTCAGGAGATCATAATTTCTTTGTGGATACAAACAGGGTTTTCTCAATGGATACCTTGTTTAAGGATTTTGCACGGTATTAGCATGGTATTGGCATTCTCACTGGTACTGCACAACACAATTTCTGGTTGCCAACATGTAGGCAGAATAGGGGCAGAACTTCCGGTAGAGATACTCGGCTCCTCCTCTACACTTCCCCCTCTGGGCGATTCATCGACAACTCTCCCATTAGTCTTCACATCTAGACATCCTCGTCTGAAGAAATGCTTCTTTGGAGTCCATGAGCCTCATTAGGACCCTGGTGGTATGGGTTTAATGGCGCCGTTAAAGGTGCCGGCGCCGTTAAACCCATACCGCCCTATTACAAGGTTCCCTCGCGGGACCCGCTTTGGATGTCTGGTCAGACCAGGCGTCCTTTGCAGGTCCCGCGAGGGGACTAGGGAGCTAACAATGGGCCCATTATTAACGGGCCCGTTGTTAGCTCCAACCCCATTCCCATTGTGCCCTATGGGGGCTCGAATGGGAATGGGGATGATCTGGGTCCGGGTTCCCAGAATGGGGAAATACCGGGCCCTCCAAGGTCGGAATAGCCTGGTATTTCCCCATTCAGGGAGCCCGGACCCGGACCCGAGTTTGGAGGCAGCCATGCCCTTCTGAAGGGCATGGCTGCCTCCAAACTCCTAATGAGGCCCCATATCTTTATTACTCCTTTCAGGCATCCTGCTGACTTTACATGCTCATCAAAATTCTAGGTCATAAGATTGCACTGTCCATTTGGACTGCAGTAAATCCATCTTCCCACATACTTCTTATGGTTTCTTGGATACAGGAATTGTGTTCTCTCAGGTACGTGATTACTGGACTTTACATAGTCCTTGATTTCTTCATCTGTCAGCTCTTTTGGTTTAAATCCAGCTGTAACATCAATCATGATGTTCATTCCTGTAGCTTTCTTTGCAGTCTTTTTGCACTGTGTAATTATAATCCTAACCACACAGAATCCAAACATGATCATCACTAACAGGGCTCCAAGGAACTTGAAAATGTTTGTCATCCATTGTGGAATCGATGGGAATATTGACGCAAACCAGCTCTCATCAGCAATATCGTCCACTTCATCTTCCATCTTGACATGCATGTTTGTCAACATCGTTATGACCTCTGTCAAGGTGCCATTCTCGTCATCATCGGAAGGTATGAATGTGCAACATGATTCTCTGATTTTGGCACAAACACCTCCATCAATAGCTTTAATAATGTCCAGAACAAATCTATTCTGAAGGGTATGAAGTCCTTATATCGGAGGATGTTTTTTCAAAGGGTTTTTTGCGCACTTTTTTTTAAAAAAAAACCTCAAATTTTTTAGGGGGTTAGTCAATGATATATATGGAGTGTGGGTGTTTGGGAATAAATACAAATGAAAGAAAATGGCGGGGTTTGGGGGAACCCCCCAGAAATAATTTAAAAAGAATTCGATGGGTTTTTTCATTGAAAAAATCACTGTAAAAAACTCTGTGAAAAAGCATCCAGCGATTAAATGACATGGAACCTTCTGAAGAGTCATGAGTCATATGGCTCTCAGCTCTTCCTTGATAGCATTGAATCCCTTTATCGTGGTATTGATCGTCTGCAAAAGCTCCCATCTGGTTCTTTGTAACCATTTGGCATTTGAAATTGTCCGAATCCCAGGCATAAAGATTATTGTAAAAACTGAAGCAGTCTTGCTGAATAGTCTGTATTCATATGGAATAGCATCCGAAGCTTCTATGGACTTAGCTGAGAAGTAATTCTCCCTCTTCATTCGATCAGGGAGTTCAACAGATCGTCTGTTTCGTAGGTTAGCATCTGCTTTTGGAAATTCACCAATGTTCAGGTCACTCTTTGGAATCACTAATGCTGGAACATGGATAATCACCATAGAACCTAGTGCTCCCCAACCTCTGGGCAGCTTCATATATGCTCTGGATCCACAGGCCCAGTAGTGGTCCAGTATCACTACTGTCTCATCCTTCATTCCTGTTGCATCGAAGATTCGCCCACATTGTTGGTTTTCTCCAACTTTCTTTGTGCCATTATTTCTGAGCCACAGTTCTGCAGTAGCCAGAGGCACTATCTGCAATGGGCCTCCTCTGTCTTTGACAAATGTCAGCAGCTTTGCAAGCCTCGGCCAGAGAGGTTTGCATCCTTTTTCCACTGGATCTATATCTGGTTTATGATGTCCAGTTACTGCCACAGCTCTACATACGACTATGCCTTCTTCCCAGCCATCTGGAGAAAGTACTGTTCCCCAGATCTGCATCTGTCTTCTTTCCTTGCATCTTCATATTTCTTCATCAGTCTTTCCTTGGCAATTGTGTTTTTTATTTATTTCCCATTGGATTCCTGATCCTTTCATGCCTGGCTGTTCATATCTTATCACATGATCTCTGGTGTGTGCACTTGCTCTTGGCTTTAAATTTTGAACATAGTTGTCTTCGTCTGGCACTGTCCATTCAGTTGCCCAGACTAAAGATGTTGTTAGTCCCTGGAATTGACCTCTTGTATGGCAGAGTGCAAGGTGAGTTAAGCAATGAGCTGTTTGGACATCTATTTCTATAGCTATGAATATTTTAGACTTCCCCATAGCATAAATTAGGAGAGCACAAACATACCAATTCTCCTCAGAGGTTCTCTTTCCTACCTCTTTCATGTGTTGATACCACATGTTGTTCCCCAGATGTGCTGTGCTGTCTAAATAATCATTTAACTCACAATCACCCTCTCTTATACTTCTCTTAGGCCTTTTTCTTGCCAGGTGAGCACTTATGAGTATTTCATTAAATACATCAGTATACATTCTTCCTACAGGGGGGAATCATAGGAACACTTGTCAGTGAAATAAGTGACTTTATATGTGTCACTGATGTAGGGATGATCACATATGATCTTGGCTTCCTTGCAAACTCTAACTCTGCATAGCTCACTGGAGTGGGGAGAATCAAAAGGACTTCTATCCTTTTAGAACCAACAAGATATGCAGCATGAATCAGCAGAAATGGAAAGACAATAACAGATGATGTGCATATATAAATTATGCGCCAACACATAAAGCCCAGCCTTTGATGTCTCTCCACACGTTGTTGAGTTTGCCCACTTTCTGAAACTGCATGCTGCTCAATAAATCTCATTGTGTATTTATTTTTTAAGGAAGGAAAAAACCTTTTAATTAGGCAGCCTCGTTAAATGCTCAAGTAGATGACAAATCTGCTCGATTATCTCCACAAGTAACCGACTGATTGCAGGACGATTTATAAAATCTCGTAGAAGCACATAAGTGTTGATGCGGCACCAGGCAAGATAGGGATGAACTTGAATTATATAATGAAAAATCATAACAAGTAATCTGTGGTCATCGTCCAAACAGAAACTCAGTAAGAAACTAATCTGGGAACTGCTCCCTTTTCCAATCATCAAAAAGGTATTCCAGATCAGGCATTTTCCATTTATCTCAGCACTTCCTAAAGTCCAATTTTCAATGAATTCCTATGGCTCAAGAACAGTAATTATCCCACTCCTGTTAAAATATCTATAAGGAGTGTCCAGGGGAGCTACAGTCCAAATGCACAGTTGCATTTATTTATTCCAGAATCTTTGCATCCTTCTTCCTCCTTATCGATCGAGTCTGCATGCACTGAATTGCTTCTTCTTGACTTGCTTTCGAATCGGGTGGGGGTTTTCCGGTCTTACCTGCATAGGGCTTCATGTTGTTAAGGTGTATCCAGGCACATCCTCCTGGAACTTTTACTGTGGATGGAGTAACACTCTCCACTATAAAAGGACCTCTAAAGCGGGGCTCATGCCACTTCCTTGTGAAATTGTGGATCAATATGAGATCTCCACTAAATAGTTTAGGAACAGGTAATTCTTGGTTGAATGATCTTCATCTGTGTCCTGAGACCAACACCCCTTATGCCTGAGTTGATCTGAAATGACAGAGATACTAGCGGTCATACATGTTAAATACACATGTAACTCATTTTCCAACAATTCTGCAGTTGTCTGGCCATCACTCCTAGTCCTCGCTGGAGGAGTCAGAGGCATCCTCACTCATCTCCTTGTTACTAATTCATGGGGTGTGAGGTGGTCCGACCCGGGCTGATTTCTCAATGCATATGATGCAAGGGGCAGACAATACAGCCACCCCTTCTTCAGTGTTAATTTCAACTTGGCGATTCTTTGAGAAGGCCGTTGAGTCTCTCACATATCATGTTCGCTTGTGGGTGACAAGCAGAGGACAACTTGTGTTTAATACTAAGCAATACACTAATTTTCTCGAATATCTCGTTAACAAAATGGGGCCCATTGTCAGATTTTAGCACCTCACATACTCCCCATCTAGGAAATATTTCTCAGACTAAGAACTTCACAGTGCAAGTGGCATCAGGATGTGTGCATGGACCAGCTTCAATCCATCTCGAAAAGGGGCAAACTACCACTATCATATACCTAAATCCACTACATACTTTCAGCATATCAACATAGTCAATATGTAAATGATGAAAGAACCATTCAGTCTAGGAATCACTCCTCTAATTGTTCGCAATGTGTGCCCAGCAGTAAACTTTTGACATACGATGCAATTTACTACATAAAATGCAACGTTTTCTAACAGGTTTGGCATAAACCAGTCTTCTGCAATAGCTGCAGCAAGACTCTCCCTAGTTACATGCACTGGGTAATGTAGCTGTTCTAACACTACCTTTAATAAGGCTATAGCATCACCGCTTCACCAGTGCTGTCCTGTCACCACAATGCTTCAGAAGTGGATAAAAAACACCCCCTCCTTGTCCACAGTTATTTTTCTTCCTGTGGAGCACTACCTTGAACTTTCCTCAATTACGTTCTTGACAGATGATTAAATCCCTCATTGACAATCATAACTGGACCATTTTTTCTTTCACATCAGGAGTATCAAAACAAAAAATATCAGATGAATATGCAACTTAAAGAGGTGATAATATTGGCCCTGAAGAAGACCTATGTATTGAAAGGTCAAGACATGTGTTGGCAGCATTATATCATCACCGACATGAATTAAAAAAGGATCAAAAAGTGAAGAGTTTACTGAGATCTCTCCTTTGCAAGAATTGCAAGAATCGGAAACATATACAATTGTTAATCATATAACTGTACATTGGAAAAACTGTAAACATGTCTATGCGCAGTGGATAGACCTATGCCCAATTTTATAGTATACTTTGTGTTAGGCTCATAAGAAGACCCTTGGTCTGGATTGGCAATCCTTGCAGCAAGGACGTTCAAGGGATTAGTACAGAAACCAAAACAGTTCACTCTTTATATATATTGTGTGGTTTGCGCATCCCCCGCTCCCCAGGCAACTGAGGGTGTACTCTACCCTTGTTTACACTGCGGTCTAGTTGTTGGGAAGTGAGTACGCAGAGCAGGAACTTTAAATATGGGCTGGTCGCAGCTGACAGGAGGCAGGAGAGAGGAAAGCTGCAGACACTGAATCACCTCACAAACCGTAAACTGGCTGTGCACCGTGTTGAAGGCAGAAGTACTGTGGTAGAGGTTGGAGAGGCAGACCCGAAGAAACAACAGAAGCAAAAGTGCAGGTGGTCCACCGTTCGCAGAGTGAAATCCTTGGTGACCATGCATCATGAAAACCGACACCACAGGACTGCCGCTCTGGAGGAGGCAAACGCGAGAGCAGCACAACCAGGCAGAGAGGAACGCAGAGGCACAACAGACAGCTGCTAAGCTGTGGGAAGAAAGTAGGGTTACCGGGTTCTCAACGAACGAAGGTTGCTGTGGAGCAACAACAGAAATAGCTGGTGAACCTAGAAAAGATGGATGAGTTACCAAATTGCTAAATAAAGGGAAATGCTCCATAAGAACGTTAAGATCAGAAAGTAACAAACTCATTATAGAAACTAGAGAATTTGGTATGCAAGTTGTTAATGGATTATTAAACTGTAATTGGGGGGAGAAAAGAATAACCCATATGACAAAGAACTGGCAAGCATCTATAGGAAATGAAGGTTGTGACAAAGTCCTGTAAAGTAAGCACACCAACGATTTATGTAATAAAGTCCTGGCACAAGAATACACCAGGTGAAGCTAAAGATTTGGGCCATAAACTGTTGTTATAATAAAACCCTAGACAAAGGGAATACTAAGTTGAATATCTGTGAGATAAAGTGTTAAAATAACAAGAGAGTAGACCAGGTGAAGGTAAGGACCTGTTTTTGTAATAAAGACCTGGTACAAGAATACACCAAGTGATGTTAAAGATTTGTGCAACCAAGCTTTTGTATAATAAAATCCTGGACCAAGAGAATACCAGGTTAAATTGAATGTCTGTAAAGAAACTGAGTCCTGGCAAGAGAGTAGGGCAGGTGAAGTTAAGAACCTGTTTGTACAATAAAGTTCCGGCAGGAGAGTATACCAGTACTTATGCAATAAACTGCTTATACAACAGAGTCCTGACAAGAGATTAGGACAAATGAAGTCAAAGTATGTGTACAACAAACTGTTTATACAATATAGTCCTGGTAGGAGAGTATAACAGGTGAAGTCATGTATTTGTCCAACAAAGTATTTAAATAGCAAAGTCCTGGCAGGAGAGTATACAAGGTGAATTTAAGTATTTGTAAAATAAGGTGTTTGTAAACTTAAAGTCCTGCCAGGAGGGTATACCAGGTAAATGTTAATGTTTAAGTATTGAAGCCCAGGCAGGAAGGGACACCATGTGAAGGTGAAACAAGTGTGGAACGTGACCTAGCAGAAGTATGCCCAGGTGGAGATTGATATTGTAAAGACCTGCAATGAAAGATCCTTGGTTTAATGACCTGTTGGGAAACTATGAAGCGAAGAGGGAAGTTCTTAGAAGAAGACATATCCCCAATAGAACTGTTAAGTATTGAAGGAAGAGAAAGCTCAGGGAAGGTAGCCAATTCCCCACACACGTTGAACAACTGGAAGTTAATTTAAGGAGCCAATGGTGCTATCCTGCTCCTCCAGAATTATCAAGGACTACATTGCCTCCCATGCTCCAGTCTTGGCTGATTTCTACAATCACTCCTTTGCCCCATATTCCTTTCTGCTACTCCTCAAGCACTCCATTGTGCACCCACTCCTCAAAAAGCCTTCTGCCGACCCCTGCTGCCTGGCTAACTATCGCTCTATCTCCATTACACCTTTCCTGGGCAAACTCGGGAGAAGCTGGTCATCTCCCAGCTGATCCAACACACTGAATCTGTTGGTGGTCTCCACGACCACCAGTCTGGCTCCAGAGCAGCAAGAGGCATGGAAGCTGCACCCCTGAACAACTGCGAAGACTTGCTCTCAAATCTCAATTCCGATTCTCCTTCTGTTCTCATTCTACTTGACCTTTCCTCTGCCTTTGATATGGTCAATCATGGCAACCTCAGAAATTGGCTCTGTTATACCTTGGCATCACGGACCTGGTACTGTATTGGTTCACCTCCTTCCTCTCTGATCGATCATCGCAGGTTCAACTGGGCCCTTTTCTCTCCTCCATAACATTCTCCACATGTGACATCCCTAAGGGCTCTATCCTCTCGCCGTGGCTCTTCAACATCTACCTTGCCCCTCTAGCCCATTTGATCTCTGCCTTCTCTCCTCACTTCCAGTGTTATGTGGATGACACACAGGACTCCTTCAAGCGTCCCTCCATGGCCTCATCTTCTTCCCCTCTCATTCCTGACTGTCTGACTGATATTCAGGCATGGTGTGCTGCTAACGATGTCTGCCTTAATGCCAGTAAGACAGAGATCCTTTTCATTGGAAACCCTTCCCTCGTACTCTGGGGAGGCAAAAAACCTTGGTGTCATCTTCGACTCCTCTCTCTCCTTAGCTCCTCACATGACAGACCATGCCAAGAAGGCCTACTTTCAGCTGTACCTCCTCAAAGCCATTCTCCCTTTACTCACCTTCCCCCAGAAACTCACTGTCTCCAGAGCTCTGCTCCACTCTATGCTCGACTACTGTAAAAGCCTCTTCCTCAATCTATCTAATTCCTCCATTCTTCCCCTTCTACTAATCCAGAATAGGAATGCAAGACTTATCCTTGCCCTCTAGCCCAGGGACTGCATCTCTGCAGCCTTAAAATCTGTCCACCAGCTCTCAGTCGCTGCAAGGATCAAGTTCAAGACCCTCTTCATCATCCACAAGGCTTTCTGGGGCCTGGGTCCAGGCCACATCCACCTCCCTCTTCCTAAATACCTACCTGCTAGAGCCCTTCGGTCTTCTAGCTCCAACTCTCTGCAGATGAGAGGCTTTTCCAAGCAGAGAGTGTGTAGGGTGTGGGGGGTAGATCTCTCTCTTCCGCAGGAGACCCCCTCTGGAATGGCCTCCGTGCCCTCTCAGACTTGAGCCTCCTTAAGTTCCGGAACCTTCTCAAGAACCTCCTTTTCTCTCCTTCCTTCCCTCTACGCCTCCCCTGCTAATGTTCCCCTCTACTCCATTTTATCTGGCTGTCTGGTTCCTTCCGATTCTTACAGGGCACCAGGCCCTCTATGGCCAGTCTACCAATCATGCTGTTCCCATCTACATCTTGTATCCGGGCTTGCAACACTATGTGTTACTACTAACTTCTGCAATTCTATGCGCTCTCCGCTCTTGCTTCTCCTCTCTTTTTGACTGCCCTCTTTTTCTTTTTCTTTTTTCTGTCCTCCTCTCCCTTTCTCCCTTTTCCTATCTCCTCTCCTCCTCCCCTTACTTTCTTCTATGCACTTAATATATCAGAATTGTCCCTGGATCTAGTATGATAGCAACCTCATCTGTTCCCTCCCCCCTCCTCTTACTTGTCCCCCCACTCCCTTCAGCACTATCTTAAATGTCATCAGGCCTGGTACGATAGTCACTTGTTTTGTTCCTCCCCTCCCTTTCTGTACCCCTCTCCCTCACCTTTTGTTTTCTCCGGCTCTAGCAGTAATGTCATCAGGCCTAGTATGGTAGTTGCCTGTCTGTTTCCATTTCCTTTCCACTCTCACCCACCCTTCCTTATCTATGTCGTAGCACTTGCACTATCTGAAATGTCGTCAGGCCGAGCACGATAGTTAATTTCACATCCTTACTGTTCATAGCCTGTAAGGCTGTCATTGTATTTTCCCTTGTTCCCTCCCTTGCCTTGAAGCACTTTGAAACACATTGTGTATAGGCGCTATGTAAATAAACTATCATATCATATCATACCCCAGCACCTCTGCTCCCCTGAGGCACCTCCCCCAACCTGCACTTGCCCTTCCGGGCTCCCTCCCCCAGCACTAGCCTGGCTGAGCCTGCACCCCTATCAAGCCCATCCGGCCACCTCTTCGCACTTAGCTTGTGGACCTCATTACCCTGCACTCTCTGCATTCCCCTGGCTCTTGTCCACCTGGCCTTCCCTTAGCACTCGCCTAGTCCAGTGGTGCTGTCCCGCCTTCCAACCCTCGTAGCACTTGCACGCTCAAACTCTGACCTGACCTTCCATTTCCTCCTTAGCATTAGCACATTCGCCTTTGACCGGCACTTCCCCCCACCTCCCCACTCCCTGCACTCCTTGTTACTGCACTTGCACGATCCGAATAACACAATGCCTAGTAGGACCATTTTTGCTATTCTTCATCTGCCCCCCCTCCCCCTCTCCTGTCTTGTTGCACCTTGAAACACCTTTTGTTGTATAGGTGTATTATAAAAAAAAACCTGTAAATGAATAAATAGGGAAGAAGGCTAATCCCTGGGGGGAAAAATGCATTGTTTATGAGAAAAGACTTTCTGGTGAATTGGAACTTTTGTGTTGAACTTGAACATTTGATCACTTGGAAAAGTCAAGAATCCATTGTTGATGAAAACCCCTTTTTGTTGGATTTGAATTCTTGTGCTGAACTTGAACATTTGAGCACTTGTAAAAGCCAAGAAACAACCCCCTTTATACCTTTAGCGTTTATTGCGAGTGTGAGGGCCAGAATAGGATTACGGACACAGGACGGATCTTTTGTTTGGACATCTTGACACTGGACAGACTCCATAGTTTGGGTTGAGGTAGGGAAATTCCTCCTAGAATAGGACCCCACTCATTTTAATAAAAGTTTATAACCAAAATGATGTGTCCTCTGTGTAAATGTCTCATTCCTGGCTCCACACATATATAAGTGCACAAGTGCACAAGAAAGTTTATATTTCTTTGGTCGCGAAGTACATGAACAATTTTGTACAGTCTCCAATCTTGCTCCAAATGTAAAAAGTTTTGCTCTTCCCTTCTACCTCCCACTCACATGAATTGTACCTAATAGCCTCTACCACGTAGGTACATTCATTCCTGAGGTCTAATATTTGATAACATGCCCCCGGCCTGTTGTACTTTGTGGAAACTATCAGAGGAGTGAAAATAAGAAATAGAAACCTTACATAATATTCATAACAAACAGTTTAAGTCTCCTGTAGCACAACTCATCAGTGAACACCAACATTAAGTTGCACAACCTTGATTGTTTTATCCTCTAAATAGCCCAAAAACAATAGGAGGGAGACCATAACAAAACTATACTAAAAAAACACCTTGAATTTGTTTTTATTTTTTATTTGTGAATTGGTTTAAAATATAAAAACCTATTCACTCTTTGAGGTAAAAAATATACATATACATCAAATTCATCACTTTCAAGCATTAGAAAATGGAGAAATAAAAACAATAAATGCAACTCATTTAAATTTGAATACCTAACATTTCAAATACCTCTACTAACCTTTTATATAGAGCCAGCAGTTATGTTCTACTGTTTCCAACCATTAAATCTGACCATAGAATATTATCTCTTTCACTGACACTGACGTCTTTGTATTGACCAAAATACCTATGCTTAACATGTCTTGTAGTGTCACAGTCCAATAGTAAATGTTTTATTGTTTCGATACAGTCAACTATTTTGCACAATCAACAGGTTCTAGAGCTCTCCATTAACAATATTCTAGGTGTCATGCATTCAAGGGTTGACAGTATATTAAACGTAAATCTTGTAAAAATGCTCTGAACTTTGTGGCAAGGGAAAATTGAGATATATCTAGATAGTGGTGTTCTTTTCCCTGGAAAATTACTGTAATCTTTGTAAAGCGAATATGTGCATACTGTATCTATTATCGGTTTTCTTTTGACCAAGGTGGGATTTACAATAACTACAGTAGGATCTAAACCAAGCAAAGATAATAACTGTATCATATTTGTTCTAAATTGGTTCAGTGAGGATTTAGTATTTCTTGTAAACAAAGCACACAAAGCCACAAACATTGATTTAAGAGGGGGAACTAACACGTTGCTAAACAATCACATTTTAGTCCGCAATACTCGCATATTCAGGGAAGTCAACCCAAATTCACACCAGATGATCCAATTAGGAATTGCTATGGAAAGTCCCAAACCTTGCTCCCAAATAATTCCCTCTAGGGAATTAAGAAATGGACCAATATCAATCAAAGAGAACTCTAAGCTATATATTAGGACTGGGACTACCTTGGCCAAATGAAACTTGCAAAATGGAATCAAAGAAAATCGACACAGACTCCAATGTATTCTCTTCAACTCCAGTAATCAGGGCTAATGATTTAGCTATAATATGATCTTGGGTAGCCCCTCGAGGTACGTAATAGGTTAGTTTGAAGGTCAGATACTTAATAGAAAGGCACAGTTCCAGACAGGGTCCTCCAACAGCCCATCCCATCACCTTGGACTAATGTTTTCATTAAAATATAACTATTCTTGATTTTCCCCCATTGACTATCAAGTTGTTATCCACATCATATGAGGAGAAAGCAGTACATTTACACTGCAGTCCCACAGGGGTCAAATCAAAGAATAGCATATCATCAGCAAAGGCAAACCAGTTAAGCTTCAATGAGCCAAGTCTTACTGGGAAGGAGTTGCTTGAATTCCATAAGGCATCTCCGCCACAGAGAGGTTGATAAGCAGTGGGGCCAAGACACATCCTTGTTTTAGCCCGACTGAGGTTTTTATCGTCCTAGATAAGGCTCCATCCCTAGAAAGATATGATAATATGATATTATATTTTATTTATATCGCGCTCATACACAAGCGTTTCAGAGCGCGACCAAGCAAAGGGAGGGGAACAAGGGAGAACAAAAAACCCAACAATCTTAACTAGGCCCAGTGACATTAAGAACACGAAAGTACATGTAAAAAGGGAAAGGGGGAAAGTCCGTGGAGGGGGGAGAAGTGGAAAGTGCAGAACAGAGGAGAGAACAGAATAAATAGTAAGTGCACTAAATAAATAAGGCAGTGAAAGATGGTAGCGCAGCCAGTAAGTGGCAAGTGCATGATTAGTCAGATAGAGCATATCTGATAAGTGCAGAAGAAAAAGGGGGACAGTGTGGGTACAGATACAGATCCCAGTGCAAAGGGTGGCCCGGAGGCAGTGCAGGAGGGAGACGGGGTGGCCAGGTGCACTGTGCCGAGAGAGAAAACAGATCAGCAGGGGAGAAGTGGAGCAAAGCAGAAGCGAAGAGGAAGGTCTTGTGGTGCTTCCGGAACTGGAGATGGTTCTCCTCAAGTTTCAAGGTGGCCAGGAGGCTGTTCCAAAGGGAGGCCCCAGCCGAAAACAGAGATCTGCCCCCAGCTCGTTTCTTTAAAAAACAACTGACCCTAAGGGAGTTTGAAATAGAGGAGCGAAGGGCTCAAGAGGGGAGGTATTTACAGAGGGATAGTTGCAGGTATTTTGGAGTAAGGCCCCAGAAAGCATTGTGGACAATGCAGACGGTGTTAAATATTATCCTAGCATCCACTGGGAGACAATGAAGGGATTTCAGAGCTGGAGCGATACGATCACAGGGCTTGAGGCCAAGGACAAGTTTCACAGTCCTGTTCTTGATTAGTTGTAAAGGGCGGAGAGTGGAGGCAGGTGGGTTTAGAAAGAGGCTGTTACAGAAGTCCAACCTAGAGAGAACCAGAGCTTGGGAGACAGTGAGTTCTGAGGGAAGGAGAGGAAAGTCAGAGTGCCTCTAAGGAGGTGCATTAAGAAGTTTGACTTTTTAGAGATGTCAGAGATGTGTGCGGAGAAGGAAAGTGTGGAGTCGAAGATGACCCTGAGATTCTTAGCCTCGCAGGTAGGGGAAGGAGGAGGGCCAAGGGAGGACGGCCAGAGAGTGAGGGGAAAGAATGGTGAAGGGGTACCAATGAGGAGGATCTCGGTCTTGTTGGCATTTAGACAAAGATCGTTGGCGGCACATGAATTTTGAATGGCGATTAGGAAATCAGAGATGAGGGAAGGAGAGGGGGAATCCGAGGGAAGCCTGAAAATTAGTTGGATGTCATCAGCATAGCACTGGAAGTTTGAGCATAAAATGGAAATGCAGTAGGCAAGAGCTGCCAGATATTGCTTGAAAAGTCAGGGCGAGAGGTTAGACCCCTGGGGAACACCACAGGTAGAGAGGGCGATAGAGGATAGGAAGGACCCAAGTTGTACCTGGGAGGGTCGATCAGAACGGAAAAAGGTCAGCCAGGCCAGAGCCCAGGTTATCACAGAGACGATTGAGCAGGATGGTATGGTTGATTGTGTCGAAAGCAGAGGAGAGATCAAGTAGAATAAGGACGGAGGGAATGTTAGAGTCAAGGTTGGAGAGCAGGTCTTCACGGATGTTCAGGAGAGCAGTTTCTGTGCTTCTGGCAGCTCTGAAAACAGATTGGTGGTCATGGAGAGAGCCAACAGAGTTGGAATGGAGGTTAAGCTGAGAGATGGCCAACTTTTCCAGGAGCTTCCCCAAAAAGGGGGTAATGGAAATTGGTCGATAGTTAGCCAGACAAGAGGGATCAGCTGTGGGTTTATTGAGGAGAGGATGCACAAGGGAGTGCTTCAGAGAGAGGGGAGGGGAAAGATCCTGAGGCAAAGGAACGGTTGCAGAAATTGGCAAGGGCCAGACCAAGGGGATCAATGTAGTCGTTAATGGTTTTAGAGGAACAGGGATGGACCTGTTTTGATGAGGTTTTCATAGATCGGACTTGTCTAGCAACCTCATCCGGGGAGAAATGAGCAAAGGAGGAAAAATAGGGAAGGGGGGTGGCTGAAGGAGAGTCAGCAAGCCGGGAAAGGGAGGGGATGGGGGTGGGAGAGGGTGGACAAGATGTCCTGGGTTTTGGAATTAAAGTGAGATGTAAAGGCATTGCAAAGAGCCTGGGAGGCGAGAGGAGGGGTGGAGAATGCAGCAGGGTTGACCAGTTCCTTGCAGATTTTAAAGAGTTCAGCCCAGTTGTTGGATGCCGCAGAGACATGAGCTTGAATGGGGCCTCTTCTTGGAACGGACAGCGAGACGGTATTACCTTTGGAGCTTTACGGCAGGCCAGTTTGTCAGAGGATGAGCAGGAAGCCCTCCATTTCCTCCCAGCCGCCCTACACTTGCGTTTAAGTTTAGCTAGGTCAGAGTCATACCAGGAATTACTCTTGGGTTTGGACTGAAAACTGATCCTCATGACAGGGGCAAGAACATCAAGAGTAGCAGAAATAGAGGAGTAGAGCAGGGAAAGGGCTGTGTCAGGATGTGAGTCAGCCTGAGGTGGAGGCGGGGGGGAGAAGGTGGCAGTGAAAGCCTCGATTGATACACGCTACATGGGCTGGATGTCCGAGAAGGTGGGTGACAAACAAGAGGTAGGCTTGGCTTGGGGGGAGGAGATAGAAAGATGAGAGGAGAGTAGGCAGTGATCACTCCAGGAGAAAGGAGTGGTGTGGGGAGTAGAGAGGGGGAGGTCAGAGAAGATCAAGACATCAAGTGTGTGACCGGCAGAGTGATTCGGGTCGGAGGGGAAGATAGAGAGGGAGAGTGAATCGCAAAGGTTGTGAAAGAGCGCAGATGAGAAACAGGGAGAGTCAAGATGGATGTTGAGGTCACCAAGGAGGAGGAGTTCAGTGGTTGAGGCCAGGAGGGAGGAGGAGAGGTCTGCCCACTGGGAGAAAAAAGAGGTAATTTGATCAGGGGACCGTTAGAGAGTAGCAACAGTGAGAGAGTGGCAAGGAGAAAGAGAGAGCCTGCAGACAAGGCATTCAAAAGAAGAGTAAGTCTGAGTGGGGATGATAGAGGCAGGAAACCACTCAGGGAAGATCAGGGCTACACCCCTCGGGCCAGTTGGATCTGGGGGCGGAGAGGATCATGTAGCCATCAGGGAGGAGAGTGTCAAAACTTGTGACAGAGCTGCCCATGAACCAAGACTCGGTAAGGCCGAGGACATCGAGGTCAAGTTTTTCTAGGAGGTGACAGATGTCAGAGGAGTGTTTGATAGAGTAAGAGTTGAGAGTGGCAAGGTGAAGAAGGTTGACAGCCTTAAAGACCTTCTGGGGAGGGGTACAAATCAGAGATACACCCTGCAGAGGTGTGGAGGGAGCTTGAGATGGGGCAGAGGCAGAAGGAATGGAGGGCAAGGTAGCCAAGTGAAGAAAGTAAGGGACAGCTGTAGAGGAGAGGAAGTTTAAGAGGCGGGGGAACTGTCTATCAAAGAGGAGGAGATTAGCCTGAGGGCCTTGCACCATGACAGTGCCATTCAGGTGGACATTAATGATGACTCTGGAGGAGTCAAAGAAATCCATGAGGACTTCCCAGCGGGTGCCACCATTAATGGGAGAGGAAGAGACAGGACAGAGAACAGAGATCATATGAGGGGTCTGGAGATTTGGTGAATGAACGGAAAAGAGGCTGTCAGTGAGGGTTTGTCTGGCAGAGGTGCTGGAATAGATATCAGCGATGGGGAGACCTGGTCTGCAAGGCAAGATATCCTTTTTGAATTTCTTCTTACCAGACTTAGTGAGAAGGGAAGATTAGTTAATAGAGAAGCAGTTAGAGTAAATAGGAGAAACAGATAACACCATGAGCAAGTCAAGAGGGGAGGCAGTAGGAGAAATATGCAAGAAAAGCGGTAGGGAACAGTCACTGGGCTAGCAGGTTACAATTGAGTGCCAAAGTAAAGTGAAAAAAAAAACAAATTTCAATTACAAAAACACACTCAGATTTAACTTTCAAAAACACCCCAAATTTCAATTATAAAAACACACCCAGATTTGACTTTCATAAACAACTCACATTTCAATTACAAAAACACACAGAGATTTGACATTCAAAAACAACCCACATTTCAATTACAAAAACAAACCCAGACTTGACTTTCAAAAACACAGCAAATTTCAATTACAAAAACACACCCAGATTTGACTTTCAAAAACAACCCATATTTCAATTGTAAAAACACACCAGGATTTGACTTTCAAAAATAACCCAAATTTCAATTACAAAGGCAATGCTAAGGCAACATATGTGAAAGAGATGAGGTATGAGTTAGAGGCGGGTGCTGAGCCAAGGGTGTTTGAAAGCATATAAGGAGACCAGTTGGAGCAACCAGAAGGAAGAGTGAAGGACAATGAAGGGAAAAGGAAGGGTAGGCAGAAGGGGTAAACTAACCCATGGAGAGGGATGTACAAGAGTCATGGTAGTCCAGATTCATGGCTGTGTGAACTGGCGGCACCAGGGTGGGTCAGGTTGTGGTGTAGCTTCATGTAGCGTTCCGGTAATGGACAGGGGGCAGACAGTGGCCCTAGAAGTGGGCCTTAGTTCAGGGGTTGGCTCCACGCCTCCCTGTCCATCCAATTGGATTATAAGATACCGGCAGCCAATCATCAGGACCAAAAGCAGCCAGCCCAGCATGCAGTGATAGTAATGCAGCCATTTTGGAATGGGTTTCCAGATAAATCAAATGGTGCTCAAAGGCTCACAACAGAGCAAATCAGGAGCACACTACAGTGATATGCTATGCGAAAAACATGTGGTTCTGCACACATGCTTCTCTTAAACATGTGGCTGTTATTAGTTGCGCAAACAGTAGATGCATTTCACTTCTTCAAACTTTCGTTTCTTTTGTTTCTTTCTTTTTCCATTGAACAAATATGGCAGTTTTATTTACTCACATTCACAGGGGGTGGGGGGGCAGTAACAAAAGAATGGGATCCATAGGCTTACCTAAGCAAAATGAGGCACTGCTGCTGGAGACGCGCTAAGTAGAAATCACAAACAGCTGATTTCATGATGGAACTTACAGAAGTATTATGATACAATAGGAAGATGAGCCTAAGCAGTGCAGACGGTGGCGCCCCTCTCCTGTTTTGACCTTCAGTTTTTGCAGTATGTTTTGTGAGGAATAAACAAACCTTGATTTACCCTGCTTCTTATGAAACCTGGCATTGGAATTGCTGTATGGTATGGATTTAAATGTATAACCTCTTTAAAAGCACTACCTCATTACTTTTAGATCTTAGAATGCCACTGGCAATTCATTCGGCAAAGATATAACATTTTCCTTTATGTATTTTCCCATATGGCCCCACATGCTTAGTAATGCAACATTCATCAGTGTAATGGACGCTTATACAAGAGAACAGACGTCATGCATCTTAGAGTCACTGCCAGGAATAAGGAGAATGGCACACCTTTGAGCTGAACATGATTTTGATTTTTGAATGTGGTTGTTGGTAAAGCTATATTTCCTCTTCTTGTCTGTAATTCTAGTGGTTGGAAGTGTGGCAGAGTCAATGTTCTTCCCCCATCCTAGAGCTCTCCTTCCCCTACCGATAGGCAGAGCACGGGAGTCAGTGAAGCTAGAATGCTACAGGATAGACAAATACCCATTCATTTCAATGGGACTACCTTCCGTATTCCCTGGCAACAAGTGTCAAGACACCTCAAGACCACAGCCAGGACTCCACAAGACCCAGTCACACTATGGAGAGTCTCATGCATGTGACTCCCACACTCACTTAGGGACAAACCCCATTAATTTCAAGAAGACTCCCTTCCCTTTTCCCTGGGGCAGGAGTCAAAAAAGACCAGTCAGACTTGGAAGAGCAATGTTCCTGCATACTTCGCCTTCATTATGAGTCCCTGCTAGGAGAAAGGCATCTCTTCCCCACCCAGTAGCAAAATAAAACTAGAGAAACTTAAACCAACCCCATTTAACTGTAAGGCTTATAACCAGCAAACCAGCTGGGAAACCCAATTTGAAATGCAAAGAGAAAAGGGAAAACAGGCTCAAGAAATCGAAAAGCCCAGAGCAGTCATCCTCATAAGTCTAAGTAGCACAGTAAACCTGTGAAGGAGGTAAACAGGCTGCAGGCCAAATGAACACATCAAGCACATGGCAGAAATACAAAATGGCCACCAGATTTCCCCACTTCTGAACCACATAGCCTCGCTGACAATGAGGACACAATAGGGAAAGACCTGGCTCCCCAGCTAATCAGGGAGTCAGTATCTGGCCCAGGTAGTACAAAGGCGAGTTCTGTCCGTCCATTTGGGTACCAGGCAAGCAGGAGTGCAAGTGGATGCCAGAGGTGTGGAGCAACTTGTGGAGGTGAAAGTATTGAGCAAACTGGGAGGCAAGAGCGATCTGAAGACCAGCAGAGCTGAAAGACCAAGAGATAACCAAGATAACCAGTATTGATGGTGAAAGCAGAGGTCATAGAAGCAGAAAAAGACTCACCAGTTTAAACCAGGTATAGAGATGCATCTGGTAATACACCCTCTACCGAACTATGACCAGATCTCACCAACCCCACAACAGGTAGGGCCATCATATGATTAGCATGTTCTCACTCATGTACACATAGGCAGGCACACACACATGCATAGGCCCCTCCCTAAACACACACACAAACACTCAAAAGATAAGTGTGCATGCATACACAGCCCTGGTGGCATTTGGCCTTAGCATGCACTCCTTCATGCACACAGAGGCAGGCACGGAAGCATGTGTAGGCTTCTCCCTGAACACCCACAGACTCAAGTGTGGATGCACGCATAGACAGAGATGGCAGTATTTGGCCTCAGCATGCACCCACTCATGCACACACAGGCAGGCTCACAAGCATGCACAGGCCTCTCCCTGAACACCCACAGACTCATGCACAGACCTGGTGGCAATGCATGTGGCCTGTCTTCCGCTCCACTCTTGTGTTGTCTCTGTTCACCTTGCCACTTGTTGCGGGATCAGGCTGGGCATTGACTTTACCTGCTTATGGTTTCATTCGAACTCTGGGGCACCACAGTCATCACCCTGGATGCCCAATGAAAAAACAGAATGCTTCCTTGCAAATGTTTGTTAACACATCATTATTTATCTGGCTGTTATAAAAACATGCTGTATGTTAAGTACCTCCTAGTTGTAAAAGGCCACCTAATAACGAGTTGTTTCTGCATGGAATATTTGGGGTTGGTAGACAGTTCTGCATTGACGAAATATGGGTAATTTACTCGGTTCCATGCTTTTTATGTACCACATGCAGTGCATGTCCCAATTCATAATTATTTTAAGATGTGCAGCTATTGAAAATACCAGCTGTTTGTGGGGTTAGCACCATAATCATACCGAATGTAAGCTGTGAATAACTTTGTTTCTATTCATGAGCCTCTGTACCCAGATTCTTGTGTTGAACACCCTTTTATAGTTCGTGTTGCTTTACACCAGTGGTCTTCAACTGTCCATCTGAGCAAAATTGGGGAAGGCCGAGCTCCCCCAAAAATGCCAGATGGACAGTATGTACAAATGGCTATGAACTTTTGCGTGCCGTCACCGCACCCTACTCCCAGTACAGACCCTGGGCTCCCCCACCTGCTCCCATCAGTCGCTGGGCTCCCTTGTCCCACTCCTACCCAGTCCCTGGGATCTCCCCACCCCATCACAGACCCTGAGCTCTCCCCACCCTGCTCCCACCACTATCCCAGTGCTCCCGCCCATCCTGCTCCTGCCCTCCACAGACCCTGGGCTCCCCCCAGCCCCTTCCCAGGGGCCAGTGGGAGCTGGTGATTTTTTTAAGTGGAGGGGCATAAATATTTCCCACAAAAATGCCACAGCGATCGAGTGCAGCGAAGAAGCCCCAACCAATCGAGGTGGGTTCAGGGGGGTTTGTGAATTTTTTTTTAATAATGGGTTATAATATTGTATTTTAAAGCATACTTTAAAAAAAATGGAAAAAGCCAAATAGTTTGCAATTGGTGCTGGTGGGCTAAAGGGGAAAGCATGTTACTTTTGACTGGACATCTATGATAGACATCCATTAAAAAAAATACCATCCCTGTCCACTGGGCTCCACAGCGCCTTAGAAGGAGAGCTAATTTTGGCAGGTGGGTAGGGGGATTGTGCAACAACCCTCCTTCCCTCTCTACCCTCCACTCGCCAAAATCAGCTCAATGGATAAAAACAAACACGCACACACACACATATCACTCTATCACTCATACGAGAACGTCACCATACTCGCTCATAACACAAGCATACACGTATTCATACACATATTTAAATAAAAAATAAACGAACATAAACATGACTTCTACAGAGGCCTGCGCGTGGGTGCTGAAATGCCCTGCTCCAGCCTGCTCTGTCTGTGTGTGCGAGGAGGCACAGGAGCTCCCCCTTGCACATACAGACATGCTGTGCTCCAGCCAGCATTTTCAATGAGCTATGCAAGGCTGGCGAAGCAAAACGCCCCCAGCCTTGCATGGCTCAGTGAGCATGTGCGGCTGGGGAACTGGACTGTCAAATGAAAACAGTGCTTCCCTTTGACAGTTCAGCCAGCTCAGGAGCACTCCCTCAGCTGGAAAAAGCAGCCGAGGGGGTGCTCAGTGTTTCACTGGGCTGGCTCCTCCATAATGGGTGAGGGGACCACTGGGTGGATGCCCCCTCGCTCATTATGGATGAGCCGCCAGGCTCGGACTGGCCTATAGGGCAATAGGGCAATGCCTGTACCAAAAATGCTAGTGAAGGCCAGTGAAAATGGCCTATTTTTTTGCCCAATGTGGGTCAGTTTGATGAGTTACTTCACTATGCAGCTAGTATTTTTTACCATTGTTGCGGAATAAATATTCTTTAAATATCACAATTTGCTCAAATTTTAACAAAAAACCACCCCATTGGGTATATTCAAACAGTCTGTGCTGCGTGCCACGTTTTCATTGGTGCCTGAGACAGTTTTATGGTCCAGTCAGACCATGTGAGCCGCCCCTGCCCATTTCCTCCAATGTAACGTTTTTTTTTTTTTTTACATTTCTTGCTGGCATCTCACGTCCCCCACCCCACCCTTGCGATGCAGCCTATGCCCCCCTAGGTGGGCACGCCCCACAGTTTGAAGACCTCTGCTTTAAACAAACAATGCATTTGGTATACACTGGTGGGCTGAGCTTAATGTGGGCTTTGGAGCTGCATAACTTGCTGCTTACTTACAAAGTGTTTTCATGTGCTTTTCCCATTCAAAGGCACCTCAGAGTCTACGCTAGTATTGGCCTGCCATAGAACCGAGCCGGGAGACTCGACCAGGGGGAGTGGGATCTGCCGTTGTCGGGCATGTACCATTATGACCATTTCGGCATCATAGTGCACACAGTAAACAGGCCAAATGAACGGAGACTCAAGTCCAATGGCTTCCACGTGGTAGGAGCAGGAAAATAACTTTGCCAAGTATCAGCAAACTCACTAGAACACTGCATGGAGTGCATAAAGGTTGCCCAGAGCAACTTCGACCCTACGGTTGGTATGAGATGGTTGAAACAGTGGCAACTCTTCTGAGATGATGGCACCATACATGGTGCTGCTATGATAAGCCTCATTGGTGGTCCTGTGACAGCCGCTGGAGAACAAGGTCATAACGCAAGAACGGTTTAATGGAGGACAGTAGAGGCTTGTGTTCTGCTGCTGGCAATGGCCAACAATATCAGAACATGCCTTGCCTCCAAATTGGGGTTCATCCAAGACACTGTGAGTGTGCAAATGTTTACCCCAGTTTAGCGACCCTTCTCTGGTAAATTAAGCCTAATGGCTGTAAACTGTTGCCCCATGAGTTCATGGGGGAGTATTACATTGGTTGTCCAAATCCAGGACTAGAGGTCCGGAAACATGACGGATTTTCTGGCTATCCCTCATTAATATTCATGAGATAAATTTGGATACAATTATTCTAAATGTTTCACCTGTCAGGTTTTCAATCCTCGAGGCCTGGAGTTGGAAAACCCAGTAACATCTAATGTAGCCTTATTCCAACTGGAGCTTTTTCAACAACATTTTATCTTTTATCACAAATAATATCTGAAAAATGTGTTGTAGTAGTCTGTGTACAACTTCCCCACATCGATAGAATGCAACAGAAAAACGTGTTGCTTATAAGGAACATACGGGTGTGCTTCACAACATTTTTATATGCATAATATGATTTAATCAAATCAAAAATAACTAATTAATTTACAACTAAAATCAAAATAATGAATTCCAAAATAACGAATACCTTTTTTTAGTTTTTTGGGGTTGTGCCCGCCCCTTTTTTTTGTTCCTAATACTTTTCCCCCACTCCCAAAACAACTATTCCCGCTCCCAAACCTTTTTTGTTTTTTTTTTCCAAATCTGTTATTTTGTATTAGCTATTTTGGATTCGTTGTAATTGGATTCGTTATTTTGTGATTCCACGTGACCACTGCATAACATGTATCAAGTTATGATTTAAAATGACCACACTTTCTTTGTTTAAACATGTGTCACATCTGTTGTGCTATCGCATTACAACAAGCCATGTTTCACATCAACACGTTTCTGTGCCTTTTTACGAAGAGATATTTCTCAGGATGCTGTGTAATGATTTTGAATAATTCTGGGTATTAGACATATCATACTGTGTTTACAAATGTGGTTTATTTTTTTTTGTTTAATGCTCTTAGAACTTTTAGTGTTTTAATGTTGACATCTTTAATGTTCTTTTTTTGTTGTTGTACAAAATAATATTAAAGATAATGGTAACATCAATACATGTACATATTTTCTTTTTTTCCCCAACATTGTTTATTGCTTTAAAGGTATCACAAACAGGCAATAATGATACATTTGCATTTCAATACTTAAGTGTATAATATACAAGAAATCATCTTCCATGTTCTAAAAGTTAATAAGAAGCAGTAAGACGATTTGTTTTATGGCGCTAGGTGAAGTATTCAAGAGTAGTAAGGATCATTTTTGATGGTGCAAACACTCTGGGCCTCATCACGAATTGGGTGGTATCCGGAGTGGGATACAGCCCAACTTTATTTGCGTTAGCGCCCACCCGTCCAGCCGTATTACCGCTGGATCACAGGTTGGGTGATAACCATTACTCCCCGTTTCCCATAATTTTATGTGCAATTACCGTGCGGTAATACCGCCAGCAGTCACTCTGCTGAAAATGGGAATTTTTCTGGCGTGTTTACCCCCAGCTCTGAGCTGAGGGTAAACACGCCGGACTCGAGATTGGGTGGAGCGGCAAATGCAACAGCAACACCATTACCGCGCCGCATTTAAGAGCTACTGCCCGACTCGTGATGAGGCCCATGTTCTTTAATAGTAAGTTGATTATATAATGATAATTATGTGTTATTTATATAGAGCCTTAATCCAAAGCGCTTTACAGAGCACATATTTACATACAATATTGGTACTCATTTATCAACCTCGTAAAGATGAAAGGCTGAGCTGGCCTTGTCGGGATTCGAACATGCGACCTGCAGATCACGCTCAGATCGCAGCAGCGAGCGCTCAACCCGCTGAGCTATCTTACTGGCTTATTGCAGGGCACCTGCATAAGCTTTCCCACAAAGTCTGTTTACATTTTGATTGGAGTAGATTTCGTTGTATGCTGTGTATACAAGTGTCCAAAGAGGAAAGCCTTTGCGTGAAACTCCTCAAAGGTTAACTGAGGCCAGTGCCTTAGTTAGTCCGTTGAAAATAACAGAATAAGTTACATTTGTTGGGAAGATGTGGTAACCTGCTTGTAAAGACAGGTGCGTTTTAGGCAAGCCACAGGTAGTGTGCCTCCAAAATAGGTAGTCTTGAAGACACTGTCTGTTCGCTTGCATGTATGGCATGGCCACACTCACCCACTCGGTGTTGGGCAGTGCTGCCCCATAGCCCTCTCAACACTCACTAATGAAGATGGCGTTCTGCGTCCCTGCCAAAGCGTGCACAACGTCATAGGAAAGGCGGTATGTCAGGAAACGGACGAAAGCCGGTTTATCGCGAAACAGAACAAAAATAGTTTTGATCATCGCATCGTTCACCCTTCCTGCCAGCTGGAGCATTGTTTTTTAAAGGGGATAGGAAGTGTCTGAAATAATGATCATATCACGTGTGTATATAGCCCGTCCTGTCAACTTCCAGCCACTAGTCACTGTTGCCATAATGGGTGTTAACATTTCCCCATGTGATGATTAAGAAGCTGGGAAAGTTGACGAGCTGGGTCTGCCCAGCCAGAATTGAATTGGCGTGAGCTGCTCAGGCCACCCTCCCATTGGCAGGCATAGCTATCAATTGCTTAGGGACTCGCTCCATTGCTAATGACCGGGTGCACCTTCCTAGGCTCCCACCCAAGTGGATGAGATTGCCACAATAAAATCGTTCAGCTCAAAACAATGTAAAATAACATGATAAGTGATGTGAGGGCTGCAAAGTTCATTGCCCCTTTGTCCTCACCGAGGATGGTACAAAGGGAAGGGCTGTCGTGATTTACCACCGGCAACCGATCACTTTGAGAGAGGTGGTCGCGAGACCGGACCTTAAAGGGAAAGGTCTATGGTGTCCAATCCTTGTCCTGTCATGGCACAGGGGCACAAGGATGAGGGACTGGGAGCAGGAATGGCAGATGCTGAGTCTAAGTGCAGCAATGAGCCTATATGCCCAATCCAAGATGGCGCCTCAAAGTTATCAGAATAATCCGGAATGCAGATGCTCCCCAACCCAAGCTGGAGTTGTTTTACTGCCTGGTTAACATGGATAAAGATGTCCAGGCCTAGTATTTAAGGGTTCATATGCCCTTTGCTGTGCATCCTATGGTTTTCCTGTTGCTGCACTTCTGTTCCTCAGAGCTCGGGTTTCTTTCTTGGAAAGCACTATTTTGTTTTCATCTGGCTCCTTGCCTTTCCTTCTGGGGCTTTTGTCCTTTGGGTTATTCGCCATTCAAGCTGCTCTGGACCCCTTCCACTGAACCTTCACCAACATCTTCAATTCTTCTCTGGAGACCCTTGATGGACATGTGTCCCTAGCAGGGGCTTTTGCCTTTAGTACAGAATGGTCCTCATTCCTGAGTCCACTCCTCAGCTAACATACAGTCGCTACTGTCTGAAGAGGCTACCAGAAAGGGAAGACCATTTCTCTTCCCTGGAAGAGCAAGAAAAGGAGTTCTAGTAAGCCCTGCATGTGATGAGCAGCAATAAGGCAGGAGAGGGGGATTCCATCCCAGCTGTTTGGGAGACCCACCTAATTCAACACGGCCAAAATAGGAAAACTCAGTTACACAATATGTACACTGCCTAATGCTGTAGATGCAATATATATATATATACTACCGTGGCCATGTAATATATATATATATATATATATATATATATATATATATATATATATATATATATATATATATATATATATATATATATTACATGGCCACGGTAGTGGCCATGTAGTTATGGTTAAGTTGGTGTTTCCATAGGAAGAGCACTTTTTGGGTGGCTTATAACTTCGCTCCCCCTGGACGAATCCTCACCAAACTTTGCAAAAAAAGTATATGGCCCACTCTGAATTTTTTTGCAAAGTTTGGTGAGGATTCGTCCAGGGGGGGAAAAGTTATAGGGGGGTCCCAAAACTTTTTTTTTCCCATAGACTGAATGGGAAAAAACTTTGCGCACGGCTACAGCCCGAACCGCTGGACGGATTTACACCAAATTTGCGGCAGGAGCGGCGGCCTGGTCCCGAAAGCGTGCTTTTGCAAATTTGGTGTAAATCCGTCCAGTAGTTTTTTTTTAAATGACCAAAATGTAAGGCAAAGAAATTAGTGATATCTGTGTTCGCTTCGCGGACGGACTTCCCTCTTCGCTCCGCGGACAGCACCCCGATTGGCCCATGGCCTTGCGTCATGTCCGCAGACATGTGACGTGTTCGCTGATTGGACGGCGAGGGGTGTGGAGCGCGTCAGATTTTCTGTGGTGCCCGCCATCTTGTATTCGCAGTCGACCGCGTACAGCGCGGTGAAACGTGGATAAAAAAATTGTATTTAGTGCCCTGTGTTGGTGTGTAAGAGTGTTTGGGGAGGGTGGGGGAGTATGAGATAGGTTCAATGTTTTGTTTTTTATGTGCTAGACGTTTTTGTTGCGTTTGATTTGTCCGCGGAGAACACGGCTGTTCTGACATTTTGTAAATAAACTAAATGGTGGGGTGTTTAGAGGACGGAGTATGTGTCATTTTTGTTGGCAAGGAAGGTAAAAATGAGCTATGAACACTCGCGGTGTACTTAATTGTTCGTAAATACACAAACTGGGGGTGTCCTCAGGACGCTGTCCGTATTGTAATCTGTCTAGTTGAATGTGATCTAAGAACACTCGCGGTGTCCCGAAATGGTTGCAATTACACAAAATGGGGGTGTTCTGAGAACGTTGTTTGTATTGTTCGTTGTCAGGGTGAAAGTGTTTTAAGACCACTCCTTTTGTCCGCTAATAGTACAATTTCCTATGGGCGTCAACCGACTTTTTGTCCACTAAAGAAACGATAAATCCGGCTGGTGTGCGCCGACATTATGTGATAATCCTATGACTGGCGCTATTGACCTGGCTGACTTGCTTTTGCGACACTAAATGATATCTCCCGCCCCTAAGCCTGATATTATCAAAGCATTCATATTCCCCGCCTCTCTCCGTGATGTTACAGGGTGCGTCATCAAACGCGCCCAGTCCTCTGCAGTCCTAAGTGACTTTACACAGAACCCGGAAGATAACACATATGTCACAACACAGCGCGCCACAATTCGGAATATGAAACAGTGATTTAAAAGCAAACAGCAAGATTGTAAATTTGGTAAAGTACATTTATTTGACATCAAATGTTTAGAGAATATTCAGCAATTTGCATTTGTCTTTGTTGTCGATCCGCAAAAGTTCATGTTGAGGCACGCGATGTTCCTTTGCGGTACAGAGGGTGTTAGATCAGCTTACAACTCAGTGCCCCACAATTCGGAATATGAAACTGTGGTTTAAAAGTAAACAGCAGGATTGTACATTTGGTAAAGTACATTTATTTCACATGAAATGTTTAGTGAATATTCAGCGATTTGCTATTGTCTCTGCTGTCGATCAGCAAAAGTTTATTTGAAGCCACGCGTTGTTCCTTTGCGGTAGATAGGCTGTTGGTTTATGATAAAAGCAGTAAGTGGTCGCTCTGATAATCGGAAGGTTGCTCCAACTATGAGCCATTAGACCACCCTATTGGTTGGTATGTTGTTTGTAGCCGCTAGTACTGCGTAAGGGCATATTGGTCTTTGGCGATTATCCCATAAAATGGTGAGGGTCATGAAGTTGCATATTTGGACCTGCACCTGGCAGTTGAAGACCCCATCCGCTGGAGACTGTAAATCGTGACATAGGCAAAATGGGGCCACATACCTGTTTTAAAAAACATAAATTAGTCTCACCAGCCGATCTTCATTAAAAATCATCATTTTATTTATTAGGGCGTGAAACTATTTGCTATCGAAGATAGTGCAACGGAGTATGTTAATAATAAAATAATAATATTTTCCCATTCATATAGCGCTAAGAACCGTGAGGTATCTAAGCGGTGCTTATTATTAACCACGGTGTGTGGTGCTCATTTATCGACCACGGAAGGATGAAAGGCTGAGTTTGGCCTTGCCGGGATTTGAACTTGCATTAGCAAGCTGTGCACGGATGTCAAAGCGAGCGTTGTACTCGCTGTGCCACTTGACAGGTTACAGTGAAGTGGCACAGCGAGTAGAGCGCTTGACCGCCTATAGACCGGTTAAATTATTTCTATTAACCCACCCTGTGTCGTCTGCCTTTTTCAGAGCCCTCTAAACGACAGGGGATCAATTCGGCGGTGATAGTGCGCGGTAGAAAACATTATGCCACTTTCAACGAACAAGTTCAACTTGAGCAGTCTTTAATGCTACGCTATTGTAATTATATTTGGTATAAAATAATCTAAAGGGTTACTTACAGTACAATTGCAATTTCCATTGTCTACGAGTTGTGCAGTCCCAAAATACGACTCCGCGTGTGCCAACGATCTTTCGCATAGTGATATAATATATAAAAGTGGGTGGTTTCGTTTCATAAATTTCATCCTTATCTTCTCTTATGTTTTAGCAACACTCCTTCAAGAGAAGTCTTTCATCACAATCTCTGTCTGTCAAGGTCAAAACACAATTTAACCTTATAGTCTGCTTCGTGAGCCTCTCCGGGGCCCGAGAACAAAATGGAAGCAGCTGACCTTCACTGTGAACGAGCATAAATTCTTACTTTGCAACATTCTGTGTAAAGCCATCTGTAGAAGTTGGTTTTTGCACGCCATGTTTGTATATTGTTTGCGTGATATTAAAAAAAGTTTGTTTAAGGGACGTTCTAAGTACAGCCGAAAGACCCCTGAAAATCACAAGCTATGGTAAGCTATGAAAAATAACTCACGCCACCACCGTGCACTGCTAAGACTAACACCCAGGACATCAAAGATGACATCGTAAATGTCATTGATGAAATCACTGATGACATCACATGTGTATGTACCTTTCATGGAATTTGTGTACTAGGGATTTTTATTATAATGTTGCGAAAAAAGTGCCAAGAATATTGCAATAAATATCATACCGTTATTAGTGCTTTGAATGATGCATTGATATAAATAGCATTGTATTATGGGATTCTATCTAGTATACTGAGCTACTAATGGAGAAACATAGCATTGTGTGCAGAGTACAAGATGAAAGTATAATATTTGTAATGTTAATATGTTGAATAATGAAATGATAATTGTCCTGAAATGTTCGAAAATTCACAAAATGGGGGTGTTCTGAGGACGTTATTCGTATTGTGTGATTGCTTAGCTGTATGCAAAGAGGGAATGGCACAGAGAGTAAAGTGGACGCCGTCCGCGGACACCGCGGCTGTTCGTGGACAGGGCGTACTACATCCGGGTTTTTCCAGGAAATCCAACATGGAAAGAAGACTGTACGGATCAGCCAATCAGATGTCGAGGTTGTGGATTTGTGTTGAAAGAGACTGTGTGTGGTGAAGATGGCAGAAGTGGAGAAAGTCAAGGTGTTGGTGCTCGGAGATATGTTTGTGCATGGTTTACAGCAGTACGCTGAATGCAGTCATGTTGCAAAGAACTTTGATGTGAAAGGAGTGGAGGTGGTGTGGAGCACTGTGCCTGATTGCAATATACAGGGAATTGTACAAGTTTGTGAGGATATGGCCACGACGAACAGTCCGGATGTGGTAGTTTTGCACTATGGTGCTTTCCATTTGGGCAACGTCAGTGCCCCTACTTTGTTGGCTGATTTGGAATGCTTGGTTCAAGCCGTAATGAAGATCCTTCCAAATGCGAAAGTAATTTTTTCTGGATTACTACCTAGGGCAATATGGGACAATAGTTCAGTTTTTTGTCATCAGCAAAACATTGCTAGGTGTGTCATCAACCGAGGAATGTGTGCCTTCATGCTTAGAGCTGGTATGTTCTTCTGTAACAGTGAGAATATTGATGCCAGTAATGCTGTTCATTTTAAAGAAGATGGCATTTCTTCATTTTTTACGGGAAATGCCTTTCTATTTTGGAATGTAGGGATTGCTTTGGAGAAGGTTATGTGAAGATTTTAGGAGTAAAGTAAGAAAAAAAAACAAGAAAAAAAATACAAAATAACGTGTCTGTCAAGCATCTGTAAAAAAAAAACGGCTCTTTTCAGAGCCAACTTCAAAGGGGAAATGGGGCACACTATTTAAATTTACATTCACCACGCTCAGATTTTCGATGTGTCTGCGGACATGGCGGGAGTCCGCGGACATAAAAATCACTATGAGGGGGTTAGTATGTTCTATGTTACATGTATATGAAGTCAGGGATATTATGGTTAAGTTGTGCTACTAAAAACCTATGAGATTCAGTGAAAAAACGTTGTTAAAGGGACGTTATGGTTAAGTTGCGCTACTAAAAACCTATGAAATTCAGTAAAAAAAACTTTGTTAAAGGGACGTTATGGTTAAGTTGCGCTACTAAAAACCTATGAAATTCAGTGAAAAAATGTTGTTAAAGGGACATTATGGTTCAAAGTAAAACCGAAAAACCCCTGAAATTCGGCAGTTATGGTAAAATAAGCAACCATAACTTGCGCTGCCACCGTGCACTGCTAACACTAACACCCAGGACATCAAAGATGACATCACAAATGTCATTGATGACATCACTGATGACATCACATGTGCATTTACCTTTCATGAAAAGTCTGTACAAGGGATTCATAGTGTAATGTTAATAAAAAAAAGTGTCAAAGATTATTGGAATAAATATCAAGTGCTAATCAGTGCATTAAGCTATGCATTGATATAAATAGCATTCTATTATTAACTTCAACCCAGTATACTAAGGTACTCATGTAGAAACATAGGCATTGGGTGCAGCATACATGATGGAGGTGCAATATTCATAAGCTTGCCATGTTGAATATTGAAATGATAACTGTTTTCATATTAGAGTTTTGCGTACAGTGAAACTTGTGATAAGTAGGTAATAAAACCCGCTTACTACATAATTGCATTATTATACACAAATCACAAAGAGACAACACCACATACAAATATGATTATATACAAGGGAATTGAAGTAGGAAAAAGAAACAGCAATAGTAGCAGAAAGTGTTCATAACCTAACTGATTACCTTTATGGAGAGAAATGATTGCTCTGTTTCAAAGCTGTTACTTACCCTATCTATATATGTCACATGATGTGTCTGGACCCTAAGGAAAATAGTGTGAGTACAACATATAAAAATATGAGCATATACAGGGAAAGTACAGTAATAAAAAAACATCAAAAGTATCAGAAAGTGCTGACAAATCTACTGATAATTTTAATGCACAAAAAGGATTGCTGTCTTTCAAGGTTGTGACTTCTCCTATGTATATGTTTCATATGATATGACTGGACCATAAGGGAATTATTCTAAGAACATACTTGAAGGATAAGTCTACGAATATAGTAATTTACAATTTTTAGTTCCTGACTGTTACTGAAGAAAATCATGTGGCCTAGATATGTCAGGAAAGGAAAAAAAGGGAGAGCCAGCCACGTGATGTCATCAGTGATGTCATCAATGACATTTGTGATGTCATCTTTGATGTCCTGGGTGTTAGTGTTAGCAGTGCACGGTGGCGGTGCGCGTTATGGTTGCTTATCTTACCATAACTGCCGAATTTCAGGGGTTTTTCGCTTTTACTTTGAACCATAACGTCCCTTTAACAAAGTTTTTTTTACTGAATTTCATAGGTTTTTAGTAGCGCAACTTAACCATAACGTCCCTTTAACGAGGTTTTTACACTGAATATATATATATATATATATATATATATATATATATATATATATGTCTGGACATTAACAAAATAAATGCACAATCAACAAAAATACAAACAACGTGATCTCAGTAAGCCACTTCATGTGGATAAACGAATGCAAGCCCAATGCAATTATGAACAGTAACGGCCTTAAGTGAGTTGGGGCTAACCCGGGTCAAGCCCTAGCCATGTCCAAAAAGTACTCCTAAGCCACTAGTCCTAGAGGCACCACCACCCTCAGGCAGCACTTTCACGCAACAGAGCCATGTGGTGAAAGGGCTGATTTTGGGGGTTGGCACGTCTGATTGAGAAAAAAGGAGAGGCTGGTGCATAAGTAGCATCACGGCTGACTCTCCTTTTTTTTACTTGATCAGAGATGCCAACTCCCGCAGGCAGCCCCTCCAGCACGCTGCTCTGCTGGGTGACAGGGCCTGTGTGAGGGGGTTGGCATCTCTGATGAAGAAACAAAAGGAGGGACGGACGCACTGCTATCATATCATACCTTTTGCTGTGCTTGCTTTTCCTTTCGTTCCATAATAACAGGCTCTGACCATTGCCTTTAAGGCAATGGTCCTATGACCATTTGACCTATTATAATCATTTGCCCTATGATTAAGAAACAAAATGAGAGGTGGCCAGTGGTGTGTCTGGACTATTTTGACTGGGGTGGCCCAAGCGGTGCACTGACTTATGCAGGAGTGGCATGAAGTACGAGCGCACGCACACATAATAATCATAGTTTAGGATAATGGGGTGGCACCTGGGGTGGCCAATCAGATTCCAGGGCGGGCACGTGCTACCCCAGGCCACTCCCTGGACATGCCACTGGAGGTGGTTGCATCAAATGGTATGATAGAAATACGCCCGCCTCTCCTGCTTGGCTCCCAGCAGGAGCAACGCAATGTCCAGCCTGCTGCCAATACTCAGGCCACGCTCCCTTGATAGAACCCCCATCGATTCCTCATCCCACTTAAAGCACTGGCCACAGGTGCGCTGAAAGCCCTGACTCTCAATTTCTTCCCACCGTAAATTGGTATCTCGGAGTGTTGGGGACACATAAATCAGAGCACTGGATGTTTGGTGCTCGCATGTGTGCAGTGTAATGGAACGAGTGGATACTTAAATGGCAAGTGTGATTTATTTATTTATTTCATTTATAAAGCACGCAGACAACCCAGAGGCATTGAGGCGCTGTTACAGGTACATGTCAGGTAAGCGTAGTTAGTCATACAGTTAGCGTGAATTACATTACACAGGTGCAATCTGTGACATAGCACAGGAAAAGGGCAAAGCAAAGAAAAAAAATGGAAAGATTTAATTGTTGGCATACATGAAGTTCATTGGATAGACCGTGGAAGTTTGAGGGCCATGGAACAGAGAAACAGCCTTCCTTGTAAAGTTGGTAGGCAGGCCGGCTCCGACTCAATGGCAGCTCTTGGAGCCTCCTGGCAATGCAGTAGTTTTCCAGTCTCGCTGGTGATGGAGGTTCTTTTTTCTCTTAGTTGGGCGTTCCAGTGCAGCCACTGTTTTCCTCTACAGGTTCTAAGTGGGTTTGTTCAATTGCCGTCTTCCGTTTTCTGCTCATCTTGACTAGGGCTGGGTGAAGTCTCTGCCCACAGAGCAAAACTGGCGGAAATCACCTCTGATTCTGCTTCGCATACACCGGGGAAACAGAAGGCCTTTGTCGCTTTTTGTTGCTTTTGCTCTAGCAATGGAAGTTTTGCCCATTCAGGAATTTGCGCTGGCATTTTACTTGCTCTGCCCACCCTCAGCTGATTTTTTCTATCCGGAAATGATTCTAGTAGGCTCTGTTCGTTTTCGGCAGCCGTTGTGTTACGTTTGATGCCAAACTTGACACTTTGCACAGTTCTCTTTGTTTCACGGGGCTCTAATGGATCTTAATGGCAACAAATAGGGAATGACCAATGGTAGGGGTTTTCATTTTACCTGTTAATTTGTACCAATCATTTGAGGGGCACAGACCTGCTGGCTCATCCGGGATTGTATAAATACGTGTGGCTGATCTGGTGTGTCCAATAGCAGTTGGCTGCCTCTGCCACTGACATCTGCCAGGCTGGCTTGGATACCCAACAAGTGACGACGCCTGTGACCAGGTTGACCACAACCCCTACTACACTGCTCTTGTACGGCTGCAGCACCCCAGTCCATTGAAAAGCATGGGTAACTAACCTGGTGTAATTATTGTTGTGTATCTCTCATGCATTCGGATGATCGGGCCAACTTGTGTATCTCTCATGCATATCGTGAAGGCTTGTTCTTGAGTTGTGTTGTGTCATGCTTCTTCGTGGCCCTTCCCCACTTCCAGACAGGTTTAGGGTGGTGGGGCTAACATGCATATATCCCATCCATTTGGGGGGGCGGGTTGTTCTCAAGTTGTGTTGTGTCATGCTTCCTTCCATACGGCCCTTCCCACTTTCATTGATGTGCACAGGGTGGAGGAACTAACCTGTGTATCTCTCATGCATTAGGGTGGCGGGGCCAACTAATGTAGCTCTCATACTTTTAGGGAGCAGCTTGTTCTTAAGTTGTGTTGTGTTGCTTCCACAGGTTGTGTTGCTTCCACATGGCCCTTCCCCACTTCCACTGAAAGGTGTAGAAAGTGGCAGGGCCAACTTGTGTATCCCTCATTCATTTGGGGGTGGCTTGTTCTTGAGTTGCATTCGTTTGTTGTTTGGTTGTGCATATTCTGATTAAATGTATGTAAACATTTGGGGGCAGCTCAGTGCTTAGCTGCTAATAGTCTTTGTATGTTGCATTTTTACAGACCGATCTGATTGATGGGGACATCTCAATCTCTGTCGGTGGCACTGGTGAAGAGGAGGGAGCCAGCACAAACAAATTCTACATTTATCAACATCAACATCGAATACACTGTGTTTGGCAGAGGACTCGAGGACTCAGTGGTGAAAGACTTCTGTGGTTGAAAAACAGGTGGAAAAACAGGTGGAAGTCCTTCAAACAGAGTCTGGCAACCTCTTCAGCACTCAGGAGCAAGCCTATACCCCAACTCCATTGAACCCAACCACACACCCACAAACTGATTGCATCAGCACTCCATCCCACATAAAGGTGGCAGTGTGGGTTTACGGCACTCCTGACAAAACAAAGAGCAACCCTGCTGTTTGCTACTTTTGCAAAAAGAAGGTGAGCAGTGGCATGGCCGGGTCACATCTGGCTAAATCAGGCCATAGAGCCCAAATGAAAATCCACCCAAGTGGGTAAGGAAACAAGAAGGCAGGAAGAGGAGCAGGACGGTGCAGGATCGAACAATACAGGGCCTAAGTGCAACAGCAACTAAAATACACCCTTTACGCGACATACACCAGCCAACACTTCCTGGGCTCTGGAGAAACAAATCCCTTACAATTACAAACATCCCATTGCCCAGCAACTTGAGTCTCGGACAGCAAAGATTCTTGCTGCTGGTCTGCTACCCTTCTCCTTTGTTGAGAACTATGACACCCAAGAGGTGCCGGCATGCGCCCTACCAAGGTGGAAGATTCCAAGTCATCATTATTTCTCATGGGTTGCAGTTCCAGCTCTTTATAAAACAAGGTGGTGGAAGAGTTCCACAAGGCACTGCAAGCGTCAGAGGCGGAGAAGGTGCATCTCATCATAGACATCTGGACTAGTGAGCAGAGCACGGGCTACATCACTGTAATGGCGCACTAGGTCTCCTTTGCTAAGCCACCTTCCGGGATGACAACAAGCTGCAGTGATGGGTCCCCAAGCATTCCATGATCTTCTTCAAACATCCAGTGCCAACATTCAATGCTCTGCTTGCAGAGCTTCGACCAGATGTCACACAAGGCATCCGACATTTGCCAAAACCTGAATCGGTTATTGCAGAATGGCTTGGTTCACACCCTCTCAAAGTTGGCTCTGTCACTGCGGGCAAAGGGAGCAATATTGTCTCAGGTCCGAACCAGTCGGAGATAACCCACATTCCATGTTTTGTGCATGTAATCAGCCTTGTTCTGACACGGTTCCTCAAAGGCTCCACCATTGCCATAATGCTGCTGTGTGCTCGCAAGATATTCACACACTTCAGCCACTCCTATACTGCTGCAATGCATTGTCCTGTTTCCAAGATACACACCATCTGACACACCACTAGATCAAGCTGCAGGAATTCCACCCTCTATATTTTAGAATGTCTTCTTGAACAACACCTTGACATAATCAACTATTGCATGGTACCCAGGCAAGCCAAGGAATTAGATGGCACTGCTCCGTTGGCAAGCCAGTGGCACTTGATTCACCTTGTCTGCAAGGCACTTCGACCATTTGAGGATGCAACTGTGAGGGTGAGCCACTACGATGCAGACCTGCATGAAAGACGAGGTAGAGGGCGAGGAAATAGGAATGCTATGCAGGAGAAAATGCTGATGTGCTCGAGGGCAGACCCGCAGATAAATATAAATGTGTTGGTAAGAGTCTTCTGTGTGTGCTTAACCGAGCCCTTCACCACTCTCACACTCTTCTAGGTCGAAGCCTTGCTGCTCAGGCTAGCACTGCCTTGTGGAGTGGGAACAAAATGTTGTAGAGATACTTATCTTTTCCAGAAGTGCCGGTCTGCCAGGGCTTTCTTGTCATTTTCTTGCAGGACTCCATCAGCACCCGTCACCCTGCCAATGCCACCACTCTCTCACAATAACTCTCCTGATGGAGAAAAAAAGAGAAAGTGGTTAGTCGCTAGGTGTGAGTATGTGTGTGAGACAAGAGAGAGACAGAGAGAGAGCTTAAAAAAAAAAATGGGAGAGGTACTTATATTTTCCGGAAGTGCATGTCTGCCAGGGCCTTTTTGTTATCTTCAGGCAGGCACCCCTATCACCACCTCTTGCACCACCAGTGGTGGTGCTGGCTGCTTATCTGGCAAATGCTGGTCTGGTGGTGGTTTCTATTCAGTTATATATGTTTTGGTCATTCGCTTATACAATTAGCAAAAACTGTTTCAAAGCACCCACAGGGCAACAGGGTGGGGGCAGGGATAGGTAGCCAATGAATTACAACAAAGATAAATAATTGAATTAATAGTACAAACAAATAATGAAAATAACAGGGAGAGGAGATGATACTGCTGTGCCTTCTGAGTGTTCAGAACGTGTAAGTGCAGAGGGGAGGGGGGTAAGGGATAGGTGCTGTGGTGCTCATGGAGAAGTGCTCGGTGAAGTGCTTAAGAAGAGAAGAACATAAGTGCAACCTCTCGTGGAAGCTTAGGTAAGTGCATTAAAATCTGACAGCGACTGGGATGAGAGATGTGGTGGGGACAGGGCACATCAGTCATGCTACTGTATGATTAACAGGGAAGAGAGGATGAGAAGGAAGAGGTAAAAAGAAAGGTCTTGGGGCTTTTTCTGAACTTAAGCAGGTCCTGCTCAAGTCGCAGAGGGAGAGGGAGGCTATTCCACAGAAGGGAGCCTGCCGAGGAAAGTGATCGACCACCAGCTCTCTGTTTAGCAAACTGCTTCACACGCAGGGAGTTGGTGCCAGAGGAGCACATCCGTCTACTAGGGGAGTATTTGTTCAGGAAGCGTTGAAGATAGAGTGGTCCCCAGCCCCAGACAGCCTTGTGGATGATACAGAGGGATTTGAATTTGATCTGTGCTGAGACCGGGACCCAGTGAAGGCTTTATAGGGCAGGAGAGAAGCGGTCCCTGGGCTTGAGGCCAAGTATAAGTCTTGCTTCCCTATTCTGGGTTAGCTGCAGGGGTCGCAGGGTGGACAAAGAAAGATTAAGGAAGAGGCTATTGCAATAGTCTAGCCTGGAGAAGGCCAGAGCATGGGTAACACTGAGTCTCTGGGGGAAGGTGAGGAAGAGTAGAGTTCCTTTGAGAAGGAAGAGCTGAAAGTGCGACTTCTTGACGAGGTCCTGAATATGAGGTATGAAGGAAAGGGAGGAGTAGAAGATGTCTCCAAAATTCCAGGCTTCAGAAGAGGGGGCAGTCGGGAGCCCATAGAGGAAGGCCAGAGTGAAGGGAAGAAGTAGGATGCAAGGGGCCCAATAGGGAGAATCTCTGTTTTTCTGGCATTGAAGCAGAGGTCATTAGCAGTGCACCAGGACTGGATGGCAGAGAGGCAGTCCAGGACGAAGGAAGGTGCAAGGGCGTCAGTAGCAAGTTTGAAGAAGAGTTGTGTGTCGTCAGCATAGCACTGGATGTTGGGGAGGAGAAAATGAGGCGTGCCAGCAGAGAAAGGTATATGTTAAAGAGCTGGGGCGAAAGATTGGAGCCCTGGGGACGCTACAGGTGGAAGAGGAAGTCGGGGAGGAGAAAGAGCCCAGTAAGATTTTGGAGGAACGGTCAGTTAGGAAGGAGGTAAGCCAATCCAGTGCCCGCTCTGAGATACCCAGGGTATCATGGAGCCTTTTTATGAGGATGGAATGGTTCACTGGGTCAAATGTGGAAGAGAGATCAAGGAGGATGGGGACAGCAGGGGAACTGGAATCAAGGGATGCAAGCAGCTTTATCACAGGTGTTCAGAAGAGCAGATTTCCGGGCCCCTGGATGTTTAGAATCCAGAATGGTGGTCGTGTAGACCTCCAACAAGTTCGGTATGAGAGTTGAGTTGAGGGAGTTGATGGAAATGGGGCGCTATTTGGCTGGGTGGGAGGGGTCTGCACAGGGTTTTTTAAGGAGGGGGTGCACAATGGAGTGCTTGAGGGAGGATGGAAAAGAACCTGAAGCAAAGGAGTGGTTTGCAGAGATCAGCAAGAGCAGGGGTGAGATGTTGTCCTTGATGGTTCTGGAAGAGCATGGGGCAACCTGTTTGGAAGAGACCTTCATGGAGTTGACAACTCTGGTGACTTCTTCAGGGGAGACAGGAGTGAAGGACAAAAAGGCGGAAGGTGGAGGGTTAGTGGTAGGAAGAGGGAGGAAGGGAAGGTTGGGTTGGAACGGTGCGTGACAAGGCTGTTCAGTATGTCCTGGGTTTTAGAAATGATGTGAGAGGCAAGTGCTTTGCAAAGGTCCTGGGAAGAAGTAGGGTCAGAAGATACTGTGGACGGGTTGGCAAGTTCCCTGCAGATTTTGAAGAGTTCAGCCATGTTGTTAGACGCATTGGATACTCGTGCCTGGATGTGAGCTCTTATTTTGGCATGGATGGAGAGTCTATAGTGTCTCTGGCTGAGGCGGCAGGCCAGTTTGTCAGAGGGTGAGCCTGAAGTGTTTCACTTCCGTTCAGCAGCCCTGCACTTAGTTTTTGGACTGCAAGATCAGAGTCATACCAGGTGTTATGCTTGGAAGACAGGAGAGAAGGGAGAGAAGGTGGAAGGAGGAGGGTGAGTGGTAGGGGGCGATGAGGGCAGTTGCTCGTCTGGCGGTGATGTCAGAGGTTGCTAGTGTGGCAGTGGTGCCTGCGGCTGGAGCTCTGTTGGTGTTGGTTTTGGCTGATGGTCTGTGGTGCTGGCAGTGGCTGATAGTCTGGCAGCTGCTAGTCCAGCGGTGGTGGTGAAGTCTACTGGTCTGGTGGTGGTGGCTGCCTGTCCGTTGGTGCCGACGGCAGCTGCTGGCCAAGTGGTACTGGTGGCAGCTGCTTTTCCAGGTGGTGGTTGCTTCCCTCTTCTGCTTCTGTGTTGGTGGTGGTGGGGAGTATAGTTCATCCTTCCTTCCTCTCCACCCCCTTGTTAGGCTGGGTGGGCATCCCCACTAAGAGCTGCGCCCGCCATTCTCTGTCCTGGCGGCGCGTTTGCCTGGCATAGCATGTATTTCTGTGTTGTCTGTTGACTCTCCCTTTGAGCAGAGAGATGATGGAGTTTTCAGACCCTGGGGTCAGGGTTCAAGGGTACAATAACTCACCCCTTTATGGGGGTCTGACAGGTCTTTTCAAGTCTTGTTCTATTTCTGGAGTCCCTCTTTCCCTAGAGCTTTAGTGCAATGTGATATTCTGTATTTTGTGTTATCTCTTCTTAGTCTTGAGCTCTGCCTTGGTGTGAGAGCCCTGTGTTTCTTCTGATTCTGTTTCTCTTCATGGCCAGCCTTTCTTTCCAGGGCTTCTTTTTGGCGATGATGCTGTTTCCTTGCTTTGACTTTAGGCTGTTTGCCTCGCTGTGTCTAGGAGGTCCCTCCTTCTCACCTGACTCCGTTCTTTACCGGCATCTTTGGTTGATGCCTTCTTATGGATGGAGTGGGTTTTGAAGAAGGTGGCCCGTGTCTCTGCCGAATCCAAAATGCATTCAGTTTTCCAGGAGGCCGAATCCAGGAATCCAGGAGGCAATGCAAGTTCGCTAGAACTCGAATCCAGGAGGTAAGAAGAAGGGGGAGGTCAAGGAAGGGAAAGCGGGTGTGGAAAAAGAGAAGAACCACGAGCTATGGAGCACACGTCTGGTCGCTACTTCGCAATAGGATTGAGACGCGCAGAGCCGCGGAAGGCGTGGTCTAGAAATAGAGAAAGGCTACGTCGAACGCATGGAGCGAGAAGGAAATACGCTGGACGGCCATATTGGAAGTATTAATGTGTACAAGCCCGTTGTGACAGAGACCATGAAGCCCAAAAGGGGCGCACCCCGTGATTCATGACAGCATGCCTCCTCCGAAGACCCTTCCCTCCTGGTTTGCCCGGGTGGATGAAGTGGAACCTTCTGAGCAGCCGTGGGGCCTTGATGTTTGAGACAGGCTCCCAGGTTCTTTCGCTAGGAGGATATCCTTTCCATTCAACCAGGTATTGAGGCTGGCCCCTTCTATACCTGCAATCACAAATCCGAGATACCTCATATTCCAATTGGTCATCGACCAGTATAGGAGGAGGTCTGGAGGATTTTTGGGAGGATGGATAGTAGGGTTTCAGTAAAGATGTGTGAAAGACTGGGTGTATCTTCTTCCAGGATTCTGGCAATTTGATCCGATAAGAAACAGGATTTATAATTTCTTTAATGGAAAATGGACCATAGTACCGAGGGGCCAGTTTACTAGCTCGTAGATGTCGGGGTAGTAATTTTGAGGATAACCAGATCTGATCACTGACTGCATAAGAAGGGCCAGGTCTTCTTTTGGAATCTGCATATTTCTTGGTCTGTTTCCTGGCCTTCTCCAAGAATTCCTTGGCTTCCTTATGTATGTTGACAAGGGTTTTGATCCAGGAGTCAACTGTAGGTACTGGTGTAGATTGAGGAAGAACAGAAGGCAGGACTGATGGATGAAATCCTTGACTGCAATAAAAGGGGCTGATCATAAGTGCCGAATGGTCAGAATTGTTGTAGGCAAATTCAGCCACGGGTATCAGGAGCGACCAGTCATCCTGGACCTTGGTGGCGAAGCATCGAAGATACTGTTCCAGGGTTTGATTGACATGCTCTGTGATTCCATTGGTTTGAGGGTGGTAACCTGACGAAAGGGCATGTTGGATCCCTAAGCATTGACAGAGATGTTTCCAGAATTGTGAGATGTATTGAGGTCCGCGATCCAATATGATCTTGGAAGGGAGTCCATGCAAATGGAATATGTGTTCCAGGAAGATTCCTGCTAGTTCAGAAGAGGATGGTAATTTACGCAGGGGCATAAAATGAGCCATATGAGTGATCAAGTCTATGGTAACAATGATGGTGGTGTACCCACGGGAAGGTGGCAGTTCCACAATGAAGTCCGTAGTGATAATCTCCCATGGCCTTGTTGGCAGCATAGGTTGTAGTAGAAGGCCCGCTGGTTTCTTGTTATCATGTTTATTTTGGCTACAGACAACACAGGATTGAATGTACTGCCGTACGTCGGGTCTCATCCTAGGCCACCAGAATTGCCTTTGTATCAGACGGAGGTTATTGGTGACACCACGATGTCCGGAGTGTAGGGTATCATGACAGAGATTCATTATTCTCTGTTGTAGTTTTTTTGTAGGGATGACCAATACATTGTGCTTGAACAAATAACATTCCCGGACCTTTATATTCCATTGATTTCTTTTGGATGTGTCCTTCCACAGATCAGAGGATTGGGTTTGGGCTTAGATTTCTTCAAGGAGGTTTACTGCCTGGGCCACAAAGATTGTGGGGGAAAACATCTGAGGATATGCCTTGTCTTCAGTGGGCTCGTAGTCAGGTCATCGAGATAAGGCGTCAGCAATCAGGTTTTGTGATCCTGGAACATGAGTGATATGGAACTGGTACTGGGGGAAGAAATATGCCCAACGCACCTGACGACTGTTCCTACACTCCAAAGACTGTAGAATCTGGAGGTTCCGGTGGTCCGTACGGACCTGAACTGGATGTTTAGCTCCCAGAAGTAGATGTCGCCACTCAGTGAAGGCTTGGCGAATGGCTAACAATTCTTTTTCCAGGACTGAACAATGTGTTTCACTAAGAGTCAGGGTTCGTGAGAGGTAAGCAATTGGGTGTTCTAGTTTATCTCCTAATTCTTGTTTCAGGACTGCGCCAATGGCGTAATTTGAAGCGTCCGTTTCTACCAGGAAGGGACGGCTAGTATCGGGTTGAGCCAAGATAGGAGCTTGTGTAAACTCTGCCTTTAAACGCTGGAACGCCATATCTTCTGGTGTTGACCAGAGGAAAGCAGTGTCTTTCTTCAGGAGAGCAACAATCGGTTGTACTATCTCGGAGAAATCAGATATGAATTTCCGGTAGAAATTGGCAAGTCCCAGGAAAGATTGACTTGTTTCACGGAAGTAGGAGCAGGCCAGGTCAATATGGCTTTTACCTTTGAAGGATCCATACCAATTCCTTCTGGGCTAAGAATAAACCCTAGGTAATGAACGGAGGTTACATGAAGCAAGTATTTTTCAGGTTTGGCCAGGAGTTTATGATCTCGGAGTCTCTGCATCACTGCCTTCACATGCTCTTCATGTTGTATAGGGTCCTTGGAGAAGATCAGTATGTCATCCAGATATACAATAACAAAGAGATACAGCATGTCAGAAAACACCCTGTCCATAAAGCGTTGGAAAATTGCCGGGCCGTTAGCCAGTCCGAAGGGCATGACTAGATACTCATAATGGCCAAAGGGTGTTCTGAAGGCGTTTTTCCATTTGTCCCCTTCCCTGGCACGGATCAAATGATAGGCGCCCCTGAGATCCAACTTGGTGAATATTACTGCGCCTCTCACGGCTTCCAGGATATCCGAAATCAGGGGTAACTGGTACCGGTCCTTGAGGATGCATTGATTTAGCCCGCAATAATCAAGGCAGGGTCTGAGTTCCTTGGTATCCTTCTTGGGAAAAAAGAATAGAGAAGCACCAGCAGGAGATTTCAAAGGTCTTATGTGGCCATTTTCAAGGTTGGTATCCAGGTATTCTCTTACAGCCTTCTTCTCGGGTTCGGAAAGAATGAACATACTGCCGAAGGGAATCACTGCAGAGGGTTCTGTATCTTTTGCGCAGTCTTCAGGTCTGTGTGGGGGTAAGGCGAGAATGGCAGTCGAAAACACATCAGCATATGCTTGGTAGGCCTCAGGAACTTGCATGACATTGGATACCATTAGTGGTGTCTGTTGTTCCTTTGTTGGTTCCTTTGGGTGTGTTAATGGAGGTTCTAGGGATAGACAGTGAGACATGCAAAAATCCGAGCCTAGGAATAGAGAACCCGCAGACCAGTTGATATATGGGTTGTGTTTCTGTAGCCAGGGCATGCCAATACCAAGGGGTAATGAGCTGACTTAATAATGTCAAACCTGATCAGCTCCTGATGGTGATTTATTGAAAGCTGGATCTCCTTGGTCTGCAGGCTTATGGGCCCTGATGTGAGGGGTCTTCTGTCGATAGCTTCCACAGGTTGCATGGTGCTTCGTGTTTCGTAGGGAATCCGATGTTTAGCAACCCACTCATGATCGATGAATATTCCCATAGCTCCGCAGTCTACCAGGGCCAAAAGGGAATAGTTTGTATTCTTGGATGGTGATAAAAAGGCCTGTAGTACCACCAAATTGTTTTGTCCAGGAGAGTTCAAGGATGGAATGGATGTGGAGCAAACATCTCTCTCCCGAAGCTCTGCTCCATCTAGGATAGGGAGCTGGCGTTTCCCGAATGCTGAGGGGGTGCTAAAGGACATTCCCTAACCAAATGCTTATCTGAGGCACAGTACATGCACAGGCCCGTATGAATTCTCCTCATTCTCTCTTGTGGAGATATGGGTCCACAAAAGGCCCCAATCTGCTTGGGCTCGGATTCCGTGACTGGGCTTGGGTTGATGTCTGGTCTGGGGGTACCCTCAAATGATACCTTGGAAGGAGTTCCCGTGGATTTTTTCTTTTCTGACTTCCTTTCCTGGATACGGAAGTCAATCTGCATGGCAAGATCCATTAGTGCCTGGAACGAGCTTGGTTGTGCCACTCTGGCCAGCTCATCCTTAATTTGTTCGTCCAATCCTCTCCTGAACAGGGTAAAACTCGCCTCAGTGGACCAGTCAGCATCCTTTGCCAGTTGTTTAAATCGGGTCACATACGTGAGCATATCCTGGGCCCCTTGCTGAAAATCTAACAAACGTTCTTGTGCGCTGTAGACCTGCTCAGGGCGGTCAAACATGTCTTTAAGGGCCCGTATAAACCCATCATAATCGTCCAAGAGGGCATCACTAGAGTTAATGAGGGGAGTGGCCCAAGTCAAGGCCTTCACGGAAAGGTGAGAGATTATAAAACCCACCTTGGCCCTGGGGGTCTCAAAGTAGTAAGGCTTGAAGGTAAAGTGAACCAAGCACGAATCCAGGAATGCACGAAGGGTTTTTGCAGAGCCGTCGTATTTATCCATGATGCCGCCCAGTATAACACTTTCTTTTGTAGCAGAATCCTGGGATAGGACCAATTGTTTGTAAGCGGCGTTCTCCGCTTTCAGATTCTGTACCTCGGTTGATAGTTCCTGCATACGACGCATCAGGTCCTGCACGGCAGCCTCCATGTCGATATCGCTTTCGATCGGGTGGCGTCTCAAACTGTCAAGGAGTTCCCTCCTTCTCACCTGACTCCGTTCTTTACCGGCGTCCTTGGTTGATGCCTTCTTACGGATGGAGCAGGTTTTGAAGAAGGCGGCCCGTGTCTCTGCCGAATCCAGAATGCGTTCAGTTTTCCAGGAGGCTGAATCCAGGAATCCAGGAGGCAATGCAAATTTGCTAGAACTCGAATCCAGGAGGTAAGAAGAAGGGGGAGGTCAAGGAAGGGAAAGCGGGTGTGGAAAAAGAGAAGAACCGTGAGCTACAGAGCACACGTCTGGTCGCTACTTTGCAATAGCATTGAGATGCGCGGAGCCGCGAAAGGCGTGGTCTAGAAATAGAGAAAGGCTACATCCAACGCATGGAGCGAGAAGGAAATACGCTGGACGGCCATATTGGAAGTATTAATGTGTACAAGCCCGTTGTGACAGCGACCATGAAGCCCAAAAGGGGCGCACCCTGTGATTCATGACACGCTGGGCAATTGGGCTAGAAAGTACTCCTTTAATTTCTTTTTTATTGACCTTTCTTGGAGAATGCTGAGGGGTGTGCAAAAGTCTTGTACGTGTTACAGGTGCACGTTTCCTGTTTCTGCTCTGCAATCTTGCTCAGAGCTGCTGGCCCGACTCATGCTCTGCCCTGACTTTTGATGGAGTGATGTAAACAAGTGGTATCAATGTACACTTGGGTGGAACTGTATTTCACGAGGTTTCAGGATCATTTTGTCAAACTAGAAATTATATCGTGCCTCCTATTGCTATGAATATATGTATATTGGCCTACGCCAAGCTGCTAACAAGCTGCTTATAAACTACATGTGAATAAACTCGCATTTCAAGGTCCTGACCTTAGAAACCATGTAAACTGTCATTTTGGGTCAAGCCGCCATTTTAGGTTTTCTTGCTCTATAAAGTCACCATGTGAGCTAAAATGGTAGCCTATGTTATTCAGAACAGAACTCGATTGTCATGACCTCTGTACAGCTAATGTATAACATGCCTGCAGGCCACTTGTTAGGGTCATGAGCTGAGACCTTGTCCTTCTGCTGACCTGTGTGCAATGGATTACCTGTATCACCGAAACTGATCTATAGTTGAATGAGAACACCTGCTTAACTATATTGTATAAATTAAGTCCTGCATTGTAATGTTAGGCCTAGAGCATACATTATTACCATTTTTTCTTGTTAATGTATAAACCTAAGATGAACTAGATTTAACCTGGCAAGGGACCCTAGAGCAGTAACTTATTTATGGAATGGTTAACCCAAAGGAGGGCTGAACAACAGGCTGGAGAAATGTATAAAAGCCTAACTGTTTCAATGAATATTTGCACTCACTGATCACACCGAACCACGCCGGAGTTCGCTGTGTTGTATTGAGGGTCGATAGCTATCTGAATTTTGTTCTGTTCTTTTGTAACTGGATTCAGTATAAAAAAGTGCTTTGTATGTTCCTTTGTAACCTGTGTTTGGTGTGTTTCCTTTTTGGTTACCCTGCCTCATATTATTTCCTTGTTTTCACAGTTGGCGCCCGGAATAGGGACCCTCAAGATTGATGCCGGATTATCGGACCGGGATCAGACGGTGTGCCATAACGGGCCCGACTGAACGAGACGCAACACCTCAACAGCGCTGCACGATCCGTTCCCTGGATGATAGCCATGTGGTCTGAGACGGCATCTTGACGAGGGTCAATTTTTTGAGGCGGGCAGATTTGCCAAAATCACCATACACAAGGTAAAATTCGTTAGGTAAGTCCTTTGTAAACCAGTCGGTCCTCCTTAGGTTTGGTCTGGTGAGTCGTTACCCGACTCTTAATTCAACCCTGACAATTTGAATTTGGCGCATTGTATCTGCAGACACAATTATTGACCAGGTAACACCGAGTATTTGAGAAATGCCTGGGAAATTGTCTAGCTGCTTTAGGGCATTATTCCGCAGCGATAGACAATCTTTGGAATTTAGCCATCCGGCACCACAGGAGGGGTCACCGGCATGTACTATGTACTGTAAGCATGGCATTGGAAGTGTAGTATTTAATAAAATTTGGCACAGACAAACCAGACATGCCTCCGAACTTCAGCGGCCAGTCAATGGTAGTTTTGAGATCCCTCGTATTGAATATTTAGAGTCAGTCTTGCTAAAAAAGAAGGCCAGACCTGCAGCATTTGATGTTTTGCAAAATTGGAAAAGAGAAGCGTTGCAGCAGCTTAAAAGTAGGGAAAACATGTGCGCCGTCATAAAACAAATGCTGAAAAGGCGTTGTTATATGATCAGGACAAACAGTCTGAGTCGGTTAGGAATATGGACAGGGCTTTCTCACTCGGTATTCAGAAAATCTATCCTTCTAAAGATCTTCATGTTTCTGATGAGTTTATCAACAAATTGTTAAATGAACGAAGGCCTGGTGCCTCTGCACCACCTCCGTATGTTCCTCTTCCTCCTGCTGTACCTCTTCCTGCTGTTATTCCTGCTCTTCCTGCTCAACCTGTTGTTCCTATTCCTCCGGTTGTTGTTCCTCCACCTGCTCCTCTGCCTCTTCCCATTGCACCAGTAATAGTACCTCCATTGAATTTGCCTGCACCCTCACTCCCAAGTAGTTCTGTACCGCTTGTAGTTGATCAGGGTGCGGGGTCGAGGATTGTTACTCGTAATACTGTTCCTACAGAAAAGAAACAGGATTTGTTTGCATGGGCTAAGCATTGTATGGAGAGAGATGATCGAGCTAATGTTCTTGCCACACTTTCTTATATGGATAATTTTCCTGAGAAAAATGTTATCATTGAAGGTTTAGGGATTCATTTATGTGTAATGTGGGGTAAATTAAATAATGCAGACCTCCCACAAGGGTTGAGGGACCTGAATACTTTAGCGTTTTCAAGAGACACTGTGGAGAAGGTACATGAGCATGTTGAGAGGATATTTGAGTATAGAAAGGAGTTGGAAAGGTTACGGAATGAGGATGACGAAGAAGAAAGTATGTATGTACAGAAACAATTTCTTCCGTGTCGTAAATCGACATCTGAGGAGGCGCGAATTTGTACAAAAGATGTGATTAGATGGATTTCAGACATATCGATAACTCCAGTTGAGGTATATGACACATACAGTCAATATACGCTAGAAATGCAGAGGGAAGTGATACAGGTAATTGTAGAGTGCCTGCAGGATGAATGTTTAAAGAGAAAGGTTAGTTGTCCCACAGAGTTATTGAGCATTTATAAGAGAGCTTTTTCACTTGACACTTCTTCAACTGCTTTAGCGCTCGACTTAGCTCTGTTGCTTAGTAATCGTTCGGAGTTGCCTACATCTCACTTGCCTATGAGAGAGGTTCCTCCGACATTTGTCCCAAAGGTTGAGATTCCTGCTAATGCTGTAGCAGGTACACCTGCTGTGGACATTCCTGCACATTATGTATCGCAGTTTGTTCACGTCCCGTTTTCACGACAGGAAGTGAATACTATTAGACAAACTATTCCTGACATTAGGAAAAATCCGACAGGGTTCTATAAAGAGATAGAGTCCGTTTTGCAGTCCTCAGTGTTTACCCTAGGCGACATTGATGTGCTATTCCCTGTACTCCTGCCTGTAGATTTGTGGAAACAAGTTAGAACTATAGACGATGTACCAGGTTTGGGAGATACATGGGCTAACATAGTTAGGCTTGATGGGGAAAGGCCAGCTGGTGAGAGACCACCTCAGGTGATACTAACTTTGCCTGACAGAATCATTGCAAAACTGAAAACTATAATCCCCGAAAAGAGAATTATTTGGGACAAGCTACGGCCTGTGTCCAAGGAAAATCTGAGGGTGCTACCGAGTTCTTTAATCGGTTCGAACAGGTATTCTTGGATTTCAGTGGACAAGACTTAGGCACAGAGTCTAGGAAAAGATTATTTGTGGACAAATTTGTACGTGGATTGCTGCCTGACATCCAGTCACAAATTATGTCTTCTGAGAGCGCTTGGCAGGCGAAATCCCAATCAGAAGTACTGCCCATGGCTCAGTACTACGAGAACCGTGTCAATAATGAAAAAGATAGAGTCGAGAAGAGAAAAGGTGATTTGAAGACTAAAGTATTGTTACAGCAAATTGTTAGAGGCCCCAGAGGGGGTAGTTCGCAGATTAGAGGTCAGTATGTTCCACAAGGGAATGTGTCCATGGGTCCTGTGAATATTAACCAGTGTGCCTATTGTCGCCAGGAGGGTCATTGGCGTGCACAATGCCTCGTCCTTCGACAGAGGTCGAATAACACATTTGGAAATATGGGTAGGTGATCCAGAGGTCGCCTGGGTGTAGGGGGCCCTGGTAGAGGCCAGTTTTCGCAGGATCCCCAACAACCTTTTCACAGGATAATCAGACTTCGAGTGTGGATACTAGAAACATATTTGATCATCCTTCTGCTGCATATCCATCTGAAGAGCTTCCTTTTGATGATATTTTGTTTCGTTAGGATTGCCCGAAGCAGGGTTTGGAACCTACACCTATTCCCGTCAATCAGAAAGGTCCCTACGTTGAAATGGTAGTGGGAAATAGGAAACATCAATTTTTGGTAGACACTGGAGCACAGAAGTGCTCTATTGATCATTCTCGGGTTCCAAACATTCCACTGTCAGGGCAAACCAATGTTTCTGTAGGGTTTTCTGGCACACCAGTTGTTTGTCCGGTTTCTTCACCGGTACCTATTTCTTTGGGTCCCTTTACGGACCACTGTCCATTTCCCTTGACTTCGAATTGTGGAGAGAATTTGCTGGGGTTGAATATGTTGAAGGAATTAAATGCGGTAATTCATTGTTCTTCTGATGGAGTGCGTTTGACGATTTCACCACAGCAATGTTCTGTTTCGGAATTCTTGACTAGACCTTTGCCGCCAGAATTCAGTAATGTACCAGAGTGTTTGTGGGCAGTTGATGACAATGATGTCGGTGTTTTGCAGATTGAGCCTGTTAAAATAGTTTTGAAACATGGAATTAAGCTGCCCCGTATTCCACAGTATAAGATCTCAGTTGAAGGCGAGCGAGCATTGAAGAGCATTGTTTCCGATTTTGTGCATCGAGGGGTGATTGAGGAGATTGCAGGAAGTTTGTGCAATAGTCCGATTTTACCCGTGTACATAAAAGGTGATAATGCAATTCCATTTTGTTTTATAATAGATTTACGAGCCATTAATAAAGTCGTCGCTCCGCAATTTCCAATTGTGCCCGATGTGATGACAATATTAACCATGATTCCAGCTACGGCTACTCACTTCAGTGTTGTGGACCTAAAGAATGCTTTCTTCAGTATTCCTATACATGAGGATAGTAGATACTTGTTCGTGTTCACCTTAGGGGGACGCTCATTCACATTTACTCGTGCACCTCAAGGTTATACTGAGAGTCCTAGTATTTATAGTAGGGCTTTGAAAGAGCAGCTTGATACCCTTGGATTGCCCCCTACTTGTACGTTGCTTCAATATGTTGATGATTTGCTTTTAGCCGCTGACTCTGAGAGCTCTTGTAAAGAGGGCACTGTGTTGTTGCTCATCCATCTAGCTAAGCATGGTCACAAAGCTTTGCTTAAAAAGTTTCAATATTGTTGCCAGGAGGTCGCCTATTTAGGCTATCTCCTGTCAAAGGAGGGAAGAAGATTGACACCTGAAAGAATAAAACACATTTCTGACATGTCTGTCCCAAATACACAAGAGGAGGTTAGAGCCTTGATAGGTATGGCTTCTTAGTGTAGGTTATGGATCCCAAACTTCTCACTAGTGATAAAACCGATGTTGGCCTTGACGAAGAAGGGTATTTCTTCGCCATTGCCATGGAATACGGAGCATCAACATTCATCCGAGTTGCTCAAGACTGCATTATGTTCGGCGCCAGTTTTGGGCACACCGAACTATGAGAAGGCCTTTGTGTTGTTTGTGCATGAATGTGATGGATGTGCTTTGGCTGTATTAACGCAGGAACATGGAGGGAAGAATAGGCCATGCGGTTCCTACTCTTCCGCCCTTGATCCTGTTGCATGCGCTTTGCCAAGGTGTTTACGCGCTGTCGCTGCTGCTGCGTCTGTAAAACAGAGTTAGGGAATGGTCCTAGGCCATGATTTAACCCTGATGGTGCCTCACTCTGTAGATATTCTATTGAACAAAACCCAAACGCAACACCTCACTTCCGCACGACTGACAACATATGAATTAATCTTGTTTGCTCCCCACATTCAAATTAGGAGGTGCTGCGTTCTTAATCCGGCTGAACTCCTACCTTTCCCGCAAAATACTGTTTGCGGTGACGAAGAGTCACATGACTGCCTGTATACTACTGAACAAGATACAAAAGGCAGAGTTGATTTGAGGGATACTCCTTTGGATAACCCACAAGGGGAGCTGTTTTGTGTTGGCTCCTGCTTCAAATTACTGGATGGTACATCCACAGCTGCTTATGCAGTCACTACATTGAGTACGGTTGTGGAGACCAAGAGAATTACGCATAACTCTGCGCAGGCCGCAGAGATTATAGCATTGACTCGAGCTTGTGAGCTTTCCGAAGGGCTAACAGTAAACATATATACTGATAGCCAGTATGCCTTTGGGGTGGCTCACAACTTTGGGAGACTTTGGTCAGAGAGAGGGTTTTTAACTTCGCATGGCACCAAGATCCAACATGGCTCCCTGATAGTACAATTGCTTTCAGCGCTTGCGCTCCCTAGTGAGTTAGCAATCATTAAGTGCGCAGCACATCGCAAGATTATAGATGATGTAGGGAAAGGGAATGCTTTCGCTGATCAAATAGCTAGACAAACTGCCTCTGATCTCTTCACGGAGATGTATGTTTCAAGGGAGATTGTAGATGCCTATGCAATGGATGAGGGTGTTGGATCTGTACGGGATATCCAAGCCGATGTCACATTAGAAGAATCCAAGAGGTGGGCTGAGGGCTTGGGGAAACTCGATGATGAAGGGTGTTGGGTGGACATGGTTGAAGGGAAATGGTTGCTTCCTAATGCCTATATAGTAATGATGGTTACCATGGCACACGGTCCCACACATGTGTGCGCTCAACAGATCACGAGAATGTTAGAGAAAGTCTGGGTAAATGATAAGATTTCAAAAATTGCCCAGCATTATGTCCAAAATTGCATGATTTGCCTACAACACAATGTGGGAAAGGGGACAGCAACTCCAAAAGGTAGCTTTGGGCCTCCTTCTGTCCTGTTTGAAGTGATTCACTTTGACTTTATTGAAATGGAGCGATGTAACAATCTAAAATATGTCCTTGTGGTCATTTGCGCCTTTAGTAAGTGGGTCGAGGCTTTCCCTGTTAAAGACGCTACAGCCATGACCACTGCAAAGACCATGTTAAAGGAATTCTTCCCACAGTTCGGTTTGCCGAGAGTTATCTGGTCGGATAATGGTCCGCATTTTATCGCTGCTGTAATTCTACAGATATGTACGGCATTGCAAATTGACAAACGATTCCATTCGGCCAGACATGCTCAGAGCGCTGGATTAGTGGAAAGACACAATGGTATCATAAAAAACAAGCTTGCTAAGACGTGTGCCGGCACCAAACTAAAATGGCCGGACGCCTTACCGATCGTGTTACTAGCCATGCGCACAACCCCTCAAACTAAGACTGGGCTCTCTCCATTTGAGGTGGTAATGGGGAGACCTGCCAATATCTGGGGTCTTTCGAAGCCTAGGGCATTGAGGAATGTAGAAAATGTATTGCTTTCAGACTATTGTAGCCAGTTGACTAAAAACCTGTATTTCATTTATCACCAGGTACGAAACGCCTTTCCCGCGCGATACAAGGGCCCAGGCCACAGTATACAACCTGGAAGTTGGGTTTTGGTCAAATCCTTTGACCGATCTTCCTGCCTTGCACCTCGGTGGCGGGGCCCGTTCCAGGTCCTGCTGGTCACACAAACAGCGGTGCGTGTCGCAGGCCAGAAGCATTGGATCCACGCGACACATGTCAAGAAACTTCCTCACCCAGTGCCACACGTTACAGAAGAAACAGAACCCCTCGCTAACGCTGCAACCAATGATCCCAAAGCAGTGAGTAGCACTGAAAGTGCGTCGGAGAATCTTTCTGAGCAAGTGAGGCTTGGGGAAGCTGGCATTTTGTCTCCGCACTCTCCGAAAATTTTGCTCCCGGAAATTGCTGTTCCAACTTCACTTGCCTCTGATACGTTGCTTCCAACGGGAAGTGACGACATCTTGTTCTCGGATCAAACAATACCAGGCACAACAAGATACAACTTCCGGCCACGAAGATAGACATACGGCACAGTTTTGCTGTGCATCTGATAGACATACGGCACGGTTCGGCTGTGCATTCAAGGAAGGAAAGGATCATCAAGGGCTTGCTTTTGCCCAAAAAGTTGAGGAAGGGGATTCTGTTGGCTAGGGGTTGTGGAAGGACTAAGAAGCCGCGCGACCGTAGTGTCGCCAGCAACGAACATTGGGGTCGTCGATTGAAAATCTACAATGCCTGCTAACGCCACCGCTGCTGCTCGTATTGGACTTATAAATAAGGGGGTGACCAACTCGGACAATGAACAATGTGCCTGGGCCCCGAAAACGTATTGCTGTGTTTTTATGATAATGTTTGGTTTTATAATAGTCACTGTTTTAGGCCTTTGGTATTTTGAAGAAACTCATCCTTTAGAGTCTTTGCTGCCGACTGAAATTGTACCCACTGTTCCTACAGCTTTTGTACATCTGCATACTCTGTCACCTAGGGACTCACAGCATAGATAGAAGTATCACAATAATACCTTGTTGCTTATAATGAATGCAACACATGCCATTTTTAATAAGACTAATTGTTGGGTCTGCTCACATTTACCGCAACATGGGGATAAGGGGCTAGGTTGGTATATTCACCCTTTACCTTTGACAACTGCTTGTTATGCTTCACTTAGAGCACTGTTCTTTGGCCGATGGAACGATAGCATCTTGGGGAACTTTGATGGCACTAATTTGAATAGTTTTGAGAAACGTGGTCTGACTCCCCTGGGATGCTCGCTTTTCGCAAATAGGAGTAAGCTCAATATTACTTCTATTAGGCCTTCTGATAGACTGTCTCGTCCTTTCCAATCTTTGATTTCCTTTAAAATGGCTCCTATAGGCAATAAGGATGCCATGCCTCCTTCTTATACTGTTAACTATAGCCCCGATTCAGTTTCTTTCTGCATACAGAGGAATGGCACCCGGCCAATGGGAGATTTTAAAGGTTGTGCCAACGTTGCAAATTTGACTGGGGAAGACAGACCTTTGTATGCAGGCAAACCTGTCTATTTTGTTTGCGGTAATGTAGCATTTCCATGGTTGCCCAGGAATTGGCAGGGAACTTGTTATCTAGGAATCCTGTTACCTGGGGTTTTTATAGCAAGTACTGTAGGGGGTTCGAAGGCTCGTCCACGGCGGGACGAGAATGGCGACACTCCAGCACAGGTTTTAGGAGATGTAGCGAAATCATTCCTTCCATTCTTTGGGCAGATAGCGAATTCCGAGGATATCAGGAAACTAGCGAGAGTACTGGAGAGAACCATCAACCGGACAACAGATATACTCTATAATATGACTTTAGAGCAGAAAGCGATCAGATTTGTAGCGCTTCAGAACCGGATGGCATTAGATGTCATTCTGGTTGAACGTGGTGGTGTATGTAAACTAGTGGGGTCCGCTTGCTGTGTTTTCGCACCGGATTCCTCGCCAACTATTTTTTAAGGCAATACAGAATCTGCACATTCTTAGTTCAGAAGTGCATGTTCCCGAGGGAAATTGGGATCTTAGCGCTTGGTTCTGGGACTTCTTGCGGTCTTGGGGTTGGAAAGTGCTTTCAGTCTTGCTGATTATTTTGGGAATTCTGCTATTTCTTTGTTGTTGTATCCAATGTCTACCAAGTATATGTTCAATGCTAGGGGGATGTTGCGCTCAGGCGATAGGTACAATAGGACATAAAGTGTATGCCCCGGATAAAACCTCTTAGGAGTATGTACTGAAAGAGATCTTAGTAAAAGATCTAATGGCGATAGATATTTCTGACAGCTATTCAGGGTGTATGGACGATGACACATGGAGTTATTTGCAGGGAGATCAGAAGTAGTTTAGCACTTGGCATAGGCCAAAAGGAGGGTTTGTCAAACTAGAAATTATATTGTGCCTCCTATTGCTATGAATATATGTATATTGGCCTACGCCAAGCTGATAACAAGCTGCTTATAAACTACATGTGAATAAACTTGCATTGCAAGGTCCTGACCTTAGAAACCATGTAAACTGTCATTTTGGGTCAAGCCGCCATTTTAGGTTTTCTTGCTCTATAAAGTCACCATGTGAGCTAAAATGGTAGCCTATGTTATTCAGAACAGAACTCGATTGTCATGACCTCTGTACAGCTAATGTATAACTTGCCTGCAGGCCACTTGTAAGGGTCATGAGCTGAGACCTTGTCCTTCTGCTGACCTGTGTGCAATGGATTACCTGTATCACCGAAACTGATCTATAATTGAATGAGAACACCTGCTTAACTATATTGTATAAATTAAGTCCTGCATTGTAATGTTAGGCCTAGAGCATACATTATTACCATTTCTTCTTGTTAATGTATAAACCTAAAATGAACTAGATTTGACCTGGCAAGGGACCCTAGAGCAGTAACTTATTTATGGAATGGTTAACCCAAAGGCGGGCTGAACAACAGGCTGGAGAAATGTATAAAAGCCTGACTGTTTCAATGAATATTTGCACTCACTGAGCACACCGAACCACGCCGGAGTTCGCTGTGTTGTACTGAGGGTCGATAGCTATCTGAATTTTGTTCTGCTCTTTTGTAACTGGATTCAGTATAAAATAAAGTGCTTTGTATGTTCCTTTGTAACCTGTGTTTGGTGTGTTTCCTTTTTGGTTACCCTGCCTCATATTATTTCCTTGTTTTCACAATTTCCGCTGATAGCAGGAAGTTCTTCAAGATCAAGGTAGCTGTTATCATCCAGCATACATGTCCAATGTCTTTCTTGTCTGTATTATGGCTCCTTATTAAGCCAATGGCAAATGTCTCTCATCAAACTGGAAGTCCACTGCAGTAAACATTTCACTTTCACAACCACATGCCATACAGCTGCCAGAAAAGTCGAATTCAGTCATTTACAACTTCATGTGTGAGAGTCCGGCACATAGGATGTGGTGGGCAGGGCACGTTGCGATGTCTGTGGTACGAGGTCATGGATCTCAACAGTAATGACACTTTCATGAACAAAGGATTGGTTTTGTGCTTTTGCAGGTTTCTGGGCGGTCAAAGTAAGTTGAGCTTGACACCCCTTTGCCATGGATGAGTATAACATGTGCAGGTACTTTCCCCTTACCATAGCTTGCTATGGCTTGCCATGAAATCCCACCTCACTTTCTTGTGACCGATTGCCATGAAATGTACTTGTACTTGTCTCGTTGCCAGGGAACACGATGAAATGCACCGGGACCCTCTTGACTGCGACTATAAAAAGCTTCCTGCAAAGTGTAATTTTCAGTCGGCCTTTCATCTCTCCAAAAACGGAGAGTTAAAGTGAAGAGCAAAGGCAATGTTTTTTGTTTGTTTTTTTTTTATTTATATAGCACACCGAACCCGGAGATAACTGGGCACATTAATTGGCTACATGTGTTACATACAGATCATACATACAGATCAGTTACATACATGATCATGACAAAACAGTCAAAAATATTTACAAGATGATTATCCTAATGACAGGTGTTACATACAGACATGTGGCGAGTTCAGGTGATATAGCGTTTATACATCAAGGGACAGGAGTCAGGATGTTGTGTTCTTCCTGAAACTATAATAGGAGGGTTCTGCTCTTACGTCAGCAGGTAGTGAGTTCCATAATTTAGAGGCCATCACGGGAAAGCTACTACTAACTGCTTTCTGCAATTTGTATCTAGGTACAATCAATGGGTGTGAATGTGCAGATCTCATAAGGCGTTCTGGAGTTTTTTGTGGTGAATTTGGAGGCAGAATTAGCTAGACCTTTGTACGTGAGGTTTAGAGTTTTGAAATTGATTCTGTCTTTCACTGCGAGCCATTTAGTACTGTGTCTGACAGCTGAGCTATGCTGAGTTTTAGGAACATTGAGCACAGTTCTTAGCGCATTGTACTGTAGGGTTTGTACTTTGGTTATATTGTGTTTGCAAGAGCCTATAATAAAGAGCATTACAGTAGTCCAGTGTTGATAAAAATGAGCGCTCTAGCCAATGTAGTAGAGCTGGCAGTTGAGAGCAAAGGCTCACAGGTGTTAATTAATTTACACTTGTATACAATGGGCCTCATTAGGAGTTTGCTGGTCCGGAAACAAGGGTTTCAGTAAGCTCACTGGCACCCTTCTTTAAGGATCGGCAAACTCTGATTCTGCCTGCCGGAGCTGCTGTGCCCGACAGGCCTGACCCTGCCGGGCACAGCAGCCACGGTAGGCAGACCGGTCATGGAAGCACTGGCACCTTTAGCAATGGTGCCAGTGCTTCCGTGTCCCCAGACTCTATGGCAATGGGGGCTTGCATTTTACCAGCGCCTGACTTCCCTGGCCGCCGGAGTTGTAATCTCCTGGTGGCACCGTAAAGTCAGGCGCCAGTAAAATATTACGGGTCTGGTGGCAACCACCGGAACCGTAATTAGGCTCAATATCACCCTAACCTACTCTTCACAATTACACTGTCCTTTGCAGTGTGGAATATTGCATGCAGTTGACCATCTACATGTAAGTGTTGTGAGGGTACCCTGCATGCAATTGGCATATCTTTTGAAAATGGCCTCCTAAGTCGTTTTTTATGACTTGCATGCTTTCTCGTGCCTTGTTGTGCCATGTTATTATTTTGCGGTTTGTGGCTTTTTTGTTGTCTCAGTGTTTCTCACCAACCTGACCATCGAGGCCTCTGACTGTTCCCTCCCCACTAACATGTTCAAATTCCATATATCCCAGACACAATGCGCATATCAAATAAGCCACTCACGCATGGCAAGTGAACGCCCCTTCCAACAGAGATCAAGCATCAGAACACTAGACCTCCACAACTAGACCTCCACAAGCAGAGGAGGCCAGTGGCAGAAGTGGAACTGTGATCCCGGTGGGGGATAGTGTACACAGGAAGGGAGCAAAGTACAACACATGTTTCAAGGGTTGCAGCCTTGCTGGTCGACAGCCAATTGAGTTGAAACAGATTTCAGTTTAGCTGTAACTGATATTCGGTGGTAAAGTGGAGAAGTGTGCTTTAACTTCACAACTAAAAGTAGTGGAACACCGCTCCCAAACGTTACCACTCACTTCGATCACTGGAGGAGGTTCCCCATCAGACACTCAACACAGAACTCCTGGAAACTGACTCGACAAGAACAGAACTCAGGATACCGCTGATCTGTGCTAATCAACGGAACAGCAAAACTATTTTGTATTTTTCCTCTCCACAGACTGACCTTACCCATCCATAAATCTTTCAGACCCACCAGAGCACCTGGAGACCATGCAAATGCCAGTGGTGCATGGGAGCAATCCCAGTAGCATTACATACATGACATTCTCATGTGCCTGCTCCAGTGCATGGGATCTCCATCACATTCTAAGGCACTTGCCCAACTCACAGGCATTACTAGAAATTACCCAGGCACCGCGTTCATTGTCAAGGATTGAAATTACAGGCCCAAATACCATATTACCCGACATTACTTTCCTATGCACAAGGACTCCCCGCATAGCTACCAGCTGCTCCAATTTCAAGTGTGAAACCTTCATCCGGTGCTGGATTTTCACTTTGCGTGCTGGGGATTATAGCCCGATATTTAAAAGGCAAAAACGGAACTACAAGAACCAGCTGGCAAAGTGAAAAGTCGGAGCTGGCTGTAGGAGACACGCATAACAGGGCCGCTTCAGAGCTAGGAAAGGATTGTCAGAATTCCAGCGATCAGTATTGCATCCATCCCCATTCTCAGCGATTGTCAGTCACTCACATTACCATCGAGGTCATCATGTCAACTGGACGCGGCACAAAGGCGATTTCGACCTAGTAGCCCCCAGCGCACACAGCATCGAAACGAATGAGAGAATGCAAGCAGAGTGTTGGCAGTGTTGGAAACGCTGCTTTTGGACCCTATCTACCTCGTTTTGCAGGGAAGTTCCTTTTTTGCCTCAAAGCCTCTGCTTCGGTCGCGGAGCGACGCGGAGTGAAGCAGAGTGTTGGCAGTGTTGCCAGGGGTGCACGGGGCGCACGGGCACCCCCTCAGTGCAGTTGGAAACTGGAAACCTTTATGACCACGCTGGAGCCCGGCCCTTCTGGGCTGATTATGGGAGAAGTTTCGATCCTTCAAGGAGGAGGTGACGTAGCACACCCACTCACGAGACAACAGAGGCGCATCCTGGCAGCCGGTGGAGGAGGGACCACTGAGCTACGGGCGCCCCCTATGGCAAGCAACGGCAAACATCGCAAAAGGGTAAGCGCCTCCACTCCTCCCTTATCCCCAATAAGTACTGAATCCCTCCCTGACTGTTGCCCAATAAACTCCCCAAAAACTGTAATGAACGCACCCTCACTCACGCTAAGGCACGCAGCCTATGGTCCGATCCCGGCGGGTGATCACTATAGGCACATAGTGCCAGATGGCTTTTTAGAAGGTGAGATTGATGTTGAAGTTGGCAGACGATTGCACAGTAACGTGCTACAAACATACACAACTCACAGTCGAGAGAGCAAGGGCATAGGCGAGCCCCCATGTGTTAAACCCTTACAAGCCCTGGCTGGTCTAGCAGTGGCAAACAAGAAGAGCAGTCCAGTGGGGGGCCACAACACAGTGGAGGGGCGTGTGATCTACTCCGCGGGAGCGCAAGTATGGTCCCCCGCCCGGCTCAGTTCCACGGCGAGCCCCGCGGACGCCAACGAAAATGATACAATCGTGCACGACCACATTGAAATCAAAGCTCTGTTGAATCTACAATGTGGAACCGGGCTCGACAGAGCGAACCCATTAAGGTCCTTGCAAGTAGAATCTAGCACCGTAAATAGAACAGACTGGTCCAGCTCGACCAACTTTTTGGATCAAGTCTCTAGCCCTGGGACATGCTCTAACCGGCGGAGTTCGATCGCCGTGGCAGACAAAGTTCTTAAAGACCTTATTGAAATTAATACCAGATTGGGAAGCCAACTGAGCTCGGAGAACACAGCTAAACCTCCATTGTCTGAAATTAATGAACCCTCAAAACCAAACGAACAGGCGAGCTGTGCCCCTAATCCCGTGAAGGTGAACGTTGTCTCCCTCCCCACCACCACACGAGGAAAAAATCAAAAGAGCAACCTGTGGGCGAATACACTGACGAAAAGGAAAAGAACCGACTCTATGAACGACGATGACTGCGATCAGCTGCCAGTCTCACAAAAAAGACACACGGATGTAAGCGACTCAGCTCTCCAAATCATAGCCACACATGACGGTACCTCTTCTTTAGTCCTAGCTGGTTCCCCCCCTGTTGTTACACGCTCAAAGAAATGCAAAATACACAGAAGGAAACTCAAAGCGGATATACTAAAAGTAAGCACTCGAGAAAAAGCTAGTGCTTCTACACAGTATTTGGCGGAGTGTCTTTCGAGAGAAATCACAAGAGAGTTAAATACTCTGATAATGGCCGCACACACTACATCGATGCTGCCATATATGATACTATATGAACAACTGAATGAGAATATCAAGGACCAATCCACGCTCCTGGCTATGCTAAACTCGAAAATGATAAATGTGGAACAAGAACTAAACTTAATGAAACAAGCGAAGTTAGATGAACACCTAAGAACTGAAGCAAATGTAAGGTTAATAACGGAGCACACTAAGAACAGTGCGTCCGACAAACGACTATTCGCTGAAGTAGCACGTGAAGCCATTGGACTACTAAAACTTCAGACGTCACACACTTCCTGTAAGTGGCTAGCTCCAAAAGAGAATAAAGACCCCTGTGTAGCGACAGAGGAGGTGACACAGGTCGTTAACGCACCCAATCCAGACACTTGCTACACATCTCTAAACTCGGAGAATATCGGACCGAGTAATATGAAAGAGTCAAGGAGTGAAGAGAGTGGCGAAGAAAATGTACACATGAAATGCAAACAAAAACTAAATCGACCTAACGATGTCGCCTCCCTGAAAGACAAAGCTACAAGGAAAAGCGGTGAAGAGCCGCTGAATGAGAGAAACGCCTCATTAGACTGTGCTTCTCGAAACCCAGAAGGTGACACGGAAATGAATCCATCTCAACTGCATGTTGAGCATTATGGCTCTGCCACCCAACTTACACCTGAGCCCTCCATATTCTCTAGCGAAAATCCTGACACACCTGCCCCCCAAGAGGATCTTAGTATGGCCGCCCAGAATCAAAATTTAGTGAATCCACCAAATGAGAAGGATGAGAACGGCTCTGGAAGTGAACAAATGAACAATGTGGCTGTCATCGCCAAAGAAATGTTTTCCATCTTTTCAAAATCATTAGACTCCAACGCAGTCACTAAAGGGAGGGAGCCCACAATGAGTAAAAAATCGAAAAACACGAAGAAAAGAAAAACCCAAACAAGATCAAGTGTGCGCTCCTTCCTAAGGAACATAAAAGGCTTTTGCACAACAATACCTGACAAACAAAACGACGGCGTCCCAACAAAGTCCATCCCTGGCAACGTGAAGACCCCGTCAACAAACAGCCAGGAATTAACCAAAGCTCAACAAATTGAAGAGTTGGGAACCTCAAAGGACCCAGCCGGATCCCCGTCCATTGAAATTCAGAGCTCCTTAGAGGATCTCCTTGACCTCTCAACGTACGAAGACAGTGAGGATAATCCAGAAGCCGAGAACGTTGTATCCGAGGGGGCTCGAAATAAAGACTACGCACCAGCAAGTGTTGCTATAAACATAGACCTCAGTGCAATACCGAATACAGAGAAATCGCTATCCTTGAAACACCAACAGCCTGATCACCTTATAAGCAAATCAGCCCCAAAATCCTGCCACATAATTGTGAAGAAATCAACAAACCAACCTAGATGCGTTACAATGGACATGCTGAGTCAAGCTGAAAGCAGGCCAACTTGTCCAGAAAACAGTGTCCCAGAGTGCATCACGTTAGAAGCAAGAAGAGCCTCAATTATAGCCCTAAAGAAACGTGAATCGCTTGACAGGCCTCGCACCTCTCGCAATATGGATCTCCTAAAACACGAGCCTAACCGCATAGCCCTTGAGGCTAAAATGGCTGTAATGGATACTGATATCTCTGAAATCTCCCTATCTACCCGGAGTAAACCCGGCACTGAAATCCGGAAAAACAACAATCTCTTAGTCCAACGAATGTTGAAAGACCCATCACCACCCAAAAAGAGCCTCCATGATAAGCGCTCACTCGCGACTGAAAACATACGGTCCATTGCAAGACCAAATGTCACTGGTGGGACAGATCACGGTAACCAATTGCGAAGCAATAAGAAAATGGGGAGGTACATGCTGCGATTGGAAAGAATTGTGAGAGAACAAGATGGTCTCCTCCTAAACAGGAAAAATGTGATGAGATTATTACATCATATTCCACAACTGCGAACCATCACGTCCGACGACATTCAAATTGTGGAATTTGAAGATGAAAAAAATAACGACTGTGTGATTCTACACATAGCGTCCAAAATCATTTGTGACTTACTTCTGAATACCGGTGCCACAATGAACCTGATGGGGTTCGACATAAATGAGATTCAGACTCACAAAGAGGCGGAACATCTGCTGGATAAACAACTGCCATCAAGAGGCAAAACTACATCAAGCAGTAATTCCGCATCACTAGCAGAAGACTCATGTTTAGAGATCAAACATGACATCCTAAGGGGACTACCTGATGACTCTACCCTAAAGACACTGGACGGATCAATTGCAACAACAATGGGGCCTTTCAACACTACAAGCAGGAGGAAACCCACTTCAGGATATGAAGATCTTGACTGGTCTTGGGTCGCTAAAACCATAAATAATCCCAAACACAGTTAACGCCAAAAGTCAAATGCGTATGGCAAACTATGTATTGCGTCATGGAACACACGTGGGCATACGCATTTGTTCGAAGAAATCCCAAACGCCCTGAAAGACATAGACCTACTGTGTCTCCAGGAGACTTGGCTAACGGAACCTCCCATTGCAGATGGCTTTGAGATCGCCTTCAACCCAGCCATCAAAGGAACCAGAGGACGCCCCATGTCAGGAATGGCAATTTTTGCTAAAATTGAAAGTGGAGTTCGCATACTGTCTGCAACCAATGTGTCCGCGTACCTACAGGTATGCAAAATACAATTGCCTGTGAGACCAACGAAGAAAGCAAATATACTTATGTTGATAAACATATATTGGCAACACTTAGCTGTAGACCTTGACCAATTTCTAGAAACCGTCTCAGAACTCATTTGTAACAGCAAAAGAAATGATAAAGATACACACATCATTATATGTGGAGATCTTAACATAAACTGTATGATTGACAAAATCGATACTGCGCATGACAAGAAAGAAACAAATGTCCAACTAGCCGCTACGCGCTGGCTGTTGGAAATGAAGGCGTGGAACCTATACATGCTGAACGGGCAAACAAAAGGAGACATTCCAGCTCAACCAACTTGGCGAAGAATCCACTCTAGCTCGATAATTGACTATATGTTTGCTGATGATTTACTGAGACGTGAAGTATCCCATCTAACCATCACCGAAATGGAGTCCAATGATCACTGCATACTAAAGCTATATTTGAACTCATACAAAAGCGGACGTGAAACCGCCTTGTCAGAATATCCTCTTGAAGTTGGACCGGGTCGTAATCGTCTGAGACTCAATGCGAACAAAGTGAGATCATTGTGTAAAACACTGGGAGAAAAAACAGAGAAAGAACAAATTGAATACACAACTCTACTAGAGACCTACAGAGAAAAGTGCCCCGGCAATGCTAAAGCTGACTTCAAACAGGTACATGCATGGGATGCAGAGCTTAATCTAAAGAAAAAAAATCTCCGAAAAGCCCTAAGACTGCTTAAAAATAACAGAGTCAGCAGCAACCTAGACAAGGCAAAACAACTGAAACAGACTTACAAGAATTGGCTAATCAGTCATAAACACATAATGGTGCAAAGAGATGCTGAACACATGATGAAAGCACTTGCAAACAGGAACACAAGCGACTTCTGGAGCTACTTGAATAATATCACAGTTCCTCAGGGTGCAATCACAAAATCCATGATCTCAGAAGATACATGGATAAGCCACTATGCAGGGGCCTTCAATAACAACTCAACAAAGACCATAACAGCCCCATGTCAAGAGCAGGAATGGTCAGTTGTAATAAAGAAAGATGACATATACAACAACATTGCCCGACTGAGTACCTCAGGAGCACCTGGCCCAGACGGCCTAACCAATCTACACTTGAAACAACATCCAGACTTATGGGCAGAATTTTGTCACTCCCTGTTCAGATCAATATTACAGTCGCGAACTATACCTGCGTCCTGGAGGAGTGCCATAGTGGTACCGATCTTCAAAAAGGGCGACCGAAAAGACCCCAAGAACTATAGGCCGATAGCCCTGCTTGACGTTATTGGGAAAATTTTCGCAACACAGCTTCAAATCCAACTACTTAAATGGATTAAAGACTCCAAAAGATACAACCCCCGTCAAACAGGATTCGTAAAAGGAGTCGGTTGCGGGTTGAACTTGACCATCCTGAACTTCCTGAAGATGGAAGCTATCCGCCAAAACAGGAAGATATATGTTGCATTCATTGATCTATCTAGCGCGTTCGACACGATTGATCGAGAGCTGTTATGGACAAAGTAGAAAAATGGCTCTGCCCGGAAAACCTACTACAACCTATAAAAGAACTGCACTCCAAAACAGAATTCAAAGTAAGGCTGGACTCTCGTGGAACACTGAGTCAGCCCATAAAAACAAATCAAGGTGTGAAACAAGGCTGCCCGTTGGCAGCCACACTGTTTGGCCTATTCCTGTCTGACATTGGAGAAAGCTTGGAAGCTGTCACATCATTTCCCCCAAAAATTAATGGTATGCCTGTAAGCTGGTTGTTATATGCAGATGATATTGCTATACTGGACCAAACCCCAATTGGGCTATCTAGGAAGCTTGCTGCACTAGAAGGCTACGTAAAAGAAAACAAATTGAAAATCAACCCTGCAAAGTCAGAAATAATAATCCTCCAAGATCTTACCAAGAAACAACAAACGGAACCCCAAAACTACACCGAAATGGAGGCTGTGTAACGACAACCTGAGATGTGTGAAAAAGGCCAAATACTTAGGAGTCTGGTTTAACAGCAACATAAATGATGCCCCCTGGACGGAGAACATCACACAAAAATGCAAACAACTAGCATGCCAAGGGGTCATCATAAACAAAAAGTTCGGAAAATTTTCCCTACTCCCAGTGTTAGCCCACTATAACCAAAAAGCCACTCCAACGCTTATTTATGGCGCGGAAAGCGCCCTAGGAGCCCCCGCTACCCTCTGGCCACAGCTGGAAAATCAATACTGGAGACGAGTCCTGCAAATACAGAAAGGAATCTCGAGCGCGTGTGTCAGATATGAATTAAACCTTATCTCGCTGCAGGCACGAGTGTTATGGAACATGCTATCCATCTATCGGAAAATAATCATAGAAGACTGTACTCCGCAGTTTAAGATCTTACAGGAAGCGCTTAAAGGCAATTCCGAAACCGTGCTGTGCAGATGGGCAGCTGGCTGTAAAAATCAGCTAACGCAACTTGGTACGGACCAACTCACTCTGCAAAACAACCCAACCCATGTTAAGAAAAAACTATGGGAACAGGACTGGTGTCTAACAGTAGACGCGCGAAATCGTCATAAACTTTTTGATGATGCACCCAATGAAGCCAAAGACCGTAAACAGTTGCTGCAATACTTGATAAAGACACCCAACGCTCGACACAGAATGACCTACATGAAATTCCGTTTAAACTTATTCAACACAAGAGTGAGTCAAGCGACAAGAGCACGAAAAGCAACAGCAATGCTTAAATGTCGCTTTTGCGATAAACAAAATGAGACTCTCAAACACCTCACACTGTATTGTGAAAGTCTAAAAGATCTTAGATCTGTTCACTTAGGAAAACTGGTAATACAGTATGACACATTATGTGGAGAGGACTTATGGCGCAAACTCCACAATCCAAGAGGAAAAGAAATCTTTGGGTTAACAAACTTTTTACAAAAACTAGAAACACTACTAAAAGTTGGATAAGAAAGGCGATAAACAGTGGACCTCGAGATGATGGTGTTTAGAAGAAGTTGTGAGGCTAATTATCCCCAAAGATCAGCTGGGGACTCCACGGAACTTCTCCCCACACTGTGGGCGGGCCATGGGAAATCTCTTTTCAAAAAGTTTTGTATAAACTAAATGAAATAAATAAATAATAATTGCTGTTTGCACTTTTAAAAAAAGAATGCAAGAATGTCCAGTCCTCTGGCGCCACCTGCTGCAAGTCTGCAGCAGTGCACGCTCGGGTTTTGTGAATCTCTCCACAGCCCCCGCACACTTTGTTGTTTGCCTGCTGAGGACGGGCGCGTGGCATTAAAGCGCTCCTCTTGCATGGCACCAATCCTTGCTTTCAGCTGCCCCCAGGAGAATTCGCTCGGAGTATATTACATGATCTTTGTACCCGGGAGGCACACAGCAAGGGATCTTTGAGATGCAGCTGATGGCCTCTCACGTCTCAGGGTAAATGATTGGAACACATCAGCCCCATCTAAAGGACAACAACAACAAAAAAAACACCCCAGTCCTGCTCATCGCGACAATGCAAAGGGATGCAGACGCTGATTGGGCAAGAGTCAAGGAGAGTCAGTGACATCATGGGCAGTATAATTAGCAGGCTGCGGCCCAGCTGGGTGGCCTCTTGATTCATGGTGTAATTAATTGAGCAGTGAGTCGGGGTCTGCTTCAGGGTGTAAGAGACAAGCAGCGAGTGACCGCCTGCAAAGTGATGGGAGATGAGCGGTAAGTGTGGGCGTCCCCCAGGGTTTGGTGATTAGAGGAAGTAGGACAGGTTGAGAGTGGCACAAGTTTTGGGGGCATTTGCTGGGCATTTTCGTACAGGGCTCCAAAATGTCTGGGGCTGGCCTTGGTGAGGCAGAATATACCGTAAAAAAAGGTTTACCATTGACTCTCCTAAAAACCAAAAGTAAAATCTTACGAAAGGGTCAAACACACATACATGTATAGCGAGCGACCTTGGAATGGCGGTGGATACTGCAGGATTACACGGGGAGATGGTTTTCTCTTCTGAATTCCCGATCCTTGGTTGACCGCAGAATCGTTAGCTCTCAGCTGGTCTAAGGAAAACACGGGCCAGGCAGTGTCTGTGCTATGCAGGCGCAAGCAAACTGCATTTACTTTGCAAATGAATATGAGAAAACCCTTTCATGTCAATCAATGATGTTGATCATCATGATGCCGCCCCCTCCTGCCCCCATCCCCCCACTGCTCCTCATCTTACCCCACGATGCAGGCCCTTACTTCACTACTCACTTAAACTTTGAACCGCAATGCTTACCCTCACTCACTCACTGCCCGTCTTGCACAATGAGGACGGCCCTAATTCACTTCTCATCTTACTTAATGATACAGAGGCCCCCATGATATATCCCCCCTCAAAGCGTATTTACACCATGATATAGACTCCCCCTCAAAGCGTATTTACACCATTGTATAGATCCCCCCTCAAAGCGTATTTACACCGTGATATAGACTCCCCCTCAAAGCGTATTTACACCATGATATAGACTCCCACTCAAACGTATCTACACCGTGATATAGACTCCCCCTCAAAGCGTATTTACAACATGATATAGACTCCCACTCAAAACGTATTTACACCGTGATATAGACTCACCCTCAAAGCGTATTTACACCATGATATTGACTCCCTCTCACTGCCCCAGTTACCGAATTATACAGACCCCCGTCACAGCTCATCTTACCCCATGATGCAGGCTTTTACCTCACTACTCACCTTACACTTTGAGTGCAATGCTTACCCTCACGCACTAACTCACTCACTCACTGCTCGTCTTCTTGCACAACGTGGATGGCTCTAGTTCACGCCTCATCTTACTTAATGAAACAGACGCCCACCCAAAGCCTGGTTTACACTATTCTACAGACCCTCACTCACTGCCCATTTTGCAACATTCTACAGACCCTCATTCAATTATCACCCTCACTGTGATGCAGACCCTCGCTCACTGCCCATCTTTTAAATGAATCTTTAAAAGTAAGACCACGCCTGCTTTACATGTCACCGAGTATAAACTAAAAAGCAACGTGGCACTAATGCAAAGGTGTTGATAGCCAACTCATTTCTCATTTCCGCAAGCTGGGGAGAATGAAAGATCGCGTTTACACACAGACCCTTCCATAGGGCGCCTTCACCTGCTGGGGTGTATTGCACGCCCAGGGAGATTAGACTCCCCTCAGCTTGCTGAGACCCGAGTGTAATGCATTCCCAAGATTAACAGCTGCACTTTGCGAAAACGGAAAGGACATTTCTCATGGAATATTTTGCACGGTGCAAAGTGAATTTGCACTGCCAACTACGGTGCAAAGAGCACTTTTGCAGTGCAAATGTTATGCTATGTTAAAGGTTCTTATACAAAGCTGCGTGGTCCCTTGGTGCGAAGTGACTTTGCACTGCAAAAATACACTTTGCACTGCTCTGTGAATCAGGGTTCTTGGTGGCAGTACAGTCACTTTGCACCGTGCGAAAAATTCCATGAATCAGGCCCAAAGTGGTTCAATAAATAAAAACAAAAGGCGCTCACGGGAAGATTTGGGGTGCCTGTTTCTAATTTCACAGCAAGCTCTGTAGAGTGCCCACATCTTCAATGTAATACACATTGCCCTCAGCTCATTCTCTGCCTCTACTGTGGTTCTTTATAACACTGCATTGGATATTCCTCAACTTGTAGCCCTTTACTATGTACGTTTGTAACTTTCTGTTCGAGTCGTCCTCTCTTCCTGTCCCAGTGGCTCCCTGCTATAGCTAATCGGCCAATTTAAGGCACCCATCCCTAGGATTGCCCAGCTAGCAATACATGCTACATACAGAATGTCCTGTAAAAAGCATTCCTCCCTACCGAAATACATACAAAATACAAATGCTGCCCCAGCAACATTTGGATGGGTCTGCCCAGTGGCAGCACCCGCTCTGTTCCTAACTGCATTCGTTGCTGCAGGGAGAATCCACTGGGTACTGCATTTTTACTCCATGGTGTAAGTTCAAAAGTTTATTTCTTTCCCGCTTTTCTGATAATAAACAGAAGATATATCGCAGGTAAACTTTTAGGAACGGGTAAGGTTGCCTACTCAGGTTCCTCAGACAGTTTGTGAGCAGCAAGACACAACCTCTGTGTTCCTTGAAGCTACGTCAAAATGAATGCCCTGATTACTTGTTGGTAATCTTCATCACTCTCTGTCCTACTCTTCCTCGTCACCGTACTTACTTGTGAATGGTATAACCACCCAGGCAGGACCGTTTCCAATATATAAACCCATAAATATGCTTTTCCAGTGAAAATACAAAAATCAGTTAAGAGAAAGTTAAGGTATTATGTAATCTATAATGCCATAAATCTGCTCTACTTTTTAGTGATGTCCCTGATGATTTAATACTTGATGACATAAGGGATGTCATCATTATTGTGGTTTAATGGCAGCCCCAGGATCCTATAAACTGAAAGGCCATTTTAGGCCCGGAATATGCAGAAATACCTTCTTATCATGGGAAGGCACCCAGGCAGAATGAAAAGCTAGCCTCAAAACTGCAACACAGCCAATGTGCCTAGTCAATTAAAATGTATGTACTTCTGCAATTGCGTCAAGGAACATGTGCAAAATGAAACCACACTGCAGAAGGAAATTGGAAAGGCACATTGTTCACTGATAGACAAAAAGGCAGCAGTTCATTCACAATTGCCACACATCAAAATGATGTGTGCTTTGAAAATTAAGAGCACAAAATCTACCTTGCTGGTGAAATTCAAAGTCATGAAAGTACTTTTCATTACATGTGACTAAGGCCTACATTTCAACACCGGTAGCTTTGCTGACAAAAGAAAGATGCTTTGAAAATGTGGGCATTCTGCAGTTTGGAAGGAAAGGAACTGTTTACTAGTGAAACTCCCTGGCCTAACCCATTCAAATGTGGATCACAAAGTGAAGAGGACATTGCTCTCATGATGCGGGATAGTAAAATGCTTCACCTGAAAAGTAAATAGAACAAATTGAAAAGCAAGTATATCTGTTCTTCAGGGCACAAAAGGCTAGTCTGAGTGTAAAGACTTCTCCCCTGAAAGTAAAAAACAGTGACCTTCCCCCATCACATGCCCTGCTCTGCTATCTATCGGAAAGACAATTATTTTGAAGTTTCAGGGCCGCAGAGAAGAAGAAATTTATGGGTGTGGTTGAATCAACAGAAAGATTATAAAAAAACAGAAGGCAGGTGTGGGCACGACTGAAATTCGTAACTGTAAATCATAAGTAAACTCAATCTTATAGGCGTCCTCCAAAAAACCTGATAACCACTCAATGAGGACAAAACTGAACAATAGCGATGTCTGGTGATAAACTTCACCAGACCTGTGGACAGCTGGGGTATAGTCAATACTATTGCATAGTGGGTTTAGTTAGATAATCAGTAAAATAGGGCAAGAAAAAACAATATTTTCATGGTTCTTGAAATGGTGCTCTACTTTTATTTTCATTGCATTGATGCAGAGACCAGTGCCGAAGCATTTCAGACCAAAGAGTCTATCCTCAGGGGAGGTTCTATAAAGACATATTATAAACAACTGAGTGACTGACCCTCACATGTACAAACTTAGTACTAGAAAATGATACAAAATTGTAATAAATCAAGGAAAGCTCGAAATGTAAACCATGTCCTACCTGTCTTGCAATAAGGGTTGTAGCACCTAGAGAAATAGTAATAACCATGTGGAATGTGAGAGTCACAGATTATAATAATTGCAGGATATCTATGTAATTGCATGTAGTAATTAAAGGACATTATGTTGCTATTAAGGAAAGCAGAGTAGAAAACCCTAACTGTAGTTTAAACATCGAGTAGTCTCTATACTCGCTGTACTCATAGCTGTTTGATGGCTTGCTCAAAAGAAAGTGTGCGTAGTATGCCTGTAAAGCAACCATGTAAATCCCAGTGAAGGACAAGTCACATGCTCTGCTATCTATCTGAAAGGCAATTCCTTTGAAGTTTCAGGGCTGGAGAGAAGAGCTTTATTCCTGCATGACAGAGGAATGAATTGGTGTGACTGGATCAACAGAAAGGCCACCGTTCATGGGCTGAACTTTGTAAAATCCCCAAACTTCAAGAACTTTTGGGGACCATCCCTGGGCTGCCTGAGGAGGGCCTGTAATTGAGATTGTCACAGGATGCCAGAGACCTGTCTTGGCAGCAAGATAGGATCACTTTTGCGGACCTCTGACTTCACAAGAGTTATTAATGGGTTTACACCAGGCCAACATCAACAATGGAGCAGAGAGGCCTGGAGCACAGGTTGTTTCAGGAGAAATGAAACCTAGTGCACAAAGGTGCTGAAAAATGTGCATATAATTAAGAGATGAGTGTATGCAGAATCATACTTTATGCATTTTCTCATGGGGAAAACCATTTGAATATCCTTTTAAAGCTTATCCCAAGGCCGAGGTGGTGATTTAATTCCCATTTAAGTTCGACATTGGGAACTCAACCTACAACCTAAAATGTATTTCTAGATCCCCAGGAAAGGTGGTGAAGCTGAAATTTGGGGAAACTTTGGCTTAGTGAATCATGTAACTGGACGTAAAAGTGGGTGATACTGATTTGTATTATTTGCGTGTAAATTGCGAAAAACCACTGTTCGCACGTGCAACTTCCATGCCAACATGGGAATCATTTCATCAAGTGTGGCATTATTAGAGGAACCCAAACATATAATTATTGTTATGTTTATTTGTAAAGTAAGAGTTTTTGTCATGTAGGACTTTTTGAGTGCAAAACTGGCATGTGGAAAGAATGTCACTGCTAGTGGGTGGATCCATCGCTCCCATCATTTCAACTTCATAACTCCGGGAGAGAGGCTAGGCCTTGGCTGTGGAGAGACTGTAGAGGTCCAATCAAAACACATGGCTAATCAGCTAGCACCTCTTAATTTTAATATTTCAGAGTTTTGAGGTTAAAAAAAGCTGCACAACAGGGAGAGGGGCAGAGCTGCCTAAGTCATCTGGGTAGAGCTATTGAATGTTTTAAGGAGATTTAACATTGCCTGGGAGACAACCTTGCACTACCTGGGTTGGAAAGTCTAATGAGATTGTTGAAGGATACCAGAGAAACAGAGACAGATGCTGGGATCTTTGCAAGGAGAGCCAAATAGAGGGTCCAGAAATGTTGATGCCTTTCCTGAACACCAAAAAAAGAGACATTCTATGTAAATAACTTGTCCAAACCAAACCAAATATTGTGGGGATCGGGGTGATGTAATTTTCCCTTTATTGATTGGGTGGGCTGGTTATAGTAAATCCTTAGCATTTTATAAAAAATAATTTAATTAATTTCCATATAGCCAAATTAAACGGGCCATTTTTTTAAAAATTGGAAATCAACAACATTGTCCCATTATGAATAAAAATATAGTCATTTAAAGCAAGTGGGTACTACTAATTTCATTCCCAACCTCAAAACACCCTAAAGGGAAGGGTGTCCTTGTCTACAAATGAATTTTATAACTCCCATTGCTTAGACCTGGCCTTTAAGCAGAGCGGTGCTGAATGTAACTGACTGTCTGGGGTTTTGGTGCTGGAGCAGAGAAGTGACTTGCTAAATGAAATAAAGTGAAGCCCCTAATTGAAAGGCACACTCTCTCCAGAGAGTGAGGAAGTGACTCCTGATAGAAAGTGATTCTGAATTGCATAGGGGTAAAGGAAGAAGGATTCTATAAATCTGAAAACCTATTATCAAAAGTCTGTTGTGTTTTCAAAACTGGTAGCATTTTCAATTGCACAGCAAAATTACATATACAAAGCGCTGCATGTGCAAAATCACTTGTAAATCTAAACTATCTCAAGATGTGCTAATGCTCATGATCTGTTCATGTTCCAAGGTACTGTCCAATTTGACATTGAGGGATTTTTGTGGGTGATAAAAGTGTTGAAATATCCATTTGAACTGTATTCTATTTACTGGAGACGGAACAGCAAAAACACACATGGAGTGTGATCTCAGATCTTTTGTTTATTCCCAAAAAGGTGAAGTATTTGTATTGAATCTTTGTTTTGTGGCACAGAGAATGTGGCGTGTCATGTGATTTAGTGTAAATATTACATTTTTCATAATAATTAATCAAAATATATTCTTTCTATACACTGGCCTGGTTCTTGGCTTAACATTGCTGAAGGGTGACAGAGTCACTGGTTCTAAATGAGCCATAGATGGGACTAGATAGTATATCAAGGTCTATTTGTGTGGCGCTGTTGATTGGGGGTGAAAGTACTTCTCACATTACCATTCCCATAAATATATCTCACATTATGCTCATGGGCTGCACAACAGGGGGCTCAAAGTTAAGGTAGCATATCTTGCACAATCTGACACATTTCTGGAGTTTTCGTTCAACGTGTACATTAGCATCACTTCAAGTAATGTTTTTTCATTGAGTGTTAAGGGTTTTATTTTGCTATATTTTCTAACTCCAGTGGTACAACCGTCTTTTCTTCTGATATAACTGATGTCATATGCAATGCCATCAGTGTGTTCTTAATGGAGTTTTTCCCCCATTGGGCCCAGTGGTGACTTTGCTCCACTTTGGCGAGGGGGAGAAAGAGAGACTGGGATAATAAAAGGGGATGGTGGCTTATGAAGAAAGAGCAAGAGAACGAGGGACCAGCATGAGGAAGAAACTGAGGGGCTTGAATGAGGAAGGGCCTTAGGGACATGGACGAGGAAGAACATGAGGGTCTGGGAGATGAAGAGCATGATGTTCTGTCACAAGGAAGAGCATGATGGACTGATATAAGTAAGGGCATTAGGGATTGTGTTAGGAAAGAGAATCTGGGATTGAAGCAAGAAAGAACATGAGGTACTTCTCTTGGAAGAAGACCATGAGGGACTGGGATGAGGAACAGCATGTGGGACTGGGACGATGAAGAGTATGACAGACTGGGATGAGGAGTAACATGAAAGACTGAAAGGAGGAAGAGCATAAGGGAATCAGACAACAAAGAAGGACTAGGATGAAAAGGGCATCAGGGACTGTGAAAAGAAAGTGCATGAGGGACTCCGATGAGGAAAAGCATAGGGACTGTGATGAGGATGTGCATGAGCAACTGTGAGGAGCATGAGTGACTGGGACTAGTAAGAGCACAAGGACTGGGACAAGGAAAAGTATGAGGACAGCAAGAAGGTAGAGCATGAAGGGCTGGGATGTGAAAAAGCATGAGGGATTCTGATGAGGAAGAGCATAAGAGACAGGAACATGGAAGAGCATTATGGACTGGGATGAGGAGGATCATGGGGACTGCAATGAGAAAGAGCATGAGGTACTGCGATGAGAAAGCGCATTAGGGATTGGGATGGTGAAGAGCATGAGGGACTTGGAGGAGAAAGAGGATGAGTCACTGGGCTCAGGGAGTGAAATAAGGACTGAGACAAGGAATATGAAGAGGGAATGGGACAAGGAAGTGCAAGAAAGACTAGCATGAAGAAAAGTATGAAGAATTGGGACACAAAAATCAAAGACGAACTGGGAAAAGGAAGAGAAAAAAGGAAGGATGTGAAAGAGGATGAGGGCTTAGGTTGAGGAAAAGGACATGGGACTGGGATGAGGAACAGGAAGAAGGACTGAGATGAGGAAGATAAAGGTCTGCAACTATTAAGAAGAAGGTCTTGGGAAGGGGGTGAGGGACTTGGGCAGGGAAAACTATGAGGGACTGGAATGAGGAAGGGAAACTGGGAAGAGGAAGGTGGAATGGGCTAAAGAAGGGGATGAATTACTGAGAAAAGGAAGAATGCGCCAGGAAAACCATGAGGAAAAAAGGACTTAGACAAAGAAGAGGGACTTGTAAAAGGAAGAGGAAGCCAAAAAGGGATGAGAAATATAGACTTCTACAAGGAAGTGGAAAAGGCACTAAGTCGAAGCAGAAGATGCCTGAACAGGATGAAGAAGAAGGTTAGGAACATAGAAGAGGAAGAAGAACGTGAATGAGGAAAAGGATGAGGGACTGAGAAAAGGAAGAAGGACTGAGATGAGGAAGAGGAAGTCATTATGGGATATGTAAGAGGAAATGGGACGAGTAAGAGGATGCCCAAATGGGATGACGAAGAAGGACCAGGATGTGGAAGTGGAAGAAGCACTAGGAAGGCTAAGACGGAACCTGAATGGGATGAAGAAGAAAGACTCTGGAGAGGATCTCAAAGAAAGGCTATGACCATGAAGAGAATAAGTGACAAGTATGATGAAGAGTAAGAAGGACAAAGACAAGTAAGAGGTATAAGGACTGGTATGAGGAAGCAGCTGAAGACTGGGACTAGAAAGAGGATGAGCAACTGGGATTAAGAAGGGGAAGAAGGATTACAATGAGTAAGAGTAAGAAAGACTGGGATGAGGGTGCAGACCTAGGATAAAGAAGAGGGAGAACAACTCAGATGAGGAAGGGAATTAGGTCTGGAACAAGGAAGAGGATGAGGTACTGGGGCCAGTAAGATGAAGAAGGACTGAGAAAAGAAAGAGGAGGAGTGCCTGGTATGAGGAAGAGGAATCGGGCCTGGAAGGAGGAAGAGGATGAACGACTTTGATGCATAAGAGTAAGTAGAGTTGAGACAAGACAGAAGGTGTGGGACTAGAGCAAGTATGTCGAAGTTGGACTGGAAAAAGTAAGAGGAAGAAGGACTGTGATGAGGAAGAGAATGAGGGACTATGACAAGGAAGTGGATGAGGGACTGGTATGAGGCATATGGATTGGAAAAAGGAAGAGTGGCTTCAAAAAGTAAGAAGATAATGTACTAAAACAAAGAAGCAGTGCAGAGATGCAGCAGGAGAAGGACTTGGACAAGGAAAAGGGTGAGGGGCTGGGAGTAGGAAGAGAACACCCAAATGGGAGAAAGGGAGTAGGACTGGGATGGGGAAGTGGAAGAAAGACTGAGACAATGAACAGAATAAGGGACAAGGACAATGAAGAAGAGCAAAGACTGGGACAAGGAAGAGGAAGAAGGACTGGGATGAGGTGAGGAAGACGCAATGTGCCCATGGAGAGTATAAGGAACCGGGTCTAGTAAGAGGAAGGAGGACTGCAACAAGGAAGCAGATGATGGGCTGGGACAAGGAATAGGATGAGGCACAGGGATGAAGAAGAGGAAAGTGGACTGAAATGAGGAAGAGGAGGAAGGATTGGGATAAGGAAAAGGGTGATACACTGGGAAGAGGAAGAAGGACTGAGTCAAGGAACAAGGACTGGGATGAGGAAGAGGATGATGGACTGGGGTAAGAAAGAGATATAAAGACAACAGTAAGGAAGAGGAAGAAGGACCAGGATGATGAAATTGAAGAGGGACTGGGTCAGGGAAGAGGATTTGAAGAAATGGCACAAGGAAGAGGACATGGGACTTGGGCAAGGAAGATGGACTAAGGTGAGAAAGAAGGGGCACACATTCTGCAACAAAGGTGAGGATGAGGGACTATGATATGGAAGACGAAGAAGAACTATGCTAGTAGGAGGAAGAGGGACTGGTACAAAGTAGGTGATAAGGGACTGGGATGAGGAAATATAAGAAGAACTGAGATGTGGAAGAGGAAATGAGACTAGAATGAGGAAGAAAATGACGCACTGGGATGAGGAAGATAAAGAGGCATGAATTAGGTATTGATGAGGGATGGAGATGAGAAAGTAGAACAAGGTATAAAGATGAGTATGGGGGACTGAGGAGGAAGAAGGACTGAGAAAAGGAAGAAGTGGGACTGAGCCAATGAAGAGAAAGATGGACTGGTTTTGGGAAGGTGAGCTGGGGCTGGGACATGGAAGTGGAAGACGAACTGAGATGAGGAAGTGGAAGAAAGACTGGGATGAGGTAGATGAACAGGAACTTGGAAGAGGATGTGAAAGATGGACTGGAATGAGGGTGAGGTTGAGGGATTTGGATGAAGACGATGAAGAAAGAATGAGATGAGAAAGAGGACCAAGGACTGGGATCAGGAATTAAAAGAAGGCGTGAAGTGAGACATAGAATCTGGGGAGAGGATGAGGTGCAGGGACTGAGTTGAGGATGATGAAGAATGACTGGAATAAGGAAGATGATGAGCAGTTTGGATGAAGAAGAGGATGATGAACTGGGATGAAGAAGTGGGTGGGCACTAGGACTAGGAAGGGGATGAGTGAATGGAATGGAGAAAAGGAGGAAGGACTGAAACTTGGAAGAGGAAGAGCGACTGGGAAAAGAAAGTGGAAGAAGGAATGAGACAAGGAAGTGAAAGCAGGACAGGGAAGCGAAAGAGCAAGATCAATTGGAACGAGGAGGAGGAAACTTTTTTGAGACAAGGAAAAGAAAGGACTGCGACAAGGAAGATGGGAATGACTGGGATAAGCAACAGGAATCTGTACTGGGAAGAGCAAGAAGATGAAAGCATGGGATACATAAGAGTTAGAAAGACTCAGACGAGGAAGAAGAACTGGGATGAGAAAAAGGATGAGTCACTGAGATGAGGCAAAGGAAGGAGGACTGGGGATGAGACGGAGAAAGAGGGACTGTGACGTGGAGGAGGATGAATGGATAGGAAGTGAAACTGAAATGAGGAAGAGGGAAGAGGGACGAGGATGAGGAAGATGAGGGAATGGAGTAAAGAAACGATTGATGGACTGGAGCGAGAAAAAGAAAAAGACTGGTACGAAGATGACAAAAGGGACTGGAATGAGGATGTGGAAGATGGACTGTGAAGAGGAAGAGGATGATGAATGGGATAAGGAAGAGGAAGAAGGACTGAGATGTGGAAGAGGGACTGGGACGAGGAAGAGGAGGTGAGACTGCAATGAGAAATATAAGGCTGGAATGGATACGCAGATGAGGGACTGGGATGAGCAAGAGGTTGGGGGACTAGGACAAGGAGGAGTAAGAAAAACTGGGATGTGGAGGAGTAAGAGGGTCCGGGACAAACATGAGGTACTGAATTAAAAAGAGGAAGAGGGACTGGGACATGCACAATGAAGAGAGACTGAGAAGAGGAAGAACATCTGGAATAAGAAAGAGGCAGTGGGACTGGAACAAGAAAGCAGAAGAAGGAATGGGTTGTTGTAGGAGAAGAAGGACTGAGCCAAGGAAGAGGAGGAAGATCTTGAGACCGGAAGGGGATGAGGAACTGGAAAGAATAAGAGGAAGAAGGACTTTGATTAGGGACTACGATAAAGAAGAGGATGAAGGACTGGGATGAGGAAGGAGAAGCTGAGATGAGGAATAGGGAGAAGGACTGGGACAAGGAAGGAGAAGAAGTTCTGGGATGAGGAAAGGTAAGAAGGACCAACAAAAGGAAGTGGTAGAAGCTCTTAGATGAGGAAGCAGAAGAAAGACTCGGAATAAGAAGAGCAAGTTGGACTGAGATGAGGAACAGGAAGAAGGCCTGGGTCGATGAAGAGCATGAGGGAATGGGGCGAGGAAGAAGGAATGAAATGAGGATGACAAGGAAGTACTGAGACAAGAAGGAGGAAACTGACTGAAACACGGAAGAAGGAACAGGATGCTTGATAAGATGAATTTTCAGAACCAGACCTGTGGTAGGGTTCTAAGAGGCCACCCTATTTGATGACCATGGTATTAAGGTCTAGACAAATTCTATCAAGGACTGATCAGTAAGGCAGACTTCAGGAGCCATGGGGGTTATGTAGTGTACAATGGACCCAAAGTAAAGCACTCAAATTATTCAAATAACTCAAAAATAAATAACAATACTTTATTAAAATACTATTTTATTAGGACTTTAAATCTCTATACGTGTAAACCAATGAAAATGTAAGTAGTAGAGTTAAGAAAAGCGTATACCCCACCTTATAATTATAAGGCACTTATAAATTAAGAAGTCCTTCCCTACCAGGTAAGAAAGTAAGTAGGCTATTGCTTCTAAAAGAGTTAATCCCCCAGGTAAGTACCTACCTGTGTAGGGAATCTGAAGTCCTAAAACTCACAGAAGAAGTAGTGGCTAATAGAACATGGGAGTGATAGTTCCAGAGGAAATGCACTTAACAGGATTAAAGTTAGGTAAAAGCAGTTTAGGTGTTTTCGGCAAATCCTAATTTACTAGGGGTACCCTGAGAGGAACCCTTGTCTAGAACTCCACTTATCACGACCAGGCAAGGGAGACTTATCATCAAATCTCTATGGGCAGGCGGGGGGTGGAAACTGGTATGCAAGCTCCCGAATTGAAGATCGATTTTCTGATGGACCAAGCCAAGGGTCCTCAGAATCATTAGGCCCACTTACTTTTTTTGTTGTTCTGGTCACAGAGGGTCCAAGGGTTGCGGGTACACTGGCTGGTTTCGTTTTTGGGATTCGGTGCAGATAGACAGCAGTTCCGTGCTCCGGGCAGATGGTTCCAGATGTCTTCAAATAGGAAGGCCCAGATTCCTTATGACAGCAGCCGCAGCATGTGCCACAATGTCAGTAGACCTCCAAATCACAACAGAAATGACAGCAGTGAAGATCACCCAGATCAGAGGGGGGCAGCTGAAACTCCTGAAGGACAAAATAAATCACAGCTCCTGTAAGGCCCTTCTTCATGCAGGAGTGCAGAGGCTGAAGTAGAACCTGACTTAGGCCACAAACTGACGACATGCAGAGTCTCAGGTTGGAACTCGGGATGGTAACCAATGCACAGGAGCAGCCTTGCAAAGGCTTCTGGCAGCAGGTTTCTGATGCAGGGGTCTGGACAAGTTGGTTCCACCTGTCCAAGGATCAAAGCACTGACAAGGGTCTTCTGTGGATCATTACTGTGAGAAAACAGAAGGTGTCTCACCCGCTAGTCCCACTGAGTCTCTCTCTCAGGTGAGCAGGGCACGGCCATTGCCTTTGGATCCAGACCCTGGGGGTGGACCAGTGAGGGAGGATCACCTGGGTGAGGGGTGTTCAGGGAGTGCGACACCTGATGGCAAGACACAGTATCCCCCTCCCTGTAACACCTTTACCCCATCCTACCCGATAGGATATTTAGAAACTCTACTCCCCCCCTTTTCCCTACACAAACACTTTCACAAGGGCAGCCTGTTCTGGGAGAAAACAGACTCACAACCGAGCATTATACCTGACATGTCCCACTACTATGGTCAGGCAAAGTCAGGCAATTACTGGTAATGACTCACACCTGATTTCCATTAAACTTCCCCACAGGGATAAAAGGCGGAGCATGAGAGCACACCATGAGCGCAGCAAAGCACACAAAGGAACAGTACTTTCCCGATGGCAGCTGAACGAAGGAAGGAAGACGGCAAAATAAGAAGGGTACGCAAGGAGAGAGATACCCTTGACCTTTACTTGGCGAGAAGATGTTACTTTCCAGAACCCTTCAGATTAGAAAGCTTAAGGCCAGTAAACCAGACTGAAGAATCCTGTATTGTGTATTGGAGATACCTGGGTCCCTCCTGCACAGCTGACCGAGTCAGGGAGGAACAGCAGCTGCTGTGGTACCGTCCTCGGCTCCAAGATCAAAAGCAGCGCCAGAGAGATCAACACAGCTGGTGAGTCGGGGAAACCGATGCAAGACCAGTCTATGCTGAAGTCAAGGTTGCAAGCCGCAACATTGTATTGAGAGCACAAGAATGAAGATTGAAACGTGTGTGATGAAAGACACGAGTAGAGCTAATTTGCTGATGAGTGTTTGAACATTGAAGGAGAAAAATACAATACCAATGACACAGTGGTCCGGCATCACTAGGGTGCTCAATGAAAGGTCTCTGTAAGGTATCCAGCCAAGAAGTGGCAGAAACGAATGGTGAAGAATTGCAAGAACACTTTGTGAAGTCAATCGAAGTGGTCCTGCGATGGTTTAAGCAAAATCCATTGCCAAAAGTCTTTGATTTTTGATTTCAAGAGGAAAAAGTAGAAATTGATATTATGTGGTCCAAGCCCGAACGAGGGAGACCAAGTGTGAATATTGTGCTAAAGGTATCCAAGCCCGAACAAGGGAAATCCATGGTCCGAGCCCGAACGAGGGAGAGCAATTGCAAACATTGTGGTAAAAACGGGTCCAAGCACAAAGGAGTTAGACCCATGATGAAAAATGGAAGCGAGAACTTGTGCATGTAAAATGCCTGAGAAGAGAGGGACATTGGGTGTTTGTTTGTTATTACAGGCCCTCTTCAGTAAGAGACTGTTATTGGGAAAGAGGCTTTGGCAGAAGGCCCTGATACCTATGCTTTGAACTGTATCCCTGTGGAAGAGAAGCCAGAATGTGTGCCAAGCTCAAACCTGCCACCTTGCTCCGTGCTGAAAAGGTGGGAAGAGAAGCCAACTGCTCAACTATCCTGACATATTATTTCTTGAACACTTTTCTTTTGTGCATACATTATTGTCCCACACCAGTATGTATTTAGAAGTAAGGATTGGCAATAGGTGTTTTACTATTTTACTATAGGCCATTTTATTTTGACAGAGACTCAACTAGGACTTCATTATTATTTTTTGCTGGTCGTAGCTTGCTCCCATCCTGAGATTTAGGTTTCAATAGGGGTTTAACCAACCCATTGACATTCAATAAACACCCTTGAACTGGGATCACTTGTGATTGTCTTCACTGTTTGATACCATGCCTGCCTTACATGTGGTGTCAGGAGTGGGATGCGACTCAATTGAGGCAAATTGGGGGACCCTAAAATACCAGAAACATAGTCACAGAGCCTCAGATCCCTCTACCGCCACAAAAGAATCAATAGGCTTTGATATTTGTAGCAGCAGAGAAGCTACTATCCGTCCAGGGAAAAAAGGGATGATTCCCACAGAATTAGTCATAACACCCCACTGAGGGTTGTTATATAAGATTGGCCCCAAAATCGGGCCTAGCCTGGAAGTTTGGTCTGGACGGGAACGTCATAGCAGGCATCATAGATACCATCTTCCGGGGAGACATAAAGGTTCTCCTACAGAACCATGGCAAAACACTATTTGAAATACATCGTGGGGACAAAATTGCACTGGGAATTCTTGAGAAGGCTCTATTTCCCCATTTTAAGGAAGAAAGTGAACCAGAAAAAACAGAGCGGTATCATAAGCTTTTGAGAGAGTGATGAACCACCCATCACTGATGCAAAGAGGGAAGAAGAACCTACCATCCTTCCCGATCTTGCCTTCGGCCAGCGAAATGATCCAGCACTCACAGAGGCCTTCTTGCAAGTGATTCCTGAGGGAGAAGGACTAGAAAAGGTGGGCCCCTTTTTCTTCCTGAAACAGTTATTGCTATTTAGAAAGGAAACCTCCAGAGAGGGCCTAAGTAAAACTCAATAAGTAATCCCCAAAACCCATCGTAGAATTGTGCTAGAGATTGTACATTATCATTTGACAGGGGGACATTTAGGACAATATAAACCCAAAGCTCACATCAGTGGGAAATTTTATTGACCAGGTATCCATGCTGACATAAAGAACTTCATTCATCAAGACATGTGAAATGTGCCAGAAAACCAGCAAGCATACTCCCTTACCTGCCCCTCGAAACACCTTACCAATCATAGAAGTCCCTTTCTCTCAAATTGGGATGGACATCATTGGATCATTGGACCATTGGAAACCTCCAAACTGGGTAATAAATATGTCCTCATAATCATTGATTATGCTACCCGATATCCGGGAGCGTTCCCCATGCGGAAAAAAACAACCCAGCAAATCTTAAAACACACACCGGTATTACAATTATTTTCTAGGGTTGGTTTCTCCAAGGAAATTCTAACGGATCAGGATCCAATTTTGTGAGCAAACTCATGGGTGAAGTCAAGGAATGTTAAGGATACTAATCGGGCGTCACACTCCAGACCGGGACTCTTGCCCTTAGCCTAGGATGTAGCGCTCAATTAGAATACTTGTTCTTTATTTCCTAGAATTCAGATTGAGCTGGCACCAACCCGTCTCCCACCCCCCTTTACAAATACCCCGGGTCACAATGCACCATGAACCACGCCGGTTGGTGGGAATACAATATTTAAATTAAAAAAAAATCACACAATTTTAATATAGGGCAGCAATCACCAATGGGGTGATAATTACAATATAAACTGTTGAAAAACACTTGGTTGACCTTCTACTAGAACATATCCAAAGCACAGATGAATAGGAGCAATTTTACTGTTTGGATGGTAGCACCCGAGTTGAAATTTCCCCCTGCAATGGTCCCTCAAACCCCATCTAATCGAATTCTGGATAGAAAGGAGCAGCAAGGAGTCAGGGATACTAGGCAGCAAATGGAATTAAAATCTGACCTTCCCTCACGAAATGGGAGGCAAGATCTCGTTTGAACACCTTTGCAATTGCATAAATGAAACTCTGAAATGCTAAATAATTAATTTATATGTGCAATTAAATAAATGGGGTAAATATGATTTCTAACAGTATCAGCGATGTAAGAACACTAGCAACTATAAGGCAAGGTATGAACAAAGGGCATACCGTTCAAAAATAAACTTGAAATTAAGAACACAGGGCAACCAGAATCACATGCACAGAATTTGTATTTGCTAAATTGCACAGGTTTAAATGTCAAAAAACGGTTTGAAAAACGGGTGAAATAGACAGAATCGGAATGTGGTTTTTAGGCTGGGTGATAGATTCAAATCACAGGGATAACAGGAAAGTGAAAGAGTGGCTCTAGCTGAAGAACTGGATGAGATTTTCAGGGTGAAAGGAAATTCGGTTTTAAAAATGAAAGCAGTTATGAGAGAAAATCGAATTAAAAAGGAAAGGACCAATTTCACTTAAACTAGATTTTAATGACTAGATTGTTAAAGAAAGACACGGTACGCTCCAGGGTTAATTTGCAAGGTTAACCTTTTCACACCACATTCAGTTCTATGTGGGAATTAATTAAATTATTCAAATTATGACTAAGAACATATGCAAGACAGAAATGAATGAAAGAGTTGTGCTAACACTAGAAAATCAAGGAACAGAATACACATAGGATTCAGACTATCTTCAACAAGTTATCAGGGTATGGATGGGATTACTGAGAAGGTGGAACCAAGACAAGGTATCAAGATTAGGGTAGGCTATGTGTTGTTATGGGATGGGATAATACTCACAATCAGCGCTTGAGTTTGGGATTTTGGGACAGCCAACCGAGTTTCTGGACAACGAGGCAATATCTGGTCACTGGTCACAGCGACGGGCGCTCCTAACAGAAAACAGCTGGGCAAAGGTCTGTTCACGGCACAGCAGCATGCAGGTAGTGTGGAAAAAGCCGGTCTGGTCACAGGATACTCTCAAAAAGTGTACCACAGCTTTCCCACTTCTCTCTGAGCTAGTGAGATTTTGTTATGGGGCTTAGTTCTGAGGAGTGGTTCTGCCTGGATCGGAAGGCCTGGATCAACTATCCCTTTCCTAGCAGTTGAGTCTGGAATCTGCAGGGTGAATCTGGAATGTCTGGATACTCAGGATGCATAGGAGTTGGAAAATTCAGAAGAGTGTGTCCTTTGTCTCTGTGAGCTCCCCCTTTTTATAAGGCAGAAGACATCACATCATTATACACCTCTAATAACTAGATTGGTCAGGGGTGATTGTCACCGCCTTGCTGTCATCCGGTTAAGTTTCAGGTGCATAACATCAGATTTATGATGAGTGCTTTACAATACATATGATCATCCCACAGTTGCTTTTGCTAAAACCAGTTATGGCATAAACATGTACCTTTTTACAGTTGTGGCACTTTTGAAATTTACATAGGCAGATTACATATTTCACAGAGAGCATGGCAGTCCAACTCCCAAGTTTGTAGGACTTTGTTTTGTCCTTCTAATAATTTTTCATGATTTTCAGGGAGAAATATTTTACCTAAAATTCTATAACTTTATACATGTGTACACATTATCATAAGGCATGTTAGTATAGAATTTTAAAGTGGCACCATATACACTTTCCTCAGAATATTCAATTTTCTGCCATTTCCGTCCCCAATATGCTAGTGAAGGCTACCACATCTTAATTTAAAGCCACAAAAATTGCATTTAAACTGTAAAACCCTTGCATTACTGTGTTGTTCAATAGGAGAAATAACAGTCTTAAAGTTAATTAATTAAAATAGTCTTTTGAGCCAGATGGCCAGCATTGTCTCCCAAATAAGGGCATAACTTTCAAGGCTGCTCTGGAGTTGGCTTTGAAGACCCCCAGTTGAAGTTGAGGGGAGGTGTTATTTGCAATTTCACACCTAAGTGTCCTGGAATCTATGTAGCAGGCCCAAGCCCAGACACAAAGTCTGACAAGCGTGTGATATGCTTCCTCTTGGTCCATTCAGAATTTCCAAGGGGGTGGCCCCTTTTTGGGGGAAGGTAACTCCTGTCCCATCAAACAAATATCCTTTGAAGCCAAGCAGGCAAACCTGTTTTACAGGTTCCCCAGTACAGCAAATGCACTTATTTACTCATCTTTTCTTTTTTTCTGAATCAGAAGCAAGTCTGTTGAAAGAAAACATCCCATATATGTTTTCAAGCAAAACCCCCTTACATTTCTAGACAAGGACATGGCCTTATTCAACATTACACTTTTAAACATACATTTTTCTTGTTTGCAAAAGTAACCATTTTTACACATGGTTAATTCTTCTGGGATGTCACTTTCAAATGCGGCCTTCTTACATCCATTTTCTGACTCTTTCCAAAACTCCAGTCATGTTTCCAATGCACAAGCATCTGTCAAAATAAATATCCCTTGAAACTGACATGTGCACAGAGAGATTGGGTTTCTTTTGAAGAGTTTATCTGGGATATTTTGTAGCAAAAAGTCAAGTGTTTTTCTCTACGGCTGGAGTAAAGTTGTTTGTGATTTTACTGATTTTTCCTGACACAGCCTGTCATTTAGGAAGAAATGCTTTATTTTGCTAGAGCACAACTTTAATATGGCTGGGCATAGCTGGGTCTCACTGGATCAGAGCTGTGTATTGTTGAACAGATAAAAAAGGGCATCAGGACGGCATCATTTTAAATGTAAAATACTTCCTTTCTCAATGGAAAATTCTGAACTAGCAGCAAAGCAACACTGCTTTTCAACTCTCTTCGTTGGTGCACATCAGGAACACACTGGCAGCCTTTCTTTGTGTGCTCCCGGTTCCATCTTGCCCCATATGTGCTTGGCAAAGACAGCATAACCATTATTTTGGTGACTGCAAAACACAGTTTTTAAGGCAAGGTGATAGGGCTTAACAGTGCTGTGCAGATTGGTGATGGAGGGGAATTCTGCTGGGTGGGTAAATGTACCCCACAGGAATTACTACATATTTCTACCTTAAGAACCTCAGTTTACCACCCCTAAATGGACGGATTGGTAGAGAGATTCAACACAACCCTTAAGAAGATTTAAAGAAAACTGGTCGATAAGGATGGAAAGGACCGAGATAGCATAATCCCCATGGCCCTATTTTCAGTCGAAAAGATCTCTCAGGAATCCAGCGGCTTCTCTCCTTTTGAATTACTTTATGGTAGAGAACTACAAGATGTCTTAGACATGATCTGGGAGACTTTGGATGAGAGGGAAGAGACATCTATTCCCCTCTCACAAACAGCTACCTGATTGCAAAAGCATATGAAACTCGTTCAAAATCTAGTTTACACTCACATGGAAAAAAGCTCAAGCCCAACAGAAGTCCACCTATGACAAGAAGATACAGTTAAGATCCTTTTCAGTAAGACAAAAGGTATTAGTCCTCTTACCTACCTCTGAAAATAAACTTGTCTCAATGTGGCAATGGCCATATGAGGTTTGTTTGTTTGTTTGTTTATTCATTTATATTGCGCACCTGACCAAAAGGTATCTGGGCTCAGTACATGAAAGTGCAAATGTTAGGTTTCACAGAGCGACAGAAACAATCAGCAAGAGTACAATAGTTGACATACAAAAATGAGCAAAAACAAGGCGACAGTACATGGTAAAATCCAACAGTGTTCTAACAGCAGGCAACAGTGGGTAGGGATTTGGGACAGTCAGCAGTCGGTTGACACTAGCCATTTTTTTGTGTTTAACCTAAAGTTTTGGAAGGTCTGGTCCATACGCAGGTGGATAGGTAGAGAGTTCCAACATTGGGCAGCCTTGACAGGCCAGAGGTACTAGAGCCAACATGACAGGAAACAAAAAACCCACCTTTACCATGTAAATCTCTTAAAGGAGTGGAAAGAAAATCCTTCCATTGCCTCTGGATCAATATTGTCTTGTCTGGTACTGGAGGAGATGGACAATCCTGAGCTTATTCCCCAAGTACTATCAAGACAAAGCAACAACATTTAAATAACCTGTTTATGGCTTTCCCAGATGTATTCTGTGAGAAACCAGGGAGAGTATATGGTACTTATCATTATATCAGAACTCCAAAGGGAAAAGTGGTCCATTTCAAACATGAAATGGACTCACAGAAGCCCAAAAACAAATAGTGGTTGAGGAAGTGAAAGAAATGCTGAAGGCAAACATTATCGAGCCCTCTTCAAACCCATGGTTCTCCCCTATTGTGTTGTAAATAAACCTGATAATTTTTGGAAGTTTTGCATAGACTTCAGGCAGGTTAACACCATCTCCCCCTTTTATGCCTATCCTATGCCATGGATCAATGAGTTAATAGATAAGCTTGTAAGTCCCACATTCCTATCAATCCTAGACTTAATCAAGGGATATTGGCATGTCCCTCTACATGGACCTTAAAGGAAAAGACTGCTTTCCCGACATCCCTGGGACTATTCCAGTTGAATGTCCTCCCTTTTGGCCTGCATGGGGACCCAGCCACTTTCCAATGGCTTATGGACTGGATATTACCGCCCTACTCTGACTTCGGTGGGGCCTATATTGATGACATAAGTCATTTATAGTAAGACTTTGGAAGACCATCTTTTTCATCTTTCTACTATTATGAGAACCCTCAGAGAAGCCACCTTAACTGCCAATCCATGCAAATCTAAGCTGGCTCGATTGGCCGTGAAATACCCCAGCTTCTTTGTAGGAAACTGCAGTGTCCAGCCCGAACGAGAAAAAGTGGAAGCCATCCTAGATACCCCCACGCCTAAAACCAAAGAGAGACCTTAGGGCATTCCTAGGATTGATTGATTATTACTATAGCTTTATCCCAAATTTCTCTGATAGAACAGCTAGGTTGACGGATAAATTAAAGAACACTGAACCCCAAAAGGTTCATTGGACTGATGAGGATGATGCAAGTTACAACAACTTAAAACAAACCTTGTGTGAACCCAATCCTAAAGGTAGTAGATTTTCAAAGGAATTTGTGTTTCAAACGGGTGCCTCTCTCACAGGGTTAAGAGTAGTTTTATCGCAAATTAGTGATGGATTAGAACACCCTATCCTATTCCCTAGTTATAAATTCTTCCCACTAGAGAAGAACAACTCTGTGTTGGAATTAGAGGCCCAGGCCATAAAATGGGCATCACCCATCTAAGATACTATCTTCTAGGAAGGATGTTCACACTGTTCACAGAGCACTCAACTTGAGTATGGATAAGTCAATGAAAGGACTCTAACCCCCGGGTCATGCGATGTCTCTTAGGCCTGCAATCCCACTGTTTTAATGTGGAACACCGAAAAGTTAAAGACAAGGGGAATGTCAATTTCCTTTCCTGGTTTCTCTGTGAAGCAGATGCAGCTACATCGTATAGGGGAAGCGTATGTGAGAAACCAGAGTGAGTCTCACCCCCTAGTCCCCAGGGGTCTCTCTCTCAGGTGGCCAGGGCACAGCCACCACCTTCTGATCCAGACCCTGGGCTGGACCAGTGTGGGAGGGTCACCTGCGTGGGGGGTGTTAAGGGAGTGGAAGTGGTACACCTGATGGCGAGAAGCAGTATCCCCCTCCCTGTAACACCTTTACCCCATCCTACCCGATAGGATAATTAGAAACTCTACTCCCCCCCCCTTTCGCTACATGAACACTTTCACACGGACAGCCCGCTCTTGGAGAAAACAGACTCCCACCCGCACATTGTACCTGACATGTCCCACTACTTTAGTCAGGCAAGGTCAGGCAATTACTGGTAATCATTCACACCTGACTTCCATTAAACTTCCCCACATGAATAAAAGGTGGATCACAAACTCTGGGCGAGGCAACACACATGAAGGAACAGTACTTTCCTAATGGCAGCTGAATGAAGGAGGGAAGACGGCAAACCAAGAAGTGTACGCAAGGAAGGATATACCATTGACACAAGGAAGGATATACCATTGACCTTTTTGAGGAGAAGCCATTACTTTCCAGAACCCTTCATATTAGAAAGCTTAAGGCCAGGAAACTAGACTGAAGAATCCTGTGTTGTGTGTTGGAGATACCTGGGCCCTCTTGCATGGCTGACTGAATCGGGGAGGAACAGCAGCCGCCCGGGTACCATCCTTGGCTCCAAGATCAAAAGCAGCACCAGAGAGATCCACACAGCCGGTGAGTTGGGCAGTCCGATGCAAGACCAATCTGTGTTGAAGTCAAGGTTGCAAGCGGCAACATTGTATATAAAGAGCTCAAGAATGCAAAGCTTAATTGCTGATGAATGTTTGACTATTGAAGGAGAAAGATACAATACCAGTGACAGAGTGGTCCGGCACCACAAGGGTGCTCAATCGAAGGTCTCTGTAAGGTATCCAGCCAAGAAATGGGATAAATTAAAGTAGAAGATTAGCAAGAACATTGTTTGAAGTGAATGGAAGTGGTCCTGCAACGGTTTAAGCAGAATCCATTGCACATGGGAAAGTCTTCGATTTTTTATATCAAGAAAACAATGTGGAAAGTGAGATTACATGGTGCAAGCATGAGGGAGAGCAAGTGTGAATATTGTACTAGAGGGATCCGAGCCTGAACAAGGGAGATCCATGGTCTGAGCCCGAATGAGGGAGACCAATTGTGAACATTGTGGTAAAAAGGGGTCCTAGCCTGAAGGAGGGAGACCCATGATGAACACTGGAAGCAAGAACTTGTGCATGTAAAATTCCTGAGAACTAAGGAACTTTGGGTGCTTGTTTGTTACGACAGGCCCTCTGTAGTAGGAGGCTGTTATTGGAAAAGTGGCTTTGGCCGAAGGCCCTGATGCCCATGCTTCGAACTGTATCCTCGTGGCAGAGAAGCCAGAGTGTGTGCAAAGCTCGAACCTGCCGCCTTGCCCTGTGCTGAAAATGTGGGGATGGGAAGCTAACTGCTCAACTATCCTGACATATTATTTCTTGAAGACTTTTCTTTTGTTCATACATTATTGTACCACACCATTTTGTATTTAGCAGTAAGGATCGGCAATAGGTCCTTATTATAGATCCTTTTATTTTGATAGAGACTCGACTAGGACTGTGTTATTATTATTTGATGTTCGTAGCTTGCTCCAATCCTTAGATTTAGTTTTAGATAGGTGTTTAACCAACCCATTGAAGTTCAATAAACACCCTTGAACTGTGATCACTTGTGTCTGTCTTTATTCTTTGATACCATGCCTTCCTTACATTACAGAGAGGCAGGGCTTCACTGGGACTTGGCTGGAGGCAGTACTGGTCTCCTTCAGTAGTAGTCATTGGGTCTTCAGCATGATACATTTCTTCTTTAAGGTTGTGGCCTAAGTCGACAGTATGAGACAGTATGAGGAACATCTTCAGGACTCCTTTCATCCCAAATTTAGAATGAAGGCTGCTCCAGCACCCAATGAGAAGGATCCACACCTTTCAATCATGGATATACGTTTGCCCCACATCTGCTCAGCAACAGACATCCCCTGGCTGGAATGTGGATTGGGACAAGATAGTCTCAAACCCCACATCTCACTTGAATGCACATTCCACCACTTTGCCCGAACTCCAAGCTGGAAAATGGAAAAGGGATTGCCATTTAGGGTATTTCCTGACCTGTTAGTGCAGGAGGAAGACCATATCGTACTCAAAATGGCATTATGCAGTAAAACATAAAAGTGCACCTAGGTAAAATGAACAATATGGTAGAATAGTCTCTGTTGCCTACACGACACACACAGGTCTATGGTTCCGTTTATTTGCATTTGAATGTTGCCATTATGTTCAACCTATCCTGCCCTCCAACCATGCTATCTATGCTCTCCAGCGGTGTTTTAAGCCCTAGATTGCGCTGCCGTGCTGATTATCTAGGGTTAGGGGACGGACGGAAGAGGCTTGCCCTGTCTAATCCAGGCAAATTAGTGAGTGTCTGAGTAACATTGTTTAAAACACTCTCCTACGGGCACTAGAAATTGTACCCCAGGGTGTGATGGAGGCCATACAGGATGGTTATCCCTTGTTAATTTTCCTGTTTAGCGACCCCAAGATAGAATTTAAAAATAAGAAGTAAAATATCGAAGCACAGCTCCAGTAACCCTGAGCTATCTCTTTATCCAGTGTCAGTTCTCCACTAATGTTCCTCCGGGTGGTAATAACTAAGCTTCAAAACCAAAGAACAGGACTACCGGTTTCAATGGCTTTTCAAACTGTGCCACTTTCTTCGGGGCCTCTGTTCCAATTTATGCACAGACAAAAGCTGGCTTGGCTAGTGGTACTCACTACATCCCAGTCTGCAATGTCATGCCAGGCCACAGCTATGTGGGGTGTAATTATGCCTCTTCTGGGTGTGGGAATCAATAGTTGACCCAAGCACCTGCCGATTCTAATCAACAACTGAAAGGTGCCGCTCGTACTCAGAAGTGGGCGTGGTTTGTTACATAATTACATCCGACGTAGCTGTGGCTGGCATGACACTGCAGACTGGAATGCAGTCAGTACCACTAGCCAAGCCAGCTTTTGTTGGTGACTAGAGGGAGGGAGAGGAAGAAGACCCGAGATGAGACATTGGATGAGGGACTTGGTCAAGGAAGAGGACGAAGAGCTGGGACAATGATGAGAATGAAGGACTGATATGAAGAGGAAGAATGAGTGGGACAAGAAAGAGGACGAATGATTAGGCCAAGGAATATGAAGAAGAGCTGAGATGAGGAGCAGGAAGGACTGAAATGAATGGAAGAAATAATAAGGCAAGGTAGAAGAAGATGGGATAGGACAAGGAAGAGGAAGGGTGACTGCAAAGTGGAAAAGATAAAAGGATGAGGAAAAAAATTAATGACTAGGATGATGGCCTCGGGCAAGGAAGAGGAATTAGAACTGGGCCAAGGAAGAGGGAGAAGGAGGACTGAGATGAGAAAAATATTGGGGGACCAGCATAAGGAAGAGGAAGAGAAAGAAGCACTTTGAGAAGGAAGTGGGTCTTGAATTAGGAAACAGAAATAGAGTAAGATGAGAAATGGGGTGAGGAATAGGGACAAGGAAAAGGAAGAAGAACTTAGATAATGATAAATAACTGGGATAAGGAATTATGGTCTCCAACAAGGAAAAGAAAGAAGGACTGAGTGAAGGAAGATAAAGAATACATACTTGGAAGAGTAAGGACTTAGAGAAGGAGTACAAAAAAGGAATTCAGTTGAGGAAGAGGATGAGGGATTTGGAGAGGAAGAGAAAGAAGGACTGGAGTGAGGATGTGGGTCAAGGGCTAGGATGAGGAAGATGATGAGGCACTGGGATGAAGAAGATGAGGAGGCACTTGGACAAGGAATAAGAAAAAGCGCAAATACGATGAAGAGGATTAAGGACTGGGAAGACGAAAAAGAAACATGACTTGGCCAAGACCATCATACTATTGTATGATGGCCTGGGACAACAAAAAGGGAAAATAACTGAATCGAGGAACATTATGAAGGGCTTGGATGAGAAATAAAATAAGGGACTGGAATGAGGGACTGGGATGAGGAAGATAAAGAAGGACTGAGGCAAGGAAGAAGAAGAAAGGCTCTAATGAGGAAGAGGATTGGGGACTGCTACAAGCAATAAGAAGAAGGACTGGGAGAAGGGGGAAGAACTGGGATGAGGAAGAGAGAGGATGAGTGAAAGGAAGACGTGGCCCAGGATGAGGGACCTGGACGAGTAAGAGGAAAGAAGGACAAGGGGTGAAACAGCGAGGAGGATTAGAGACTGGGCAAATAAGGAGGAGTAAGAACTACGAGGAGTAAGAGGTTGAAGGATGTGGACAAGGAACCAGATGAGTGACTGGGATGAGGAAAAGGAAGAAAGAATGGTACAAGGAAGAGAAAGAAGGACAGTGACAAGGAAGAAGATGAGGGACAGGGACAAGGGAGAGGGATTGAGATGAGGCAGTGGATGATGCACTGGCACAAGGATGCAGAAGACGTACTGAGACTAGGAAGAGGAAGAGGGTCTGGAAAGGGGATGCTGATTGACTAGAATGTGAGAGGAAGAAGAACTGAAATAAGGAAGAAGTAGGGCTGTAATGAGCATCAGGATGAGGGCTTGTGACAAAGAAGAGGACGATGGACTGTGAGGAGGAAGAGGGTAAAGGACTGGTACGAGAAAGAAGAAAAAGAACTCGGAAAAGGAAGGAGGTCTAGGAGGCAGAAGAGGAAAAGTCCTGGGATGAGTGAGAGAAAGAAGGGCTAGAATGCGAAAGATGATGAGGGACTTGGAGGAGTTGGTGAAGATGGACTGAAATGAGGATGAGAGACTTGGATGAAGGAAAGCATGAGAGACTGTGAAGGAGAAGGGGAAAAAGTACTGTCATGAGGTACAGGAGGAAGGCCTGCTACAAGGAAGGGGACCAGTGACTGGGAGGAGGAAGAGGAAGAAAGGCTGAGAGGAGGAAGAGGAATAAAGGCTGACATGAGGAAGAGTAAGATGGACTGGCACAAGGAAGGGGGACTAGCACTAGGAGAGGGTGAGGCACTAGGTTGAAGGAGATCATGACAGACTGCAACTGGGAAGTGGAAGGAGAAGTGGGATGAGGAAGAAAGACCAGGACTAGGAAAGGGATGATGGACTGGTGTAGGGACAAGGAAGAGTGACTGAGATAGCGGACCAGGGACTGATACAAGGAAGAGGATAGGGGACTGAGATGAAGAAGAAGGTCTGGGATAAGATGTTGCAGGATACGCAGTTGCTATTAGGATGTCTAGAGTTTGTGAGAACGTTCTGCCTCCAAAATGCCTTAACAATGAGTAGGAGGACATGCCCTTGGTATTTGTCTACTCCTTTTATTTAATGCCTTTTGTTCGTTGATTCTGGAATATAACCCAATTTCAAGCAGACATGTTCCTCTTCACATTATCAATAATGATTGGTACCTGAAGAACATATTGGGATTGCCATTAGCCACACCTAATTTACTGGTATTCCTGGAGGCAGGCATGAAATGTATTGAAACCATCTGCGGATTGAGGCCTGTTTACTATTGGGCTCGGTTATGGTCGAATTACTCCCTCCTTAAAAACAAAGAAGCTGTGATGGATGTTATTGCTATAAAATGTGTCTTCAGCTTGGTTGACAAAGTAACTTGCAAATTAACTTGTGAACGGAGGATGGCACAGGGGCAAAGCGCTGGTCTTGAAAGCAAGACCAAGCAGAGCAAAAAAGGTTTGAATCCTGGATCTGCGCTTAGAAACCAAACTCAGGTATGGTATTAGGTGCATTATAAAAAAACAATTAAATAAATTAAACAGCCCTGGAGACATTCGTGGCTCAGACAAGCCGTCCAAGATGTTATTTTGGATGGTATAGCACACAAATGTGTTACAATCGGGGGAAAATGATACATTTCTCAGATACTTAACACATGCCTATCTGGCAGGTACACATGCATCCATTTTACTTGTGTCCATTTTACAAGGCCATGTAGTCTCGGGTCATGGAGAGGAATTCCAAGTGTCTGGGTGGGTGGAGCGCTGGTCTCCTTGGCCAGTAGCTCAAAATCATGGGCCTACAATGTGGTGTTAATGTTCAGTCATCAGTGTCTACCCTGACTCCACACCTCACCACAGGGCCCTCAAGAAGGTGCATTGACTTCTCAGGATTTGAAGACCATGGATGGCAGCGTCCAGGTAATAGGGGGGAGGGATGGGGTACAGACCATTAAGATACTCTATGTCGCTTGTCCTTGAGCGGCTTCTTGGTGTAAGCTCACTGCAATGGCAACGGAGCAGTGATGTATCATAAAATGTTTTACCTCTTAGTTTTCCCTCTGGGGCAGGGAAATGGCCACTTTACAGAAGGAGCCTTCTTTGGATAGGAGACTATCATAAAGCCTACATTAGGGGCTTGATGGTGAATTCTGCCGAGGAGCTTGTCCCTCTCTTGTGCTTAGCGACCAGAACGCGTAAGCACCCCGTTCCCCAGCAGGGGGACTATTCAAGGAAACAGGTTGTGACTCCCTAGCTTTAATTGGGGTAGTCTTTCCTACACATATTGTTTGCCTCCGCTAGTCTGAGCTCCTCTCCCATCATATCAGTCAAAGGTTCAGTAGAAGATTTTCCCATTTCCTAATTTGACTGGGGCACATTTTACAATATATATGCATACCAGAACCCTGTGCACACGTACACGTATTTCTGAATAATACATCTAAAAACGAATAAACTCTTGAAATACTGCTCCGCCCAGCCCTCTCAGACTATAATCGACTCCTTTATGGATTCAAGAGTTGAAACTTTGTTTGAGGATACTCTTTTGGAAGTATTCACTTAAATATCTGTCACTCAGGGCAGAGTTGCAAGGAGATCATTCTAATGTAAAGCGTCGTCCCATGTCCTGTCAGCTCAAAAGCTTACGCTTGTTCTAGACATTTAAGTACACTCATTGGAGAAAAGCGGAATCCCGTGTCCTATCAGCTCTTAATGTCTTCAAAAGCTTACGCTTGTTCTAGACATTTAAGTACACTCATTGGAGAAAAGCGTCGTCCCATGTCCTGTCAGCTCTTAATGTCTTCAAAAGCTTACGCTTGTTCTAGACATTTAAGTACACTCATTGGGGAAAAACGTCGTCCCGTGTCCTATCAGCTCTTAATGTCTTCAAAAGCTTACGCTTGTTCTAGACATTTAAGTACACTCATTGGGGAAAAACGTCGTCCGGTGTCCTATCAGCTCTTAATGTCTTCAAAAGCTTACGCTTGTTCTAGACATTTAAGTACACTCATTGGGGAAAAGCGTCGTCCCGTGTCCTATCAGCTCTTAATGTCTTCAAAAGCTTACGCTTGTTCTAGACATTTAAGTACACTCATTGGAGAAAAGCGGAATCCCTGCCCTGTTGTTTCTTTAAGATAAATTCAGCGTGTTTATAAACAGGAGTGTTTTTAGGGTTTTTTTCTGAACTTCATTCGTTTACACAAGGGGATTCGGAGGTTTGTTCCATCGCCTCAAAACCAGCTGCATTGCACCCTTTAAGCTAAGGGACAGTGCACTTAGATTTGAAAATCCACACACCACCTTTTATTGTGCCAGCTCCTCATCTCATCAATCCTCCTGTGAAGAGCACCCTGTAGCGTTTCATCATCCTTTGTAATCTGAGGCAACACCAGGTGGGGGAGGCGGGCAGGGGCAGGGGTTCATTGGACTGTAGCAGTTCAGAGTGAGAGAGAGGGCCTTGATGCCTTTTGGGACACTGGGGAAGATGTCTGTGAGGAACAAACTGGGCTTTCTGGCCTGTGTCCCAATAGGTCTGACAGATGCCATTTGTTGCCTGATTGGGCAAACGTCCCAACAGGGCCCAATCAGTGTAGCACCTGAGCAAGTTGCAGTGCCCCTTATTAATCCACTTATAGTGTTAGCTAATGTGTTGTGTCTTGGCATGCCCTCATCATGACTAGCTAGGATATGCCGGTCTGATAGCACAGCGAGTAGAGCGCTTGCTTTGACATCTGTGCAGCAGGTTCGAATCCCAGCAGGGCCAAACTCAGCCTTTCACCCTTCCGAGGTCGATAAATGACCACCAAACACAGTGGGTAATAACAAGCAGCCCTCAGGTACCTGAGGGTTCATAGCGCTATATAAATGCAAAATTATTATTATGTTATAGCTTGCTATATTCGGTTTTATAGTCCCCCTTGGTAACCGGCGCACCACTCTACATTAGTGCCCTACCATGTTTTTGTTCATTGTAATCCACATGAATGACTCCCAGATATTGCACCTTGACCTCTTATTGTTCCTAAGGGCACCACCAAACCTCTACCCTATTTGGGATCCATACTCTGAACTTTTCTCTGGAGCTAATCTCTCCCCTGGCTACTTGGTACCCACTGCCGCAAGCTCCCTATATCTTCCACACCTACCTGTGTTCCCCCACTTTCATCTGCACTATGCCCTACCAGAGATCGCACACTCCAGAAGGTCAGGTAAGTTACCCGAAGACTACCACTACTGAGATAGCACCCGTGCTGAGACATTACAGTGGGCATGATATGATAGGTTATTTATAACACGCTTAATACCCAGAGGTTTCTAAACGCGGACCTGGGGATCGAACCTGTGTTGCTCTGTGTCCTCTTGCTGCCAAGGCGAGCACGTTCCCGCTGAGCTTTCCTTCTGAGACCTGACGGCATGCTGAAGGGAGGCTCCAAGTTGCCCACCAGGCCCTCCTCTAACCACCCTGCAATAACATTCTCAACGTCAAAGCTCAAACACAATGTATGCGCATTGAAACTAAGTAACTCGTACACCGCAATTTAACAACTCTCCCAATGCACATCAAACAACAGAATGCTACAACTCTACCGTCCATTTACATGTCACAGTCCTGGTCAATGCACCCTACCACCCCAGGCACAGGAGGCTATCTCTGGACACAAACTCCCCTATGCTCTCAAAATAGAACACCAAAAAACGGCCCGAGCATAGAGCTCGTCGTACTTCCGGTCTATACGCATCAGCGCAACAGCAAAGCTATCTTGCATTTTCCTATCTCACCATGAACCTCGCCTACCTGTCTCTCCGTTGTATCTTCCAGAGCGCCTGGAGACCATGCAAATGCATAACCTCAGGTAGTGACACCTTAGTAGACAACATTGTTTATGTATTTGTGGTATTCACACTCATCATTTTTGAGTCATCTTTTCTACTCAGGGACATCCCTTGTGATCTTAGTAGCCTATCTCCTGTTTGCCTAGCACGGTGCACCATTTTTTGCCCTCCCTCTTATTTACTTATTTGTTTATAAAGCGCCAAAGCCCTCAGCCATCACGGCGCTACATATACACGGAGGAATGAAAAAAGACAGGACTCCAGAATAGAATAAATTGGGTCACACTAGCTATGCCATATACAGAGAAAATGCAGCCTGGAATGGCATCCATGTCACTTGGGCATGTTACTGAACTCTGTGCAATAAGGTTACTTGCCCCCTAAAATGTCCAATAGGCACATTGTCCATTTGGAATGCATGTTATTTTCCAAAGCAAGTAGTCTCTTTATTGACCAATAATGTTCTAGAGCTGGCCATCTTTGCATGTCGCAAAATGGCCCCGTTCCTGTTGTCTGAAATAATGGTCCATGCTGTGCCTCCGCTCCGCCCCCCCCCCCCCAACTTTCTCTATTTTGGCTGGTAATTAGGGACATCACGCTCCCTGAGGTTGTTTGAAGTCACCCACTGAGTTGGAGGCGTTTCCCTTGTGTGAGCAGGACATCCGTGGGTGGCCTATTGCTAAAGTTTGCTAATCCTGTCTTTAAACAAATTGCAATTTGCACATGCTTTTGGCATAGGCCGCGGATTAAGCGCTGGCGGCAGCACGTGTGGGCTCTTTGAGCTTCTGCTTGCCTTGTTTGTCCTGACATCTGGATCCGGGTCTGCTGAAGAGGCTCGGAGTGCAACACCAACGCTCAAATATGTAACATCTGTCCTGGGACTGCTTGTAGAATTCCGCCTTTGCTGTCATCTGGACACATCTGGCAACCATGAGATGTCAGAAGTGCCCATATCACAGGAACGGCAGTATTATACACGCTGCTGCCCGTTGAAGACACCTCTTAACAGTGCAAACATGGCCGAGCATGGGGGTGCGGCCGAAGGACACATTTCAATATTCCCAGATATGATTGGCTGTCAGCGGAAGGAGAGAGCGTGAGAATCAAGTCCCAAACCTATTCTGCCAGTGGCCTCGTTTTACTTTTGTTTTGTGCGTCATGACATGACGATCTGCAGCTTGCCCTCTGTATAACCACAAAGAAGGTCTACGTTACAATATGTTAGCAATTTCAACGGTTGTGCTTAGGTAGTTCTTCATCAGCTGCCAGGATTTCTTTTTGCTGTACAGCAGCCCTTTTTTTCTCCAAACGTATCATTTTTCATTTTGGGGGCAGAAGGAGTTTGGGGGGAATTGCAGCATTGTCGAGACAGTTTTGGATATGGTTTTGAAGGTCTGTGTTCCATAAAACCAGTAAGTAAAGGATTGGGTGGGCAATTTAACAAAATGGTTTAGCGCCAGACTAAAGAGACAGGAGTGCATCAAAAGCAATCTGTGGAGCACGCGTTTCAGTACTGGAGACATTTGTGACGCTCTTTTCCCTTGCATCAACTTTTTTGGTAACAGTAGAGTCAAATGGCATTTTAATACACATACAGCATGCAAATTGACAACTCTGTAGGACTGTTATGCAGCTAGGTCACAGACGATTTCAGAGACCCTATGCAGCAAACACATGTCCTAATCTGTGCATGTATTGACATCATCAGAAGGGATTGCACAGAAAAGGACCTTACCTTGAGTGTCATCAGTCTTTGATACTGAAGGGCACCAATGGCAGTGTCATTTCAAGATATTTCTGTGAGACAAGAAACAAAGGAACATGATACATGGATGGCCACAATTATGAAGTACGGAGAACTTTTTAGTAAAGTAACTCATCGGTAAGGCTCTTTTTTAACAGCATAAACTATGAAAACAATTACTTATAGAGGTTCACAATTTTGGAAGATCAGGCAAAGTGAGTTTAAATAATGTACCCAGGAGCACACACTGGGATTTGGGACCAGTCTTCAATTTAAGCACTTCACTTTATACCTTCCCAGTTTAAGCTTCCATAAATATTTGTTAAGGCTTGGGTTTACCTTGAATAGTACACACAATCACATAATAAACTAACCTGAAAATCTGGAAAGCATCAAACATTACACCTTTATTTTTCCCATCCAAAATTGAAGATTGCATCAGCAATCTGTGAAGGTATGAGAACCTAAACAAATGTCGGTTTTAAAAATGAACTCATTATTTTACAAAGCATGCAGCATTTTTCACACCCCTCCCGTTTCTTATCACCGACCATGCCCATCCCTTAAGGTACAACAGTTACTCCCAATGGCCCACTCATTGCTGTTTCTGAGCCATCAACCTCTATTTGCTCCCTTTGTAATAATCTCATTCTAAGGAATGTGCTTCTTTGCTGTCCTGACCTTGCAATAACGGATGTATACTAATTGACCTTCTCACAATTGACCTCAGGAGAATTGACCTCGGGAGAATTTACCTAATTTAAAAAGTCAATTAGGACATATATGCAGGGGAAAACCCCCTGCAATCCCCCACCCAATCCAAAACCCCACGCAACCCACCACCCAATCTCCTTATATTATTTATAATCCAAAAATAACCCAGAACATATATAAAAGAACTAAAATAATACAAAAGGTCAATTGTGCAGAAGGTCAATAAGGACCACTATAATTAGGCCAATTAGGACAAAAGGTCAATTGTAAAAGGTCAATTTGGGTAATACCGAAATAACACACAAAAAAGTGTGATCCAGTGCCCCATAAGCGTGCAAAGTCAGATCTTTTATTCATCCCAGACAGATTGTGCGGAGACACAGGCCATTGAATTGGGACAGTCCCATAAAATACGAATGGTTGACCACCCTAGTAAAATAACTGTTGTGTAAAGCAGAGAACACATCTGCCAATGCCTGGGCAGATCTGGTGTGCAAAGCGTGATGCCATCTCTTGCTGCCCACCCAATTTGAGGACATTAAGGGCAAAGGGCCTCATTACAAGTATTGCGGTTTCAGTAAAAATGGCTGAAATGCAGCAGTAATTCTGTGACTGCCGCATTAGTGTCGCTTTACCGCACCACCATGCTACGAGTTTGGTGATGTAGCAGATGATTTACCTCCAGCCATAAACTGGACGAAAATCTTCCACCTTACTGCCAAAAATCAGCCAAATCGACAGAAACACTGCCTGCGATATTTCTGCCAAAATCCCCATGGAGACTATGGACCCCAAAAATGGGTAATTAGACTGTCCTACCCCCACTTATAATCCTGCAGTAAATCTGCAGGAACAAGCGGCCGTAAGAGTAATTGAGTTTAGCAATAATCTGGCAGATTTACTGCCAAATTACTGCGAAACTCGTGGTGAGGCCTGTCCAGCTATTGGCATCCTCTTTCATAGGGACAAAGTCAGCTATTTTAAGAAATAGAATACTTTTTCTGAAAACACGATTTTGTCAGGTGTGTATCCTAAGTGGACATCTTTCGTGTGTAGGGTCCAAGTGTCTGCTGCCCTCTATTCATTTTGCTCTACTCAAGGTGGCACTGTGGGTGAATGGACTAAAGCACCCTCTAAAGGGAACTGTGCATTGACCTGATGGTAACGGGGTAAAAAGCCTGCAACTCGACACCAGTCTCCATCCTTCCGAGGTCGACAAAATGGCTTCCATTGACTTGAGGAAACAGTAAACACCTGCTATTCAGTGGCAAAGGGACCTCTGGATGAACCCGTGCTTTACAAACGTACATATTATGTCTGTCACTTCTTTAGGAACCAAATCTAAACCTTTGATATTTGCTTCTGCTGCGCTCCTACAGGCAGACCTGGTTGATCATGTCAAAACCTTAGAGATTAGCCTTTAAGATTCTGTCGCACACAGGCAACCATTTGAAGTACCTGGGTGTAACTGCGTTCAGGTCTGCCATGCATTATTCAGGTAGCTTAGCTAGCAGGTTAATGCCTCCGAAAACTCCTTACATTTTCGAACTCTAAATGAAATGTTTGCACAGTGAGTTTGGTGTGTAAACATGTTACTCTGAGTGCAAACATTGATACCTGGTTTCTGGACCCACGTGCTAATGGCATTGGTATCCTTATTTGCAAGATTATATGGCTCGTAATTGCCCTTCAAGTTTGTTAAGCCCTCTTTTTCTTTCTTGTACTTCAACTCGAGTTGCAGCCAATTAGGAAACATTTCATGCAATTGCATTCAAGACTGCCTAACACTTCACCCGGAAGGTGAATGTGCAGCCTCACAAGCCTAAAAACCAGTAAATGATAAGGTAGGAAAGGAGTTATACTGTCTCCATCCTTTCCAATAAGTAGACATCTGGAAGTGGAGAGGGATACAACTGGCTGAAGACCAATTTCATTAATTTCACTCACTCAGCAGTGGTTCCGACAGATGTTCTGGAGCTGAAGCAATCAGAAAACCACATAGCTCCTGGAATATTGCTGGTCATTTTAAACTACTGGAGGACCATAATTGGCCTGAGTGGATGGGGAGACCGCAGGCGGTAGAGTTGCAGGACAGATGGCTTAATACCCTTCTTGAAATGGAAGGTTTCACGTTACAAGGCACTCATGTTTCACCTTGTCATACCTCTGTTAAGGTATTAAGGCTATAATATGATCTGACATAAAGAGCCACAGTTTAGGAAAACTATTGACTCTCTTGATGGAGTTATGGCTCACTCAAGTTGCCCTTGGGGCAGTTCACTGTAGAAAGGTTTGAGTGTGCAGTAACATGGCAAAGATTGAGTAAGAAACCAGGTTCGAATAAGGACCCAAATGAACTAAAGGGGACCCCCCGATTTGAATTCCAATATTTTATGTTGTTTTTGATAATGTGCCAGTTCCCTGAACATTGGGTCAAGTAGTACTGATGTTTCAAAAGGGTTACGGAACCAACACTGGATACCTAAACGAATCTTGCTGCAGAATAGCCAGGCAAATATGTTTGGGAAATTGATACATACAGAGAGGGAAATTGATACATGCAGAGATTGTAGATCTAGGCAACATATCTCCCTGGAAAATGATCTTTCATAAACAGAGCAGCATACTTGACAAGTACGTGACTTTTCATCTTTTGACAGCAAAGTGCAAGTCCAGCAAGTGTTTTCCTGGGCTTTGTAGACCTGAGGTTGGCATTTGAACTTATCGATAAGAGAAAACTTTGGTGGGTCCTTGACTGCCTAGGAATACCTAGGTGAATACTACAATATATTATTGTCCTCTACTAACCACAACATGGGTTATGTTTTCAAAGAAATGTTCTAGACCAAGTCAGCACGTATCAAGAATCCTAAAGAAAACATTGATCTTCATAAGACTTGATCCACAATTATTGAGAGTCTTTCCAAAACCTCCAATGATCGCTTATAAGTATGTCAGACATTTTCGAGATCAACTGATAAGAGTAGAAAGAACCCGCTCAGAGTAGGCAACTTTTGGTTCAGAATCAAAAACTGGGCATTAACCCATGCCTCAACTGTGGCAACTGTAATAACATAATAAAAGAAGATCACATTAGACATCTGCCATAAGGACAAAATATAAAGTTACGTGATCACACCACTTGCAAATCATATAATCTGATTTATGCTCTTAGTTGTCACTGTGGCTGTTTTTATATTGGCCAGACAACTAGGAAAGTTCGAGAACAATGGACAGAACATAAATCAAACATATGTATGGGTAATCAAAGATTGCCAGTGCAAGGCACTTCAAGGATCAAAGACCTACTTTAGCACAATTGAAATGTGTAGTTCTTGAAGTTGTACATCAACTACCAAGGGGAGAAGATCTCCAGAAAAAAATGACTCCTCTTACTTTTCAGATACAAATCCTGTTACTCCTTTTAGAGTTGTAGAGATATCCACTTTTGGACTTATCCTGTCATCATTCAGGTACTCTATTATTCAACTTTTAAGCCTTTTTGATGGATCATTTTATACATATGCATTGGGATTAAGTTAAAAACCCTCTGCATTATCCACAGGCTTTCTGGGGCCTTGGGCCAAAATACCTTCAACTCTCTCTTCCTAAATATCTTCCTTCTCGAGCTCTTCGCTCATCCACCTCCAACTACCTCAGGGTCAGCAGCTTCTTCAAGCAACAAGCTGGGGGTAGATCTCTCTCCGCAGCAGGGGCCTCCCTCTGGGACAGCCTTCCTGCCTCCCTGAAACTTAAGGAGAACCATCTCCGGTTCCGGAAGCACCTCAAAACCTTCCTGTTTGCCTCCGCTTTCTCTCCCTCTCTCCCCTGCTAAAATCACTGAACCTTCACTGAATCTGCAACTAGGCCACTCACCGATCTCGGTCCTTGGCCCAGTCACTCTTCCCTGCACTGCCTACCTGCACTACGGGACTGTCTCTGTATCCTATAGCCCCTTTCTCCCGGCACTTACCTTGCAGTTGCCACCAGCTGGCCCTATGATTTATCTTGTATTCTACTAACCATGTACTGCACTTTCCTTGCATTTGCCACCATCTGGCCCTATTATTTATCTTGTACTCTACTAACAATGTACTGCACTTTCCCCTCTCCCCTTCCCCTTGCATTTTTCCCAGTCCCCTCTACCCTTGCACTTGCGTGATCTGAATGACACCTGGCCTAGTAGGATCGTTGTCTGTCTCCCCTTGTTCCCCTACCCCCTGCCTCGTCGCACCTTGAAACACTTGTGTATAGGCGCGTCACAAATGCCATATCATATCATATCAATACACATTGGTGAATTTCATATTTTTTCCTTCAACAGAACACAAACTCTTTTTGAATTTTTATCCTCTCAGGTATGTTCCTTATGGAATCACTTTAATATCTCAGACTAGGTGTTACCAATAGCTTGATGTGATTATAATTTATTACTAGCAATATCAGTTTTAGTTAGAAAGTTTCACACACGACCCAGGCGTTAAGGGGTTAATGGTGCCCCTTAGCGCCTTACTACGAGGTCCCTTTGCGGCTCCCGACCTTAAGGTAGGGACACGCAAAGGGACCTTGAAGGTAATTATGGTACCGCAATTTGCGGTACCGTAATTACCGCCTTCCCCTTTCCCATTGAGCCCTATGGGGCAAAAATGGGAATGGGTAAGGGCCAATGGTAAATGGGGAATTACCGCCCCGCCAACCTTGGAATGGGGTGGTAATTCCCCATTTCACCATGGCGGAATCGGTAAATTACCGGCGTTAACCATGGCGCTAATAGCGCCATTGGTTAACGCCGGGGTTGTAATGAGGGCCACTATCTTTTTTTATCTCATATTTGACAGATCGAGAAAGAATACACTTCTGAAGAAGGGATTTTGATCCCAAAATGTTTTGAGCACTTTGTTTGGCAACATTTTCTGTTCATGAAGCATGTATTCATGAGAACATTCAAATTTTTGTAAAAAAACGTGTAAACATTTCTTTTGACATTGTAGCTCTGACCTTTCCTTGAACTTATGCAATACTAAAAATGTAATGATGAAAATCTACCTATTACAAGTGGATATCAAGTGATTATTTTAAACAAAAGAAATAGGATAGATCATTGTCTGTTTACAGTACATAGTTGTGCAGTTGAGGGGAGTATCCTTAAGATAAGAATACTTTTCTCTTAGATCACAGTTCAGACAGAAATTAGATTGTGGATAACAATGTTCTGCTCTGGTGTGCTAACATGTCTGCCACTTTCATTTCTGATCTATTTGGTGTTTCAGGGTACTCTGAATCAAACATGTCTAAGTATCATACAGAACCCTTGCACACATCTAGGATCCTCCCTGCCTGTGTGAGTAGATTACGGTAGTTTCCAGCACATAGACGAATCAGGACGATTACTCCTGCATTGGGTAAGCGAATAATGGGATCCGATTATGGGATGGGATTCGCACAGTTCCCCTTGCTAGAGAAGCTGGGGGGGGCAAGATCGCAATATATTCTATAGCCCAAGATGGATAAGGGTAACTTAACATGTAAATTAGCTAGTTTGACTTCAGGGGCTGGGAAATGGATATAAGAATTAGAGAAATGACAGAGGGAAATACGCTGACCATAGGAGACATACAAGGTCTACTGGCAGCTATGGTTGGGGAGAGAGCTGATGACATTTGGAGACGAGCGGCATAAGCGAGTGTGACAGCACAAAATACAGTGCATGATGGAGCACCATTTAATAATTGCAGTGCAGATGTTTGGCGGGCTCTCAGAGTACAGTATCCTGATCCGTCCAATATGGGCGCAATTATGACACGTAAAATGAAAGAAGAGGAGGACCCTATTGATTATATTCAGGATATTCAAGACAGATGGCAGCTTGAAACGCATGAACCGTGGGAAAAAACAGTGGCGCTATTCTATCATATTCTGTGTCAGGGGTTACCAGAACAGGTACAGAGACAAATGAAACAACAAGTAGGAATGCAAGCTGGGCTGAGATACTATGGTGCATCATTGTCAGTTAATACAAGAGAAAAACAGAAAGAAAGATGAGAATAGGAAGATCGAGGAAGCTAAGTAAGTTCAGAAAAAACAGTCAAAATTTGCTATAGAGGGGGCAATATTGACAAGTGGAGAAGGAGTACGAAAGCACAAAATAACGGGTGCATCAGAGGTGAATAATGTACACTCAATGGATCAAAGTGTGTATGGGTTTTGGCCATGAGGTAGAGGTGGAGGAATTAGAGGAAGAGGTGGATTTCAGAATACCCAAGGTGGATTTCAAAATGCTCAGGGTGGGAGTCAGAAAACTCAGGGAGGATATAATGGTGGGTCTGCCACAGGGCCACCCCTGAGTGTGTTTGAATTGTGGGATGACAGGGCATATTGCGCGTCTATGTAGAGGCTGAGGAAATATGCAACAAAGTGGACAACCTTCAAGAGGGGGATAGCTTCTTCACTGCCATACAGTACACAAACACAAGAGGGCTTTGCCCAGGATCACATATCCTATCAGACACAGATGCCGCAAGCACAGCAGGAACAGCAGCAGGTGTCAGTACAAATGCACCCACCACAAGGTAATCTCAACAAGCACCTATGTAAACACAACAGCCTACGAATGAAGGGCAAATAATGACACCTAGAATAGGGGGTGCCACTGTGGTAGGAGGTCATCTTTTTACGGGGTCAGGGATGAATTTGTACCCTCAATTGGACAGCTCACAGGGTGACTTGATGTGTTCAGTACTATCAGTAACACCAGACCTCTAAGAGGAAACAAGGGTCAATGTGACGATAGGAGGCGAATGTCAAGATTGGAGGCCTTATCCCCTTCCTCCTCACCTGAATCTTCTGTGGCGGATTCCTTTGGATTCGACTCTGTCTTCTTACGGTACTTCCTCCTTATAGGAGTCTTGTCCTTTGGTGTCTTGGCTTTCTTTTCGTGTAAATAGGGTCGGGCCCCTCCGGAGGCCACCGTGGCAGAGATGGAACCCTGTCCGCGGGGACACCCAGGGGGCCAGACCTAGTTCAGGGAAAAAGCACGAAGGCAGAAAAACCCTGTTTCCAGATGGGTTCTAGTAAGGAGTTGTGAATTCCTTTCACAAGTAATAGAAGTCTGGCTGCAGCTAAGTGAGTTGACCTCCAACTCCGGTGGAGAGAGCCAGATAAATAACAGTGATAAGATTGTCGAAAATAGCAAGTATAGAAATAGTGTGCAGGTAAAACTATAAGCAGAAAGTAGAAATATGCCTGCAGAGCGCAGTAAGTTTGCAAACGAGAAATGAGAGTGCAGAGAAGACGAAAGGCAGAAAACGCTGAACAAATAAACTTAAAATGCGTCGGCGGAAAACAAGAGGTGCAGGTGCAGAAGCTCAGGCGAGGCGGAGCCGTAGAACAGACGAGGAGCGGAAAAGAAACACTAGAAGAAGTAGCAAGACCCAGGAGACAGGTAACCCGGGAGGAAATTATGTTGAGCACAGAAGGTAGGCACAGGGAAGGCAAAAGGTAGCTGCAATGAAGTTCGGCAAGGAGGAAATTTCCAAGAACGAAGTTCCACACGAACCGGAGCGATGTGTACAGATACAACGCACCGGTTTGGGGGAGGAGCCAGAATTTAAAGGCACAGCCACCATATTGAGTGAGGACTAGAGCGCTCGCAAGTCAATGCTTCCAGCGCTTCCAAACCTTCCATTCTCCGTTCCTGACAGCGAATCATTTTCTTTTCTAGTGGACAGTGGGGCGGCTCACTCTTGTATAAGGGAGGGAAAATATCTAATGTCAGGTATTGCCATGACTGCTCAAGGGTTCTCTGGAGCTTCAAATTTAGTTCCTTTTACTGATAAATTACCTGTTTCCATAGGGGAATGTGACATCTCTGTCCCCTACTTATATTTGCAACAAACGCCAGTTAACATTCTGGGTAGAGATTTAACAACGAAACTTAACATGACGATTTCATTCACTGATCAAGGAATAGTTTGCTCCACTCCATAAATACACTATTTAAATGTGCGAGAGTTTATACTGGCATTCACAGGGCAAGTGGCACTATGGGGAGTCCTGGTAGATCCGGAAGTCTTCATGTATGGGGTGAGCATTTTATTAACATGGCTACCTGGATTAGTAGGGAAGATTGTGAGGATACCTTATGAATTTCTATTTAGACCAAAAGTACCCTTGGATGAGGAAGCAGGGCAGACTATTCCTATTGAATTGGAAGCAGCTATAGTACGAGGGGAAATAGCAATGCTTGAAGGAGTAGATGATGAAGGTAGATCATGGAGGACAGTGATAACTCTTGAGGAGGGATACAGATTGACTGACATAACAGATGAAGATATGTTCAGAGATGAACGTATACATTATGAGGTAGTGTTTTTTATAAGCATTACCATTCATGCCAACATTCTGTGACCAAAAATCTGTAGGAATCTTAAAGTTTCAAAAATATTGAAAACATCGGTATTTGTTGCCACTAAATCGGTAGGCGGTAGGACTGCTTAAAAAGCGGTATCCTACCACCTAAATCGGTAGGGTTGGCAAGTATGTAGCAGGTGCCGGAGAGAGGGGCACTGCGTTGTGCAGCTACACTGAAGAAATAGCATATTGCACTTGCAGGCGGGTGGGTGTGGCGAGACTCGCGCAGGCCAGGGCTGAAACGTGCGGTTTCCCTCCGGCTCCTGGTGCAAGCTCACACCTGCCAAAACTCATTAGGAGGAGTGGCTTGCCATTGCTTCAGCGGCTTGCCCCAGCATGTAGATGACTGGCACCGGGGAGCTGAGGTACAGTGAACCATGTGGCTGTTGATATCCAGAAGTGCTGGAGCGGATCTGACGGGCGCCTCTGACAGTCTGGGGAGGTTGCACTGGCACACTGGTCTGCTAACTGCTGCCAGTAAGAACACACCATTATAAAAGCAGCAGCTTGGACACATCCCCACTGAAGAACGTTCCTCGGATTCTGTGTACTTGAGCACCCTGCATCCATGGCTGAACAGGCTGCTAAATCCAGGCCAAAAAAATTATAATCATGTTTGACGTGACATCAAGAGTCACATATAAGAATGTCCCCAACTGGCATCGAGATCTCTTACGAGTCTGTGAAAACATCCCCATTGTGCTCTGTGGCAACAAAGGGGATATTAAAGACAGGAAGGTGAAGAGGAAATCCATAGGCCCTCATTACAAGTTTGGCAGTAACCATGCCGCTATTGGCGGCATGGCTGCCGCCGAAATCGTGTCGGGTCCGAGTCCTCAGAATGAGGACTTACCGGGCCATTCCGAGTTCGGGAGGCCCGGTAATTCCTCCCTCCAAGGACCCGGACACGGTCCTTCCCCATTCCCATTTCAGTCCCCATAGGGCTGAAATGGGAATGGGAGAGGGAGCAAACAACGGGCCATTACGAATGGCCCGTTGTTTGCTCCCTCTTCCCCTCGCAGGACCCGGTAAGTACGCCTGGTTTTCCCAGGCATGCTTACCGTGTCCCGCGAGGGGAACTCGTAAGGCGGCGGTACGGAGTAAACGGCGCCGGCACCTTTTACGGCGCCGTTCACTCCGTACTGCCAGGGTTGTAATGAGGCCCATAGTCTTTCACAGGAAGAAGAATCTCCAGTACTACAATATTTCCGCCAAGAGTAACTACAACTTTGAAAAACCCTTCCTGTGGCTTGCAAAAAAGCGAATTGGTGATCCCAACTTGGAGTTTGTAGCAATACCTGCCCTCGCACCCCCTGAAGTTGTTATGGGACCCAGCATTGTCAGCACAGTATAAACAAGATTTACAGATTGCCCAAACCACTGCACTGCCAGATGAAGGCGACGATCTGTGAGGGAGTGCGGCTGAAGCCCAGCGTCAGAAGTCTAGTTTTATAGGCAACTGTCCTGTGATGTCGATGGTGCAGCGTTTTTGTCACTTTATTATCTAGATGAGCAGAACATGTGCTTAATCTTTGGGATGCTGAAGGAGATGAATGGGCTTCAGAGTGAATGTGGCAGTAAAATGAATTCCTTCATATTTTGGACCTGCGTATTTAGCTGTTTTGGACTGCAATTACTTTACCCCTCAAGTTTCAAATCTAATTTAAAGACTGCTACCGTCACATCACTTCAGTGGTGAACCCTGTTTGTTACTGTCATTCCCGTTCCTTTTTTCGTTTAGACCATAATAAAGTTGTATTTCAAATACCTAAGCAAGTGAACTTTTATACATTGTAAGTACTTCATTTAAAGATGCAGTTCTTGTGGAACCACCAGTACTGTTTTCTGTTTATTTTAATTGATTTTCTGGTTCTGTGGCACTGTAAAGACACTAGTGCATTACCCTGTGTTTTGAACATGCTACTTGAAAGGACTTGTTGCTCTGCTCATTAGTGTGAAGGTGACTCCATGTTGGCCGGTTAAACCATGCTGAAATGTTGCTCTTGTCTGCAGCTGCAGATGTTAACTATTTGACAAGTAATTCCTACTCCTGTCCGTCTTTTGGACCTCCGATAGGAAAAGGGGCTCCTCGAGATACTATATAGCAGTCTAAAACATTACTGTTGGTGCTATCCAAGCTGGTGCAGCCGCTGGCTTTGGTATCTTTGGAACATGGCATACAAGTTGCAGCTGGTTCATATGTGTCCAAACGGATGCCACTTTTGCACGCAAATTTTAGCTTTTCATTTTGATTGGTTTGGCAAAATGATAGTTTGGGTGCTTTCATCTGTCATCCGGGGTGTGTACAGATATGGAATATTGAGCAAAATAGATTGTGTTGTGAATGGTTTGTAATATGGGAATTAAAATGTTGGAGAGCTTGGACTCACACGGACCCAATGACCACATATTGGCTAATAAAATATTTAAAACCTGTAAAAAAAAAAGAAATATATATAAATATTTTAACAAAATTCGGTATTTGTTGCCACTAAATCAGTGGTAGTAGGACTGCTTAAAAAGCGGTATCCTACCGCCTAAATCGGTAGGGTTGGCAAGTATGCATTACATATTGGATAAGAATTCAGAAAAGGGAAGTCCCACAGGGAATGGCACCAATGCGTCAATGACTAGCATTCTTTCAGGAAGACCTAGAAAAAGTACCAAGTGTTCTGTGGATTACGGGCTCATTTGATGTAGGCCTATTGAAGGGAATAGGAGAGGTTAAAATAAAACTCAAGCCAAGAGCAATTTTACCCCAAGCAAAAGAGTATCCTATGTCTTGAGAAGCCGATGAAGGCATATTTAAAATTATTTCAGCATTGATGAATCAGGGAATCCTAGTGTCATCGGAATCCCTGTGCAATACTGCTGTGTATCCGATCAAATAATCAAAATGCGGGTCGTGGAGATTTATCCAGTACTCGCACCCTCTTAATCAGATTGTAGAAGCAGAGTTTCCATTAGTTCCAAATCCTGCAACAATAGTGTGTAGCATCTCAGTTTAAGCTAAGTACTTCACGTTGATGGATTTGAAAAATACATTTTTTTTCAATCCCTTTCCACAAAAACTTACAAGACCATACTTCCTTTACCTTCAGACTAAAGAGACTAAAAGATACTTGTTTACCTCAAGGGTACTGTGAGTCCCTGTCAATCTTTAACAGGGTCTTACAGATGGATCTAGGTAGCATTGAACTCAAGAGTGCAGTAATTCAGTATGTAGATGACATATTAATTTGCAGTGAAACAGAGGATGAATGTAGATGAGACTCTGTTCAGTTGATGATTATATTGGCAGACAAGGCATACAAGGAAGACAAGGAGAGATTGCAGTATTACCAGGAAGAGGTGTTGTACATACACCAGTTAATTTCACATGAAGGAAAGAAAGTGACACCTGAAAGAACTGAGGCAATCATGAAAACACCAAAGCCACATACAGTGAGGCAAATGCAGCAAGTTCTGGGTTTATACAATTATTGCAGACCCTAGGTGTTTGATTACAGCTCATACACAAAACCGCTTTGGCAAGCACTTAAGAAAGCACAAGTTGGTAAAGAAAAGATAGAATGGACTGAAGAAATGGAGGAAGGATTTGAAGAATTAAAAAGAGCAATCTGTATAGCTCCAGTTTTAGGAATTCCCAACTATAGCAAATAATTGTATTTGTTTTCACACACCAATGGGTCAGTAATGACAGCAGTACTAACCCAAAGAATAACCCAAGGGTATAAACCTTTGGCGTATTACAATGGGATTTTAGACCCAGTTATGAGAGGACATTCTCCATGCGAACAATCTTTGGCTGCTGCCACATTTACAATTGAGAAGTCCACAAGTATTACCATGGGCTGTTCCATGACTCTATACGTGGAAAATGCCTTATTTGTTATTTCAGAGAAACTGAAAAAGGTACATTTACGTCACAAAGAGCACCTGCATACAAGGTGATGATCTCTAATCCAGCGATTAAAATAGTGAGGTGTAAAATAGTGAACCCAGCCATGTTTGTAGCTAAACCTGTAGAAGAAGGTGGTCATGTGCATGACTGCTCAAATTATGTTGAATTTTATGATTATATACCCTGGGTGAAAGAAAATGCTCTAGCGGGAGGGGAGATTCTCTTTATTGATGGTACTTTGAAAATTGACCAAACTAGTGGGAAGAGGCATTCAGGATCTGCAGTTGTAAGACACAAATGGTCAATTTGAGGTAGTGGCGAGTGCAAGATTACCGTCCAATTTTTCAGCACAGGCAGCAGAATTGGTAGTGCTTATTGTGGCAGTCAAGAAACACAAAGGTCAGGAAGTGACAGTGTACATTGACTACACATGTGTGATGTCAACCGTACACGCAGGGCTGTCACGCTGGAAAAAGAGGAGCATATCTGTTTCAAGGATAATACATGATACCCGTCGACAGGGATACACATCGGATTATAGTTGACATTTTTGTGTTTATACTTCCAGTCATACCCTACTCTCGTTAGGAGAGATTTTAATATTCACACTTTCCTCCATGACCTAAAAAATTGCCCAGTTATAAGAAGACTTCTAATTGAGATAATTGAGCAGACTGTGCAACTACGAATGTAAATTGAGCACATATATTAAAATGATTTGGGAAGAAGATAATTTGGTTATAGAGAGTGAGTTCAACGAGTATTGGTATGGCACACCAAATGTTTTTCTAGACTTTTATGCCTAATATATATATATATGCATGTGCATTTTCTTCTTCTTTCTGTATCTTAGGTTTCGAAGTCTTTATTATCCTAATGGTCCAATTGAAAACACACCACCTGTGATTTTTCCTAGTATGAGTACAAATTATGATAATTTCTTTGACCTCTTTGGGCATGCCAGGCGACATAAGAGGAATGCAGAAGAAGATAACCAGGGGATAAATACCTATCTTGATAATTCAGCTCACCTGGGGAATAATATGTGGTACCAACACATGAGAAAGGTGGGGGAGAAAGCATATGATGAGCACTGCTACGTCTGCTCTCTCATTGCCTATGCCATGAGTACAGTAAGAACCTTCATTTCAAAAGAGATATCAGCGCAAGATGCTAAGTGTCTCAGTCATCTAGCAGCATGTACAACCAGAGGACAGTTTCAAGGGAACTGGGCAACCTTTCAATGGTGATCAAGACAGACTTTTCCATACCAGTATGATCATATCAAGACATCACAAATGGAAAAGGAGCCTGGATGGACAGATAAGATGCTTGTTTATCTTTCTGCAGGACAAGATAAGGTGTTTGTTGAAGAAATGAAGAGGATGAATTGCTCTGGTATGATAGAAAGGGCTGGAATGCCTAGATGCTGGGAGCGTTCTCAGCTGCTAATCTATGGACTAGCGAGTACAACCAATAGATGGGAAGATGGAATGATGTCCTGTGCAGCTCATCTACTGAGGAAGGAAGCAGTGCAAGAGGTGCAGCAGGTAAATGATGAGTGTCTAAAGTCATGGGCCAAGTACTCTAAACTGCTGACATGGGTGGAAGACGAAGCAGGCCCAGTGACTCTAGTCCCATTGGTTAATGCGACACTATGCTTTTGGGGTAAGGGAAATAATCGAGTTGGAGAGAATGAAGGGTGCAAAACCATAATTGATGTTCCAGGAATGAGGAGAGGAACGGCTGTCTTAATGGACCGATATTAGGCATGCAGATCTAGAGCATAAATTAAACTGCCCAGGAATTGGGGTGGAGTGTGTTACTTGGTATACGTCCATGTTCCAGCATTGGTGATTCCTCACAGTGATCTGAAAAGTGAAGGATTTCAAAAAGAGGATGAGCACCTGAGAAGAAGAAGTTCACTTGAACTCCGATGGATGAAGAGAGAGAATCATTTCTCACAAAAATCACTAAAGGCTTTGGAAGACATTCCTGATGAGCTAAGTTTTTCAGCAAGATTGCGATGATGCTGACATCCATCTTCATGCCTGGAATTCAAACAGCGGTGATTGCCAAATGGCTACAGATCACCTGGTGGGAACTGCTGCAAACAATCAATGCCACTATAAAAGGATTTAAAGCCATAAAAGAAGAGATGAGCACCATAAGATTGATGACCCTCCAGAATAGGTATGTCCTTGACATGATTACAGCAATGTAAGGAGGTGTTTGTGCCAAGATCGAGCCATCATGTTGTACATTCATACCACCTGTTATATACAGATGCACGCTTGAACTGGAATCACCATTGTAAAATCACCGGTCCTGAAGGAGATGGCACAAATTAGATTCGCCATCGAAACCGGTCGACCTCTTGGTCACGAGTGTTCCTGTGACCTGTTTGATATCCCAGAGAAACAAGGGCGATACGATACCATAAGATTAAGATCTACTCACGTTTCGTGAGCCTTTTAAGGTTGCCCAGAATATATGGGCTTTTTATTTCCAAAGCATTAGAACAGAGCAATTCTGCTTTGGGATGTTTGACCTTTATGGGTGAGTAAAAGTGGTAGAAATCCCCATGTTCTAAGCAATTTTCCATGTTACTTGTGATCTAGACAAGATCTAATAATCAGTCTTGTCTGCCCAAATATACACAACGAAAATGGTTTATTCTATGCTTTCTTTTAATCATGGGAGAAATCATGTATCGATTCTAATTGAGTAGTAGTGTTGAGGGACAGTTCCTCTTCTCCTATCCCTATTAGATAGGTGGTGCACCATCCGTCACCTAGGGCCAGGCACGTCTGTCAGGGACAGGGTGTTCTTCCACCAGGGACAGCCAGGTCATTGTTCTCCAATCATTGTTTGAGTCTCATAACAGTAAAAACTGCACTGATTTGTTCACCCAAAGACCCGTTGTTGTTGTGCTAAGAAGATTGTTGTTTGTAACGGTTAGGGAATGTATTTAGTTCCTATTAGGTATTTAACCTAGCTCTGTTGTTGTAATCCCCACTCGTTACCTCATACATGCAAAGAAACATCCTGAACAGAATGCCATGGAGATAGGAAAGATAGAGACAACAAACATTAATTGTGGCATAATGAAATCAAGGGTGACTTTATATGCTATGGTGAAACATTTCTACACTGTACACAAGCTTTTAGGCACAAGGATTTTGTCAAGGGACTGAGGAAACCGAGACGGAATGTCGGAATGTCTTGTGATGATTGCATCAGAGACTACAGCAGAAAAAACATGCTATAACTGCAACTTGCAAAAAGCAAAATACATAGTCCGAAATGGATGCTTATTCTATTCGAAATGCTTTTTGGAAGTTGTCTGCATTGTAAATTTGACGTGTTTGAGAACAGACTAAATCAGTGGCTCACGCCCAAAAGTGTGCCTGAAATAAACCTTTAATGAGTCTCGCAATTATTGTATTGAGTTCCAGCAGGACAAATTATTTGTTGTTCCTATTCTTTCTTATTTAGGGTCACTGCTCAAAGTGTTACACTTGTGGAACCCCGTGTTTTTTTAAGAGGCCTGAACAAGAAACCCAGTCACTCCAGAAAGAAAGAGCTGCATGGTGCTGGGCACAGCCCATAAGCTTCCATAAAAAAAAAAGATTTTTCTTTATTTTTTTATTTTTTTGGTGAAGCAAGGGAGACCACAGGGGTAGCCTGGGAGACCTCAGGGGTCGCAGGTGCGACCCTTGGTGACCCCCAAATGACATCCCTGCTCCTCGCAATTCCATTTCTTCTTCCATTCACTTTCTTTACTGGCTATCCTTAAAATCTCAACTACAGTTTCCCTTTCTTTGCACCACCTATACATGTCTTCATGGGCTTGCGCCTGCCCATCTTTGCACGCGTTTCTTTATATGTTCCTTCCCATGCACTTTGCTCCCAATCTCAGTTTCTTCTATCTGTCCTTACGCCACCTATGCCCAATCTCACTTCTGCTCTTTCACTTTTCTAGCCCTAAACTTTAGAACGCCCTACCACTCCTTATTTGATCAATCCCTCCTTATTGTCTCTTTCTCACACATCTCAAAAATCACTTGGTGTCTAACATGCTTTCATTTTCCCTACTTTTGTATTTGTTTGAAATTCTGCACTAGCTTTGTACTGACTTTCCTTTTCATCTGGCGCTTTGGCGAAAGTGCCCTATAAACTAATAAATATAAATACAAAAAAAACGTCTTCAGGTCAAACAGAACCTTCACGATATTCTCTTTCTGAGTGGATAAGCTTGAGAAGAGTGACTGAGTTCAAGAATGCCTGATGGCCTTTAGGATTTAGAGGGTGATTGCACAGGAGAGATTTAAAATAAGCTTAAGTAATCTGAACTTTCTTTGCTTCTTCATTGCATCTGTGTCTCTTCTCATCTATGAGACATGAATGTAGTTGTGTGTTTTATCCCTTTGTAACTTCACTGCTAAGAGGGCGTTGGTTTCATTACCTTTGGTATAGTATGTTTATTTTTATTGCAGCAGACTACAGCCACTCTAACCACGCTACAAAAACTCTGATACCCCCCTCTCATCCTGAGCAAAGTTGACTACTCCTTGGTCTTCCTCTCCTTCCTCCCTCTAGACAAAGTCCTGAACTTGGCTACCGCACTCCCTACAACCTACCCAGATCCTCCACCGCTTCTACCTACTGAAAACATGCTGGTTGGCTCCCATGCACAACCATTCTGTTTTCATTGTTCGCTCTGCTAGTCCACAAAGCTATCAATGGTGTTGCTTCGCAGTACCTATTTAATTGTTTCTCAGTTTACTGACCAACTTGTTCTCTCCGATCCTCTTCTGCACTCATCCCTGTGCCTCCTCTAGCTTCCGATTTTTCTCCCTAATTGCCCCACTTCACTGCAATCCACTGCCCATAACAATCAAAGCTGGCTGAAATGTGAATCTCTTTCAAGGCTTGATTTAAACTACACTTACTTGCTAAAGAGTGGCCTCCCCCTGCTCTCTCCCCTACCCTCCCTACATTCCCCCATCACAGACTCCAGTGATGCTTCGTAATGTCATTTTGTATATTTAAATAGTATTCTACTTTACCAACAGTGCTGGTGATTCAGGCATTTATTTTCCGCTAGGGGCCTGAACTACCAGCAGCCTAGCCCTGTGGTAGATCCGTGGGCCCCAACGGCAAACTTGAAGTGTGCCGGTCCGGAAAACAATACCAGAGCTGGAACTACCGGCTTTTCTTCCAGACCGGCACAATGTAATGAGGCCCTTTGTGTCTACCATTTAAAAATCTCTGAGAATTCTGGTCACTGCCGGTAGATTTCTATGATCCACTTGTGAGGTGGGAAGTGCCTTGTCGAGTTTAGGGTCTAGGGTACAACGAAAGTCACCCCCTACTATTAACTCCCCTTTGGCAAATAGGCATATTGTATGTAGGAAGTCTTCAAATAAATAATCTTGTGCTACATTCAGGGCATTTCCTGACACAAGGGTGAACAGCTGTCCCTGAAACTCCCCTTTTAGCATTAGAAATCCACCATCTTGGTATTTTATCATATCTTGCATCACAAAATGGTAGTACTTTGGAAGCCAAGGCACCTGTCTGGTCCCTACCCCTCCTCCAGGTCCCCCACATACCAGATAAGGAGCAACATGCTCCCAACAACTGGTTAGAAACCACTAAGTAGACCCAGAAACTTAACCCAGGCTACTATACAATTCTGCTAGGTGCCTACATTAATCTTATTAAATGTTAACGTTGGTGTTAGGATCTCTGGGAACACTAGAAACATTACTATCAAAGACCAAAAAACAATTATCAAGGCTTTAGGAAACCTCAGAGTGCCTCAAATGACATCTCCTGCGACTATGAGTTGGAGGACGCTTCTGTCTTTCATCTGTCGACCGGCACCAGCTACAAATCTACGTCTATCTGCACCTCTCATCATCTGAATGGTGGCAGTTTGAGCTTTATCTTGGTCTTCTGTCGGACCTCCATTTATTAAGTCAGTATCTTCTTCCTTTCTTACAATATACGACTGTCCTTTGTTAGTGGACAAAGGTCTACGTGGGTGATCCCCCTCCCATACTTATTATTGTCTCTGAGCCAGGCAGTCACCACCCACAAACCTTTTCTTTTCAAAGTACTGGATTGTGCTAGGACTTGATAAAGGAACCAAGAGAGGGACGTCTCTAAAATGGATGGTACTGATTTCCTTACAGCTGTCAATTTTTGCTCTTTGATAACAGTGGACGCTGGTTAGCACTTCTGGAAGTATGAGTAGAACCTATGTGTACAGTCAAATATCAAATTGGACTCGTTTGGAAGTTGTAGGTGACTCAAACAATGCTCTGTACATGCTCCTTCAAATCTTGAACTCGTACCTGTTTCGGTACAGCCCTAATCCGTGCATTATTGCAGTGAGAGCGAGTCTTTGTGACCTCCTGTTTTGCTAAGGTGAGTTTGGGGCGAACCCCCATGGAGTCTATGCTTTCTGCAAGAAGCGCTTGTTCTTGTGCCTGATCGCATGCGTTTGTCTTCGCCTCTTTGAATTGCCTCTTAATCACCAGGACTTGCTTATCCAGATCAACAATTGGTCGAGAAAGTGTATCTGCATTGCTCTTAATGCTAAGTCGAATTATGTGCTGTAGATCGCTTTTAGTAGCTAATCCCCCGATTGTGTCCCAAGACCAGGAATTCTGTACACATGTGCTGCCATTTGTTGGGGTTGTTTCTTCACTATTTCTTATGCCCGCGTCAGCATCTTCAGACCTTCCGTAGCTGGCCCCTTTTGTTTGCTTGAAGCTGCACCATCTGGAACAGAAGGGGGAGTCTTCCAACCCGGCTTCCAAGTAAGAAAGTTGTAGGACTAAGTGATGTGACTTACCACTATTTGCCAATCGCTCTTTTGCAGTACATCGGGCAGCACTCCATACTCCACTCGAGTGCTCCTCACAGATATAAGCCCCTGCAGATACGTCGACAGATACCAGAGGAAGCAGAATGCTTACTGGGGTAGTACACCCTAATGTTTATTAATGAGCTGACCTTAAGGAGTAAATATTCCACACGTGCACCCCTATGCACCTCTCTGGTAGCTGTTGGGGCGTTTCAGTGTTACTTACAAGCGGGATCGTAGGGAACTCACCAGGCACATAAGCTTTGGTTCTTGTGTGGAGGAGCTGGTGTATTGCTCGTCCCCTATGCGATGTTCTGATAGCGTTACTTTCCTCCAGCAAGAGAATGCTCCATGTCTCCAAGCTTGGGTCCTTCTGGAGCAGGTAACACAAGAATGCTCTCCATCACTGTACCTTCATACCTGGAATCGTGGGAGCAACAGAGACAAGAGATGCCATGGTAAGAGCTATCAGATTCTTGCTTGGGTGGGTGCTCCAAACCCTGCCTCCACAGTGGGACGGCTATCTGGTTTGGAGCAGCGCTCCCACTTCCGTCATCGACCCAGAAGCTCCCACAATTTCCTAAGTATGTCAATCACTTTAGGAATTGAGGGTGCAGGTCAGCGTTTTGGGCAGTCCTGGTTTACACCCGGCCTTCAGCCCTCAAAGGTGTGCAGTGGCAGAGTGCTCCCTGATGTCATCATCTCGACAGAAGGCTGCGGGACGGCCCTCAAACTGAAAGGCGCCGCTGTGACGTTTCATTGGGCCCCAGCGGGTCTCTGCCGGATCCCAAGGCACTGAGCATGCAGAGAGATCCTACAAGGGCAAGAAGCTACTTGAATGGAACACTGCGGGCAGCCTAGGAGGGTCAAAGGGCCTGCCGTGCACAGGTGTACACAGGAGATATCGTTCCATGGCCACTTGAAACTGTTCATCACAACACAATGCAGAGCATGTCTGCCTCATGGGGGCTACCATTAGGGTACTTGCCAGCACCAGGCCCAAACTTTCCTGAGCTTGGAAGTATGTAATAGCAATGGTTACCATGGCACATTCATAAGCATGTAGGGGAAGGAACAGTGTGGTGTCTAACGCGACAACATACTACCAATCACCTCCATGACAGATATTTGTCTGTTCCATTTTGGGGCTAGATTGCTCTCCTTTCAGTTTGGGAGGGATTGCCACCCCATTGTACTCCATCAAGACACCTAAATGTCCAGTGTTAAACCAAATTCAGTCCCACTCAGGCTGCCCTGGATCTGTTGACTTTGCAACTAACTAGTCTATGGGCCTCATTACGACCCTGACGGTAGGGGGTTAACGAGGCCGGTAGAGCTGCCGGCCCCGTTAACCCCCTACTGCCTCATTACGAGGTCTGCTCATGGGACCCGCTAAGGACGCCTGGTAAAACAGCGAGCAGACCAGGATACTAACAACGGATCCGTCATTAACGGGCCCGTTGTTAGCATCATCCCCATTAACATTGAGGCCTATGGGGGCTGAAATGGGAATGGGGATGTACCGGTCAGGGTTCCTTGAATGGGGAAATACCAGGCCCTCCACGGTTGGTATGGCCCGATATTTCCCCATTCAGGGAACCCTGACCCGGTACCCGTAATAGGGGTAACCATGCAGAAAAAAGCGGCATGATTACCTCCAGGGTCGTAATGAGGCCCTATGTCTTGGAATACCTCTGCACCCAAGCACAGTAATTAGTGCAGTTTTAACATCTCCCTCCCTTGTCATAAAGATTGACAAACATCTATGGTTAAACTTCGGTGTGTATATATTTTTAACAAATATCCTCATGAAGAACATTCATGTTTTGTACAGCTTCCAGAGAAAGCCATTAGCAAAATCTCCCTTTCTGAATGCTGTATCCTCCTAATGTGCTGTCATGGCTGCGGGCTATGGAATTCACAATCAACTGCTGTAATCTCGCAGCAGTGGGATACAGCATTATCCCTGCAAGATATTTTTGTCTCCTTTTTAGGTTTCTGTTGGGCAGTGGAGACGGATCTTGGTATTCGTTCTATTGTATATGGTTCTCTGCTGACTCCCACCGATTCCCCCTGCAGTTCTTTTCCATAGAGACAGCAGAGGGGTATAAAAGGAACACACGGGGCACATTTCCGGTCCCTTCGGTCGGCTGAGGTCCGGCTTCTGTCCATCCTACGCTTCCGATATATGCATAGAGGTGGCGACGAGTCAACTCTGGAACACACTCCCTCGCACACTTTGTGCTAGGGGTAATTATCTTCAGTTTAGAGGTGCCCTCAAAACCCACCTGTTCTGAGGTCCCCCTTCCAGCTGCCCCGTCTCTTAGCACCAAGTTGCCTTTGGGTGTTCATGCACTCTATACATTCCCATACCATACAGTTATAGATGGATAGCTTTCGCTACGGGACCAAGTGACATCCTGCACACCATGAGCATTGACCATCAGATGCAGGGATGTCATTTCATCAAAATGACAGGGGTAGCGGAAGTGACATTACACAACCCTTGACCTCTGATGACATCACAGGAAGTGATGTCATTTGACCCCCGCACGGAAGTGCCATCACGGGAAGCGATGGAACATGACCTTTCACCCCTCGACAAAACAGGAAGTGGCATCACATAACATTGTTTCTGAGTACACTACGAAAAATATGGTTACGATATCACTGTAAAGCAGTGGTATTCAAACTGTGGGTCGCGACCCCCTATGGGTCCGCGGGTGCATCCCACGGGGGCCCTGAGAGCTCAGCATGAAAAAAGATTTTTTTTTTTTTTTTTTTTTTTTTTAGATTGGAAGAAATGGGCAGGGGTGGCCCACATGGGCGGGCTGAAGCATGAAACTGTCTCAGGCAACAATGAAAAAGTGGCCCACAGTTGTAAATGGATATTCATTCCTTTAGTCACAGACTGGGCCTCATTACTACTATGGCGGACCAGTAACAATGGTGCTGGTAAGCTACCGGCACCGTTGCTACCGTTCCGCCATAGTAAGAGTTGTGCTCGTGGGTGCTTGACAGCCCCCGCCAGGTCTGACCTCAGCTCGTCGGATGCACCGGCACCGTTATTAACGGTGCCGGTGCATCCGAGCTCCCCCTTCCAATTTGAGCCATATGGGGCTCAAATGGGAATGGGGATCTACCGGCACCTTCGAAAGGGCAATTATCATGTCCGCCTAACTCGGCATGACCTAGTAATTGCCCATTCGCGGGTGCCAGACCCGGATGCAACTCCAGTGGCAGTCGTGCCGGTTTTACCGGCACAGCTACCGCCAGAGTAGTTATGAAGCCCACTGTTTCAATAGTACCCAAAGGGGTGCTTTGTGTTAAAATGTAAGTAAATTGTGATATATTCAGCAACAATGGTCAACATTACTAACTGCATAGTGGCCCCTCACCCATTATGGAGGAGCTAAGGAGCCAGCCCAGTGAAACAGTGAGCACTCCCTCAGCTGCTTTATCCAGCTAATGGAGTGCTCCTGGGCTGGCTGAACTGTCAAAGGGAAACACTGTTTCCCTTTGACAGTTCAGTTTAGTTCCCCAGCCGCACATGCTCACTGAGCCATGCAAGTGCTGGGGCGTTTTGCTTCGCCAGCATTGCATAGCTCATTGGAAATGCTGGCTGGGGCACTGCATGTCTGTATGTCCGAGGGGGAGCTCCTGCGCCTCCTCGCACATACGGACAGAGCAGCTGGAGCAGCACCCACACACAGGCCAATGCAGAAGGTACGTTTATGTTCATTGTTTTTATTTAAACATGTGTATGGATGCGTTATGAGTGAGTGTATGGTGATGGATGCTCATGTGAATGATAGAGTGATTGCTGTATGAACGTGCAGCGCCTTGCATATACACATAATCATGTTCATTGTGTTAGGACCAGTGGGGCCCAGGGGACAGGGATGGTATCTTTTTACCGGACATCTATCATTCAAAACCCTCTGCCTTGTCCACAAGGCTTTCTGGGGCCTCGGTCCAAAATACCTTCAGCTATTCCTCCGCAAATACCTCCCCTCTCGAGCTCTTCACTCCTCTACCTCCAACTCCCTCAGGGTCAGTCGTTTATCAAAGAAACGAGCTGGGGGTAGATCTCCGTCTTCGGCTGGGGCCTCCCTCTGGAACAGCGCCCTGCCACTCTAAAACTTGAGGAGAACCATCTTTCTTCCTGCACTTATCAGACCTACCCTGTCTGCTGCCTTAAACGTAGCACTTGCAAATTGCTGGCTGCACTACCACTGTTTGTTGCCTTTATTATTTATTTATTGTTATTTATCTGTTTCTCCTCTGCTTCGCACTTTCCACTTCTCCCCCCTTCCATGCACTTTTCCCCTCACACTTGCGCGTTCTCAATGTCACTGGGCCTAGTAAGATCGCTGTTTTATTCTCCTCTGTTCCCCTCCCTTGCCTTGTCACACTCTGAAACACTTGTGTACGAGCGCGATAGAAATAAAATATCAATGCCTGCCCCCTGGACTCCCAGCAACAATTGCAAACTGTTTGGCTATTTACCCATTTTTTGTTAAAAGTATGCTCTACAATGCAACATTTTAACCTATTATTTAAAAAAAAATTCACAGGGGGAAACCCCCCCGAACCTCCCCTTAATGCCCCTCCACTTAAAAAAGATTCACCAGCCGCCACTGGCCCTCAGACTGTGTTGGGAACGGGATGGGGGAACCGAGGGACTATGGTGGGAGCACAATGGGCGGGAACCATGGGATAGTGATGGGAGCAGAGTGGGGAGAGCCCTGGGTGTGTGATGGGGTGGGGAGAGACCAGCGACTGGGTAGGAGTGGGATGAGGGAGCCCAGCGACTTTGATGGGAGCAGGTGACGGCGCGCAATATATACTGTCCATTTGGCATTTCTGGGGGGTCCCGACCTGCCCAAATTTTGCTCAGGGGGGCCCTGGCCAAAAAAGTTTGAAGACCACTGCTGTAAAGTGATGTACATTTCATACAAGAATGGATCACCATATGTACCGCTAGTATCAGCACGTATAAGACCATATTACCAAATTACTGTGAATGCATGCAGACATCCAAGGCCAAATGATAATGACGTGTTATTATATAGCACTTACGCTTAAGAGCTTCATATAGAACAAATATACATACAATATCACCCAACCTGTGTTGGTACTCATTTATCACCCTCAGAAAGGCTGAACTGACCTTGCTTGGAGTCGAACCTGCAGATCACACATACATTGCAACAGCCAGCGGTCAACCCACTGAGCTATCATACCGGCTATAGCTATCAGAAAACCAGCCACTCCAGAAACAAACAGCCACATGCTGCTGGCACAGCCCACGAACCGCAATGTAAAAAAAAGAAAAAGATAACTTTTTTTTAAAATGTGTTTTTAGGGGTAGGAAAGGGGACCACATGAGTAGCAAGGGAGACCCCAGGGGCCACAATTGCGACTCCTGAATGATGTCCATGATCAGATGTCTTTCTGACCCAAACTATTGGTGGAATATATCCCCCTAGTTGATAGCTACCCATCTACAAGTCTATAGATGCGCTTTCTGACCCTCTGTGTACGCATGTCCTGTTCTCCTGCTGTCTGTGTTGCTTGGCATGATGTGCAATACCTGGTCCCCTGTAAGCAGTCTGTGGTTATCCGCCGTCTTCCTGCATGCAGTGTTTTAAGTAGCGACCAGTTAGCTCTCCTTTTCCATAATCAGATTCCATTTTTGTTTCCCTCCCAGCCTCGCTCATGTAGGATTCAGAAAACCTCCCTAATAGTTGCCTGTGTTTGTGTTGGTCGGATTGATTTATCCATCATAATATACCCGATTGTTTCTAGCCAATGGTACCAGAATGCCCTGCAGTCAAGTTTCCACGGCGGCATTGTTGCAGTGTTGGCCACACCACAGGGATTTGCCTGTATTCTATTTCAAAGCACCATTCATTGTTATTTATTCTAAACTCTGTATGAGAAAAATGCAATGTTTGTAAATGATACTCTGCAATCACACTTCTCAGTTTTCGGGTTCAGCCTTAAATCGCAGGTCCCATTTGGAGTTTGTAGATATAATAAACACGGGAGTCACAGCGAGAGCAGAGCAGAGTTCCTCCCTCACATGGGCTGTTTTGCATCCAGACGCGGCCTGGCCCCAGTTTTTCCTTAGTAATCATTAAACATCCATGAAGTTGACTTTTGTCTAAATACATCATCTGAGAGTCTTTTGTGCATATATTTTCTTGCCGTTTCGTTTATCATTAACTGGATTCTGTTCGGTTCCGCTCGCTACCTTTGTAAACATTAACCACACAGATCAAACATTGAGCGACAGGTGTGCAATGATACGCTCCCGCTGATCTCCTTCATGAATGGATTTCAACTGGACAACAGAACGGCTGGGATTTTGACTTGATTTTGGTGCACAGTTTGAGACAGAGGGCCTCATTACGAGGCTGGCGGGCGCGGAATGAGCGGTGCCGGTACGGTACCGGCACCGTTCATTCCGGGCCTCAACATTACGAGTTTGCTCGCGGCTGGCGGTATACACGTCTGGGCCAGACCAGACGTTCATACCGCCACCCATGAGCAGATCACGATGCTAACAACGGGCCGTCATTAACGGGTCCGTTGTTAGCATCCTCCCCATTCCTATTGAGCCCTATGGGGGCTCAAATGGGAATGGGGATGTACCGGGTCTGGGTCCCAAGAAAAGGGAATTACCGGGCCCACAAAAGTCGGAATGGCCCAGTAATTCACTTTTTTCCGGACCCGGACACAAGTTTGGAGGCAGCCATGCCGCTAGGAATGGTATGGCTAACTCCAAACTCGTAATGATGCCCAGAGTCAATGTAGGACATTGGACAGATCTAAGTGGCTGTGGCCCCATTGAATTGAACATATCTCCATAAGATGTATTTTCGTTCTCTTTGGGCCTATCTCCTCTGGCATGGCAACCTCGTGTCTGTCCTCTGCCAGCCAGTCAGAGTAGATACGCTGTAATCATTGCACCCTAAAATCTCTGCTGCTATACAATAGGCGTCATTACATGCTTGCCAGCCAGGAATTAACGTGTAGGTAATAACGTTTAGCGGCACGTTTCTTAACCGGCTGGGTGGCCTGATATACCTCCAGCAAAGAGCTGGAGGTAAATCAGGCACCAAAACAGGCAGTATTACCAGAACCTGTATTAACAGTGCCGGTATTATAATACCGGCAATCCCCCCATGGAGACCAATGGGACTCCATGGAATGGGGATTAACCTACTCTAGCTGGCACCTGTAATCTGCCAGTAATTCTGGCAGAACAGGTGCCGGTAACAGCATTACCCTTTGGTGGTATCCCACAGGATTTACCGTCGGGAAACAACCAAACATATAATGAGGGCCCAAATGTCATCTCTGTCATGCCTATTATGTTTTCCTTATGTCAAACCCTCTCATCTGCCTGTGTACGTATATCTCCGTAAGCAGAGCCCAAGGGCTTAGAGGCTAATGGCGAGTTTGGAGGTAAGTGAAAAAAAGGTACGTTTGCATGTAAGTGTTTTCCAGTCCTCCTGATTATGGGTTTCTAAACCCACATGCTGCAAAGCCACCTGCAGGTGCATGGTGGTATAACCTACCAAGAAAGTGCGCTATTACCCCCAGCGGAATTACCACTTACACTAATACCTCCATTCACCAATGAAGACCAGAAGGGATTAGCAGAAACTCATAATTAGGCAGAGATGCCACTTTTACCAACACTGATAATGGTCATTCCCTTTCTAGGTATTAACATTAAACTAGTATTAACACTAAAGATCAGACCTGGTGTTCTGACATCCAATATGCTCTAACTAATAAAATTAATAAAACTAATAAAATTACTACCCTCCAAAACAAAATTCAACTTAAAAAAGACTCGCTTAAACTCCCTACACTGTCACCACCTAAGGCGATCCACATGCCTCAACATACCAAATTCTCCTTCACCAAAACTTCCACACTCGAGATTGAAAAAATCATCCTCACCCTCAAACCATCCAACTGCAAAGGTGACATCTGCCCAGCACAGCTAATAAAAGACGCTGCCAGAGACCTATCACCATTTATCTCCAAACTTGTCAATGCATCCTTCTCCACAGGTATCATCCCAGCTAACCTAAAACAATCCTGGGTGCTCCCGTTGCTTAAAAAGCAAACTTTAGATCCTCTCATCCCCACCAATTACCGTCCAATCACCACAGTTCCGTTTCTGCTAAAGATCCTGGACAAAGTGGCCTATATACAGATTCAAAACTACCTTGAACTGCACAAACTACTAGGATCTAGACAATCTGGCTTCCGCCCACTACACGGAACGGAAACAGCCCTGATTGACTTAAAGGCCCAAATAGACGAACTGAGAGATCAGGGTAAGACAGCCCTCCTCCTCCTACTAGATCTCTCAGCTGCGTTTGATCTTGTGGACCACAAAGTCCTCTGCAAACACCTGGACGTTGCCGCTCACTTCTCCACCCAAGCTATCAGTTGGATAGAATCCTTTCTGAGTGAGAGAACTATGAGAGTCTTTTCCCCTTCGGCAGCAGCTGACCCTATACCCATTACTTGTGGTGTCCCTCAGGGATCCTGCGTCTCTCCGACCCTTTACAATATATTCACCAAACCTCTGTTCGATGATTTGGACAATCTCGGTATCACCTACACTAACTATGCAGATGATACACAGATTCTCTTCCCACTTTCTGGGGATCACAGTGAGGATGGGGAGTTGGTGAATAGAGTGTATCTCATCATTCAGGCATGGATGGCCACTCACGGTCTTTGCCTGAATGATGATAAGACAGAGTTGATCATTCTGGGCACACAAGCCAATATTAACAAATTGGGCCCAGATTACTCAGCCTTCAGCATAGACGGAAATGTCATTAAAGTCTCGAGGGAAGTAAAAACACTTGGTTTTTATCTCGACTCTACCCTGTCCTTCACTAAACAGGTAAACTCCTTAGCCTCCACCACTGCTTACACCTGTAAATTGATCAGAGCAGGCAAGCCCTTCCTGTCCAATACCAGCTGCCTAATCCTGGCTAGAGCCTTAATTCTTTCCCGACTTGATTACTGTAATGCCCTATACAGTAGCGCCAATAAAGCCACTACCCTAAGACTTCAAACTCTACAAAATAATGCTCTCAGAGCTGCATTAGGAATAAGAAAGAGGGAGCATATCTCCTCGACTAGGCGGCAACATAAATGGCTTTCTACTGAGAATAAAATCCAGCTAAAAATGATCTCATTAACCCATAAGGCCTTAAATAATGCTGCTCCTAGCTACTTGATGGACAAAATAAAAAGAAAAACTTCCAATAGACCCATGAGACTCGCCAACTCCAATTGTTTGGCAGTACCTAGATTCAGACTTGCCAAAATTGGTGGCGTTTGCTTCCCTGTGAAAGCTGCTAACCTGTGGAACGCCCTGCCACCTAACCTTAGAGCTGACCAACCCTTCCCCCATTTCAGAAGGAACCTTATCAAACACATTATCGCCAACAATGACTTAACACCCGAACACTCACAAGCGTAGTCCTACCTAATGCACCCCGACGCGACATCAACCTTTATGTTTATTACTGCTAATCATGTATATTGTTAACTGTACATTCATGTAAATAAAGGCAACTCTTTATCTGTACATTCTAGTAATTTGTGTAATATGGCGTAATATTGTAAATTCATTTATATAACATTGTAACATTGTAAGCTTCGCATATACTTGTTGCTGCGCCCGGTAACCTAAGGGTCTGGTGCGCAATATAAATAAATAAACAAACAAACAAACAAACATCACTTCTACCACCAAACACTTACAGGCCGATTCATGGAATAATTAGCGCGGCGCAAGTGGCCAAAAACGTGCGATTCGCAGTGGAATAGCGAAAATCGCAGTGCAAGTGCGAAAATCGCACGAAAAGCAGCGCACATCGATTCATGGAAGGCCGTGCGCGAGAAAACCATCGGATGTGCGCTAAAAAAGTGCGCGGCGCACGTTGGCGCACAGGCCATCTAACGGCGAGTGCCAGGTCACAGCGAAAATCGCACAGGCCACAGCGAAAATCGCACATAGCGCGGCGCACACAACAAAAGTAGGCGGAACACGGGGCGTAACACTCGGAATGGGGAACAACTTGCTAAAATGTGGGCGTCACGGGGGAAGTACAGTGTGCAAGTGCGCAGAACGCCCACACGCTCGCCTACAACACGTATTCATGGAATCGAATAGGGCAAAAAAGCGCACGGTCAAACCAGCGCACAGGCACAAACACGACCGCCACAAGAAAGCAGGCGGTAGCGTCTCTGCGCCTGTAATAAATGTGCACCAAAAGGTGCGCCAACAAATAGCACCTATATACAGCTATGATGAATGCCCTATACTGTGGCCCTCCAGGACAAATGACGTGCAAAGGGGTACCCACAAACACGGACACCCGCTGACTGAAAAATAACGTGTGCGTGTATTCCGGGGTGCGCGGGAAGTTTCACACGCGATTTGGCAGGGTATGTGGATTTCAGGGGTGCGCGGGAAGTTCCACACGCGATTTGGCTGGGTACGTGCATGGGAATTTCCACACGCGATTTGGCTGGGTACGTGGATCTCAGTGGTGTGCGGGAAGTTTCACACGCGATTTGGCAGGGTACGTGGATTTCAAGGGTGCGCGGGAAGTTCCACACGCAATTTGGCCGGGTACGTGCGTGGGAATTTCCACATGCGATTTGGCTGGGTACGTGGATCTCAGGGGTGCGCGGGAAGTTTCACACGTGATTTGGCAGGGTACGTGGATTTCAGGGGTGCGTGGGAAGTCCCACACGCGATTTGGCCGGGTACGTGCGTGGGAATTTCCACACGCAATTTGGCTGGGTATGTGTATTTCAGGGGTACGCGGGAAATTCTACACGTGATTTGGCTGGGTGCTCCCAGGTATTCCCTGTACACCCTCCACGGCCCCTGCAGGCAGCCGACACCACAGGGGACTACCCTGCACACCTGCTCATGTCACCCAGCACCCCCACCCCCCAGCACTGTGGGGCACCCTCCACCAGGCCCCCACTCATGTCCCCTATCACCCCCACCCCCCAGCAGTGCAGGGGCAGCCTCCACCAGGCCCCCACTCATGTCTACCACCACCCCCACCCGCTAGCAGTGCAGGGGCAGCACCACCAGGCCCCCACTCATGTCCCCTATCAGCCCCACCCCCCAGCAGTGCAGGGGCAGCCTCCACCAGGCCCCCACTCATGTCTCCCACCACCCCCACCCTCCAGCCACCAGGGGCAGCCTCCACCAGGCCCCCACTCATGTCTCCCACCACCCCCACCCCCTAGCAGTGCAGGGGCAGCCCCACCAGGCCCCCACTCATGTCCCCCTGCACCCCCACGCCCCAGCCACCAGGAGCAGCCTCCACCAGGCCCCCACTCATGTCCCCCTGCACCCATGTCCTCACAATCCCAAATCATGTGCGTTATGGTCAGCCTCCACAGCCAAAAGGCCCTACCAAGTAACCCATTCACCCACATGGAAATGGAAATTACATGTTACACCCCCAATGTTCATAAAGCAAATGAACCCATGTCCGTCACACACAATGGTTGCAATTGAATGGGAAAACACCCAACATGACATGCATGAAACCAATGAGATGATACCACACAGTGAAGTATGAAAACAAAATTGTATTAAAAAAAATTGAATGCAAATGAAATGAAGCAAACTACAATGGCAATAAAAAAAAGATAAGCTGCATGTCCGTCAAAAAAATTAAAACTACAAATCCAAATTCAAAAAAATGTTGTCCAAAGTCACATTAAAAATAAAATCAATCCGAGAGAGAAAAATAAATTCAAAGACCATTGCTCCATGGTGAATAAATAAAAACAAAAAAAATAAAACAATCCAATGAAGAACTATGTACAAAACATCCAAGGGTCCATGAGCCCAACTGAACAAAGGAAACCTACAAAAAACCCTAACTAAAATGCAACTATATACAAAAAGTGGAGCAGTGTCCGTCGACTCCAAATCATAAGAAGAAACAAAGGAAACCTAAAACTAAAGAACTATATACAAAGGCGGCGGGCAAGTCCAGCGGCTCACTCCGTGGTGTTCCGGGCCAGGGCATCATCAAAGTCCTCTTCGATGTCCCGGAAGCGGTCCTGTTCCATGGCCCCGAGGGTCCGCAGGGACGACGCCATCTGCTCCTCCAACCCCCTGCGGATTGCCTCGAGACACTCGGCCCGCCTCAGGGCCCTCCGCATGGAGTTCTCCGCCCTGACCATCGTGAGCCGCGCCTCTTCCGCCCGCCGCCGCTCCGCACCTATCTGCTGGCCCAACCACAGCCACACGGAAGACACTTCCTGTCCTGGGTCCTCCTGCCCTCCGGCCAATGCCTGCCCCTCCGATGTTGATGGCCCCGAGCCATGATGCCTCCCACGTTGACTCTGCTGCTGCCTCCGACGCAACCGCCTCTGCCAGCACGACGGCATCCAGGCTGATGGAATTCACCGAAGCCGTCGTGCACGTGCCCTGCCTGATGATGCCGGCACATCCTCCATCTGCTGGGGTACAGTTGCTGTGGTGTCCACCCCTGCTGGACCTCCGACTCCCGACTGTGGCAGGGATGGGATCCCCACCGAGCTGGCTGCATTGGTTAGGGCAGGTCCACAGGGGGCCCTGGTGGCATCTGGGCCAGAAGACGGCAAGGAGAACGACCGGCGTATAGCCTCCACAGAGGAGGAGAGGGCCGCCAGATTGGCCGACACATGCAGGAAACCCCCGAACATGGAAGATCCCAATTGGGCCACGTCGGCACGGTGCTCTTCGTGATGACGTGCGTGCTCCTCCCGGGAAGCACGCACGTCATCACGAATTGCACCCGCGCGCATCGCGACCCCAATCAGGACCTTCTCCATATGGCCACAGGTCCCCTCGTCCACAGGTGGAGGGGAGTCAGGTGACATGGACATCCCCTCTACCTGCGGACGGACCTGGGACGGGGCATCCCTGCTGGTGCATGGTGGTGCACTCACAGGGTCAGGGACAGGGACATGCACAGGCCCCTCCACGGTGACCTGTGCTGCCTCCTGCCCCTGCCCCTGGACTGCACCACTTGCACCAGCAGGGATGCCCCCACCAGGCCCCATGTGTGCCTCAGTGGCGGCCTCCTCCTCCTCTGTGGAAACCACCAACCTGGATGACTCCTCACCGTCTTCCGCCGTAGCAGGCCCCTGTGGGGGCTCACCCACCCCTTTCGCTGCAGCCGTGGGGGCATCCCTGCCGCCTTGCTCCACAGCGCCGTCTCCGCCCTCTTCTTCACTAGCCGCTGCGTAGAGGGAGATATAGAACACAAGCATCAGGGTACTGTACAATGGTCCCCTAGACAGGAAGCAATAGCAGATGAGTACCACTGTCAAAGTACACTTCCATCATGTCCCTCCACAACACATGGGTCAGTCCAGGCAAAACACACACAGTAACAGGCATGGTGCATGCCATGGACATTTCCATACATGTCCAATGGACTCTTGAAACATACAATGATATGGAACTCACATGCATCATGGGTCATGCCTATCACATGCACACACTTCACCTCAGTCACATCCATCTGGCCTCATACACCCTAAACACAGTGGATACAAGGATAACTAGGCTGCATCAGTGAATCTGTGCATTGTCACAGACATGTGTCATGCATCCATGACATTCACAAGTCACAGACACGCAGGTCAGGCACACAGACATGGCTACCATATATGTACCTGGCATCAGCACCCATCCCTCACCCCCACCCATGTCCAGGAACAGAGACTGGCATGCTCTCATGTGTAAAATCTGCATAGGGCTCCCCATGTCGCATTTAAACACATGCAACAACCATGTGGTTCACACATCACTGGTCGCACATGCATTACCATGATGTCCCTGCACACATACATGCGTACATGGCCTATGTCATACATACAGGCAAGTATTAGACAACCAGCACACCGCAACATGCCCTGTCTCACACAGCAATGCTTGGCCACTTAACGCTCAACTCCAGACGGGTCTCCCTCTCAAGGATCTGGGCATGGAGCGCTGGGCGTACGCGTTCCAGGACCCTCATCTGGATGGAACTCATGCGACCCCGGCCCCCCTCCACGAGGCGCCGGGCCTTCACGAGGGTCCTGGAGCCCAAGTCCTCCCAGCGCTTCTTGATCTTCTGGACGTCGCGGGTTGCCACCCCCTCCGCGTTGATGGCAACCACACAGTCGGCCCAGATCCTCTCCCGTCCTTCCTTGCTGGCGCGGGACGATCCAAAGAGGGCATCATACTGCCCCAGGACATGCTCCACCAGGACACCAACTTCGGTGGCAGTAAAGCTGGTCCCCCTCTGCCTATCTGGCCTGGGGTTGCCACTGGTGCCAGATGCCGAAGTGCCCGACATGGCAACCCCAGAGGCAGGAGTGGGTGGGCAACTGGGTCCTGGGGCTGGGCTGTGGAGCGATGTTATCCCAGTCGGGAGTCTTCTGTTCCAGCAGGGGTGGACACAGCAACTGGACCCCTGCAGATGGCTGATGTGCAGGCACCAAATGGCAGGGCACGGTGGCAGCAGGCAGGCAGGCAGGCAGGCAGGCAGCAGCAGATGGCACGTGGGAGGATGCTCGGGGCACTGGAGGGCAGTAATTCGGCCTTCTGGGCAGGAGCGTGGTCTTCCGTGTGTTTTCGCGTGGCCAGCTTGATACGGAGTGATTTGGCACGTGAAAATCCTGCACATCAGCGTGAAATTCGAGGAAAGGCCCTTAGCGCGTAAGCGCGTCAGCACGCATACGCAATTCTATTGGACCAAAAGCCCTCAGCGCGTAAGGGCGTCTGTGACGTGACCCGCACGGGTGTTTCCCTCATAGCACGTGATGACGGAGCACACGTGGAAAGACTGCACGTCAGAGTGTCATCGCGTGTAATTGGACAAAAGTGCGCGTACACGCGATTGGCCTATGTACGTGTATTTCAGAGGTGCGCGGGCACTTACACACGCGAGTACATCAGCGCACGTGTATTCCGGGGTGCGCGGGAATTTCCACACGCTATTGGCCTGGGTACATGAATTTCAGGGGTGCGCGGGAAGTTTCCCACGCTCGCCTACAACACGCGCAAAGAAACACGCACGCCAGTAGGAAGCAGGCATACGTCGACCCGCGACGCATAAATTTGCGCGCAAAAAACTAACAAGCTCAGATGCCAGGATGAATATACCGTTCCTAGCAGCAGTGGCCGTGGGCTACCAAAGGAGGAGGAGGAGGATAGTCAGGGCCAGAATTTTCACACCCAGAACCAGCCTTTTTGGGATGCCTGATGACCAGGTGTATGGGAGGTACAGGTTTCCACCACACATAATACTGGACCTGGTGAGTGAGTGGGAGGATGACCTCACATCACCCACCCTGTGCTCCCAAGCACTCAGCCCCCTGGAGAAGGTCCTCAATGTACTGCACTTCTTAGCCACTGGATCATTTCAGCGGACAAGTGCCATAGTGGGTGGGGTGTCACAGGCCACGCAGTCACGCTGCCTACACCAGGTCTTGAACATCATCACTGCACGCCCATCAGTCCGCAGGCACATATACCTGCCCAGAACACCTGCAGAAAGGCATGCTGCCGCCCTGGATTTTTACGGTGTGGCACGATTCCCCAAAGTGCTAGGTGCCATCGACTGCACCCATGTGGTTCTACGTCCCCCCAGGGCATCTGAGCACATCTATAGGAACCGCAAGCACTGGCATTCCATCAACGTGCAGGTAGTATGTAATGCCAAGGGAATCATCACCTCAGTATATGCCAACTATCCCGGGTCCACCCACGACAGCTTCATTTACCGAATGTCCACCCTAAGCCGGGACCTAGAAGCTGGGCGGCATGGCGATACATGGCTGCTTGGTGAGTATGAATACCACTGCACATGCATGCATGTCAGATACTGAGCAAGGTCACAACCCCACCAATGATACCCATCACCACCTCCACAGGGGACAGTGCCTACCCTCTCAGCCCCCACATGATGACGCCAATTCGGAACCCCACCACGCCACCCGAGGTAAGATATAACACAGCCCACATTGCAACCCGGGGCATAGTGGAGAGCACATTCGGAGTGCTTAAGTCACACTTTCGCTCCCTTGACCGTTCTGGCGGGCAGCTGTTATACGCTCCCCCAGTAGTGTGCAGGATCATAGTGGCAGCATGTGTCCTGCACCACCTTGCAACACGCCGGGGCCTGGCCGTGGACATGGTGGTGCCCCCACATCCCCAACCACATGCACGCCCGCTGCGCATGGGAGGGGAAAGGGCACGGGGGGAGGCAGCCCGTACACAGCTAGTGGCTAATTACTTCACATAGAAATCACACCCCTGTGGAGTGCACACTGCCCTGGCACATACCATCTGACAATCAATGATGACTCAACCTGACAATGATCCTGAATGTCTGGAGAATCAACCGTCAAAACCATATCAGCCTGAGATTGTTCACCTGGAAGTGTTACAATGTGTGCATCCCTACCTACACAGACACCACCAATGCAGTTTCGTGAAAAAACACATTCATGCAGCTAAAATGAATACCCACTTGCAAAATGCAACATGAGGACAGTGCCATGTCACCCAACCCATCCCCAGCACCGCCACTCGACACACCATGCCATGTCATGCTATATGCGGGTAAACAAAGTAATCCCCACAACATGACACAAGTGTCACAAAGTACAGTGTCCCTAATTGAAACTCGCGACACCTGAAATGCTCACAGTAATGCAGGACCAACAACACACTTGAGCAGGTATTTAGCAATAACACTTATCAGCTACTGACCCTCAAAACTACCATTAACATGACATTACGAATTTAAGAAATTAGTAGTCTCACCACCTGGAAATGCCTGCACTCCCACCACTTCCAACTGTACAGTGTTGCCGCCATGTAGAGTTGTAGGTGCACTGCTGCCAACATGGACTCCATCTCCAAAGTAGAGGGCCTTGTGTAGACATGAGGAAAGGACCTGCAAATTAGGAGGTAGACATGGATGATGAGTTACACATCAATGCAACATGCAGTGTACAACACAACAGCAATATGCACTAGGAATGTATACACAGTATTGACTAGACTACCCACACATGTAGTGGGAGTCCAATGTCACCATGTACGTCAATGTCACTTGGGCACACCCTTTTCAAGCCAATGGAAACGGGAAGCAGGAGGGGTCTGAGTGACAAAAACCCAAACATCTGAACCAAATACATGACAAGCCTGCATGTGCCCAGTCACAATGCAGCGTATGCCCACGGGAGCCACACAAGGCAACACACTGTCCCAAAAAAAAAAAAAAAATATCAAAAATGGCCATTAATGGGCCCGGGGGGGTTGGGGAGGCCACCCAGAAGGTCCGAGGACAGGGTGCACACCAAAACAAACACCTCCATGGGCTCATGGCCCACACGGCTACCCTATTGTGGGAGTATCACTGCTGTCGCTATTCTCACCCTGTGCAGCTGCATCCAGAGGTGGTGGCACTATGGGAGGCAGCCCACGCAAGGGCCTAGTCTGTTCCTCCATGGCTGCAAGCATGCGGGTGTGGTAGGTCTCGTTCTAGAGGATGAGTGTGCGGAGGTCCCCATGCAACAACTCACGGGATGCCCGGACCTCCGCCCTAGTTGCCTGCATCTCAGCTGAGAGCATACGGGTGAGACGCTCCAGCTGCTGTTCTGTCCTTTGGTTTGTTGAAGCCTCAAGCTCAACAAGAGTCGTCCTGAGGTGAAGGAGTTCCAGCCTCAGGGCTTCCCTGTGGCCCTGGGACTCTATGGAGATGGCTTCCTGCAGAGTCGCCAGTGCCGCCCGCCTGTCCCTGTTGGACCCCAACATGTCCTCCCTGTGTGACTGGCAGATGGAGTCGGTTGCCTGCTGTAGTCGCTCCATCAGCCTTTCGGGGAGGACAATGGAAGTGGCCACCCTATCCATGGCCTGAGCCATCATCTCTGATGATGCTGCCTGTTGGGTTGCCATACCGTAAATGGATTGCTCCCATGCAGTATTGCCAGGTGGCATACGGCCACCACGTCGGCGGGCACCACACCTGTCTGGGGCAAGGCGAACTGCGCCTTGCTGTGCAGGCACTGCCTGAGGCTGCAGGACTGCATTCCCCCTCTGATCTGCTGGCCCAGGAACAGGATCAGATGTCGCGGAGTGTGACCCTGCATCCATAGCCACCAAAGGCGTAGCTGCCAACACTGAAATCCCCACTGAGGGTTCTAACCCTGGTGCAGGTGGGTCGGACAGAACAGAATCCCTCCCAGGAACACTCACCTGCGACGGCACGTAGGTCTCATCATCCGAATCAACACCTGAGTACAGCTCGGGGGAGGTGCAGCCAGAGACACCCCTTGAGAGCACGACCTGCAGCAGTTGTGGGTTCTCACCCACCACCACACCACGTCCCTCACTGGTGGTCGGTCGGCCCTCAGACCCCTCCTGGGTCTGCACCATCTCCACAACCCCAGCAGTATCAGGTGCGTCTTCCCCTGCAAAGACATAAAAGAAAACAAATGGAAACAGGCATTAGCACCATGGCACACAATGAGGGCTGAGAAGCAACAGAACCAGTACTTGATTGACGCATGTCCCACATGACTAAAACCCTCCCATGCATGCACCCTCACTGCGTATGAAGGGGAGGCAAATGGCACACATTGATGACACCAAGATGGAAGATGAACACATTTGCTGCATGCTGCCTAGCAGTGGCATCACACATTGGCCTGTGATTGCCAGGTGAAATACACATGCCATCACACAGATGGCATGTACCATTGCTATTGAGTGAAGATGGAGAGGAGGGCAGCACTTATTCATTCAGTCCAGTTCCCTCATGTAATAGCTTTTCTAATTCAAACAGGTCTGATTTTTCACCTGGAGCTGCCAGTCCAAAATGGTCCGATTGCACAGGGACATGTCTAAACAAATGATATCCAGGTAACAAAGTCACTCCACTTTACCATAGCCATGTCAGACATGTGACTAGAGGACTGAGAAATGCCTAGTAAAAGTGGTGGAATGCAAACAATCTGCCTGAATGAATAGAGAAAAATAAGCAACAATGTTGTGGCAAGGTGACACTTCAAGGGCAACTGGCGTGCTGTTGGGCTAGATGTCTACTGTTGGCAGAAGGGATACTGCTATGGCCAAATGCTGCTGCGCAGAATGTATTGCATGAAGCACATGGGTGACCCAAACAACTCAGGCGCACACACCCTCACCTGGCACACAAACAGAAGCCCTCACACACACACCATGCACATGGATGACACACACATGCATGTGCACTCACCGGACAATGCCTCATAATCAGGCAGATCTCCCACGCCTTGGATCTGTTCCTCCATGACGTAGGTCCCAGCGACTGACTCATGTGGAGTGAGTTCCATGTCTTCTACTGGAGACCCACCTCTAGTCACAAGAGTTGCGGCATGACTTGAGGCCAGCTTATTCTTTGCCCTGCGCTTTAGGTCATTCCAGCGCTTATAGCAATCATTGGCTGTGCGCCTCACGATTCCAAGGGCACTTACGATGTCCGCAACGGTCTGCCAGTGTGCCTGGCGTTGTGCAGGTGTGGTCTTGGATCCTGCAACAATGACCATTTCGTTATCATGTGCGGACACATACTCGACAAGTGCATTCAGTTTGGCATCCGTGAAGCTGGGCTTCCTCGACCGGCCGGACTGTGTAGCCGTGTCTGGGGCATCAGCCTGTGCCCGACAAGCACTCTTCCTCTTCCGCTTGGAAGGTGGTGGTGATCCTGAGTGTCCTACGCCGCTCTGGACACTAGGGGCAGGAGCCCTGGTGGACTCTGTATCAGGAGTGTGGGATTGCACACTCAGCATGGGAGTTGGTGCAGGCATTGGCTCAAGTGTAATGGTGTCAGGGGGAATGTCAGCAGGATGGACTAGGACCGACACTGTCCTGGCTGGGTGTGTGAGAGCTGGGGTGGATGGAGCCGCAGCTGCCCCTGCAGCCTCTCCACCCTGCCTACTTGGGGCAGCAGATGACCTTGCTGCCCCTGATCCACGTGGCCTGATGACATCAACGTGCACCAGCGCAGGTGTCATAGGCCTGCTGACCTGGAAGTCAGCCATGGAGTCAGCCAGGTCTGGTGCCACAATGGGCTGGTCCAACAAGGGCTGAGCATGGATGGTGTCAGCCACATCACCCTCAACCAGGGTGGATGGGGGGGGGGATTATGGGTGCCCTTGACTGGTCCTCCACACATGGGGGGACAGGGTCACCCTGCAAGTAACGACCACGTCCCCTACCAGATCCATCACGGCCACCACTTGTGGCTCGTCCACCTTTGCCACCCTTACGGATTCCTCGCCTCCCAACCATGGCACTGATGTTAATGTGCGTATGGGAGTGGCTGTAAACTATTGTCCTGGGCAATTGGGGGTCAAAGGGGTTGGGTACCAGATGGTAATCGTACCCTAGTGCTCTAGCAAGGCTGAATGTGACCCCTGGGGAAAGATGACAGGTCACGCTACGCACAGGAAGCCCAAAAAAGGGAGATAACGTGCACGCAACCCCTCCTAGACCACGTGTGCGGAAAAATAAACCTGCACTACGCTGTGGCACCCAGTAACAGAAGAATGAACGTATGCGTGTCACACGCAGCCTAGAATGACCTCTGAAGGGGTAGGCTACACATGGGGCAAGCACAGATGTTAGATACGTGCGTGACTCACCGTCTGCCAGGAAAAAGAGCGTGAAAAAGAAGCGCGTGTGCGCGTTGGCAAAACCCCCGCCAAAAGAAGAATTGTACGCTGTCTGAGGAGACAGGACAACAGTAGAAGGGAACGCTGTTTGAGTGAACATGCCCAGGAAAACCAGAAAAAGTGAAAAAAGAGAAAAAGCTGTCAGAGGTAACAGGGAGTACGAACTTGAAACGCCGTGAAGTAAATCGCGTGTGAAACGACAAGAAGTACAGATTTCACCCACTCGCTCTCCACGAAAAGCACGTACAAGGAAATGGTGTTCTACACGTACCTTTCATGCAGGCCCACACGTCCAGCGTCACTTCCGCGTGTACGCGCTAGGGCCATTTCCACCAATTACACGCTTTGTCACTTCCGCGTGTACGCGCTAGGGCCATTTCCACCAATTACATGCTTTGTCACTTCCGCGTGTACGCGCTAGGGCTATTATCACCAATTACACGCTTTGTCACTTCCGCGTGTATGCGCTAGGGCCATTTCCACCAATTACACGCTTTGTCACTTCCGCGTGTACGCGCTAGGGCCATTTCCACCAATTACACGCTTTGTCACTTCCGCGTGTACGCGCTAAGGCCATTTCCACCAATTACACGCTTTGACACTCGGACGTGTCTTTCATTTTTTTAACACGCAACATTTCAAACGTGTGCCATATTCAACGTGCACGTGACTTCATAGACGCGCATACGCTGGTGGCCTTTGGGCCAATGAATGTACAGACGTGTGTTGACGCGCTTACGCGCTAAGGGCCTTTCCTCGAATTACACGCAGACGTGCTGGATTTTCATGTGCAAAATCACTCCGTATCAAGCTGGCCACGCGTTCACACACGGAAGACCACGCTCCTGCCCAGAAGGCCGAATTACTGCCCCCCAGAGCCCTGAGCACGCTCCCTCCTGCCATCTGCTGCTGCCTCACTGCCTGCTGCCCACGTGCCCTGACATTTGCTGCCTGCACATCAGCCAGGGGTGCTGTTGCTGTGACCACCCCTGCTGGAACCGAAGACTCCCGACTGCTTTTCCATCGCCCCACAGCCCAGCCCCAGGACCCAGTTGCCCACCCACTCCTGCCTCTGTGGTTGCCATGTCGGGCACTGCAACATCTGGCACCAGTGGCAACCCCCGGCCAAGGAGGCAGAGGGGCACCAGCTTCACTGCCACCGAAGTTGGTGTCCTGGTGGAGCATGTCCTGGGGCAGTATGATGCCCTCTTTGGAAGTTTGCGCACCGACAAGGAAGGACGGACTCGGATCTGGATGGACATCGTGACTGCCATCAACGCGGAAGAGGTGGCAGTCCGCGACTACGAACGTGTCAGCAAGCGCTGGGAGGACTTCAGGTCCAGGACCCTCAACAAGGCCCGGCGCCTCCTGAAGGCAGCGGATGCTAAGGGGCGCCGGGGCCACTTGTCGGAAGATCAGATGAGGGTCCTGGAACGCATATCCCCAGCGCTCCACGTCCAGGTCTTTGAGAGGCAGACCCGTCTGGAGTCGAGCGGTAAGTGTACATGCATACTGATTGTAAGCTGTGCGTGTGGTGTGCCAGGAGTGTGCAGGTTGAACATGTATTTTTATGTGGGCAAGTAGGGGGGGGTGTACAGGGCAGTGAGGGTGACACATGCGAGGGGTCTCATGTGTGACACATGGATGATGCTTGTGTGTGTGGGCTTGCATGGCACAGGATGTGGAGGAATGATTGTCAGGTGTCACATGGATGTCGATCGGAACACTGCGACAGTTGGCGGAGGTGTACACATGCATGCAAGTTTGGTGGTGTGTGTGCATGTGTAGTGTACTCCCTATGTTGGATGTGATGTGTGGATGACCTTTGGCTGCTCATGCTGTTGTATGTGAATGGATGGTGCTGGCTGTTGCAATATGGCTGTGGTATGGCTCGTGTGGTTTCATCTCATTGTGTTCGTGCATGTCATGATATGGGTTTTCAGGTTCACTTGCAACCATTGTGTGTGTGTGAGACACATGTGTTGATTTACATTGTTTCCATTGGAGTAGTATCATGGGCACATGTAATACTTGGTTGTGTCTTTGGGCTGTGGTGGCTGGCCATGAGGCCCATGCTTGAGGATTGTCAGGGCCTGTGGACAGGGGGACATGAGTGGGGGCCTGGTGGAGGCTGCCCCACAGTGCTGGGGGGTGGGGTGGGTGGGAGACATGAGTGGGGGTCTGGTGGAGGCTGCCCATGGTGGCTGGGGGGTGGGGGTGGTGGGAGACATGGGTCGGGGCCTGGTGGAGGGTGCCCCACACTGCTGGGGAGGGTGGGGGGTGGGAGACATGAGTGGGGGCCTGGTGGAGGCTGCCCATGGTGGCTGGGGGGTGGGGGTGGTGGTAGACATGGGTGGGAGCCTGGTGGAGGGTGCCCCACAGTGCTGGGGGTGGGGTGGGTGGGAGACATGAGTGGGGGCCTGGTGGAGGCTGCCCATGGTGGCTGGGGGGTGGGGGTGGTGGGAGACATGGGTGGGGGCCTGGTGGAGGGTGCCCCACACTGCTGGGGGGGTGGGGGGTGGGAGACATGAGTGGGGGCCTGGTTGAGGCTGCCCATGGTGGCTGGGGGTTGGGGGTGGTGGTAGACATGGGTGGGAGCCTGGTGGGGGCTGCCCATGGTGGCTGGGGGGTGGGGGGGTGGTAGACATGGGTGGGAGCCTGGTGGAGGGTGCCCCACAGTGCTGGGGGGTGTGGTGGGTGGGAGACATGAGTGGGGGCCTGGTGGAGGCTGCCCATGGTGGCTGGGGGGTGGGGGTGGTGGGAGACATGGGTGGGGGCCTGGTGGAGGGTGCCCCACACTGCTGGGGGGGTGGGGGGTGGGAGACATGGGTGGGAGCCTGGTGGGGGCCGCCCATGGTGGCTGGGGGGTGGGGGTGGTGGTAGACATGGGTGGGAGCCTGGTGGAGGGTGCCCCACAGTGCTGGGGGGTGGGGTGGGTGGGAGACATGAGTGGGGGCCTGGTGGAGGCTGCCCATGGTGGCTGGGGGGTGGGGGTCGTGGGAGACATGGGTGGGGGCCTGGTGGAGGGTGCCCCACACTGCTGGGGGGGTGGGGGTGGGAGACATGAGTGGGGGCCTGCTGGAGGCTGCCTCTGCACTGCTGGGGGGTGGGGGTGGTGGTAGACATGGGTGGGAGCCTGGTGGGGGCTGCCCATGGTGGCTGGGGGGTGGGGGTGGTGGGAGACATGAGTGGGGGCCTGGTGGAGGCTGCCCCACAGTGCTGGGGGGTGGGGGTGGTGGTAGACATGGGTGGGAGCCTGGTGGGGGCTGCCCATGGTGGCTGGGGGGTGGGGGTGGGTGGGAGACATGAGTGGGGGCCTGGTGGGGGCTGCCCATGGTGGCTGGGGGGTGGGGGTGGTGGTAGACATGGGTGGGAGCCTGGTGGAGGGTGCCCCACAGTGTTGGGGGGTGGGGTGGGTGGGAGACATGGGTGGGGGCCTGGTGGAGGGTGCCCCACACTGCTGGGGGGGTGGGGGTGGGAGACATGAGTGGGGGCCTGGTGGAGGCTGCCCATGGTGGCTGGGGGGTGGGGGTGGTGGTAGACATGGGTGGGAGCCTGGTGGGGGCTGCCCATGGTGGCTGGGGGGTGGGGGTGGTGGTAGACATGGGTGGGAGCCTGGTGGAGGGTGCCCCACAGTGCTGGGGGGTGGGGTGGGTGGGAGACATGAGTGGGGGCCTGGTGGAGGCTGCCCATGGTGGCTGGGGGGTGGGGGTGGTGGGAGACATGGGTGGGGGCCTGGTGGAGGGTGCCCCACACTGCTGGGGGGGTGGGGGTGGGAGACATGAGTGGGGGCCTGCTGGAGGCTGCCTCTGCACTGCTGGGGGGTGGGGGTGGTGGTAGACATGGGTGGGAGCCTGGTGGGGGCTGCCCATGGTGGCTGGGGGGTGGGGGTGGTGGGAGACATGAGTGAGGGCCTGGTGGAGGCTGCCCATGGTGGCTGGGGGGTGGGGGTGGTGGTAGACATGGGTGGGAGCCTGGTGGGGGCTGCCCATGGTGGCTGGGGGGTGGGGGTGGTGGTAGACATGGGTGGGAGCCTGGTGGAGGGTGCCCCACAGTGCTGGGGGGTGGGGTGGGTGGGAGACATGAGTGGGGGCCTGGTGGAGGCTGCCCATGGTGGCTGGGGGGTGGGGGTGGTGGGAGACATGGGTGGGGGCCTGGTGGAGGGTGCCCCACACTGCTGGGGGGGTGGGGGTGGGAGACATGAGTGGGGGCCTGCTGGAGGCTGCCTCTGCACTGCTGGGGGGTGGGGGTGGTGGTAGACATGGGTGGGAGCCTGGTGCGGGCTGCCCATGGTGGCTGGGGGGTGGGGGTGGTGGGAGACATGAGTGGGGGCCTGGTGGAGGCTGCCCATGGTGGCTGGGGGGTGGGGGTGGTGGGAGACATGAGTGGGGGCCTGGTGGAGGCTGCCCATGGTGGCTGGGGGGTGGGGGTGGTGGGAGACATGAGTGGGGGCCTGGTGGAGGCTGCCCATGGTGGCTGGGGGTTGGGGGTGGTGGTAGACATGGGTGGGAGCCTGGTGGGGGCTGCCCATGGTGGCTGGGGGGTGGGGGTGGTGGTAGACATGGGTGGGAGCCTGGTGGAGGGTGCCCCACAGTGCTGGGGGGTGGGGTGGGTGGGAGACATGAGTGGGGGCCTGGTGGAGGCTGCCCATGGTGGCTGGGGGGTGGGGGTGGTGGGAGACATGGGTGGGGGCCTGGTGGAGGGTGCCCCACACTGCTGGGGGGGTGGGGGTGGGAGACATGAGTGGGGGCCTGCTGGAGGCTGCCTCTGCACTGCTGGGGGGTGGGGGTGGTGGTAGACATGGGTGGGAGCCTGGTGGGGGCTGCCCATGGTGGCTGGGGGGTGGGGGTGGTGGGAGACATGAGTGGGGGCCTGGTGGAGGCTGCCCCACAGTGCTGGGGGGTGGGGGTGGTGGTAGACATGGGTGGGAGCCTGGTGGGGGCTGCCCATGGTGGCTGGGGGGTGGGGGTGGGTGGGAGACATGAGTGGGGGCCTGGTGGGGGCTGCCCATGGTGGCTGGGGGGTGGGGGTGGTGGTAGACATGGGTGGGAGCCTGGTGGAGGATGCCCCACAGTGTTGGGGGGTGGGGTAGGTGGGAGACATGAGTGGGGGCCTGGTGGAGGCTGCCCATGGTGGCTGGGGGGTGGGGGTGGTGGTAGACATGGGTGGGAGCCTGGTGGGGGCTGCCCATGGTGGCTGGGGGGTGGGGGTGGGTGGGAGACATGAGTGGGGGCCTGGTGGGGGCTGCCCATGGTGTCTGGGGGTGGGGGTGGTGGTAGGCATGGGTGGGAGCCTGGTGGAGGGTGCCCCACAGTGCTGGGGGGTGGGGTGGGTGGGAGATATGAGTGGGGGCCTGGTGGAGGCTGCCCCTGCACTGCTGGGGGTGGGGGTGATAGGGGACATGAGTGGGGGCCTGATGGCGGTTGCCCCTGCACTGCTGGGGGGTGGGGGTGGTGGTAGACATGGGTGGGAGCCTGGTGGGGGCTGCCCATGGTGGCTGGGGGGTGGGGTGGGTGGGAGACATGAGTGGGGGCCTGGTGGGGGCTGCCCATAGTGGCTGGGGGGTGGGGTGGTGGTAGACATGGGTGGGAGCCTGGTGGAGGGTGCCCCACAGTGCTGGGGGTTGGGGTGGGTGGGAGACATGAGTGGGGGCCTGGTGGAGGCTGCCCATGGTGGCTGGGGGGTTGGGGTGGTGGGAGACATGGGTGGGGGCCTGGTGGAGGGTGCCCCACACTGCTGGGCGGGGTGGGGGGTGAGAGAAATGAGTGGGGGCCTGGTGGAGGCTGCCCCTGCACTGCTGGGGGGTGGGGGTGGTGGTAGACATGGGTGGGAGCCTGGTGGGGGCTGCCCATGGTGGCTGGGGGGTGCGGGCGGTGGGAGACATGAGTGGGGGCCTGGTGGAGGCTGCCCCACAGTGCTGGGGGGTGGGGGTTGTGGTAGACATGGGTGGGTGCCTGGTGGGGGCTGCCCATGGTGGCTGGAGGGTGGGCGTGGGTGGGAGACATGAGTGGGGGCCTGGTGGGGGCTGCCCATGGTGGCTGGGGGGTGGGGGTGGTGGTAGACATGGGTGGGAGCCTGGTGGAGGGTGCCCCACAGTGCTGGGGGGTGGGGTGGGTGGGAGACATGAGTGGAGGCCTGGTGGAGGCTGCCCATGGTGGCTGGGGGGTGGGGGTGGTGGGAGACATGGGTGGGGGCCTGGTGGAGGGTGCCCCACACTGCTGGGGGGGTGGGGGTGGGTGACATGAGTGGGGGCCTGGTGGAGGCTGCCCATGGTGGCTGGGGGGTGGGGGTGGTGGTAGACATGGGTGGGAGCCTGGTGGGGGCTGCCCATGGTGGCTGGGCGTTGGGGGTGGGTGGGCGACATGAGTGGGGGCCTGGTGGGGGCTGCCCATGGTGGCTGGGGGTGGGGGTGGTGGTAGACATGGGTGGGAGCCTGGTGGAGGGTGCCCCACAGTGCTGGGGGGTGGGGTGGGTGGTAGACATGAGTGGGGGCCTGGTGGAGGCTGCCCCTGCACTGCTGGGGGTCGGGGTGATAGGGGACATGAGTGGGGGCCTGGTGGAGGGTGCCCCGGCACTGCTGGGGGGTGGGGGTGGTGGTGGTGGTAGACATGGGTGGGAGCCTGGTGGGGGCTGCCCATGGTGGCTGGGGGGTGGGGGTGGTGGGAGACATGAGTGGGGGGCTGGTGGAGGCTGCCCCACAGTGCTGGGGGTGGGGGTGGTGGTAGACATGGGTGGGAGCCTGGTGGGGGCTGCCCATGGTGGCTGGGGGGTGGGTGGGAGACATGAGTGGGGGCTGGTGGGGGCTGCCCATTGTGGCTGGGGGGTGGGGGTGGTGGTAGACATGGGTGGGAGCCTGGTGGAGGGTGCCCCACAGTGCTGGGGGGTGGGGTGGGTGGTAGACATGAGTGGGGGCCTGGTGGAGGCTGCCCCTGCACTGCTGGGGGTGGGGGTGATAGGGGACATGAGTGGGGGCCTGGTGGAGGGTGCCCCTGCACTGCTGGGGGGTGGGGGTGGTGGTAGACATGGGTGGGAGCCTGGTGGGGGCTGCCCATGTTGGCTGGGGGTTGGGGTGGGTGGGAGACATGAGTGGGGGCCTGGTGGAGGCTGCCCCTGCACTGCTGGGGGGTGAAGGTGGGTGGGAGACATGAGTGGGGGCCTGGTGGGGGCTGCCCATGGTGGCTGGGGGGTGGGGGTGGTGGTAGACATGGGTGAGAGCCTGGTGGAGGGTGCCCCACAGTGCTGGGGGATGGCATGGGTGTATCACATGAGTGGGGGCCTGGTGGAGGCTGCCCATGGTGGCTGGGGGTGGGGGTGGTGGGAGACATGGGTGGGGGCCTGGTGGAGGGTGCCCCACACTGCTGGGGGGGAGTGTGGGTTTTAGACATGAGTGGGGGCCTGGTGGGGGCTGCCCATGGTGGCTGGGGGGTGGGGGTGGTGGTAGACATGGGTGGGAGCCTGGTGGAGGTTGCCCCACAGTGCTGGGGGGTGGGGTGGGTGGTAGACATGAGTGGGGGCCTGGTGGAAGCTGCCCCTGCAGTGCTCGGGGTGGGGGCGATAGGGGACATGAGTGGGGGCCTGGTGGAGGCTGCACCACAGTGCTGGGGGGTGGGGTGGGTGGGAGAAATGAGTGGGGGCCTGGTGGAGGCTGCCCCTGCACTGCTGGGGGTGGGGGTGATAGGGGACATGAGTTGGGGCCTGGTGGAGGATGCCCATGCACTGCTTGCGGGTGGGGGTGGTGGTAGACATGGGTGGGAGTCTGGTGGGGGCTGCCCATGGTGGCTGGGGGGTGGGGTGGGTGGTAGACATGAGTGGGGGCCTGGTGGAGGCTGCCCCTGCACTGCTGGGGGGTGGGGGTGGGTGGGAGACATGAGTGGGGGCCTGGTGGGGGCTGCCCATGGTGGCTGGGGGGTGGGGGTGGTGGTAGACATGGGTGGGAGCCTGGTGGAGGGTGCCCCACAGTGCTGGGGCGTGGGGTGGGTGGGAGACATGAGTGGGGGCCTGGTGGAGGCTGCCCATGGTGGCTGGGGGGTGGGGGTGGTGGGAGACATGGGTGGGGGCCTGGTGGAGGGTGCCCCACACTGCTGGGGGGGGGTGGGAGACATGAGTGGGGGCCTGGTGGAGGCTGCCCCTGCACTGCTGGGGGGTGGGGGTGGTGGTAGACATGGGTGTGAGCCTGGTGGGGGCTGCCCATGGTGGCTGGGGGGTGGGGGTGGTGGGAGACATGAGTGGGGGCCTGGTGGGGGCTGCCCATGGTGGCTGGGGGGTGGGGGGGTGGGAGACATGAGTGGGGGCCTGGTGGAGGCTGCCCCTGCACTGCTGGGGGTTGGGGGGGGTGGTAGACATGGGTGGGAGCCTGGTGGGGGCTGCCCATGGTGGCTGGGGGGTGCGGGCGGTGGGAGACATGAGTGGGGGCCTGGTGGAGGCTGCCCCACAGTGCTGGGGGGTGGGGGTGGTGGTAGACATGGGTGGGAGCCTGGTGGGGGCTGCCCATGGTGGCTGGGGGGTGGGGGTGGGTGGGCGACATGAGTGGGGATCCTGGTGGGGGCTGCCCATGGTGGCTGGGGGGTGGGGGTGGTGGTAGACATGGGTGGGAGCCTGGTGGAGGGTGCCCCACAGTGCTGGGGGGTGGGGTGGGTGGGAGACATGAGTGGAGGCCTGGTGGAGGCTGCCCATGGTGGCTGGGGGGTGGGGGTGGTGGTAGACATGGGTGGGAGCCTGGTGGGGGCTGCCCATGGTGGCTGGAGGGTGGGGGTGGGTGGGAGACATGAGTGGGGGCCTGGTGGGGGCTGCCCATGGTGGCTGGGGGTGGGGGTGGTGGTAGACATGGGTGGGAGCCTGGTGGAGGGTGCCCCACAGTGCTGGGGGGTGGGGTGGGTGGTAGACATGAGTGGGGGCCTGGTGGAGGCTGCCCCTGCACTGCTGGGGGTGGGGGTGATAGGGGACATGAGTGGGGGCCTGGTGGAGGGTACCCCGGCACTGCTGGGGGGTGGGGGTGGTGGTGGTGTTAGACATGGGTGGGAGCCTGGTGGGGGCTGCCCATGGTGGCTGGGGGGTGGGGGTGGTGGGAGACATGAGTGGGGCCTGGTGGAGGCTTCCCCAAAGTGCTGGGGGGTGGGGGTGGTGGTAGACATGGGTGGGAGCCTTGTGGGGCCTGCCCATGGTGGCTGGGGGGTGGGGGTGGGTGGGAGACATGAGTGGGGCTGGTGGGGGCTGCCCATGGTGGCTGGGGGGTGGGGGTGGTGGTAGACATGGGTGGGAGCCTGGTGGAGGGTACCCCACAGTGCTGGGGGGTGGGGTGGGTGGGAGACATGTGTGGGGGCCTGGTGGAGGCTGCCCATGGTGGCTGGGGGGTGGGGGTGGTGGGAGAAATGGGTGGGGGCCTGGTGGAGGCTGCCCCTGCACTGCTGGGGGTGGGGGTGATAGGGGACATGAGTGGGGGCCTGGTGGAGGGTGCCCCTGCACTGCTGGGGGGTGGGGGTGGTGGTAGACATGGGTGGGAGCCTGGTGGGGACTGCCCATGGTGGCTGGGGGGTGGGGTGGGTGGGAGACATGAGTGGGGGCCTGGTGGAGGCTGCCCCTGCACTGCTGGGGGGTGGGGGTGGGTGGGAGACATGAGTGGGGGCCTGGTGGGGGCTGCCCATGGTGGCTGGGGGGTGGGGGTGGTGGTAGACATGGGTGGGAGCCTGGTGGAGGGTGCCCAACAGTGCTGGGGCGTGGGGTGGGTGGGAGACATGAGTGGGGGTCTGGTGGAGGCTGCCCATGGTGGCTGGGGGGTGGGGGTGGTAGGAGACATGGGTGGGGGCCTGGTGGAGGGTGCCCCACACTGCTGGGGGGGGTGGGGGTGGGAGACATGAGTGGGGGCCTGCTGGAGGCTGCCTCTGCACTGCTGGGGGGTGGGGGTGGTGGTAGACATGGGTGGGAGCCTGGTGGGGGCTGCCCATGGTGGCTGGGGGGTGGGGGTGGTGGGAGGCATGAGTGGGGGCCTGGTGGAGGCTGCCCCACAGTGCTGGGGGGTGGGGGTGGTGGTAGACATGGGTGGGAGCCTGGTGGGTGCTGCCCATCGTGGCTGGGGGGTGGGGGTGGTGGTAGACATGGGTGGGAGCCTGGTGGAGGGTGCCCCACAGTGTTGGGGGGTGGGGTGGGTGGGAGACATGAGTGGGGGCCTGGTGGAGGCTGCCCATGGTGGCTGGGGGGTGGGGGTGGTGGTAGACATGGGTGGGAGCCTGGTGAGGGCTGCCCATGGTGGCTGGGGGGTGGGGGTGGGTGGGAGACATGAGTGGGGGCCTGTGGGGGCTGCCCATAGTGTCTGGGGGTGGGGGTGGTGGTAGCCATGGGTGGGAGCCTGGTGGAGGGTGCCCCACAGTGCTGGGGGGTGGGGTGGGTGGGAGACATGAGTGGGGGCCTGGTGGAGGCTGCCCCTGCACTGCTGGGGGTGGGGGTGATAGGGGACATGAGTGGGGGCCTGGTGGAGGGTGCCCCTGCACTGCTGGGGGGTGGGGGTGGTGGTAGACATGGGTGGGAGCCTGGTGGGGGCTGCCCATGGTGGCTGGAGGGTGGGGTGGGTGGGAGACATGAGTGGTGGCCTGGTGGAGGCTGCCCCTGCACTGCTGGCGGGTGGGGGTGGGTGGGAGACATGAGTGGGGGCCTGGTGGGGGCTGCCCATAGTGGCTGGGGGGTGGGGTGGTGGTAGACATGGGTGGGAGCCTGGTGGAGGGTGCCCCACAGTGCTGGGGGGTGGGGTGGGTGGGAGACATGAGTGGGGGCCTGGTGGAGGCTGCCCATGGTGGCTGGGGGGTGGGGGTGCTGGGAGACATGGGTGGGGGCCTGGTGGAGGGTGCCTCACACTGCTGGGTGGGGTGGGGGGTGGGAGACATGAGTGGGGGCCTGGTGGAGGCTGCCCCTGCACTGCTGGGGGGTGGGGGTGGTGGTAGACATGGGTGGGAGCCTGGTGGGGGCTGCCCATGGTGGCTGGAGGGTGGGGGTGGGTGGGAGACATGAGTGGGGGCCTGGTGGGGGCTGCCCCTGGTGGCTGGGGGGTGGGGGTGGGTGGGAGACATGAGTGGGGGCCTGGTGGGGGCTTCCCATGGTGGCTGGGTGTGGGGGTGGTGGTAGACATGGGTGGGAGCCTGGTGGAGGGTGCCCCACAGTGCTGGGGGGTGGGGTGGGTGGTAGACATGAGTGAGGGCCTGGTGGAGGCTGCCCCTGCACTGCTGGGAGTGGGGGTGATAGGGGACATGAGTGGGGGCCTGGTGGAGGGTGCCCCGGCACTGCTGGGGGGTGGGGGTGGTGGTGGTGGTAGACATGGGTGGGAGCCTGGTGGGGGCTGCCCATGGTGGCTGGGGGGTGGGGGTGGTGGGAGACATGAGTGGGGGCCTGGTGGAGGTTGCCCCACAGTGCTGGGGGGTGGGGGTGGTGGTAGACATGGGTGGGAGCCTAGTGGGGGCTGCCCATGGTGGCTGGGGGGTGGGGGTGGGTGGGAGACATGTGTGGGGGCTGGTGGGGGATGCCCATGGTGGCTGGGGGTGGTGGTAGACATGGGTGGGAGCCTGGTGGAGAGTGCCCCACAGTGCTGGGGGTGGGGTGGGTGGGAGACATGAGTGGGGGCCTGGTGGAGGCTGCCCATGGTGGCTGGGGGTGGGGGTGGTGGGAGACATGGGTGGGGGCCTGGTGGAGGGTGCCCCACACTGCTGGGGGGGAGTGGGGGTGGGAGACATGGGTGGGAGCCTGGTGGAGGTTGCCCCACAGTGCTGGGGGGTGGGGTGGGTGGTAGACATGAGTGGGGGCCTGGTGGAAGCTGCCCCTGCACTGCTGGGGGTGGGGGCGATAGGGGACATGAGTGGGGGCCTGGTGGACGCTGCACCACAGTGCTGGGGGGTGGGGTGGGTGGGAGAAATGAGTGGGGGCCTGGTGGAGGCTGCCCCTGCACTGCAGGGGGTGGGGGTGATAGGGGACATGAGTGGGGGCCTGGTGGAGGGTGCCCCTGCACTGCTGGGGGGTGGGGGTGGTGGTAGACATGGGTGGGAGCCTGGTGGGGGCTGCCCATGGTGGCTGGGGGGTGGGGTGGGTGGTAGACATGAGTGGGGGCCTGGTGGAGGCTGCCCCTGCACTGCTGGGGGCTGGGGGTGGGTGGGAGACATGAGTGGGAGCCTGGTGGGGGCTGCCCATGGTGGCTGGGGGGTGGGGGTGGTGGTAGACATGGGTGGGAGCCTGGTGGAGGGTGCCCCACAGTGCTGGGGCGTGGGGTGGGTGGGAGACATGAGTGGGGGCCTGGTGGAGGCTGCCCATGGTGGCTGGGGGGTGGGGGTGGTGGGAGACATGGGTGGGGGCCTGGTGGAGGGTGCCCCACACTGCTGGGGGGGTGGGGGTGGGAGACATGAGTGGGGGCCTGGTGGAGGCTGCCCCTGCACTGCTGGGGGGTGGGGGTGGTGGTAGACATGGGTGTGAGCCTGGTGGGGGCTGCCCATGGTGGCTGGGGGGTGGGGGTGGTGGGAGACATGAGTGGGGGCCTGGTGGGGGCTGCCCATGGTGGCTGGGGGGTGGGGGGGGGGTGGGAGACATGGGTGGGAGCCTGGTGGGGGCTGCCCATGGTGGCTGGGGGGTGGGGTGGGTGGTAGACATGAGTGGGAGCCTGGTGGGGGCTGCCCATGGTGGCTGGGGGGTGCGGGCGGTGGGAGACATGAGTGGGGGCCTGGTGGAGGCTGCCCCACAGTGCTGGGGGGTGGGGGTGGTGGTAGACATGGGTGGGAGCCTGGTGGGGGCTGCCCATGGTGGCTGGGGGGTGGGGGTGGATGGGCGACATGAGTGGGGGCCTGGTGGGCCTGCCCATGGTGGCTGGGGGGTGGGGGTGGTGGTAGACATTGGTGGGAGCCTGGTGGAGGGTGCCCCACAGTGCTGGGGGGTGTGGTGGGTGGGAGACATGAGTGGAGGCCTGGTGGAGGCTGCCCATGGTTGTTGGGGGCTGGGGGTGGTGGGAGACATGGGTGGGGGCCTGGTGGAGGGTGCCCCACACTGCTGGGGGGGTGGGGGGTGGGAGACATGAGTGGGGGCCTGGTGGAGGCTGCCCATGGTGGCTGGGGGGTGGGGGTGGTGGTAGACATGGGTGGGAGCCTGGTGGGGGCTGACCATGGTGACTGTGGGGTGGGGGTGGGTAGTCGACATGAGTGGGGGCCTGGTGGGGGCTGCCCATGGTGGCTGGGGGTGGGGGTGGTGGTAGACATGGGTGGGGGCCTGGTGGAGGGTGCCCCACACTGCTGGGGGGGAGTGGGGGTGGGAGACATGAGTGGGGGCCTGGTGGGGGCTGCCCATGGTGGCTGGGGGGTGGGGGTGGTGGTAGACATGGGTGGAGCCTGGTGGAGGTTGCCCTACAGTGCTGGGGGGTGGGGTGGGTGGTAGACATGAGTGGGGGCCTGGTGGAAGCTGCCCCTGCACTGCTGGGGGTGGGGGCGATAGGGGACATTAGTGGGGGCCTGGTGGACGCTGCACCACAGTGCTGGGGGGTGGGGTGGGTGGGAGAAATGAGTGGGGGCCTGGTGGAGGCTGCCCCTGCACTGCAGGGGGTGGGGGTGATAGGGGACATGAGTGGGGGCCTGGTGGAGGGTGCCCCTGCACTGCTGGGGGGTGGGGGTGGTGGTAGACATGGGTGGGAGCCTGGTGGGGGCTGCCCATGGTGGCTGGGGGGTGGGGTGGGTGGTAGACATGAGTGGGGGCCTGGTGGAGGCTGCCCCTGCACTGCTGGGGGCTGGGGGTGGGTGGGAGACATGAGTGGGAGCCTGGTGGGGGCTGCCCATGGTGGCTGGGGGGTGGGGTGGTGGTAGACATGGGTGGGAGCCTGGTGGAGGGTGCCCCACAGTGCTGGGGCGTGGGGTGGGTGGGAGACATGAGTGGGGGCCTGGTGGAGGCTGCCCATGGTGGCTGCGGGGTGGGGGTGGTGGGAGACATGGGTGGGGGCCTGGTGGAGGGTGCCCCACACTGCTGGGGGGGTGGGGGTGGGAGACATGAGTGGGGGCCTGGTGGAGGCTGCCCCTGCACTGCTGGGGGGTGGGGGTGGTGGTAGACATGGGTGTGAGCCTGGTGGGGGCTGCCCATGGTGGCTGGGGGGTGGGGGTGGTGGGAGACATGAGTGGGGGCATGGTGGGGGCTGCCCATGGTGGCTGGGGGGTGGGAGACATGGGTGGGAGCCTGGTGGGGGCTGCCCATGGTGGCTGGGGGGTGGGGTGGGTGGTAGACATGAGTGGGAGCCTGGTGGGGGCTGCCCATGGTGGCTGGGGGGTGCGGGCGGTGGGAGACATGAGTGGGGGCCTGGTGGAGGCTGCCCCACAGTGCTGGGGGGTGGGGGTGGTGGTAGACATGGGTGGGAGCCTGGTGGGGGCTGCCCATGGTGGCTGGGGGGTGGGGGTGGATGGGCGACATGAGTGGGGGCCTGGTGGGGGCTGCCCATGGTGGCTGGGGGGTGGGGGTGGTGGTAGACATGGGTGGGAGCCTGGTGGAGGGTGCCCCACAGTGCTGGGGGTGTGGTGGGTGGGAGACATGAGTGGAGGCCTGGTGGAGGCTGCCCATGGTTGTTGGGGGCTGGGGGTGGTGGGAGACATGGGTGGGGGCCTGGTGGAGGGTGCCCCACACTGCTGGGGGGGTGGGGGGTGGGAGACATGAGTGGGGGCCTGGTGGATGCTGCCCATGGTGGCTGGGGGGTGGGGGTGGTGGTAGACATGGGTGGGAGCCTGGTGGGGGCTGACCATGGTGACTGTGGGGTGGGGGTGGGTAGTCAACATGAGTGGGGGCCTGGTGGGGGCTGCCCATGGTGGCTGGGGGTGGGGGTGGTGGTAGACATGGGTGGGGGCCTGGTGGAGGGTGCCCCACACTGCTGGGGGGGAGTGGGGGTGGGAGACATGAGTGGGGGCCTGGTGGGGGCTGCCCATGGTGGCTGGGGGGTGGGGGTGGTGGTAGACATGGGTGGAGCCTGGTGGAGGTTGCCCCACAGTGCTGGGGGGTGGGGTGGGTGGTAGACATGAGTGGGGGCCTGGTGGAGGCTGCCCCTGCACTGCTGGGGGTGGGGGTGATAGGGGACATGAGTGGGGGCCTGGTGGAGGGTGCCCCTGCACTGCTGGGGGGTGGGGGTGGAGGTAGACATGGGTGGGAGCCTGGTGGGGGCTGCCCATGGTGGCTGGGGGGTGGGGTGGGTGGGAGACATGAGTGGGGGCCTGGTGGAGGCTGCCCCTGCACTGCTGGGGGGTGGGGGTGGGTGGGAGACATGAGTGGCGGCCTGGTGGGGGCTGCCCATGGTGGCTGGGGGGTCGGGTGGTGGTAGACATGGGTGGGAGCCTGGTGGAGGGTGCCCCACAGTGCTGGGGCGTGGGGTGGGTGGGAGACATGAGTGGGGGCCTGGTGGAGGCTGCCCATGGTGGCTGGGGGGTGGGGGTGGTAGGAGACATGGGTGGGGGCCTGGTGGAGGGTGCCCCACACTGCTGGGGGGGGGTGGGGGTGGGAGACATGAGTGGGGGCCTGGTGGAGGCTGCCCCTGCACTGCTGGGGGGGTGGGGGTGGTGGTAGACATGGGTGTGAGCCTGGTGGGGGCTGCCCATGGTGGCTGGGGGGTGGGGGTGGTGGGAGACATGAGTGGGGGCCTGGTGGGGGCTGCCCATGGTGGCTGGGGGGTGGGGGTGGTGGGAGACATGGGTGGGGGCCTGGTGGAGGGTGCCCCACACTGCTGGGGGGAGTGGGGTGGGAGACATGAGTGGGGGCCTGGTGGAGGCTGCCCATGGTGGCTGGGGGGTGGTGGTAGACATGGGTGGGAGCCTGGTGGGGGCTGCCCGTGGTGGCTGGGGGGTGGGGGTGGATGGGAGACATGAGTGGGGGCCTGGTGGGGGCTGCCCATGGTGGCTGGGGGGTGGGGGTGGTGGTAGACATGGGTGGGAGCCTGGTGGAGGCTGCACCACAGTGCTGGGGGGTGGGGGGGGTGGGAGAAATGAGTGGGGGCCTGGTGGAGGCTGCCCCTGCACTGCTGGGGGTGGGGGTTATAGGGGACATGAGTGGGGGCCTGGTGGAGTGTGCCCCTGCACTGCTGGGGGGTGGGGGTTGGTGGGAGACATGAGTGGGGGCCTGGTGGGGGCTGCCCATGGTGGCTGGGGGGTGGGGTGGGTGGGAGACATGAGTGGGGGCCTGGTGGAGGCTGCCCCTGCACGTCTGGGGGGTGGGGGTAGGTGGGAGACATGAGTGGGGGCCTGGTGGGGGCTGCCCATGGTGGCTGGGGGGTGGGGGTGGTGGTAGACATGGGTGGGAGCCTGGTGGAGGGTGCCCCACAGTGCTGGGGGGTGGGGTGGGTGGGAGACATGGGTGGGGGCCTGGTGGAGGCTGCCCATGGTGGCTGGGGGGTGGGGGTGGTGGGAGACATGGGTGGGGGCCTGGTGGAGGGTGCAACACACTGCTGGGGAGGGGTGGGGGGTGTGAGACATGAGTGGGGGCCGGGTGGAGGCTGCCCCTGCACTGCTGGGGGGTGGGGGTGGTGGTAGACATGGGTGGGAGCCTGGTGGGGGCTGCCCATGGTGGCTGGGGGGTGGGGGTGGTGGGAGACATGAGTGGGGGCCTGGTGGAGGCTGCCCCACAGTGCTGGGGGGTGGGGGTGATGGTAGACATGGGTGGGAGCCTGGTGGGGGCTGCCCATGGTGGCTGGGGGGTGGGGTGGGTGGGAGACATGAGTGGGGGCCTGGTGGGGGCTGCCCATGGTGGCTGGGGGGTGGGGGTGGTGGTAGACATGGGTGGGAGCCTGGTGGAGGGTGCCCCACAGTGCTGGGGGTGGGGTGGGTGGGAGACATGAGTGGAGGCCTGGTGGAGGCTGCCCATGGTGGCTGGGGGGTGGGGGTGGTGGGAGACATGGGTGGGGGCCTGGTGGAGGGTGCCCCACACTGCTGGGGGGGTGGGGGGTGGGAGACATGAGTGGGGGCCTGGTGGAGGCTGCCCATGGTGGCTGGGGGGTGGGGGTGGTGGTAGACATGGGTGGGAGCCTGGTGGGGGCTGCCCATGGTGGCTGGGGGGTGCGGGTGGGTGGGAGACATGAGTGGGGGCCTGGTGGGGGCTGCCCATGGTGGCTGGGGGGTGGGGGTGGTGGTAGACATGGGTGGGAGCCTGGTGGAGGGTGCCCCTCAGTGCTGGGGTGTGGGGTGGGTGGTAGACATGAGTGGGGGCCTGGTGGAGGCTGCCCCTGCATTGCTGGGGGTGGTGGTGATAGGGGACATGATTGGGGGCCAGGTGGAGGGTGCCCCTGCACTGCTGGGGGGTGGGGGTGGTGATAGACATGGGTGGGAGCCTGGTGGGGGCTGCCCATGGTGGCTGGGGGGTGGGGTGGGTGGCAGACATGAGTGGGGGCCTGGTGGAGGCTGCCCCTGCACTGCTGGGGGGTGGGGGTGGGTGGGAGACATGAGTGGGGGCCTGGTGGGGGCTGCCCATGGTGGCTGGGGGGTGGGGGTGGTGGTAGACATGGGTGGGAGCCTGGTGGAGGGTGCCCCACAGTGCTGGGGCGTGGGGTGGGTGGGAGACATGAGTGGGGACCTGGTGGAGGCTGCCCATGGTGGCTGGGGGGTGGGGGTGGTGGGAGACATGGGTGGGGGCCTGGTGGAGGGGTCCCCACACTGCTGGGGGGGGTGGGAGTGGGAGACATGAGTGGGGGCCTGGTGGAGGCTGCCCCTGCACTGCTGGGGGGTGGGGGTGGTGGTTGACATGGGTGTGAGCCTGGTGGGGGCTGCCCATGGTGGCTGGGGGGTGGGGGTGGTGGGAGACATGAGTGGGGGCCTGGTGGGGGCTGCCCATGGTGGCTGGGGGGTGGGGGTGGTGGGAGACATGGGTGGGGGCCTGGTGGAGGGTGCTCCACACTGCTGGGGGGGAGTGGGGGTGGGAGACATGAGTGGGGGCCTGGTGGAGGCTGCCCATGGTGGCGGTGGGGTGGTGGTAGACATGGGTGGGAGCCTGGTGGGGGCTGCCCATGGTGGCTGGGGGGTGGGGTTGGGTGGGAGACATGAGTGGGGGCCTGGTGGGGGCTGCCCATGGTGGCTGGGGGGGTGGGGGTGGTGGTAGACATGGGTGGGAGCCTGGTGGAGGTTGCCCCACAGTGCTGGGGGGTGGGGTGGGTGGTAGACATGAGTGAGGGCCTGGTGGAGGCTGCCCCTGCACTGCTGGGGGTGGGGGTGATAGGGGACATGGGTGGGGGCCTGGCGGAGGCTGCACCACAGTGCTGGAGGGTGGGGTGGGTGGGAGAAATGAGTGGGGGCCTGGTGGAGGCTGCCCCTGCACTGCTGGGGGTGAGGGTGATAGGGGACATGAGTGGGGGCCTGGTGGAGGGTGCCCCTGCGCTGCTGGGGGGTGGGGGTGGTGGTAGACATGGGTGGGAGCCTGGTGGGGGCTGCCCATGGTGGCTGGGTGGTGGGGTGGGTGGGAGACATGAGTGGGGAGCCTGGTGGAGGCTGCCCATGGTGGCTGGGGGCTGGGGGTGGTGGGAGACATGGGTGGGGGCCTGGTGGAGGGTGCCCCACACTGCTGCGGGGGAGTGGGGGGTGGGAGACATGAGTGGGGGCCTGGTGGAGGCTGCCCCACAGTGCTGGGGGGTGGGGGTGGTGGTAGACATGGGTGGGAGCCTGGTGGGGGCTGCCCATGGTGGCTGGGGGGTGGGGGTGATAGGGGACATGAGTGGGGGCCTGGTGGAGGGTGCCCCACACTGCTGGGGGGGGGGGTGGGAGACATGAGCAGGTGTGCAGGGTAGTCCCCTGTTTTGTGGGCTGCCTGCAGGGGCCGTGGAGGGTGTACAGGGAACACCTGTGAGGACCCACCCAGCCTAATCGCGTGTGTAACTTCCCGCGCACCCCTGTAATACACGTACCCAACCAAATCGCGTGTGATAATTCCCGTGCACCCCTGTAATACACGTACCCAGCCAAATCGCGTGTGATTATTCCCGCGTACCCCTGTAATACACGTACCCTGGCTAATCGCGTGTAAAACTTCACAACGTACCCCTGTCATACACGTACCCAGCCAAATCGCGTGTGATAATTCCCGCGTACCCCTGTAATACACGTACCCTGGCTAATCGCGTGTAAAACTTCACGCGTACCCCTGACATACACGTACCCTGGCTAATCGCGTGTAAAACTTCCCGCGTACCCCTGTAATACACTTACCCTGGCTAATCGCATGTAAAACTTCCCGCGTACCCCTGATATGAACGTTACCCGCTTTGTGTTCCTTGTTTGGCAGCCCTGTAAACTGGTCCAGGGTTAGCGCAGCCCTTTGCGATGATTTAGCGATTTTGATGGCTTTTCCTTGCGCGAGGGCGTTCTTGGGGGCGTTACTGGCGCTGCTGCAGGGTCGCTGCGATACTCTGCGCCACGGCTGGTTTGGGAGCCTAAAATCCATGAATACGCTGTGCGCGGAAATCGGTTTTGGCGCACGCGCCTGGCGCAGACAATCGCACGCGGACACTCTGCGCCAGCCGCTTGCGACACTTTTCTGCGAAATTCTATGAATTACCCTGTTAATGGGGCCTTTAGCCTCCTATCTGTCCATCCTACTGAGCAAATGACAATCCACCCTGCTCCTTTGCATCTTGCTGCAACCTGAATGTTCCATATTAAAGCAGGGCTTATGAAATATGCTGCGCCTAAAATGCTAGCTGCAATTTATGTCTGCCAATTCTGCCTAATCCTGTATTTATTTATTTTTACTTTTAAACTAAGAATGTGCAAAAGATTATGCCAACTTCAAAATGGACGAGGCACGCTCGTGGTCCACAGCTGCCTTTTCTAAAGCCGTGTTATTCCTGTGTTGCACAACTGTTCAAGTGAATTTACCTTTGAGAGCAAAGGGCTTTATTAATAACAATTTAACATTTATATAGTGCCACGAACCCTGAGGTATCTGAGCGCTGCTTACTCTTACCCATGGTGTCTGGTGCTCATTTATCGACCTCGGAAGGATGAAAGGCTGAGTTTGGCACTGCGGGGATTCAAACCTGCGTCAGCAAGTTCTGCACAGATGTCAAAGCAAGCGCTCTACTCGCTGTGCTATATGACTGAATACCATTATACATGAAAATGCCATTAAAAAAGATCAAACCGAACAGAGCATTGTTGATGGTGCAGGGGTTTAGATGCACTAGAAGCGTAAACTTTGTAATGTCTGCTAATTCCACTCATTGGACTCCAGCAATCTTTCTAGTGGAATAAGGTGGGGGTTTATTGCCATTTCAAGGCTTTTGCACAGTAAGGGCCAGTGCAGGCGTTGAAGTCTGGAGTAGGTATCAGCTCTCTTGAATACGGAAGCAATGGGCCTTATGTGGGAGACCTGCCACGAGGCTAACAAGGGCTGCCAATTCTACACGCATGGAAGCAGCTGAGGCTGGAGTCACATGTAGGAAACACTGTAGTAAAGTAAGGGGATCAGTGGAAGAAGAGGGAGGCGCAGTGATCAGGAAACAGAACTCTTCCCAAGGGGAACACTGGAGCTTCAGACACAACAGGAGAAGTAACATCACCGAAACTCGCTGCTGCCAATTACCACTGCGATCTTTCTTTCTTTCTTTCTTTCTTTCTTTCTTTCTTTCTTTCTTTCTTTCTTTCTTTCTTTATTTTCTTTCTTTCTTTCTTTCTTTCTTTCTTCGGAGGTGTGGGCGGACCCACGCAGGCGCTTCCCCATCCTAAAGGATGATGTGCTCCAGACCCACCAATCAATACTTAGCTTACATAAACTCACAACTCCTCCCACCGCCCCGTCTGCCTCACAAAATCCAACATCACACTGCTCCTCCTCCTGCCTCTCACCCCGTCACCTCCCAGCAAAGTCCTCCCACTCAGCTCAGCCACACCTAGCGCAGTGATCTATTACCTATTAGTACCCGGCGAGGGCGCAATCAGAATGCAAGAGCCATTCTGATTGGCCCTAGCCGAGTCATTACCAGGCCGGGAATCCCTCTGTCGGGATTCCACGGCCTTTGTCCCCGGCGGGGGGCGTGAGAGCCCCTCAGCCAATGAGGAAGCTCGAAGCGGGGCCATCCCCACTCCGAGCATCCCCGGCTGAGAGGCTGCCTTCACCCCCGCCGGGGACTCTGGTAAGCTTTTTTTTTTTTCCTACCCTCCCTCCCTCCTCCCTGCCCTCCCCGCCCCACTTACCTTTTTGCTGCTGCGTCCCCGCTGGGGAACAATTGCAGGCTCCAGCAGTGTGGAGACACACGGCTGGAGGCTTTTTTGGGAGCGGATGCGCTGGGAACACTTGTGTTCCCAGCACGTCCGCTCCCGATTGCTGCCATGGAAAGGGAAAACTGACTCCCGTTTTTCCTTTCCCGGTGGCCATTTTCTTGGTCGTTTTTTTTGTTCCCTGTCCCGAAACGCTGCGGCTTTTTGGGACAGAAAAAAAATTCTTTTAGTGCCCCGGTCACGGACATAATGCGGGCCGGGGTACTAAAAGAAATATGACCCTCGCGGCGGGGGCATTACCGACTCAGGTAATTATGGTAATTATAACTATGGGCCCCGGGGCATTACCTGAGTTGGTAATGCCCCCGCCGCTCGGGTCATATTGCTTAAATATCTGCCACACTACAAGTACCATCCTTTATCTCAATGTAACACGTGTATGCATCTACTGTAAGCTTTACTTTGCAATGTACTAAACATTTCTGAAACCTGCATCCGCACCTTGATGAATTCGGGTTTAGTGTGCGCACAAAAGCCAACAATAAATAAATAAATAAATAAATAAATAAATAAATAAATAGTGGCGAACAACTGAGTCCTAGCCAGCTGTTCTTTATATACACCGATGAACCAGAAGATGCAACTCTGCATCTCCCAACATAATTGCTTCTCCTAAGCACGGTTGCTGACGCTATGCTCAAGCGAGCGTCAGAAACCAAGACGCCAATACCATGCGTACAGCAACATTTTGTCATGTCTGCTGCCCAACATCGGGATTCTTGTTCACCTGAGCCTGCATCCTTCTGATCCTGTGTGATGTTGCCCGAGGCATGGTTTCAAGTAATGATCAAACCCTGCGGACACAAAATAAAAGTGGTGGTGTCAAGGAGGATAAAGATCAGCAAGGCTCCTTTATATAGGAGTAATAGAAGAATTGACTCCTCTCACTAAGCTTTTGGCCCCCATAACACATACAAAATTCAAATGTATACAAATTTGACAAAACAAAATGTAACCTGGAATTCTCTGGCAATGGTCATAATAGTTTTCATCTGATTAATTCTTTAGCCTGTTTTAGTCATTAGTGACTATTTTGTAATGAATATAACTTAGATAGTACAACTTGTTGCGCAACCGTTCATGTGAATTTACCTTTGAGAGCTTCAGGGCTCCACATAATATTTGAAAATGTTTCAAGAAAATGACATGTATTTACTATTTCTGTGTGTTTATGATCCTGGCCTGTTTTCAAGTTTGTGTTTCAAAACTCATACCTTTGCATTAACAACCATCTCAGAGGCTAACTTTATGATTGCAGATGTGAAAACCTTCCGAGTTTATGTCTTGCACACTATGCACAGGTTCTCTTTTTTACTGTGTATTTGCATTTATTTGGTTTGTATAGCACTTTCGTCAAAGCGATTTCACAGCAAAAATAAAAATATTCGGTACAAGATCATGAGACAAGGTACAAAATTTAAGATACCGTTATAAAGAGTGAGTAAGAGAATGGAACAGGTAAACTTTTAGTTGAGACTGGAAGGCATTTAAGGAGGAGGCAGAGTGAAAGTGTAGGGGAAGGGTGTTCCAGCGCTTAAGGCCAAGAAGAGCAAAGGAACGGATACAAGAAGAAGCTCTGGCCGGTTTAGGGACAGAGAGAAAAAAAGCTATTGTGTTATAGTTTTAAAAATAAAACAAATCTTTCACAAAATGTGCACACATTTACAAATACAAACATTTCAAATACTAAATTAATTCTGAAAAACTTACATTGATTTCATTATCAATTGAATACAACCCCATTTCAACATTATTAAACATTTGATTCTAAAATTTCATAGAATTGGATAAAAAATCGACATAATTCTAAAATCAGGGATGTTCAATGACCTTTATGAATCTAAACCACAAGTGGGCCACTGTCATTTCAGAGTATATGTGAGTGATTTAGCAAAATACACAAAACGTAAGTCTAGGGTTTCCTTACATTCGGTAAGAAGTTGTTTAAGGGATTCCTGTGAATTCATATTTTTGCCGAGACTGCAGTACCCTTGTGCCTTGGGAATGTGTAATCATATTCCTAGTACTTCTCTAATTGGTGCAAGCTTAAATGTAAATCTCATATGCGCCTCTTAAAACATACTTGCTGGAAAACGATCAGTTACTTCGACAGCACCTTTCTTGGGCGCTCTATTTCGGCAAGACCTCTAAACAATGGGTATGAATACAGCGACTCCCCAGTGTGGATCCAGTCCTTCTCATAAAGTTTCTGTGAACTTTTACTGGATTTTGCTATTAAGGACTCCAAGTCCATGTCCAATCCCGCCAATATGATGCTGTTAAAACCAGCAGAATTATCCACGCCCACCATTGACTTATTCAGCAAATTGGTCGTTAGATCTTCAAATAAGAAGCTTTGGACCGGATCAACAATTTTCAAGTACACCTGGAGACGTTTCCATACCCAGGTAGCTTCTATGCAGATCAGTCCTAACTCAAATCCAATTACACTATTTGGCACAGACAATGGCAGCCGCAGCAACATTTTCTACATATTACCTTTTTTAAAGACGTCCCCACATTGTCATTTTCAAGCTCCAGACCATACAATAATGTCTGGACAATTTCAAATGATAGTATCTGAGTAATGGACGAATTGTGAATTTTCAAATGTTAAAAAATTGCTTTAGCTGACTTTATAAGAGCTTTCATTTTTTGTCTATATTTACCTTCACATTTCTTTATTGAATGCGTACTTGAAAATGAAAATCCCATATATACGAATTAATTCACAAGTACAATTGTTCCCCAACCAACTACCATCTTATTATGTTCTGCACTCTTTTCTTTGAAAATATAAAACTATGCAACAGTTCCAGATGACTCATCTGGGCTCCTGTTTGAGGAAAGTGTTAGGGTATGATCACACTGTTCCCGTGAGCCACCATGTTCCCACTTTGTAGCTCTTCCATAGAAAACTTGAAAAAAGGAAGAGTATCCGATCTGGAGCCATACCCCTAAGTTGCATTTGTTTCTTTCTGGGGGTGTTTTATATCTGCAGTTTTGACAAATGATTATGCCATTTTTTAATATTTGGGACTTGCAAAAAATGTGGCCTACCTAATGTCTTGTAAAGTCATATAATGGGCTTCATTACGAGTTCGGCGTTAGAGTAAAAAGGGATAGTAATTCCGTTACAGTCACTTTCTTTGTCGTTAGTGCCATTGCTGCCACTTTTACCGCACAACAGAATATCAAGTTTGGAGATTGTGTGGAGGATTCACCTCCAGCAAAATGCTGAAGAGGAATCCTCCACTCTTCCTCCAAAAAATGGGTGAATTTAAAATGCGGTATTAGCACGAGTAGTAAATCCACCAGAAATCTCCATGGGGTTCTGTGGAATGCAAAAATGGGGATGTACATTGCGTTATTACCTCTAGTAGTAAATCCACTAGAAATCTCCATGGAGTCCTATGGAATGCAAAAATGGGGATTTACATTGCGGTATTACCTTTAGTAGTAAATCCACCAGAAATCTTCATGGAGTCCTGTGGAATGCAAAAATGGGGATGTACATTGCGTTATTACCTCTAGTAGTAAATCCACTAGAAATCTCCATGGGTTCTGTGGAATGCAAAAATGGGGATGTACATTGGTTTATTACCTCTAGTAGTAAATCCACTAGAAATCTCCATGGAGTCCTGTGGAATGCAAAAATGGGGATTTACATTGCATTATTACCTCTAGTAGTAAATCCACCAGGAATCTCCATGGGGTTCTGTGGAATGCAAAAATGGGGATGTACATTGCGTTATTACCTCTAGTAGTAAATCCACTAGAAATCTCCATGGAGTCCTATGGAATGCAAAAATGGGGATTTACATTGCGGTATTACCTCTAGTAGTAAATCCACCAGAAATCTCCATGGAGTCCTATGGAATGCAAAAATGGGGATGTACATTGCGTTATTACCTCTAGTAGTAAATCCACTAGAAATCTCCATGGAGTCCTATGGAATGCAAAAATGGGGATGCACATTGCGGTATTACCTCTAGCAGTAAATCCACCAGAAATCTCCATGGATTCCTATGGAATGCAAAAATGGGGATTTACGTTGCGGTATTACCTCTAGCAGTAAATTCACTAGAAATGTCCATGGAGTCCTACGGAATGGAAAAATGGGGATTTACGTTGCGGTATTACCTCTAGTAGTAAATCCACCAGAAATCTCCATGGAGTCCTATGGAATACATAAATGGGGATTTACATTGTCCTACCACCGTTCAAAATTCTGTGGTAATGTCAATGGGCTGAGCGGTGCTAATGGTAAATGAGGTTTGCTGTAAATCGGTAGATTTACCACCAAATTCGAATTAAGGCTCAATGTCCTTCATAGCTTCCGTTTCTATGCTCCTTATCACACAAAACCTGATTTGAAATTTACAAATTCACAGCAAGGCCATACGTGGCCATTTGATTTGTATTACGGGTAGTGAGTGATTTGAAAATGCAAATGCATGCATCAAGTTAATGCATGTACCCTAACCTGCATCCTTGCCCTTGGAAAGCAAATGTGCATGTCATCCTAATGTCTGTAGGGCAAAACAATAAAGTGATGCAGTAAAAACCAGAATGAGTTTATTTATTTATTGTGCATTTGAAGGCGCTTTATACAGCAGAATTGTGCTTTTTATGAAAACTCTAAGATCATTGATGTGGCTTCTCTCGTCAAGTACCATGCTACTGCATGTATACGTGAATGGTGCATTAATGCGGCCCCAATACATTAACATGTAGTTAGTCATACCAAAGTACATTTATATTCGCTCACTGGTTTTCCGAAGAGTGTACAAATACTTTGTGATATGATTGTGTCAGAGAAGTCTGCAGTTGTAAACATTGCTTCATTTTCATTTCATTTAAAATCACCAATATTCTCAATGTGCAGGCCAATAGTAACCTCTTCTACTAATATGCCTGATCCATTTTCCCAATAAGCCAAACATTTTAGTGCACACACATCCAAAGTCAGCTGCCTATAAACATAGTATGTTACCAATTACGCATTATAACAGATTTGATCCTAGAAGCACACAATGGCCCTCATTACGACCCTGGCGTTGGACCATGGTGCTAATAGCACCATGGTCCATGCCGGTAACTTACCGACTCCGCCATGGCGGAATGGGGAATTACCGCCACATTCCGAGGTTGGCGGGACGGTAATTCCCCATGCCGCCATGGCCCTTCCCCATTCCCATTTTTGCCCCATAGGGCTCAATGGGAATGTGGAAGGCGCTAAGTACGGTGCCGCAAATTGCGGCACCGTACTTAGCACCAAGGTCCCTTTGCGGGTTGGTTTTTAACGCCTGCAAAAAGCAGGCGTTAAAATCGCCAACCCGCAAAGGGTCTTCGTAATCAGGCGTTAAGGGGTTAACGGCGCCGCCACCTTTTACGGAGCTGTTAACCCCTTAATGCCAGGGTTGTAATGAGGGCCATTAATGAGTTTTTTTTAATGAAAATGCGTTATGCCACATTCCTTGCTTTTGAGCACAATGATAACAGCTGTTACTATTACCTAATGAAAGGCTACTCAACTTATCAACCTTGGAAGGATGAAGGGCTGAGCCAGGCCTTCAGGATTCGAACTTGCGAAGCAGACGGTGAGGTGAGCAGTGGCGGGTCCATACTCTTTTGACTGAAGTGGCCCAAGTAGGGCACTGACTTTTGCAAGGGTGATATGATATGATATGGCATTTATAAAGCTACTATACTGAAGTATTTCAAGGCGTGAAGAGGCAAGGGAGGGGAAACAGAGGGAAGGCCGAGACAATGATCCCACTAGGCCAAGTGACATTGAGATTGCGCAAGTGCAGGGGAAGGGGGATGGGGAAAAGTGCGGTGGGGAGGAGTGGGAGCACACACACACACATAATGATCATAGTTTAGGATAATGGAGTGGCACCTGGGGTGGCCAATCAGATTCATGTGGTAGCACGTGCCAATGGTGATCCAGTAGTTGGCCAATATATGACCCCATTAAGGTACTTGATCAATGTGAGTGGTCGTAAAATGGGCTCTAGATACGCTCATCCGGACCCTTTAAGAATGGCAACTATTAAGATTTGGGACTATAAACATGAACTCAAGACCAACATTAAGGCTGCTGTTGCCTGGTCATGCTATAAATTGCGGCGGAGGTAACAGAAGACTGGGTGCAAAGATGAAGGGGTTGTGGCCAAGCAGACAGAAGACAAGACATTTGATTTTTAGGTCCGCAGGAGCTAAACCTTCTTGGTTCCCAGTGTGGTCTGACCAGAGGAATCAAAAGAAATGTGTATTACAGAATCGCTGCATGCCCTTGAGACATGCCTTTTGTCTTCCGCACCTTGGACCCAGCAGACGTTTTCGAGGCTAGTCAGCCGTCGGTGTTAGTTGTTAGTTCAAAGCATTTCATCAGGAATTTGATCACCTGCATCCATAATCCAGATATGAGCCCACATGCCACTCACTACACATGAAAAAAGTTCCCTCCCTCGAACAGCGCGGCCAAGCCCCATGAACCATTGGATGTATCATATGCAACAGCTTGGGAGTCAGAGAAGCTCGGTGCAGCATTTTAAATTGCACATATAGGAAACGGGTTACGCGAGCCAAACATGCATTCTGGAACAAAACACACAGAGCCCAATGGACCAACATTGTATATCATGCTAGAGCAAAGCAACATATCACAAGATAGAATATTATAACTATAGCTTAGTATACACAACCTAACAAGGCATTGAATTTCAAAGTGTGGCACAGCATGAAAAACATTGCATATGGTAGCATAGCACGAGCACAGAGGAAAAACGTGGCATAGTGTTACGTGCCGGACAAATTAGGATCACACCAGGAAAGTTCCATGTCCCAAAAAAGATGGGTGCTGGCTGGGTGGGGTAAAAAGTACCAAGGATAATCCCCCCTACCCACACGTTTTTGGAAGACCTTTTCTACTCTAAGATAAGAAGAGCCTGGCCAAGATGTATACATTCTCCATGGAAACAATGGTGGGTTCCAGAATATAACTTTCACGCCCGGTGGTGGGACGGGGACAGGATTTAACAGGCCGCCAGTCCAAGCGAGGGCCTCAGTCCGGGCTGCGGGACGTTAAATCCTGTGCCCGCCCTGCCCGGGCGTAAAAGTTATTCACACCCCGATATTTCCCGGGGTGCGCATAGTTTTCATTTTTTTTCTTCCACTGGGAGTCATTTCCTTTCAGAAAGGAAAAAAATGTCCGTCCCCATTAAAATAAAAAGGGACAAAGTACATTTTCTATTTTTATGGTGGCGACCATTATTTGACTTTATTTTGGTACGTAAAAGCGCAAAAAGCCATCAGCAGCCCAGGATTTCCCAGGGTGCGGATAGTTTTCTCTTTGTTTTTTATTCCAAAGGGAGATGAGCTCAGCTTAATTTCCCATCGGAATGAAAAAAAAAGTTTTAAAAAATGGCCGCCGCCATAAAACAGAAAAGAGACTAAGTGCCTTTTTGGATGACGGTGGCCATGAAAAACATGTTAAAAATTGCCTGTTAACATTTGCGCTCGGGAAAGGCAGATTCTGATTGATCAGATTGCCTTTCCCGGGTGCGAATATGGAATGACTACCTGTACACAGTGCATCACATGCTGATCTAGCACACTCTCCCTCTCTCTCTCTCTCACTCTCCCCTCTTTCTCTTTCTATGCTCAGTTTCACTCTGTGTCAGTCTTTCTCTGTTGCTGAGAGCGGCGATACACTCTCTATATTCACTCTCTCAGTGTGGTTTGGTACATTCTCGCTGCCTCTGTCAGTGCAGTCTGTTTCTCGCTGACTTTCTCAATTTGCTCGCTCTCTCTCTAGCTCTCTACCTCTTCATATATTAGTGTGGTCCTGCTGACTCCGGTCTTCCTGTCTCTCGCAGAGTCAGTGCAGTCTGCTACTTGCAGGCTCTCTCTCAGTATGGTCTGTTTTTCGTTCTCCCCAGTCTCCTCTCTCCCCCGCTCCCTCTCCCTCTATCTCTCTCACCATCACTCTCACCTTCTCCCTCGTCTTACATGTCCCTCTCCTGCTCTTTCTTCTCTCTCTTGTCCGTCTCTCACTCCTCCCTCTCGCTCTCTATAAGCCTCCCTCTTTGTCTATTAATCCCTCTACCTCTACACGAGTCTTTCTCCTTCTCCCTGTCTGTATGTTTCTCACTTTTTGCCCCTCTCTTTCTATCTCTCATGCTCTCTCTCCCTCTCCATGTCTCTCAATTAATCATTGCCCTGAGTGCTCACAAAAGAAACAGATCATTGGTTTTGATCGCAGCGTATCCCTTTCCAAGAAAGTACATTTTACGTTACAAAATGATGTTATCAGGGCAGAAAAAGCTATTAAAAAATTACATTATTTGATTGTACTAACTTTGTAAAAGGGCACTTCTTAAAATGGCACATTGTTTCGTTCTAATGATCACTTCCAGTACAAACTTTCGCCATAATAAGAAGTCTACACTTGTCTTACTGAGCAAAGCACATTACCAAAACCTAGAATAACCATACATTATTTCTTGTTCTATTCTTTTGAAAGGGGACACATGGCACCAAATATGGTTCCTGGCTGCTTTGTGTGCAATTAAAGAGTATTTTGGGAACATAAGAATGACCACAGATCTTTATACTTGACAAATATTTGACAATTTGACAAATATGTCTGTGATAAAAGGGTTGCATGTTTAAAACACTAAGGGGCCAATTCATAGAATCTGGCACAGATGTAGCGCACGCGGCTGGCGCAGAGAGCGAGCATGCGCCAGCGTGCGCCAAACAGCATTTAGGCGCAATGCGTAATCATGGATTTCCCAAGCCATTTGCAGGCGTGGCGCAGCGAACATCCAGCAGTGCCAATTACGCCCCCAAGAATGCCCCTTGCTCGAGAAAAAGCAATAGAAATCCCCAATACGGCACAAAGGGCCGTGCTAACCCTGGACCAGCTTACTGCACCCCTACACCGTAATCTTGTGAAAAACTACGTGTAGCCCGCTCGCGGCAGCCAAAACGTGTGAAAATCTACTCGTGCACCCCCTTGAATATGGTGGCTGGGGGGTGGGGGTGGTGGTAGACATGGGTGGGAGCCTGGTGGGGGCTGCCCATGGTGGCTGGGGGGTGGGGGTGGGTGGGAGACATGAGTGGGGGCTTGGTGGGGGCTGCCCATGGTGGCTGGGGGGTGGGGGTGGTGGTAGACATGGGTGGGAGCCTGGTGGAGGGTGCCCCACAGTGCTGGGGGGTGGGGTGGGTGGGAGACATGAGTGGGGGCCTGGTGGAGGCTGCCCATGGTGGCTGGGGGGTGGGGGTGGTGGGAGACATGGGTGGGGGCCTGGTGGAGGGTGCCCCACACTGCTGGGGGGGAGTGGGGGTGGGAGACATGAGTGGGGGCCTGGTGGAGGCTGCCCATGGTGGCTGGGGGGTGGGGGTGGTGGTAGACATGGGTGGGAGCCTGGTGGGGGTTGCCCATGGTGGCTGGGGGGTGGGGGTGGGTGGGAGGCATGAGTGGGGGCCTGGTGGGGGCTGCCCATGGTGGCTGGGGGGTGGGGGTGGTGGTAGACATGGGTGGGAGCCTGGTGGAGGTTGCCCCACAGTGCTGGGGGGTGGGGTGGGTTGGTAGACATGAGTGGGGGCCTGGTGGAAGCTGCCCCTGCACTGCTGGGGGTGGGGGCGATAGGGGACATGAGTGGGGGCCTGGTGGAGGCTGCACCACAGTGCTGGGGGGTGGGGTGGGTGGGAGAAATGAGTGGGGGCCTGGTGGAGGCTGCCCCTGCACTGCTGGGGGTGGGGGTGATAGGGGACATGAGTGGGGGCCTGGTGGAGGGTGCCCCTGCACTGCTGGGGGGTGGGGGTGGTGATAGACATGGGTGGGAGCCTGGTGGGGGCTGCCCATGGTGGCTGGGGGGTGGGGTGGGTGGGAGACATGAGTGGGGGCCTGGTGGAGGCTGCCCCTGCACTGCTGGGGGGTGGGGGTGGGTGGGAGACATGAGTGGGGGCCTGGTGGGGGCTGCCCATGGTGGCTGGGGGGTGGGGGTGGTGGTAGACATGGGTGGGAGCCTGGTGGAGGGTGCCCCACAGTGCTGGGGCGTGGGGTGGGTGGGAGACATGAGTGGGGGCCTGGTGGAGGCTGCCCATGGTGGCTGGGGGGTGGGGGTGGTGGGAGACATGGGTGGGGGCCTGGTGGAGGGTGCCCCACACTGCTGGGGGGGGTGGGGGTAGGAGACATGAGTGGGGGCCTGGTGGGGGCTGCCCATGGTGGCTGGAGGGTGGGGGTGGTGGTAGACATGGGTGGGAGCCTGGTGGAGGTTGCCCCACAGTGCTGGGGGGTGGGGTGGGTGGTAGACATGATTGGGGGCCTGGTGGAGGCTGCCCCTGCACTGCTGGGGGTGGGGGTGATAGGGGACATGGGTGGGGGCCTGGCGGAGGCAGCACCACAGTGCTGGGGGGTGGGGTGGGTGGGAGAAATGAGTGGGGGCCTGGTGGGGGCTGCCTATGGTGGCTGGGGGGTGGGGGTGGTGGTAGACATGGGTGGGAGCCTGGTGGAGGGTGCCCCACAGTGCTGGGGTGTGGGGTGGGTGGTAGACATGAGTGGGGGCCTGGTGGAGGCTGCCCCTGCACTGCTGGTGGTGGGGGTGATAGGGGACATGAGTGGGGGCCTGTTGGAGGGTGCCCCGGCACTGCTGGGGGGTGGGGGTGGTGGTGGTGGTAGACATGGGTGGGAGCCTGGTGGGGGCTGCCCATGGTGGCTGGGGGGTGGGGGTGGTGGGAGACATGAGTGGGGGCCTGGTGGAGGCTGCCCCACAGTGCTGGGGGGTGGGGGTGGTGGTAGACATGGGTGGTAGCCTGGTGGGGGCTGCCCATGGTGGCTGGGGGGTGGGGGTGGGTGGGAGACATGAGTGGGGGCTTGGTGGGGGCTGCCCATGGTGGCTGGGGGGTGGGGGTGGTGGTAGACATGGGTGGGAGCCTGGTGGAGGTTGCCCCACAGTGCTGGGGGGTGGGGTGGGTTGGTAGACATGAGTGGGGGCCTGGTGGAAGCTGCCCCTGCACTGCTGGGGGTGGGGGCGATAGGGGACATGAGTGGGGGCCTGGTGGAGGCTGCACCACAGTGCTGGGGGGTGGGGTGGGTGGGAGAAATGAGTGGGGGCCTGGTGGAGGCTGCCCCTGCACTGCTGGGGGTGGGGGTGATAGGGGACATGAGTGGGGGCCTGGTGGAGGGTGCCCCTGCACTGCTGGGGGGTGGGGGTGGTGGTAGACATGGGTGGGAGCCTGGTGGGGGCTGCCCATGGTGGCTGGGGGGTGGGGTGGGTGGGAGACATGAGTGGGGGCCTGGTGGAGGCTGCCTCTGCACTGCTGGGGGGTGGGGGTGGGTGGGAGACATGAGTGGGGGCCTGGTGGGGGCTGCCCATGGTGGCTGGGGGGTGGGGGTGGTGGTAGACATGGGTGGGAGCCTGGTGGAGGGTGCCCCACAGTGCTGGGGGGTGGGGTGGGTGGGAGACATGAGTGGGGGCCTGGTGGAGGCTGCCCATGGTGGCTGGGGGTGGGGGTGGTGGGAGACATGGGTGGGGGCCTGGTGGAGGGTGCCCCACACTGCTGGGGGGGGTGGGGGGTGGGAGACATGAGTGGGGGCCTGGTGGAGGCTGCCCCTGCACTGCTGGGGGGTGGGGGTGGTGGTAGACATGGGTGGGAGCCTGGTGGGGGCTGCCCATGGTGGCTGGGGGGTGGGGGTGATAGTGGACATGAGTGGGGGCCTGGTGGAGGGTGCCCCACACTGCTGGGGGGGGGGTGGGAGACATGAGCAGGTGTGCAGGGTAGTCCCCTGTTTTGTGGGCTGCCTGCAGGGGCCGTGGAGGGTGTACAGGGAACACCTGTGAGGACCCACCCAGCCTAATCGCGTGTGTAACTTCCCGCGCACCCCTGTAATACACGTACCCAGCCAAATCGCGTGTGATAATTCCCGCGCACCCCTGTAATACACGTACCCAGCCAAATCGCGTTTGATTATTCCCGCACACCCCTGTAATACACGTACCCAGCCAAATCGCGTGTGATAATTCCCGCGTACCCCTGTAATACACGTACCCTGGCTAATCGCGTGTAAAACTTCACGCGTACCCCTGTCATACACGTACCCAGCCAAATCGCGTGTGACTATTCCCGCGTACCCCTGTAATACACGTACCCTGGCTAATCGCGTGTAAAACTTCACGCGTATCCCTGTCATACACGTACCCTGGCTAATCGCGTGTAAAACTTCCCGCGTACCCCTGTAATACACTTACCCTGGCTAATCGTATGTAAAACTTCCCGCGTACCCCTGATATGAACGTTACCCGCTTTGTGTTCCTTGTTTGGCAGCCCTGTAAACTGGTCCAGGGTTAGCGCAGCCCTTTGCGATGATTTAGCGATTTTGATGGCTTTTCCTTGCGCGAGGGCGTTCTTGGGGGCGTTACTAGCGCTGCTGCGGGGTCGCTGCGATACTCTGCGCCACGGCTGGTTTGGGAGCCTAAAATCCATGAATACGCTGTGCGCGGAAATCGGTTTTGGCGCACGCGCCTGGCGCAGACAATCGCACGCGGACACTCTGCGCCAGCCGCTTGCCACACTTTTCTGCGAAATTCTATGAATTACCCTGTTAATGGGGCCTTTAGCCTCCTATCTGTCCTTCCTACTGAGCAAATGACAATCCACCCTGCTCCTTTGCATCTTGCTGCAACCTGAATGTTCCATATTAAAGCAGGGCTTATGAAATATGCTGCGCCTAAAATGCTAGCTGCAATTTATGTCTGCCAATTCTGCCTAATCCTGTATTTATTTATTTTTACTTTTAAACTAAGAATGTGCAAAAGATTATGCCAACTTCAAAATGGACGAGGCACGCTCGTGGTCCACAGCTGCCTTTTCTAAAGCCGTGTTATTCCTGTGTTGCACAACTGTTCAAGTGAATTTACCTTTGAGAGCAAAGGGCTTTATTAATAACAATTTAACATTTATATAGTGCCACGAACCCTGAGGTATCTGAGCGCTGCTTACTCTTACCCATGGTGTCTGGTGCTCATTTATCGACCTCGGAAGGATGAAAGGCTGAGTTTGGCACTGCGGGGATTCAAACCTGCGTCAGCAAGTTCTGCACAGATGTCAAAGCAAGCGCTCTACTCGCTGTGCTATATGACCGGATACCATTATACATGAAAATGCCATTAAAAAAGATCAAACCGAACAGAGCATTGTTGATGGTGCAGGGGTTTAGATGCACTAGAAGCGTAAACTTTGTAATGTCTGCTAATTCCACTCATTGGACTCCAGCAATCTTTCTAGTGGAATAAGGTGGGGGTTTATTGCCATTTCAAGGCTTTTGCACAGTAAGGGCCAGTGCAGGCGTTGAAGTCTGGAGCAGGTATCAGCTCTCTTGAATACGGAAGCAATGGGCCTTATGTGGGAGACCTGCCACGAGGCTAACAAGGGCTGCCAATTCTACACGCATGGAAGCAGCTGAGGCTGGAGTCACATGTAGGAAACACTGTAAGGGGATCAGTGGAAGAAGAGGGAGGCGCAGTGATCAGGAAACAGAACTCTTCCCAAGGGGAACACTGGAGCTTCAGACACAACAGGAGAAGTAACATCACCGAAACTCGCTGCTGCCAATTACCACTGCGATCTTTCTTTCTTTTCTTCTTTCTTTCTTTCTTTCTTTCTTTCTTTCTTTCTTTCTTTCTTTCTTTCTTTCTTTCTTTCTTTCTTTCTTTCTTTCTTTTTTTCTCTCTTTCTTTCTTTCTTTCTTTCTTCGGAGGTGTGGGCGGACCCACGCAGGCGCTTCCCCATCCTAAAGGATGATGTGCACCAGACCCACCAATCAATACTTAGCTTACATAAACTCACAACTCCTCCCACCGCCCCGTCTGCCTCACAAAATCCAACATCACACTGCTCCTCCTCCTGCCTCTCACCCCGTCACCTCCCAGCAAAGTCCTCCCACTCAGCTCAGCCACACCTGGCGCAGTGATCTATTACCTATTAGTACCCGGCGAGGGCGCAATCAGAATGCAAGAGCCATTCTGATTGGCCCTAGCCGAGTCATTACCAGGCCGGGAATCCCTCTGTCGGGATTCCACGGCCTTTGTCCCCGGCGGGGGGCGTGGCAGCCCCTCAGCCAATGAGGAAGCTCGAAGCGGGGCCATCCCCACTCCGAGCATCCCCGGCTGAGAGGCTGCCTTCCCCCCCCGCCGGGGACTCTGGTAAGCTTTTTTTTTTTTTCCTACCCTCCCTCCCTCCTCCCTGCCCTCCCCGCCCCACTTACCTTTTTGCTGCTGCGTCCCCGCTGGGGAACAATTGCAGGCTCCAGCAGTGTGGAGACACACGGCTCGAGGCTTTTTTGGGAGCGGATGCGCTGGGAACACTTGTGTTCCCAGCACGTCCGCTCCCGATGGCTGCCATGGAAAGGGAAAACGGACTCCCGTTTTTCCTTTCCCGGCGGCCATTTTCTTGGTCGTTTTTTTTTTCCCTGTCCCGAAACGCTGCGGCTTTTTGGGACAGAAAAAAAATTCTTTTAGTGCCCCGGTCACGGACATAATGCGGGCCGGGGTACTAAAAGAAATATGACCCTCGCGGCGGGGGCATTACCGACTCAGGTAATTATGGTAATTATAACTATGGGCCCCGGGGCATTACCTGAGTTGGTAATGCCCCCGCCGCTCGGGTCATATTGCTTAAATATCTGCCACACTACAAGTACCATCCTTTATCTCAATGTAACACGTGTATGCATCTACTGTAAGCTTTACTTTGCAACGTACTAAACATTTCTGAAACCTGCATCCGCACCTTGATGAATTCGGGTTTAGTGTGCTCTACAAAAGCCAACAATAAATAAATAAATAAATAAATAGTGGTGAACAACTCAGTCCTAGCCAGCTGTTCTTTATATACACCGATGAACCAGAAGATGCAACTCTGCATCTCCCAACATAATTGCTCCTCCTAGCACGGTTGCTGACGCTATGCTCAAGCGAGCGTCAGAAACCAAGACGCCAATACCATGCGTACAGCAACATTTTGTCATGTCTGCTGCCCAACATCGGGATTCTTGTTCACCTGAGCCCGCATCCTTCTGATCCTGTGTGATGTTGCCCGAGGCATGGTTTCAAGTAATGATCAAACCCTGCGGACACAAAATAAAAGTGGTGGTGTCAAGGAGGATAAAGATCAGCAAGGCTCCTTTATATAGGAGTAATAGAAGAATTGACTCCTCTCACTAAGCTTTTGGCCCCCATAACACATACAAAATTCAAATGTATACAAATTTGACAAAACAAAATGTAACCTGGAATTCTCTGGCAATGGTCATAATAGTTTTCATCTGATTAATTCTTTAGCCTGTTTTAGTCATTAGTGACTATTTTGTAATGAATATAACTTAGATAGTACAACTTGTTGCGCAACCGTTCATGTGAATTTACCTTTGAGAGCTTCAGGGCTCCACATAATATTTGAAAATGTTTAAAGAAAATGACATGTATTTACTATTTCTGTGTGTTTATGATCCTGGCCTGTTTTCAAGTTTGTGTTTCAAAACTCATACCTTTGCATTAACAACCATCTCAGAGGCTAACTTTATGATTGCAGATGTGAAAACCTTCCGAGTTTATGTCTTGCACACTATGCACAGGTTCTCTTTTTTACTGTGTATTTGCATTTATTTGGTTTGTATAGCACTTTCGTCAAAGCGATTTCACAGCAAATATAAAAATATTCGGTACAAGATCATGAGACAAGGTACAAAATTTAAGATACCGTTATAAAGAGTGAGTAAGAGAATGGAACAGGTAAACTTTTAGTTGAGACTGGAAGGCATTTAAGGAGGAGGCAGAGTGAAAGTGTAGGGGAAGGGTGCTCCAGCGCTTAAGGCCAAGAAGAGCAAAGGAACGGATACAAGAAGAAGCTCTGGCCGGTTTCGGGACAGAGAGAAAAAAAGCTATTGTGTTATAGTTTGTATAAAAATAAAACAAATCTTTCACAAAATGTGCACACATTTACAAATACAAACATTTCAAATACTAAATTAATTCTGAAAAACTTACATTGATTTCATTATCAATTGAATACAACCCCTATTCAACATTATTAAACATTTGATTCTAAAATTTCATAGAATTGGATAAAAAATCGACATAATTCTAAAATCAAGGATGTTCAATGACCTTTATGAATCTAAACCACAAGTGGGCCACTGTCATTTCAGAGTATATGTGAGTGATTTAGCAAAATACACAAAACGTAAGTCTAGGGTTTCCTTACATTCGGTAAGAAGTTGTTTAAGGGATTCCTGTGAATTCATATTTTTGCCCAGACTGCAGTACCCTTGTGCCTTGGGAATGTGTAATCATATTCCTAGTACTTCTCTAATTGGTGCAAGCTTAAATGTAAATCTCATATGCGCCTCTTAAAACATACTTGCTGGAAAACGATCAGTTACTTCGACAGCACCTTTCTTGGGCGCTCTATTTCGGCAAGACCTCTAAACAATGGGTATGAATACAGCGACTCCCCAGTGTGGATCCAGTCCTTCTCATAAAGTTTCTGTGAACTTTTACTGGATTTTGCTATTAAGGACTCCAAGTCCATGTCCAATCCCGCCAATATGATGCTGTTAAAACCAGCAGAATTATCCACGCCCACCATTGACTTATTCAGCAAATTGGTCGTTAGATCTTCAAATAAGAAGCTTTGGACCGGATCAACAATTTTCAAGTACACCTGGAGACGTTTCCATACCCAGGTAGCTTCTATGCAGATCAGTCCTAACTCAAATCCAATTACACTATTTGGCACAGACAATGGCAGCCGCAGCAACATTTTCTACATATTACCTTTTTAAAAGACGTCCCCACATTGTCATTTTCAAGCTCCAGACCATACAATAATGTCTGGACAATTTCAAATGATAGTATCTGAGTAATGGACGAATTGTGAATTTTCAAAATGTTAAAAAATTGCTTTAGCTGACTTTATAAGAGCTTTCATTTTTTGTCTATAATTACCTTCACATTTCTTTATTGAATGCGTACTTGAAAATGAAAATCCCATATATACGAATTAATTCACAAGTACAATTGTTCCCCAACCAACTACCATCTTATTATGTTCTGCACTCTTTTCTTTGAAAATATAAAACTATGCAACAGTTCCAGATGACTCATCTGGGCTCCTGTTTGAGGAAAGTGTTAGGGTATGATCACACTGTTCCCGTGAGCCACCATGTTCCCACTTTGTAGCTCTTCCATAGAAAACTTGAAAAAAGGAAGAGTATCCGATCCGGAGCCATACCCCTAAGTTGCATTTGTTTCTTTCTGGGGGTGTTTTATATCTGCAGTTTTGACAAATGATTATGCCATTTTTTAATATTTGGGACTTGCAAAAAATGTGGCCTACCTAATGTCTTGTAAAGTCATATAATGGGCTTCATTACGAGTTCGGCGTTAGAGTAAAAAGTGATAGTAATTCCGTTACAGTCACTTTCTTTGTCGTTAGTGCCATTGCTGCCACTTTTACCGCACAACAGAATATCAAGTTTGGAGATTGTGTGGAGGATTCACCTCCAGCAAAATGCTGAAGAGGAATCCTCCACTCTTCCTCCAAAAAATGGGTGAATTTAAAATGCGGTATTAGCACGAGTAGTAAATCCACCAGAAATCTCCATGGGGTTCTGTGGAATGCAAAAATGGGGATGTACATTGCGTTATTACCTCTAGTAGTAAATCCACTAGAAATCTCCATGGAGTCCTATGGAATGCAAAAATGGGGATTTACATTGCGGTATTACCTTTAGTAGTAAATCCACCAGAAATCTCCATGGAGTCCTGTGGAATGCAAAAATGGGGATGTACATTGCGTTATTACCTCTAGTAGTAAATCCACTAGAAATCTCCATGGCTTCTGTGGAATGCAAAAATGGGGATGTACATTGGTTTATTACCTCTAGTAGTAAATCCACTAGAAATCTCCATGGAGTCCTGTGGAATGCAAAAATGGGGATTTACATTGCATTATTACCTCTAGTAGTAAATCCACCAGAAATCTCCATGGGGTTCTGTGGAATGCAAAAATGGGGATGTACATTGCTTTATTACCTCTAGTAGTAAATCCACTAGAAATCTCCATGGAGTCCTATGGAATGCAAAAATGGGGATTTACATTGCGGTATTACCTCTAGTAGTAAATCCACCAGAAATCTCCATGGAGTCCTATGGAATGCAAAAATGGGGATGTACATTGCGTTATTACCTCTAGTAGTAAATCCACTAGAAATCTCCATGGAGTCCTATGGAATGCAAAAATGGGGATGCACATTGCGGTATTACCTCTAGCAGTAAATCCACCAGAAATCTCCATGGATTCCTATGGAATGCAAAAATGGGGATTTACGTTGCGGTATTACCTCTAGCAGTAAATTCACTAGAAATGTCCATGGAGTCCTACGGAATGGAAAAATGGGGATTTACGTTGCGGTATTACCTCTAGTAGTAAATCCACCAGAAATCTCCATGGAGTCCTATGGAATACATAAATGGGGATTTACATTGTCCTACCACCGTTCAAAATTCTGTGGTAATGTCAATGGGCTGCGCGGTGCTAATGGTAAATGAGGTTTGCTGTAAATCGGCAGATTTACCACCAAATTCGAATTAAGGCTCAATGTCCTTCATAGCTTCCGTTTCTATGCTCCTTATCACACAAAACCTGATTTGAAATTTACAAATTCACAGCAAGGCCATACGTGGCCATTTGATTTGTATTACGGGTAGTGAGTGATTTGAAAATGCAAATGCATGCATCAAGTTAATGCATGTACCCTAACCTGCATCCTTGCCCTTGGAAAGCAAATGTGCATGTCATCCTAATGTCTGTAGGGCAAAACAATAAAGTGATGCAGTAAAAACCAGAATGAGTTTATTTATTTATTGTGCATTTGAAGGCGCTTTATACAGCAGAATTGTGCTTTTTATGAAAACTCTAAGATCATTGATGTGGCTTCTCTCGTCAAGTACCATGCTACTGCATGTATACGTGAATGGTGCATTAATGCGGCCCCAATACATTAACATGTAGTTAGTCATACCAAAGTACATTTATATTCGCTCACTGGTTTTCCGAAGAGTGTACAAATACTTTGTGATATGAATGTGTCAGAGAAGTCTGCAGTTGTAAACATTGCTTCATTTTCATTTCATTTAAAATCACCAATATTCTCAATGTGCAGGCCAATAGTAACCTCTTCTACTAATATGACTGATCCATTTTCCCAATAAGCCAAACATTTTAGTGCACACACATCCAAAGTCAGCTGCCTATAAACATAGTATGTTACCAATTACGCATTATAACAGATTTGATCCTAGAAGCACACAATGGCCCTCATTACGACCCTGGCGTTGGACCATGGTGCTAATAGCACCATGGTCCATGCCGGTAACTTACCGACTCCGCCATGGCGGAATGGGGAATTACCGCCACATTCCGAGGTTGGCGGGACGGTAATTCCCCATGCCGCCATGGCCCTTCCCCATTCCCATTTTTGCCCCATAGGGCTCAATGGGAATGTGGAAGGCGCTAAGTACGGTGCCGCAAATTGCGGCACCGTACTTAGCACCAAGGTCCCTTTGCGGGTTGGTTTTTAACGCCTGCAAAAAGCAGGCGTTAAAATCGCCAACCCGCAAAGGGTCTTCGTAATCAGGCGTTAAGGGGTTAACGGCGCCGCCACCTTTTACGGAGCTGTTAACCCCTTAATGCCAGGGTTGTAATGAGGGCCATTAATGAGTTTTTTTTAATGAAAATGCGTTATGCCACATTCCTTGCTTTTGAGCACAATGATAACAGCTGTTACTATTACCTAATGAAAGGCTACTCAACTTATCAACCTTGGAAGGATGAAGGGCTGAGCCAGGCCTTCAGGATTCGAACTTGCGAAGCAGACGGTGAGGTGAGCAGTGGCGGGTCCAGACTCTTTTGACTGAAGTGGCCCAAGTAGGGCACTGACTTATGCAAGGGTGATATGATATGATATGATATGGCTTTTATAAAGCTACTATACTCAAGTATTTCAAGGCGTGAAGAGGCAAGGGAGGGGAAACAGAGGGAAGGCCGAGACAATGATCCCACTAGGCCAAGTGACATTGAGATTGCGCAAGTGCAGGGGAAGGGGGATGGGGAAAAGTGCGGTGGGGGGTAGTGGGAGCCCACACACCCACATAATGATCATAGTTTAGGATAATGGAGTGGCACCTGGGGTGGCCAATCAGATTCATGTGGTAGCACGTGCCAATGGTGATCCAGTAGTTGGCCAATATATGACCCCATTAAGGTACTTGATCAATGTGAGTGGTCGTAAAATGGGCTCTAGATACGCTCATCCGGACCCTTTAAGAATGGCAACTATTAAGATTTGGGGCTATAAACATGAACTCAAGACCAACATTAAGGCTGCTGTTGCCTGGTCATGCTATAAATTGCGGCGGAGGTAACAGAAGACTGGGTGCAAAGATGAAGGGGTTGTGGCCAAGCAGACAGAAGACAAGACATTTGATTTTTAGGTCCGCAGGAGCCAAACCTTCTTGGTTCCCAGTGTGGTCTGACCAGAGGAATCAAAAGAAATGTTTATTACAGAATCGCTGCATGCCCTGGAGACATGCCTTTTGTCTTCCGCACCTTGGACCCAGCAGACGTTTTCGAGGCTAGTCAGCCGTCGGTGTTAGTTGTTAGTTCAAAGCATTTCATCAGGAATTTGATCACCTTCATCCATAATCCAGATATGAGCCCACATGCCACTCACTACACATGAAAAAAGTTCCCTCCCTCGAACAGCGCGGCCAAGCCCCATGAACCATTGGATTTATCATATGCAACAGCTTGGGAGTCAGAGAAGCTCGGTGCAGCATTTTAAATTGCACATATAGGAATGCATTCTGGAACAAAACACACAGAGCCCAATGGACCAACATTGTATATCATGCTAGAGCAAAGCAACATATCACAAGATAGAATATTATAACGATAGCTTAGTATACACAACCTAACAAGGCATTGAATTTCAAAGTGTGGCAGGGCATGAAAAACATTGCATATGGTAGCATAGCACGAGCACAGAGGAAAAACGTGGCATAGTGTTACGTGCCGGACAAATTAGGATCACACCAGGGAAGTTCCATGTCCCAAAAAAGATGGGTGCTGGCTGGGTGGGGTAAAAGTACCAAGGATAATCCCCCCCTACCCACACGTTTTTGGAAGACCTTTTCTACTCTAAGATAAGAAGAGCCTGGCCAAGATGTATACATTCTCCATGGAAACAATGGTGGGTTCCAGAATATAACTTTCACGCCCGGTGGTGGGACGGGGACAGGATTTAACAGGCCGCCAGTCCAAGCGAGGGCCTCAGTCCGGGCTGCGGGACGTTAAATCCTGTGCCCGCCCTGCCCGGGCGTAAAAGTTATTCACACCCCGGGATTTCCCGGGGTGCGCATAGTTTTCATTTTTTTTCTTCCACTGGGAGTCATTTCCTTTCAGAAAGGAAAAAAATGTCAAATAAAATGTCCGTCCCCATTAAAATAAAAAGGGACAAAGTACATTTTCTATTTTTATGGTGGCGACCATTATTTGACTTTATTTTGGTACGTAAAAGCGCGAAAAGCCATCAGCACCCCAGGATTTCCCAGGGTGCGGATAGTTTTCTCTTTGTTTTTTATTCCAAGGGGAGATGAGCTCAGCTTAATTTCCCATCGGAATGAAAAAAAAAGTTTTAAAAAATGGCTGCCGCCATAAAACAGAAAAGGGACTAAGTGCCTTTTTGGATGACGGTGGCCATGAAAAACATGTTAAAAATTGCCTGTTAACATTTGTGCTCGGGAAAGACAGATTCTGATTGATCAGATTGCCTTTCCCGGGTGCGAATATGGAATGACTACCTGTACACAGTGCATCACATGCTGATCTAGCACACTCTCCCTCTCTCTCTCTCTCACTCTCCCCTCTTTTTCTTTCTATGCTCAGTTTCACTCTGCGTCAGTCTTTCTCTGTTGCTGAGAGCGGCGATACACTCTCTATATTCACTCTCTCGGCGTGGTTTGGTACATTCTCGCTGCCTCTGTCAGTGCAGTCTGTTTCTCGCTGTCTTTCTCAATGTGCTCGCTCTCTCTCTCGCTCTCTACCTCTTCATATATTAGTGTGGTCCTGCTGACTCCGGTTTTCCTGTCTCTCGCAGAGTCAGTGCAGTCTGGTACTTGCAGGCTCTCTCTCAGTATGGTCTGTTTTTCGTTCTCCCCAGTCTCCTCTCTCCCCCGCTCTCTCTCCCTCTAACTCTCTCACCATCACTCTCACCTTCTTCCTCGTCTTACATGTCCCTCTCCTGCTCTTTCTTCTCTCTCTTGTCCGTCTCTCACTCCCCCCTCTCGCTCTCTATGAGCCTCTCTCTTTGTCTATTAATCCCTCTACCTCTACACGAGTCTTTCTCCTTCTCCCTGTCTGTATGTTTCTCACTTTTTGCCCCTCTCTTTCTATCTCTCATGCTCTCTCTCCCTCTCCATGTCTCTCAATTAATCATTGCCCTGAGTGCTCACAAAAGAAACAGATCATTGGTTTTGATCGCAGCGTACCCCTTTCCAAGAAAGTACATTTTACGATACAAAATGATGTTATCAGGGCAGAAAAAGCTATTAAAAAAAGACATTATTTGATTGTACTAACTTTGTAAAAGGGCACTTCTTAAAATGGCACATTGTTTCGTTCTAATGATCACTTCCAGTACAAACTTTCGCCATAATAAGAAGTCTACACTTGTCTTACTGAGCAAAGCACATTACCAAAACCTAGAATAACCATACATTATTTCTTGTTCTATTCTTTTGAAAGGGGACACATGGCACCAAATATGGTTCCCGGCTGCTTTGTGTGCAATTAAAGAGTATTTTGGGAAGAATGACCACAGATCTTTATACTTGACAAATATTTGACAATTTCACAAATATGTCTGTGATAAAAGGGTTGCATGTTTAAAACACTAAGGGGCCAATTCATAGAATCTGGCACAGATGTAGCGCACGCGGCTGGCGCAGAGAGCGAGCATGCGCCAGCGTGCGCCAAACAGCATTTAGGCGCAATGCGTAATCATGGATTTCCCAAGCCATTTGCAGCCGTGGCGCAGAGAACATCCAGCAGTGCCAATTACGCCCCCAAGAATGCCCCTTGCGCGAGAAAAAGCAATAGAAATCCCCAATACGGCACAAAGGGCCGCGCTAACCCTGGACTAGCTTACTGCACCCCTACACCGTAATCCTGTGAAAAACTACGTGTAGCCCGCTCGCGGCAGCCAAAATGTGTGAAAATCTACTCGTGCACCCCCTTGAATATGCGTACCCCGCTCACGCCAGACAAAATGCGTGAAAATATACTTGTGCACACCCTTGAATACACGTACCCCGCTTGCGCCAGCCAAAAAGCGTAAAAATCTCCCTGCGCACCCCTTGCATATGTGTATCCCACTTACACGTGAAAATATCCCTGCACACCCCCTTGAATATGTGTACCCCGCACGCGGAAAGGGCTTTGCATGTGGTGGCAGGTGTTGTGGGCTGCCTGCGGGGCAATGCCAGGGGTGTTGGGTGGTCCCTTGTGGTGTGGACTGCCTGCGGGTCATGGTCAGAGGTGTTGGGTGGTTCCCTGTGGTGTGGGCTGCCTGCGGGTCATGGTCAGGGGTGATGGGCTGCCTGCGGGGCATGGTCAGGGGTGATGGGCTGCCTGTGGGGCATGGTCAGGGGTGTTGGGTGGTCCACTGTGGTGGGGGCTGCCTGCGGGTCATGGTCAGGGGTGACGGGCTGCCTGCGGGTCATGGGCAGGGGTGACAGGCTGCCTGCGGGGCATGGCCAGGGGTGTTGGGTGGTCCCCTGTGGTTTGGGCTGCCTGCGGGGCATGGTCGGGGGTGATGGGCTGACTGCGGGGCATGGCTATGCCCCGCAGGCAGCCCACACCACAGGGGACCACCCAACACCCCTGGCCATGCCACGCAGGCAGCCCACACCAGAGGGGACCACCCAACACCCCTGGCCATGCCCCGCAGGCAGCCCACACCACAGGAGACAACCCAACACCCATGGCCATGCCCCGCAGGCAGCCAATGACCCCTGGCCATGACCAGCAGGAAGCCCGTCACCCCTAGCCATGCCCCGCAGGCAGCCCACATGGCACCATGCACCTGCAAGTCCTGACTCATGACCCCCACCAGTGATGGGCACCTGCCAGCAGGCCCCGACTCATGTCCCCCACCCGTGATGGGAACCTGCCAGCAGGCCACAACTCATGGCCCCCACCAGTGATTGACACATGCCAGCAGGCTCCGACTCATGTGCTCTCAACCAACACATTGTCACAACATACATGCATGTAGAAATTGTCCACTCAAATGCCACCCCATACTGCCCCCCTCAGACCCACAGTGCAACTCCACACCCATCCATTGCCCCCACTTCCCAGTAGAGGCCCCATGGCATGTCATTCACAGAAGCACACATGCATACACCCAAAGACATGTCCGACATGGCCACACAGCAGGGACACCTGACTGAGGCAATGAAAACTGACACATGCACCAAACAAATGAGAGCAGACAACACAAATATATGAACTGATGAATATGTATTAAGAAACACAAATCTACCAATTGAAAAACAACCATGACAACGACAAATAAATTAATGTGAACTGAACAGAAATGCAAAATCCCAAAAATATATGTGATCCAAAAAAAATAGCAAATCCTCAAAGTGGTCCATGTCCAGAGTTAAAAAATCAGAATCCAAAGGGAAAATAAAAAAAAAAACATTCCTTCATGGGTGTAAATAAATAGAAGAAAACAATCCACAGTACCTGAACTATTCACAATGAAACTCTGAGCGTCCATGATCCCAAAACAAAATGAAACTTACCAAAAAACCGACAAGAATACAACTACATACAAAAAGTGGAGCAATGTCTGTGGACTCCAAATAAAAAAATAAAAAACGAAACCTAAGCCTAAATAACTATATACAATGGCAGTGGGCTAGTCCTACGGCTCACCATTCTTACCAAGAGTCTTGGCCAGGGCATCATCGAACTCTGAGTCTATTGCCCGGAGGCGGGACTGGGCTCTGTCCTCGAGGGCTCGCAGGGACGCCGACATGCTCTCCACCAACTCCCTGCGAGTCTCCTCGAGAAACTGTGCCTGTCTCAATGCCCGCCCCATGGAGTTCTCTGCCCTGACCATGGTGAGCCGTGCCCTCTCTGCCCGCTGTCGCTCTGCATCCATTTGCTGACCCATCCCCTGCCACACGGAAGACACACATAGTACATGGTCCTCCTGCCCTTCGGCCGATGCCTGCCCCTGTGATGTTGTATGCCCCGAGAGCCAGATGCCTCCTACGTCGAGCCTGGTGCTGCTGCCTTGATGTCATCGACCTGTGCCACCACTACTGGCTCCGGGATGCTGATGACCCCCAGGGCTGTCGTGGGAGTGCCCTGCTGTAAATTGCCTGCACATCCTCCATTGCCAGGGATCCTGTTGCTTGGGTGATCAACTCTGCTGAACCTCCTACTCCCGACTGTGGCAGAGATGGTATCTCCACCAGCCTGGCCGCGGTGGATGAGGCAGGTCCACAGGGTGCCCTGGTGGCATCTGGGCCGGAAGACGGCATGGAGGACGACTGGCTCATAGTTGGTGCAGAGGAGGAGAGGTTCGCAAGAGCGGCCAGCACATGGAGGAACCCTGCGACAATGTGCCGTCCTAGCCAGTTCAGGATGGCACACAGCTGTTTGTGATGATGTGCGTTGTCCTTCCTGGAATCACGCACATCATCACGAATCACACGCGTGTGCATCGTGACACTGACTATGACGGGCTCAACCCTGTCATGGATTGCCTCGTCTGTAGGTAGAGGAAGGTCAGTTGACGTGGACACATCCTCTACCTGTGGACGGACCTGGAATGAGGCATCCCTGCAGGTGCAGAGTGATGCAGTCGCTGAATCAGGGACAGGATTATGCACAGGGGCCTCTGCGGTGACCTGTGCTGCCTCCTGCCCCTGTACTGCACCACTTGCACCAGTGGAATCAACCCCACCAGGCCCCATGTGTGGGTCTAATGCAGCTCCTCCTCCTCACCCACCACCGACCTGGATGCCTCCGCACCGTCTTCCGCCTTGTCCTGCCCCTGTGGGTGCACACCTGCCCCTTCCACAGCTGAGGAGCCCACTTCCAACCTTTGCCTCTTGGGCCTCCCCTCGGCAGCTGAGGGCGAGAGTGACTGGGCCTGGCGTCCCCAGCCGATGGAGGCATCCACACAGCTTTTCTCCACAGCGCCATTTCCATCCTCTTCTTCACCTGCCACTGTGTAAAGGGAGACATTGAACACAAGCAAATGCACATGAGTGGCACTGTCATACGTCATAGCCATCATCACTTTCCACAACACACGGGTCCTTGCAAGCAACACACATGCACATACACCACTGCACAGTCATGCATCCGTCCGTGTCCACCTCCCATCACAGTGCAATCATGGACAGCTAGGCCACAACAGTCAAATGGCGTTTCCCAGTCACACACTCACCACTCAGTAACACGCACATGTACACCATGCATGTCCATGAGGGTGACATCAGCATCCATGATTCACACAACAGACATGGCCGGGTCCAGACACAGGCATGCAATCATGTGTGCTTATTCACATGCAGGTGCACAATATGCATAGCAACACACACACCATTGTTGTTGCACACATATGACCGGACTCACATGCTTTACTGTCATGTCCCTGCACACAGACATCCATACATGGGACATGGCAGACATACGTCCAAGGTGCACACACCTGGCACACCTCAACATGCACTACGCTGGAGATGAACACATGGACACTTACCACTCGACTCCGGACGGCTCTGCATCTCGAGGACCTGGTGGTGAAGTGATGGGTTTATGCGCTCCAGGACCCTCATCTGGATGTTGGTCAGCTGGTCCCGGCGCTCCACTTCTCCACGAGCTTCAATGAGGCACCGGGCCTTCCTGAGGGCCCTGGACTTGAAGTCCTCCCATCACTTCAGGACACGGTAGTAGTCGTGCGATGCAACCCCCTCCACGTTCCTGGCATCCACGATGTCCTTCCAGATCCTCCTCCGTCCATCCCTGTCAAGGCGTGAACTTGAGAAGAGGACATTATAATTCCCCAGGACTCTCTCCACCAGGATGTCAACTTCATTTTCAGTGAAGCTGGCAGCCCTCTTCCTCTCTGACTGGGGGTTGCCATTGGCCCCAGATGGTGTTGAGTTGGACATGGCAACCCCCGAGGCAGGTGTGGGTGGGCAACTTGGTCCTGGGGCTGGGCTGTGGAGCAATGGTACACCAGTCGGAAGTCTTCTGGGTCAGCAGAGGTGGTCTCAGGAACAGGATCCCTGGCTATGGCTTGCGTGCAGGCACCAAATAGCAGGGCATGTTGGCAGCAGGCAGGCTGGCAGCAGCAGATGGCTCGTAGGAGGCTGCTCAGGGCTCTGGGGGGCAGGTAAATGGCCTTCTGGGCAGGAGTGTGGTATTCCGTGTGTTGTCGCGTGGCCAGCTTGATGCAGAGTGAGTCCGCAAGTGAAAAAAAGCATGTGAGCGTGTAATCCGAGTTAAAGGTACTTAGCGCGTAAGTGACGTGACGCATGCGGGCGTTGCCTTCGCCAGGGATTAAAGGTCAGCGCAGGTAAGCAGTTCGCTGTACGTCCTTTTCGTAGAGACCGACCGCGTGTGTTACTTCTTCTTGTGGGTTAAAACATGATTACTTCACAGCACTTAAAGTTCGGGCTTCTTGTTTTGGTGGGGGAGTGTGAGAGTGGTTTTTCTTTTCCATGCAAGGCAGAGGGTGAGTCGCACACGCTTATTTTTCCAACTGTGGTTGCCCCTGTGTGTCGCGCACCCATTTTCGAGGTCAGAGTTGCCTGCGTGTTCCACGCATACGTATTTTTTGTGTCCCTCGGTGTCACAGCGTACTGCGGGAGGTTTATTCCATGCACATGGGCTACCGGGGGTTGTGTGCACCTTTATTATCATTTTTTGGGGTACTTCAGCATTGTGTGACCCGTCTTTTATAACCAGGGGTCACAGACAGCCTTGCAGGAGCACAGGCTCTAACATCACATACCCTGCTCCCTTCACCCCAATTGCCCAGGACAATTGTTGTGTGCACCTCCCATTGGCAACATACCATCTGTGCCATGGTTGGGAGGCCACCAAAAAGGAAGGGCGGCAAATCTGGGCGACCTCCCAAGGCTGGGCGTGGTGCGGTACCTGGCCGGGTGGCCAGGGAGTCCAGGGAGGCCAAGGTGGATACACAGGGGGACGTGGCCAGGGTGTACCGCCGGGGCAGGATGTCCAGCAAATAGCTGGGACAGCCATGCCACCACCCCCAGCGCCTCAGGGAGATGCTGCTGCTGCAGTCATCCCCAGCGCACATCTGACCACACAGGCAATGTCATCTGCTGGCAGGGCCCAACAGGTGGTAGAAGCTGCAGGTGCAGCTGTGGCAACCACCACCCAGGCTCGGGGTCACCCAGAGCAGGCTGCCTTGCCACAGGACTCCCAGGCAGATTTTCAGGGCAGGAAGGTCAAGGTAGCTGTGACCAAGGCACAGTTTTGACATCTGTTGCCCCAAGCAGCCGGGTGGTTGGAGCTGCATGGGCAGATGCAGCCGACACCACCCGGGCAGAGAGTCTGCCAGCCAGGACTAGGTTGGTCACAGCCCTTGGCACTGAGGCAGTTGTGCTTCTGGGTCCTGGTAACAGCACCCAGCAGCCAATCACACAATCCAGGCCTTCCGTCCTCATGCCAATTCCTACTCCCATTGGCCAGTCCACCATCGCTTCTGCCCCAAATGACCAGAGCAGCATTTGCATCTCAGGGTCCGCACAACCAGCGAAGAGGAGGAAGTGTACTTCTGCACATGAGGCTGGGACCCCAGACACGGCATCGGCCTGCGGCATGGCAAGGAAGAAGCTTTTCAATAAAGAGGAGCTGGACTTCCTTGTGGATTGCGTGTCGGCACACAACCGCGATATGCTGGTGGTGTCAGGTTGCCATTCTACGCCTGCCCAGCGTCAGGTCCACTGACAGTGCATTGCAGATGGTGTGAAAGCAATGGGATATGAGAGGCGCACAGCTCAGGATTGCTACAAGCTTTGGACTGACCTCCGATGCTGTGGAAAACAAAAGCGGGCCTCTAATTACTCCCTGACTCTGGTGACTGGCAGTGGGCCACCACCAGAGGAGGATGAACTTAATCCGCACGAGGAAATCGCTGCAGAGTTCATCAATCGGGGACAGATCCAGGGGGTGGGAGGGATGCTGGATTATGATGCAACGTCCGGTGAGTCTTGATGCGTGTGTGTCCAGCCCATGTGTGTTTTGCTTGTGTGATGTGTTGTGATTAACTGCCAGTTCAGGCTATGTATTAATGAGTGACATGTGTGACACATGCAATGCTTTACTGATGTGTGCTTGTCGTCATGCAGTCTGCATGCAGGACATGTGCTGTACACGGGGGCAGTCCTCATCACCACACATGCACCCTACTTACATGCAAGTCACTCGGCAGCCTCTCCTGTCTATGTACAGGCTCACTGACATGTCTGCATATAGCTTGTGGTGTAGTCCACCCAACACTCAGCCCATGTCGTCACATGACTGACGGCTATGTGAGGTCACCCTGCAAGCTGCTCCTCCTCACGGGCATGCTTCCTTACCTCTCCACCACCCTGCAGCTCACTGTCTCCATGGTATGATATGATATGGTATTTATAACGTGCCTATACACAAGTGTTTCAAGGCGTGACGAGGCAAGGGGGGGGACAAAGGGAAGACAGACAATGATCCTACTAGGCCAGGTGTCATTCAGATCGCGCAAGTGCATGGGAAGGGGAAAAGGGAAAAGTGCGAGGGGGAAGGGAGAGGGGAAAGTGCAGTACAAGGGATAGTATAATAAATAAGATAAATAAAATGGCCAGCAAGTGGCAAGTGTATGGTAAGTGCAGAACATAAGTGCTGGTAGGGGGACTGTAAGGATACAGAAAACAGTCCCCAGGTGCAGGGGTTGCCAGGGAGGCAGTGCAGGTGGGCAACTGGCGGGCCTGGGCCCGCGATCAGAAGGGAGGCCATGTAACCAGTGCAGATTCTGTCAGGAAATTCAACAGGGGAGAGGAGGAGTGAAAGCAGAAGCAAAGAGGAAGGTTTTGAGGTGCTTCCGGAACCGGAGATGGTTCTCCTCAAGTTTCAGGGAGGCAGGAAGGCTGTTCCAGAGGGAGGCCCCTGCCAAAGAGAGAGATCTACCACCAACTCGTTGCTTGGAGAAGCGAGTTGGTGGTAGACCCTGACCCTGAGGGAGTTGGAGCCGGATGAGCGAAGAGGTCGAGAAGGAAGATACTGGCGGTTTCTGTGTTGGACTACTGCAATGGCCTGTTCCCCTTTCCTGTGTACATGTACACTTCCCTGTCCAACCCTGCCATACCTGTGCTGTGGGGTACATCATTTGTCCTTGATGCAGGGTGTCTCACTTGGACCATGCAGATGGCACAGGCTCAGAGTGCACATGAGTGTTCATTCATGGACCATTGCATTCCCTGCAAGCCCCTATGGGTCCGTGGCAGGCTATTCATTGTACTACATCTCCAGTATTATATCCGTCTCGTGGTATTTGGTCATCCATATCATGCTCACTCAGGGTCACTTCATCATCATGCACATGTTTATGGTGTCCTTGTCTGTGTCGAGCACAGGCCTCCCTCTGTTACAGCCACCCTGCCTCCAGGCGACTGGTGTTGTGGCTTCTGCCTGCACAGATGTACTTCTGATGGTTCCTCATGTGTCCTGTTTTCTGTCCCCCTCTCATCTGTTGTAGTCTCAATTGTCTCATATTATGCAATTGACACCTCCAAACACTGTCTGCGACTTCACTGTACTGAGGTCAGCCATTCGGAGCCATGCACTGGCTCCCTGCCATTCCCCGCGGGGTGTGTGGGGGGTGCAGTGCATCCCTACAAGCCAGTGCCAAAACTTTGCACATGATGACTGCACTTGCTCTTACAGAGCCGTCATGTCACAAGATGGACATCACTACATTTCTGGTTCTGTTGATAGTTGAGGATGTACACATGTGCTGCACTGTACCCACACACTACTGAGACATGTTTCACCCTTCAAAATGCCTATTCACTTGTGTGTTGTCAAAGTGACCTGGCATGTATGTATCCATTTGCCTCCCTTCACTGTATTTCAAGGCACTTGCGTTCTTGCATCCTGTGACACGTGTGCTTTTATTGATATTAATGTTATTGAGGTGCATGTTGACATGCATTTTGCATGTGTCATGGACACTTCTATTTGACTTACTGCTGTGTCTATTTGGGAATTGTGCCATGGCAATGAAAAGTGCCATCTCTTTGTTGACATCTGTAATTTATGGAAAAAGATATAGGCCTGCCAGAAGGTTGTGTGTGATGCAGTTGATATGCAACATGCAGTACGTGTGTGAGTTTCGGATTAGACACACATCCATGTCTGCTTTCAGGGTCCCCTTCCATTTCATTGCCACTGCATGCATGCCAGAGGTTGTATCGTGTGTGACATGGCTGCCTCATGTGTTGGCCCTCAATATTGTGTTGTATATGTGTGTGGTATGTACTGCTGACATGTGTACTTTTATTATTTTACAGGTGATGATGCACCAGAAGCAGTGGAGGAGGAGATGGTAGACAGGGTGGAGGGTTCAGGTCACCAACCATGCACCAGTGGTGGTCATGGGGTGGTAAGCCACGAACATCCCTCAGTGATTCAGGCCATCCTGTCCAGGCCTGCCTCTGGGTATGGCTCTGAGGATCCCTCTGACTCTGATGTTGAATCGGATGCTCATGGTGGGTGATTCTGCAATGGATTCTGTTCTGACCGCCACACCTGCAGTGGGGGTAGACCCCTCAAGGGGCCAGTCAGTGTTGGTATGTCGGCCTGTGGTGGTTACGGGTGCAGAGTCACACTCTACACCAGTTGCTCCTGTTCCTGGGGCAGCAGATTGATGGAGGAAAGCAGTCTTGCAGCCGCAAACTGTGCCGGCACAGCAAGGACCACGTCTCCTTTGGCCCTGCAGGCATGGTGCCCAGCAATGCAGTGGTTGTGCGCCACCGGAGAACACTGGGTGGGAGCAATCCATGTATGCCATTGCACATCTACAGGAAGGAGTAATTGAGATGTTGGCTCAAGGCATGGAACGTGTGGCTGATTCCATTCTCCCCCCTGATAGGCAGGTGGAGCTCCAGCAGCAGGCAACACAGTCCACGTGCCGCTCACTCAGGCTGGGCACGGCAACGTCCAACAGGGCCCGCCGGGCTGAACTGGTGGCTTTGCGCTCAGCTATTGCTGCTGACGCACAGTGTAACAGGGAAGCCCTGAGGAAAGATTACTCCTCCCTCAGAAGTACTCTGGCTGCTCTCATCATGGCCTGGGATACACTGACAGAGCAGAGGATGGTTCAGCTGGAACGCACCCTCTTGGCTGAACTCCATGCAAGCCGGGAGGAGGTCCGTCTGTCACATGAGGCCTCCCTGGCAGAACTCTGTGTTACACATGAGGTGGTGCATGGGGACCTCCGTGCCATATTCATTCAGAACCAGGCTCACCAGGTCTGCATGCTTGCTGCCGTGGAGGGGCTTGCTGGGGCTATGCGTGGTCAAGCTCCTGTGCCATGCGCAAATCCTGATGTATATCCAGGGGGTGATGACGACGACAACCTATCTCTCACTCAGGTCATGCCGTGAAGACCATGAGCCCATGGAGGAATTTATTTTTTAGTCTCAACATCGACACATGTGGGTGTTTAGGTGCACTCTGCACCTCCCCCCTCCTGGGTGGCCCCCTACATCCCCGGGTCCACTATGGCCATTTTTATTTTTTGTCTATTTTGCATTTATGTTGCAGTGTGGTGCTATGTGGCATCCGATGGCATCCACTGTGTGTTCTGGCTGGGCCCATACAGGCTTGTCTCGTGTTTGTGTTTGTGGCTTGGGGTCCGGACACATATGCCACTCCTGCTTCCCCTTTCCATGGGCTTGCAAGGATGGCACTGTGTGACAGTAACTTACACAGGGGCAATGGACTTCCGTCATATCTGTGGCCAGTCTGAAGTCCAACTTGTGTATACACCCCTAGTGGGGATTCATGATGGTTTCTCCAGTACATGGTTGGACTGCATTTTGGTGAGTATATTGTTGACTGTGCATGATTTCATTCTGCTAATTAATGTATTGCCTTGACTGTATACATTGTTGATGAACTTCATGCTGTATGCGGTCCCATGACCACTTTAGCTGTCGAGGCCACTCTCATGATGGTAGAGAGGGTGTGTGGTGGCAATGTCACATTTAGGCACTTGTGCTATGGTGTTTACTCACTGTCTGACATTGTCACTGTTGGGTCCTGTGTTCATGATGTGTTATGCTGGTAAATTGAAAGTCCTGTGTTGGCTTTGGTTATGATGTGTCACAGGATCTCAATATGTTTCTGTTTCAGATGTGTCCACTACAGAGTGGTTAACATGGAAAATGTATCCTACACTGTGTGTTCATGCATTTCCCATGCAAACATGCATTGAATCGCCCTGCAAACACCCCCCACAACACACACAACACACCCCCAGCCCCACCCCAACATCCACCCACCCACACACTACTTGCCTTCTGAGACATGCTGTGTCCCTGCTGCACATGTTCACATTGACTTTCATGATCGTGAACTGGCGCCGTTGGCTCATTTATTTCCTTTGTTTTTTTATGCAGCTGCAGGGATTTCCAGGCCACTGACACCACTCACTGTACTGTGTGGTGTAGTGAGTGGGGTATTGAGGGGGACAACCCTGCAGCACCCACATTTTCTTTTCTTTTTTGGGATTCCCTGAAATGCATGCCACCAAAGGTTCGAGGTTTTGGTGTTCAGGCCTTTGGTGGCATGCATTTATGTACTTTTAGTATAGGTTGGATGTTTTTACTCACTCTTTTCTTCCTAGTGCGTGTCTGAGGGGATTGTCTGTGGCCTGTTTCCATTTGTGGTATCACACTTGGATTCGAGTCAATTTTATTCAACTATTACTTCTTTTTAGGAGTTAATCCATAGTGTTAAGTTCCTTTATTTCGCCTTCAGGGTTCCACACATTCTGGTTTTATTTTTTGTGTTGTTTTCCAAATAAACATTCGTTTTTTTATTTGCGTTTTTTGGAGTGCAACCAATTAAAAATAAAAATGTTGGTCTTACTGTCTCTCGATGAAAGAAGAGATTATATGAATTGAGAGGCAGAACTTGTGAATTCACTTCACAAAAAAAAAATGTTAAAGTGAAAATCCTGTGTGTTTTGGAATATTACACCTGGACCAAAGATAGTTAAAGACAACTGGTAGTCAGAGGTAACTCCTATTTCTTTGGATTCAGAGGTCTGTTTTTGGTATGAACTCCATTCCTAGGTTTGTTAAGATCACGATACTGGGATCAGTCTGCGGCCTGATGTAGGGATCTCCCTGATCCGTATTTGTCTACTCAGGTTGCAAAAGAAGCTGACCGGTTTCAGTGGTATAAAGGTTGATTGTCACCACTTTCTTCAGGGCTAGGGACACGCACCGTTTTAGTGTGCAGTCTGATTTCCTCTTCTTATTTGGCTGAATCTCTAATATTCAGGAATAGGAGATCGCCCTGCATAGTACAAGGACCGGGGTATAGGAGGGAGATAAAACAGGGGGAGAGTGCCATTAGGAACATGTCCCACATTTTACCTCAAGGAGATAGGGAGACATGGTGTCTACATCTTACCCAGCAGAGCTGAAAAAAACGCCCATCGATCAGGTTCCTGGATTCGAGCAGGTAAAATTTCTTACAATGTCCCAAATCCACAGTGTTAGCAATTTCCTTGTAAACCTACAGAGAAAATCTTCTGTAAGAATTCTGATGGAACTCAGGCAGGACTAACATGTCACAATCAACCAACAATTTAAACAAAGCACATTAAAAACTAGCTCAGTTATTACACAGGTCAGCTCAACCTGAGTTTGACCTGAGGTACACATTGACCCAAATGGGTGTCCCCATTTCATCCCCAAATTAATAGCTTATTTATGAAGGAGAGAAACGCTCTAGCAACGAACGTCTTCCCAAAAGAGAGTTCTTATTTTGCAATTAGGCCAAACTTAACTGTCACAGAAGAATTTTTGCAATGTTCTAGGAACATTGCTTCACATGAGCCATCTCAATGGTCCCAGGTACAGTCCCAGGTCTAAGGGCATCCCAAGATATTACCCGGAACACAAACGGCGTGTCAGTAACCGTTTACTGGTTAGATTAAGTGGTTAGATTAACTTTGGTGGGTCAAAGTGCGCAAACATACTTAAAATACAAAGCAATGCGGGCGTGCTAGAGGGCAAAGTGGATGGAAAGTGTGCTCTCTGCACGATACCAGCAGTGTGTTCAAAATTCGCTTACCTCCCAAATAATGAACGCGCAAACGTCGTCCCACAGCCAGCATTGAAGCAACAGAGCGCCGTCTCAAGGCTATAATTGTATCTCACGGCGTGTGTTCACATGATCAAATAAGTGCCGGCCGCAATTGTAAAAAGGCTGAATAAACACTAAAAAAGGACCAACGCGTTGCGGCCATCTTGGTGTAGTGTGTAATATCGAAATGTGAAAAAATGGTAGTTTTCGCAGGGATCTAAGGGTCCTGCCCCAAGGTGATGGACAGAAAGGGGATTGGAGCCCAAATGGCAACAAAGTATATATAGGGTGCTCAAGTGGAGTGCCCCGAATCTTTGTATATTTGGATGTCGATAGACTAAATTGTATATCTCGACTCAAAATTGCTAGTTACTGGATGGGCAAAAACAGATAAATGAACAATGCCAATCTGATGTCGTCATAGATACTAGCAGAGGTAGATACAGTGTGTGTTTTTAAGTACTGATGTTACTTAGGTCTAAAAATGTGTAGATCTTATTTCACTCTACATAAGAGTAAATGATATACAAAAGCAGAGGTTATGAGTGGATGGACACATAGATGATATCAATTCAAACATGGTATTGATTACATAATGGTGAGATGTTGTTTTTTTTTGTAAATAGGCAATCTCACCTTCATCCTCATGCAATTCTTACAATAAATTAAATTAAACCTTAGCACACTAGAAACACATATGAGGCATTGTCAAAATGTTTCAGAAGGCCTATCAACGCAATTTGTTAATACAAAATCTCAAGGAATGATGGTTAAAGAGTTGCAAGTGTTTGCCAGCACATAGACTCGTCTAGGCCTTCCACATCTGTTCTTAATCTATATATCCACATCTGTTCACGTCTGAAGAGCAAATTATGGATATTCCCTCCTCTCGTGGGGATCTTGACCTTTTCCAAGATTGTCCATTGAATATCTGTGGGGCTGTGTTTCTTCACTAGGTAGTGTTCTACCATAGGTGCTGTGATCTTCTTTGTTTGTATACAAGAACGATGTTCAGCCAGCCTTGTTTTAATTGGACGGGTGGTCATTCCTATGTATCTCAATGCACACAGGCATGTGATCAGATAGACAACATTTTTAGTGTTGCAGTTTGTCATTTCTTTTTGGGTCCATGGGTAGCGCCAGCCAATATCTATAGTTTTTGTTCTAGTGGTTCCGGGGCAAGCACTACATGACCCACATGGGATATGTCCTGTTGGTTTTTCATGATTCCAAAGAGTCTCGAGAGGCAAGCTTTTTTCTTTGTAGGTATTTACGAGGGAGTCTCTGAAGTTCTTGTTCCTTTTCATGGCGAAGCGTGGGGTAGCCAAGTTTGATTCTCCCACATTTAAAATAAGCCAAAGTATCAGAACTTCTTGTTTCAATTTGTTGGTAAGATTTGAGAATGTGAAGACTGCTGTAATTTTGTCCTCAGAGCTCCTAGATTTGGCATGTTGATCTAATGTGATGTCACGTGGTATATTACGTGCTCTCTTTTTTGCCTGTTTGATGTTTTTTTTTGGGTATCCTCTCGTCTTCAGTTTATTTGCCAGCTGTTCTGATTGCCTCTCAAAATCTATGATGTTTGAACAGTTTCTTCTGTATCTTAAGAATTGCCCAAACTTCAAATTATTCTTCAGACTTGCTGGGTGGAAGCTCGAGAATGTTAACAGGGAATTCCTGTCTGTGGGTTTATTGAATACCAATGTAGATATGGTGTTGTTCCATACTTCAAGTTGTAAAATCTAAGAAATGTATCTCAGATTTGCTATGTGTTTCAGTGAACTTCAAATATCTATTTTGTTCGTTGAGCCAAAGCATGAATCAGACAAGTTCTGGTTCGGTGCCTCTGAAGATCCTAAGAACGTCATCGATGTAACGTGACCAAAGTTCTATGTGGGCTTTCCAAGGATTTGTGTCAGAGTAGATAGTATCCTCCTCAAATGCTGCTAGTCTCCTTCATATATAAGCTACTCATTTGGGGATGAAATGGGGACACCCACTTGGGTCAATGGGCCTCATTACGGATCGGGCGGTCCGGAATTAACAGTGGCGGTAAACCCGCCGCCACTGTTAATTCCGGACCGCCCAATCCCGAGTCCTGCAGGCGGGAAGTGATCTTCCCGCCAGGTCTGACCTGGCGGGTTGAACACCTCCCGCCTGCAGGCGGACGTGGAAACACCAGCACCATCACGAGATGGTGCCGGTGTTTCCACTTTCCCATTTCCATTGAGTCCTATCGGACTCAATGGGAATGGGGATTAACACCATTCCACCTCCGTGACTCCTGGGACACCGGGGCTGTAATGCCCTGGTAATTCCGTGAGTCACGGAGGCAGAATGGTAATACGAGTCAGGTGGTAACCAGGCGGTTTTACTGCCGCGGTTACCGCCGGACTCGTAATGAGGCCCAATGTGTACCTCAGGTCAAAGTCAGGTTGAGCTGAACTGTGTAATAACTGAGCTAGTTTTTAATGTGCTTTGTTTAAATTGTTTGTTGTTTGTGACATGTTAGTCCTTCCTGAGTTCCATCAGAATTCTTACAGAAGATTTTCTCTGTAGGTTTACAAGGAAATTGCTAACACTGTGGATTCGGGACATTGTAAGAAATTGTACCTAGTCGAATCTAGGACCCTGATAGATGGGAGTTAGCTCTGTTGGGTAAGATGTAGACATCATGTCTCCCTATCTCCTTGGGGTAAAATGTGGGACATGTTCCAAATGGCACTCTCCCCCTGTTTTATCTCCCTCCCATACCCCGCTCCTTGTACTATGCAGGGCGACCTTCGATTCCTGAATACTAGAGATTCAGCCAAATAAGAAGAAATCAGACCGCACACTAAAACAGTGCCTGTCCCTAGCCCTGAAGAAAGTGGTGACAATCAACCTTTAAACCTTAAACCGGTCGGCTTCTTTTGCGACCTGAGTAGACAAATACGGATCAGGGAGATCCCTACATCAGGCCGCAGTCTGATTGAGTATCAAAAGGGGATCTTGATCTTAACAAACCTAGGAACGGAGTTCATAACAAAAACAGACCTCCGAATCCAAAGAAATAGGAGTTACCTCTGACTACCAGTTGTCTTTGACTATCTTTTGTACAGGTCTAATACTCCAAAACACACAGGTTTTTCGCTTTAAATTCTTTTTGGTGAAGTTAATTCACGAGCTCTGCCTCTCGATTCATATAATCTCTTCTTTCATCGAGAGACAGTAAGACCAACATCCTTATTTTTAATTGGTTGCACTCCAAAAAATGCAAATAAAAAAATGAATGTTTATTTGCAAAACACAAAAAATAAACCAGAATGTGTGCAACCCTGAAGGCAAAATACAGGAACTTAACACTATGGATTAACTCCTAAAAAGAAGTAATAGTTGAATAAAATGGACTCGAATTCAAGTGTGATACGACGATAGGGAAGATTTGAGGTATTGATTCCCAATCCAGGTTCTAGTTTTGTGGATACTGTTACCATTTGTAACAGTGCGCTTTGTGACAGCTGTGTCATGTGTGTTGATATTTCTATTGAGGTTTTCACATTGCATGCGATGGCATGGTGTGTGGGGGGGGGGGGGGTGACCTGGGGTTGTGGGAGGTTTAAGTGACATACCAGCATTCGGATGTGCTATTTTGCATGGGGGGGTTTGGAATCTGTGGCTTGCATGTGTGCCTTTTGGTCACATGGGATTGTGTTTGTTTAAGTGGCTAGGGATGCACACAATGCTGCAATTCCAAGGACACATTCTCATGGTGTTAAGGTTGTGACAGTTGACTGTCCCTTTGTCATCATCGATTGTCACCTGGAATATGCCAGGTCCCTGTGCACTCTGCAGGGGGTGCGGGGTTTAGGTGAAAAATGTAACCACAAGCTGGGTACGGGCTGCCTTGCCGTGTGCCCTTTCCCCTCCCATGCGCAGCGGCCGTGCATGTGGGGGCACCGCCATGTCCACTGGTATGCCCTGCCAGGTTGCAACATTGTGCAGGACACATGCTGCCACAATGATCCTGCACACTACTGGGGGCGCATATAGTAGCTGCCCACCACAGCGGTCAATGGAGCGGAAACGTGACTTGAGCACTTCGAATGTGCACTCCACTATGCCCCAGGTTGAAATATGGGCTGTGTTGTACCTTACCTGGGGTGGTGTGGTGGGGTTCCGTATTGGCGTCATCATGTGTGTGCTCAGAGGGTAGGCACTGTCTCCTGGGGAGGTGCTAATGGTTGTCATTAGTTGGGTTTGTTTATTTGTCTGTGTGTGACATGCAGGCATGTGCACAGGCATTTGTACTCACCAATGAGCCATGTGTTGCCATGCCTCCCAGCTTCCAGGTCCCGGTGTAGGGCTGACATTCTGAATATGAAACTATCATGGGTGGACCCGGGATAGTTTGCATAGACAGAGGTGATGATTCTCTTGGCATCGCATACAACCTGCACATTGATGGAATGCCAGTGCTTGCAGTTGCGATAGATGTGCTCAGTGGCCTTAGGTGGACGTAGGGCCACATGGGTGCAATCAATAGCACCGAGTGCTCTGGGGAAGTGTGCCACCCCGTAAAAGTCATGAACCAGGGCCTGCCTTTCTGCAGGTGTTCTGGGCATGTATACCTGCCTGCAGACTGAGGGGCGTGTAGTCATGATTGCCAACACCTGGTGGTAGTTGTCCGCTGAAATGACCCGGTGGCCAAAAAATGCAGGACATTGAGCACCTTTTCCAAAGGGCTCAGTGCTTGGGAGCACAAGGTGGGTGATGTGAGGTCATCCTCCCACTCAGTGACCAGGTCTAGGATGATATGAGGTGGAAACCTGTACCTGCCATAGACCTGTCATCAGGCATCCCAAAAAGGCCTGTCCTGGGTAAGAATATGCAGGTCCTGGCTATCCTCCTCCTCCTGCGGTGTCCCACGATGACTGCTGCGAGGAATGGGACATTGATCATTGCTGTATATGCTTGCTTGTTGTTTGTGCGCGCTTTTATGCTGCACCGGGCCGCTTCCGCCTGCTTTTGCGTGGCGGACGTGTTTCTGGCTTTGCGTGTCTTTTGGCGTGCGCGTATTTGCCCTGTTCATTTCCATGAATACGTGTGTTGTTAGCACGTGTGTGGGCGTTGTGAGGGTTTCACTGCTGTACTTCCCCCGTTACGCCCACATTTTCACGTGCTGTTCACCATTCCGCGTGTTCCGACCACTTTTTAGGTGTGTGCGCTGGAAGTTGTACGCCTTCACTGTGCGACTCACGCACAGCTTTTGGGATGTCGCTGTGACATGTGCGCCACGCGCGAATTCAGCGCAGGTCCCAGGTTAGCCACGCACAGTGCGTTCTATGAATCGGTAAACGGGCACACGTGTGCGTTTCGCACACGTGCGCTGCGTTTCTCATGCTTGGGCTATAGATTTTGGTGCACAATAATTCCATGAATTACCCCCTAAATACATAATGCAGATTGGGTGGTATCCGGTAATATTATCCTCATATATATATATGGTCGCCATTCATATGGTCACCGGGAAAAGGCCATGGTGACTTTATATATGGTGGCCATGTATATGGGGTCAAGGGGTGCGGGGATTGCAGGGGTGCACCCGCTGCCCTTGAACAACAAAAAAGGTTTTGGGGGTTGCAGGGGTATCCCCCACATGTTCAATGTGATAATGTCCCTGCAAACCACTGCCTTTTTTTGGTGACATTTTTGTCAGACAACATTTTTGCAGGTACATTATCACATGGAACCGATTCGGCTTGGTGCTCATTTGATTTATTAAAACACTTACCCCTATATTTATGTGTTTCTAATGTTGAACCATAGTTACTCATTCAGACAACCAAAAGATATGGAGGTGAGGATAAAATTGCTGTGACATCAGTCACTCTCTGAACCAAAGGAGGGACGCAGAACATTTTATGAGAAGAGGAAACTACCGGGGTTTGCATGTAATTAGAACAAATTCAAAATAACTAATACCATAATAACGAATACCATAATAATGAATTCCCAAATAACAAATTCATTTTTTGTTGATTTTGGGGGGGGGTTCGCCCTGAAACCCCACTTTTTTTCTCCCCCAAAACCACTATACCTCCTCCCAACCCATTTTTTTGTTTTTTTATAAATTCGTTATTTTGGAATTTGTTATTTTAGTTTCGTTATAATGCCATTAGTTATTTTGGTATTCTTGATAATCACTGCATACCCTACCAGGTATTCTGTATCATATAACTACATTAAATCCCTTACTCCACTAAACAAAGACACGTTTTAGCTGATGACTAATCACTAAGTAACATAACCAAGTCCATATTGTGGTAATTATAAAAATGTTTATTTTGTACTCTTTTTTTAATAACCGGTCTCCCAAAATATTGTAACCAATCCAACACTTTCTAAACCATACAAAAGTTAAATATACACACAAAGTCAAAATTACATATACATGCAAAATGAAAGCATCACATACATTATAGAAAAATAACCAACATTGTTCACAATATCATGAAAGACTTAAAAGCTAAAATAATGTTTTTTTTTTTTAACAAGTCCTTCATCTGTTTCTCTAAAGCAGAGCAATACAGATCCCCTGCATGTTTCAGCACCCAACCTCCATTGTGGCACTTTCTTCAGGGTTTAAAGTTATTTGTCATAGTGCAGAACCTGAATAATACAAAAAAGAGTACCTCTATTAGACTATATGAGACCTTTTCTGTGAACATGATATAGTTATAAACAAAAAATGACATACAAACAAAAACATTTCGGATATTCAATGTTCAAAAACATGTGGAGTCATAAAGCCAACAAATGTAGGCTGGACTATTTGGTTTCAATCATAGACAATGGCCAACTGGTAACAAACCATATCACAGTGGACCTCAATACATGAGAGGAAGTTATACAATAATTGGAACCATTGAAAACACAGAAGAAGTGACTGAAAGAAATAGATCAAGAAATAAAAGAATGTAGGGTATACCCCAGTGCACAACTGATGAAAAGATCTAGTGAAATATAGTCATTGTGACACATAGCCATATAATGAAGAAGTCTATACCCCAAAGAAGGACCAGTACATAATGAAAAAAGAACATACACAGCCCAACCGGGTTTCAGGGGAATCATTATAATTGTTTGAATAAAAAAAAATGATTGGGAGATTTGGTCAAATTTCGGCAGTCTGAAAATGTCATACAGCTGAAAATGTAGAACAAATCTCCCATTCTGTGCAATTATAGTGAACAAGGGGAGTAGGGGTGGTGAGGGTGTCCCCCACACTCTTGTTCACTATAATGGCATCAAAGGTTGCAGGGGTGTAAAGTTGAGAGGAAAAAAGAAAAACAAAAAAAAGAAAGACGGGCGCTCCGGCACCGATTACCATCCATGTAAGTGAAGGGAACCAGTGTCGCAAAAGGATGGAGGAGTCGGTGGCCCACAGCAAGGTGTGCTGCCATCAGGTAAGTAGGGTGGTGGGAGGGGGAGCAATATTTGACTCAGGTGCAAAATTTCGAATTAGCCATTGCTGCATTCTGCAATTTCAAATTCGAAATTGTGTACTTTGGTCAAATCATGGACAAGTGATTTCGAGAGGCAGTGCCAGAATAAACCCTGTGGAGGCCCCTGGGCAGTCTAAATTTCGCTGCCCCTCGCAAATGATCTCCCATCACTGTGAAGCCCGGGCTGGGGAGCCCAGGGTACCCAGTACTGACATGTGCAGCTAGCGGGGGGTCTCATCAGTCAGTCACAGACCCAGGCTCGGGTCCTCGGGGGGAGGGCACCAGCATATGCCAGTGCTGCCTGCAGCGCACCCCAGGACCCCGAGATCTACAGCACCCTACGAGTGCCACAGGGCCCATCGCCAGCCCAACAGCACAGGGGCATTCACAGCATTAACGCGAATCAGTGGTTTGTGCACGGGAGACCCAGAACAAGGCTGGTGATGCCATCACCATGTTTGGGTTACAACAGGACCCCATTATGAATGATGGCACCCTGCAGGGCGGCGACCACGGACGTGTTCCCCATGTGGGCGTCAAGATCACAGCACTGACTTTTGCAGCCCTTGGGAGACACCAAGATTACAAAGTCCCGTGGACACCTGCAGGTTTCAGCTGGTGGGGAGAACAGCTTTATTTCACTCTTGCTCCTCAAACACTAAGCAGATGTCTTATAATTATTGTTTTACCTTCTAGTAATATACCGTCTCTTCTGTGTTGTCCCCTCGGCAGCCTTTTCACCCAGTCGTCCTCCTTTTCTCGCCTCACTTTGGCTTGTCCTCTGTGGGCCTCTGATGACTTGACTTTCTGGTGGCGGTGCTCCTGCCTGCCTGCCCGGGTGCACCAGCCATGGTGTGTCTTAGACTCACTGAGTCTGCGCATGGGCCTTGACTGGCACGCACAGGCTGGCAAGTAGAAAGTGAAACTGAAAAAAACAGAAAAAGCTGCAAGTCGGACTCAGCAGGGAGGGCCCACACAGAGTCGCTGGGAGACGGAGACCAATGTTTTTTTTAAATACAAAAATCTAACGAGGCGCAGGCTGCAAATTAAATAGAAAATCGAATTTAAATCCAAATTCAATACAAAATCCAATTGAGCACTGGCGAGCACGGTGCCCATAAAAGGAGTGGGGCACATAGGCCGGTGCCTACTTGGCCTAATGGGTAATTCGGCACTGTCGTGATGACTTCGCAATCATTACGCGTGAAGGTATGTTAAAGGGATCATCAGAGGAAGGCACTAGCACCCCAGGTGGTCTGATCCACGGTGTGAATGTTATGAGAGCATGACACAAAGTTGAGCATGGTCACCACCTGCATAGGGAGACAAGCAGGGGGGATACTCTTGGGTTCTAGGAAGTCAGGGAACCTTCTTTGGATCACTAAGAAAGCTGAGGTTACACAAGGCTTCTCATCTCTACTTAACGCTCTGGGAAAGTTATGCCAGATTTCTTGGAACTTGAAGGTAACACCCCACTGTTTAAAAGAGTTTTAGCAAGGCTCTACTAAGCAAGAGACATAGGAAGGTGCAGAAAACCCTTACGCCAGACAGAGTGTTAGAGAGAAAAGAGGACTTGGGAAGCCCTTAAGCAGGAGAGACTAAGGAAGGTGTGAGAAACCCTAACACCTGAGAGACAGAATGAGAAAGGGGTGCAGGGAACTCTTAACCCTGAGACTGAGCAAGAGGCTGACAAGGGTGCCAAAACCTCGAATTTGCAGACTGGAGGCTAGAGGAATGGTGCAGGAACCCTAAATGCGGAACTAATTGCACAAAGATGACATTATAATGTAATTCCAGAAAACAAAACAAGAATCCCCCCTGGTTGCAAATTTAGTGGCACTTCAGTCATGTTGGGACCCAAAGTGTTGAGTTGGCTATCTGGAACCTATTTCCCAATGTTGTTATGTTGCTCATCTGTTTTAAATCCCTCAATGAAAATGTAAGTTCTCTGAAATTTTCGCAGCTACTCTCCACATAAGTACAAACCACTAATAGTTGACAGCAATGGGCATAAGCCAAACCTGTGCAACATATTGTATATTTTTTGTAGAGTGAATGTACGAGGCATGTTTTTTGGGTGATGAGCGTAAGCACCCTTTCATAAAACAAGTAAACCATGGTCCTTATCCAGTGCAGGCTTAGCTATAAACCGAGGAATTGATTAATGTAAATATGGGCATTCACCTACCACATTGCAAGGTCCCATTTCTTTAAGGTCAGAATACCTGCAAAACATTATTTCACCTGTAGAATCTCAATGGGAACTAATGCAATCTATGTACTAATGGTCTAGGCTGGTGTCCATTTGACAGTTCCAATTCCTTCCTCTGAACACGACCTTCAGACTTCATCATATCAATAGATGGACCTTTAACCCATATGCAGCAACCATGAAGCAAGATTAAAAGTTCTGCTTTCAGCCTTACACGGATCAGTGGAAAAGCACCACAAATGTCTATGGCAATGAAGGTGGACATCCAACATGGAAGTTGCTCCATCAACACATTTCTTAATGTGCTCCACCCTGAACCAACACATCTTAGAGGAGAATACACCAAAATACTTGTATTTAAGGACTACAGGCAAACTAATATTTTGTTCCATATCCAGATAACCATTTGTTTTCCTTTTTTTACCAAGTATAATATCAACATCTCTGCCAAGACTGCCAATAATGACTGGGCACCTGTGCACCATTTTGTGTCCCTGAGAACCATGTTTGTCAATTTCCATATTCCCTCAAGTTGCATCTGTGCCAATCAGGAGAACTAGAAGCTCTGACTGGAGCAGTAAGCCATGATTCAATGTGGCTGCAAGGAGCACTGGAAAGGGACTGCAATGCTAACCACTTCGAAAAAGAACATCTTGTTTTATCAGTATTTACAGTGAGGTAGCATAGCCGTCAAGAACTGTTTATTCATGTGGTAGCTTTATGAGGCCAATATTAAAACAAACAGATTGTTACTACTTGGTTAAGCTAATTATTCTGTTTTAAACAATACATAGGGGGCGTAATTCATAGAATTCAGCGCACAAGTGGCGCACGCGGCTGGCGCACAGTGTGCGCGTGCGAATCCCTGCGCCAGCCGCGTGCGCCAAAACCCATTTCCGCGCACAGCGTATTCATGGATTCCAGCCACCAAAACCAGCCGTGGCGCACAGTGGCGCAGCGACCTTGCAGCAGCGCCAGTTACGCCCCCAAGAACGCCTTCCGCGCAGGGAAAAGCCATCAAAATCCCCAATCCAGCGCAAAGGGCTGCGCTAACCCTGTACCAGCACGGCAAGCGGGCTACGTGTATTTCAGGGGTTCACGTGAAGTTTCTCACGCGATCGGGCCTGGGGGAGCGGGCTACGTGTATCGGGAAGTTCCACCCCTGAAGTTCCACACGCGAATAGCCTGGCCGCGTGTATTTCAGGGGTGCGCGGGAAGTTCCACACGCGAATAGCCTGGGCGCGTGTATTTCAGGGGTGCGTGGGAAGTTCCACACGCGAATAGCCTGGGCGCGTGTATTTCAGGGGTGCGCGGGAAGTTTCACACGCGAATAGCCTGGGCGCGTGTATTTCAGGCGTGCGCGGGAAGTTCCACACGCGAATAGGCTGGGCGCGTGTATTTCAGGGGTGCGCGGGAAGTTCCACACGCGAATAGCCTGGGCGCGTGTATAACAGGGGTGCGCGGGAAGTTCCACACGCGAATAGCCTGGGCGCGTGTATTTCAGGGGTGCGCGGGAAGTTTTACACGCGAATAGCCTGGGCGCGTGTATTTCAGGGGTGCGCGGGAAGTTTTACACGCGAATAGCCTGGGCGCGTGTATTTCAGGGGTGCGCGGGAAGTTCCACACGCGAATAGCCTGGGCGCGTGTATTTCAGGGGTGCGCGGGAAGTTCCACACGCGAATAGCCTGGGCGCGTGTATTTCAGGGGTGCGCGGGAAGTTCCACACGCGAATAGCCTGGGCGCGTGTATAACAGGGGTGCGCGGGAAGTTCCACACGCGAATAGCCTGGGCGCGTGTATTTCAGGGGTGCGCGGGAAGTTTTACACGCGAATAGCCTGGGCGCGTGTATTTCAGGGGTGCGCGGGAAGTTCCACACGCGAATAGCCTGGGCGCGTGTATTTCAGGGGTGCGCGGGAAGTTCCACACACGAATAGCCTGGGCGCGTGTATTTCAGGGGTGCGCGGGAAGTTCCACACGCGAATAGCCTGGGCGCGTGTATTTCAGGGGTGCGCGGGAAGTTCCACACGCGAATAGGCTGGGCGCGTGTATTTCAGGGGTGCGCGGGAAGTTCCACACGCGAATAGCCTGGGCGCGTGTATTTCAGGGGTGCGCGGGAAGTTCCACACGCGAATAGCCTGGGCGCGTGTATAACAGGGGTGCGCGGGAAGTTCCACACGCGAATAGCCTGGGCGCGTGTATTTCAGGGGTGCGCGGGAAGTTTTACACGCGAATAGCCTGGGCGCGTGTATTTCAGGGGTGCGCGGGAAGTTTTACACGCGAATAGCCTGGGCGCGTGTATTTCAGGGGTGCGCGGGAAGTTCCACACGCGAATAGCCTGGGCGTGTGTATTTCAGGGGTGCGCGGGAAGTTCCACACGCGAATAGCCTGGGCGCGTGTATTTCAGGGGTGCGCGGGAAGTTCCACACGCGAATAGCCTGGGCGCGTGTATAACAGGGGTGCGCGGGAAGTTCCACACGCGAATAGCCTGGGCGCGTGTATTTCAGGGGTGCGCGGGAAGTTTTACACGCGAATAGCCTGGGCGCGTGTATTTCAGGGGTGCGCGGGAAGTTTTACACGCGAATAGCCTGGGCGCGTGTATTTCAGGGGTGCGCGGGAAGTTCCACACGCGAATAGCCTGGGCGCGTGTATTTCAGGGGTGCGCGGGAAGTTCCACACGCGAATATCCTGGGCGCGTGTATTTCAGGGGTGCGCGGGAAGTTCCACACGCGAATAGCCTGGGCGCGTGTATTTCAGGGGTGCGCGGGAAGTTTTACACGCGATTTCAGCAGGGTACGTGCATTTCAGGGGTGCCGGGGAGTCCTACATGTGATTTGACAGTGTGGGTCCCCCCAGGTGTTCCCTGTACACCCTCCACAGCCCCTGCAGGCAGCCCACACCACAGGGGACTACCCTGCATCCCTGGTCATGTCCCGCAGGCAGCCCACCCAACATGGGCATGCCCCCCAGCAAAGGCACATGTCTCCTTGAACTAATGAACACCAACTCATGTCCCCCACCACCTCCACCCCCCAGCACTGTGGGGCACCTGCCAGCAGGCCCCCACCCATGTCCAACTCATGTCCCCCACCACCCCCACCCCCCCAGCACTGTGGGGCACCTGCCAGCAGGCCCCCACCCATGTCCAACTCATGTCCCCCACCACCCCCAGCCCCCAGCACTGTGGGGCACCTGCCAGCAGGCCCCCACCCATGTCCAACTCATGTCCCCCACCACCCCCACCCCCCAGCACTGTGGGGCACCTGCCAGCAGGCCCCCACCCATGTCCAACTCATGTCCCCCACCACCCCCACCCCCCAGCACTGTGGGGCACCTGCCAGCAGGCCCCCACCCATGTCCAACTCATGTCCCCCACCTCCCCCCCCCCCCAGCATTGCGGGGCACCCTCCACCAGGCCCTCGCCCATGTCCCATCCATGCCCCCCTGCACCTGGGTCCCAACAATCCCCAATCATGTCCCTAATGGCCATCCTCCCCTGCCAAAAGGCCCAACCAACTATCACATCCACCCACATATCAAAGGCAATTACATGTTACACACCCAATGTAAATAATGCAAATGAACACATGTCTGTCACACACAATGGCTGCAAGAGAATGTTAAAACACCCAACATGACATGCATGACAGTAATGAGATGATACGACACATTGAAGGATGAAAATAAAAATGTATTGAAAATCAACTATAATGGAAATGAAATTAGAAAAACCACAAAGCAAAACAACAAAAAGAAGATGAATGTCCATGAAAAAAATCCAAAAAATCAAAAAATCCATAGAAGAACTATTTACAAGACAATCCCGGGTCCATGAGCCCAACCAAATGAAACCTAACTATGTCAACTAACTAAAAACTGAACTATATACAAAAAAGCGGCGCATTGTCCAATCGCAACCAAATAAAAAAAAAATAATTTAAAGGAAACCTACCACTAACTATATAACTATATACAATGGCAGCGGGCAAGTCCTGCGGCTCACTCTGTGATGTTGCCGGCCAGGGCATCATCGAACTCCATGTCGATGTCCTGGAGGCGGGACTCTGTCCTGGCCCCGAGGTCTCGCAGGGATAACCCCATGTTCACCTCAAACTCCCTGCGAGCTTCCTCAAGGCACTCAGCCCGCCTCAACGCCCGATGCATGGAGAACTCCGCCCTGACCATGGTGAGCCGCTCTTCTTCCGCCCACTGCCGCTCCGCACCTATCCGCTGGACCAACTGCTCCCACACGGAAGACACTACCATCCCAGGGTTCTCCTGCCCTCCGGCCGATGCCTGCCCCTCTGATCTTGATGGCCTCGAACCATGATGCCTCCCACGTCGAGCCTGCTGCTGCCTCCGACGCCACTGCCTCTGCCAGCACGACGGCATCCAGGATGATGGAAACCACCGACACCGTTGTGCACGTGCCCTGCCCGATGATGCCGTCACATCCTCCATCTGCTGGGGTCCAGTTGCTGTGTTGTCCACCCCTGCTGGACCTCTGACTCCCGACTGTGGCAGGGATGGGATCCCCACCGAGCTGGCTGCATTGGTCAGGGCAGGTCCACAGGGGGCCCTGGTGGCATCTGGGCCGGAAGACGGCAAGGAGAACGACTGGCGTATAGTCTCCACAGAGGAGGAGAGGGCCGCCAGATTGGCCGACACATGCAGGAAACCCCCGAACATGGCCGATCCCAATTGGGCCACGTCGGCACGGTGCTCTTCGTGATGACGTGCGTGCTCCTCCTGGGAAGCACGCACGGCATCACGAATCACAGCCGTGCGCATCGCGACCCCAATCAGGACCTTCTCCACACGGCCAGGGGTCCCTTCGTCCGCAGGTGGAGGGGAGTCAGATGACATGGACATCCCCTCTACCTGCGGACGGGCCTGGGACGGGGCATCCCTGCTGGTGCAAGGTGGTGCACCCACAGGTTCAGGGACAGCGACATGCACAGGCCCCTCCACGGTGACCTGTGCTGCCTCCTGCCCCTGCCCCTGGACTGCACCACTTGCACCAGCAGGGATGCCCCCACCAGGCCCCATGTGCGCCTCAGTGGCGGCCTCCTCCTCCTCTGTGGAAACCACCAACCTGGATGGCTCCTCGCCGTCTACCGCCGTAGCAGGCCCCTGTGGGGGCTCACCCACCCCTTCCGCTGCAGCCGTGGGGGCATCCCCGCCGCCTTGCTCCACAGCCCCGTCTCCGCCCTCTCCTTCACTAGCCGCTGCATAGAGGGAGACATAGAACACAAGCATCAGGGTACTGTACAATGGTCCCCTAGACAGGAAGCAATAGCAGATGAGTGCCACTGTCAAAGTACACTTCCATCATTTCACACCACAACACATGTGTCAGTCCAGGCAAAACACACACAGTGACAGTCATGGTGCGTGCCATGGACATTTCAATGCATGTCCAATGGACTCTCGAATCATACAATGTAATGGGACTCACATGCATCATGGGTCATGCCTATCACATGCACACACTTCACCTCAGTCACATCCATCTGGCCCCGTACACCCCAATCACAGTGCATACAAGGATGACTAGGCTGCATCAGTGAATCTGTACATTGTCACAGACATGTGTCATGCATCCATGGCACTCACAAGACACAGACACGCAGGTCAGGCACACAGACATGGATACCACATATGTATCTGGCATCAGCACCCATCCCTCGCCCCCACCCATGTCCAGGAACAGAGACTGCCATGCTCTCATGTGTGCAATCTGCACAGGGCTCCCCATGTCGCATTCAAACACATGCAACAACCGTGCGGTTCACACATTACAGGTCGCACATGCATTCCCATGATGTCCCTGCACACATACATGCGTACATGGCCTATGTCACACATGCAGGCAAGTATCAGACAACCAGCACACTGCAACATGCCCTGTCTCACACAGCAATGCTTGGCCACTTACCGCTCAACTCCAGACGGGTCTCCCTCTCAAGGACCTGGCCGTGGAGCGCTGGGTGTGCGCATTCCAGGACCCTCAACTGGATGGAACTCATGCGGCCCCGGCCCCCCTCCACGAGGCGCCAGGCCTTCATGAGGGTCCTGGACCTCAAGTCCTCCCAGCGCTTCTTGACCTTCTGGATGGTGCGGGTTGCCACCCCCTCCGCGTTGATGGCAACCACACAGTCGGCCCAGATCCTATCCCGTCCTTCCCTGTTGGCGCGGGACGATCCGAAGAGGGCATCATACTGCCCCAGGACTTGCTCCACCAGGACACCAACTTCGGTGGCAGTGAAGCTGGTGCCCCTCTGCCCCTCTGGCCGGGGGTTGCCACTGGGGTCAGATGTGGATGTGCCCGACATGGCAACCCCAGGGGCAGGAGTGGGTGGGCAACTGGGTCCTGGGGCTGGGCTGTGGAGCGATGTTATTCGAGTCGGGAGTCTTCTGTACCAGCAGGGGTGGACACAGCAACTGGACCCCTGCAGATGGCTGATGTGCAGGCACCAAATGGCAGGGCACGGTGGCAGCAGGCAGGCAGGCAGGCAGCAGCAGATGGCACGTGGGAGGCTGCTCGGGGCACAGGGGGGCAGTGATTCGGCCTTCTGGGCAGGAGCGTGGTCTTCCGTGTGTTTTTGCGTGGCCAGCTTGATACGGAGTGATTTAGCACGTGAAAAATCTGCACGTCAGCGTGTAATTCGAGGAAAGGCCCTTAGCGCGTAAGCGCGTCAGCACGCGTACGCGATTTCATTGGACCAAAGGCCCTTACAGCGTAAGCGCGTCTGTGACGTTTTGCGCACGGGCGTTGCCCTGGCAGGGCTTGGAGATCCCGCATGCCTTTATGTTCTTTACGTGCTTTTCGTGCGGTGCGTGTGTTTTCCATCTGTTGGGGTTCACACGCTATTACTTCACAGCGGGTGTTGGCTACGCGTTCTACTACACGCAAGGCAGACGGTGAGTGGTACCCCGCTCCCCCAGGCCCGATCGCGTGAGAAACTTCACGCGAACCCCTGAAATACACGTAGCCCGCTCCCCCAGGCCCGATCGCGTGAGAAAGTTCACGCGAACCCCTGAAATACACGTACCCAGCTCCCCCAGGCCCGATCGCGTGAGAAAGTTCACGCGAACCCCTGAAATACACGTACCCCGCTCCCCCAGGCCCGATCGCGTGAGGAACTTCACGCGAACCCCTGAAATACACGTAGCCCGCTCCCCCAGGCCCGATCGCGTGAGAAAGTTCACGCGAACCCCTGAAATACACGTACCCCGCTCCCCCAGGCCCGATCGCGTGAGAAACTTCACGCGAACCCCTGAAATACACGTAGCCCGCTCCCCCAGGCCCGATCGCGTGAGAAAGTTCACGCGAACCCCTGAAATACACGTACCCAGCTCCCCCAGGCCCGATCGCGTGAGAAAGTTCACGCGAACCCCTGAAATACACGTACCCCGCTCCCCCAGGCCCGATCGCGTGAGGAACTTCACGCGAACCCCTGAAATACACGTAGCACGCTCCCCCAGGCCAGATCGCGTGTGTGACTTCCCGCGAACCCCCGGAATACACATATCCCGCTCATTCGCGTGTGTAACTTCCCGCGCAACCCCGAAATACACGTGCCCCGCTCGCACAATTGCTGTATGTTGCCACTTTTGTAATGCGCAGGGACGCTACCGCCTGCCTTCATGTGGCGGATGTGTATCGGCTTGTGCGTGTCTTTCGCTGTGCGTTGCTTTGCCCTATTCGATTCCATGAATACGTGTGGTTCGGGTGCGTGTGGGCGTTCCGTCTGCTTCCCTGCAGTACATCCCCAGTTACGCCCTTGTTTTCGCTAGTTGTTCCCCATTCCACGCGTTACGCCCCGTGTTCCGCCCACTTTCTGGTGTATGCGCCGAGGTTGTGCGCTTTCACTGTGCGCATCGCGCACGTCTTTTGGGATGTTGCAGTGACGTGTGCGCCATGCACGGGTTCGACGCACATCCCGTGGTAAACACGCGCAGGGACTTCCATGAATCGCACGCGTGCGCGTGCGCCTGTTTTTTTCCGTTTGCGCCTGCTTGCGCCTGCTTGCGCAAAGTTTTTCGGCGCACGTTTGTTCCATGAATCGGCCTCTAAATGATTTATCAAGTGAGTTTCTCAACTAACTGAAGCCCTAATCGAATAATGGCGAGATTCATTCTACCTACTAGTTTTTTATTAAAATACATGAAAAGAAAATCTTGAAATAAAAATATGTTGAATTCTTTTTCAATTTTGCTTGATTCTCATGTGCTGAGGCATTGTAGAGAAGGCGATAAAACAGATATGGACAAAGACAATATTTATACAGACACTGTGAGAAAACATTTCCACATACAATTAGCATCAAAATGAATGATACATATAAATAGAGTTAGTTTATGTGATGTGCCTCAATACAACAATTCCATTTAACATCACAAAGAACAAAATAGAGAATAGTTATTACAAAAACATAGTGGTCAACTGAATGTTTGACTTTTTTGACAAAAGTGGTACTTTTTGATAGAAATTCTTGTTCTTGTGTATGGATGACTCTATCCTGAATTTTGGGTTTAAAGTGAGAGGAGTGCCACATTTGGAATGAAAGTAGCGAAGGGGCAGGGGGGGATCTGTGTTTACATTTTGGAACTTTTACAATGACCGATGTGCCTTCATAAGACAAACAAACAGGTTAGTGCTGAACCCTCTTTTGAAAATATATCAAGAAATATTGGAGTTTGAAAGTAAAAGGTTCTGTAATTACCAATAATTTGAAAAGGTTTTAGATTGTTAAATAATAGATCAGTGCCTCATCTGTACCTCTGGGCCTAGAGTAGATGGCATCAGTCCACCACAGCCATGTTGGTTCATCAGCTTTGATTACAAGCCATTACTGAATATTGTCAGGGAGATCTCTGGGAAACAGAAAACAATTGAAAAGACATTTCTTATGAGTCTTATGATCTAATATTTCATCTGTTTCAGGTTCAGCTCACATAAAGTCCATAGCACCTATTGTAGAGGTAATACAAGTCCAGTCCAGATGTAGCATTAATTTCAACATTATTTTCGGCTATATAAGTATACAGAGGTAACATATTTCATACAATAAGTGTAGAATTTCATAGGTTCTTTGAAGGGCACGAAAGATGGAATTAGGAAGATCACTTCGGGATGAGTCAACAAAATGGTATGAAGAAATAAAAGGGATTTTATGAGGCAAGTGGCAGTATACCATTAGAGGATGAAATTAAGGGAGTTTAAACGTATTAAAGTTATATTGATTATATGGTTTAAGTTCCGCAACTGATAAGTTAATTATTGTTATCTGTAGAGGTTTTTAGGAGACCAGCAGATACCAGGAATATTTAGAAGGATTTTAAGAGTGCATAAAAAAAGGGTGAATGTTAAGGCATTTAGTGGGTGTAATTGATATTACTCTGAAAACATTGAATATGTTATATGGTTGTGATTAAGTTATTTTGGAATTAGGCTTAATAGTAGCTAGGTATTGGTTTTAAAGGAACTTGTGGAACTTGTATATTTAGTCAATAGCTAACAATCTGTAGTTATAAGTAGATTATTTGGGGGGAGGCAGTGGGTCAGATCTCTTTTATTTCTCTTTTTAAACACGGGAGGGAACTGCTGTTGGGTCTGTAGTGACAAAACCAAGAGATTATATGTTGTGTTACTGTGTGTGTTTGTACTTTGTTTGTGTGTGTGTGTGTGTGTGTTTGATTGAGATGTGTCAATCTCTATATTTAAACATGGCTCAATCTAAAAAGGGCAGTATTAAAATAGTGAGTTGGAATTTAAATGGATTAAACTGTTTGACCAGAAGAAAGGGAGTTTTAAATAGACTTAATGAACTAGAAGCAGACCTTGCTCTATTGCAAGAAACGCACCTGTTAGATGCTGAAGCAAAAAAATGAAACGTGGTTGGGTGGGGTATTTTATTTGCTCCAGCTTCACTTCTAGCTCCAGGGGAGTTTTTACACTGTTTAGAATAAACTTACCAATATCTAATAAAATCTATAGTAAAGATACTGAAGGGAGAGAGATCTGTATTAATCTGAAAATTCAAGATATCGAATACAGTATCTGCAATGTGTATGCTCCAACTATTGGAGATGGACATTTTTATGTATCACTAACACAGTTAGTGATACATAAACGCTGAACCCACTGTCATACACTGTGGCATTCCCCAGGGATCTTGTACTGCCCCAACGCTTTACAATCTATTTACCAAACCACTCTTTGAGAAACTGGATGCACTTGGGATCACATACACAAACTATGCTGATGATACCCAGGTGCTCCTTCCCCTCACCGGAAGCCATCTTCTAGACACTTTTTCCCTTCAACAAATTTACTCCACAATCCAAGCCTGGATGGCCACTAATGGATTATGCCTCAAGCGGGACAAAACTGAAATCCTCATCCTCGGTCAAAAACCTACGCTAGCCAAACTGGATCCGACTTATCAAAACCTCTGCATTGACAACTGTGTCATCCCAGTCCTATCCTCAGTTAAAACACTCAGAGTCCACATTGATGCTACACTATCTATGGATAAACAAGTTAGCGTCATTGTATCGAACTTCGCTCTGCGTACCAAACTGATCAATGCCATAAAACCGTTTCTAACAAAGGATAACTGCCTTTCCATTGCAAGAGCCACCATAGGAGCCAAACTGGACTATTGCAATTCCCTCCTAGCGGGTACATCAAAAAAGAACCTAGCCAGACTCCAAACCACTCAAAACAATTCCCTCAGAGCAGCACTCAGTATCCCTAAAAGAGAACACATCTCTCAAGCAAGAAAAAATGCTCACTGGCAATCAGTTAAAGACCGAATCACTTTCAAGATTCTCTCCACCGCACACAAGTGCATCTACCTAACCGCACCCTCATACTTATCGAACACACTAGTCAGAACTCAATCCACTAGACCCACTAGAATAGAGTACACCAACTCACAGTACCGCGAATTACCAGGTTCAAGGCAGGAGGAATTGGATTCCCCTACCTGGCACCCAAGCTTTGGAACACGCTACCCACAGTCCTCAGAGCTGAAACCTCTCTCCATGCCTTCCGCAAAAAGCTAAAAACAACTCTCTTCAACTAGCTGCTAGCTCTCTGTATGTACTTGCTCACAGCCTTGCCCTCCGCACCTATTGTTCTAGTGCCACAATGCCACTTCATGTGTATGTGTTTACACGACCACTATAACTAAGATATGAACATCTACTGTAACTAGCGCCACAATGCCCACGGGCTGCTGTGCGCTTAACAAATGTGAATAAATAAATAAATAATACAGTTTTTACAGAATCAACAAAATATTGTAGTGGGAGGTGATTTCAATATCGTATTAGAGCCAATGTTAGAAAAAAGCTTAGTGACATTGGGTAATGAAAGCAAAAGGAAACGAGAAGCAAAGTTGGACTTCATGGAAGAATGTGGATTAGAAGATATGTGGAGAATTCATCACCCACAGGACAGAAGGTACACATTCTACTCAGGACATCATAAAAGATTCTCGCGCATAGACATGCTGCTGACATCTGATATTTGTACACAAAACTATGCGCATAGCAAAATTAGTACTATGCTAATGTCGGACCATGCACCAGTCTCAATAGATTTGACCTTGACATATTCAATGCCAAAGAGTAGCTATTGGAAAATGAATGTCACTTTGCTGGAGGATGTGGAATTGGTGGAAAAGATAGTGACAGAAGCCAAGTTCTTCGTGGAAAGAAATGGGACAGCAGAGGTAAAGGTGGAAAATGTGTGGGAAGCCTTCAAATGTTATATGCGAGGCATGTTAATTGTTCTCTCCAGTAAAAAGAGGAAGGTTAAGGATTTGGAGGTGGAAAAACTTAAAGAAGAAATAGAGGGGATAGAAAAAAGAGAATGGCCTCATCACGAGTTGGGCGGTATCCCGGCGTTATTATCACTGGGATACCGCTGGGGCTAATAACATTACTGCCAAACACCCAGCGCTATTAGCGTCAGATAACAGGTTTGGCAGGACGGTAATTCCCCATTCCCCATTGGCCCATTCGGGAATTCCCCATTCCCCTTTGGGCCCAATGGGGAATTTTCTGTGCAACTATCGTCAGCGGTATTACTGCCTGGTAAATGCACCAAAGATCGGCAAATTCCCTGCACATTTACCCCCAACTGACAGCTGGGGGTAAATGCAGCCAAACCCGTGTTTTGGCTGACCCTTAAATGTGGCAGTAATAGCATTACCGCAACATTTAAGGGTTACCACCAAACTCGTGATGAGGCTGCAATATGTTAAGACTCTCGACAGAATGATGCTCAAAACTAATGGTCAAAAAGAGAAAACTAGAGAGAATTCTGACAGGAAAAATAGAAGTGTAACTGTTCAAAACAAGAAGTAGCTACTATGAAGGTGGAGAGAAATGTGATCACCTCTTGGCTCACCGTGTAGAGGTTATGGAAAACAAAAAATCAATTAATGCCCTTGAATGCCAGTCAGGGGAAATAACTGTTGAGCCATCACAGATTAATAAAGAAATTAAAAAATACTACCAAATGTTATACACACCTGAAAAAAAGAAAGGAAAAGAGCAATTGAAAGATTACATACGCAGCTGCAACCTTAAAAAGATTGATGACGAGGCAAGCTTGAACCTTGAAAAGAATCTAGATATTGAAGAGCTTAAAAAAGCGGCATGCCAACTAAACACAGGCAAATGTCCAGGGCCTGATGGATTGCCAGCTGAATTATACAAGGTTTTACCAGATGAAGTGTTTGCTTTACTATTCTCGATGTTTGAAGACTCTGAAGAAAGGTATGCTCGCTCATTCGACTCAACACGCAATTGTCTCATTGTTTTTAAAACCAGGGAAGTCTAAGCTGAATATGAGCATTTACAGGCCTACAAGTCTTATAAATACTGACAATAAAATATTGGCCAAAGCCATTGCGATGAGGCTTGGAGAATTGCTACCAGAAATAATTGGACAAGAACAGGCAGGTTTTTTAAAAGGACAACATGCTTCAGAAAACATGTGCAGATTGATTTTGACACTATTCAAAAGCAAGAGTTTGGACAGTGAAGTTGCAGTGTTCTCATTGGATGCAGAAAAGGCGTTTACTGCATTGGCTGGGACTATTTGATGGCCACATTAGAAAACTCAGGAGAAGGAGAATATCTGCTTGGGTGGGTCAAACTACTCTTTCCTAAGCCTACAGCGAGTGTTTCTACTAATAGTTTTTGTTCAGAAAAATTTGAATTGGGTAGAGGGAAACGTCAAGGGTGTCCTTTGTCCCCGTTGCTTTTAGCTCTTGCTATGGAACCTCTTTCTGCAAAGATCATGGGGATGAGTTGATTCAAGGAGTCCAATTTGGTGAAGCCTCTCAGAAATTATGGCTATACGCGGATGACATGTTGCTGGTGATTCACGAAATAAGAGATTCAGTCAAAGCACGAATGTACCAAATAAACGAATTTCATGAGCATTCTGGATATAAAATAAACTGGTGCAAATCGGAAGCAATGCCGGCATCAAAGACATGTACTGCACAAAAACGTATGAAATTTGGCTTCAACTGGTGCCCAGAAAAATTACGATACTTGAGAATCTGGCTAACAAAGGATGTGGATCAAATAATGGAGTTTAACATGCACCAAATAATCGAGCTATTAGAAAATGACTTACTTAGATGGAGGGAATTGAAGCTGTGCCTTTGGGGTACAGTTAAGCAAAACAAAGGGGGGCCTGGGAATCTCTCTACCAGCACAAACACAGCCCAATGACCTGTTCTTGGGTGAATAAGCCCTGGGAGAGACTCTACCAAGTCTTTAGCTCACTGTCCCTTTCACAGAGAAGAAATATCCCCGCATATCAGTCTTTGTCCTGCCCAGGGGCAGTCCAGCACCGAAATGCTAGGCAATTCTCCTCTGAACAAGAGTACCAACAGCCACTCCATACACGTGTTTCAGCCTTGTTGGGCATCATCAGTGAAGTGAAGCTGTGCCTCTCTAAGAACAGTGAGCAAGGGGTCCATGTCTGGATCGCCCTGGTAACTTAGGGTGAGACCCTAAGTTAATTTTTGTAAAACAAAGGGGGGTCTGGGAATCTCTCTACCAGCACGAACACAGCCCAATGACCTGTTCTTGGGTGAATAAGCCCTGGGAGAGACTCTACCAAGTCTTTAGCTCACTGTCCCTTTCACAGAGAAGAAATATCCCCGCATATCAGTCTTTGTCCTGCCCAGGGGCAGTCCAGCACCGAAATGCTAGGCAATTCTCCTCTGAACAAGAGTACCAACAGCCACTCCATACACGTGTTTCAGCCTTGTTGGGTATCATCAGTGAAGTGAAGCTGTGCCTCTCTAAGAACAGTGAGCAAGGGGCCCACGTCTGGATCGCCGTGGTAAGTTAGGGTGAGACCTTAAGTTAATTTATGCAAAACAAAGGGGGGTCTGGGAATCTCTCTACCAGCACAAACACTGCCCAATGACCTGTTCTTGGGTGAATAAGCCCTGGGAGAGACTCTACCAAGTCTTAAGCTCACTGTCCCTTTCACAGATAAGAAATATCCCCGCATATCAGTCTTTGTCCTGCCCAGGGGCAGTCCAGCACCGAAATGCTAGGCAATTCTCCTCTGAACAAGAGTACCAACAGCAACTCCATACACGTGTTTCAGCCTTGTTGGGCATCATCAGTGAAGTGAAGCTGTGCCACTCTAAGAACAGTGAGCAAGGGGTCCACGTCTGGATCGCCCTGGTAATCGAGCTATTAGAAAAGGACTTACTTAGATGGAGTGAATTCAAGCTGAGCCTTTGGGGTACAGTTAATACCATCAAGATGACATTGACTCCCTGAGTAAACTATGTCCTAAGTATGATTCCGCTGGTTGTGAAGAGAGAGCAGATAAAAAAGGGGAAAGTCTAATAAAAAATTCTTGTGGGATGGCAAACAATCATGCTTAAAGCTCTGGAAATTACAATTATCAACTGAAAAAGGAGGTTTGGCAGTACCAGACGTTAGTAGTGATCACCTGGCTTTTGGGGCAAGACATTTGGTTCCATTCATTGAGAACTCTCTGGATGTTTGGACTCAAGCAGAAACCAGCAGATGTACTCCATTAACTCCAAGAGCATTATTATCTTCAGAAAATGTACAAGGATGTAAGTCAAGTGCAGCAACAACATTTCTAAGGGCATGCTGCAGAGGTCTTATGAAAGTTACCAACGAAGAAGGTATCCTGCTCAAAAAACAGTTCACTCTCTCGCTAAATCCGGAAATTAAACTGGAGGGGAAAAAATAATTTTGGCTCAATTGGTTTTTAAGTGGCATTCAGTGGTTAGGAGACCTATTTGAGCATGGGAAATGGATTTCTTTTGAGAGATAGAATTATGAAAAGAACCATGAAAATGTTACATATGGGGAATATAGGAAACTAAGGAAAGCAATTTGTAATAAAGTCCTGGAGAGGGCAAAAATTGGTTTGACTGGCTGCGGGAGATCAAGAAAGATTGCCACATGGACTTCAAGGTGTATAAGCTCCTAGAGAAGTTCAAATAGCCCAATGAAAACCTTCTAGTGAAATGGTCTCAGGCATTGAATTCAGAGATGTCTGCAGGTAGATGGAGAAATATTTGCAGAAATGTATCTTTAACCTCAAGAGTAAGACAAATTAAAATCCTGAACAGGGTGTTTTGGATCCCACAGACATTATTTAAGAGGGGATTGTTAATATCTGAGGTATGTTGGAGAAGCAAACTGCAGAAAGGAACATTTGAACACATGATATGGGAGTGTCGATCTGTGAGAGACTTTTGAAGGGAGGTAACAATGACAATGAATCAGGTCTTAATGTTGGATGTAGATTATGATTATGAGAGTATGATTCTAGGTGAAGAAAACCTGATAGAGAATTTTTCTTATCCACAAAGATCTTGGTTTTTTAGTGCATCACGATCTGCTAAGAAAATGATTCTAAAGTGTTGGAAAAGTGAACAAATCCATCGGTTTCTAATTGGCTGAAGGATCTAGACCAGATGTCAAAAATGGAAATGTTGACCTTGTGCAAAAACAAAAAAATATACTTATATGAAGATACCTGGGGAAAATTCCTGGAAATGTAAAATGTTTAGCTCTATTCAAAGTTGATTTGACCACACATGTGAATTGTTGTTTCTTTGTATCTTAAATACGTTGTAATAATTGATATTCTAAATGTGCTTTGTAAATTTCAAATAAATATGTGAATATAAAAAAATATTCTTTTCAGGCTCTTGTGGTTTTTTTAAGACAGAGATAAAGAAAACAGAATTATAGACGTTAGATTATGAATTAAAGCAAAATAGTAGTTGATGTTAATGAAGAGCAATGGTATGAACACTAACCTTCTTTTCGGGTCTTTTTTTTTGCAATAAGGACCTATGTAAAAGTTTTCATTTGAGTAGTAAGGTGATGAAATCCTGAATTTGTTATCCCGGAGGTGACATCTGTAGTCTGACTGTTTACTTTCAAATAATATAGTAAGGGCATAATGGGTGAACATGTTATAATGGACATTTCTTTAAACAATATACCAGAATTGTATCCATGGTAAATGTTTTTAATAATGTGGAATGCATCAAACAGCCTGTGTTTATTTAGTGTCTGGGAAGGATGGTCCATCTTGGCTTATTTACTCAATACCTACCAAAGCATGATTATGCAGGGTAATGATATAATGATGAGATGGTGATCCATGTATTTTTCATTCGTGATGGCACAACATGATGATGTACTAACACTTCGTGGTTGCATTCCCATATATTGCACCCAAATTCAATTTGTAGTTAGGAAAAACCCCATATGATCAATTAAATAGCCAGCAGTGCAAGACGTACTTATTTGATGAAATAGAGTTTGAAATGCATGAAATAGATTTTGAAATGCGAAGGGTGCAACAATTTCCTTAAATGGTGGCACTGTGATCATGTTAAATAGTAACACCATGGTGTTAAGTGATGTCATTTATATGTATTGGGACCATGTTAGAAGTACTTCAGAATTCCAAAACTAAGATTACAAGTGGAGCACATTGGAAAAGAATATGGTACTACAAATATTTTTGCTAAATGAAAGTAGGATTTACCGAAGCGAAAGTTATCAGTCTCAATGCTGGTGTATTTTTTTACATGAAGGTTAACATGACTATAATTATAGGATATCACACATTGATATGAACCGGTATATGCCCAGCTGGTAAGGAAACATGACGTTCCTTCATTAGAGATTATTTTGAAGTCATATAACTCAGAAAAATAGCGGGTGCCACTCAAACAGGTCCTTGGTGCCTCTTACATGATTGTACATTCTATAGATCCACTGTTGTTCTTTATAGATGACATTTCGTTCCACTTTATTGTGTGGTGTACATGTATGTATATTATCCATGATCCACCATATCAAGCAATCTTCAGTATGTTGATATGTAAAACCTGGTTTTCACTGATGGTGCATTTAGGTTCTCACATCGGAAGTGTGATTTATGTTAAAGCATGTGTATATGGACCAGTCTTGAAGTTTGTCCAATGCATTGCAAACTACACAGACATTCAATGAATTATTTGGGCCTCATTACGACCCAGGCTGTAAGGGGTTAACGGCGTCGTAAACGGTGTCAGCGCTGTTAAACCCTTACCGCCTAATTACAAGGTCCCTTTGCGGGTCCCGACCTTAACGGCTGGTTTTACCAGACGTTAAGGAAGGAACCCGCAAAGGGACTTTCAAGGTAATTACGGTACCGCAATTTGCAGTACCGTAATTATTGCCTTCCCCATTCCCATTGAACCGTACGGGGGCAGAAATGGGAATGGGGAAGGGCCAATGGTGAATGGGGAATTACCGCCCCGCCAACCTTGGAATGGGGTGGTAATTCCACCATTCACCATGGAGGAGTTGGTAAAATACTGGCGGCAACCATGGCGCTACTAGTGCCATGGTTACCGCCTGGGTCGTAATGAGGCCCTTTGTCTGCTTTGTTGTTACATTTGTAAGGTTTTTCAGCTCTGACTTGCGATGGCCTACATCAAAGATGATGGTTTTGCATATATATTTTCAAGCTGCACAAGAACTGCACGAGTAGTGAGCATTTGGGAGGCTCAGGTTTTGCAATGTCTCATTCTGTGCACTCAGCCCCTTAAACTGTTGTTTCAAGTGGGTCAGTTCATTTCTCAACTTCTTCTATATTTTGATAGAAAAAAGTGGGGGGTCTTAAGTTGGTAAGCTAAAGTGAACTAATGGCCAATGTTTGAATTGTTTTCTTGAAATTGTTTGTATTAAGTACATAGTCACACAAACTGTTTTATTCTGGTTATCAAATGGTGATAAGCTTTCTCTAGGAGTTTAATTGTCTCGCTTGTTCGATCCCTTCACCAATTTGTTCTGGTAGCACAAGCCATGTTCTTGATAATCTTGGTTGGTACTGCAATTTGTCCCCTAAGACTCTGGGGCGACCCCCAGGCAAAGGTATTATCAAAGCATAGTATGGATGCCGGGCATAAATCCCTGCCCTCTGGTGAAAAATATTCGGAGTTTTCAATGCATGCAGCAAGGGCATCTCTGAAGAATTTAAGAACAAAGGGTTAAAAAATGCAACCTTGGGGAATTGGCCAGGCGGGGAACCATGACAGACTTAGAAGCTGGTGGCTTTAGCATGCCCTGGTTCTCTCACGGAAATAAGAATGGCCTTAGGCCTGTAACCATGAAAACAGTAATGGTGCTCGACTGAGACAGCATTGTGCTGGTTGCTACCTCATGTACCTGAGCCCTGAAAACAGAATGTCCTGCTATGCCCTGCTCTGCCCTGCTAAAACCGCTCATAAAAGGAAGTTGGTGCCTGCTCGCTAGCATAGACACTTTGGTGACATGTGCCAGACCGTTTAGCTGGGTAGTAGGTTGAGAGGCCCGCATGAGGGAGGACTGCTGCTGAAGTAAATTAAGGCTGTCCACGCGGTGTCTGCGAGGGGCATTCTCAGGTGGTGGTGGAAAGGCCGTACCTGCTGCACTTGCTCATCTCACCCTCCGCCTTCCTCCTGCCATTGACCCGGGCACTGCATCCCCCCCTCTAATAGCTTCCTTGGGAAGAACTTGGAGATCATCGAAAGGGGATTGCTTCCCTCCTGGGGCAGCCCCTGTGCATGCAACAGGGCTTCTTCATCCATTACAGTGTAAGCAGCCCTGCTACGATAAACAGAGCCCTTTCATTCATGGCAGCACACTCTTTGAGAACATTGGTGGTGAGGCCATGCAATTGCTGACTCTGGCCACTGCTGTTACAGGGAGGAGTGTTCTGTTCAGGCCCTGGGTGGGAGGAGGACCTGACTGGATGTGTTGCTTTTCTGCTCTCATCACATTTCAAGTACTTAAGAATGTTAACAAGGTGCTGCAACTAACACCTGCTGACCCTGGATCCTGATGGTGGAGTCCCATGGGCATTTATCTCTTTATTTGTTTTATTTAGTGCTTGGTTTATTATAAACGTTATACATCCTGAACACAAAATGCATATGTACAAATACTTTATACAATCCTGCGTCTAAAACAATGAATTCCATAATATTGCTTACACAGAAAAGTAAAAAAGATCTCAAACAAAATACCTTCATCCTTAGATATAACCTTCTATGCAATCAATCAATACATATCTCCAACCTAAAAATCTTCAATGAGTTTCAATTCCTTTAAAACGGTTACCACCTTAAAGGCATGGTCTAGTAAAAAATGTTATTTAAAAAATAGATAGGCAACATTAAAAAAAAAATACTAGCATTCTCTTTTTTAAAACTTCCTATGTAAAATTTTGAGCTATTAAAGCTCAAAATTTGCAAAAGCAAGCACATGGGTGCATCCATTTTGTGAAATGGATGCCCTCCTGTGCTGGCTTTTGCTTTTGCGGCACTAATGAAGGAAAAGCCAGCCAGCTGTAGTAAACAAATGCTACCGCTGGGTGGCTTTCCCTTCATTAGTGCTGTACGTGGAGGACGGGGGCCGGAGACCAGAGCAGGAAAGCTGCAGCTGAATCTCGGTAAGTGCTATTTATTTTTTAAACAAAATAAGCACTAGCTGCAGGTTTTTTTCTAGGTTTTCCGGGCTGGAGGAGCCCGGAAAACTTAGAAATAAAACCGCAGCTTTAAAAACGTTGTATTTTATGTTTGCGGTCGCTTTTGAAGCGACCGCAAACATAAATACAACGTTATTGTGTTGGAAAACGCTGCAGTTTTTCTTTCCAGGTTTCTCAGGATCCTCCGGCTCGGAGGAGCCTGAGAAACTCGGAAAGAAAAACCGCAGTGTTTTCCAACACAACCGCCTGCTGTGGCTATCACTTTGGGTCTCCGGTGCTGGAGCACCGGAGACCCAAAGTGAAAGCCACAGCAGGCAGAAACACAACGCGGTTGTGTTTACATGCCGCATAGTGTTTCTGCCTACAGCTGATTTCTGCTGCGTTGTTTCTGCCTAAATCCGCTTTCCCATTTGGGGCTCCCGGGCTCCCCGTGGGGAGCCCGAGAGCCCCAAATGGGAAAGCAGATTCAGGCAGAAACAACGCGGTTGTTTTCCGCAATGCTGCATTGTTTCTGCCCGAATCTGCTTTCCCATTTGGGGCTCTCGGGCTGCCCATGGGGAGCCCGAGAGCCCCAAATGGGAAAGCAGATTCAGGCAGAAACACAACGCGGTTGTGTTGGAAAACGCTGCGGTTTTTCTTTCCGAATTTCTCAGGCTCCTCCGAGCCGGAGGAGCCTGAGAAACTTGGAAAGAAAAACTGCAGCGTTTTCCAACACAATAACGTTGTATTTATGTTTGCGGTCGCTTCAAAAGTGACCGCAAACATAAAATACAACGTTTTTAAAGCTGCGGTTTTATTTCTAAGTTTTCCGGGCTCCTCCAGGCCGGAAAACGTAGAAAAAAAAACGCAGCTAGTTTTTTTTTTTTTTTTAAATAAATAGCACTTACCGAGATTTAGCTGCAGCTTTCCTGCTCTGGTCTCCGGTCCCCGTCCTCCGCGTACAGCACTAATGAAGGGAAAGCCACCCAGCGGTAGCTTTTGTTTACTACAGCTGGCTGGCTTTTCCTTCATTAGTGCCGCAAAAGCCAGCACAGGAGGGCATCTATTTCACAAAATGGATGCGCCCATATGCTTGCTTTTGCGAATTTTGAGCTTGAATAGCTCAAAATGTTACATAGGAAGTTTTAAAAAAGAGAATGCTAGTATTTTTTTTTATGTTGCCTATCTATTTTTTTTAATAACATTTTTTACTAGACCATGCCTTTAATTAATAACGGCATAGGCGATCCTGATCAAATGCAATGCAAAAGGGAAGTTACATTCAAATAATTAATATCATGTGTATAATCATTTAAAAACAGTACTCTTTTTCCTGCAAAGAAGCACTAGAGAGGAAAGTTTCAGTATTCTGCTGACAAAATCTACAAAGATTTACATTGCTTTGTCCTCTGATGAACAGTATCTCACGGGTATGTATGAGATTCAAACGAACCCTTAGGAAGGATCTCATAACACGCCTGTCCGTACACTGCTTCAAGTATCTTGGTAGGGTTTTTTGATTTCCAAACTTATATCAGAGTACAACTTATACAATCTTCTTCTATCACACGTATCAATCCAGTCTAGATCATACATTCCTTTCTTCGCTAGAACAGGATTGGAGAGAAGAAGCTTGTCACTTATACCACCCTGCTCCAGAATCTTGATACATTCTCTTTTAAACTTTGTTAGACCGCCTGTAGCGACAGTAGCCATTTGTTTACAGAGTAGGTACTATACAGAGCCTGGTTTAGCCACCGTAAGCTTCCGATACAGTGACACTTTTTTCCAGGCATTAGTACAAGACATTGAAGTCAGCTTTAGCTCACACCTTATTATTACTGTAGGCACATAGTTTGGCAGATTCAAGACTTTCCTCTACAATAGGCCTTCTATTTTTGCAAACTCTAAATTCACAGTAAACCCTGCTAAAATGCCTCTAAATTGCACTAAGACATATTTCCACACTAATCCCACACTACTCTCAATTACAGTAAGCAGTCCACCAGATTGGTGACCACCTTCCATGGACAAAGCTGGCTGCACAAAAGTATGATACCTGTCCCACAATAAGGGGTCCACAGCACAGGTTTCCTGTAAAGGATCTGAGCTGCTGCAAAATGTGAGTGTTACATGAAAGTTGACCAAATCCTCTAATGTTGCATGATAACATAAACAAACCTCTACTCCCATTTTGCTGCAACATGTCAAAGACCCATCCTGCTCGTACGTGGGCCCTGAATGGACTTGGACAGTGCAGCCGGCAACCATGCCCAATCTTCATTTACTTTGGGGACTTCAACCAGATTATTTAGAAAACTCACTTCTCTTGCATCCTTTCCATTGAATCGCGTGGCTTTCAGATTATTTATCATAGTCCTCTACCGCTTGGAGCCCAAGACATGCAATTTTGCACAACCATCTCCTTTCGCACTGCCCCCTGATTTCATACTCCCGGGGCACGAATCAAAACCCAAACTACACAGTGCGTCAACAGCAGTGCATTTACTGCCCTAGAGGGAACTTTAATGACCACAATAGCAACTCTTTTCTCGTCAAAAAACTCTGCTGAATCAATATCTTTACTTGTGAGCAACCTCAACCTTGGAATGTCATTAAAAAGGACTCATTTATTAGAGTGATTCAATATCAGTCTAGAGGTATGACTAGGATCCAGAACATATTCCAGGATCAAAAAAGGGAAAGGGGAATTGTTTTCCTTTAGGTTTCTACTTCCTAAATCCTAGACTTGCTGAACCCCTTTTCTATAATCATTCCCCCATTCACGTCTTCCTCTTTGCCCCCAGAGGTCTTGAGAAAAACAATCCCCGACCACAGCCTCCACTCCTTTGTAACTATATTCCCGTAGATTGGGGCCCGTTATTAAGTGGGCTATATCATTCGGGGCAAACCTTCACATTCCACACATGCAATTATTAGAAATTTCCCCAGGCCTAAATGCAATCCTGTTTAACTCACTCAATCCTACTGTCTTATTTGTTCAGACCAATGTTCCCGCATGAACCGTTACATGGCCACTATTACCTTTCTCTGCCAACCATTCATTAGAGAATGCACTATTACGTAGTGAACCACTAAATTCCCCGTTCAGTGCTAAATTGCACTGGGCGGCTTGGTGCATGAAATTACTTCCCCCACTCAATGTGGGCTTATTATTACGACTCTCACTTCCACTATTGGTTGATATAGCCCGTACACAACCCACTACGCATTGTATGGCCATATCACAATTGTTCAACTTTAACCGGGGAATAAGAGGCGTAACGTTATCAATACTTCCTGCTGCATTAATAATCAAAGATTCAGTCTCAGTTTGAACTTCCTGAAGCTTAACCCAGAACTCGCTGGAAACTTCCAGAAAACCCAAGAAGCAGTGTTTCACTTCCTGTTCATCTTTTATTCGTGTAATGCTGTCCACTGCAAAAAGACACTCAATCAAGCGTCTTTCTTCAGATTTACTATTATTCATTGTCTCCCACTAAAAGTACTGTGGTGTTGTCCCCGTTAAGGATGTGTGTCATGACTGCGTCAAGACTTGGCTCCCAATAAAAAGGAGCCTCAGCCGGCAGGTGCGTTTAGAATGGCGGCAGATTCCATGAATGGAACTTCGGTCTCGTATCTCATTTGCTGGGCCTACAGTTTGATGCTGTGTGATCACAGTACTGCAACCCTGGCCTGTAGGCGGATGCCGTGTGATCACAGTACTGCAGCCCCGACTGATTTGGTGATCCCAGATCAGTTTGTGTTGCCTGGGTGCCCCAGGCCACTGTTCAGCCATGTGCTCATGACTGCATTGGAAAGCCCGGGTGCCCCTGGCAACTGTCTCCCACTGTGTGACCACAGCACGGTAACTGCATGCTGAGTGCCCGCAGGCTGGATCCAGCTGGCATGTGTGCCCACTGTTAGCGGCCTGCCAATTGTCTCCCGGGCAGGCCGCAGAGTGCCTGGATCACTAGGCTGACACCCGCTCTGCACACATGCAGATGGCGGACCGTAGGGAGCACCCTACGGCATCTGGATCACCGGAATGAACATACTGTTGTTGGTGAACCGCAGGGAGCACCATGCGGCCCCTGGAGCAGCAGAGCCACATAGCCTGGCTGGGAGGACCCAGCACACAGCATCCACGGCTCTGGGGGCACCCAGGCCAGGGTTACACCCACATGTACGTGATCACGTCGGCAGAGGCATTCCATGGGGACGGTGTTGCCCAGCCGGGGTGCCGTCTAAATGCAGGGCCACGCAGGCAGGGCCTCAGCAGGCTGCGCCGCACCAGCATGGTGCCCATGAACCATAGATGCAGGAGGCAGCTTGGGATCGACTGACGAGCCGGAAGTGGAAAGTCCTTTTTATTAGCTTGTTCATATGGCTACCACCATGTGATCATTGTACAGATCCTGGGAGCTACCATGCTCCCAGAAGCGATGCCAGGCAACACTCCTCCTTTTTCATAACGACCTATCAAATACATCATGCCACAATGCACACAATAACACTAGGACTATAGGTGCCACTAACGTTCACACCCTTAGGGGCCCAGGTTACCAACGGGGTGATGGTCTGGGTTGGTGAGTTACTGGTGACACGTTAGAAAATCCCCATGCAAGCACACCCTTTATTAACCTGGGTGAGTGGACCTTGCACCACTGACACAACACCATTGCTCGCACCTGTCACCCCTCACTACAAAACCCACAAAACGCAGAAATACAGCTTCAACCAATGCTTTGGCTGGGCCAGTTTAAGCATGTCCAGAGTCTGCGGGCTCCCAGCCCTGACGTGTACGACTACTGGGTCCACCTGTCACACTACTTAGATTGGATGATGGATGCTGAGCTGTCCATTCTATTTCCCACCCCACTCTCTGGGTATTTGATGTGACTTGAGGGGCTGTCCTTATGCCCCCACTTGACGAGCACAGCGCCTCCTCCTGATGAAAAGTGGAGGAAGCACTGCAGGGGTTTATGTTCTTACTCCCACTTTCCTGACGTGATGGGGCTGGGTAAATACAACTCCTTTGTGTGGCCGACGCGCTCACATGATCCTTTCTCCATCACTCCAAAGTCAGAGTTGTGCTCACGTTACACTGCCACAGGACCGGGTGTCGATGGGCCACACCCCTTCATTTCGGGCCGCCGTGGGCCCCACTAAACCTTTGTCCCTTTTTTTGTTTTTGTGCTGGCCCGGGTCTTTTAAGGCCATGCCCCCTTTTCCCAGGGCTGCTGCAGTCTTTGGCCCTCATTACGACCCTGGCGGAAAGCGACTGACCGGAGCGCCACAGCGTAAATAGCGTTTCCGCCATTGCACGAAGGAGCAAAGTGCGGCCCATTCCGACCCATCGGGCACGAGCACCACGGCATGGCGGAAGTGCAAAGTCCGCGATGGCGGAAATGACCCCAAAACGGCCCACACCGCCGCCGTACGGCGCCCTAGGTGCAATACCGCCACCCCTCTTAGCGGTCACCGCAGTGTGCGCCTACCGGAAAGTACGGTGGCCGGAAATATACGGAAACGGAAGTTAAAACATGGGCCCGGAACGGGAAACATCCCGGCGTACACCTATAAATACACCAAAACCACACAACCACTAAAATCACTACCCTGAAACACACCCCAACCCGTCAACCACCCTAGCGAAACCAAGAAAAATGGGAAAAGTAGCGAAGAAAGCGTGCGACCGCAAGCGGCAGGTCCACTTCTCCCGTGAGGAACTCACCGTGCTAACAGAGACCCTCCAGGAGAATGCTGCCGTCGTCTTCTCCACGCAAATGACCAGAACGGCACTTGCAAACAAGAAGGCCATATGGGCTCTGGTGGCACAGCGGGTAAGTGCGGTGGGGACCGCACCCCGCACCCCACAGCAATGCCGCAAGCGATGGGACGACCTGCGGATACGCGTCCGCAGCATACTCTCTGTCAACCGCAACATTGCCACAGCCACCGGGGGAGGTCCTGAATCACCCATCAAGTTGACCCCCTGGGAAGAAATCTGTGCCTCCACCATCGGAATGGAGAGCATAGAGGGAGTCGGAGGGATGGAGAAAGGAGTGCAGACATCCGAAGATTCAGGTAGGTGGGCCAAATAAAACAATGCCAAATCCACAAAGTCCATCCATGTGAAGTACCATGCGTCCACATAGTGCAACAGAAACACATGTCCAGGAGAACGTCCACACACATCGGCCTGCAAGCGCACGTTAAAACCCACAATAAATACATAAATAATTAAAAACCCCTAATACACGCACTACACGTGCAGCAGGCACACCCTAACTGCAGGCTGCCAGACAACTGCACCCTCACTCCACACACAAATCAAAGCACCTCCAAGGCCCCGACCCAAATCACCCTCAGGTACCACCCCAATGCATGTGATACAATGCCATTCCAATTCCCACAGACCCATCAATAACCCTCGCCCTCCTTTACTCCACCACAGGGTCCGATCCAAACGACGAGCTACAGGACACCCCTACCAGCACACCTGCAAAGAGGGCCAAGACCAACGGCCAGAGACCCTCCACCTCAGCTGCACGCATCAAGACACGGCAGCAGCACAAATCAGGTGGCAGCACAGAGGAGGGAACATCAACAGGCACCCCAGCAGCCAGCATGCCCACAACACCACCACCACAGGTCCCCCCAATGGATGCCACAGAAGGCACTGCCTCTGGTGGCAGCAGCACCATAGGTGACACCCCATTGATGGCAGCATGCTCGGACACAGAAAACGGGGATGCCGAAGTCAGATCCATCCATGACCTGTCCCAATCCCCCTGTCTGTTCCATCCCGTACAACATGAGGATACCACGCAGGGGCACCCACCAGACGACGACTGGCCATCCCCCACAAGCCCTGTGGCAAGGCAACATGAGGACAACAGCCCCTCTGTGACACCCCCGCAAATGGCCATGGCCCAGCCGAGGCAACAGTCCCTCGACCAGTTGATCGAACAACAGCAGCAACTGGCCACACTCCTCAAGGACCATGCCGATGAATGTGGGGGCACTAAGGCAGACATAGAAACATCAACTGAGACACTTAGGGCAGAAATGGAGAGAGGTACAGAGACGCTAAGGGCACAAATTGAGAGAAGCACCGAGAGCCTGAGGGGGGAACTGCATGCGACGTCCAAAGACGTATGTGCCGAACTTGCCGCAGTGCGCCGTGTGCTCACTGAGCTCTCGCAAACCCTTAGGGACATGCATGGACGTGAGCAGGCAGACACATCATCCGTTGCAAGTTCCGTCCAGGGCAGCCCCCAACGTAGATCTGGGAGGAACCTGCGCTCCACAGGCAGGGGTGCCCCTGATACCCGCAGAGGGGGCATGCAATAGCGACAGCCCACTTACAATGAGCATCTTTGGACACTGGTGTTCGGGGGGGAGGTAGGAGGGTGGAGGGGGTGTGTTGGGCTCACTTGGGTGGCGGGTCGATAGGCTGTTCAACATGATATCACATATGCCATAAAAAGTGCACGATCAACCAATGAGAAGTGTGGACATTGATCTTTGTGTACTAGGCCATCATAGGCGTACAGTCCATATTGTGCATGTCCCAGACACACGCAGTGCCACGAGTCCCGTGTCCATGTATCAGCCACCAGGCGTGAGTGCTAGAAGCATACATCAATGAGATGCTGACGAATGTCACGGGCCTCCGGTGCCTCGCAGACTCCATGAGGTGCTGCCACATCCCTACCCTCATCATGACCATCATCAGGTGCTTGCAGTTCTGCGTCAGGGGGCATGGGCACATTTCTACGTACGCACATGTTGTGGAGCATGACACATGCCATCACCATCTTTGCAACCTTCTCATGGCGGTACAGGAGTGCCCCGCCAGACCTGCTGAGGCAGCGGAAACGGGTCTTCAGTAGGCCGAATGCCTGTTCAATGACTACACGGGTACGTGAGTGGGCATGGTTGTAGTCCTCCTCATGCTGGTCCCGTGGGTTCCGGACTGGTGTGAGGAGCCATCTCTTCAGTGGATATCCAGCATCACCTGTATGTGGACGAGAAACGTATGATGTGGAATGCCATTGATACGTACGCACACCCCCCCCCCCCTTCCTGGCAGGTCAATGCCAATTCACATACCCCACATCATCATGCATGTAATGAGACTCACCGAGTAGCCAGGATCTGTTCCCTGCGTGTCGCTCCATGTAGCGTGGTATTGTAGAGTTCCTCAAGACCATCGAATCATGGGTTGATCCAGGGAATCGGGCACAACAATGTGTAATGATCCTGTTGGAGTCACACACCATCTGTACATTCAGGGAATTAAATTGTTTTCGGTTGCGGTACTGGGCCTCCATGGCATGTGGGACGACCAATTCAACATGGGTGCAGTCGATGGCACCAATGCAACCCGGTATGCCGGCAAGTGCATGGAATCCCACTTTTGTGTTGGTTATTTCCTGCTCCGAGCGTGGTAGAGAGATGTAGTCGTCTGCGTGCTTCAGGAGGGCATCGAGCACTTGCAATAGTGTCCGTGAGAACAGTGGCTGAGAAATGCCATGCAACTGTCCGACTGTGTGCTGGTAGGTGCCTGTGGCCAGGAAGTGGAGTACAGACACCACCTTCAGTAGGGGTGGGATGGCGGTTGGGCTATCTATCATGCTGACAAGGTCAGCCTGTGTCATGTCCACAATGGCGGTTATGGTGTCCCGGTCCAGACGGTAGAGGGTGTGGATCTGCTCATCAGTGAGGTTGAACGGATGTGCTCGGAGGCGTGGGATTGCGGGCTGCCTGCGTGGTGGTAGTGGCTGTGCTGGCAGCCCTTGCTGGCCCTGCCTTGGCCTCCTCCTCCTCCTGCGTCTCCTCCGTGCGGCTGGTTGTAGTTGGTGTTCGTCTTCTTCTTGGAGTCGGAGCGCTTGCAGTGCTATCAGGTCCCCCAGGGCCAACATCGCGAGTCCTGCCGGTAGCATTTCGGTGTGGTTGTGGGAGGAGACTGGCTGTGCAATTTATGTGTTTTCAGGCTGTATGGCCTCCACCTGTGGTGATTGATTCCACCTGTGCAAACTGCTCTCCCCTTTGGCCGAGCACGTCCCGCGCACAACGCTGCAATTCGGGGAATTGTATCTTGCTATTGCAATCATGTATTTGTACCCGATGGCCGTGTAAGATTGGTTGATATGTTCATTCTGCTGTGGTCCCATTGTTTCACATACTATCTGTGCAGTCGCGAACTGACTTGTGAGGGGTCAGTGGAACGTAGTACTCGAGTAACGGTGGACCCTCATGCATCACTGCACCGAGGTTCAACGACGGGCGGGGCGTCCCATTCGTGGGTGAAGGCAGTTGCCATTTTCACACACAGCCGCACTCGATGGAATAATTAGTGATTTCAAACGGCCACAGATGCCTTTTCGACGTGATGTTGCAAATGAGGAATTCGAGGGGCGGCGCTTTCGGTTTCCAGCTAGCGGCGAGGAGATGCCCACAGGTCTGACTGCAAATGTAACGTTCTATTGTTCTATGTCCTTGAGACAGGGCCCATGGCGAGGGAGCAATGATTGATATGAATAGTTTGGGATGCGCAATAGCTACGTGGGCGATGAGGCCGTCCGTTCCCAAAAACATGTTACTTCACAACACTGGAATTACGGGCTGGGGCACTGTGGATTTAGCAGGCTGCATAACGCACGGACTCAATGGATGTTTCTAATGTTATGTGAGTAATTATTCAGGCATTTTGATCCCGGGATGAGGGAATGATGGATGGATGCATGGGCAGGTGATTTGATACAGAGTTTGCCATGTACAGGGCTTCTTGGGATCTATCCGCCTCCCCTACGCTATGTGATGCAGGGCTGCCATTGTGGGACCATCGTCCATCTGGCCTTGTTGAGCCCTCCCTGTCTCGAGGCGCCCTCAGACACTTGTGTCCATGCACGTTAATATTCCCATCTGATGGAATCTGTTTTGACAGACGCATGCACAGGTACACTCGTTTGTGATGGTGTTTGCACCTCGATATAGATGGTTATGAGTCGCAAGTGGTTTTGGGGTGGTGATGATCCTTTTGGTTGGGCTAGCATGCATATGGCTGTGGATTTCGTGTGATCATTGAAGTGAGTAGTTGGAATGTAGTTCTGATGGCCATTCTGTTCTTTTTCTTTTCTTTTGGTTGACAGGTATCTCCTCCCCTTTTGCCACTGCCATCTGTATGCCACTCCTGCAGATGGATTTTACTCCCGACACCTGCTGCTTCGTGTTAATCAGTGGAGCAGCATTATGATCTTATGGGACGATCGCCAATGGGCCACATGCCCTTACGCAGTACTGGTGGCTCGGAGCAACATTTCGGCCTTTCAGCTGGACTAGTGCCTCCCCATTGGGACGGGCCTGCGGTTCTGTGCGCTTCCATGTTGCCTTTTCGTACGTGATTGTGGCTCTGTGTACCATGGGGGAACAGGGCGACACACAGGTAGTGGCTGGTCATTTCTTGCGGAAGCAGCCCACAATGGTGATTGGTGTTTTGGAGTTCATGGCCTGATGGCTGTATGGGCTTGGTGATTTTGATGTCCATTAAATTTCTATTCGGATTTGGCCCGTGTAGCGTTTTTCTTTGCAAGTGATGTGGCATATGCCAATTTGGGGGGCGATGTATTGTGAGGAGATCTGCATCGGGTTCCGGCTTCGGGGTTTAGTTGCGTGGTACTGTACTGGCCGCGTTTGCCTACGAAGCCCAGTGAGGTCAGGGATGGGGGCTGCCAATATGACAGTTTGAATGTTGTCATGCTCAGGGGCGGGGGATTGGGTTTTGTGTAACAGATGCCGGTCAGCCAGGTGGACTGGTGGAATGATGTGATTTTCGGAATATTGCTGGTCACAGGTGCCTGTGTTTGCGTGCGTTTCTTGGTGGGGGACTGTGGTCATGTCCATTGGGATGGCTTCTGTATTCGGGCCATCTGTGCCCTGCAGCTCCCATTGGCCCCTGTTGTGTTTCTTTTGTTCGTTGGCATGCATGGGTGACTTGTACATTTCAATGGTTGCATTGTGGCTTCATTGCACCTACGGGGAGTTGTACTTTGTGGGCAGGGAGCGGTGTACAGGCACTCAGTGGGGCCGTTTACGGTTGATTCGCGATGCCGTACTTCTCGCCATGGCGGAATGGTACATTACGCCATGCCTGATGGCGTTAGGTGCATGTCCGCTAGGGTCGGAATTGGCGTACCGTTGCACCATGGTGGTGTTTGCGGTTTGGCATGGCGCGCGCGCGCGTGCTTGGTGCAGTTAGCGTTGGCGTTCACTACGGTGTCGCTAATGGCTTCGTACTTTGCGGTGACGGGTCATAGTCGCACCGAGCGCTATTCGATGGCGGTATTGCATTTCCGCCATCGTTTTTCGATTTCCGCAAGGGTCGTAATGAGGGCCTTTGTGTTATCACAATGACCCGAACCAGAGCACTTTCCTCTATCCCTGCAGGGGCGCAATGGTCTGCAGCCCGAATCCAGCTGGGCTTACAGCACCTGCAGTGGCATCATCACCTCCGCCGGCCTGGTTCCCTTTGCCTTCTACCGCGGGCACCCGAGGACCCACTGGCTGCTCCTCCCTGCAGCTGGAACCCACATGGACGCGCCAGCCGGGCTCGGCGCTCCCTGCAGCAGCTTAGATGCAGACGCTGGTTGGGCCACCAAACCCATAGCTCTCAACTCACACGCTTTTGGCGGGTGTCACACGCCTTGTAAAGGGCTGACTCACCCGCCAAGCCTCATGCACGCCCATTCATCCCAATGGGCGTCTCACACGCCAAAAACAAAATCGGGTGATTTCACCCGCCCTTGCAACACAAATGGTTGAGAGCTCTGCCAAACCCGCACAAGGCCACTGATGTTCATGGTTGCCAGGTTGCTGCACACCACATGACCACGCCCCCTTGCATCGTGGCAGAGGCCACTGCATCTCTTCTTTGTTCCACTGTTGCGCGGCCACCGCTGCCTCCTCCTCAAGCACGGCCGACGTTGCCTCCTCCACGCGGTCACCAGGCGGCCCGTGCAAACAAATATGGGGCCCTGGGCCATCCGCCACACCAGCTACCGCCACCACTTTCAGGATCACACAGACGGGCCTCCAGCAGCCTGCACACACACGCATGCGGGGCCCAGACATCACACCCTCGTCGCCATTGTTAGCAGCTTGCCCATTGTCTCCCAGGCAGGCCGCAGAGTGCCAGGATCGCCAGGCTGACACCCGCTCTGCACACATGCAGATGGCGTACCGTAGGGAGCACCCTACGGCATCCGGATCACCGGAGTGAACATACTGTTGGTGGCGGACCGCAGGCAGCACCCGGTGACCCCCGTAGCACCGAAGCCACATATCCTGGCTGGGAGGACCCAGCACATAGCATCCATGGCTCTGGAGGCACCGAGGCCAGGGTTACACCCACATGGTCGTGATCACATCGGCAGAGACATTCCATGGGGACAGTGTTGCCCTTGCCCAGCCGTGGCACCATCTAAATGCTGGGCCACGCAGGCAGGGCCTCAGCAGGCTGCGCCGCACCAGCATGGTGCCCATGAACAAAGGATGCAGGAGTCAGCTTGGGATCGACTGACGAGCCGGAAGCGGCTCGTCCTTTTTATTAGCTTAGTCACATGGCTACCACCATGTGACCATTGTACAGATCCTGGGCGCTACAATGCTCCTAGGAGGGGTAGCATGCAACACCCACGAGCCAGCCCCAAAACAACTTAGATAAAAAGACCCCGTTAGGACTCTGAAGGTTTCTGCCCCTTTCCTTATGTGTAAAATGCGATTTGCTTGTGAAGGTACTTGAGGCCCCTCACAACCTATGCATCGATCATATTACCAAGAAAGAGCTACAACAAACTCGTTACGCCCGTCCCCAAATACCCCCGCCTCCAAGCTTGCTATCATGGCACCTCCGTGCAACTCTTTAACTGTTACCCTGAGTCTTTCCCTCCTTCCCAGATGAATTTCCAGGCAGGGATATTTCCAGGCAGTCATCAGTCGCTAACACATCAGTCTGACAAAGATGAAACTACAGACAAGTGACACGCCACCAAGTCGACAAACGTAAGTCGCCTTATCAACAGTATAACAAGACTGCCACCCAGTGGCAATAGTTAAGTATAACAAGTCCAGAATGTTCTGCATGACCGAATGTGTTTTAGAGCGAGTATATGTTTCTTCGGAAAATATAGTGTAACACTTTTGCATCTTTTTAGGGTGTCATTCGGAGACATGACACATATGGTTGATAATAACGGGGACTTGTTCGGAGCCCCCAACTCAAACCGAAACAAGCACACTAAATCAAGGGACGTCGTTTACACCAACATCATATGGATTTCCCTAACATTATCAGCCTCATGACCCAGATAAAGGGAACCGATACTCCAAATGATTCATTTTTCACCGTGTGAAAACATATTTTATTTCAAGCCAACCTCAAGAGCGTAAGTTAAGGTTAGATAACGTGATTACTTGTAATACTCTAAGGGTTTGTTGTCGTTTTGTTGTCCCTACACATGCTCCCTCGTGCATTACTCGTGCCAAGAGTCGATGCCCAGGGGAAGGGTACTGCCATGGATGTAATTTCACCAAAATGCCAGGGGTAGCGGTAATGACACCACACGACCCTTGACTTCCGATGACATCACAGGAAGTGATGTAATTTGACACCACCCAGAAGTGACATCACAGGAAGCGATGGAACACAACCTTTCACCCCTCGACAAAAGAGGAAGTGGCATCACATAGCATTGTTTCTTAGTACACTACGAAAAATATGGTTAAGTTATCACTGTTAAGTGATATACATTTCATACAAGAATGGATCACCATATGTATCGTTAATATCAGTGCGTATAGGCCCATATTACCAAATCACTGTGAAAACGATAATGATGTGCCAAGGCCAAACGATAATGATGTGTTATTATATGGCACTTACGCTTAAGCCTTCATATGGAACAAATACACATACCATATCACCCAACCTGTGTTGGTACTCATTTATCAACCTCAGCAGGATGAAAGGCTGAGTTGACCTTGCTGGGAGTCGAACCTGCAACATGCAGATCACACACACATCGCAGCAGCCATCGCTCAACCCACTGAGCTATCTTACCGGTTATAGCTATAAGAAAACCAGCCACTCCAGAAAAAAAGAGCCACATGCTGCTGGCCACAGCCCATGCGCCTCCATAAAAAAAAAAAAAATAAAAAAAAAACATCTTTTTTTTTAGATTTATTTTAGGGGTAGCATGGGAGACCACAGGAGTAGCAAGGGAGATCTCAGGGGTCCGGGTTGCGACCCCTGGCAACTCCTAAATGACATGCATGGGCACTGCTCAACGCAACACTAGAGTTTCCCCCGCTTTGGTGATCAAAAGTTAAACACAACAAAACACAGACATATAACATTGGTTAAGAGTGAGGGATAACATACTGGAAGCTTTATAACAAATTCTTTACTTCAAAGAGATGCGGGTGGGAAAGGAGAGATGGCAGGAAGGGGGCAGGGTGACTAGGAGAAGAGGATGAGAGGAGCGAAAAATCAGGGTACCCACACAAACGGGACCCATTGTGCCGAGGCCCCCAGGGAAATCTCCAGATTCCTCTGTAGTCCACCACTGGTTCAAGGTGACACCACACTGCCTCTCCCCTTTACAAAGAGGATGTAAGCTCATGACGAAATCTTTGAATCTCCGGGGTGTCTGGGAATACCCCTGAACTTTGCCAGTGGGGGAAGTGTGTTCTCATCTGGATATTGAACAGATGCATGCTGCATGATGTACAACTCGACTGTTTCAGGGTCGGTTCTACTGCCTATGGCTTCCATTGCACGGGTGCTTTTAGGATAGTGACTTTCACCGTTCTTTGCTCTCAATCTCCCCTCCTTCATCGCTGTAGGATGTGTCTAGTAAAGAGCCACCCTTCCATGTTCTCCCGCTAGTAGACTTTATGTATGTTATAAATACACTTGAGTAGCGCAGAAAAATGACTCCTGAGATGTAATGCATTCTTAAGAGATGACTGGATGCTGTTGAGGAAGACAGCACTGACGCCATTATTTACAGGAACTCTCTGCGATGCCGTGAAGCCACGTGGAATTGAATGCTGCTGTAGAAGAGCCAATTAATTCCACGTTCAGTGAGAAAAACACATTTCTTCATGCGTTCTTAATTTAATGCAGAATTCTTGGGATCATTTCCCATTTGGCCTCTGTGTTATTTTCGTGAAAATAATAGCTTTCTAGTAACATCCATTCATTTCATGAAATGAAGCTGCACCACCATTGGTCAAGACACCCCACAGTGTCGAGCACTGCCTCCACAGTGAATTACAACTACTTCAGGATGGCTGCCCCTGCACATAGAGATAAGTGCTGGCAAAACCTGGCACCACTTAATGCCCGCACACATGTCATTATCTATAGCAGAAACCAATTCTTTAATTGAATTATGAGAAATGAAATAGTTATAGTATATATAGACTGATTCGTTTTAAATCATAGGGAATGCATTTATTATAACTTGTCTTTTTTTAGCTTTATATACATGACTTGTGTATTTGAGGTTTTGTATCTTGTCAAATTGTATGCTGTTTTGTGAAGTGTTTTCTTACAAACCGTCCCGCAATTAAAAGAAGATAACTCCATTTCATTCACCTGTGAATAAACTATTTAGACCCTTTCAAAGTCTGCTTTTTACAAACTGTCAGACACCTCTATTTTGTTTGCCCGTCTGTGTAATCTATCGACAATTTCTATGGACCTCATCACGAGTTGGGCTGTAGCCTTTAAATGCAGTTCTAACGGTATTACCGCTGCATTTAAGGGCTGGCCCTAGCACGAGTTGAGCGCTAAATGGGCTGTTTTTCCTCCAACTTTTTGTGGAGTTGAAAATCCCATTTAGCACCCTGTTTTCAACACAATTACCACCGGCTGTATTAGCGCATAGTATTTGCGCCGAAAAAATGCCCCATTGGGTCCAATGGAACCGATGGAGATTTACCGTTAGCACCCAACCCGTAATCCTACGCTATTAGCACCGGACCGGTTGGCGCTAACGCAATTACTACAGCTGGGATACCTCCTAACTCGTGATGAGGCCCTATGTCTGTTAAGTTCAAACTTTAAATTACCTCAGTTGCCGAGTTCAAACATACGTCGTTTATGCTCAGAGTAGGGCATCTGCTGCACTTGTATGTTCTAATGCTAAATAAATTACTCTACTTCAATTGGAAATAGAGAAAATAAGGTTTCCTCAATTGTCTGGGAGCAGATCTATTGATCCCTGCATACACATTTCATAAGTGGAAAGTATGTGTTGTGAGGGTTTATTGTATGTTATTGAAATGTAAATAATGGTTTGAACATATTTCATATTTTTTACGTACATTAAGTTGATTTGTTCGATTAGTGACTTTGATTGCCAATTTAGTGTTGGTAGTTCATGTTTTCAATGCTTGAAGAGTAGGAGTTTGTGATAAAATGTAGTTTTAGCTTTTCCTGCACTCGCCTTTGTACTTGGCTTGCATCAGAATACAACCATCACTGGGCTAAGGTAATAAGGGAGGTATACATTTTGTTAGCTGATATATTGCATGTGTAAAAGGTGCCCAGCCTAGTTGACTTTGTGTCATGAGATTTATGTATGTAAACTAAGAAACCTAAGTTATGGGGAGTCTTTGTTTGCATGTGGCACTTTCTAGCATAAAAGTGATTTTTTGTGGTGAGCAGTTAATGTTGACAATGCGTTTACTAATAAGCATATCCCACTGGTATATTACAATATTGGCATGTCCATTGTAGATAATGCAGTGACAGAAAATATTAATGGCTAGCATACGTTTTGTGTCACAATATTCCTTCGTTTTGTCTGGGTATTTTATTGTTTTAAACAGAATATTCCACCATTAATTGGTTGAATGATCCAAACGTAATTATGCCACACTTATTGGGGCATTGGTAGATGGTATCTGCCGTAAACCTTGTTAAAGCAACTTTATTTAGTGAGGCTTATCATGGTGGCCCAAAGTCTATTGCCAGCTGGTAAGAAAGGTTCCAATGGGCCTCATTTTTTAGTCCGGCGGTAGCCGTGCCGGTAAATAGCGGCACGGCTGCCGTCGGAGTAATTTATTTTCCGGTGCCAGGCAATGGGGACTTACCGGGGCATTACAGCCCCGACGGTCCCGGTAATTCCTCATTGCCGGGCGCCGGAAAATATTACTCTCCATTCCCATTTGAGTCCCATTGGACTCAATGGGAATGGGGAGGACGGATGCACCGGCACCATTCATTAATGGTGCCGGTGAATCCGTCAAGGCACCGTCAAGGCACCGAAAAGGCACCTGCTCGCAGAACTCGTAGTTTATAGGTCCGGAAACTGCTGTTTCCTTGTGTCCTTTGCCTTGCTCAGAGTGTGTTCTCGTGCTCCGCCTTTTATCTGTGAGGAGAAGCTTAATGGTATTCAGGTGTGTGTGATGGTCAGTAATTGCCTGACCTCGTCTGACCATTGTATTTAGACACGTCAGGTATACTGCTCAGGTGTTAGTCTGTTTTCTCTCATAGCGGGCTGTCCATGAGAAACTATTTATTTTATTCATTGATTCTTTTGCTTGTTTATAAGGCACCAGAACCCGCAGGCATCAGGGCGCACAGCAGCATCTATTCAGAATTCAGGGTCAAAGATCAATAACTGAAAAGTACTGTTTTCAGTCGTTTCCTGAAGTCAACATGTTTCTGTCTGCTCATAGTTCCTTTGGAAGGCCATTCCATGAACATGCTGCCTGCGCTTGGAATGGCCTTCCGAGACCCTACACTCGCTTACTCTTAGGGATGGTAAAGCGAATGGAGTCAGTAGATCTGTTTACTCTCTTAGGACAGGAGACGCTAAAAGAATCTTTCAAGTAGGTAGGTTTGTTGCCATAAAGGCATTTATGAACCCCAATGCAAACTTGAATACAAACCCTGGCCTTTACCGAGAGCCCGTGTAGGTCTTTACGATGCCTTGAAATTTGTTCTCTGTTAGGAATATTTTTATTTATTTATTTATTTATTTATTTATTTATTTACAATATATACAAAATACATATAATATACAGAAATATATAACCAATCAACAAGCAAAACTGCAGAAAGAATGCGTGAAAGGAAAAACAACTAAAATAAATCATTAAACACATTCCAGATCTTCTCATATGAGAACAATTTACATTTCAGTTTGTATATCAACTTTTCTGTCCTTGACAGGCAATGCATCTCCTGAATCCACTCCTCGAAGGAAGGAGGAACCCGGCCTTTCCACCCACGAAGAATCAGCCTCTTGGCCACAATGAATGCACGAAAAATCCACTTTTTGTGGGCGGAGCTGACATCGTCCAACCCAGAATCATCACCCAGAATTACCGTCCTAAAATCCAGGACAGGCCCTCCTCCAACAATCCTGACACACACATCACAATCACACACCTCACTCCAAAAATCTCTGACCCTCACACAGCTCCACAACATGTGTTCCAATGACCCTACTGCCTGAACGCAACCCCAACAGTCAGTACTGTCTGACATGCCTCTCCTATGAAGTGTTTCTGGACACCAGTATACACGATTCAGGATCTTGATTTGTCGAGACCGTTCACCTAGATTCAGTGAACACATAGAGACATTAACACACATATTCCGCCAGGCATCTAAGTCAATGTCAGACCCACTCCAAACTCTCCATAAATTGTCATTACTTCGATAATGCGAAACGATTAACTTGTACAGTCTACTGGCCAAACCACCTCCCTTCTCATCTGATTCAGTCAGGAAAGCCCTCACATCCCAAGAGTCTGACCAGTCTACCTCACCTACTGCCTTCTTCAGGCGTCTATAAGCCGAGTCAGAAATACCATCAAAATGCCATCGCTCTTTCAGCTCAGCAGCAGTCAACCATCGTTCTTGATTCCCCAAATCAGAGACCAGTTTAATATCCATCAAAAACCATTCAGGCCAGAAAATTGTCCTAGATGTATCCCTAATCCTCGGATTCAACCAGATAGAGGCACTCCTGCACGTAAATGCATCACGACCTAACAATGACAAGACTTCAATCCATGAATTGCGCAAAAATGACGTTGTCAACAGACTGCCACCAGGAATCTTTGTATTAGTGGTCAACAAGGCTTCCGGGCCCAGCGGCCCGTAGGCACTAGATTCCGCCACTGCCCAGCTGTCCAAATCATCTGACAAAAACGGCACAAAAGAATGAGCGGAAAAGGCCAAATGGTAGGCCCTAAAATTCGGAACACCTAAACCACCCAAATGGACTGGAAGCTGTAACTTCCACAGACGAAGTCTCGGAGGTTTTCGGTCCCATAAAAATTCCTGAACAAGACGATCCAGATCACTCCAGTAACAGTTTTTAATTTTCAACGGAAGCATGCTAGATACAAAGTTAATTCTAGGTGTCAAATTCATTTTCAGGGCATTTACTTTACCCCACAGGGAAAGATTAAGTAGCGACCATCTTTCCAAATCCGTTTTACAATCCCGAATAACAGTACTCATGTTTTCATCCACCATACGGGAGATCGGGTACGTTACCCACACCCCCAAATAGCGCAACCTCACATCACACCAGGTAAAACCCAGTCCCGTAACCAGAGTTTTATCACACCGGTTGGACAGGGGCAACACTTCGGACTTCAAGCGGTTAATCTTGTATCCTGAACAATCGTGATAATCCGACAAAATCCTCATCAGACAGGGCAGGGACTCTCCCAAATTCTGCAACACCAACAAGAGATCATACGCATAAAGCCAAGTCTTTTGCGGAGCACCCCAACATTTAACACCTTGTAATGCCGGTTCATTTTTGATGCAAACTGCAAGAGGCTCAATCGCCAAAATGAATAAGAAAGGAGAAAAAGGACAACCCTGACGCGTGCCTCGGTGCAAACAAAAAGGTTCCGACACCACCCCATCAGTCTTAACAGCAGCAGTTGGATTGGCATATGGGAGAGCAACCCAAGAAACAAAATCCTCACCCAGATTCATTCTCCTCAGTACCGAAAATAAGAAATCCCAACTGACCCTGTCGAAGGCCTTCTCCGCATCAAGGGAAAGGACAGCGGCCTCACAGTCCATTCTGTCTGCCATTTCCATGGTAATCAGCAATTTCCTGATATTACTTGACGTACGCCAATTTTTCATAAATCCAGACTGCTCCCCATCAATTAAAGCAGGCAGAAACTGTACCAGGCGCATAGCAAGAACCTTGACAAGAATCTTATTGTCGGTATTGATAAGGCTGATTGGACGATAACTAGCCGGATGATTACAGTCCTTACCTTTTTTCAAAAAGACCGAAATAGACGCATGGTTAGTACTTTTAGGCAACGTCCCAGCCAATTTGCTGGAAACAAACATATCTCTCAAGAGCTCTAAGGCCGAGTTCGGGAGGATCCGATAAAACTCACAAGGGAGGCCATCAGGGCCCGGCGATTTACCCACATTCAGCTCTGAAATAGCACTTTTGATCTCATCAACCGTTATCATATCACCAAGAAGATCACGTTCAGCATCCAGAATCTTAGGCAAGTTTAGATTACCAAAAAAGTCTTCTCTCCTACCAGTAACACCCGCCTCATTGCTATACAGATTCTCATAGAAGTCTCGAAAGATTGAGTTAATTTTAATGGGATCGAATGTAATTCTACCCTCCTGGTCAAGCATAGAAGCAATTGCTGACTCTGAAATCTTTTTCTTCAACCGGTATGCCAGCCATCTGTCACAACGTTCACCCTTTTCAAAGTGTTAAGAATATTTTGAATGATGCGCACAGCATTTCGATTTTTTGTTTGCATCTCTTACCTGCACCAGCCAGTAGGGCACTACAATAATCTATGCATGGCATAATCAGAGCACATACTATGGTAGTACAGTTTACCTCTTAGACAAAAGGTTTTATTAACCGAAGTAATCTTAGGTGATATTGTGCCTTGCTTGTTATGTACTGGATTTGTGCATCTGCATTGAGAGAGGCTTTGAACACGTTTCCCAGGGTCTTAACCTTTGTGAGAGAGAAAGAATTGATGATTTTGAATCAAGAAATCAGAATATTTGTCATCAAGCTTTGAGCGTGCCTGGGCTGAGTCAAAAATAGGTAGCTCTGTTTTTGCCACATTGAGACACATGCCATTATTGGACAACCAGCTTTGAAAGGACCTATAGATTCTTGAAATTTGATGGGAATCTTTTTCATGGTTCCCACTAATATTTATAATCAGCTGGGTGTCTTCAGCATAGTTGAAAAAGCTAACTCCCAATGAATCTAAGAGATCGCACAGCGGACAGAAAAATACATTAAAAAGGGCTGGTGAGAGGTAGGCACCCTCTGGCACACCATACTGTAACCTCTCTGGTTTAGAGCAAGCTTCACCCCAGACGACTTTAGACATTGTATTCTGCAAGAAGGATTCAATCCAGAATGAAGCCTCATTGGAGCCTCCAGCAAGGTTTTTCAGTCGATTCTAAGCCTTCTATGGTCAACAAAGTCGAAGGCCGCTGATAGATCCAACAGCATCAGCAGCCTGACCTTGCTTGTTTGTCTTTTAGAGCTGAAGAGGGGTGTAGAGTTCCTTAATATCCTACCTGGTAGGATGAGGTAAAGATGTTACAGGGAAGGGGATACTGTGTCTCACCATCCGGTGTCCCACTCCTACTGCCCAACGACCCTTGACCCAGGTGATCCTCCCGCACTGGTCCACCCCCAGGAACTGGATCCAAAAGCTCACATGCCCTTCCCCCATGCGAGGTGGAACAATTTGGTCCTTTCCCTGGCTCTTTGAATTAAAGATCCTGGATAGAACAAGAGGGAAATATATCCAAGGACTCTCGCATAGTCCATGGGTTTCTTTTCCTCTGTTTTGGTAGTGGTGAGGTGCTCCCATTCATCTCCTGAATGCATCCCATAAACTGGCATCGAGGGGCTGACTCTGGAGTTAGGTGTTCTCCATATTTTGTGGAAGGTGTTTGGTAAATGGTAGGCTCAAGGGGTTCTGTCTCTGTCCACTCCAACATGGGAGAGGTTTGGAAGTAACAGTTGTAGTGCCAATGGTCTTGGGGTATAAATTCCCTATGGGGAATTGGAAGTTCCTGGAAGAGAGTGGAGAACGTAGGGCAGTCCCTTCCCACACTGACTTCTTCTGGGAGCCCAGGAATGATGGTTGATGATACCAAATATGACTCTCCCCTGATGTTAATGTACACTGGTATTTTGGGGTATATTTCTTTATACCCGTGTACACATGTAACTCTAACTACGGCTGCATTCTCGAGGTCTGTTGTAACCAAACCGGCCCTTATAGCGGTCTGCTTGCTACCTGAGTTGATTTATGCCTTTACTCGTTTTCCACTTAACATGGCCTTTTCATATGTTACGTCGGCAGAGGATTGACATAAACATATACTAAAGGTTTCCAGAGCCTCTTCAGGTTCTTCCCACTCTTCCCCTTCTAAACAGAACTATTTCCATGGATTCACCCTTTAGATTCTTAGGACAATTTCTGGCCAAGTGGCCAGTTTCTGTACATGAAAAGCAGATGGGAGGAGAGGGTTTCATTCCTTTATGGTCTTCTCCTTTATGTTCCTCTCTACCCATTGGGTCTGTTCTTTTAACTTCCATTCCTTCTTTCAATATCCATTCCTTAGATGTATAAGACCCCCCCCCCTCTATCTAGTACCGGTGGTTGGGTGCAGTGAGTAAGCTTGTGATCCTTCCACTCCTCACTTCGATGTACTGAGTCGAAGTGTTTGCATCCAAGTGGTTTTGAGCAGTCTCAATCACTATAATTAGGGTGGGTTGATTCAGTTGTAGTACTGCCTTTTGCAAAAAGGGTGGTAGAGAATTGGTGAATTGCTCTAGAGTCATAATTTCTACCAATTCTTCCATGGTTTTGTTGTCAATCCAGAGGCTGACTGTATTTTTAATTTTCTTTCCTAATTCAATGGGGGTTTCTCCGGGGGTTAAGTCTAATGGCCCTTGAATTTTTGCTGATTGCTGGTAGAAGTTACGGGTTTGTCCTCCCCTTTTTAGAAGCCCCTCTTTTATGTATATGAATGTGGCTGGTAGGCAGTCTATAGCCCACCTTTCAGCAGAGGATCTAAATAACATTTTTTTAGATTTTCTTCCCATCCTAATTGCTCGGCTAATCACTCGAAATTAAAAAAAGAAGAGACCTAGGTCTTCATCCTCTTGGTATGGTTGTAGTTTCCCTTGTGATATTAGGGGTTTGGCCTGTAACTCAACCAATTTTGTTACAATTTCTTTAAGGCAAACATTCGGCCTGAATCTGATAGGCGGCCAGCTGGGCCGTGATGGCTGTCAGGTCGGCCATGTCTTCCGGCGGGGTAAGGGTTCCCTCTGTTGTATTTTCTGAGTCCGAAAAAACAGGTCTCGACTCCCTCTGATAGGGTTTCAAAGTTGTCTGATTCCTCTGAGTCTGATTCTGTCGGAGGGGAAGATCTGGGTAGGGTGATTTCTAAACCTGATGGACCAGGGACCGAAGTGGATTTGGTATCAAAAAGAAAAGGTTCAGGAAGAGGAAGATTCAGAGTGCTAGGTCTAATGAAGATGTGTGTGGTTCGTATTTTTAAGATTATTCGATCCCACTGTTGGATGTTATAGTGGGAAAGTGAAAGGGTGTCTAATAACAGCTGAGTTCTGAAAAATAAATCTTGTTGACCAGTTGGGACTCGAAGCTGGGAAAACACAACCTCTAAGAGTGGATACACGATCAGAATCGAGAAGTTCAACATTTCTATTTTTGCCTTCTGGTGGTACAACGATCATCAGCATGGACTCTGAATTTGTGTCAATTGAATCACATACGGCTTCTGACACCATATGTAAGTGAGGCATGGTATCAAACATTAAGACAGACACAAGTGATCACAGTTCAAGGGTGTTTATTGAACTTCAATTGTGTTTGAAAAAATGCCTATCTAATCCTAAATCTAAAGATGGCATGCTACGAACATCAAATAATAATAATGCAGTCCTTGTCGAGTCTGTCAAAATAAAAGGGCCTATACTAAAAAAGCCTATTGCCAAGCCTTACTTATAAATACAAATAGTTTGAGAAACAATGTTATGCCAAAGAAAAGTGTTCACGAAATCATATGTCAGAATATTCAAGCCGTTGGCTTCCCTTCCCCATGTTTTCACCACAGGACAAGGCGGCACACTCAAGCATAGCACACTCTCTGGCTTCTCTAGCACGAGGATGCAGTTCAAAACTTCAACATCAGGGCCTTCTGTGCCAAAGTTTCTTTGCCATTCAAAGACTCTTATTTCAGAGGGCCTGATGCAACATGACACACATTAAAGTTCCTTTCTTCATAGGATTTCACATTCAACTTCTCAGGTGATTTACTGCTCTCCCCGGGTCCCTCCTCTTCCAGACTCAGATGCACTTTGACACAAAATCTTCAATTGGTGTCCCTCTGCCAGGTTCGGACCATATACTTCACATATACAACTTCTCGGATGATTCACTGTTCACCCGGGTCCCTCTCCGCCGGGCTCAAACCCACCTTAACACAAAACCTTCAATTTGTCTCCTTCCACCGGGCTTGGACCAAATCTTCATTATCAAACTTTCTCTACTTCATAAAAATTGAAGACTTTTGACTGTGCACAGGATTTTGCTTGACCTGTTGCAGGACCACTTCAAATCACAGTTATTCATTCTCTTTTCAATAACCTTTTTCTCACATTCACTTTTGCCACTTCTCAGCTGTAAACCTTACAGAGACCTTTGATTGAGCACCCACGAGGTGCCGTGCCACTCTGTCAAAGGAATTATGGCTTGCTTTAAAGTTCATTCACTCATCAGCAGTTCAACTTTACCTGGGTCTCTTATCACATGCGTTTTAAGAATGTTCGTTTCAGCGCTCACCATGCAATGTTGCTGCTTGCAACCTTGGCTTCAACACAGACCGGTCTTGTATCGGTTTCCCCAACTCAGCAGCTTTATTGATTTCACTGAGTCTGCTTTGTTCTTGGACCCAAGGATGGTACTACAGCGGCTGGTGATTCTCCCCATCTTGATTATTGATGCAGGAGGGCCCCAGGTATCTCCAACAAACAATTCAGGATTCTTCAGCCTGGTTTCCTGGTCTGACACTTTCTATTCTTGGGGTTATGGGAAAGTAATGGTTCCTTGTTGAAAAAGGACAAGGGAACTTCCCCCTTGTGCTCCCCTTCTGTTTTGCCATCTTTCCTGTCTCATTCAGCAGCCGTCTTGAAACTGAAGTTTCCTCATGTACTTTGCCTTGCTCAGAGTGTGCTTTCATGCTCCGCCTTTTATCCATGTGGAGAAGCTTAATGGAAGTCACATGTGTGTGATGGTCAGTAATTGCCTGACCTCGCCTGACCATTATATTGGGACACGTCAAGTATACTGCTCGGGTGTTAGTCTGTTTTCGCTCATAGCAGACTGTCTGTGAGAAAGTGTTTGTGTTGCAAAAAGGGGGGGTAGAGTTCCTTAATATTCTACCTGGTAGGATGGGGTAAAGGTGTTACAGGGAAGGGGATACCGTGTCTCACCATCCAGTGTCCCACTCCCCGATGACTCCTCACCCAGGTGATCCTCCCGCACTGGACCACCATCAGAAACTGAATCCAAAAGCGATGAAAGAGGGGAGGGTACATTACAATGGAAAAAAGAAATGAATGAGGCATTTGACGAGCTGAAGGAAGCAATATGCAGAGCTCCAGTGTAAGGGATCCCACACTATCAAAGTGAATTCTTCTTATTCTCACACTCCAATAGAGTGGTTATGACTGCAGTACTGACACAAAAGATAAGCTTGGGGCACTAACCTCTAGCATATTACAGTGGGAAATTAGACACAGTAATGAGAGGACACTATGCATGCAAACAGGCACTGGCTGCTGCCACATTCGCAGTAGACAAATCAGGGAGTATTACCATTGGATGCAGCGTCACTCTTTTTGTGGTAAATGCTGTCTTCGCAGTACTGGAAAGTCCCAAAGGTGCATTGACAACACATAGAGCTTTAGGGTACGAGGTGTTACTGTCAAACCCAGCTCTCAAGATAGTGTGATGCCGACTTGTCAACCCGGCGACTTTCATTGCTGAACCCGTAAAGGAGGGCGACTATGAGCACGACTGCACAGCCAACATAGAACAACACTTGAGACGGGTAGACATGCTTTATCTTGATGGGTCATCAACGATTGACCAAACGACTGGGGAAAGACATACTGTGACAGCAGTAGTGAGATTAATGGAGGACAGGACAAGCGAGGTGGTGACAGGCGCACGTCTACTGTCACACCTCGACACCTTTCCACACAGCGACCCCGTTTTTACTTCTACCAGGGCAGAGGGTCAAAAGTGACATCTGGCAAAACCCATTGCTCTCCGCAGTGGTGTTCGGCATTCTGCAGTGCCGTTTCTGGCACAGTGGCGAATGCCATGGAGGCTGGCTACTGCAGCACCATCCAGAACGGCTTCAGCCTACATTTTCCATGAAGCCTGAATGATTCTGTAGTACTTAATTCATGTGGGCCTCGTGTCACTTGACTCCGCCCCTCATCGATTTAAGCTTGTGCAGCTTGGTGGACAAAGCTTCTGTTTGTGTGTTACAGCCGGCGTTGGAAGTCCCGTCTTCATCGCCCTCTCCCGGAAGATCCAGTGCATCAGATTTCAGTGCATTCAACAGAATCTGTGCCCCTTCCTCGTTTCTCTGTGTACCGAACCTTCGTTTGACTAAAGGACTGCCTGCCTGCTGATTTTGCTGTGTTTCTGCTTGTCCATGTACCGGCCTGATTGCCTGCTTAAAGGACTGCCTGCCTGCTGATTTTGCTGTGTTTCTGCTTGCCTGTGTACCGGCCTAATTACCTGCTTAAACGACTGCCTGCCTGCTGATTTTGCTGTGTTTCTGCTCGTCCGTGTACCGACCTGATTAAATGTGTAATGGACTGCCTTGCTGCTTTCATTGTGTTCCAAGCACTTTCGTGTGCTTTCCCAGTGTGTCATACTCCCGTCCGGTGAGTGAAAACATTTCTACCATAACCAAGGATTATAGTTCATAGTAGGAGGCTTTCTTGTTGATTCTGAACTGAATGGTCCTACTCATAATCCACTATTGGTACCTCACTTCGTGTGCGTTTCATAATGCACCCTACATCCTCCTTTCCCATCTGGAATCCACTTTCCCTTGGCTCCACTAGTGCACGCAAGGACGCTTTTCTGTTTAGTGACTCTACCTGGCACCTCCCTATACAAGTGCACATAAGAACGCTTTGCAGTTGTGCACCTACCCGTATCTAGTGCGTCCCTCGTGCCGCCCGGGACTAGCTACCTGACTAACATTCCCGTTTGTTATTTTGTACTGTCGCTGTGTCCAAATCCCAGAGTACAAGCTACCTATAACCTCCTAAGGGTAAGACATTTATTGTTTCTCTCTTATTCTTTCACTGCTAGTCAGGATAGGTACTAACTCCTCTTCTGCAATTGCAGGAAGATTCCAGTACGTGGTTGTTTATTCAGGGGACTGGGTTATTCAGGTACTTTCCTTGCTTGTTGTTACCTACTGGCAGTTTTAATTGCGTCAAGTGGTTAAGTGGTTAACCGTGTGTTTTTTCTTGCAGCTGGGTCCGTGGTGGTGTGTTCTCCCCACTCTTTTGGGTGATTGGACTCTCTGTCTGGCAACTTACAACAGAGGGTCATATCACCAGAAAGATTCCTTTCCCTCACAGAGAGGAGGCTCGGGTAGAGGCTCCAACCCAAGCTCTTCAATCAACCATCCAGTCCCACTGTCCAGGTCTCCTGTCTTTACTACTCCCGTCCGGTGAGTAACATCAACCATCACATATTTCAGCATAAGCAGCAGAATTGGTAACCTTAACAGTAGTAGTTACAGCTGTACAGTCATACACAAATGCAAACTGGCTCGAGATTATGAGATGGGAGCTGATGCAGACAATAAACTCAACTGTAAATGGCTTCAACGTGATAAAAGAAGAGCACAGTGCAGTAAGGTTTATGGCCCTCCAGAACACATATGTTCTAGACCTTTCTACAGCAATGGAAGGAGGAGTATGCGCCAAGATCGGGTATTCTTGCTGTACATTCATGCCCGCAAACGATGAAGCAAATGGTACACTTACTGAAGCAGTTACCAGATTGTCAAAAATGCACACCAAGATGGAGGAGGAAGCAAAAGATACAGGAAAAGACCACAGTTGGCTGTTGCACATATTTTCATGGATGCCAACATGGATGGAAGATGGACTAAAGGCATAACTAGGAGCACCAATATTGGTACTAGTAGCACTATGCGAGATTAAGGTCTGCATCACGCAATGCCGCATGACGCCATAGAAGACAATAGGAATAAAAGTGTTAGTAGATACAAATGGTCAAGAAGATAAGTTAGTAGAGGAAAGAAATACAATAAGGACACAGATAAAGGAGTGCCCACTGTTCCCGACCAAACTGATAACATTTGATGATCCCATGGACAACAGGAAATACTGGGCAAAATGGGTATGGTGCATCCCAGAGGGAGAATGCAGTTAAATGACATGGAGTATGGATGACCATGCAAATTACTATGGACATCTTGGAGGAATAACAAAGTTATGGCTACCAAAAGCAACGGTGACTAGGTTTGGTGGTGTGGTTGACAAGTCAACCAGAGGAGGGACTGCAGAGAGGTTCCCTGGAATGCCCCTCCAGATCCCTATAAGCGTGACAGCCCGAAGAGTCAGAAATGCAAGATGTCAGTCACTGTTTGGCCAGCCCTCAGGAGGGCCAGTTACATCTACATATGCAAGCAGATATTCTCTCAGACATCCATTCAGACCTTATCCAGCTGATGACCTCATGGATACATGTGCCTCAACACTGGATCTGGTCGACTAATGACAAATTTACATCTGTGCTGATGTCATTAGAGACACCAGGACAAAGTAACATTAGCCATGAAGCAAACTCGCATCCCTGCATGAAGTTGCACAGACACACATATGCACACACGAAGAACATGCTTACACAGTTTTGTAGATACTGTCGAAAGCCTTTCCTGTTCATTAGCAAAATGCAGAAACGCAAGAAAAGCAAAAGATACAGAGCAAGCTTGCAGCTGCTTATTGCAACTAACCACATGGTACTACAGGGCCGTAGAAGTCACCTGGAAGAACCAAGTAACACTAACCCATAAGGAAAACAACCTGATATAGACATATAGCATAACTATAGTATAATTACATAAAGCCACAGGCCTCATAATAGGGGATAAAGGAAAACAGATTTTAAAGCACACTGTCCAGGGCTGGTGCTCGCTCGCAGCCAAGGTCAGAGATGAGCAGAACATTCCTTGCTTCAGGGACAGGAGCGCCAACTGCAAAATAGCAAAATAAATCCTCACTAATTGCGGACAAGAAAGCTCAATTTTGCAGTCTTTACCCATGTGATCAGGCCGAGCTGAACAATGGCCATTTACCCATGGTGGGAAGAGGAACAATTCCAAGTGAAGCAGACAACAACTGATACATGTGTTTTGGAACATTTCATCCTGAGGTACTCTCTAAGGCAAAGTGGTTATACCAATAGCAACAATGTGGACACATACAGCCTCATTATGAGTTAAGCGATAAGTGGTAAAATTGGCCCAAGTTATGAGTTTGGGTTTTGAGTGAAGGATTTACCTCCAGGACAACCCTGGAGGTAAATCTTCCCACTCAACGCCAAAAAATCAGCAGAACTGGGGGAATTACGGTGGTAGCAGTTCTACAGTGGTAATTCCGCAAAAAAAGCGTCATTGGGCCCAATGGCCCCAAAACAAATGGTATTCAGGTGGAAATTCTTCCTGACCAAGTGGCGGTAATGGTAATTTCTCAGGGTTTTTTTGTGGTGAATTTACCACTGCATTTCCGCCTAACTCGTTATGAGGCCCATAGTCTTTCTCATCACCTTGAGAAGGTACACAGAGCAATGAGAACAGTGCTAGGTCCCAGGCCTGGTGAGACCCGATCCAGTCAATCAGGGAACACAAATCCAGGGGGGCTGGCAAAGGGCAAGAGCCAATGGTAAACCTGCGACCCTGCAAAAATGTAATAGGTCGTTTTTGGGGAATGCTCAGGCAAAGCCTCCTGGCATGTGAAGACCAGTCAGATAACCTTAATAGGTGCCGTCTATATGTACTACCACCCCAGCCAACCCAATAGTGTAAGCTCTTAGGTTTCTGGGGAAGAGCCCCAAATTGTGATGTCACACACCAACAAAAGCCCCTGACACAGACTCGGGAGCTGTGATTGCTGGAGATATCTTGTTTCCTGTATGATCCCTGTCTGTTATGGGAAATAAAGGACAGTTCTAACTTGCCCTTGACTGAGACCTCTGTCTGTTTATGTGGGGAGGGTTTGTTGGGCCCTGGGTTCTCTGCCGAATGGTGATTGTGTAGCACCAACCCGAGTCCTCTGATATACCTATACATCTGTGTGTGTTCAAATTTTCTAAGAGCTATGTGTGGTTTTTACCCCATTCTTCAGTGCAATCCCTTTCAATAACATAATTTGGCTATTTTCTTGAGAAAAAATCATTAGCGCTATGCTTTCTTCTCTTTTAAAAACTCTCTTTGTGGAGCAATTTTGTTTCCCACATAAAAACGTCCCATAAAGATTTTGTGGATTTTATGCAGAAAAAAAATGGATCAAAAAAAACTATCCTCCTCCCAGAAGGAATTAAAACAATATATCATTATTGGCCCCATCAAGAACATTTGAACAAACTTTTGATGGAATGTTTGAAGGTTCTGAAAATACTGCGACAGAAACATGTCAGTTTTGCAAAGAAAGATTCCCAAAAGTATTCTCCTGTGAAACAAGTTGTTTAAAGGACATTGTGGATACAGAACCCCAGAAACATCTCTCCATATTGTTTTTCAAGCGGTTCTCAGTCGAAACAATGTAATGCTAAGCCTTTATTTAAAAAAAAAAAGTTAACATAATATTGATCCAAGATTGGGTAGTGTTATAGGTTTCACTGATTCAAAAGCTAAAATCTTTTCCATATTCCTACTAAATCGTACCCAAGAATCCCAACAATGATTGCACTATACAAACATTATGTAAACTAGATGCGGGAGTCATCCCATAATGGTCTATGTGTAGTGCTCCAATTATTAATTCTCCTGTGTTTTGTCCCCCACAATATGGGGAAGATGGTAGTCCTGCTTTAACATGTTTTTTTTGTTTTCTCCTGGACTTTAAACAACAGGAACCAACTACATGACAAACAAAAGAAGATCAGAGAGAAGCCTCCTTTGCCAAAAACCTCATTTCCATCACAAATCACATTCTGCAGAACAGGCAAATTGATCACCAAATTATAAAGAAATTTTGAGCTAATTTCACAAAGTAGTGCAGGATAAACACCAAACTTTGAGTTTAAAATACATGTTCATTAAGAGGTCATTGCAAGGTTGGTCCACAATAAATCAAATTGCCCTATAACTAGTTGCAGATTCCCTTTGACCTTTGTGTTAAACAGTTAACCCTGGGGATCATCGGAAAGGCTTAAGTCAGGCATAAACTGTGCAATCTCAAAGCACGATGACTTCTTCTAGCAACAGAGCACGACATCTCTAAACTTCATAAACCTTATCTGAATTCCCTTTCCTGTTGATGTCATAAACTTTCACTAGTGAAAACAATTTCTCAATTATATATTGTCTAGACCACAGGACTTTTCAAACAATCAAGTCACTTTGTTCATCAAAGTCCCTGGTTTAAACAAAAATGATCGGGTTTCACAATCCTTAATCTCGGATGTCTTCCAGGGATATTCTCTCTTCTTCAGCACTCACAGTCTGAGGGTGTAAGTGTCCCCATGCTACATATTTGGCTCCCCAGTCTGTAGATTCAAGTCATCTGCTTCTCATTCTTGACTGGAGATCCCGTCACCTGGATCCTGGGGCCTTCTGTGCCTCCATGCTAGACTTGGGCAGCAGTGGGAGCTAAGAGTGGTGTAAGGGTACAGAAGTAAGGTTTGGACTCCGTGGTGGCAAGAGGGCTTGCCATACCTCAAAGACAATTTGTGAAATTGTCTGGAAGTCCAAAACTAAAAGGTCTGTCACTGTCGTGTCTCAAAACCTACCTCTGTCCCTAACGCTAATAACTTAAAGCAACTGTGCAAGAATTATCTTTTCTCAAAGTAAAGTTTTTGTGGTACTTCAAAACCACAGAAAAGTCCCCAGTCTCTTTGATAATCAAAACTGATGAAGTAAACAATGTTCCAAAATATAGGACTCCCAGGCTGTGGTTGTGCTCTATTCCCTTAGACCTCTTCTTGTCTTTCTTTACTTCATTTTGGGATCCTGAGCCCCTTTATCCTTTTGGATAAATGTCACTGGGCAATTCTCAAGAATATCATTGTTGGATTCACACTTCTTTATCCTACCAGCTTGGTACGGTTTGCTAACAAGGGTACAATTCCTTCTATCAGTTGCAGGGTTCTTGACCCTCTTTTTCTCAACCTCTCATGTGGGTGCCGACCCCAGACTGACAATATTCTACAGGGCTTGGTTCACTCTCCTGCCAAGCATACAATTCTTCTGTGTTTGCTTATTTCACATTCAGGGTCCCAGAACCTCTTATTCTTGACTTAATTGGGTACGGGTACCAGACTCGCAATTCATTATTCTATCAATTTGGTTCATGCCAAACATATGATTCCTGTTTCTTTGTCTTGGTTATTTTCATGGTCCCAGACCCTCTTATACTTTGACTTTCCTATGCCTCAGGGTCCCAGAAACCCTCATTCCAGGTTCTGCTTTCACCCCGTTGCTTCCCTGGACCTCTCCCATCTCTTGGGTAACCTGCATACCTGTTTTTCCCTTTCATGCAGGCACCAACATTTCCCGAGCAAGCTATGTTTCTTCTCGAGGCTCCGGTAACACTCAGGAAGTCCCAAACTTAAATGTCCATCGCTGTTGTGTCTCAAAATCTACCTCGGTCCCTACCACTAATAACTTAAAGCAAGTGTGCAAGGATGACCTCTTCTCAAAGTAAAGTGTTTGTGGTAGTTCAAAACAACAGAAAAGTTCCCAGTCTCTCTGGTAATCAAAACTGATGAATAAACAATGTTCCAAAATATAAGATTCTCATGCTATGGTTGTGCCCCTTTCCCCTAGACCTCTTCTTGTCGTGCTTTCCTTCTTGTTTGGTTACTGAGCCCTTTTAAACTTTTGAGTAAATGTCACTGGACAATTCACAAGGATATGCTTCTTGGATTCACACTACTTTATCCTAAAAACTGCTCTCTCTTCTTCTTCTTCTTCTTCTTCTTCTTCTTCTTCTTCTTCTTCTTCTTCTTCTTCTTCTTCTTCTTCTTCTTCTTCTTCTTCTTCTTCTTCTTCTTCTTCTTCTTCTTCTTCTTCTTCTCCTTCTTATTATTATTGTATTTATTGAGCGCAAATCTACCTTCAAGAAGCAATGGCGCGCTTTACAAAGGTATACAATACCGATGTATAACGGAGTACTTTTCAGAGGTAGCAACAGAACAGATATACAGCGGGGGTAGGATACAGAGGAACAGAGAGGATGGGTACAGCTGTACTGGGTGGCAGGGAGGAAAGGGGCAGATGGCATCTAGCAAGTAAGGTGGCATGGGGCAACGTGATGGCCTAGGTGTTGAGGAAGATGTGGGTCTTGAGTTATTTTCTGAATTGTAGGTGCATGTGGGAAAGTCTGATGCTGATGTGGAGGAGCTTCCATAGTCTTGGGGCATAGGCAGAGCAGGCTTGTTTTCTGGTCCTTTCCCTTTTGCAGTAGTGGATTTCAAGTCTGCACATGTCCTGGCTTCTGGTGGCATGCTGTCCGCCAGAGATGCTGAGTTTCTCCACAAGATAGCTGGGTGACTTGAGGGTGAATGCCTTTTAGATGATGCAGCAAGACTTGAAGGTGATTCGTTCATGCAGTGAGAGTCAGTGATGGTCAAAGAGGGCCTGATGTGGTTGTATCTGCGTAGACCCTTGATGAGGCATGTGGCCACGTGTAGGATACTTCTCAGGGCACAAGGGAGCAGGATGGGAGGAGTAGGATTCCTTCTCTCAGTCCCAGCGTTCTTGACACTCTTATTCTCAACCTCTCATGTGGGTGCAGATCTCAGGCTCGCAATATCCTAAATGGCTTGGTTCACTCTCCTGCCAAGCAAGTGTCCTCTCATGGACAGTCTCTCTTTCTCTCACAGGGTCCCAGTCCCTCTTATTCTTGTTTACTTATTTGGGTGCTGGTCCCAAACTCATACTGCTGCGTTGTATCCACTTGGTTTAATCCCCTGCTAAGCATACAACTCTTCCTTGATTCTGACTTTTCCCGGCTGCACGTTCTCTCTCTCTTGCCCTTCACCGGGGCCTGGAGCAACCAGAAGGGTTCTCCTTCTCCTCTGTTCACAGCTTCCCTTTGGGCTCTTGTCTGGTTGTCCATGTGCACGCCTCCCGCAGTTACTTCTCTGAGGATCGCACTCCTCCAGCGTCCTAGCTGACTTGCTTTCAAACTCCAGCGTGGAACTATTGTACTGCTTTGGGGTCAATCGCTTGCTGTGAGAAGCTATCTAATATCCATTATCCAATCTCAAGCATTGGGAACCACTATCAACATAATATACAAAACAAGTTGTACCTACATAGGCAGGTCGTGGAAAAGTCCTATGATTAGCTTGTGTTGGCACACCATTCTCTGACATTTCAGAGTACATTCTTCATATTGACCAGTCATCAAATAATTCTGAAGCCTCAGCAAATGGATTCCAGTAGGTTTCAATGAAATATGGACTAAGGATTCTGCAACCTTTTGGAATATTTTCCAGCAATAGGTATTGGCTGCTGTGTCTTACTAATATAAATAGTGGGGAATTTCACCCATGAGAAAGGGCCTGCGTGTTGTACAATAACGATTCTGGAACAGAGACCTATTTCTACCCTGAACAATCACTCCCAAACTCTAGGAAATAGACACAAATTAGTTTGTTAGGCCTTTCCCCCTGGGATTTCTGCATGTGATTATAACTGTTACCACTTGCAGAAAACTTTGAAAATCTCTTGTTAACGGGAATAACACAGTTAACACAAGATGTTCAAAGTTGTCTGCATGTGGTAAAGGGAATAACACAGGACAGTTAAGTCCAAGTTTTGATATCCTACTTTTGGGGCTTTTTGTTGCAGTCCTTCTAGGTGAGGGGCAAGGTGCGCAATAGTGGGTGGTGACTGTAATAGTCATCTGGGAAATGAAGCTCTTGGCCAGGGGATTTGAGCCAGATAAATCACATTGGGCCTCATTACGAGGTTGGAGGCAGCCATGCCCTTATTAAGGGCATGGCTGCTTCCAAACTCGGGTCCGGGTTCCCTGAATGGGGAAATACCGGGCCATTCCAACCTTGGAGGGCCCCGTATTTCCACACTCAGGGAACTCGGACCCGGTACATCCCCATTTGAGCCCCTATAGGGCTCAATGGGAATGGGGAGCATGCTAACAACGGGCCCCGTTAATGACGGGCCCGTTGTTAGCATGCTGGGCCGCTCACGGGACCCGCTAAGGACGTCTGGTAAAACCAGGCATCCTGAGCGGGTCCCGCTAGCAGACCTCGTAATGAGGTGTAATGGGGTTAAAGGCGCCGGCAGCTCTACCGGCACCGTTAACCCCATAACGCCAGGGTAGTAATGAGGCCCACTGTCTATATCCATGTGGTGTTTGGTTGGTAATTTGGAACAGACGATCTGCTTTTGAAATGATGCTGCTTGGACCCTCCTGAAGGAGGGGCAGAAGACCATAGTGATATGTATTTGCCTCTTGAGGACACAAGGGAGGTCAGGCAAGTTTTAGAGTGCCACTTCCAAGACTCAGAACCCTCAAATATTACAAATCAATATCAAAGTCCATAAGGGCTTTATCTAGTTCCCCAGCATTAGTCATGGAAGCTTAACAAGATCTGATAGAGGAAGCTGCCCTTCATGTAGCCTCTCATGGTGAGAAGGAAGTCCTTTTATTCTGAATTAGTACCCGGCGCGTCGATGCTACGGGAAACACTGAATGTGGATTGGCTCAATTGCGAGCCTTACCACAGTGTAATCCGTTTTACTCATCGGTGTGTATCTCATGCCGGGTGCCCTACCTTCCTCACTCTGCGTCATCCGCTGCCATTTCCTGCAATGAATCTGCATAACATCTCACTACATTATCTTCCAATGAATTACTACGGATCCACTTGGCCCAAAATGTCAACGTGTTGATCCGTAGTAATGAAGCAGTAGACACGTTTTAGTATCTGTAGAACTAACGTGTACTGCAGCGGCTGCCTTTTCAAACGGCACAAACAAATGCTGATTGAAAAAAAAACAACACCATTAGTATCCGGGGGCTTTAAACCCTGGAATACTAATGGCGATAAGCCCTTCGCTGGCGGGCCCTTATCACCTAATGCTAATGCCCCCGGGGCCATCGTTAATTATAATTATGGGTCTCTGGGGCATTACCTTAGGCGGTAATGGCCCGCCGGCTCGGGGCTTATTGCCACAATATTTATTTGAGAAAGAGTTTAAAACTGTTAAAGTTATGCTAGCAAATTCCCACAGATGGTTGAACTTGCTTGATATTGGTGATCCTACCCACCTATAAATAGATGCTTAAATATTTTCATGTGGCACTGAAGGAACGGTCATGGGAACCTGGCACAGATGCTAGGCTCCTTTGGGGCCTACTAAATACAGGTCACACTCAATGTTTAATGATGTATTCATTGAAACAGAGTCCTGGACCAAATTATCTGGCAATATCAAGAAGATGAAAGGCAATATTTCCACTTACAGTGTGGAATCCCCCATACTTGATGAGAGAAAGACTCACGCTGAATCTGCGCCACTCATTGGCCCTCCCAAAGATCTTGTTGCATTGCAAAACCTTATGAGGGCCATGATCTTGCAAACAGTGTTCACTCGACATTGATACAGGGGAAAATATCTATTCAAACATTTACCGAATATTTAGGCTCACCCTTTAGGTAGGCTCTTGAATACTATTCTGGCTAGTGGAGTTGCAACCCACTCTTTGCTCCTGTTTTTAAGAAAGGGCGTGGAGTCGAAGTTGTCTCTTTCTGCCTCTTCCTCCTCCTTGATAGCCATTACATTCATAATAACATCTTATCGGAGAGAGTGGACGATTGAGTTGATGTTCTGAGCATCCTCTACTGCTCTCAAGCTGGCTTAAGGGAGGGAATGGGGAAGGCAGAGCATTGCATACCACTAGATCCGTTATTTAACCAATAGGAGGAGTAGGGGGCTCCTTCATTTGGCTTTTGTGAATCTCATTGAGGCCTTTGATACTGAGCAGCTTTTAACACTGAGGATCAATACAGAGAACACGCAGACAGGGACTATGCAAAATTCAAGAACAACATGGGGGCAAAAGGGAAAGCTCCCGCTCGATAGAGGAGAAGTGCTCCTGCATCCACTAACGTGATTTCAACAGGCGCCTGAGCGTTACTTTTGCTTCTTGGACCTGTTTGTCATGTAAAATTAGTACAAACTGAAGCACAAACACAAAGCCCTAGGATACATTCAAACAGATGCCTAATTAATAGCAACATTTGAAGACTTCAGCCCAGTAGAGGTACCTTACACCACAGTCAACATCTCAATCTCTGATGAAAATGTCGTCAAATTTGCACCTTTATCCAACTGATTAGCCCCTGAAGAAAATCCCATTACCAACGTAGAGGGTTGAAAAATGTAGGGTAGAGGCAGAAAAATGTTACACAGAAGAACAAGGCTCTATAGAGGCAGATAATATCGAAGAGAATGTGTAATGGTGTATTTTTCGGTGCACATTTGGGTATTGCTTCTCCTAGATTGGTGCTACAAAGAAAACTACACTTCATTTGTATGTTGTTACTTTCTATTTGTCATTTGTGAATGTCAAGTATGCATTTGTATGGTAGTGCACTTATGCACGTTTTAGACCTAGGCACTGCTTTGTAAACTTTTTTTAACCAGATTATTATAATAAAATAGTGAATGAAATAACCACCATTCAATGTCTTAGGTTATATGTGTTTTCGCGAGATATTGGCCTCAATACGAGGTTTGTAACACCGTTCCTGCCGCCTGATATCCCAGTGCCACCGGGACATTACAAGTCGCGGTGCCCTGGGATGTCAGGCGGTGGGAACTGTAAGTCCCCATTCCCGTGGAGTCCGTGAATGGGGACACAGAGGCATCAGCACCGTTGCTACTGGTATCGGTGCTTTCGTTTGAAACATGGCTGCAGGGGCAGTTACTCCCGGCAGGTCAGACCTCCCGGGAGATCCGGCCCCTGCAGGCATTCTCGTAATCTAGCGGTCCGGAAAGGGTGCCGGTACGTTGCTACCGGCAACCTTATTTCCAGACCACCAGACTTAGAATGAGGCCCATAGTGTTCTATGTAAGGTGGCAGGTTGTCCACACAAGGATCATAAGTTGTTTTTTTGAGCCTTTGATTCTTTTAACCTGGCCTGCCTGGTGAGTACTGTAGCAGAGCTACCATTAGATAGATCTTTCTTTAATGCTACCATCACCTTTTTTCATGAAATTCAGCCAGGGTTACTTAGAGACCCCAGGGGCAGCTCTTCTTCCTTTTCCTCTCCAATGATATATTAGGTAAGGGTGCACAGCGGCACTGTTGCAAATTCATTTGTGCATTACCAGCATAGTAGATCCACTGATACAGGTTGCCACTGATGTCCCTGTGTCCAAGGAAGAGGATATGTGTGCTCCTCTTTGCAGATAATTCAGTACACCCACAGAAACAGGGAGACCCATGTCCACACTCTACGGAGTGGGGTGCAAATACTATGATTAAACCTCAGACAAGTAGAGTCCTTGGGTTTCACTATGCTATGGAGGAAACACAGTGACAGAAACTAGGTCTACTCTGCCACAGCAGTTTTAAGTAGTATTTACAGTGCAAAGTTTTGGGCTACAAGTCCACCCCGGTGTAGGCAACAGAGAGAATGGCTTTCTCGGATAGCTTTTGTGATTGGTCAATGGCACCCCAGCATCTGTGATGCAGGCAGAGAGTGATGTCACTCCCATCAAAGATCAAGCTGGAATAAGACCTGCCCTTTTTTAGGGAAGGATCTAGTGTAGTAGTAGGGCCATCCTTTATCATGAAGCTGTTATGAACCAGTGTGCAGTGGAGTAGCGCGTCATGCACTGTTGCTACTGCATGTTAGGGTCCATTTTAGCAATTTGGGGGGGGGGTGGGCAGGGGCTGGCTCGCTCATAGTTCCCTTGCCATAACCTTTTTGAGCTTGGTTAGGGAATGATGTAGAACGGTTCAGTGGGAGCAGTTTTAGGCCAGTTTGGCCAAATGTCAGTGGCATATTGTGAGCTCAATGCGAATGCTTGCCTGGAAATACCTTTAAGGAAAAATAACCAGTCTGGTCCGGCAGTTGTACCCAAAGGCTAGGTTTTGCCAATTTCTGTTGTTGGTTCGCATTGAGGCATAGCCAGGAAAAGCAGAGTTAGGTCATCAGTGTCACTGCCCCTTGGTTGGATAGATATAAGCGCACACTTCTACCTTTTCTGTCCGTTTTATAGCCTGCTTCAGTGAATTCAAGGCGGCAGTTGTGCTACAGCACAGTATTTGAACACAGTATTTGAACATTGCATGTAAGCAACAACAGCGCCGCCTGGGTATGAGCGATCCAAGTTAATGGGTTTCGGAGGCCCTGCTAGGATACCCATTAGTACCTAATGGGCCTCATTATAAGGGTGGCAGTGATGGTATGAACGGTGCTGGTAAGGCACCGGCACCGTTCATACCGTCCTGCCGCATTACGAGTTCTGCTCGCGGGTTCCTGACAGCCCGCCAGGTATTACCTGGTGGGCTGTGCGGCACCCGCGAGCAGAACTCGTGATTGCACCGGCAGCGTTATACCTATGGGGCTGAATGGGGATCGGGAGCCCGGCAATACCGTAATGGGCCGGTTATTGCTAAATCGCGAGAGGCAGTGCCAGTAACGAGCATGGCGGTAGCCGTGCCTTAAGGCACGGCTACCGCCATGCTCGTAATGAGGCCCAATGTCTTTTTATTTCTGTGTGCTCTAATTTATTTGTAGTTTATAGGCCTTTTTATTTTATTATGCTTTCTAAAAATATCTGTTTTTTACATCGAATGTGTTATTGGGTATCTACCTTTGCTTTAAGGACAGCGGGAGTGCAGGAAAAAAGTGGGGATAATTCCGTTAGCGGTACTTTTCTGTGCAGTAACGCATGACTACACTGCCCATCTACATGTTTGACCTTGAACATGGAGGATTTTCCCCCAGCAATCTGCCACTTTAAGGCCAAATAATGGTGGAAATACTGCTCATGGTTACCGTGATGCATTCCAAATGTAGTCCTACAGACCCCAAAAATGCATATTTACACCGCTGTACCATTACTTCTAATTATGTGGTAAACCCCCGGGACAAGGTGGAGGTAACAGTTAGCGAGTTCGGTTTTAATTCAGTGGACTTGAAGTCAAATTACCAACAACCTCGTAATGAGGTCTTCTGGTTTTCTTTTACCATTTTAACTTACACGTTTTTGGAGGAGGTAGAAACTGGAGGAAGTCCATGAGGACCGCCATGTGGAATTTACAGCAGAGAGTATTCTAACTCATGCCCCATTCTGAAAATTTTGAATGCATTATAGTACGTGTTTTTATGGTTTCAATCATACTCATTAAGATGGCTGCACGTGTGAGACAATAGTAACAAGAGTGGGAAAATAATCTATGTGCTAGGCATTAAAAGAGATAGAGCAAGCATTGAAATTTATCTGAGTCCGGGAATAAGATAATAAAAGTTCTTGGTTGCCAAACAACGAATATAGTCGTCAAGAAAAAAGCAGAAAAGCAAGCTCTCCTGGGAGAAACAACTGAAGGCAGTGGTCAAAGTGAGCGGGAACGGTCGAGAGTGGTGTTCCACTACTTTTATTTATTACTGTCAACAGTTCCACTACTTTTTGCAGCCATTTTCAACATTCTGGAACTGTTCTTCGCGAAGTTAAAGAACACTTCTCCACTTTACCACCGGATAGCAGTTACAGCTAAACTGATATCTGTTTCAACTCAATTGAGTGTCAACCAGCGTGGCTTCAACCCTTGAAACTTGTGTTGCACTTTGCTCCCTTCCTGTGTACTCTATCCTCTGCCGGTGTCACAGTTCCACTACTTTGTGCAGCCATTTTCAACATTCTGGAACTGTTCTTTGCGAAGTTAAAGAACACTTCTCCACTTTACCACCGGATAGCAGTTCCAGCTAAACTGATATCTGTTTCAACTCAATTGACTGTCAACCAGCATGGCTTCAACCCTTGAAACTTGTGTTTCACTTTGCTCCCTTCCTGTGTACTCTATCCTCTGCCGGTGTCACAGTTCCATTACTTTTTTTGTTACACTTCTACCACTGAAGGCCTGTGTGCAATGGGAAAGAACTATTGAAAAATGCATGCAAAGAACTGAATATTGTTGAGAAAGACATCAATCTGGATGTTAAAATTGAAGTCCAATGTTGATCCTGCTGATACAGTGAAAGGATAGCTTTAGTATTGTATTTGTGTTTTATTTATCAATATAGCGCTGTTGCCAAAGCGCTACACAAGAAAACAAACAGTCCAGTAGAACAATGATAAGCAAATGAATCAGTCATAATCAGTCAGAAGTAGAAAGATCTTTCGGGTCAAGCGAAAAGTGTTGAGAGAAGGTGAGTAGCGAATATTCAAAGGGAGGGAATTCCAATGTCTGGGATCCAGGAGTGAAAAATTAACAATAGCATAAAGAGGCATATGGGGGATTACAAACAGTAAGCACACCCTGGTTTTGGGATCGTAGCAGCAGGTGGGACATAAAAAGAAAGGAGAGAAGAAAGGCAGAGAGAGCAAGCCCATGCATGCATTTGAATATTATGCAGAGGGAGTGAAAGGGAAAGCAGAATTCAAAGGAAAGCCATGAAAGTGATAGTAGGGAGGGGGAGATAGAGCTGTGAGGTGAGAGGCAGCAGAGAGTACAGATGGAAGAGTTGAAGGTGGAGCTGAGCACAACAACTTGATAGGAGGGAAGACCAATAGCAAAGCTGAACAATAGTCGAGGCAGGAAAAGACAAGAGTAGAGACAAATAGTTATGTGGCGTGGAAAGAGAGGAAAGGGCAAGCATTGCGGATGTTATGAAGATATCGACAAGAGCGGGCTGAGTTGGAGAAGTAAGAAAGGGCGGAATCGAAGTCAATGGTTACAGGCAGAGGTGGAAATGGGTAGATGTCAGGCAGAGAAGAAAATGGAAACAGTTAGTGGGGAGGAGATGTTAGAAGATGGCCAGAAAAGGATGTCAGTTTTGGAGGGGTTGAAGTGGAGGAAGGTGGCATGCATCCCTAATTGAATTGACAGAGGACAGGAGGAGATTGTAGAATGAAGTGTGTTAGAGAAAGAGGAGAATGAAAAAAACATTGGTAAATCATCACCATAAAAGTGTGAAGAAATACCAAAGGACAAAACAATAGAAGATAGAGGAGACGTGTAGAGAGAGAAGAGCAACGAGCCAAGAACAGCGCCTTGAGGATCGCCATGAAGAAGAGGGAGTGTAGATTGTGGATTCTAAATAACAAAGATGTTTTACCCTGATGAATTTGAGCCTTCATTAAACAAAGCTGAAGAAAGCATATTTCGGTACCTAAGAGGATTTCAAATTCTCCTATGATAAGTGGCCCAGGGATTATTTTTCTCGTACTCTTTGGTATGCATGCCACTGTCAAAAACTCAAATGGAGAATGCAGAATGAACTAAGACAAGATCAACAAGCTCAAACAGCATTCCATCCTCTAAGATACATTTACTGAGAATTGACAGTTTCCACTGAAATGGTTGAGTGTAAATGTTCCCCATATAAGGAACAGCAAGGATGTGGCAAAGGAAGAGTGAGATGCAAAGCCTGAATTAATTGGGCTATACTTTTAAGCTTAGTATCTACTGGGAATTAAGGATACCCATTGGCCAAAAAATCCCAGGTAGCCTGAACAGTTAATCTTATGAGTAAGAAAGGTGTTTGTCTGTGGAGCTGCTTATGACAAATTTTATTAAAGGATGAAACCTCTTTCCTCCAGCAATTAAAGTACCTGATGAAAGACGAAAATTGATGTAAGCGCTAACAAGCATTTTAATAATCTTGAAGATGCATCAATGTACCAACCAGAAAGAACCAGCAAGGCTTATGTGGGACATTGATGATGACTGTTACCCAGAGTCTATGCAAAAGTCAGAAATGGAAGTGAGCTGACCACACTGGGACGCACACCTGCAGGACTGGATGACTTTATAACACATCTGTGAACTCTTCCTGGGCCTCCTCCATTGCGTGTCATGGCTCCTCAATCAGGGGATACCCACCTGACATCATTGGAGGAGCCCAGCCAACTGAGAATAGCGCCTGGCTGGACTTGGAGACTTCAGAACAAATCTGTGAACTCTTCCTGAGCCTCCTCCATTGTTTCTCTGACCCGGGCAAGTACGACAGCACTGACTCCGAATTTCATACCTAGTCAATACTTTGAGGACAATAAACTGTGTATTGACAACAGCTATCATTGTAGTGCTTAGACACTGGAGAAATCCGACCTGAAGCGCTACACATGCCTGCTATTATTATATTACAGTTAATGCTCACATAAGATTTGTCAGCAAGTCCTATCATTAGATTATGTTATACTTTGCGATGTCGTTCATTGCAACTCGACAGCGTTTGTGAATCACACGAGTGTGATTGAAAATCCGCCCCTACTAGGTTAAAACAATTTCCCCAGTTAAGGAAGTATATCGCATTTTAGCAGTTGCAATAGTGCGCCATAGTTCACAGTGACGGAAAGAGCTGCAGGGCTGTCTTGTTTGGTCCTTTTGTTATGTTTACTTCCCCTGCGGATAGGATCATCTCCGGCAATAGTGTTCATTTCCATCAATTCCATATCTGGTTTCTTAAATCACACGCTTGCTTTATGTGGGATGCCAGGCACCCTGACTGTGTGGGGCTGTGCATGCGGTGTGCGTTACGTGCCTCGTGTCTCAGGGGAGGGGACTCGCTGCTGGCCCCATCTCTGACACTAGGGACACGATCCGTTTACATTCAAACGCGTTCTTGGTCTCTTTTTGTTTCTATTGTGCCGTGTTGAAATGCATCGAATATGATTCCATTATTAAACAACTTTCCCGGATTAGCGGGCGACTGTGCTTCTGTCACTGGCATCTGCATTCTATAAAAGCGTGCATGCATCTGGCCTGGGAATAAGGAGAGTGTGGCCTAAAGGATTTAGCAGTGGTGGGACACGTGTAGAGAAATCCGCCCTTGGGGCCACGTGGGTCAGGGGTTCCAATTTACACATATACAGGCGAAGGTAGGGGAGAGGGTGGTGCAAACTGGCACCACGGAGATGCCATGGAAAGTGACATCACAGGGCGTGACAGAAAGTGGCATCTTAGATTTGCCCCTCTGGACAGCGCACTGGCTAGGTCTTGTTTTACTTTCATCAAATGACAGCCTGCTTTCCACCAACTAAAACGTGACGGATGGGTTATTTTAAATTCATCATAACCAGTAGCATTGCTCCAGGCAACCTTACCTACCACACATGGTAGGCCCCCTTCTATGGTACAATGATGTCTTGTGAAGATGGCTTACCAGTTAAGCGCTCACCTCTCACCCGGGCAAGTACAGTACAAGTGAACCCAGGATAGCACAGGGGAAACGTGCTGGTCTTGGAAGCAAGACCGTGCAGAGCAACAGAGGTTCGAATGATTTAGCGCATAAAAAAAGAACTATTAAATTAAATTAAATGGTAGGCCCTCTTCTTAGGTGGGGCAGAAGTAAATAAATGTATTGAGCATAGACCAAGGCCAGAATGCATCTGAGCGCTAGCATCCAAAGCAAGAAAACTGCACAACCATCCTGCCTCCTTGAAACAGGAAAGTCTTGAGAGCTCTGCGGAAGGCCACATGATCTGAAATCTCCCTCAAGTAAGCAGATAGCGAATTCCACAGTGAAGGAGCTAGCACCTAGAAAGAGTGCCCTCCTGCTCGTGCTTTACAGAAACGGAGAACTTGCAACAAATTAGCAGAAGCTGAATGCAGAGGGTGTCGGGGAGCAAAGCAAATACATTTACGCTGAAGAAAGATGACCCCGGGGAGAAAAAAAGAGCACGATGTGCAATGCAAAGTGCCCGGCATTTTTAAGGCTTCTAACCGGAGAAGATCGTCTCGGGCATTCAGCACCATTCATGCTGCAGCATTTAGCAGAATCTGGAGCCATTGGACCAGGAATTCAGGTTCACCCAAGTAGATACTAATTATACATGAGATAGAGCAAGGAGTTACAGGTTACACCTTATAAGGTGGCAATTAGCAACAAACCTTCATAAAAACAATAATTTTATTCAGTATAAACAAAAGGTAAAAAGGGTATTAAATCACTGTACATTCAATTGTACCTAAGTAATAATAACGAAGTAAAAGAAAATCAATAGGAATATATCAACACCAATTAATGAATCTTGTTTCAAACAAAAGGGATATTGCAAAACATATTATTTGTGCATACATTTGTCACTTAATAGACCTATATGGTTGGTTTGTCTCACTGTTGAAATCCAGAGTATTTAAAGTCCCAACATGTTTCTGTTCTAGGGATATAAATAATGAACATTCATCAGGAGGGTGAGTGAATATTAAATTCCTATTACTGCGAGTCCAACTGGAGTGGGTGCTAAAACAAGTATAACCTGTGGGGTTAAGACATAAGGTGAGCTGTTAATAGCTCCATTTCTCGATAGCAGTTCAATAATAGAACTTACAACCTGAACTATAGGTGGAATTACCTTAGAAGGTTCTTGTGGGGGCGTACAACTTCCGTAATTCGTTGTAGAGGGGCTTTGTAGTAGTCCCACGTTGCCAACTGCAAGAAAAGCAGAAAGTGGGCTTTTCAACCGCATGTATAGTGCTACCGCACTCTATCACTTCATAGTGTGAAAAACATAAGTAAAAATGTAAAACTAATAGACCGGAGGGCCCACCTGTATTGCTTGGTGAGTGGGGCTTTTCAATTTACAGTAGGATTAAGAGTCATAAAGAGGTGCTCGTGCCGCAGGCGAGGCACAATCAGGAATGGAGCGCCTAGATTTTAGTAGTCTGGTTGCCAGCAGAGGTAGCGGAGGTACCAAATAAACCTATAACAATAATAAGCAAGAAGCCGTAGGTTAGGGCTATTTTCAGACTGTGATGAGTAAGTAGCGTATTAACAGTAGACGTGATCTCAAAGGAGACCTTTGGCATTTACCTTCAAGTTCCAGTGAATTAAATTTCTATAGGAAGCATTAGAAGTCTTTGTGGCTGTTCAGTTGTACTGTAGTTAGCTGACAGGTAGTACACGGCTTCGGTGCTGCAGAGAGAGACATGGGATAGCTATAATGGACGGTCTCTGTCTATGTATAGCAATACGGCAGCGATCATGTTAAGTAAACCAGTGAATTTTAAGTACCTTTAGAAGAGCTCCACTGTAGTTGCAGAGTCGTATAGCATGCGGTAGCTGGAAAACGCTGCTTGGAGTCTTTTAATGTTTCACAGTGCGAGCCATCCGAGTCGTGTTAGTAATCTGTGAATGTTTGTCGTGTGGTTTCCATGGAAACATAATGAAAAAATCCTTTGTTGATAGCGATGACCTAAGCCTGGAGCGCCATCTTGTAATGGAGTAGGTACTGTGAAGTACCATACACGTACAGTGTCTCACAGAAAAAGGAATGAATCCCAGAGCGCTGGCTAATCACTGCACTTGGAAAAATGGTATTTGTAGCAATGCAGGAATGAGACTTCTGATGGAGCTGCAAACACATCTATGTACTGTGCCATATTAACAGTAAAGGGGGGTAGCCACAATACAGTTAGCAGGGTAGATAGCTGATACATGAGGACAAGTATGGTCAGTGTAGAACTGAGTGAGTGTAGTCAGAACAGGAGAGTTGTTAAGTGGGTTGTTAATTCTTGATTTTATGCCATTCGATAGATTTGTTGAGGCCATTAACGTCACTTTTCATCATGTATATCATTTCTTGTTCCTTTCTGAAGAATCTGTTCTCTTGTGTCTGTACATTGCCTCCCTTGAAAACTTGTAGGAACGTCTAGGAAAAATCTTTGTGCCCGTGGTTCATAAGAGTAAAGTGTTAAACCATGGGGGATTTCTCTGTCTTGTTTCTGAGGCGGCTCTGATGTTCCATGATGCATGTTTTTACTTTTCTATTAGTCTTGCCCACATACGGTTACCCACATGGGCAGGTGATGAGATGAATGACATGGTCAGTGTTACAGTTAGATATGCTCTTTTGTTGTCATAATCTTCCAGTGCCAATATCAATTTCTTTAGTCTTCTTAGTGAGTTTACAAACTCCACAGCTACCACATGGGTAGTGACCAATTGGAGGTTCCATGCCCCACAAGGTGGTAATACTGGGCATGGGAACATTAGTAGATTTTATCTTTCTGGTATTCACCCTGTTGCCTATGGAAATGCTTTTTTGTAGGTGAAGATAGGTACAGGAATAGGGTTTGTAGCTGTTTTGAAAGTTTTCCAGTGTATGTTGATGATACTTTTGATCTTCAAGCTTTGATTGGTGAAAGTATTCACACACACTAGTCTCTCATCCACCGGTTTTTCTGGTCTACTCTCCAACAATGTTTCCCTGTTATTATTAAAGGCACGTTTGGCCGGGCGGCTTGCTTGACCATTCTTTTAGGATATCCCCTTTGTCTTAGCTTGGTGGTTATTACTTGAGCTTCAGCCTCATAGGTTGCGTTGTCAGAACTATTCCGTTTGAGATGTAAAAACTGTCCAAAGGGTAAGTTATCCCGTAAGTGTTTGATGTGGTGGCTCACTCTGGTAGTCAAGTAGGGAGTTTTTGGTCAGTAGGTTTATGAAATGGTGAGGTCAAGAAAGTTGGTGGTTAGATTGCTGAGGGTGAGTGTGAACTGAAGATGGGGATTGAGAGTATTGATCCAGGTGAAGAACTCTTTAGCAGTGTCCATAGAACCTTCCCAGATGACGAGAATGTCATCTATATACCTTGTCCATTTTTTAATGTTCAGTCTGTAGGGGTTGGTGTCACTGTAGATATGGGTTATTTCAAAAGTCTCTACATAAAGATTTGCCAGGCTGCGGGGCCATGATGGCACCCATGGCAGTGCCTTCAATCTGTTGATAAAAATGCCCATTGAATTCAAAGTAATTATGTTTAAGTGCCATCTCAACACACCACATGATGAAAGACGTAGGTACAGGGTCATCATCTTGTCTGTTGAGTAGGATCCCTTCCACTGTATCTAGAGTGGCCTGTTGAGGAATGTTGGTATACAGTGCCACGATATCTAGGCCGAGTAGTATGGATGTCTCAGGGTTGACTGCTAGATCTTCAAACTGGTTGATGGCATCTGTGGAGTTTTTGAGGTATGATTTCATGCCTTTAACATATCCATTGAGGTAATGGTCAGCAAATTTAGATAAAGGTTCAAGCACAGATTTAATACCTGCAACAATAGGTCTACCGGTGCTTTGTCAAGGGTCTTGTGTATTTTTGGCAGAGCATAGAATGTGGGGATGGCTGGTTTGGTATTAATCAGGAAGTCCGCCTCTTGTTGGGAGATCCAATCCTGATCCCTAGCTTTGCAGACTTTGGTGGCAATCTGATGCTGTAGTTCTTTAGTGGGGTCCTCATGTAGGTGCATGTAGTAAGGCATATTCCGGAGTTGAGTTTCGCATTCATCAATGTAATCTTTGCGATTAAGGATGACTATACCTCCACCTTTGTCAGCCTTCTCAATGAGGATAGTTCGATTAGATGCTAGAAATTTAAGGGCCTCTTTCTCACTTTTAGTAAAGCTTTGGAAAGGTTTATGCTGGTTACTCTCTAATTTGGTCACATCAGCCAGCACTTTCCTTTTGAATATCTGTGATTCAGGAGAATAGCAACAGCACGGTGGACAAAAAGTGGAGGGATTCCTAAGCCCGATACAGTTAGTGGATCTTTCATAAGGTACTTAGGTCTCTTTCGTGAAGAATTCTTTAAGATGTATCTTCCTCATAAATTTATTGAAGTCAATGCGAAACTCAAAGGGATTGGGCTCTTTAGTAATAACAAATCATAATCCTTTGTTGAGGATTTGTTGTTCAATGTCTCTGGGGTTGTAATCTGCGAGGTAAACTAAAAGCGATTGCCGCTTCGGGTCTGCCTTGTCCCATCGTCCCAATTGCTTCGATTTGGGCCCTGATATAAATAAAGCTGTGAGTTACCTCTGCGCCCACCATTACCCTGATATCTTTTTTTTGGCCTCTTCCTCTTGTGGTGGATATATTGGTTACGGTAGATGTACCTTCACCTGCATCGTCTTGGTCACTGCTGTCATTGCTGGTACTATATGACGTGTTCCTGAACCTGACCCATCTGTTAATTTTGTTAGGACCGACTTGATGGAGAGTTTTGTTTTGGTAGTCTTCTTTCACGTAAGGAAAGGCTCTTTCATGTATAAATCGGGCTAAATCTGTTTTCATTCTTTGGAAACGTTCTTGAGTATTGTTAGTCTTGAATTCCTTCATTTCTTTTTCTATTTCCTCGAACCGTTTTTGAAATTGTCTAATGAGAGAAGTTTTTCATATTCGCTTCTATTTTTTTCAAGTCAATTTCAATCTTTTCTAATTGTTTCTTTCGCTGTATCTATAATTAGATTGAGCAAGTCTCTTAAACAACATTTGGCAATATAACTCCATTATACACAACATTTTCCGTTATTCCAAAAAAGCCAGGGTTCATTCACCCAAGTAGATGCCATTGCAGTAGTCCAACGAGCCCATAACTGCAGTAGCACGAAACTGCAGAGGAATAAAGAAGCACTTTTCTTAGAAGTCCCAGTTTGAAGAAACCTGAGTTACAAACTGATGCGACCTGTCTGTCTCTTAAGCCAGAGAGATGGAGCTTAACCCCTAAGCCAGTGGTATTCAAACTGTGGGTCGCGACCCCCTAGGGGTCCGCGGGTGCATCCCAGGGGGGCCCTGAGAGCTCAGCATGAAAAAAGTTTTTTTTTTTTTTTTTTTTTTTTTAGATTGGAAGAAATGGGCAGGGGTGGCCCACATGGGCGGGCTGAAGCATGAAACTGTCTCAGGCAACAATGAAAAAGTGGCCCACAGTTGTAAATGGATATTCATTCCTTTAGTCACAGACTGGGCCTCATTACTACTATGGCGGACCAGTAACAACGGTGCTGGTAAGCTACCGGCACCGTTGCTACCGTTCCGCCATAGTAAGAGTTGTGCTCGTGGGTGCTTGACAGCCCCCGCCAGGTCTGACCTCAGCTCGTCGGATGCACCGGCACCGTTATTAACGGTGCCGGTGCATCCGAGCTCCCCATTCCCATTTGAGCCATATGGGGCTCAAATGGGAATGGGGATCTACAGGCACCTTCGAAAGGGCAATTATCATGTCCGCCTAACTCGGCATGACCTAGTAATTGCCCATTCGCGGGTGCCAGACCCGGATGCAACTCCAGTGGCAGCCGTGCCGGTTTTACCGGCACAGCTACCGCCAGAGTAGTTATGAAGCCCACTGTTTCAATAGTACCCAAAGGGGTGCTTTGTGTTAAAATGTAAGTAAATTGTGATATATTCAGCAACAATGGTCAACATTACTAACTGCATAGTTAAGTAACTCATCAAAATGGTCCACATTGGCCAAAATGGTGGCCCATTTTGATTGGCCCAAACTAGCATTTTACATTTTTGGTACAGGCATTGCCCTATAGGCCTGTCCGAGCCTGGCGGCTCATCCATAATGGCAAGAGGCGCCCACCCAGTGGCCCCTCACCCATTATGGAGGAGCTAAGGAGCCAGCCCAGTGAAACAGTGAGCACTCCCTCAGCTGCTTTATCCAGCTAATGGAGTGCTCCTGGGCTGGCCGAACTGTCAAAGGGAAACACTGTTTCCCTTTGACAGTTCAGTTTAGTTCCCCAGCCGCACATGCTCACTGAGCCATGCAAGTGCTGGGGCGTTTTGCTTCGCCAGCATAGCATAGCTCATTGGAAATGCTGGCTGGGGCACTGCATGTCTGTATGTCCGAGGGGGAGCTCCTGCGCCTCCTCGCACATACGGACAGAGCAGCTGGAGCAGGCCGTTTCAGCACCCACACACAGGCCAATGCAGAAGGTACGTTTATGTTCATTGTTTTTATTTAAACATGTGTATGGATGCGTTATGAGTGAGTGTATGGTGATGGATGCTCATGTGAATGATAGAGTGATTGCTGTATGAATGTGCAGCGCCTTGCATATACACATAATCATGTTCATTGTGTTAGGACCAGTGGGGCCCAGGGGACAGGGATGGTATCTTTTTACCGGACATCTATCATTCAAAACCCTCTGCCTTGTCCACAAGGCTTTCTGGGGCCTGGGTCCAAAATACCTTCAGCTATTCCTCCGCAAATACCTCCCCTCTCGAGCTCTTCACTCCTCTACCTCCAACTCCCTCAGGGTCAGTCGTTTATCAAAGAAACGAGCTGGGGGTAGATCTCCGTCTTCGGCTGGGGCCTCCCTCTGGAACAGCGCCCTGCCACTCTAAAACTTGAGGAGAACCATCTTTCTTCCTGCACTTATCAGACCTACCCTGTCTGCTGCCTTAAACGTAGCACTTGCAAATTGCTGGCTGCACTACCACTGTTTGTTGCCTTTATTATTTATTTATTGTTATTTATCTGTTTCTCCTCTGCTTCGCACTTTCCACTTCTCCCCCCTTCCATGCACTTTTCCCCTCACACTTGCGTGTTCTCAATGTCACTGGGCCTAGTAAGATCGCTGTTTTATTCTCCTCTGTTCCCCTCCCTTGCCTTGGCACGCTCTGAAACACTTGTGTACGAGCGCGATAGAAATAAAATATCAATGCCTGCCCCCTGGACTCCCAGCAACAATTGCAAACTGTTTGGCTATTTACCCATTTTTTGTTAAAAGTATGCTCTACAATGCAACATTTTAACCTGTTATTTAAAAAAAAATTCACAGGGGGAAACCCCCCCGAACCTCCCCTTAATGCCCCTCCACTTAAAAAAGATTCACCAGCCGCCACTGGCCCTCAGACTGTGTTGGGAACGGGATGGGGGAACCGAGGGACTATGATGGGAGCACAATGGGCGGGAACCATGGGCTAGTGATGGGAGCAGAGTGGGGAGAGCCCTGGGTGTGTGATGGGGTGGGGAGAGACCAGCGACTGGGTAGGAGTGGGATGAGGGACCCCAGCGACTTTGATGGGAGCAGGTGACGGCGCGCAATATATACTGTCCATTTGGCATTTCTGGGGGGTCCCGACCTGCCCAAATTTTGCTCAGGGGGGCCCTGGCCAAAAAAGTTTGAAGACCACTGCCCTAAGCTCTGGATAGATTTGTTGGGGAGCGGGAGAGGGTCCCAGAGATTCAGGCCAATAACCAGAATGCCAGAAAAAATGGGCTTTGGTGAATCGACTACTAGGATCTCTGTTTTCTCGTCATTAAGCCTCAACCAGTTTTGTCACATCCACCAACCAATCTCTGGCAAACGGGATTTTAGTTGTCAGATACCAGAGAATTCAGCCTAAAAATGTATTGCGTGTCGTCTGCATATGAATAAAAACATATGCCAAAGGAGGCTATAAGGTTAGCCAGCAGGCATAGGTATAAATTAAAAAGTAGAGGAGATAAATATGAGCCCTGAGAACACCACACAATTGGTGTGGGGGGTGCTTGACAAGGAGACAATGGCCCTCATTACAACACCAGCGCTAAACCATGGCACTATTGGCACGATGGTTGGTGCCGGTGTTGTAACGGGTCCGCCATGGCTCAATGGGGAATTACCACCCCATTCCAAGGTTGGCGGGGCGGTAATTCCCCATTGAACCATGGCCCTTCCCCATTCCCATTTTTGCCCCATAGGGCTCTATGGGAATGGGGAAGGCGCTAAGTTCGGTATCGCAAATTGCGGTACCGTACTTAGCACCAAGTTCCCTTTGTGGGTCCCTACTTTAACGGCTGGTGTAAACCAGCCGTTAAAGTCGGGTCCCGCAAAGGGACCTCGTAGTAAGGCGCTAAGTGTTTAACGGCGCCACAGCCTTTTACGGCGCAATTAAAAACTTAGCGCAAGGGTCGTAATGAGGCCCAATGAGACCATCTGCATACGGTCGAACAGAAAGTAAGTGAACCATGCCAAGACTGGTCCTGACAACCTTACTTGCTCCGGTCGCTGCAGAAGAATCTTGTGATGAATAGTATCAAAAGCTGTGGAGAGGTTTAGGTAAATCAAACCTCTGCCCTCCCCACGGTCCTGAAGCAGGGCCAAGTCATCAAGGATCGATATTATTACAGATTCAGTCCCCATTTGTGGCCTAAAGTTAGATTGAAAAGGGTGCAAAAGACAATTTCCTTGAGAAACCTTGAAAGTTGAGGAGTAACAATGATTTCCATCAGTTTCATAATTACCCAGAGGAGGGAGATAGGGCGATAACTAGCCGGGGACAGGGGATCTAGTTGCGGCTTCTTCAGAAGTGGATTAACCATTCCATGCTTCAGAGAGGCCGGAATCACACAGCTCGTAAAAGAATAGGGAAGAGCAGTGGTAAGGAGCGCAATGGTTACCTTAGGAAGAGATTGGAGAAGATGCAGTGGAATTGGGTCCGATAGAGATGTCGATTTAAGCCTGCAGATTGCAGCCAGAACAATCACATCAGAAACCAGCTGAAAACTAGAAGAAAACACAGAATCACCCCTGCTGGGGACTTCCCCAGAGACAGGGTCCGCCATACCCAACCCAGTCATCATGATCGACTTCCTGATCTTGTCAATCTTATCTGCAAAAAAATGCTAATTGCGTTACAAGTGTCTTGAGAGTGGGTGGAGCCCAACCGTAAATCTGCACAGCTCTCGATAAGCACAAGGAAGAGTAATTATGCGTTACGCATAGTGCTGAGACTTGGTTAACGTCACAGCCAGTTTATACTGAAGTTGGATCTGTTTATACATTATTTGGCCTCTAGATCATAGCAGGCAGGCCATTTATGCTGTGCCCGGTCACACACCTGCTTCAGAGTTCTAAGGTCTGGTGAGAACCAGGTACCTGAGGATTTTTGACAACATACACCCCGCTTAAGAGGAGCCAAAAGGTCGGCAGTAAAGGTCATGGCTTTTATTAAAGGCCCAGATTGGTCAGCCTGATTCTTCATGAGAACAGTCTGTGACTAGGAAGGACGACAAGAAAAGGGAGAAGAAAATGATCTGATCAGATAACTGGCAGTGGATGAAAAGTCACAGTAAGTGGTATATCCGAGAAAATCTAATCAAGAGTGTTGCCTTTATTATGAGTCGGGAGGTGATTACGCACATTCAGATGACACTCAGAAAGCCTAGCAATTAAATAAGCTGCACGAGCATCAGTCACATCATTAGGTCAGATATTAAAATGTTAGTGGCCGTGTTTATTCAAAGCCTCACATTCATCACTTTTGTAGTGCCAAGAGGCCACACAAATGAAAGAACTATTCAAAAGCCAGCTACATTGCAGTGTATTTGGTTTTGATTTTACTAACGCTCTCCACCAGATTTGCAATTCTCATATATAAAGCCTTATTATTCACCCATCGTCAAGTAGCTAAATCCACAGAATAGGTTAGTTGAATATCATGTGTTGGGTAGCTCACTTGGTTGATGCACCTGCTGCAGTGATTGGTGTACAGTTTGGGGGTGAAACTTTGCATACTGTATATGCCAGCAAATCATGTAATACTTCTGAGGCTCATTGATGCCCTCCTCTATTGGAAGGGATGGGAAAGCAGCTAACAAAGCTTAAGCCTCAGGGGAGCTTTCCACTGTCACCCTGCAGGAGAACATGGGAGTCGCAGATGGCACACGTCATATCCTGGATGGTGGGAGAAGGGGGGGGGGGACAAAGTAATGTTTGGAATGAAGCAAGCATATGATAAAAGAAAGAGGCAGGGAGACTCTGTACTCTGGACCAGAGTATTAATATGAATCACAAATGTGAAGAAATGTCCAGAGAGCAAAACTATATTACTCATAAGAGTGTATCAAATGTTATTCACCATGATACAAAAGGATTTAAAAAAAGTACATTAATGACATATTGTTTAACATAGCATCATTATATCACAAAACACGAGAACATGGAAACACATAAAACCTGGCTAAAATTAGTCCATCACAACAACCATTCATAGTGCAGCATTCAAACCATACATCACACTCAATGACATTCAACCGCGCAACAATACCTAAAAAACATTACAAAATTGATTAGCAGTGGGGGGTGGCATAAGCATTCCTCACTTCCCGTCTGATTATTTTAATATTTGAAATTTTTCAAGGACAACAATAGACACAATTAAAAGCCATCTATCGCGAGGGTGGATCTAGAGAGAAGAATGTTGTGGCGATCACATCCCTGAGGTAAACTCAGGAATAGGCAAACAGCCCACAGGCTAAAATGAGATCCCAATTCTGGCAGCCAAAGAATATAAGATCCATTTAGGCAGAGTGATTTGCACAGTATTGCATACATTGGCCAAAGGGAGAAGCCTAGTTGTTACAATGCACATTTTGCTGTTGCATCTTCATATTGCCTGGGTATTGGATGGACATTTAATGGTTTGGACTTTTCTGCCCACATCATATATGATAGTTGAAGTTTACCTTTGCCAGTAAGAACACAGGACTACTCATTCCAGAGCCAGGGCAGAGTGAGGGTGAAGTGAAATTGTACCAGATCCCAAGTACAGTGATCCACTGACATAGTCAGGTAAAAAGGTCCCTTTTGGGTACCCTTTATCTCACCTGATGGGAGAACAGGCTAAACATCAAAACACACTTCATTAGCGCTATTTTGGAATGCAGAAATCCACATGATATGATAGAAAACTGGGAAGGTCAACAAATCCTCTGCTCAAACCCTTTGAGTTATAAAGTCCAAGAAATAGGCATTGATGCCAAGATCATTAATGAGATATCAGTTCAAAAGTTGCAGAAATTCTTTTTAATATGTGGAACAGCCGACACGTGTTTCGACCCCTGGTCGTTTTCAAGGCTGTAATCCATATACAAATTATAATGAAAGACATTTTTTCAACAGAGAAATGAAAATATGCAATTATTTAAAACAGGTGTGAGTTGTACCAAAATACATATATTTACATGTAAATTCAAAAGTTACATGAACACAATATAAAAGGTTTGAAAAAACATACCATATTTGGGTCACATCATCGGGACAAGTTACGTCAGGTGGGTTCGGAGTGGGGGGAAGAGAAAAATTACAAATCCATATTAAGTAAACATGAATATAGAGTCCCCTTGGGGATTTCTGTGCCAAAGAAAGTGAAACCATTCAATCTAGTACTTGTTGCAATAAGATTGGTTTATCCATATGAACTCAGTGTTTAGTTCCTAAAGAGCCACAGCTCTTGTGTGAAATTATTCTTATACCCATTAGTTATATGTTAATGCTTACCAGCAATTGATTCAAAAAGGTTGATGATTATTGTTGTCGAAAAATTACTTTGAAGAGTTGAAAAGCTGATATTCGTCAATTATGTGGGTCTTCCGTTTTTAAGGCCTTGGTTATTGGAACACCTTTTAGGCAAAAAGAGGGGATCCAAAGTCTGCTAATAAGTGTCACATAAGTAGAGAATTATAATAGTCAGTGAAAAAGATCAAGAAATTTGAATGGTGACCTTACCAAAATATTGGTCATGGACCAGTCTGTTCTGCTTTAGCGACCAAATGGTATATGGCTTAATATATGAACATAACAAAATCACAGCTTTCAATAGCTTCACGCCTATAAATACAATAAAGTACGTTGATGCTATCCTCATGATAATTTAGAATAGTGGTTATTATCATAGTCCCCAAAGGTATAGGAATACCATTATAGATATAATTCATTAAACTGTAATAAAGAAAATCAACTAACGCGTGAGATATCCTCACACCGTTTTCAGCAATATATCGACCATAATAAACAAATAAGTATCAACCAATTTTATCCACGGAAAAGAAAAGAAAAAATAAAAGAGAAAATGTAGATATAGGTAATCGTAGACCCGGGTTAAATTGGTGGATAAGAAAGTCTGATAATTATAGTGATTTATATGAAACTAAGAGAGTCGTAGTTGGATAGGCTATGCACAAATATGGATTTGTAATTTTTCTCTTCCCCCCACTCCGAACCCACCTGACGTAACTTGTCCCGATGATGTGACCCAAATATGGTATGTTCTTTCAAACCTTTTATATTGTGTTCAAAATATATGTATTTTGGTACAACTCACACTTGTTTTAAATAATTGCATATTTTCATTTCTCTGTTGAAAAAATGTTCTTTCATTATAATTTTTATATGGACTACAGCCTTGAAAATGACCAGGGGTTGAAACACGTGTCAGCTGTTCCACATATTAAAAAGAATTTGCAACTTTTGAACTGTTATCTTATTAATGATCTTGCCATCAATGCCTATTTCTTGGACTTTATAACTCAAAGGGTTTGAGCACAGGATTTGTTGACCTTCCCAGTTTTCTATCATATCAAGTACCCAATACAGAGCCTTGTGGGAAGCTCTGTGAGAGGTTCTTTCTGCAGCCAACCATTTTTGCAGTGTAATTGATTTGGATCATAATATCCTATTGTTAAGCTACCATAAGAGTGGTCAATAGCGCACATAATATATACGATCACACACCATACAGATACTGAAATCAACATGCTTCCCCATTACAAGTCAGTGGGCCTCATTACGAGTCCGGCGGTAACCGAGGCGGTAAAACCACCTGGTTACCGCCAGACTCGTATTACCATTCCTCCTCCGTGATTCCCGGAATTACCGGGGCATTACAACCCCGGTTTTCCGGGAATCACGGAGGCGGAATGGTGTTAATCCCCATTCCCATTGAGTCCTATCGGACTTCTTATTTACAACATGTTCAGATGTTGATTCCCTATCGGACTCAATGGGAATGGGGATCATGGAAACACCGGCAGCATCTCTAATGCTGCTGGTGTTTCCTCGTCCGCCTGGAGGCGGGCGGTGTTAAACCCGCCAGGTCAAACCTGGCGGGAACATCACCTCCTGCCTGCAGGAGTCGGGATCAGGCGGTCCGGAAACAACTGTGGCGGCAGGTTTACCGCCACCGTCATTTCCGGACCGCCTGATTTGTAATGAGGCCCAGTAAGTACCAAACCCAAGGTTCACACAGGAGTATTCAGTAAAAATAATAGAATCCTGCTCTCAAAGTCACTAAGAACAAAATCAGTTTTTGGGGAGTAAGGGGGCGGACATTTAGTCTTCAAAAAGACATTTTGGAGCGAGTCTTCCTAGGAGACTGAGTCTGCTCCTAACATGGGAGAGTGGAAGGTGGATCACTGGGAACTGTGGGACAGGCAGGTGCAGGCAGGAGCTCTTCTCAAAGGTAAATGTGGCTCCACCTAAGGTAACGTACTTCAGCATGGAAGAGGCTGCTCGTGGGGTTTCTGTTGTGGGCTGACATGATATGATATGATATTTTATTTATATCGCGCTCACACACAAGTGTTTCAGAGCACAACCAAGCAAAGGGAGGGGAACAGGGGAGAACAAAAATACGATCTTACTAGGCCCAGTGACATTAAGAACACGCAAGTGCAAGGAAAAGGGAGAAAGGGGGAAAGTGCATTGAGCGGTAGAAGTGGAAAGTGCAGACAGAAGAGAGAACAGAATAAATAATACGTGGGATGGATAAATAAATAAATGAATGAAGACAAAAGGTAGTGCAGCCAGACATGTGGCAAGTGCATGTTTAGTCAGGGTATATCTGATAAGTGCAGAGGAAGAGTGGGGGACTGTATGGGTACAGATACAGATCCTAGTGCCAGGGGTGGCCCGGAGGCAGTTCAGGAGGGAATAAGGGGTGCTGTATAGTGGGGTTGTCTCCAGTCAAGTGATCAGTACACCCCAGCAGCCAGTATATGTGGCTGCAGGGTCGAGGCTGTGAGCAGGCCCACAGAGGCACACAGAATGTGCCTACGTTATTTCCCAAGTGATAACTTCATGAATCAGAGGTTCTCAGTCCTCAAAGTGGTCTCAAGAGATGGCAATCCCAAATCTAAAAGAGCTGTGCGGCAGTGTTACTGATCCCACAATGCCGTTTCTATACAGTCACACTCTAGTTCTTGAATGTGGGGAAAGCAAGCTAAGAGGGTCTGGGCTGGTCCATTTGATGTGCCTCGCAGAAGGCCGATGAAGAGGGACCCTCTGTCCCACACGGGAAAAATAATGCATCATCACCTGTCCGAATGCAGGATGTTGACCAGTAGGATTACACCTTCCGAAAGGCATTGCAAGGTGCATTTGTAGCTCAAGGACTGCAGCTACAGACATGATATTGTGGAATACTTTTACAGGCCGATTCATGGAATCAACGTACGCCGAAAAAACGGCGCACGCATGCAAAAACGTGCGATTCGCAGTGAAATAGAGAAAATCGCAGTGCAAGTGCGATTATCGCATTGCAAGTGCGATTATCGCACAGAAAACATCACACATCTATTCATGGAAGTCCGTGCATGCACAAAATGTGGGATGTGCGCTGAAAAAGTGCGCGGCGCACGATGGCGCACGCTGGCGCACAGGTCATCGAACGCCGTGCGATAAGGCCACAGCAAATTCGCACATAGCGCGGCGCACATAACAAAAGTAGGCGTAACACGGGGCGTTACACGCAGAATGGGGAACAACTCGTGAAAATGTGGGCGTCACGGGGGAAGTTCAGGAGGCAAGTCGCAGAACGCCCACACGCTCGCCTACAACACGTATTCATGGAATCAAATAGGGAAAAACAGCGCATGGCCAAAGACGCGCACAGGCTCATACATGTCCGCCACACGAAAGCAGGTGGTAGCGTCCCTGCGCAGGAAAGAAATGTGCACCAAAGTTCTACACGTGCGAGAAGTACCACACGCGATCAGGCCTGGGGGACCGTGTGCGTGTATTCCAGGGGTGCGCGAGAAGTTCCACACGCGATCGGGCCTGTGGGAGCGTGTGCGTGTATTTCAGGGGTGCGCGAGAAGTTCCACACACGATTGTCCTGTGCGTGTGTATTTCAGGGGTGCGCGAGAAGTTCCACATGCGATCGGGCCTGGGGGAGCGTGTGCGTGTATTTCAGGGGTGCGCGAGAAGTTTCACACGCGATTGGCCTGGGTGCGTGTATTTCAGGGGGTCGCGGGTGTTTTCACACGCGATTGTCCTGGGCGCGTGTATCTCAGTGGTGCGCGAGAAGTTCCACACGCGATCGGGCCTGGGGGAGCGTGTGCGTGTATTTCAGGGGTGCGCGAGAAGTTCCACACGCGATCGGGCCTGGGGGAGCGTGTGCGTGTATTTCAGGGGTGCGCGAGAAGTTCCACATGCGATTGTCCTGTGCGCGTGCGCGAGAAGTTCCACAAGCGATCGGGCCTGGGGGAGCGTGTGCATGTATTGCAGGGGTGCGCGAGAAGTTCCACACGCGATTGTCCTGTGCGCGTGTATTTCAGGGGTGCGCGAGAAGTTCCACATGCGATCGGGCCTGGGGGAGCGTGTGCGTGTATTTCAGGGGTGCGCGAGAAGTTCCACATGCGATTGTCCTGTGCGCGTGTATTTCAGGGGTGTGCGAGAAGTTCCACACGCGATTGGGCCTGGGGGAGCGTGTGCGTGTATTACAGGGGTGCGCGAGAAGTTCCACACGCGATTGTCCTGTGCGCGTGTATTTCAGGGGTGCGCGAGAAGTTCCACACGCGATCGGGCCTGGGGGAGCGTGTGCGTGTATTTCAGAGGTGCGCGAGAAGTTCCACACGTGATTGGGCTGCGTGCGGGTATTTCAGGGGTGCGCGCAAAGTTTTACATGCGATCTGGCCTGGGGGAGCGTGTGCGTGTATTTCAGGGGTGCGCGTGAAGTTTCACACGCGATTGGCCTGGGCGCGTGTATTTCAGGGGTGCGCCAGAAGTTTCTCACACGCGATTGGCCTGGGCGCATGTATTTCAGGGGCTCGCGGGTGTTTTCACACGCGATCGGGCCTGGGGGAGCGGGGTACGTGTATTCCAGGGGCTCGCGGGTGTTTTTACACACGATCGGGCCTGGGGGAGCGGGGTACGTGTATTTCAGGGGCTCGCAGGTGTTTTCACACGCGTTCGGGCCTGGGGGAGCGGGGTATGTGTATTTCAGGGGTTGGCAGGTGTTTTAACACGCAATCGGGCCTGGGGGAGCGGGGTACGTGTATTTCAGGGGCTCGCGGGTGTTTTCACACACGATCGGGCCTGGGGGAGCGTGCTACGTGTATTCCAGGGGTTTGCGTGAAGTTTTTCACGCGATCGGGCCTGGGGGGGAGCGGGGTACCACTCACCGTCTGCCTTGCGTGTAGAAGAACGCGTAGCCAACACCCGCTGTGAAGTAATAGCGTGTGAACCCCAACGGATGGAAAACACACGCACCGCACGAAAAGCACGTACAGAGCAGTGTAAAGGCACGCAGGATCTCCAAGCCCTGCCAGGGCAACACCCGTGCGTGAAACGTCATAGACGCGCTTACGCTGTAAGGGCCTTTGGTCCAATGAAATCGCGTACGCGTGCTGACGCGCTTACGCACTAAGGCCCTTTCCTCGTATTTCACGCTGACGTGCAGGATTTTCACGTGCCAAATCACTCCGTATCAAGCTGGCCATGCGGAAACACACGGAAGACCACGCTCCTGCCCAGAAGGCCGAATTACTGCCCCCCAGTGCCCCGAGCAGCCTCCCACGTGCCATCTGCTGCTGCCTTCCTGCCTGCCTGCTGCCACCATGCCCTGCCATTTGGTGCCTGCACATCAGCCATCTGCAGGGGCCCAGTTGCTGTGTCCACCCCTGCTGGAACAGAAGACTCCCGACTCGGATAACATCGCTCCACAGCCCAGCCCCAGGACCCAGTTGCCCACCCACTCCTGCCCCTGGGGTTGCCATGTCGGGCACATCAACATCTGGCACCAGTGGCAACCCCCGGCCAGAGGGGCAGAGGGGCACCAGCTTCACTGCCACCGAAGTTGGTGTCCTGGTGGAGCAAGTCCTGGGGCAGTATGATGCCCTCTTTGGATCGTCCCGCGCCAACAAGGAAGGACGGGAGAGGATCTGGGCCGACTGTGTGGTTGCCATCAATGCGGAGGGGGTGGCAACCCGCACCATCCAGAAGGTCAAGAAGCGCTGGGAGGACTTGAGGTCCAGGACCCTCATAACGGCCCGGCGCCTCGTGGAGGGGGGCCGGGGCCGCATGAGTTCCATCCAGATCAGGGTCCTGGAATGCGTACACCCAGCGCTCCATGCCCAGGTCCTTGAGAGGGAGACCCGTCTGGAGTTGAGCGGTAAGTGGCCAAGCATTGCTGTGTGAGACAGGGCATGTTGCAGTGTGCTGGTTGTCTGATACTTGCCTGTATGTGTGACATAGGCCATGTACGCATGTATGTGTGCAGGGACATCATGGTAATGCATGTGCGACCAGTAATGTGTGAACCGCACGTTTGTTGCATGTGTTTAAATGCGACATGGGGAGCCCTATGCAGATTGTACACATGAGAGCATGGCAGTCTCTGTTCCTGGACATGGGTGGGGGTGAGGGATGGGTGCTGATGCCAGGTACATATATGGTATCCATGTCTGTGTGCCTGACCTGCGTGTCTGTGACTTGTGAATGCCATGGATGCATGACACATGTCTGTGACAATTTACAGATTCACTGATGCAGCCTAGTCATCCTTGTATCCACTGTGATTGGGGTGTACGGGGCCAGATGGATGTGACTGAGGTGAAGTGTGTGCATGTGATAGGCATGACCCATGATGCATGTGAGTTCCATTACATTGTATGTTTCGGGAGTCCATTGGACATGTATGGAAATGTCCATGGCATGCACCATGACTGTCACTGTGTGTGTTTTGCCTGGACTGACACATGTGTTGTGGAGGGACATGATGGAAGTGTACTTTGACAGTGGCACTCATCTGCTATTGCTTCCTGTCTAGGGGACCATTGTACAGTACCCTGATGCTTGTGTTCTATGTCTCCCTCTATGCAGCGGCTAGTGAAGAAGAGGGAGGAGACGGCGCTGTGGAGCAAGGCGGCGGGGATGCCCCCACGGCTGCAGCGGAAGGGGTGGGTGAGCCCCCACAGGGGCCTGCTACGGCGGAAGACGGTGAGGAGCCATCCAGGTTGGTGGTTTCCACAGAGGAGGAGGAGGCCACCACTGAGGCGCACATGGGGCCTGGTGGGGGCATCCCTGCTGGTGCAAGTGGTGCAGTCCAGGGGCAGGGGCAGGAGGCAGCACAGGTCACCGTGGAGGGGCCTGTGCATGTCGCTGTCCCTGACCCTGTGGGTGCACCACCATGGACCAGCAGGGATGCCCCGTCCCAGGCCCGTCCGCAGGTAGAGGGGATGTCCATGTCATCTGACTCCCCTCCACCTGCGGACGAGGGGAACCCTGGCCGTATGGAGAAGGTCCTGATTGGGGTTGCGATGCGCACAGCTGTGATTCGTGATGCCGTGTGTGCTTCCCAGGAGGAGCATGCACGTCATCACGAAGAGCACCGTGCCGACGTGGCCCAATTGGGATCGTCCATGTTCGGGGGTTTCCTGCATGTGTTGGCCAATCTGGCGGCCCTCTCTTCCTCTGTGGAGACTATACGCCAGTCGTTCTCTTTGCCGTCTTCCGGCCCAGATGCCACCAGGGCCCCCTGTGGACCTGCCCTGACCAATGCAGCCAGCTCGGTGGGGATCCCATCCCTGCCACAGTCGGAAGTCAGAGGTCCAGCAGGGGTGGACACCACAGCAACTGTACCCCAGCAGATGGAGGATGTGCCGGCATCATCAGGCAGGGCACGTGCACGACGGCGTCGGTGGATTCCATCAGCCTGGATGCCGTCGTGCTGGCAGAGGCAGTGGCGTCGGAGGCAGCAGCGGAGTCAATGTGGGAGGCATCATGGCTCGGGGCCATCAACATCGGAGGGGCAGGCATCGGCCGGCAGGCAGGAGGACCCAGGACGGGAAGTGTCTTCCGTGTGGCAGAGGTTGGGCCAGCATATAGGTGCGGAGCGGCGGCGGGCAGACGAGGCGCGGCTCACAATGGTCAGGGCGGAGAACTCCATGCGGAGGGCCCTGAGGCGGGCCGAGTGCCTCGAGGCAATCCGCAGGGGGTTGGAGGAGGAGACAGCGTCGTCCCTGCAGACCCTCAGGGCCATGGAACAGGACCGCCTCCGGGACATCGAACAGGAGTTCGATGATGCCCTGGCCCGGAACACCACGGAGTGAGCCGCTGGACTTGCCCGCCGCCTTTGTATATAGTTATATAGTTAGTGTTAGGTTTCCTTTAATTTTTTTTTTATTTGGTTGCGATTGGACAATGCGCCACATTTTTGTACATAGTTCAGTTTTTAGTTAGTTGTCATAGTTAGGTTTCATTTGGTTGGGCTCATGGACCCGGGATTATCTTGTAAATAGTTCTTCAATGGATTCTTTTATTTTTTGGATTTTTTTCATTGCCATGGAGCAATGGTTTTTGTTTATCATTTACACTTGGATTACTTTTCTGACTGTGACTTTGGACACCATTCATTTTGATTGTGCTGTGTGTTTTTGATTTTTTTCATGGACATTCATCTTCTTTTGGTTGTTCTGCTTTGTGGTTTTTCTCATTTCATTTCCATTCAAGTTGATTTTCAATACATTTTTATTTTCATCCTTCAATGTGTCGTATCATCTCATTGCTTTCATGCATGTCATGTTGGGTGTTTTAACATTCACTTGCAGCCATTGTGTGTGACAGACATGTGTTCATTTGCATTATTTACATTGGGTGTGTAACATGTAATTGCCTTTGATATGTGGGTGGATGTGATAGTTGGTTGGGCCTTTTGGCAGGGGAGGATGGCCATTACGGACATGATTGGGGATTGTTGGGACCCAGGTGCAGGGGGGCATGGATGGGACATGGGCAAGGGCCTGGTGGTGGGTGCCCCTGCACTGCTGGGGGGTGGGGGGGGAACATGAGTTGGACATGGGTGGGGGCCTGCTGGCAGGTGCCCCACAGTGCTGGGGGGTGGGGTGAGGGGGTGGGAGACATGAGTTGGACATGGGTGGGGGCCTGCTGGCAGGTGCCCCACAGTGCTGGGGGGTGGGGGGGTGGGAGACATGGGTGGGGGCCTGCTGGCAGGTGCCCCACAGTGCTGGGGGGTGGGGGGTGGGGAACATGAGTTGGACATGGGTGGGGGCCTGCTGGCAGGTGCCCCACAGTGCTGGGGGTGGGGGGGTGTGGAACATGAGTTGGACATGGGTGGGGGCCTGCTGGCAGGTGCCCCGCAGTGCTGGGGGGTGGGGGGTGTGGGAGACATGGGTGGGGGCCTGGTGGAGGGTGCCCCTGGTGGCTGGGGGTGCAGGGGGACATGCGTTGGTGGGCAGTAGTGCAAGTTGACATGTGGGTTGGCTGGGGGGCATGGCCATGGTGGATGGGGTGCCTGCAGGACATGTGCAGGGTAGGCCCCTGTGGTGTGAGCCACCTGCAGGGGCCGTGGAGGGTGTAGAGGGAATACCTGGGAGGACCCACACGTGCAATTCACGTGTGGTGCTCCCCGCGCACCCCTGTAATACACGTACCCTGATGAAATCGCGTGTGGTGCTCCACGCGCACCCCTGTAATACACGTACCCTGATGAAATCGCGTGTGAAACTTCCCGCGCACCCCTGAAATACCCGCACGCAACCCATTCGCGTGTGAAACTTCCCGCGCACCCCTGAAATACCCGCACACAACCCAATTGCGTGTGAAACTTCCCGTGCACCCCTGAAATACACGCACGCAGCCCAATCACGTGTGAAACTTCCCGCGCACCCCTGAAATACACGCACGCAGCCCAATCGCGTGTGAAACTTCCCGCGCACCCCTGAAATACACGCACGCAGCCCAATTGCATGTGAAACTTCCTGCGCACCCCTGAAATACACGCACGCAGCCCAATCGCGTGTGAAACTTCCTGCGCACCCCTGAAATACACGCACGCAGCCCAATCACGTGTGAAACTTCCCACGCACCCCTGAAATACACGCACGCAGCCCAATCGCGTGTGAAACTTCCCGCGCACCCCTGTAATAAACGCGCCCAGGGCAATCGCGTGTGAAACTTCCCGCGCACCCCTGAAATACACGCACGCAGCCCAATCGCGTGTGAAACTTCCCGCGCACCCCTGAAATACACGCACGCAGCCCAATCGCGTGTGAAACTTCCCGCGCACCCCTGAAATACACGCACGCAGCCCAATCGCGTGTGAAACTTCCTGCGCACCCCTGAAATACACGCACGCAGCCCAATCGCGTGTGAAACTTCCCGCGCACCCCTGAAATACACGCACGCAGCCCAATCGCGTGTGAAACTTCCCGCGCACCCCTGAAATACACGCACACAGCCCAATCGCGTTTGAAACTTCCTGCACACCCCAGAAATATACGCATGCAGCCCAATCGCGTGTGAAACTTCCCGCGCACCCCTGAAATACCCGCACGCAGCCCAACCGCGTGTGAAACTTCCTGCGCACCCCTGAAATACACGCACGCAGCCCAATCACGTGTGAAACTTCCCGCGCACCCCTGATATACACGCAAGCAGCCCAATCGCGTGTGAAACTTGCCGCACACCCCTGAAATACACGCACGCAGCCCAATCGCGTGTGAAACTTCCTGCGCACCCCTGAAATACACGCACCCAGGCCATTCGCGTGTGGAACTTCCCGCGCACCCCTGAAATACACGCACCCAGGCCATTCATGGGTAGAACTTCTCGCGCACCCCTGAAATACACGCACACGCTCCCCCTGGCCCGATCGCGTGTGAATCTTCTCGCGCACGCGTGTTCCCGACATCCGTAATTCGCGTTCCCCGCTTTTGCCAGTCCGGTAAACTGGTACAGTATTGGCGCAGCCCTTTGCGATGGTTTTGCGATCTTGATGGCTTTTCCTTGCGCGAGGGCATTCTTGGGGGCGTAACTGGCGCTGCTGCAGGGTCGCTGCGCCACTCTGCGCCACGTCTGCTTTTGGAGGCGAGAATCCATGAATACGCTGTGCGCGGGAATTGATTTTATCGCACGCGGCTGGCGCAGACTTTCGCACAGGCACGCTGTGCGCCAGCCGCGTGCGACACTTTTGAGAGGAATTACATGAATCGGCCTGTTAGTGTGTGAACCTGCAGAACTGAATCCTAACTTTACTTTAAGAAAAGCAAACTAGTGAAGGTTCACAGATTCAGCACGTCTTATCACCCAGTGTGGCCCGAGGTTTGACAGAGCAGAGAAGCAGTAGAACACTGCAGAACCACCCCTCCCCCCCCCGTCCTCCACACAGAACGGGATTCAAATGTGGTGCTGCACCCCACTATCACCTTTAATTCCTTGTAAGCCCTTGTCAGTGGCAATAAAGACTATGAACCAATTACCCAATATAAAAGCCCCATTAATAATAACATAATAAGGGAATTCAAGAAGTTCCCAGTGAATGACAAATCAGGATTCAAAGTAAAATGGGGAATAACCTTTTCAGAGGGCTTTGTTACGAGGTTGGTGGTAACCCACCGTTGCCAACAGCGGGTTGCTGCCAATACCATAACACCATTTCCACCACCTGAGATCCCGGTTCCACAGGGACATTACAAGTGATGGCGGCCTGGGCTATCAGGCAGCGGAAAATGTTGTGCCCCATTCCTGTGGAGTCCCGGGAATGGGTACACGGAAGCACTGCACCACTGTCAGCGGCGCCAGTGCTTCCATGGCAACCCTGCCTAGCAGGGCCGATGCACCCAACCCTTATTTTCGGACCGGCAGACTCGTAATGAGGCCATAAGAGTCAAGCCCCAATCCAGGGAAAGGAAAATGTATTGGGCAGGGATATTCTGGAAGACACTTTAAGAGACAAAGCTGGAGACAAGGCTGGAAGCTGCCCGGCCTGCAGTCTCTGCACAGATAAGCTTCCCAAGATGTTGGTCAAGTAACTCCCATTCCTGCCTGTCATGGACTCTAATGAGGGGGGAGAAATACCCAATTGCTGTTGTGATTCTAAGAAAGTCAATGCCCAGGATGAATCTTTTGTGAATTTTGAGAAAGACATGGTCGAAGGCAGGGCCATTTGTGAATTCTGGGAAAGCCAAGGTCCAGGTGGGACCTGTTGTTAATCCTGTGATAGCCAAGGGCCGAAAGGACATGTCAAAATAGAATAGTCTAAGCCCTGCGAGGGACCTTCAGAAAACCTTTAGAAGCCAGGTTCTGTCATGAGCTCACCAATGAATGTCATAGGACACTGGTATGTCTGAAGGAGAGGACAATGTGAAGCTGGAATCCTGGGAGTGTCCTTGAGATGCAGGGTAAAAGGAGAGAGCACAGACTGTGAATAACTGCTACAAGGACCTTCCTAGAAGAATACATCGGTTTTGTTGTATTATAACAGGGCTGGACTTTGCAGACTAGGTTCACGGACTTTTGCTTTGGGCCAATCCCTGGAATGTTTTGTGATGATAGCATGAGATAGCCAGGAGGCTAAAACACTTGATATGATTAGGTGTTTAGACTTTACATTGGCGTCACTTTTGGGACTCTGCTTTATAGTGTAGGAGAGACAAGTACTTGCTAGTTTAGGTTAAGAACTTTATGATTTGAACACATGTAAGAAAAAGCACTTTGGGCCTCATTACGACCCAGGCGGACTTCGCGGTGCTAAATGCACCGCGAAGCATGGCGGAAAGCCGCCGATAGCGCCATGGGGGTTGGCGGATTTACCGCCCCATTCCGACCTCGGCGGAGCGGTAAATCCCCAATCCCCATTCTGCCCTTCCCCATTCCCATTTTCGCCCCATAGGGTATAATGGGAGTGGGGAAGGAGTTAATTACGCCACCGTAAAATACGGTGGCGTAATTAACAACGAGGTCCCGTAGCGCCATGGTTTTCTCCGGCTGGTAAAACCAGGCGGAGAAAACCTCCATGGCGCTACGGGAACTCGTAGTATGGCGGAGAGGTACGCCATGCACTACGCTGGCGTAATACCCTCTCCGCCAGGGTCCTAATGAGGCCCTTTGTCTTTTACCCCCACGTGCAGTGCTCATATTAGGATAACCATATTTATCTATAGTTCTTCCCTTAGAACGAGTAGGCATTTATCCAGCCCTCTCTCACCTGGAGTGTATCAACAAAACCATTCTATTCTAACATCTCAACACAATCATGTTGGCCATTGCTCGGCTTTACCACATACTGTGCCAGGGAGATGCGTCATTCAGCCCTAGTGCGCATGTCAAAATCAATTCACATACAGAGAAACAATTCACCAGGGGCTCAACTCCAAAGATTACAAAGTGAAGAAGGGGTTACGGCTGCCATGTGCTACCAGAGGACTATGGGACTCATGCATTGCTAACATTGCTTAACTAGCTAAAGTAGACAAACGGGCACAAGTTGTGGTACTTCTACAACAAAATACCATCTTCCACTTCCTCTGAAAGCTGGTTCAATCCAGGAAATCCACATCATGTGTGCGACACAATGCAGGCTCTATGTTTGATAGCACACAGACATCCATACCTACTACATAACAAAAGACCCAAACAGAGCTTGGGGCTGGATTTAAAAAGGGCGCACATTTTTATTTGGGATTTTCAGCACAGGAGCTAAATTCAATTATGAATTTAACTGCATCACCTCAAGCTTTTGGCCCTGAGGATGTAATCATTTTGTTAACCCTATTTGGGCTGTGCGTTTTAATTGTCAACAGTTTCACTGCTAGGATGCCTCGCAGTCTGTTGATCAGCTTGGCAATTTAATAGTGCGCGGATAGCTGCAGGTACATTTCTGGGGTTTCCAAGCCAGCAACTGTGGTACGGTTCCCGATTCTTGTCCCAAAGTTGATAGCATGTGGCAGAGAATGGTCTGATCACAGACGACTGTAGTTGCACTGACGAGCCAATGATCCTGAAGGGAAGGAGCACACATCCAAGCCAGGATACTTCACAAAACTCTCATCCTCACACACAAATGTGTCTCAGGCGATGACCCCACTTATCTTAACAATATCTTAAGCCGCAAAACCTAAACCAGATCCCTTAGATTCAACGCCAATACTCACCTACACATCCGGCGCTTCAAGAATGCAAGAACAGGTAACTCTAGCTTCACAGTAGCAGCCCCCAGAATATGGAACACTCTTCCAGCCAATGGGCCTCATTACGACCCTGGCGGTAAGGGGTTTACGCCAGCGTTAGCTGCGCCGACCCCTTACCGCCAATTACGAGGTCCCTTAGCGCCATGGCGCTTTTAACACCTGCTTTTAGCAGGTGTTAAAATCCATGGCGCTAAGGGACCATGGAGTTAATTACGCCACCGTAATTTACGGTGGCGTAATTAACGCCTTCCCCACTCCCATTATGCCCTATGGGGCAAAAATGGGAATGGGGAAGGGTAAATGGGGATTGGGGACTTACCGCCCCGCCAAGGTCGGAATGGGGCGGTAAGTCCGCCAACCACCATGGCGTAAACGTAGTTTACGCCATGGTGGTAAAGTCACGGCCCAGGCGGTAACTTACCGCCTGGGTCGTAATGAGGCCCAATATCACCAACGAGCCTTCCCTAAGCAAATTCAAGAAACGCCTTAAAACCTGGCTCTTAAACATATACTAACTGCTAATGCATTCTGTTACATTTAATTACATTGTAATATTGTATCCCAATGTATAAGCAACCAGTATGTATCCTATGTATAAACAATGTATGCAACCACTAAGTAACCACTTTGTAACCTATGTACAAGCTATGCATGTAACCTCGAAGACTAAGTATACATGCAAAATATGCCGTGATACCCCAGGGTTTGGGCGTATAACAAATGAAATAAATAAAATAAATAAATAAAAAGTGCACTAGACCCTGCTCCTGGTGCTCATCCCAGTAGCCAGACAACAGGTCAAGGGTGCCATCATTCTTGATCCAGGAGGGTGGCAAAATCAAAAATGCTGATCTTCTCAGCATTACTATTGGATGCACAGCTTGGAGTGTTGCAATACGTTAACGTTATGAGGGCATGTGTGAGGCAAACCAGCCAATGTGCAGGATGTATGTATGCAGGTGATGTATGAAGCGCAAACCTATCTGGGAAGTAATCAAAGTTTTTACATGGGGGTCACAACTAGGGGTTTACAAGTAAGTGTGTAGGGGTAGCACAGGTAGCTAGAATTGATAAGAGCCCATGAGGGGAGAAGTAGGGTTGAGTGGAGTGATCAGAGATTGGTGAGATGTCCTTTGAGGAGCAGGGTCTTCATATCCCTTCTGAAGTGTAGGATGGAGAGGTCCAGTCCAATTTCTGGATAACCAGTTCCAGAGACTGTGTGTGTGGTAGGTGAGAAAGATATTGCGACATAGTGACCAAAACAGAGGCGAATGAATTCATTGCAACTGTCCTACTGGACTCTACACTGCTTTGTTCCCGGGAAACTTGCAGACTGCAACTTTGCAAGGTTCTGTAATATACCACCTGTCACATATTGCTTGCAAACAATTAGGTAATACAGACAACATCAGCTAATTCTCTGGAGTCTAAAATTGCCTGGATTTCAAATTCTGGTCGGCCATCGAATGTCACTGCGCCCAGGTTTAACAATATAGGCTCACCACATATTCCAGTGGGAATTCAAATATAATCTCTGATGTGTTGGAATTTCCAAATGCATAACCACAGGGTTGATCACTCTCATGATTCCAAAAGGCTCAACAAATATTGGTATTGGCTGGATCTTTTCACACGAGCTAAGAATTCCCAGAATATTGGGCCTCATTGGGAATACGTCAGTGCAGGAAAGAAATGGTCGTAACGTGGCAGAAATAAATTACGGCTTTGTTAAGACTGCATTACTGCATCACTGTACTACAAGTGTGGTTTTAAGGGGAGGTTTAAAAATCTGGAGGTAAATCCTCCACCTTACCGCTAGAAATTAGCCAAATCGATGGAATTACTGCTGGCGTAATTACTGCTGGTGGAATTACCGCTTGTAATCCCACAGTAAATCTGTGAGACCAAGTGGTGGTAACCGAAATGGAGTTGGGTGGTTTTTCTGCAGAGTTACTGCCAAAATACTGTCAATTTCGTATTGAGTCTCGTAATCATTACCTTATCTCCAACAAAGTAATTCATGGCTGTTTTTAAAGTCTTATTTGCTTGTCTTCTAAGTCTCTTACGCTTACAAAAATATTCTAAATTCACTGGATAGGATCACCCTAGATAGGAGTAAGATAGGTATTTGGTATTTTGGTCTTCGGTATTTACTGACATTTATAAAGTGCTTTTCACCAAAGTGCTGAACAGGCATTAATACAAACTATACACAAAACGTAATAAACAGATGGCTACAAATAATCAGATTCAGAGAATCAGGCTGAGAGTCAATTGTCAGAGAGAACAGAGAGCAGATGTCTTTTGAAACATGAACAAAAACTATGTTAGGAGGTAGAAGAACAAATAGATATGGGAGGAGAGTTCCAATAATTTAGCAGGATAAAGCACCTGGAGGCTTCAGAATAGATATAAGGTGAAGAGACTGAGAGTGAAGAGGGCGAGAAGGAGAATATAAAGCAATAAGGGGGGGAGATGGGATGGAGCAAGGCCATAGAAACACTTATAAATGAAACAGAGAAAATGAAAAAGAAGACGAGGGTTAAAAGATAGAAAAGGAGTGAAGAGAGGAAGAAATAGAAGAATGACATGCTATTGAGAACATCATACGAATAACTATTATAGACTGAATAAAGAGAAGTGAGATGTGAACCATGAGTTGAAAAGTAATCAAGCACAGAAAAGATTGAAAAAGGCGATTAAACGTTTAGTAGCATGAAAGGGAAAAAAGGCTTGAGCACAGCAAATATCATAGAAATCGAAATGACACATTTGAGCAGGGTTGGAAATGGGCGTGGAGAAAAAGAGAGAAGAGTTAAAGTTGGCCCCTATATTGGGAGCAGTTAAACAGAATTAAAGGAACGAGTCAGGATAGGATAACCCAGTGGCAGAACGAGGGGCAGCTATGGAAGAAGCAGGAACAATTAGGACTTTAGTTTTGGTGGTCTTGAGATGGAGAAAGTGAGAGTTCCTCCAGACTTGTACAGCAGAGAGACAAGCAAAGGCACTAAAGTGAAGAGTTTCAGAGAAGGAGGAAAACAAACAAAATCTGTGCTCCCCGTAGAAAAGGCATAAGAGATTCAAAGAATATATAAAAGAGGAATAGGATAGGGAGAAAAATGAATGGGCCAAATAAAGAACTCAGGGGAACATCATATTTAAGGGGATGAGGAAGAATTTTGACCGGCTCAGGAGACATAAAAAGTGCAGCCGGAAAGATAAGAACAAAACCAGTGGATTACAGAGCCAGCTAGACCAAGAGAAATAAGAGATGCAAGAAGAGTCCCGTGATCTACAATATTCAAAGCTGCCGATAAGCCAAGAACAATAAGAATAGAGGAGTGTGTGTCCTGTCGAACAGAAAGTAAAGAGTTGGAGACATGAAGAAGAGTAGTTTCAGTGGAGTCAGACGGGCGAATGCAAGATTGCAAAGGTGGAAGTAAAGAGTGTATGTTTATTTAGGAAGAAAATACCTTTCCATACATTTAGAGGGAAGGGAAGGAGTGAAATAGGGCAAATGTAGTGTGCAAGGATGTTTTTTTCAGTTTTAGAATCACTGTTAAATGTTTAAAAGATGAAGGTACGTAGGCTGAAGTAAGAGAGTGATTGAAGAGCCAGGTGGGGTAAGGTATATGTTGGAGGTAAACAGTAGGAATCAGAGAAGAAGGAATGGGATTGAGGAGTGAGGCCGCAGGATGAGCATGAGGTAAGAAAACAATATTTTCGAAGCCATTAAGAGGAAGGAAGGACAACATAGTAGCAGAGGAAGAGAAAGAAGGGGTACATTGGGGTCAGGCAGGGGAGAAAGGAGTAGGTAGGAGCACGTGAGGAACGTAAAATAGAGACTTTAGAAGGTATGTAACCAGCAAAGTCAATAGATAAGAGAGGGGAAAGCAAAGAGGGGTCAGGAAGATAATGGGAAAGAATGTTATTAAGAAGTTGGAAAAGATGTCGAGGATGGTGAGAGAGAGTGACAGTAAGTGCAGAAAAGAGGCATTTTTTTAGCCTCTAATAAAAGCGAGTCATAGGAAGAATGAAGAGAAGAGAGAGTGGAAAGAGCATTAAGTGATTGAGATTTCTTTCACCCATGCTCTGCTTTACGAAGGGAAGATCTTAGTGTGAGAAGAGAGGAAGAACGCAAAGGAAGAAATCAAAAGAGAAAAAAGGGAGAGTAAGTGGAGGTGAAATGAAGAAATGTCAATTAGCTTCCTGGACCTTAAAAGATATGCAGAAGAAGAGATTTGCAAGTAAGCCCATTCCACAAACCACCAGAAAAGAATTCTCTGCTACATTTCCGCAGCCACCATGCAAGACATACTAAAGAAAACATCCCTTTTGGCCGGTTTTTAAGGCTATAAAGAAATAGTACAGAAATTGCCAAATATAGGGAAGAAAATGAGTAAATGATTCTGCAAAACGGGCACTATACTATGACTGAGAAGCAGTACTACAACCCAAATATAAACTGAAAAATATCAGAAATTAGTATGCGTGACCACATTTACAGATGTGTCTTTTAAGATTCAAAGAATAATTAAAAAAACTGGAAAAACATGTTTTGAAAAAAAGTGATCTAGAAATGCCTTGCCCTCTTGTTGATTTCTAAAAAAGGGTCAACATAGAAGTTTTGGTCAAGAAAAATTACATCACTCGTAGTATACAAGGCACACAATTGAGAATTACTAACCAGTGGGGCTTAGCACCTATCCTTATGGAAAATGTTCAGTGTGGGATTTACCCACACCTACAAAAGAAATTAATTTGGGCTTTAGATTGGCCTGGCAACAACGACATTTCATAAATTGTCAAATTAGAAATGTAATCTACCTTGTCACATGTCTTTGCAATTTTTCATTATTGGGCATAACTGCACAAATGGCAAAAACAGACATGATAGAAAACAGGAGCTGTTTAAAAAATAAGATCACAACAACTCCACTTGTCAAACATTTCATTGAAAAAGGGCATACTTTCAATTAATTTTAATGCACAGTCATTTTGAAGGTCACCGGAAGGAAACAATATGCAATAGAAAAGAAATAGAATATTTTGGAACAGCGATTCATCTTTCATATGAAGAGCCATATGCATAGCCTTAATGAAAATATTGAATGGCAACCAGGCTACGTTGTCCATTAATTGAGATAGACTATTTGAGGTAAAACCAGTGATATGTGATAGTTTTTCACATACTCGTTTTACATTATGGGGAAATTGGAACAGTTGTAGTTGCCCCATTCATGGTTTGTTCAGTATTAATCTCTCCCATAATAAATTTGTGAGAAAAATACTTTGGAAAGCGGTGTAAATTAATACATACATTGTGTATCATTCATACAATAATCTTAATATGAAATCTGCATAGTTTTCCAGATAAGACCATTAAAATTGTCAAGTATATACTGTTTATAGTTACCAATTTGGCAGTAATATTTACTGTCTAGCCCGATGTAATAAATACTTTAATATGGGGTCATTAGACAAGGGACAAAGCACGCACTAAAATAGGAAGCTGCACGCCTATATGTTGTACAGCGGTAAGATGGCTACTTCAATAGCTACTTTTTATCTGCAGTACCATGGAAAGAAGTACTCCCATATGTAGTATCACGTGATGTTATGTCCATATATGATAGCAATAGACAAAGTTAAAGTGTGTGCCGCAGCCCCTTTGATCTAAGGAAGAGAGTACAGGAGAACAAGTTCTCGCTGAACTTCTAGACCTATTCATTTTGTTTTTCTCATCCATAAAGTAAGTTTTGATGGCTTCATATGCTTAAGACTTTGCGGGAGCTAGATATAAATACAAATATATTTGGCAAATAGAACGCAAGATATGTTCTCGTTCATTTTTGTTATAAAGGTATTGAGAGAATTAACACCGCTAAACACGCTGCTCAAGCCCAATTAGAACCTCTTACTAACCCATTGGAAATGGGCCCCACTTCTCAAAATAAATTTTAAGTAATGGATATAGGAGTTGATTCATTTATTTATTTATGTTTCCATTTGTTTGAGTGTGTAAAGCCTGAGGGCATCTAGCCGCTAGTTTCAGACATGTTAGGTTCAGTATTATAGATCATGTAGTATTCAATTAGTTGAATAAATGAGTCTTTAGAGGTCTTCAGAAGAGGTGGTAGGATGGTTTAGAGCGCATGCGCATGGGTAGGTTCTTCCAGAGATTAGTTGCCATGACTGGGAAGCTCGAGCTCTTCTGCATCTGAATCTGACTTTGACCAGACAGGGCCTCTGGGTGGATCTCGGGGGTCTGGATAACGTATGAGGGGTGATTTTCTGGGCAACGTAGGATGGAGCATTGTTTGACAGACATTTGTGAGTCGTTGAAAGGTAATCCTTTCTCCGACAGTGGACTGATTTTCTGACTTCAGAGATGCGGTCAAACTTGCTTATGTCCAGTGCTGCATGTAGGGCATTGTTTTGGTGTCCGGTCAATTGGTCGACAACAAACTGGTCGACTGCAATTTGGTCGACACCATTTGGTCGAATGCCAAATGGTCGAATGTTTTTTTTTTTTATATATGTGTTTTGTGGGTTTTCGTGTGGGGAGAAAAAAAAAAGAAAAAAAAGGGGGTTGGGGGGGAGACCCCCTCAAAAAAAAACAAAAAAGGGGAAAAAAAAAAAAAAATTCGACCATTTGGCATTCGACCAAATGGTGTCAACCAATTGTCCTGTCGACCAAATGTTTTCGACCAATTGACTGGTAACCCATTGTTTTGTGCGACCGGAAGCCTGTTTATGTTTTTTTCAGATGAGCCACAGAGCAGGGCATTATAGTAGTTCAGTTTAGAGCCTCCAAGGGCTATGATCGATTGCGAGTCGATTGTCAGTAGATAGGAAAGGCTTGCTGGCCCGTATCAGTTTGTTATGTTATGTTATGTTTGTGCTTATAGCACAGCGCCATTGTGCACCTCAGCAGTGGGGCTCCTAATGGTCTCTGCAATATAATCGATTGGCTGGGAATTCTCTCCTATTGTTTCGCAGTCAGCGTATTGTTCGTTGGCTGCACTGATACTATTCAGGATGGTAAGCTTATTCGCTACTATCGTCCCCATGGTTTCCAAATTTAGAGGTAGAAGGACACTTACGTGAGAGTCTCCCTCTTCCACCACCTTTCACAGATTGTAGCAGACTGTGCCTGCCAGTGCGCGCCGGCGCGTTTGCCCTGGGTTTGAAAAGAAATTGAGGTCTGGATCTACAATCATGCTGGGGATTGTAGTTTCTTTCCGGTCTAAGCGCGTGCAGAGAGGAAATAATTCTCTGTTTTAAATCGCGCCTCATGTTAAAGGAGAGTTCCGGGACTTTTTTTTTATTGTCCCTACGGGTCGGCCATGTGTTTGTAAGCATAAATCGGTAGATCGTAGGAAACTTTCCTATGGACCTTACCCGACTTTTCGCCCCTTATCGCACTCGAAATCAGCCTCCATTTTGTGATAATCCTATCATTCCGCCGCATCGACCTGGCTCACCTGCCTTTGCGGCACTAAATCAAATCCCCCGCCCCTGAGCCTGACATCAGCAGACGCGTACTGCCCATTTCAAGCACGTCTCGTGTCAACAATCGCTGCGCCTCAGCTATTGACGTGTTGCCATGGAAATGGCAGGACGCCTCTTTCCCCAATAAGTATAAACAGACCGTTTCACAACATACAGCAGCAGATTTTCGATTCCATTCCTCTCTCTGTGTTACTTTGAGTATTCTGTGACTCGTTTCAGTGCTCTGGTCAGCTACCTTCGCCGCTTGTAGCCCGTGTGAACAGATACCAGTACCACCGCTATAAATTATTTTACTATCTTTACCGCACAATGGCCACAATAATGCCGTATATGTACGAGCCCGAGTACACCGAGGAAGAACTACTGGAAAGGCAAGCACGCGAAAACGATGGGGATTCGGACGGCAGTTGGGAGGACCAGTCAACGGATGAAGAGCCTGGACCATGTCGCATGGACGGCGTCTCCACCTGGTGCACGTGCAATCGGTGCGAGCTAATGCCAACTGAGGAGGAGAACTGCTGCTGCCGTGAAAATTCCGGGTGCTTGGCCTACATTTCGGAAAGCGAGCAAAGTCAGCAGGAAGGCGAGCAAAGTCCGCAATGCATCACCGAGCTGCCAGAGTTCAGGGAAGCCTGCCTCTCACGGACAGTGTTGAGGATGATGATGGTGCTTATGCACGAACTTCGTGGCACTGTTCGTCCGCGTAATCCGAGTAACGAGTAAGTATACTCTGTTTGTGATGTCAGTGATGCCACCACTATTTCATGGTCGTCTCCCACATATAAAATTACATTTACATATCATTGGAACGCATGTAAATTGGTTCCATATAGTGCATTTTCTAGATATAATTTTTTTCTAAGGAAAATGACATGTGTTACCTGAATCGACATTGATAAGAAAGTTTGGTCAGTTTAATACAGTTTGCATCTTTTTTTTTCACAGGTGGTACAGGCTGGTGGCCTATCGTTGCTTCACTTGGTGGCTTCACGGGAGGCTCGGACACCGCGTTCGGAGAGTAATACCTGCCTGTGCGGTACTTGCCATTAGACAACATTTCCCCAGTGACAGTGGACAATACCGCGGATTTTCCCTCGATGTGCTGCAACCTCAACTTTACAATGTGTAATGTTTATTATTTATGTTTAATTAAAATCTAAAATAAAGCCCAACATATATTTTAACAATGGTTGTTTTGATTTTTTAAATGAATCTAGTGTATATTCTCCTGGGAGGGTGAGGTATTTATAAACTCACCCCCCTGCCTTCCATGTAGTAGATCCTGCAGCCATCCTCTTACATTCAGTTAGATGGCCTCTCCTTGGTGAGGCCCTGCGGCAAACGGGTCTTGTCTGCACGACCACCGCCCCGATCCACCCCCCGCCTTATCAAAGGCAGTTCGCACCGGGGTACTTGAGCTGCTGGCAAGTGGAGCTGTCAGGGAGCGATAAAGGCCAAGAGGTGCCAAAGACCATGTACACTTCAAAGTGGTCTATAGAGCATGGGTTTGTTGTTCCCATGTCTACCTCCAGACCCCGTGTCTCCTGCCAAGCATCCCCCTCACGCTGGACGGCCCCCTGCAATCCACATAAGTGTGTCTCCATTCACGAGTCTTCCTGTGTCTTGTCTGCACGACCACCGCCCCGATCCACCCCCCGCCCTATCAAAGGCAGTTCGCACCGGGGTACTTGAGCTGCTGGCAAGTGGAGCTGTCAGGGAGCGATAAAGGCCAAGAGGTGCCAAAGACCATGTACACTTCAAAGTGGTCTATAGAGCATGGGTTTGTTGTTCCCATGTCTACCTCCAGACCCCGTGTCTCCTGCCAAGCATCCCCCTCACGCTGGACGGCCCCCTGCAATCCACATAAGTGTGTCTCCATTCACGAGTCTTCCTGTGTCTTGTCTGCACGACCACCGCCCCGATCCACCCCCCGCCCTATCAAAGGCAGTTCGCACCGGGGTACTTGAGCTGCTGGCAAGTGGAGCTGTCAGGGAGCGATAAAGGCCAAGAGGTGCCAAAGACCATGTACACTTCAAAGTGGTCTATAGAGCATGGGTTTGTTGTTCCCATGTCTACCTCCAGACCCCGTGTCTCCTGCCAAGCATCCCCCTCACGCTGGACGGCCCCCTGCAATCCACATAATGCCACGACATATACACGTCATTCATTCACAAACACACCCCTGGTTCGAATTCTTTATAACCCACTTCATATTTCTAATGAGAACTTCTTTGCGCTTTGCTAGTCAACCCGTGAAGGTGCTGGTTATCTGCTCTTCGTCTCTGTGAACTTCCGTGACCACTTTGAGCAAACTCGTCAGTTTGCAACCTGTGAACTGCTCCCTGTTCTACGACAAGAAACTACTCTGATCCCTGCATCTAACTGTTTGTTCGTCAAGGTAAGTCCATGTACCATAATCATTTTGCGTCCAATTTTTTAATTTATATCTATTTGCTAGTAGTCATCAAATTGCATCCATGTTTTCTTTTCGTTCACGACAGTACATGCAAGGAACTAGTCACATGTTCTGAGTTTAGTCAAATTACTTTTTCTATTTTTTGAAAGTTATTGAAATACTTATCCGCATGTGAATAACGTGTATAGTTCCAAGAACCAAAACGGACCTTGCATTGAACCTTTTATGTGTCATTTACTGTTTTAACACATTGGTATTCATAGAGAATTGTTGATCTTTACTTTTCAGAACTTTCCATAATGCCTGCCTGTTCCATTGGCGGTTGCCCTTCGAAGACCCATAACAAATCTGAAGGTACTATAATGCATGTTTTCCCTAAGACAATAGATCAGATAAGAGAATGGGTCCGATATTGCGGATATCCAGCCTCTGAGCTAGAAAGTAGAGTCCTAGAAGTCTTTGCGGACAAGAGGGGTGATCGATACCGCATCTGCAGCAGGCACTTTAGCCCAGACATGTACTCCACATCATTGCTAATAAAGAAGAAAACACCGCGAGCGAGGCGAAAATTGCTCTCAACCGATATTCCCACTCTATTCGTCCACATCCCTCCACTGGTGAGTCAAGTTTACGTATTTATCTCTCGGCCTTGCGGTAGTGTGTAGCATTAGCTAACAATAATTTCCCCATTTATGTATCCACTCAATATGAAGGCGGAAGATTCTCCATCTGTGTCGTTATTGCAGTCATCAGCCACTTCAAGCGCCTATCGGGTAATCTTACTTAGCTATTCTGACACTGACTTGTTTTAGGCATGTAAATCAATAGTTTTAATTGATCGTGTAATTATTTTACCTAATGGTACACCCTTGTACTCGTCCTCTAGTCTTTGTTTTCAGTTATAATTATTGTTATCCAAAATAATGCAAGTACTGTCTTTCAGGGAGATGCTGAGGAGTCCAACGCATTGACGACAACCGTAGATGTCACTCAGATGCTCGAGGTACGTTTCCGGACAGTTCCATCGATGGAGATCATCAGATCTTGCATTCTTGTAGCGTGATTGTTACACACAATGTTTCTTTCGTTTTTAGCCATTGATATGTCCTTCTGTCGTCGCCCTCCTATTTGTCTTCTTTTTTCAATATTGTGTTCATTACTAATGAAAGTCCTATGTTTCAGGGAGTCGATGGAGCATTAGTCCAAGTAGAAGGGGGAGCATGCAGTTACGGGTCGGCGCAACAGCTTGCAGAAGTGTGCACCGCAGTTACATCGTCCCTTGATGTTCTTATGCATTTCGAGGTATGGATACTGACAGTTCGATCAAGCGAAATCATATGACGTGATTACATCCGCTATACTTCCTTCTTTATTAACGCAAGTACTATGTTTCAGGGAGATGACGGAGCTTCTTCTACAAGAACATCACCCCTAGTAGTTGATGCAGATCTCTGGGTGGTGACACTTCCAACGATCGAGCAAATCGAATCATATTTACATATCCATTATTTATTTTAGACAACTGATCATTTGTGCAGGTCTATTTAGATGAGCCGTTGACGCCTGCTCAAAGTTTATGTTCTTTTTAACAAAATAGAAAAGCATACTAATGCAATTACTGTGTTTCAGGGAGTTGCTGAAGCGTCATCTTCAATAATATCATCAATGGAAGTCTATGGGGAGCCCGAGGTATGGATCTTGACAGTTCAATCTAACTAGATCAACAATGCGTGAACTATTGTCGTTTGAATGTTCTACACAATGCGTTCATTCGTGTTTTGCTATTGAGATGTACGTATGGGTATTGGTCCCCAAGTACATTTTGTGTTTTCAATATTATTATACATACTAATGAAAGTTCTATGTTTCAGGGAGTCGATGGAGCCTCAGTGAGTGATGGATGTGCTTATCATGAAAATATAGTCGTTGCAGCGCGAGAGGAAGTGGAGACATGCACACACGAGTCGGAGCAACAGCGTCCAGATGTTGAAGTTCGAGGCAAGAAAGTTTCAAAGAAAAGAAAGCAAAAGAAGGTTAGTGTCCTGTTCACTATATTGGGCCTCATTACGACCCTGGCGGAAATTGACTGACCGGACCGCAACAGCGTAAATAGCGTTTCCGCCATTGCACGAAGGAGCAAAGTGCGGCCAATCACGACCCATCGGGCACGAGCATTACGCCATGGCGGAATCCGAAAGGCTGCGATGGCGGAAATGACCCCAAAACGGCCCTTACCGCCGCCGTACGCTGCACCAGGTGCAATACCGCCACCCATCTTAGCGGTCACCGTAATGAGCGGTCACCGTAACGAGCGTGCACCGCAAATTACGGCCACCGTAAATATACGGAAACGGAAGTAAAAGCATGTGGCCGGAACGGGAAACAGCACGCCGCACAACTATAAAATCCGAATCCCAACACAACCATAAAAATCCGACCCTGACACACATCCCAACCCGTTAGCAACCCCAGTCAAAAAAATAAATATGGGAAAGGTAGCCAAGAAAGCGTGTGACCGCAAGCGGCAGGTACACTTCTCCCGAGAGGAACTGACCGTGCTCACCGAGACCCTCCAGGAAAATGCCGCCGTCGTCTTCTCCAGTCAAATGACCAGGACGGCCCTTGCCAACAAGAAGGCCATATGGGCCCTGGTGGCACAGCGCGTAAGTGCGGTGGGGACAACACCCCGCACGCCACAGCAATGTCGCAAGCGGTGGGACGACCTGCGGATCCGCGTACGCAGCATACTTTCTGCGAACAGGAACATCGCCACAGCTACCGGGGGGGGTTCAGAGTCGCCCATCAAGTTGACCCCCTGGGAGGAAATCTGCGCCTCCACCATAGGAATGGAGAGCATAGAGGGAGTCGGAGGGATGGAGAAAGGAGTGCCGACATCCGGAGAATCAGGTAGGTTGGCCAAGAGAAACAATGCGAAATCCACAAACCACGAACATGTGCAGTACCATGTGACCCCATAGTGCAATACATACTTTGCCCTGACAGCGCCCTCTAAAAGTCAGAATGAACAAACAAATCAATCAAGAAGCCATAAACAACCCCTACATGTGCAGCATGCACCCCCTAACTGCAGGCAGCCAAATGAATGCATCCTCAATCCACACGAAAATGAGACCACCTCCAAGGCCCAGTCCCAAATCAGCCTCATGTACCACCCCAATGCATTTGATACGTTGCCATTCCAAATCCGACAGACCCATAACTAACGCTCGCCCCTCTTTACTCCACCACAGGGTCCGATACCAACGACGAGCTGCAGGACACCCCTACCAGCACGCCTGCAAAGAGGGCCAGGACCAACGTCCCAAGAGCCTCCACCTCAGGTGCAAGGATCAAGACACGGCAGCAGCAGGAATCAAGTGGCAGCACACTGGAGGGGACTGCAACAGGCACCCCAGCAGCCAGCAAGTCCACAACCCCAGCACCACAGGTCCCCCCCAAGAACGTATCTGATGGCACTGCCTCTGGTGGTAGCAGCACCATAGGTGACACAGCTGTCATGCCAGCATGCTCCGACACGGAAAACAGTGCTGGCGACGTAGGTACCATCCATGACCTTTCCCAATCCCCCTGCATGTTCCATCCCCTACACCATGACGAAACCACGCAGGGGCACCCTGAAGACGACGACTGGCCAACCCCCACAAGTCCTGTGCCAAGGCAACATGTGTTGAGCAGCCCCCCTGTCACACCACCGCAAATGTCCATGGCCCAGCAGAGGCAACAGTCCCTCGACCTGCTGATCGAGCAACAGCAGGAAGCGTCCACGCTACTCAAGGACCATGCAAATGAATGCGGGGGTTCCAGGGCAGCCATGGAAACATCCACCGAGACACTCAGGGCACAAATAGAGAAAAGTAGTGAGAGCCTCAGGGGAGAAATGGAGAGAAGCACCGAGAGCCTGAGAGCACAAATGGAGAAAAGCACCGAGAGCCTGAGGGGGGAACTGCATGCGACGTCCAAAGACGTTTGTGCTGAACTTGCTGCTGTGCGCCGTGTGCTCTCGGAGCTCTCACAAACCCTCAGAGACATGCATGGACGCGAGCAGGCAGAGACATCATCCGTGGCAAGTTCCGTCCAGGGCAGCCCCCAACGCAGATCTGGCAGGAACCTGCGCTCCACGGGCAGGGGTGCCCCTGATACCCGTAGAGGGGGCTTGCAATAGCGTCTACCCACGGACAGCATGCATATTCGGACACTGGTGTTGGGGGGGGAGGGAGTAGGGTGGAGGGGGTGTGTTGGGCTTCACTGGGTGGCGGGTCCATAGGGTGTATAAATCAAATCACATTAACAATACAGCACCTCATTATCATCCAATGACATGTGTGGACATTGATATTTGCGTACGAGGCCTTCATAGGCGTACAGTCCACAATGTGCCTGTACTACACACACACAGTGCCACAGGTCCCCTTTCCGTGTAATAGGCACCATGCGTGGTTGCTAGAAGCATGCATCTATGATGCTCTGTCGGATTGCACGTACATCCTGTGCCTCATGGACTCCTTGAGGTGCCTCCACATCCCCACCCTCATCATCATCATCATCTTCAGGTGCATGCAGTACAGCGTCAGGGGGCATGGGCACATTCCTACGTATGCACATGTTGTGCAGCATGACACATGCCATGACCATCTTAGAAACCTTCTCATGGCTGTACATGAGTGCCCCGCCAGACCTGCTGAGGCTGCGGAAACGAGCCTTCAGTAGGCCGAATGCCTGTTCAATGACCACACGGGTACGTGAGTGGGCATGGTTGTAGTCCTCCTCATGCTCGTTCTGTGGGTTCCGGATTGGTGTAAGGAGCCATCTCTTCAGTGGATACCCGGCATCACCTGTATGAGACGAATAAAGGGTGTCAGTGGAATGATAGTGCTAAGTAGCCCCCCCCCCCCCCTGCAAGGTCATTGACGCATCAAATGGGCCACGATGTCATGCATGGAATGAGACTCACCGAGTAGCCAGGATCTGTGCCCTGCGTGTCGCTCCATGTAGCGTGGTATTCTTGTGTTCCTCAGGACCATAGAATCATGGGTAGATCCTGGAAATCTGGCACAACAATGCGTAAATATCTTGTTGGAGTCACACACCATTTGCACATTGATTGAATGAAATTGTTTCCGGTTGCGGTACTGGACCTCCATGGCATGTGGGACAACCAATTCAACATGGGTGCAGTCGATGGCACCAATGCAACCCGGGATGCCGCCAAGTGCATGGAATCCCACTTTAGCGTTGGTAATCTCCTGGTACGTGCGTGGTAGTGTGATGTGGTCGTCGGCGTGCTTCAGGAGGGCATCGTGCACTTGGAAGAGTGTCCGTGAGAACAGTGGCTGTGAAATGCCATGCAACTGTCCCACTGTGTGCTGGTAGGTGCCTGTGGCCAGGAAGTGGAGTGCAGACACCACCTTCAGTAGGGGTGGGATGGCGGTTGGGCTATCTATCATGCTCACGAGGTCAGCATGTGTCATGTCCACAATGGCGATTATGGTGTCCCGGTCCAAACGGTAGAGGGTGTGGATCTGCTCAGCAGTGAGGTTGAACGGATCGGCTCGGAGGCGTGGGATTGCGGGCCGCCTGCGTGGTGGTAGTGGCAGTGCTTGTGGGCCTTGCTGACCCTGCCTTGCCCTCCTCCTCCTCCTTCTCCTCCGTCTCCCCTGTGCGCCCGGTTGTTGTACCTGTTGTTGTTCGTCGTCTTCTTGTAGTTGTAGCACTTGCAGTGCTATCTGGTACCCCAGGCCCAACATCGCTAGTCCTGCCGGTAGCATTTTGGAGTGGGAGTGGTTGTGGGAGGGGTTTGGGTCTGCAATATATGTGCTGTCGGCCTGTATGGCCTCCACCTGTGCTGATTGAATGAATCTGTGGCAGATGCAATCCCTTCTGGCCGAGCACGTCCCGCACGTAAGGCTGCATTTGGCCGCATGGCATCTTGGGATTTGAATCATGTATCAAATCCCGATGGCAGTGTGATGTACTTTGACTGATCTTCATGCTATGCTCCCATTGTTACACATGCTATGATTGCAGCCGCTTACATACCTGTGAAGAGTCAGTGGTATGTAGGGCTCGATCGATGGCCGACCCTCATGCAGCACAGTAACGTACTTCACCGACGGGCGTGGCGTGCCATTTGTGATTGCAGCCAGTTAGCATCATGACACACAGCCGCACTACATTGATGTAATTGTGAATGCAAGCGTTCACAGAAGCCTTTTCGACGTAATGTTGCAAGTGAGGAATTCGAAGGCCAGCATTTTGGGTTTTGAAGTAGCGGCGAGGATACGCCCACAGGTCTGGCTGGAAATGTAACGTTCTATTGTAGAATGTCCTTGGGACATGGCCCATAACGAGCAGGCAATGAATGATATGAATTGAATGGGATGCGCAATAGCGTAGTGGACGATAAGGCAGGACGTTCCCAAATCCATCTTGCTTCACAACACTACAGATCCGGCCAGGGGCACAGTGGTTTTTGCGGACTGCATTACGCACAGACGCGATGGAAGTTTCACATATTATGTGAGTGAATATTCATGCGTTTTCATTGCGGGATGAGGGAATGATGTGTGGATGCATGGACTGATGATTCCGTTTAGGGTCTGCCATGTACATGGGTTTTTTGATTCACTCCCCTTCCCCTGCGTTATGTGATGCAAGGCTGCCATAGTGGGACATACGTCTATCTGCCCTTGTCGGATCCTCCCTGTCTCGACGCGCCTTCATACACTTGTGTCTAGGCACGTTACTAATCCCATGTCATGGGTTCTATCTTGACGGACGCATGCACAGTAACCGACGTTGACAATGGTGTATTTAGCTCGATTGGTTTCGTTATGATTCGATACTGATTTAGGGGTGTGTATATTCCTTTGGAGTGGGCTAGCATGCATATGGGTGTGGATTTGGTGTGTTGAATGAAGATTGTAATGCATCATGAGTCCCGTAATGCAATCGGTTGATTTGTGTTTCTTTTGGGTGACAGGTATCTCCTGCCCTATTGCAGATGCCATCTCTACGCCACTCCTCCAGATGGTTTTTACTCTCGACTCCTGCAGCTTCGGGTGAATCAGTGGAGCACCATTTCGATCATATGGGACGATCGCCAATGGGCCACATGCCCTTACGCTGTACTGGTGGCTAGGTGCAACATTTCGGCCTTTCAGCTCGACTAGTGCCTGCCTCATGGGACGGACCTGCGGTTCTTGCCGCTTCCATGTTGCCTTTTGGAACGTTGATGTAGGCCCTGTGTGCCATGATGGTACAGGGCGTCACACAAGTGGAAGCCGGTCAATTATTGCAGATGCAGCCCTCGGTGATGATGGTTGTTTTGGTGGTATTTTGCAAATTGCTGTGGGGCCTTTGTCATTTGGATGTGCATTTAAATTGTATTCCGATATTTGTCGTGTTGCGTTGTTCTTTGCAGGTGATGTGGCGATTTTCGCTTTGTGGCGGTATGTATTGCGTGATGATCTGCATTGTGTTCCGCCTTCTGAGTTGAGTTGTGTGGTACAGTACTGGCCGCGTTTGCCTACGTAGCACAGTATGGTCACGGATAGGGGCTGCCATTGTGACTGTTTACATGATGTGCTGTTCAGGGGCGGGGGATTGGCTTTTGGCCGACTGGTGCCTGTCAGCCAGGTCGATTGGTGGAATGATGGGTTGTTCAGAATGTGGCTGGTCACAGGTGACTGTGTTTGCGTGCGTTTGTTGGAGGGGGACTGGGGTCATGTCCATTGGAATAGCTTCTGTATTGATGCCATCTGTGCCCTGCAGCTCCCATCGGCCCCTCTTGGGATGAGCCTGGCTGCTCAGTCACTCTGCCGACTTGTGTGGTACATGCTTCTGCTGATGGTTGGTTTGTTTACTGGCATGAGTACAGGGCTGGTGCAATCCCCCTCAGGATGCTGTTTTGGATGTTGCCTTGCGCTGGTGGCAAGCGATGGGGGACTACTGTTGTTTTGTGTCATGTGTTCTTGATTTTCATTTTGATGTATTGTACCTTCACATGCCTGTGCTGCGTCAGTACGGCTATGGTGACATGCCGTACATGGATGCCCACTCACGGGGCGCTTTGAGCCCCTGCATGCTTTTCTACGTTGGCATGCATGGGTGAATTGTGGATTTCACTGGTTGCATAGTGTGAGTACATTGCGCCTGCCAGGAGTTGTGCAATGAGGCCAGGGAGTGGAGTACAGGCACTCAGTGGGCCATTTACGGTTGGTTCGCGTTGCCGTATTTCTCGCCATGGCGGAATGGTACTTTATGACGTGCTTGATGGCGTTCAGTACATGTCCGCTAGGGTCAGAATTCGCGTACCGTTGCGCCATGGCGGTGATTCCGGTTTTGCAAGGCGCGCGTGCGCGTACTTGGTGCAGTTAGCGTTGCCGTTCACTGCGGTGTCGCTAATGGCATCGTACTTTACGGTGACGGGTCATGATCGCAACGAGCGGTGTTCGATGGCGGTATTGCATTTCCGCCATCATTTTTCCATTTCCGCAAGGGTCGTAATGAGGCCCATTATGTTGTCTTTCACTGTCAATAGTTCAATACTGTAAGTTGTGTTTAAACTGAACATCCCTTTTCTAATCTGTCCTCTAGTTGCGAGTGGGTGTAAGAACTAGATCTACACAGACAGTGAAGCGAACGAGAGATGTTGCTTGTCAAACCTTTTGGCAGGGACTTGAGACTGGAGATGCATCGTGCCAATGGGAAGAATATGAAGTGATTGACAACGGAGCTATACCACCACCAGCCATTGATAGTGAATGTCCTCCTGGTAGTTTGGATGCAGTCGGAGATCAATTCACAGAATCCACACCCGCAAAAAATAAGAGCGCGCGAAAGTTGAAGACATTGTTTTTTTCTCCCATCTCCGGACAAGGAACAGATGTTGCAATGGAAGAGAATGACGTGGACGACAATGAAACACCATCAATATCACTCAGCATAGCGGAAGACGATATCAGAGATTGTACCTTTCATGCGAGTGACATGTCCTCAACGTTACAGGCCGAACCAGCTGGGATGCAGAGTGACAGTATAAGGAAAGAGGCCAAATTCATTGTATTCGATAGCTGTTTGATGGATATTATTATGATGATGAAATGTGGGCATTCGGTTGGTGGGGAAGTATGTGGGGAGCCATTGATTAATGTGACTCGTGCAATTCGAGGCACTAACCTTAAAATACATGCCACCTGTACACAATATCATCCGTTCGCATGGTCTGCACAACCCATGCTGGGGCAACTGCCAGCAGGCAATCTACTTTGTGCAGCGGCCGCACTTTTTAGTGGTTCAAGTTTTAAAAAGTTACAGTATTTCTTTCAGTTTGTGGGAATCCATTTCATTGCGAAAAGTCAGTTCTACAAATACCAAACCGATTATCTATTTCCAGCCATCAGCGAAGCTTGGAGAATGGAAAAAATGTCAATGGAAAGTACATTCGCGGGCAAACGCTTCAGGCTAGCCGGTGATGGACAGTGCGACAGCCCAGGATTTTCAGCCAAGTACTGCACCTACCACTTTCAGGACATGGAAAGTAAGAAAATTGTGAGTTCGGTGGTCGTGCAGGTGTCACAAAGTACATCCTCAGTGGCCATGGAGAAAGTTGGCTTTGTAGCATCATTGCAAGAACTACAATCGCGGGGAATGGTGATCGACCTGATAGCCACGGACAGACACGTTTCAATTGCCAAGACAATGAGAGAAGAGTACAAAAATATAAATCACCAATTTGACGTATGGCATCTTGCAAAAACAATCAATAAAAAATTGTCGGCTGCAGGAAAAAAAAAAGATATGCAAGGTATTTCACAGTGGTCCAAGTCAATCAGCAACCATCTTTGGTGGAGCTCAAAAACATGTGAAGGGTCGTTGGAAATTCTACTGGAAAAATGGCGGTCAGTAATGTTGCACTGTAGCAACGTACATCGATGGTCGACAAATGAGCATTTCCACAAATGTGAACATGGCCATTTGTCCACAGAGGAGGCACGGAAGAAGAAGTGGTTGATTCCTTCATCACCCACTCACAAGGCCATTGAAAAGATTGTATTTGATAAAACTATAACAAGAGATTTGAGGGGACTCACGGAATTCTGCCACACAGGAGATTTGGAGGTGTTCCACAATATGTGCCTAAAGTACAGGCCCAAAAGATTGCATTTTGGCATGGAAGGCATGAAAAATCGGACTCTTCTAGCGGTCTTGGCACATAACCATAATGTTGGCCGTCAACAAAGTAGGACGACCGGAACTTTAGGGACGCTTCGCTACAATAAGGCCTTCACTAAAAGAAGTAAACAATGGGTGATCAAACCAGTGTTTGAGGATATGCAATATGAGTTTATTGAGAGACTTATCGTAGATGTCCTCGATAGGCACATACATGGAGTGGTGAACGAACCTATGCAGGGGACAACTGCATTGCCACCCAACATTGCCTCTGTTCCATGTCCACCTAAAGCAGAGCTCATTGAGAAATACACATCACGGTTTAAATGATTGTAATTTGATTGTCTGTTCTCTCGAGTCTCCTCATGTTGCAGGCCCATTGCAATTAAACCAAACAGTAATATAAATCATTTTTACAAAAATTATAGAATGTTTCCGTATTGCAAAAACATGGCCGACCCATAGGGACAATAAAAAAAAAGGCACGCAGACAAGATGTCCCTAAAACTAACTGCAGCTAACTAGAAATGTGTGCTCGCTCAAAGTGAAGGTCAGCTGCTTTGATGTTTTGCTCGGGTGGCGGAACGGCCCACGACCCAATATAAGGTTCTATTGTGATTTGACCTTGACAGGCCGGGACCATCCTGAAAGACTAAGAAAAGATAATGAATAAAATTTCAGAAACGAAACGATGAGCCACGTTCATTAGAAGAAGTAACGTCGGCAAAGAAGGAGTGGTGTTTCGGGTCTGCCCTACACAGAGACACAATGGAAAATGCAAATATAATGTAAGTAACTTTTGATGAGTTTATACCGCAATTTCATTACTATACAGTGGCTTTAAAGACGGGTTCAGTTGTACTTGTTCGTTCTATGTGGCATATTGTTTTCTACCGCGCACTATCTTGAGGAGAAACATCTGCTTTTACTGAAGCACCTCAAAACCTTCCTCTTTGCTTCTGCTTTCTCTCTCCCTCTCCCCTGCTACAACTGGTCCACTGTCTGCGACCTCAGTCCTGGGCCCTTCCACTCTCCACCTGCACTGCCTCCCTGTCAACCCCTGCACTGGGGGACTGTCTCAGTATCCTACAGCCCCCCCTTCCCAGCACTTGTTCTGCACTTACCTTGCACTTGCCACCAGCTGGCCCTATTTATTTATTATTTTATGCTACTTACCTTGTACTCCACTCCCCCCCCCCCTCCATGCCTCGCCACGCCTTTAAACACTTGTGTACACCCAGTAGCGCTGTCCTCGCTATGAAATGAATAATTTTAATAAGGATCTGATGGTGAGACTAATTTCATTTTTTATGTTTTTAGGTACATCATTCACTACTGTCTGTGTCACGAGTACCAGACACCGGCGGACGGCTTCTACAGCCGCCAGTTGCTTCTCCGCGTGAACAACGTTACCACCCTGACCATTTTATGGGACGATCGCCAAGTACAAGTATGCCCTTATGCGGTACTAACGGTTAGATGCAACATACCTACCGTTGTGGTGGCCTAGTGCCTCGTTGTTGGAACAGCCATGCGATTATCAGTGCGACCGAAGAGCTTATTTTTATCGTAAACCAACACCCTGTGTACTGCACACGAACATCGCTTCCCTCAAGACGAACTAATTTGGATCGAGAGCAAAGAAAAATGCAAATCGCTGAATATTCTCTAAACATTTGATGTCCAATAAACGTACTTTGCCAAATGTACAATCTTGCCGTTTGCTTTTAAACCACGGTTTCACATTCCGAATTGTGGCGCTGTATTGTGAGATGCTCTAAGACCCTGTGTACAGCAAAGGACCATCGCGTTCCTCAATACGAACTTTTTGGAACGTGAGCAAATAAAAATGCAAATCGCTGAATATTCTCTAAACATTTGATGTCCAATAAACGTACTTTGCCAAATGTACAATCTTGCGGTTTGATTTCAAAGTACAGTTTCATATTCCGAATTGTGGCGCGCTGTATTGTGAGCTGATCTGTGTTGATTTCCGGGGTCTGTGTGGAGTCGCGTAGAAGACGCCTGGGCGCGTTTGCCTACGCAGCTCAGTCACGTCACGGATAGAGGCGGGGAATATGAATGTTTTGATAAAGTCTGTTTCAGGGGCGGGGGATTTGATTTAGTGCCGCAAAGGCAGGTGAGCCAGGTCGATGCGGCGGAATGATAGGATTATCACAAAATGGAGGCTGATTTCGAGTGCGATAAGGGGCGAAAAGTCGGGTAAGGTCCATAGGAAAGTTTCCTACGATCTACCGATTTATGCTTACAAACACATGGCCGACCCGTAGGGACAATAAAAAAAAAGTCCCGGAACTCTCCTTTAAGCTAATACACTAATGGAAGGTAAATGTTTGACCACAAATACAATTCTAGCTAAGGAACTCACCGAACAATGTTAAAATGAGCACCACAATGCTGAGATTACTAATGTTAAGCAAACAAATTTAAAATGCAGAATAAAATACGTCCAAAGAAAATGATGTAAATTTCAAATTTGGTTCTAGCCGACGTTCACTTACACTCTGCCATTTATACTGTAGCAGACTGTGCCTGCCCGTGCGCGCTGGCACGTTTGCACCGGGTTTAAAAAGAAATTGAGGTCTGCAATTACAATCCTGCTGGGGATTGTAGTTTCCTTCCGGTCTAAGCACGTGCAGAGAGGAAATATTTCTCTGTTCTAACTCGCACCTCGTGTTAAGCTAATACACTAATGCAAGGTAAACATTTGACCACAAATACAATTCTAGCTAAGGAACTCACCGAACAATGTTAAAATGAGCACCACAATGCTGAAATTACAAATATTAAGCAAACAAATTAAAATACGTCCAAAGAAAATGATGTAAATTTAAAATTCGGTGTGGTGGCGTATGCTGCGGAGGAGGTGATCTCGCTGATTTGCCGTGACATGTTGAGTGTGGCATCAAGGTTGATGCTGAGAGTTGATTCTTTAAGCCAAGGAGAACTGTTTCTGTCCCATGGCAGGGGCGGAAGCCGGTCTGGTGGGGGCTAAGGATGTGGTGAGTTTCCAAGAATGCCTGAATTTGGGTATAGGCCACTCTATTGATGATTTTCAAGAGGAAACGCACAGTAAGTAGTGATGGGTCTGACGTTAGTGTGGATCGTTGAGTCAAGTGATGGTTTCTTAAGGAGGGGGGTGATCCAAGACTCTTTAAGGCAATTCGGGATGGTTAATGAGTCAGATGAGGAGTTGGCAATGGCAGTGATTAGTGGGATGAGGTGGTCGGCACATTTCTTTTACCAGAGCAACTGGGCAAATGTCACTCTTACAGCAGGATGGTGTGAGCCCTTTGATGTCGCCCTTATCCCTGGTGGCTAAGTCAGGCTGTGAGATTGGTTCAAACTTGAAGGGTTGGCTGGGGGGGGGGTTAGGTTAGTCTCGGTGTATACTGGCCAACTTGTCAATTGGAGGGCAGCTTTAGATTTGAATGAGTCCTGCAATTGTGTGACTTTGTTGATCAAGGCTTCTTGATTTGACTGCACCATGTGATGACGCTCGAGGGTGGGGTGATAGAGGACTCTAATTTCGTGAAGGATCGAGAGCAGGTCTCGGGAGTTTGAAGCTGCTGCGTGTTCATGTTCCGTGATATATGATGAATGAAAGATAAACTGATGTTGTTATTGCTAAGTGAACATTATTTTAGAGTTCTGAATGTAGTTTTATCAAACTCTTGGCAGGCAAAAGAATATATTGGTAGAAAGGAATCCACATAATTTGAAGTCCTAGTAGAACCACAACCACAACCTCCAAAATGTATAGGGAGAATGGACTATCAGCTTTCACATTTAATGTGGGTATTGGGCATAGTATTGGGTATAATAATGTTAATGTCCTGACACACAAGATATATTGATCATAAGAATAATTTTCATCACTGCGAGGTGACCACTATCTCTGAGATGTGAATGTAGTTTTTTGAACTCTTGATATGCAAACAAAGGACCAGGAAGGTCCGAATTGTGCCTATAATATTTTTAACGTTTTATTTTTTGACACTTGGCATCGGTAAATCAACACAAACAAGTAAAGATCAGCAGAGCATAACAGTTTTCCAACACAGCTAAACAGCGTACAGTGTAACATATTGACTTGAATTTTACCGGAGGCAACGTAGGGATAATAAAGATGGGGAACTCTCCATGGCTAGGTGCATTATTTAATTGAAAAAAATGGTTGTAGGCACAAGAGAAGTAAGACAAAATGTAATCCTTTTCTACTGTCAGGTTGATGTTATATTAAACCTTAAATGTGTAGGTGATAGCTAAACACACCTACACTTGATCTCTCTTGTAGATTCAAACAAACCCGAAATTGAGCGCACAATGGAAGTACTTCAAAACCATTCTAACTTGTGCAGACTGTGACATTATTCTTTGCCACCTGGACAAGTTTTGTAAATTGTGATTCCCTGAAGAATGTTAGCATACTTAGCACTATGACAGAAACATGTTGATAACATGGATTCTAGACATGTGTATACGTTTTACATGTCCACCATTGTACTAAGAAGGAGAGGACTTTTTTTTTTTCAAAACGATTTTTGAATTGTTAATATTGCGCCATGTATCGCTGTTATATTCACATCTACATTTCTTATCTATCATTGCGCATTTTTTTCCACACAGTATATTGTTCACATATTTTATAAAAATTATCATGATACTGGAGACTTTCAGCCTTACTTTATACTGAATGTTAATTGCATGCAGAGGACCAATTACATGCTGTGGGGTCCCTTTCATGCAATTTGACCTTTCATAAGGATTAGGGGAAAAGGAAAGAGTAAAGTGAGGTCAACTTGCTTTTACACTTTCACTTTTCTGTCGGTCTTGTGGAAAAGTTAACACCGCCTGAAAAGTATGCTTTGCGGACAGCATTTACTAATGGGTACCTAGGAATCCATTTGTTTCACATCTGCATGAACATGTGAACCAGCCTGATTAGATGGAGGATGACTGAAAAGCAGAGATCTTATGTCCACTCCTTGCCCCTCCTCCGCCTCATCACTGCTCGAAAATGGGCAGGAGTGTTATATACTCCTTGCTTGTACACCTCTATTTAACACACCACCCTTTAGTAGCTAAGGTCGAGGCCACTTTGCACAGATGCGTTGTTGGTCCAGGGATTCATGTCTATAACAGTACATCTGGGTTTGGTCGAGTGGTCCAAAATTGTTTGGGTTTGACCTAGCACGCTTCATCACCCAAGCCGTCATGCCTACCCTTTATTCCCTTTCTTACCTCAAAAACATCTTTCATTCGTTTTTAAAGCATCCCCCAACCCCTTGCCTTTTCCATTTCTCTGGAAACCTTTGGTAGGGTCGTTCCCCACCATTTTGTGGAAGCAGGACAATGTGGTTTATCCTAAAGTAAACACTGCACGGTGCAGATTAACCCAAAGTGTTTTTTCTGACTAGTGTTAACTTAATACTAACCTTGCAAGTATTTATCACTCCTTGAGACACCCTATTCTAGTAAATTTGCAAAGCCGGTGGCCAACGAAAAGTCCCTACACCTAATCTTAGCAAGTCTTTTAGCTTCCTCGCTGCCCTATGCTAGCAACCCAACATGTCCCAAGGATTGGCACAAAGCAAAAGTTCATAGGCCTCATGGAGTAAGTCTAGCATCTGCGCCCATGGTGACTGGAGCAGCATTACAAAAAACGCTCTTAACGTAACATACGTTTTATTTCAAACTACATCAGAATCCATGTCCACATCAGCAGGCCTCGTGGCGTGTGAATCTTCATTGGAAATATTTTAAACGTCGAAACTGCCCTAGGCAAGTAACCGTGAAGGCCAACTGAGCCCGACCAATTACGTGGGGAACTTGGTCCCCATCAAGGGGCTCAGGAGTGAGCTCATCCCCTTTTGAACCGTTTTTTTTAAATAACCTAAGTCAAATGGAGTGGCCATTTTAGCATCTTATTATATTGTTTGTTTGTTTATTTATAGGGCGCCCGAAAACCCTTGGGTAGCTGGGCGCACAGAATAACAAGAAGGCTTAGAACTTGGTTACAGGTTGCATATTACAGGTTGTTGGTAACATAAATTGTATACAGTAATTACATTATGTACATTCTTTACATGTAAGGGTGGACAGGTAACAAATTATATACAGTAAATACATTATGTACATTTTACATGTAAGAGTGGAGGGGTATGTGTGTCATCAGGTCACAATGCTCAGGGTCACCGGTTTCAGAGGTCATTGCGTCAAAGCCAGGTGCGGGTATGGTGCCTGAAGCTGTTGTAGGGCTGGTCCCTTCTTAGTTCAACTGGTAGGGCGTTCCAGTACTGGGCTGCTTGCACAGGGAAGCTATTACCTCCTGTTTTTTTTAGTCGGAATCTAGGGGTTTGGAGGCAGAAAGAGTTGGCTGTTCTGGTTGGTCGTGGAGTGGTTTTTCTTATTATTCTATCCCTAAGGTATGGGGGGCTGCATTGTTCAGACATTTGAATGTTAGTGTGACAATTTTGAAGGTGATCCTATCGCTAATTTTTAGCCAGTTGTATTTTCTCCGCACATTCGAGATGTGCTCTCTAGCTGGGAGGTTCAGGGCCGTTCTGAGCGCGTTGTTTTGTAGGGTTTGAAGTTTATTGATGATGTATTTATTTGTGCCTGCATAAAGTGCATTGCAGTAATCCAGTTTTGAGAGGATTAGTGCATTGGCTAGGATAATGCAGCTAGCTGGGGAGAGGAAGGGTCTGCATGCTTTAATATATATATAATGAAGGGTGAAGGGCGAGTAACAAACAAAGAAGTAACGTTCATCAGCGGACTGCTTTCTTGTCATTCACAAATATGAGGAAGCCTAGCAAATCCCCCATTTCTCCTCTCGATTGGGCTTCCAGGATAGCAATGGCTGAACACAGCATTTTGGGCACCGTTTGCAAGCAAAGTAGGTAGGTCAATTGCCCTCAGCATGCACGCTGATGGGGATTAGAACCCGTCTGAGTAGCTGTGGCGCATCAGTTCATGCCCCTGGTGACCCGAGGAACCCTTCTAAGTGTAGTTGTGGAATACAACTGGGTGGTCACATTGGAACCAAGGCCTGGAGGACCATGCCAGCCAGCCCTGGTAGTCATGTGCAGGCGGTCGCAAGAAAGTTGTCAGGGAGATACACAGTCAGGTCGAACCGCGGGCCTGTGTGGAAAAAGAATACGCCTGGACAGCCCATAAGATTGTTGACAAATTACAAGGATGCTGCCAAAATAAAGGGGCTTCCCTTTCCCCCATCATATCACGGTTGCCTCGCAACGTATCAGCTGTTTGCAGCACTTGAAATTCTCGTCAGGTTGGGGAATACTCTTTTGACTCAGTTCCGCTTTTTTTGTGTGCACAGTGTGTGTGGTGTCTTTTGGGAAAGAATACAAGAAGGAAGTGCAAAACTTGAAGCATTCTGTCTTGCTAGGAAAAGTTGAAACTTCTCTACTGGATTTGTATATTTGCATGTATTACCCCCACTTCGACTGATGCAGCAGGAACTGATGGGACGCACTAATGCAACGTATGTCTGCCTTAGTCCCCCTATTTTATATCAGTCCGCAAGAGTCTGACATTCAGTATTCCTTCCTTTGTATCTCTGCATCATCTGGGCCCCATTCGGAGCTTGCAAGGAAAGTAGTGTGGAGAGCCGACATTCCCCCCTCCATTTTCCAGCACCACCATTCTGAGATGAGTGGAAGGTGTGGAGTGGGGGAGCAGTCGTGCTTGATCTGTTTTTGTGGGGGCCTTGTGCGTACCAGGTCCACTGCGAGGATTTCTAAAAAGTCTGCCACTTTTCTGATTTACGAAAGTGCCCTTGAGCTTTCAGTAAAAAGTGGCGCGGCTGTCTGGGAAATGCCTTGGTTATAAAAGAAAGCAAGTGCAGCATTAACGACATTAGACAGGTGCCGTATTTTAACTTTAGCTCTTTTTTTTATTAAATGCGAAAGCGGTGCCTGCTCTGCATTAATGTTGGCCACTAGGGCCATTGTAAGGCCGTAAATCAGGGTTATGCACGAGCCGAGGCTTTCATGTTAGTACACCACATTCTTTCTTTCTCAGAAATGGTGCTTTTAGGAAAAGTGTTGCTCCGCCTTGGAACAACATTTTCCTCTTTCTACTGGGATCTCTGAATCAGCCACTTGATTTCTTGGTGGATGGCCAAAAGTCCATTAACGGTCACCAACTCTGATCCCTCACACGCCTTCTCATTTAACTCTTTATGTTTGCAATGGTAGGGGGATTCTTTAGGATTGATAGGCTACATAGTTTACAATCACTTTTCTTGAATGCTTGTTATTTTTGTTGTGCTCCATTGCAGGCCAAGAAATCAGAGGTTGGACCTACTTTTTGGTCTGTCCTCAGTAGTAGCAAGGCACCGGTTGCTGGTAGGTCTTGATGCATGAAAGGAAAACGCTTTCATTTGGCAAACTTCCAGTGATGGCAAAGCCCTGTGAGTGGAAGTTTAGAACCAAATGTCTCCAGGCCCCGGTGGGCAAATTCTCTGGTTACCTGCCTTTGTTGACCATTCGATCTCCTCCGGAATAGATGGGTGTCCTGTTACTGAGTAATAGAAGCAGCGATGAATAGGCAGGTGCTGAAAAGAGCAAGGTGTCAGCACAGAGCGGCAGGCTGATGAAAGGGGCCTTGTCTGGGCTTTGATTTTATTTTAGTCTGTTTCCCAACAACTGAAACAAAGGAGGAGAGTCGGAGTGAAGGGAGGAGTGCTAGCTTCCGACTGAGGGCCCGATTCTGAGCTTGTGGTCAAAGTAGTGAAGACAGCAGATGTTCTCCCCTCCAGTTTCCAGCACCACCATTCTGAGGTGGGTGAAAGAACTGGGGTGGGGGATACCTTCTTTCCAGCAGCAAAAGCTGCTTAGAGCTATCCTTTTCATTGTAACGTGTACCAATGGCACTGCAAGCTTTTCTTCAAAGACTGCCACTCTTCCAATTTAAGAACTTTTTCTTGAGCGTTCAATTAACTAGAAAAGTCGTGTTTCACACTAGGAAAAGCTATTTCTATCAAGGGATAAAGTGTGCAGTGGTGTTTAAACAGTGGTGGAAATGGGAAAAAATTGGTGGGGGATCCCACAAGGGGATTTTGGGGGCGATGCCCGCGGAAGCGGTGTTAAGGGGGCGGAGCTCACAGTTTACCTCCGATCAAAGCAAATGTCCAAAATAATAGTTTAAAACGGCGCTATTTATTTCATGCTACTTCTTTTCCAAATTATATATCAATTCCACTTTAAACCACTTTCATGGCACTTGTGATGAGTTACTTCACTATGCGGAAAATAGTTTTGACCAGTGTTGCTGAGTAAGTATTCTTTAAAATGCACAATATTTTCATTCCATCTTATTTTTAAAAAGGCTTCCCCTTTGGTACTATTCAAACATGGTGATTTCTGTTTGCCATAAGCAACGTTTTCCTTTATTTGAACTGCACCCGGCACAGCTCCTGCAGCTCCCCTCTGAAAGCAGTTGGGTGGCTGCATCGTGTGTGATGTTAATAGGGGCATTTATTTATGCAATGCTTGTCGTATACCTGTATATTTATTAATTTATGCAATGCTACATTGCATAAATATATAAATAATCCAGATCCATGTATCCGACAAGCATTGCATAAATAAATAAATACACCGGGTCTTGGCTGAGGACTGTAACTTCCTCTTGTGACCTCTTGCATGGGGTCACCGGAGAAAGTTACAGTTTGCTCGCATGCACTTTTTTTTCTTCTCCACAGCGCAGATCTGGGGGCTTGGGGCGGCTGACTCTGGCCGGATCCCGAGGTCCGGCTACACATCTGGTGCCGGATCTCGGATCCGGTGAGATCCGGCCCAATGACCAGCCATGAGTTTAACAGCACATCACAGGTGACGTATTTTAACTCCTTTTTTTGACTTGCTAAACCATGGCTTTTGGACAGAGAATCCCATCCAAGTAACTGCCCTGCATTCCTGGTGGTTGCTAGAGCTTTGTCAAGCTGCAAATCAGGCACACGCAGAAGTCGGGGCGTTGAGGGCAGGCAGCCACATTTTCAACTTGACAAAATATGGTGCTTTCCTATTTTTGCATGCATTTAAGAATCGGGCACTAACGATATTAACATGGAATCTAAAGTGCATGTTTTCACACCGTGATGTAAAGGCACCAATGGCAAGCACCTCCATTAGCCAAACAATGAAGGTCCCTAAAAATGGGCTTTGTCAGGAAGACGTTTCTTCGGTTTAACTAGACAAACAAGACATGCATCGCCTTCTGCTTTATTTTTTAAATTAACTATTATCGTAATTATTCACTGTCTAACATACTGAACATGTTTATCATGGAAAATAAAACCAGACTGTCAACTCTCACAAATGGTAAGGCTTGTATAGAAAAACAACGACGCAATGCAGGTTTCAACCCTAGTATTAGTAAACTATATGTTGATGGTGATGAAAATGAATTTAGCTCAGAAATAGCGAATATGGAATGTGATACGTGTTGGGAAGTCCCATCAAGGTATATTTGTTTATAACACACTCCAGGCTCAAATTCCAGGCTCTGAAAAGACCATTGCATTATAAATGAAGCATTGTTCAAACAAACATTTCGTTTTAAGATTATTTTGTTGACACACCAAGGGCCCAATTCATGGAATTATCTGTGTGGAAAATCGGGACTTTGCATGCCAAACTGTGTGTGAAATCATTTGGTGATTCATGTAATCGACTGCGCTGCATTTTTTCATAATTTGCGGGGACTTCATGCAGGCTCGGCACATCGTGAGGCATAGTGCCTTGCGCCAGACATCACATAGAGCATGGGCGTGGCATGTGCAGAGGGCAAGGAAGCTGGCAGTCCATTGCACGCCCACTATTGCGCAGCACAATATGTATTCATGGATCTGAGCGTGGACCCTCTTGGCGGGGAAATGGCCATGCAAAGCCCTCATACTATTCGCCATCCCGGTGGCAGGCATACAGACACTGGCTCATAGGATTCACCGCGCAGTGGTAAGATCAGGTGTTGGATTTATGGGTGTGTGTACGCAGATGTGGTTCCAATCTGACTCAGGGGTGCATGCACGCAGTGTAGAAGGGTACAGGAGCAGTTTACGGGAGTTCACACGCAGATTTTCTGAGTTTCATCCGAGTTACGATAAATCGCACGCATGTTGTTGTGGTGTCGGTAACAGTTACGGGTGACCCGTGCAGGATTCCTGCGATGCAGGTCTGCTTGCTGCGAACTCCACTCACTGTTTGAAGGGTGTGTGTATTCGTGCCCGGGGAAGCACGTAAAGGTAACTGTTCTGACTGTTTTCGCATTGCATGGGAGCGTGTTAGGGGTGTTTCGGCCGCGACTTGCATGCACGGTTACTTTGCAAAAGCAATTCCATGAATATGCAAAGCACGCAGAATAAATTCTGTGCACATGCTCGTGCAGTGTCGTTCTCAGCACGGGGCCTTTGCGGGACACATGCACACTTTTCCATTAATCGGGCCCTAGGTATCTACCATTTAACCCATCAAATGTATGTGTCTGTGTGATTTAGAAAGCGCACCACTAGCTTGGAAGTGTCGGAGTGCTGTGCAAAGGGGATCAAAAGTAGTGTGCAAGGGTAGCAGAGAAACTGGTTTGGGCTGACTTAGGAGGGGGATAAATAGGCTTGAGTGGAACAATCAGTGATTGGCAAGATGTTCCTTGAAGAGTAGGGTCTTCCGGTCCGTCCTGAACAGTACAATGGTGGACATTGGTTTTATCTGCGTTGGTAATTACCAGAGTCAGGGTTCAAAGCAGGAAAAAGCCTGTTTTCAGTTTTTTTCCCTCTTGTTTTTTGTTTCCAGGCAGGCAATGTTGTGGCTTCTCGTCTTGTGCGGGCCTGGATATTGTGAGTTTCTCGGCAAAGTAAAGTCATATTTTGGTTGTGACTGCTTTTTAGGTTATGGAGGTGCTACAATGATGTAGCTTTCTTGGTCATGAAAACAATACTACTGTGCCAAAATGTACCGGATATGTGCTGCTGCTGCTGGAGGTCCAACAAAGATTGAGCTATACTTTCAGAAAAGAGAAATACAAACCTTCTTGTGATTGTGGCACAACGTTCTCGTTCTCGATTCAAACCACCTATAAAGAGACCCATACCGAGTACTTGGCTGCTTCCGAATTGCCACACATCAACAAAACAGCAAAGAGATTTTGCATATCCCCCTTTCCCCACTGACCAAAGCCAGCCGCTCTCTTTCAGTTCTGACAGAGCATCTGTAGCTAATGCAGATGTCAGCGTAGCACAGCATAAAACACAATAACACAACATAACTAGATGCAAGCATTGAAATACCAAGCTCATTATGTCCTACTTTACTTCAACAACTTGTCATAAAAGCGAGATCACAATGTATTATATAAAATAACAAAAAATAAATAGAACAATTTCTCAGCAATGTAACCGGAAAAAAATTCTTATTGTTGTACATGAAAACACTTGACATGACATTATTAACACTTTGCTTGGATATCCTGCTTCATTGAAAGAGAGTATACTAATCGCATTAACTAAATGGCTTGGGGATAAGCCTCTAAAAAGAACACCTGCATGGAGTGCTGAAAAGTTATGAAGTGAAACATTCCAGTTTTGATTGCATGGCAGTGACTGGTTTGTCAGGCCTATACAAAAGCAACAACTGTTGACTTTGACAATGTTTATTGTTTATGATGTCAGAGTTTGGAAGAGTCGGTCCGAAAGGAAGTATAGGCTATAAGGTGGAAGCCACGTGCCAGTATTATGGAAGCCACATGTCAATTTGCAAAGAAGTAAAGTGATTGGCGGATAATGGTTTTGGGCACCGGCCATTTCGGTACTGTGTGTTGACTGCCGTTGTCCTTTTAGCATGCTTTGTTGGCTGCGCCCAGCAGGGCCGAGTGGCCAATCAGTGCTGTATGTTCCCTTAAATATATTGTCACACCGAACACTAATAAAAATAGTGGTTAGGATTGACAATATATTTAAGGAATACCTTTGGCTTTATAAATAATACATAATTATTCTTTCCCCTATTATGTTAAAACACCTTTGTTATATAAGTGAAGGGATGTGTCAAGGAGTTCCCCCTTCTCACGTGAGTCCGATCTTTGCTGGATTTCTTGGTCGATGCCTTCTTGCGGACGGATCGGGTCTTGAATAAGGCTGCACGAGTCTCTTCCGACTCCAGCGTGTGTTCAAAGTTCCAGGATGCAATGATCTAGGAATCCTGGAAATTAAGAAAGTGCACTACACAGCACACGAGTCCAGGAAGTATGAAAGAAAGGAGAGGGACTAGGAATGGAGTTAGTAGGGACAGAATCAGGGAAACAATACCGCGAGCTACGGAGCACATGTCTGGTCGCTACTTCGCAATAGCATTGAGACACGCGGAGCCGCGGGGGGGTGTGGTCTATTAGTAGAACATGCTACGCCCAACGTGTAGAGCGAGGAAGGTGTTTCAGGCTGTACGGCCATGTTGGGAATACCAGGGAGTGTAAGCCCCGTTGAGACAAGGACCAGGAAGTCTAAAATGGGCGGGTTCTGTATGTCATGACAGGATGTGCTATCCCCCAAAGATGCAAAAATGATCAATTACTGACACTTCTGTGGATTTTCCTTTATGGGACGGCATCAGTCTGAGCTACTGCTGTGCCAGTGGAGTTCCTCTTCCACCAACACCAAGCATACAAACTAAATGTACAGCTTCTGGGCCCAGGGCCAATGTCACATTATCAGATTGTAGCTCCTCCATAGGTAAGAAGGTAATCAGAAGTATTCGTCTAACTTGGTTTCAAGCCCTTATCACCACCACCATTTCTTCAATTAGTTATCCTATCCCAATTATTAGTGAAGCTACAGCTCTGTCAACAGTATCTAAGATAAACTACATGGTAATAAGAAAAAAAAGCCAGTGCCTAAAGCCCTAAGTGGTCAGAGAACCTACTATAAAGGGCAGTGTTTGTCAAGGTGAACCTTCATGCATGAGAACAGCATTTGGACATATTGCTCTTTTTTGTCACCTGAATAAGCCATCTCATCAACACAGCTCACCACTGTGTTGGCCCCGCATTGTCTTAGAAACAGGGCTGAAGCAAGCTTGCGAGACACTGGCCCTCATTATAAGTTTGCCCATTCGCGGGCACCGGAAAAGAAATGCTCCCCATTCCCTTTCGGCCCATAGGGCTGAATGGGAATGGGGAGGTCGGATGCACCGGCACCGTTTATAACGATGCCGTTGCATCCGAACATGCAATGCTTGCGGGTGCCTCTCGGCCCGCCAGGGTGGTCCTGGCAGGCAGAAAGGAACCCGCGAGCACAATTCGTAGTTTGCCGGTCCGGGAACTACAGTACCGGCAAGTTTACCATTAAAGTAGTTCCCGGACCGGCAAACTTATAATGAGGCCCACTGTCTTTCATTTTGCCACTAGGTGTCGCATTGTCATTCAACAGTGGTAGAAGATCCCGCACACGCATGCCCTGTCCACAATACACACACGCTCACCATTCTCAGGCACCTCAGCATTCTGGTGTGCATAATAGCCAGCCAGAGCTCTTGTTGTATTTTAGTCTTTTAACCCACGCTAGTTGCATGCTGATGGCACAATTTTATGCTCGCTCAATCAGATAATTGTCGATGCTAAACAAATCGCAATCACTGCTCTTTTACCCAATCTTTATTTAGGAAAATCTACCAGAAAAATACTATATTTCTCTGTCAGTATAGCCTGGATACACAAAATATTGTGTTCCGTTGCTCGCATTTCACCACTGATTTTGTTTAATATTTCAATCGATTACAAAGGCACCAGCTTAATGTTGGTGACATGAATACAAATAATTGTATGGAGCGCATGTTTTTGCTAGCTCCTGCAAAAAAACTGCTGACCTTGGAAGTGTTAATTCACACCTTCTAATTGACCCCGCCTGCAACAGCATTCTGCTATCCACCCTCAGTTAACTTCTCTCCTCTCCTCTTTTCATGATGCCAGGGCCATGACAAAAACATTCTGTATGTTTGTTTTCTTTAGTGCCAATGCCTAAGGTGTACCTATGAAAGCTAGACCTCATCTTGGACAAGGCATTGCCACTGGCCGGCATCAATCAGTGAGAGAAGGAGCAGTGGTCAGAATAGCTTACCTTCGATCTTGGTGATGAAGCCAAGATGCAGAAAGAGCTAGCGGCCTCACAAATCAAGCTGGAGAGTCCTTTGACTGGAGAACAAGAACTTTTCTGTGCCACAAAATAGCACATTATCTTCGGGTTGTCTCCTCATCCCCACACACCTCAGAGCAGAGGCTGTTCAATTAACTATAGAGCCAGATGCAACATTTGCGCCTCCTAAGGGGCACTGTGTGCCCACTAAAAAAGTTTGAACAGAAGAGTCATGGGGTAAAACTAAGCAGCAGGGAAAACACAGAGAGTGTTGGAAGGGTGCACAGTATTTGTATTTTATTTGGATTTATGAAGCGATTTACACCAAAGCGCTGTACATCGTGTCGAAAACGACACAATAATTGAGCGTTAACAGAAACAGACTGCCATATTACCCAGAGTGGGCTAGGTGAGACCTCGGAGAGTCATGAAATAAAGAATAGACTGAAATGGAACAAAGGGAAAGAGGGAGAGCATTCCAGTACAGGGGAGCCAGCAAAGAGAAAGACCGAAAACGCGACTGCGCACAGAGAGGGCAGGGAACAGCAATGACAGATTGAGAACAAGAACGAAGCAAACGAGTAATTTGGAGCAAGAACCAGAGGAAGAATAACCCATAATTTGTACTGCAGCTTTCCATGCCTTACTCCTCAGCACCCACAAATATCACGGCCAGCCCTGTTCCGAAAGTACTTTCTGCTGCATCTTTGGCCGTCATCCCTACAATCCCCCCTTCTCTTCTCAACACCCTGCCCACCCGACAATGTACGTGGTCTTATATAAGTATGTATAAGAATTGACCTAACGACAATTGATCGCGGGAGAATTCATCGCGGTAGAATTGATCTAATTTAAAAGGTCAATTAGGACATATATGCGGGGGTAACCGCCCACAACCTCTCACCCAATCAAAAATCCTCTACAACCCCCGCCCCACCAAATCCCCTTATTTATTTAATATCCCAAACTCACCCTACACATATATAAGAGAACTAAAATAAAGGTAAAGGTCAATTGTGAGAAGGTCAATTAGGACCACTATTATTAGGTCAATTAGGACAAAGGGTCAATTTGAAAAGGTCAATTTGGGTAATATCTTATATAACACCCTTCTTTTAATAATATTGGCTCACAGTGCATGGCTCGGTAAGAAAAGCATTCACACATTAAGGCAAATGCGGAAAGCCTATGGTGTTGATGGGTACAGGTCAGAAGTACTAGCTAAGTGGTGTGTTTTTAAAGGTTTTTAAGGTTGTTAAATTCACATCTAGGTTGTTTGCGTGTGCTTATGTGGAAGGATATGTTTGCTTCTAGTGTTTCTTTTCACTGTTTAGTCATTTTTCATGGTTCTTTTTATGGTTCTGCGAGGGGTGGTGTGTCTGTAAATATTGTGAAAGCTATGGATTGGTGGTCTCCCCAGGGAGACAGTGATTATATGTTGTTGCATTAATTGCTCCCAGAGAGTCACTGGCTGTGTGAGTGGTTTCCTTCACTATTTGTTTTGAGGTGTAATGGGACAGGATTTTCTACAATTGACTTTGAGATAGGGTTTGTCTTCTTAAGCCAAAGTTCAATGCTCCAAGTATAGTTAGAAGTTGGAAATGTACAGACAGGTTGGCGGTGGCATCAGTGAGTTTGTCTGAAACCACCAGGACACCTCTCCCCTTGACGGTATTGACAATGTCAAAGACTCCAGTGGGGTAAACTGCAAAGCTGTGGCATCACATGCACACACCATCCATAGGAGTAGTGTTGTGGGGTCAAAGTCAAGCCCCATATGCTCTTCCTGGAAGCCCTAGTGGCTTTTCAAGTGGACAAGTGGCCATCTTATTTCAGATCGCACAGGTAGTTGAACCCCACCAATGGCACATTATGTGTTTTTAAATCTCTGCAGCTCGTTGATCAGCTTGGAGGATTCGTTAAGCAGTAGAAACACCTGGGTGCACCTTTGCAAGTCAGGTAAGACAACATTGGACAGGGCGCTTCTGAATATGTCAAGATATTGGACACACTGACAGCTCAGGACAACAAACGAAAATTAAATTTATCAGAGCATTGGTGTTAAAGGTAGAGGGCACAAGGGATTATACGGTATTATACAGTAGAAAAAGTCTATTTAGTTCGAGACAAATATGCATAAAAGCACATTGGAAAAGAAGTGCAACCAAGTCCATCAGGTACATGCACAATGTGAAAGCTGGAAGATGACTTTTGAAACAGAATTGAGCTTGCATGCTGTAAATGGGCACCATTAGAGAATTGATAAAGGAACTAGAAGAGTATTACAGATTAGAACTATAATCAATTCAAGTCATACAATGCAGTAAATTAGAATTCATTCATTAAAAAGCATGTGGAACAAATGTAGCAGTTCTCAGTATCTACAGGCAGTGCCCCAGGTAAGATTTTGAAGCAGGATTATTTTACTCCCTGTTTTTTTTAAATTGGGAGTAAAAAAGTCCAATTCCCAAAGGGGTATTTCATAAGCCAGTAAAACTGTTTTAACTGGAAAACGGAAATGTTTTTATAATCATAATTTCCATGCAGCTAGTTATTCATACATATTAAAAAGGATACATGTTTATTTCTTCCAATCAAGCAGTAATAATAGGAATCTATGTGATCACTGCCCCGCCCATAATGTCGACAATTAAATTGCTGATCACATAGATCACTGTGCCCTACATCCTCTGCAACCGCCTCCCTCTACCCAATTACCTTTTCGGCAGCACACCATGAAGTGTGCCGCTGTCTCTCGTCTGACGTAGGTTTGAACTGGTGTTGCAGGGTCCTTTTTTTCTTTTGTTATGTTTTGTACATTTTTTTCTTAATTGCAACCCTCGAAACCTCTGACCCCCACTGTAAACCCTGCTCCCATTAGTCAGTGTAGTGGGGGGGTCAGCATTTCACTACTAAGCTAAGGCGCAGTAATAAAAGGATTGCAATTTTCGGGGCAATATTTTGGTAATATTCCTTATTATAGTGTTTCTCCCTGTAGTACTATGTGCACTACTGGTCCAAACATTTTGATGAGCTGTGTGGGTAAAAGCCGAGCACAAGGCTCTACATCCCTGCTTACTATTTTATGTTTGGACTATTTTTACTCCCTGTTTTTATTTTTGGGGATTATTTGCCTATTTTTAGGGAGTAAAAGTGGCTGGTACACCACTTTTCTGGTGGGGTGGCTGGAGGGGCTATTTATGACAGTAAAAAGGCACAGCAACAGCAACTACTAAACAACCCTGCGGCAGGGTGAAGGGAGTCTGTAATAGCACACAGGGTTCACTCAAAGCTAGGCGGCCTGGAGAGTTAGAGGATCTAGCAGGACAAGGCACTATGTGTTGGGGAAGACAGAGACACTAAAGTGCCTTTGCTTTGTTAGTAGCATACACTTGCAGGTGACACATCAGTCCAGACAAAATAATGTCAATTTCAGGGCGCACTGATTTTATAATTTCACTTAAGCTTGAAGCTTGTAGGCAATGTCTTGGAAAAAAAAATCTTGTTGGTTAGAAGAACCGCCATGTGTAAGGTGTGTCTTCAAGCTGGTGTTTTGAGGTCTGCTAATGCAGTGCTGTTCCTTTTTAAGGAACTAAATATCAGCTACTTTGTATTATAAGCATAGTATTTGAGGAGCATAGAGGTTTTACTTGTGGAATAAGTCTTACCAGCACCCCTGAAAAGATTCTTGCCGGTGGTTAGTTGGCTGCCTACACTTTGAAAATATTTTGGTCATATTTACAATGCTCTAATAGGTCTTCAAACTGTGGGGCTGGCCCTCCTAGGGTGGCACGAAGGATGGCCAGAGGGGGTGTGAGGCTCTACTAAAAGGGAGCACAGTGTCTGCTTTCAATAGAAAATAAAGGCAAATATGCTACCTGGGGTGCCCCGCAGACACTATTTTTAATCATGGGGGGGCTCGACAACAATATTTTCTACTCAAAAGGGGGAGGGGCAGTGACTCACCATAAACAAGTTTGAATACCACCTCTTTAGGTACTTGGTGAATGTTTACCACTAGTTATCTGTGCATTTATTATCTTCAGTTTATTGAGGAAAAGTGGGGGCCTCATTACGAGTTTGGCGGAGCAGTAAAACATTTGAGGTCATTCAGTTATCGTCGCTTTTTTTGCAGTAACTGAATTACCACTGTTTTTAGCGCACTGCGGGATTCTGAGTTTGGAGGAAAAGTGGAGGATTCATCTGCAGTAAAAAGCTGGTGGTAACTCCTCCCCCCCTGTCCTCCAAAAATCAATGGATTTACTGCAGCGGAATTACCTCTTTCAGTAAATCCTCCAAAAATCCATGGAGTCCTTGGACTCCAGAAATGAGGAATTAGACCACCCTTCCACCACTTGTAATACCCTAGTAAGCCCATGGGGGGAGCGGCGGAAAAAGTAACCAATTGTGGTGGTAATGTGGCAGATTCCAAGCATACCAAAGCATATCAAAAACACATTACTGTACATAAACAATGTACGTAAAATGCACAGAATATAAAATGTCCACCTCTGAAGTCATAGCCAAATCCCACTCAGTGCACAGGGACCATTGAAATTGCGAGTGAACCTAGATCACAAAAAATGACCTAAAGACAGAAACAAAACAACAAGCATGCCAAAAGACAATAAAGATTGACTTGCATTTCAGTGCACCATTTTCAACCTGTATCTCTCTGAGCAAAGCATATAATTCTTTTGTAAGTTCACTGCCCTGGATTGTGACCCACACATTTTTTAATGCTTTTCTAAATGTGCAAAAGTTTGTTCTTCATTGAATATAAATGCATAAATAAAAATACATTTTAAAAAAGAATTGTGACCCATAGTGATTTCAGCTGCAACAAAGTTCATTCATCATCCTCCTGAGGAAGGAAGTCACTGATCTCACAGAGATATCTAAAGCTACAACAAAGCAAAGTGAAAGGGAATGTTAGTGTTAAAACCGTGCACAATATTTAATTTCTCGTATTAAACAGTCCTGGGAGGATAGCTCAGCGGCAACGTGCTCACCTTGGAAACAAGACGACGTGAAGCAACACAGGTTCGATTCCTGGGTCCGCGCTTAGAAACCTCTGGGCATTTTAAGCGTGTTATAAATACGCAACTACGACATATTCCTGTAACAGCGCCTAGATGCCCATGGGCTGTGTGAACGCTTTCAAAATGCAAATAAATAGATACACAGATATACAACCGCAGCACTTTCAGAACACTCCACAGCACTTACTCACCCTGGTGATTAATTCTCCACTTCTCGGGATGCACGTTCCATAGTGTGTGCAGTGGCAGCCACCGCCAATGAGTCCAGAGGAGCAGAGGAGCAGATAGGCTCATTTAAGCAGACCTTAACATGTGCCCTTTACCAAAGTGCCTCAATTTAGGCAAAACAAACATAACACCTAATAAGACACAGCAAATAAGTGCAGATTCAATACATGCAATGCCCAGGGATCCAGAGGAAGCAGCCGCCCACAACTCACATAGTGCGGCTCTCCCTTAGTGTGGCATGGCTGTAGAACAAGGCATGTTCACTCTGTTGCTAACTCCTGCTGTTGACGCTCAATCCCTGCTCCTTTGCAGTTGTAGGGGAATATGCAGCTATTCCACACAGTTAGAACCGTAGAGTGCTCCACATACTCCCCAGACCCTGGGCCACCCTCTTCCTACAACATCCGAGCCTAGTGGAGACTAAGAGGAGAATGCAATCATCTAATGAGAACAACAAAAAACAGCAGCAAGGTCATAATTCAGGAAAATCAGGAGTACTGTCAACCGGGCTCCTCGGGCTCACAGTCCGGAAGAACAAAAAGAAAAACATGAGGATTCTGGATAAGGTCTGGGGATTTATATCCAGGATGAGAGGGGGAGTGGAGAGGGATGGTAAAATAAAGGGAAATATTTGAGAATGGGTTCTGTGGGTAGGCGGATTGCCTTTACATATGAGTACAGGGAGAGGAACAGGCAGGTCATGGGAATACTTGAAGCTGCTGTAAGTGTAAAATGCAAATGATGTTCTCAGAAAAAGAACTTTTTCATCTTGCTCCTTTTACACCTTCTCTTTTACTTTGCTTTACTGTAACTCTCCTTTCCACACCTGTCCCTTTTAATTATTTTTACATTTCTATCCCTTTGTTCTTCCCTTGCCTCACCACACCTTTTTGGATTCCAGTCACTTCCATTATTATCATCATTTGGACTGGGAAATGGGTAGTGGCACGGGGACTTGTCACTTGGATGAACACTAAAAATCGTTATTTAAGATTCCCACGAACTATAAGTCACGAGGAAGTGAATGTCCTAGATCTAATAATACATTGGGCCTCATTACAAGTGCTCCGGTCCGGAATTAACGCAGCCGGTATAACCATACCGGCACCGTTTCCGCGTCCGCCTAATCATGACCTGCGAACCCGGAAATAGCACCACCTCCAACCGCCACCGCAGAGTTAAAGCTCCCATAAACTCCGCCTGCACGGAAACTCCTCCGTTGCCGCCAATACGAAACACCACGAGCATCACAACTAGCGCGGACATGGAAACACCGACAACAAAATGGCGGTAAAACTGTGATCACGGTGGCGGTACCGCCGCCACAGCGAACATGACGTTAAACTGTGCCTGGTGTCCTGAATCAGGCCACAGGTGCACCAAATCAGCCCAGCTGGACCCAGCAGGCCACTGGGTGCGTACAAAAGGGCCACACCCAGCCCAACTCAAAACAGAACCATGCAGACAGCAGCCCTAGTAGCATTGGGACTGGGCCTACTCAACCAACAGGCAGCATTGCACATGATAGCAGTAATGTTGCAGAGGAGGAGGCGGAGGCGTAGGAGGTGCAGGCGGCAACCAGCTAACCCTGTATCCATGGCAAACCCCATTGTCCAGCCGGCAGCACCCCGCAGGCAGCCAGCAATACCACGCATCAGGGCCTCACCCTGGAACCTCACCGCAGGACAGATCCACACATTATACCGGCTGGACCGTCCAACAATCCTGTACATCACTGGCCTGATAGAGGACGACATCAGCAGCCACATAGACACCCCCACCGCCATCCCCCCCTCCTGAAGGTCGTGTCTGTACTGCGCTTTCTTGGCACCGGTACCTATCAACACACAGTCGGTGTGCTGCACAGTTTATCACAACCCTGTTTCTCAATAATCCTGGTTCAGGTACTGGATGCCCTGTTGCGCCATGTGTCTGAACAGATTGCCCTACCCCGTACCCTCCCCCAGGTGATTGCCACCAAGTTGGCCTTCCATGCCATAGCAGGCATGCCAAATTGCATAGGTGCAGTCGACTGCACCCACATTGAGCTGACAGTACCACGTGCAATTGAAATGGTGTTCCGCAATAGGACAGTACCACTCACTGAATGTACAGATGGTATGTGATGCGACGCAAGTGATTACACATTGCTGCGCACGTTTCCCGGGCTCAACCCATGACTCAATGGTACTGCGGAATTCAACATTGCCACGGTACATGGAATGCTATTCTGGACAAAGCACATGGCTATTGGGTGAGCACAGCTGCCAATGCTCCGGACCTGTGTAAGTGGGGTGTGTGTGTGTGACCAGGGCAATGAGCTACTTGAGTGGGCTGCTGCGACTGCACATGCATCACCCCCCGCCCATCCACTGAATAGACAGCAGAACCCAAACTTCACAAAGCAACACATGACAGGTAGCCACAGTGTGGCCGTACACACCCTGCCACCTGACACACACAGCCTGAACTCCCGCTGGCACACACACCTGGAGCCACAGCAAACCCCCCCGCCCCATAATATGCAACACAGCACTCACAATGCACATGATGGCTGTACATGAGACGTCCTGCATCTACTATATCATCACTATGGAGTGACCCTGCCATGTGTGCACATCACTGCACAATGCCATACTCACAAGCCACATGCACACCAATGCATTGGTCAATGTCCAGCTGCCAACTCCCACTATAATGGCCATAGAAGATTAACACCCATCTGTGAAAACACTGCATGATACATACGCATGAATGACCAATGACACAAGATTTCACTGTATCTGTTGAAGACATGATACTACCAACACTGACATGTCTCCCACATCTACATCCCATGTAGGAGATTCCAGATATGCACTCACGCCATGGCTGATGACGCCTGTACGGAGGCCAAGGAACAGGCATGAGGATGCGTACAACAGGGCACATGTCCGCACACGTGGCATGATTGAGAGGACATTTGGACTACTGAAGGCCTGGTTCCGCTGTTTAAGCAGATCTGGCGGATCACTGCTGTACAGCCCAGTGAAGACGGGTAAAATGACGCTCGTTTGTGCCATGCTGCACAATCTGTGCCTGCGCAGGAACATTCCAATGCCCCCAGACGGAGATGATGAAGATGGGGATGGTGACAGAGATGGGGACGGGGATGGGGATGGGATGGCAAAACCACCTCCTGGGGGTCCACTAGATGGACGATGAGCACGGGATGCACTGATTCGCATTTACTTTTGAGAGACAGCACATCCACAGCATTTCAGGGATATGGTGATGCCACTAAATGAATAAAGGGTATTTCCGTGACCAAATTGTAATTGTCCCTACGGGTCGGCAATGTGTTTTCGGGCATGGATCTGTCGTTCGTAGAAAAATTTCATATGGACCTTACCCGACTTTTCGTCCACTAAACAAACGATAAATCAGGGTGCTGTGCGCCGACATTAGGTTATAATCCTATCACTTGCCCCATCGCCCTGGCTGACCTGCTTTTGTGCCACTAAATCATACCCCCCGCCCCTGAGCTTGACATCAACAAAGCATTCCTATTCCCCGCCTCTCTCCGTGACGTTACTGGGCTGCGTAGCCAAACGCGCCCAGTCGACTTCTACGCGACTTCACACAGAACCCGTAAAACAACACAGATCATCCCACAACACAGCGCGCCACAATTTGGAATATGAAACTGTGGTTTAAAAGCAAACAGCAAGATTGTACAACTGGTAAAGTACATTTATTTGACGTCAAATGTTTAGAGAATATTCAGCGATTCGCATTTGTCTTTACTCTCGATCTGCAAAAGTTCATCTTGAGTCACGCGCTGTTCCTTTGCGGTACACAGGGTGTTGTTTTACGATAAAAGAAGCACTGTGGTCGCACTGATAATCGCAAGGCTGTTCCAACAATGAGGCAAAACACCACCGTAATGATTGGGATGCTGCTTCTAGCCGCTAGTACCGCATAAGGGCATATTGGTCCTTGCCGATCGTCCCATAAAATGGTCAGAGTGATGAAGTTGTTGACATGGAGCTGCACCTGGCAGCTGAAGAACCCGTCGGCCGGGGTCTGGAAATGATGGCATTGGCAGAATGGAAGGATGTACCTGTATTAAAAACATAAATTAGTCTCTCCAGCCGATCTTCATTAAAATTATTCATTTTATTTATTGGGCCTGAAACAATTTGCTAGCGAGGAGAGTGCAACGGAGTATGTTACGTTATTCTCACTAACCAACCCCCTCTCATCTGCCTTTTTCAGAGCCGCCTGGGCGCCAGGGGAGCACTTCGGCGTTGATAGTGGGCGGTACAAAATGCCACATTGAACGAACAAGTACAACTTAACCGCCCTTTAACGCTACGCTATTGTTAATATATTCCGGTATAAAATCTTCTAAAGGGTTACTTACATTAGATTTGCATTTTCCATTGTCTAGGCGTAATGCAGTCCCTAAATACCACTCCGTCTGTGCCAACGATCTTTCTTATAGTGAACAAACATGAAAATCGGTCTCGTTTCTGAAATTTCATCCTTATCATCTCTTACGTTATTGTACCCCTCCTTCAAAAGAAGTCTTTAGGCACGGTGCCTGTCTGTCAAGGTCAAAAAACAATAGAACCTTATACTGTGAGTTATGGGCTACTCCGGCCCGCGAGCAATAAATCGAAGCAGCTGACCTTCACTGTGTAAGTGCATACATTCTTACTTTGCAACATTCTGTGTAAAGCCATCCCTGAGAACTTGAATTTTACACTCCATCTTTGTATATTGTCCGCGTGCTTTGCAGCCCTAGAGAACCATAAATATGGAGATAATTGTCTATTTATGTAAAAGTGTGATTTATCGTTTGTTTAGTGGACGAAAGGTCGGGTAGGGTCCATAGCAAATTTTACTACAATGGACCGATTAATGTTTAAAAACACATGGCCGACCGACCCGTAGGGGCAATAAAAATTTAGGACCGGAAATACCATTTAATTGTACTGCATATGAAATGACAGATGTCCACTCATTATGGTATTTTTCAAAGGTGTTGTATTTTCGATAAACCAGGTAAGAAAGTTCATTGGGTAGGTAAACTGTACACCCGTGCCCATCCACCACACAAACGTACACACCACCAACCAGGCCCCAAACAACTAACCCCATTATGGACCTGGCCCCACCACCCAAACGTACCCACCCTCCTACACCCATGGTGTCCCTAAATGTCATGTTGACTGGCATCCCCACATGCCACTATTTGCGGGGGCACTTATGCGGTGCCGTGCCCTTGCTGGCAGCTCCAGTCACCCGACTAGAACGCCTCCGTGTCCTGGCAGTGGCTAAGCTGGATGGGGTGGTGCTGGCTGAGGTGACTGTCGGTGTGACTGTGGGCAAGCGCCCTTGAAACGCCTGCTGGGCTACCAACATTGACTGAGCAATGCTGGATTGCACACTGCTCCCTTCCCTGACATGGCGTGCCAGGGTGACAATGGTGGCCGCAAATTGTCCAATCGACCTGGAGAGCCGCCACACCGATGTAGCATTGCTCTCACACTGCAGCCTGGCCTCCTCCAGCTGACTTTCCACCAGCTGCGCCAGGGTGGCCTGTTGTTGCTCAAAGTGCTGCAAGCGTGTACTGAGCTCAGCCATGGAGGGAGTTGGGGAGCGCATGGGGCTGTGCAGTTCTTGAGGGCTGAACTGTAGGCCATGGATGGGTGACACTTCATTCATGTTGTCCCCCTCGCCCTGTTGTACTGATTCAGCCTGCATGGCCCAGGCACTTCCATCACTTGATGCAGCCTCCTCAGCTGTGCAGATGGGCTGCGAATCATCATCCGGGGCTAGGGTGGGTGCCTGCATGGGGATGGTGGCGTATGCTGGTGTGCCTGATGTAGCCGGTGTGGCTGATGTAGCCGGTGTGCCTGATGTAGCCGGTGTGGCTGATGTAGCTGGTGTGGCTGATGTAGCCGGTGTGGCTGATGTAGCCGGTGTGCCTGATGCAGCCGGTGCTTGTGTGCTGGAGCAGCTAGCATCATCCTCCTGGGCAGAAGTGCTGAGTTGGGCATGTCAGGTGGCCGCTGCGTTGCCTCTTGGCCATCGCTGTCACTTGTCTCGACTGTGGGGATACAGAGGGCATGCTGTTAGTTGTGTGATGTTACTAGATGTGTCCATCACATGCATCCAACATGATAATCCATTACCACTTGCATGTACACACTTGTGACTATTGATGCACTCAGGTGTGTGTGTCTGCTTCCAGTCAGGCATGCACTGTGTGCATTTCCAGGGTTCATCCTTTGGGGATGTGTTACTTGTCATCTGGCCAGTCAGTGGGTCCATTGGGTCACTCCTGCCCTGTTGGGAGGGGGGCATTGTGAGTGGGTCCATTGGGTCACTCCTGCCCTGTTGGGGGGGGGGGCATTGTGAGTGGGTCCATTGGGTCACTCCTGTCCTGTTGGGGGGGCATTGTGAGTGGGTCCATTGGGTCACTCCTGCCCTGTTGGGGGGGGGGCATTGTGAGTGGGTACATTGGGTACATTGGGTCACTCCCATGGTATTGTCTCAGCGACTTTAATTGCCCAGTTGATCTCCTTAATATATTGATCCTCCGCCATAATTGTAAAGCCTGTGTCACAATCAGTAGAAATGGGCTCTGCACAGAATGGGTCACATTGGATCTGGGTGTTAGTTAGGCAGGGGTATGTAATGGCCCGATTCTGTTTTCTTTATATATCAGTAGACTTATGCCAACACTCGTAGCTTGCCAAGCTGATGTTCCTCATTTTGGAAATTTGTCTGTCCCCATTCTTGCCTATATGGAAATGGCGAATACGACGTGTGCACTACAAAGGCTAATAGATGCTTACTCTGAATGCATGAGTAGTCTGAAACTAGAAGTCAATTTGACCAAATCGGCTGTGATGATTTAATACCCCTCCTTTTTTTCAGGCGGGCTGGATCCTCTCCTTCATTTTTGTAAATGGGATCAAATTAAATTTTGTTCACTCATTTGATTATTTAGGCAAGACTTTGACTACCTTGTGACTCTGTAAAAACCACTGTACAAAACAAGCAAATTGCATGGCACAGTCCATTGGTGGCATGCATCGGTTTGCTAAATCCTATAGATCTTCGCCAGTTGAGATCATGTTAAAAATGTACCGTGCCAAAGCTATTTCTACTGCCAAATATGGTATGGGCCTATGGGAATTTGGTAACCTGGTGCAGCTACAAGTTTACAAAAATAAGTTCCTGAAGCAACTGTTGGGCTTCGCACTGTCGGCTTCCAATTTTGCCGTTCACCAGGAATTAGCGCTTAAATATTTGGAGCATGAGTTCAAATTGGAGCCTTTTTGTTTATGGCTACGTATATGGGGAAGTCCCAAAGCTGCTCTTTTTCAACAAATTATTTCTTGTTCGCTGAACTCGGAGAAAAATATTTTTGCCATTCCTTGGTTTGCCCATGTGAAGAAGATGGAAAACATGATTAATTGGGGTTCTTTGCTTACTAATCCTGTCTTACTAAAGAAGAGCGAGGTAAAAGTATACCCAAATAGACTTTGAGCAAGACTGAGTGCTGACTTTGAAAAAAAGGAAAAAAGCCCATGAGCTGGATTCAAACCTCTCTGCCAGTGCTCCATCTTTTCTTTTACATTTCTTTTTCTCAACAACAACAAAAAAGAAACTACTTAAGAAGCCTGTAGGCTGTGCTTTTTTTGTCTTTTTAGAGAAGGGATCAGCCCTGTCAGAATCCAATCATCCGTTAAATTGCAGAGTAGACAGGGCTATAAAGAAATTGGATCAGAATGGTAAGCTGGTTTTGAACATTTCTGCAATGCTCGACAATCTTTTATTATTTTATTGATGAAAACTGTTGTGACCTACAATTAAAAAACAATCTTTAAAAGTAGCAGTCCATTACAGGGAAGCGCTAAAGGGAATCAGTCAAAGGAGCTGGAGTCAAACCTGTTTGTCAGTGCTCAGAGTTTATTTTCTTCATAAGGCAAGGCACCATGTCATGTATGATCGGTGGGTGGCATGTGTGATCTCAAGGCCGGGTAGCCTTTCAGTGCTGCATTTCTGGCCATCTATTCTAATACCGACTCAGATACCCCAATGATATGGGATTATGTGTTCACCTCCATTAAGAACATGGTGCTGAATTGAGATTGTCTGGTCTCTGGCTTTTGCAATAGGTGGATTTGCACCTTTCAGAAGAGAGACTTTCTTACCAGGTTGCCAAGGTCAACTGCCCCTGATTATTTTGGTGCCATGCCTTGATTGCTTTTTGATGAAAAGCAATTAAGCTCTCTTATTCAGTGTCAATTCCCACCTCCTGATGTAGGGACAGATTTTGGTTGAAAGGTTGAAATGCCCTAACGCTGGTACTAACCACTGCGGTGGTGATCAGCCCATTGACAGCCTTTTTTATGTAAATTAGGGATCGATCAGAATTATTTCAGTTGAGTAATTTGGACAAAGAATCAGTGATAGGTGGGTCATTGGGCCACACATGTTTGATTTTGGCAGAAGTCTCTTGGTTCCCAGAAGTATCCTGGGGTAAGATGGCCTACCTATAGACCCCCAGACCTCCCCACAGGCCTGGTCTAGAAGCTGTGAATAGTAATGCATAAATAGGCTCTAGTGGGTACCACAATCATGTTGAGTGGTGTATGGTGATGTACATGTCCTCTGACCTTTTGCAACGGTATTTTGTCTTAACATTTGGACGCTGGCACTGCAGTTGTGAATTGTACCATTCTTAGACTTGGGCTTAGGCCTCACTTAGGACTCTGTTGGCTCTCTCATATTATTTGGTAGCTCCCATCCTGCTTCTGTACTATTGGTTATCAACAGTTGCTGTACGTGATTGCAGATAGTCATGTGCTGCGGGAAACTAAACCTGCTGAATTTGCGGTTCGCCCTGCTACGAGCTGTGTCATCACCAAATGCTTACCTCTACGGTGGGGTTACATTTTTAGCCAGTGGTTTTGTTGGGATTACTGACCCCTTGGGAAGTGGAAAGGTGGGACTTAAGACAATAAAATAATGAATGGACCCATTTAGCTAATGCTCTCGTACTCCACTGGCTCTGTGTGTGCACTTGGGACACCCTTTTTCATTTGATCCCCGCCCCCCATTCTTGTTTCTTGCCTGTTGTGGATATGGCATCTCACACATTGGGCAGTGTTTGTATTGCCTTCTTTGCTTCAATTAGTCCTTGGCATCCTTCAAGTTCTCAACATTGGTCTGAGGTTGCCAGGTCCCTGAATTATGGGACAGTATTTGGAGATCGACACCACCTGCTCTTCTAAGAACAGATATTCTTGTCATCAAGTCTGGTCCTCACCACTTCTCCGGCTGCTATTTTCTATGGAGGACGGTCCACTCACCAGTGGCTTGGATGGGACATCTTGCAGACTTTGCCCCTGTCTTGAGCTACAGCCTAAATGTTCCTCTTCACTGTCTTCATTTTGATAGTGCTTTCACCCACGGGGATCCCCAGAGTTCTATGCCTGAAATGGGATGCCTTTGCATACTGGGTCATAGGCCTTGGTATCCGAGAAGTGGAGTTAGATGATGGTTCAATCTGTGATCTTTGCTATGCTTCAAAAGCAAGGAATGGACAAGGTAAAGGGATGTAGAGGTAATGATCTGATTACTTACGGTAATCTCAATCTCCATTGCTCCTCATCCTACTCCTCTTCATCACAGTATTTTCATCTTCCTCCCCTGCTACTGTGAGCTGATCTTCCTGGATCCTTTGGTATAACAGGAGGATCCTGGGTAGGGCCCAGGACTTTATACCCCATATTAGAGGGTCAGGGATATAAAAAAAAGAAACATTTTTGGGAATGAGTTCTGTTGGTAGGCAGAGCGCCTTCACAACTGGTCTCAAGGAAGCGTGGGTCCTCCCGCTTCTAAAAAAGCCATCCCTTGACCCACTGGTCCCAAGGAATTACAGGCCTATCACCACTGTCCCCTTTCTTCTAAACATTTTGGACAAAGCAGCCTACCTGCAAGTCCAAAAATTCCTTGAAGACAACCACCGTCTTGGCCTATGGCAGTCCGGGTTCCGGCCACGACACGGCACCGAAACGGCACTGCTTGATCTAAAAAATCAAATGGATGACCTCAGAGATGCAGGCAAACCTGCGCTCCTCCTTCTCTTAGACTTCTCCGCTGCCTTTGATCTGGTGGATCACAAGACCCTATGCCATCATCTCTCCTCAGCAGCCAACTTCTCCCCGAGGGCCAGTGCATGGATAACTTTGCTCCTGCAAGAAAGAGTGATGACGGTTTTCTCCGAATCCTCATCTGCCAACCCTAGTCTCATTAAATGCTGGGTCCCACACGGCTCTTGCATAGCTCCCACCCTTTACAACCTCTTCACAAGGCCGCTGTTCAAAATCCTAGACGCCCTGGGCATCTCATGCACTAATTATGCAGATGACAATCAGGTGCTCATCCCCCTCTCGGGTGACTATCTCTCGGATCTGAACACCCTCAAGTCCATTTACTCAACAATCCAATCTTGGATGGCAGAGAACTGGTTATGTCTCAACAGTGAGAAAACCAAACTTCTGCTAATTGGTTCCCCTTCCACCTTGGGTAAACTGGACAAACAATACTGCTCTTTCACCGTTGATAACATCCCTATCGCTGTCTCACAAGTCATCAAGACACTGGGCGTTTATCTTGAACCCAACCTGACCATGGTATAGACAGGTTAATGCCATTGCTTCCTCCTCATCCTATCACTCCAAACTCCTTAATGCAGCCAGACCCTTCCTCTCCCAACAGAACTGCCTCACCATTGCTAGGGCTATCATTGGGTCTGGATTGGACTACTGTAATGCACTCTTTGTAGGGACCTCCCACAAGAATCTGGCCAAACTTCAACTAGCCCAGAACAACGCCTTGAGGGCCGCAACGGGCATCTCACGAAGAGACCACATCTCAGAGGTCTGGAGGCAGGTCCATTGGTTACCCGTCAGGGAAAGGATTGTCTTCAAAGTCCTTGCCTTGACACACAAATGTCTCCACGGCCTGACTCCCCCCTATCTAGCTCAAAGGATTATCTGACACACGCCATCTAGGCCCTCCAGGGCTGCCTACATCAACAGAATCACCATTCCTCGTACCCGCAGAATGCGTGCGGGGGGTTCCAGCTTCCCAACTATGGCCGCCACCCTCTGGAACACTCTCTCATCCCAGATTAGGTTAATTGACTCTCATGCAGCCTTCAGGAAAGCCATTAAAACTTGGCTATTTGTTTGATTGTGTGAACAGGCTTATTATCTTCCTCTGTATGTATCTCTGTTTATTCAAATAAGCAACCGTCAACAACTGTATTTTGCAACGTAACAAATTGTACCAAGCACTACTCTGTGGGCTGCATTCTTGTAACCCTGAATCAAGCCTTCTTATGTTCCTCATAGTGACTCAATGCCTGCGGGCTGCAGCACGCTCTATAAATCAAAAAATAAAAATAAAAAGTATGACGAGGAAGAGTAGGACTAGGAATAATTAAGATTTCTGGTAAACTCATTAACCACACTCACATTCTTGTAAGTTGCAAATTCATCTCACTGCTGTCGGTACATGTTTACGCCTGTCAAAGACCTTTGCGTCAGAACGTGATGATAATAGTAGGGCCAAACAACTTTGTTTTGCGTTTCAGTAGAATGTAGAACACGTGCCCAAGGACCGCCTGCTCACGCATTTCATCTTTCAATTCATAGCTATCTGTTCTACATACCCCAACAATAGCAGAACTTCTGGAAAGCAAATATTTTACTATACACACACACCCCGTTACTGTGTTAAACTCGATACAGAGCCACCGGAAATTCTGATCCAACGTCCGGATTGGTACAGTGAAAATAAACCCCTTTGGCCATGTAAGAGTTTTAGGTTTAAGATGCCAGGGTGTGACCAGACCTTATTTTCTATCCGTCCATATAAAGGGTGAGTAAAGTAAGACACTGGGTCGAGTGTGTAGCCTTCTCAATCACCTACAATTGAGAAATACAATCTCTATTTCCATAGGAAACGTATATAACCGATACCGGGCACTTGCAATACTTCCTCCACTGGCAGTCTCTCTGTCAGAGTCCCCACCACCGCATTGTAGGCCAGGCCAACAATCACCCATTTCCAGCTCATGTAACCAGACCTGCCTGCAGAACAATCCATGCAGTCAGAGGTACCTGTCCTTTGCCCTGAAGGAGTTGTGCTTGTTATATTGCAACGCGCTCTGACACAAAGCAATCCAGCCATAAACAGTAATTTTTATTGGTCCTAGGGAGGAAGCCCGCTGCAGAAGGTGACTTGGGCCCGCCATGTTAAAGTAATCCATAGCTCTCAACTCACACGCTTTTGGCGGGTGTCACCCCCCTTGTAAACAGCTGACTCACCCGCCAAGGCTCCTTCATGCCCATTCGTTTCAATGGGCCTCTCACCAGCCAAAAGTAAAATCGGGTGTTTTCACCCGCCTTTGCAACATAAATGGTTGAGAGCTATAATAATAATAATAATAATTTGGCATTTATATAGCGCTACGAACCCTCAGGTATCTGAGCGCTGCTTATTATTACCCACGGTGTGTGGTGCTCATTTATCGACCTCGGAAGGATGAAACGCTGAGTTTGGCGCTGCCGGGATTCGGACCTGCGTTCGCAGGCTCTGCACGGATGTCAAAGCACGGATGTCAAAGCGAGCGCTCTACTCGCTGTGCCACTTGACCGGCTATGGTAATCTATCATTTCTCTGTGGAGAGTGGAAGAAAGTATCAAACTGTCATTGCTAAAAAGAAATACTAGCGCAAATTCAGTCCTCCCCACAAATCCACAATATAGGGGTACACAGCGGTGGACTGGCCTCTAGGGAACTCTGCAGATTGCCCCGTAGGCCTCTGCACCCTATGCCTCTTTTGTGTGGTAACCGATTTCATTTCTAAATGTACTCATAGTAAAAAGGTTGGGCCTGCAGAAAATGTGTAATACGGGACACTTTGAACATGATTTCCAGGGCCTCTTTTGGTTCCCCACTCGCAGTCCACCCCTGGGTTATACAAAAGACTGGGCACATACGTTTGGCAGAACATCAAATCACTCGTATTTCCTTATCAGCCGAATTTCCCAAACGTTTGAGTGACTGGGTAATCGAATTCAGGCAGCCGGATGTGCTCATATATAAAAGGACCTGCTTCCGGAGCTCGTCAGCAGTAACTGGAACTCTCTCAGGAGGGGAGGAGGGGAGATGCGTGATGACTGCTCCTGTTTTAGAAATGACGCATTTTACTTTAACAAGGGCTTTCAGCCGTTGCGCTAAGCCTAAGGGCTGAATTGAGAAAGTGCTCAACAGAATATAATTTTTTTTTTTTTACTTTTGGAAACATCGATAAAAGAAATGATCTGCATTACAGGGAAAGACAGGCTAGGCTGAACCTGCGAGGGCTTTCAGATTGCATTGAGAAAGATTTCTTTGTCTGCCAACCAAGCCGTCACCAACTCGCTTGAATATTTTACAGAGGAGTAGAGCGGAAAGGTGATTTGCCTGGAGTTTGCCATTCATGCAGGGGCGGCTTGAAGGAATGTGTGCGCATGCGCAGCCTGGTTTAGCGCAATAGTGAACACAGGCATGTGCAATTCTTTGATTATTCTTCGACAGGAAGGGAAAACATTGGGAAAGGGGGGCCCCGAGGGGAACGCGAAGCGTTTCCCCCCGGGGAGTTTTTGGCGCTGCACATGGCCAGCGAGTGGCCGTGGGGCAGAGCGCCTCCTGGGGGGGTATTTAAGGGCTCAGGGAAGGTTCGGGAGGCAGGCGACGGTTAGGACTTGATGATTGTATCAGTCCTGTCGCCCGCTCCCGAGCCTTCCCTGAAGCTAGCTGGGCCTTTGGTGCGGAATAGTGTAGGTGAGGAGGGTTAGTTAGTATTTTGGAGGTGGCGCAGGCAGTTAGGAGTTATTTAGAAGTTTAAAAAAAATAAAAAAAAACTTGGTTTGGCGAATTTCGCCCAGTGGGGAGTAGCGTAAATAAGCTACCCCCCCCTCCTTACCTGAGCTACCGTGGGAGTCCGTGCACGGTGGGGCGGGCGCCGGGTTTAGCAGAGCCCAGGCGGCCCTGTCTTGTGGGGAATATACGGCGCGGTGACAGCCTCCTGCCAGAGGGGGCAGGGCAGGCGCCTTAAAGGGGCCGTGCTGTTTTTGCTGGGCTGCCAGTAGTGCGGTGCAGCTGGTGGGCCACCAGGGGGCAGGGCGGGCGGTGCTATAGTGGGCTGTTACCTGCTTTGGAGGGTTTTTTGTTTTTAAAAAAAAAAAGGGTATAAGTTTAAGGGATTAGGTGATTATCAGCAGCAGTAGCAGGGGGCTCCTGGGTGGTGTGCATTTAGCAGGGGAAGAAGGAGAGGTAAGAGAGGGGTTTTTTTCTTTGGGAGAGGGGTATTTTTTAGGTGGGGGGCAAATTAAAAAAAAAAAAATTTGTTTAAAAAAAAAAAAAAAAAAAGAGACATTTCTATTTTGGGGTTATTTAACCCCTTCGTGTTATTAGGGTTATAGGGCATTTTCTGCTGGTTTTTTCCCTCGGATAGTAGTAATTTTCCACGGGTAGGTAACGGCTCGGGGGCATATTGAGCTAGTGAGCATCAGGGTGAAGTTAGTGCGCTCTCTGAGGAGTAGTGCATGATGGTGGGCCAAGGGGTTAGCAAGAAGGGGCTGGTTGATGATAGGGCTCTTAGGGAGGCCCTGGAAATCATCAGCAGGGCATTGAAGGCCCAGATGGAAGGGGCGGTGGGGGAGGTCACGGGTGAGGGGGAGATAAGGGGCGGTAGACCGCAGCGTAGAGCGGCAGCTGATTGGGCGCTTGCGGCAGTGTTGGCTTGCACCCCTACGGCGGGGAAGGGGGAGGTTTGGGAATCCAGGGGCAGGAAAATGAGGAGGGAGATAGACAGAAGGGCGGACGGGGGAGCAGGGATGTCGGGTGGGCAGCCAGGGAGGGAGGAAGGGAATAATAGCCCGAGGGAAGAGGGGAATGCTCAAGAGGGAGGGGTTCAAGGGAACGACAGGGGGGGCAGGGATGGGGCACAAAAGGGGGTGTCAGGGCAGAGAGGAAGAGGGGGTAAATACCTGCAGAAGAGTGCAGGGGGGAGAAGGAGGGAGAGGTCCCCTTCAATTGATGAGGGTAGGGTGGGGCGCGGAACGGCCCCCCCGGGTAGGAGGAGTGCGGGCGGAGGGCGCTGCGCAGCCCCCGCTGTTCAGGTGGAGGTTGAGGGTTTAAGTATGGCCCCTCCTCGGTCAACACAAGGAGAGCCTAGAGGGCACGGCACAGCCCCTAGCAATGAGGATTATAGGGTGGAGGTCGGAACGCCTCGCCCGAGAGAAGAGGACCAAGCAGGGGTTCCCACAACCCCGCCGAGAAGACGTCAAAGGAGTGGCGGGGCGGACGCCCCGGGCTCGCAAGGTGATCATCAAATCATCTCGGGCATGAGCTCGCATCCACAATGGTATTTAAGGGGTGATGATGTTGGTTGGGAGGAATATGTGGGGCAATGGGGAGTGGAAGATTATGGGGCGGAAAGGGAAAGGGGGGAGGAGAGAAGAAGCTTGAGGTGGGATATGGAAGGGGAAGTGCAGGGTGGACGGGGAGGAAGGGGTCAGGGAAACGATTGGCTGGGTGAGTGTGCTGCCATGTTTTGTCCCCGCAGTAGGAGCCCCCTAAGAAAGGAGAAGAGGAGCATCGGTGTGGACGCCAGACCACAGGCGGCAGGTGTGGAAAGAGGTGAGCGGGAAAGGGAATGGTCATCTGCATGGCAGAGAGGGGTCGCAAGAAGGGGGACAGGGGATGAAGGGTCCGGACTGCAAAGTGTAAGGAAGGAAGTGGGGGTGCAGGCCATTGGAGCCGCGGGGGTTGAGAAGAGCATTTTCTCAGTGGAGGTCCAAACGGACAAGGTGGTGGAGCCATTGGTGCTCGAAGTGCAAGCCGGAAAAGATAAGGAGTGTGAAGTGAAAAGAAAGGAGAAAGAATTGCCATACATGGGGATAACAAAACCATTGGGGGCGCACTTGATGGCAGCGACCAGGGAGAAGATTCAGGCGGGGGAATTTGTGGAGGTCTTTAAATTGCTCCATAGGGAAGTGAGAGCAAAGGAGGGGTCTAAGGAGGAAGAGAGGGAACTGGCTTCACGCCCAAGGGTCCCGGTGACTATTGAAAATTGGACGTCGGCGTTTAGCATTTATGCCAGTGTGTACTGTGAAAAATTCCCGGAGCGGTGCGTGGCCCTGCTTAAATATATGGACGTAATTAGGAAGGCTTTCACGAGTTTTGGGGGTTTTGCCTGGGTACGCTATGATGAGGAATTCAGAGAGAGAATGGCGGAGGACAGTCAGGCGGCCTGGGGGGAGATAGACATGGATCTGTGGCTGCAATGGATGGCTCCAACGAGGCCTGCCCCGACATTGCACACAGCAAGTGGGCTGCCTGTGCCTTACCGGCCCTTTCTTGGTCGCCCCGCCCATGAGGGGGCGGGGGAGGAGGCGGTGGACAGCCCTCGACAGCATGTTGGGCGTTCAATAAAGAAGGCTGCACGAGGTGGATGTGCAAATTTAAACACGAGTGCAGCAAGTGTGCGGGTCGGCATCCAGTTACAGATTGTTTTCAGGCAGGGGACAGTGGGACAGGGTGAGGAGCGGGGCAAGGAGGTGGGGGGGAAGGACCGCATGCCAGGTAAATTGGGGTGTGCTGGTAGTTCGGGCTCAGTTTAACGTAAAAGGAGGGGGGGCACAAGGTTTGATGAAAGGTTTTTGGGGGTGACTTAAAGGGGGTAGGAGAAGGGCGAGGAGGAAGAAGCGTAGGTAGGGGAAGGCCGCAGGGGGATGTAACTGTGGAAATTGTTAAGGGGCGGTGGCCGTCGTTTAGAGGGCATGGACGACGGTGGCGAAGCTCTCACGCTTGCCGCACGACAAGGTGAGTAAGCTTCAGGCTGCATGGACGGAGGTGCGGGAGCACCTCTGGTGCAGCTAGGGGAAGTGATGAGCTGGGTCTGCATGGACAGGGGTGCACTAGGGCCCCTGGTGCAGCTGGGGGAAAGAAGTGGAGCAACGAAGCAAGGTGCTGGAAGAGGAATTTATGTGGAATGGACTGCATGGACGGGGGCACAGTTTTGGCCCCTGGTGCAGCGGTGGAAAGGAGTAAGGAAGAAAAGGGGCCTGCATGGACGGGGGTGCACTAGGGCCCCTGGTGCAGGGGGAAACAGGTGGTAATGGACGCGAGGATCTTGAAAATGAGTGATAAGGAAGGGACTGCATGGATGGGGGTGCAGGTTTGGCCCCTGGTGCATTGGCGGGAGGTGCAATAAAGCAAAGGGCCTGCATGGACGGGGGTGCACGTGGGCCCCCGGTGCAGGGGGGGGCAACGCAGGGCCAATACTAATAAGGTGATGGAAGGTGGGGGGGCAAAGGGGAGCAGGGGGGTAATAGTTTAGAGGAAAGAGGGGGTCTAAGTGGGTTTAGGTGTATTGTATAAAGGTTAGGGAAAGGGGCGAAATATTGGGGGACGGTAGGAGAAGACCTGAGGTGTTTCCGGAGAAGGTTAAGGAGATGGCCAGAGAGGATACGGTACTGAGGAGGTGTTACTAGTGGTGTGGGAAAGGTTAGGAGGTTGGAACTCAGTCATTCAGGAGGGGTGCAGCATCTGAAAGTAGCAGGCTGGGCTATTAAGAGGAGTAGGTGAAAAGGTTGGGACGCTGGGAGTAAGGGAGATACAAAGGGTATGTCAGGGACCGGGGCAAACGGAATGTCTTTATAGAATTTTTTCAGTAGGTAGCAAGAGTGTTGCATTTATTGGAATGTTGTTGATCTGTAAGTGATTTTGTAATTTCTTTTTCAGATGCTGCTAGGAGGTCTGGTCAGATGTCAAAATCTGGTTTTTGGGACATTCTAGGGTTAAGTGGGCGGGGAAAGAAGTCGAGAAAAGGGTTGTTGGCAGGCAACTGGGGTGCAACTATAAAGATGTTGTGGTAAGATGTCGGGGTTTGGGGGGCTGGGCTGGGATTAGTTTCTTTCCTATGTTGGCTGGGGTGAGGGAAAGCTATGGGCCTACAGATGGGGGGGATTAGTTTCGCTGGGGAAAATGATCTGGTGAGGGATACGGGTGTGGCTCTTCTTAGGTTCTGGGCTGGGAGACTGGGTAAAAAGTTTTAGGTAGAAAAGTTTGGGGGGGTGGGGCAGAAAGAACTCCTCGGGGGAGGGTTTTTCTGGTGCCGGGGGCATGGCCCCTTTTGATGTGGGGGGAGGGAAGCACAATGGGGGAATGACACGGGAAAGGATGGGGTGGCGCTGTTTGCACAAGCAGGTCACCCCGGGGGAACAGGTATTGAGCCTGGAGGGGCATGGACCCTGGGAGAAAGTGGGACGCCTGGAAAAGGGGCAAGGAGACGGTAGGATCCAAGGGATCATTAGGGAGGAATTGGGTTATTTAATTATTTAATTGTTGGGGGAAAATGAAAATGTTTAATTTATTTAATTGGTGGTTAAAATATTTCTTTAGTTTGTTAGGCCATGGAGCCAGTTAAGCGTTTGATTGTAAGCTTTGGCCTGTCACATTAAAGCGACCTTTTCCACTTTTAAATGAGTCTGGGTTTTTGTGCAGTAAGCCAAAAGGGGGGGCCGGGGGGAACGCAAAGCGTTTCCCCCCGGGGAGTTTTTGGCGCTGCACATGGCCAGCGAGTGGCCGTGGGGCAAAGCGCCTCCTGGGGGGGGGGGTATTTAAGGGCTCAGGGAAGGTTCGGGAGGCAGGCGACGGTTAAGACTTGATGATTGTCCCGCCCTCCCACCCCGTTCATTTTCGTTTAGGGTAGTGTCTGGTTATGTAATAGGGGGGGGTCCATTGTTCATGGGATTATGCGGAGGGTTTTTTAGATGACATGGCGAGTTTATGAGTTTTGGGGTCTGTGAGGAGGGTAGGGTTTGGTAGTTTTGTGTGATAGGTCAGGGCATTGTGAAAGTGTGTGTAATATATGTTGCTGATGTGGCAGGTCAGGCTGGCTGCAGGTCATAGGAAGGGGGAGTTTGGTGTAGAGGGGAGTTTGAAGGGTGTTGAAGTGGGTCGGGGCGCCGGGGGCATGGCCCCTTTTGATGTGGGGGGAGGGAAGCAAAATGGGGGAAAGACACGGGAAAGGATGGGGTGGCGCTGTTTGCACAAGCAGGTCACCCCGGGGGAACAGGTATTGAGCCTGGAGGGGCATGGCCCCTGGGAGAAAGCGGGACGCCTGGAAAAGGGGCAAGGAGACGGTAGGATCCAAGGGATCATTAGGGAGGAATTGGGTTATTTAATTATTTAATTGTTGGGGGAAAATGAAAATGAAAATGTTTAATTTATTTAATTGGTGGTTAAAATATTTCTTTAGTTTGTTAGGCCATGGAGCCAGTTAAGCGTTTGATTGTAAGCTTTGGCCTGTCACATTAAAGCGACCTTTTACACTTTTAAATGAGTCTGGGTTTTTGTGCAGTAAGCCAAAAAGACAGGAAACACGGTGTGCGCATCGATTGCACATTGTTGTCGATCAAGCAGTGTCATTAGTGAAGGGGTGCGTGGGTGGTGATTCAATGCACCACCTTCCTCGGCACAAGGAACATTTGCACGGGTGCACTTGATTGAATGTGTGCACACACACACACAGTTTGGTTTAGGGCACTAGCAGAGATGAACATGTGAATGTGTGTAATTATCCCGTGAGGGTGTGGAAAACGTGTTTGGGGCTCACTGCTGAAAAAAGATTCGCACAGTATTGGTGATCGGGCAGCGGCAATAATGGCAGGGTGATTGGGTATAAGCGTACATTGAGGGAGGAGGAATTTGTGCTGGGCTGTCTTGTTTGAACATGTGCACACAGAAATGGTCTACTGCGCAATAGCAGACAGATGTGTCTCACTTTATTTCATGATTCTTTCAGGTAAGGGGAAATGTTAAGAGGCATACATGTTGGTGAGCTCAAAGTGGCATTAGTGGCATGATGACTGGGTGTCTGACTCAACACACCACCAATGGTCTGACACTAATTGTGGAGGGGTCCCCCTGTGAGCCCTGATGAGGGTGTCCACAACCCCATTCTCCATGAAAAAGCGCAAGTTCTGCTACAGACTCCTGGGCCAGTTTGAGCACCCACACATGTGCAAAGCACATGACGATCATGCTATTGCAGGGGCATGCCACATGTTCTACCTTGGGCAAGATATATATCTTAGACTTTTGGTTTACCTGTGGTTTGCCGACAGTGTTGCTCTTGGTATTGTGTAAGTAAGGACGGTCCTCTCTGGCCGCTGGGACTCCCTAAGATGGGACAGGGCGAACTGCATGCCAAAGAGGCCAGTCCCCCAAGGAAACCCCCCAGTAGGGGAAAACCTGCTCCATTGACAGAAAGCTTGATTGCAGAGGTAGGTCCACTGGAGATTAGACGTGGTAAGGAGTTGAAAACATCCACCCGACACAGCAGAGTCCAGCGCCGTGAAGTAGCAAGGCAAGAAGGGAAAGCAAGGGAAAGCAATACCCAAACAGGAAAAACAAACGAGACAGCAGGTGAAGGAACTGAGAGGAGGAGGGAAGGAAGCTCCGTAGAACAGAGCAAGCAGAAAGACAGCGTAAGGAGACGTAAGAAACAAACTAGCATTTTACCAGACAACAAAGTTTCAACGTGAGGAGCCTGCGTTGTTTCCTGTATTTGTTCTTCCTTTCAGAAGCTTCTCCCCCAGAGCGTATGATGTGCCAGAGATGCAGCAGCCATTTTGGGATTGGCTAGCATGGCTTTCGGGATACCGCAGCTTGCTGCCATCTTGAGTTTGACGTGTATGTGTTTGCGCTGATATGGGTGGCGACCGACTACTTTCCAGTGATGCCAAAGAGACCAGAGGTAACGCCGGGATGTAACAATATACCATTTTTAATCAAACCTAACTTCACCTAGGAGAGAACTACAGGGGCAAGCACTTAGCCCTTGGCACTCACATGTGCCAGTCGCCACTAGGCACAACCAGTAATGTTATTCTGTCATGCCAGTGACACACAGCCTTTGGTGCCGATGGGAGTAGGTCGCTCCTGATGGCGCTTTGGTGGTTTCAATGATTCATGGTCAGTGGTGGTAGTTAAATATTTTTAGTCACATTAACATCTCCCATGAATTAACGCCTACAACTGAGTGTAGCCTTGGACCCCGAAGTATTGGAAGACAAGCAACGGGTGGGGAGTGGTTGGTGTTTTGCCCACACATAATTTCTTTTTAAAACAAATGTGTTGAAATGTTGCATTTTTACAGCACACATTTTGAGAAAATGGGGTAAAAAAATCATGCAATTTACAATTGGTTTTCTAGGGTAATACATAAAGAAGCCCATATATGCTGTATCACCAACAATACACAGAAACATAACTCAATATTTTCTGTAGGCCTGTGTACACAGCATATGCCAGCATTCCATTGTAAATCACTTTAATGTTGTGTCCACATCTATGCCAGTATGGCCACTGTAAATCAGTTTCATAAATTCAGTTCGCTGCAGCCACAATCAATACCAGATTTCACAATATTGTTCTTTGATGAAGTTGCACACACAGTATGAGTCGACAGCGTCATTCAAAATAATTCTAGAGCCAATCCCTCACACATACTCCCCTTCTTCCCCCCCCTCAGCCCACCAAACCCGTGTATGCATGGCTTTTATGCACATGTGTATGGGCACTCACATAGACACATGCAAACCTTCATATGATATGATATGATATGGCATTTATAACGCGCCTATACACAAGTGTTTCAAGGCGCGACGAGGCAAGGGAGGGGGAACAGGGCAAGGCAGACAGCGATCCTACTAGGCCAGGTGTCATTCAGATCGCGCAAGGGAGGGGAAGGAGGAGAAGTGCGGGGGGGGGGAGGTGGAAGAGGAAAGTGCAGTACATGGGATAAGAACAATAAATAAACAATAAAAAAAGTGCAGCCAGCAGGTGGCAAGTGAAAGGGTAAGTGCAGACGTCTGGTGTCAAGTGCAGAAAGTGTGACCGTAGGGGTACAGAAAACAGTCACCAAGTGTGGGGGTTTTCAGGAACCGACTGGCGGGGGAGTGGATCTGGGCCAGAGATCGTAGGGTGGCCAGGTAACCAGTGCAGTTCCCGTGTCAGCCAGGAAATCAGCAAGGGAGAAGAGGAGAACAAGAGGACGAGAAGAGAAACGTTTTGAGGTGCTTACGGAACCGAAGATGATTCTCCTCAAGTTTCAGGGAGGCAGGGAGGCTGTTCCAGAGGGAGGCCCCAGCTGAAGAAAGAGATCTACCACCAACTCGTTGCTTGGAGAAGCGACTGACCCTGAGGGAATTGGAGGCAGATGAGCGAAGAGCTCGAGAAGGAATACACATACAAAATCTTGAACTCACATTGCAATACAAACAGACATGCAGCCATACAAACACTTTTGTTTTACTGACCTTCACGTTCACAAACTGCTGCCTTTGGGGCCTTTCCTTTCATGGCAACGCACTCTTGACTTTGTTGTTGGTTGAAAGAGGCCCCAAAACACGCAAGCAAACGATGTGGAGGGTCGAGCTGTACGCATTGTGGGCCTGTAGCAGTGCCCTCTACAGTCCCTGCGGTATGATGAGAATCATCAGGGGACCCCTAACTCCAGGGCACCTGCAGTGATGGGGGTGTGAGGGCCACTCCTATGCCCAACCTCACCCAGGAGGAATGTGTGCTGGGACACTGCACGACCACGCAGCACACCAGTAGCTAGCTTTGGAAAGCGTCCCACCAGGTCTATCAGAGTGTAAGGTGAGTGTAGCAATAAGCAACGCCAAATAGGATGTCTTTACATCCAGTGGGCAAAGTAAGGAGGGGATGAGGAAGGCGTGGACAAATTGCACGGTTTACAGCTGCCACTGCAATTGTTGGGGATGCAAGAATCGCGGTTGACACCGTAGCACAATGCCAGCCATGGACAACAAGTATCGCATCTACAAGTGCTCCGAGCACAGAAACACCAGTTGAGTTGGATGCCAGTGCTTCTCATCACTGGTCTGCCACTTGACTGCTTTCTGGGACATGCATGTATCTGATATTAATTTCAAACAACAACTCATTTAACATCAAAACAATTTGAACGTCAAACTAAATTCAAAATAACAAGTACATGGTTACAAACAGACACACTACGATTACATAAAGGAAGATCAAAGTGCATAAGGCATGTTTGATGGGGGAAGAAAAGTAATAAACTAAAACATCATAATACATCTGATTAAACACATAGTTGAACAAAGAAAAATTCGTTTCTTGTACCAACCTCATTCATCATCATAAATCGAAACAGTTCTTTAGTCAACAGTTTTTTTCTCAAATATTGTTTGCCATTAGTTGTCTCAGTTATGCGTTCCACTTGATTTTCAGACTTTCCGAGTCCCATTCCAAACCCCCAAGCCTTCTTCAGGATCAAAAGTACTAGTTCATACTATCTGGAAAGCAGTATGCATATAGGCTGCAATCAGCCACTTTACACGGTAAATTGCTAAGAAGATCAACCAAATATGTTTGCCAATGTTAAAGTACCACTTCTAAAGTGTCTCCCAAGCATTCACTTAATGCAGAATGGGAATCCATAGGTGCCTGCTTTTCACTCAAGCGATTTTTGATCTCTTCGCTCTCATCCCTAAATGTGTAAAGATCTAGGCACTTCCTCTTGCAAAACAAAATGGACCTATTTCCCAATGCATAATGAAGCAATGTAAACACCCAAAGAGAAATGTAAATACCTTCAAATGTGAAAGAGCTCATTAAACTGTCTTCACTTGAATAGATGAAAAGATGTTTCTCAAATTTGGAATGGAGAGTAATACATTATAGTATGTGATGAAGCTACACTGCTGCCAGGGCAAAACACGCCTTCCCTAACAGCATAATCTGGCACAAGTAGGAATCCATCCCATCCATCCATGTTGAAATAGGCCTCTATATCATTAATAAGGAACGTGGGTGAAAGAAGATGGTAACACCGGCACTGCGGACTAGGCGTTAAACAGTGGCAGGTGAGCTGCAACAAGCCCCAGGTGTGCACAATTAGGCCACTGGGAGCCTACAAAAGGGCCACACCCACACCCAAGCCACCTTCCAACACAACCATGCTGTCAGTTGCTCTAGCAGCAATCGGCATGGGGAACCTGCAAGCAGCAGTGGAGATAGAAGCAGCACTGAGGCAGAAAAGGAGGCGGCGTAGGCGCAGGAGGCAAATCAGGAACCCGGTGGCCATCCCAAACATATGTGCAGCAAGTACCACCCCGCAGGCAGCCAGCAATACCCCGCATCAGGGCCTCACCCTGGAACCCGACCCCAAGTTAAATACATACATTATACCGGCTTGACAGGGCCACAATAATATCAATTGTCAGCCTCATTGAAGAAGACATCAGCAGCCGCATCAACATCCGGACTGCAATCCCACTCCTGCTGAAGGTGGTTTCTGTACTGCAATTTTTTGGCACTGCAACCTATCAGCACACTGTTGGGGAGCTGCATGGGCTGTCGCAACCCTGTTTTTCCAGGATACTATTCCAGGTACCGGATGCGCTGCTGCGCCATGTGCCAGACCACATTGCCCTACCCTGTATCCCTGCCCAAGTCAATGCCTCCAAAGTGGCCTTCCATGCCACTGCCGGCATGTCCAATTGCATAGGCGCATTAGATTGCACGCATGTGGAGTTCACTGTCAGACATGCATATGAGGTGGTGGATCGCAATTGTAAGCAATTTCACTCACTAAATGTCCAGATGGTCTGTGATGCCCAACAACTCATCACGCATTGCTGTGCACGTTTCCCGGGGTCCACACACAACTCTATGGTATTGCGGAACTCCACGTTGCCAGTGTACATAGCACATTATGCGGGACAAAGGACATGGCTGTTGGGTGAGTACAACTGCCAATGCATGACCCCTGTGTAGTTGGTGGGGGGAATAGACAAGCACCACAGTGTCCCAGGCTGTTGGGTGAGTACAACTGCCAATCCATGACCCCTGTGTAGTTGGGACGGGGGAATAGACAAGCACCAGAGTCCACACAGCCTACGGCTGCAACTGGCAAATGGCATTATGCCATGTCACAGCAATACAAACTTTGCCTATCATTAGGAATACCATAGCCATGGAGTGGCACAACATGCAATGCCAACCTGTGGATGTGAGTACCTCCCCACAGTTAATTAATATTAGCTACACCCATGTGTACGATGGGTGCACCTCGTGCTGTGCGTAGAAGTCACATCTTTGGTGTGGATGCGTCTGCCTGATGCAGATCTGCCCACCACCTTACAATACACGAGCCACCTACCACATCTGAACACATGTACATTGCAATGATTGAGACATTTACTTGCCTACAATTACTCCACGAATGGAAGCAACAGACAATACTGACTCTGTGAAGATGTGTGAACCAAGTTTGCAGAATAGATATGTCCAACATAGGAATACCAGATAGGACATCTGCGGACTGTAGTGCTCACTGTGCTGATTTCATTCAAAGACTCTAAACATGCCATCTAATACAGACAGTAATACCAAAAACGGTAAGATGTCTCCTCACTATCACTCCCATGCAGGTGATGCCAGATATGGACTCATGCCATGGCTAATGACGCCCATACGACGGCCACGCAACAGGCACGAGGAGGCCTATAACCGGGCATACATACGGACAAGTGGCGTGATAGAGCAGACCTTTGGACTGCTGAAGGGCAGGTTCCAATCAGGGGGTGCATTGCAGTACAGCCCGGTGAAGGTAGGGAAAATAGTGCTGGCATGTGTTAGGGAGAATTCTCTGTTAAGGCTAATTTCCCAAACCTAGTGAGTCCCCCAGCAGCTTTGCTGGATTTTTGGGGTTTATTTTTTTCTCCTGCTAAGAGTGAGACTCTTTTTCTCCCCCTCTTAGACATGATTTGAGAATGTCCTTTGACTGTGAATGTGTTTTATGGGCTATGGGGTCTTTTACTCCATAGGGCTTCATGTGTTTTTGGTATGTGTGTTACACAGCACCCTCAGTGCAGTAACACAGGGGTGTCATAGTGACCCCCAAACATAGAGTCCATACACTGGGACTGACTACTGTCTCCCAGGGCATGTAAAGTCATCATTGGCTTTACTAGTCTCAAATTGTGAACAGAACCAGTACAAACCATCATAATGTGGAAGTACTGGTAGGGGTAATTCGATTGCCCCTGGGTCTGTTTTCCAAGGGGGCACTGTCCAGTCCCCCCTTGTCGAGTTTCTGGCTGGTGGCAGTGGATACCACGCAAAATATTCCACCGGAATATTTCTTATGGGATTTTCCCATTGATTTTAAACGCATCACTTTTTGGTGCAATGTTAAAGATACCGCCGGGTTATTTATTTAATATTTATTCCCGTGTTGGGTCTTTTTGCCAGGACTCGGTTTTAAAATGGCGTTTGTGTTCGCCTCTGAAACTCTAACCCAAGTCGAGCCCTTTGTTCCACTTTTTGGCGGGCTTCTGCACATAAGCCCTCCAAATGGTGCCACTCTGTCTGGGGTCTACAGGATGTGTGGGTGGGGGATTAGGCACCCTGGACTGAGTTGCCTTGGCAACTCAAGTCGCGCTGTTGTGTGATTGGCCCAGTGGTGAGCCGCCCGGCTCACCACTTAGCATGTTTGAGTGACAGCTAGGCTGTTGAATGGGGGTTTTTCTGCATAAAAGCAGGGCTTTGGGGACTGGAACTTCATAAGTCGCCACAGGACCTAAAGAATCCGAAAAGGGGAGAAGCTGAGCCATCTACAACGACGACACCACCGGTGAAGCCCCTGCTGTACGAACTCACCACTTCCCTGACGACAGAGGAGATCTTCTTCCAGGAGAGTCTTCTTCCCTTTGAGCTGTTGGGACCAACCCGTTCGCCTTTTTCGCCTTCCATGATGTCTCGTGGTCGAATCGCCCGTGCCCAGCACCCGGGTGGCCGGGTAGCCACGCTTCAGCACTGACCGCGAATAAAAGGGTCGTACCTTTTAATCGGGAACTCCGCGGCTGGCTTCTTCCCTGGCAGTGCAACGACCTCCAGCTTTCTTCCTCGTTGAGATCATCTCTTCCTCTGGTCGAAGCCATGACTTGCACCCGCTGCCAGGAACAACTGCCCCCGCTGGAGCTTTCTCACCATTTCAGGTACTGTGTCCCGCCTGGCCTCCCTTGCAACGGACTGTCCAAGGTGTCCCGTAAATCCTTGACTTTCCAACTGGGTTGGCCTTCAAACCTTCTACCTTTACCTTTCTGAACTGATCTAATCTCTTTTGACATTTTCTGCAAAGACTTTGAGTGCATTTCCACTGTGTGATCTTGGGCACATTCCACCTTGCTCTCTCCAAGAGTGGGCCTGGCCTATGAACTTTGGCTCTACAATAGACCCTGCCTTTCTTGACTTGCTGTGGTTTCTTAAAAGTGTTGGTACTGTGTTATTTCCATACTCTGCCTTTTCTCTCCTTTTTTAACAAATAGTTGGAGTGCCATCTACGGTTACGTGCTCACCTCTGTTGTGCTAATAAGTGGTGTATTAACCTAGACTTGTTGAATAATTAACTAGGGAGGTGTATATACTTATAGTGACTGTGTTTGAAATTGCTTGATATATTAGTGCCAGTGTATTTTCATAAGTGTGTTTTAAATAAATAATTATATACTTTTAATACCAAAGCTCTGGTCAGTGTTTGCTTGTTCTACTGTATTTTTAACCCTATTGTGTATACTCTATATACTGCCTAACTCTTCTTGAGAGAAGTCTAACTGCTCAGCCACAGCTACCAGGTGAATCTGGGTGGTGCAGACTGCTTCCAATTGGGTTTACTGCTTACTCCTGTGGTCTTAAACATTTTGCAGTGGTCCCTAAGGGAACTGCACAGGTTTCTGCCTAACAGCATGTGCCATGCTGCACAATATGTGCATACACAGGGACATCCCACTGCCCCCAGACATTGAGTCAGCAGATGAGGATGAAAATGTTGATGACGATGATGATGGGATGGGGGTACAACCAGACCGGGGTGCCATTGATGGACTACAAGCATGGGGAGCAATCATAGACAATTTATTCTGATCAACTTCAAAGGCACATTCTGCACTTGAATTTGTGACACTTAGAGTAAATGATTACAACACACTCAAAACGAGATTGTCCACTCGTAATTTGCATTTGCACACCAGTGTATTGAGAAATTACCAAATGGAACATGTGCAAATAGGAATAATGCCCACATGTGCCCACCCACGTCCCCAACGTACCCATCCACCAACCAGGCCCCAACTAACAAACCCCACTATGGACCACCCCCACCTTCCCAATGTACCCAGCCACCAACCAGGCCCCACATAACAAACCCCACTATGGACCATTCCCACCTCCCCAATGTACCCACCCACCGACCCAGACCACATCATATAATAGCGCACTGGGAACTGTGACATATGCAGCTACAACGAGTGTGCCATACTGTCCCCACACTAAATCATGTGAATCAATCACAGGAGTACCCTCAAACTGAACATCCTTTGGGCTAAACACCCTCACCACACCACCACAACATGATATTCACTGGCTGCAGGTCAGCATTAAGAAGAGATGATAAAGCCAGCACTGTCAGACAAAGCTTGGTCCTGCCCATTTGTGCAGGAATTACCCCTGAGGCATGCCTAATTGTGAGGAGGCAGTGGTTGGGGAAATGTGGACCCATAAAACAAATCAGAAGCCGGTTTAGTTCTAAATGCTTCATCAGATCATTAATGGTCAGGCTAATGTTCGTAAGTGGAACATTCATTCCCTACATTCATACCTCCTGTCTGGGTGATTCTTGTTGGGCATCTGTTCCTGTCTAGGAACATCATCCACTGAATATTTGACTGTTCTGGTGACAGGACATGCTCAGAATGAGACCCAGCCCATCCCCATCTGCAATTTTCCTGAGACAAGGAGGAACTGAGCCCTCATGCCCCATCTGAGTGAGCGATGTTGATTACATGACATTCCATTCCATAATTAATTTACATGTCTGGACAAGTACGTTTCTGTCACGTTTACAGACATTGGGCCTGATCACGACTTTGGCGGTAATCCTAAAATCTGGCGGTAGCGTTAATACCGCCGGATTTAAGGGTCCGCCGAATCAGAACTTCGGCGGATTTCACCCCAGCTCTGAGCTCGGGGGAAATCCGCCGAAAATTCACGCTATTACCACCGGCGGGAAATCCGCCGGCGGTAAGAGCGCAAAAATTCCCCATTGAGCCCAATGGGGAATGGGGCATTCCCGAATGGGCTCAATGGGGAATGGGGAATTACTTTACCGCCGAACTCGTGATCCGGCTCTATTAGCGCCGGGGAGTTCGGCGGTAGGGCTATTACCGCCGGCGGTAATACCACCGGCAGTAACGCCCAAGTCGTGATCAGGCCCATTGCTCCGTTAGGGTGGGTGTTATGAACAGTGATGCAAGTACCAATTCATGTGTCAGTCATGTAATCACTGATTCATACATACAAACATTTAATCACAAACTGATGAATGGAATCTAGAGCTTCATGATCATTGTTTCAATTGGGGAATGGACATTGATTACAAGCAAAACAGACAGGTACCCTCACTGGTGTCATTCATTCCCTTTCTCATGGGAGTTCTTAAGACAGTACAATAGGAGAGTACCAGACTGTCCACCTTGGAACGATGGTCACACCACAGTGTGTCAGTACAGGCAGCTTGGAAATGCATTCTGACAAGGCGTTCCGTAAGAGCAAGTGACAGAACAAACATGCACCTCAGCAGCAACTGGTGTGTTGCCACATCATATATATTTTGTACTTGATGTACAATGCAATGAGGATGGCTCCATGAATTTAGCAAATCATTTACTGATGTGGAGGATGTTTATTTGCATGGCACAGAGGTGTGGCTTGGTGGCGATGTCTGCCAGTCAGGGGGGCACATCATAGGGTCTTGCATAGAGCACAAATTCGGATATAAAGGAGCCTACATACAAGTACTTGCACAGCTATGAAGGCCAGCAGACAGTGATGTCTATTGTGACACATAAATGTGGCACGCATGGAAACTAAACAGCCACAAGGATGCAGTCCATGTGACAGAAGTGTACACAGTAGCAAACATGCATTGGCCATGGATAGCTGACAACTGCAGACAAATGTACTGCAACACATATATGGGCAGGTCAACCATTATTGTCTACACACAAGATACAAACAAATGCCACTCACCAGATGTGTCCAGATAGCTGTTTATGCACCTGCTCACTGCTAATGAACACACTTGCCGGCTCTTCAAATGGATTCAGCTGCTCCTCCTCTGCTGGCCCACTTTCAGTGGCCTGGGCAGAAGCCAGGTTGTCTCTCAGCTTCTGCTTCGTCCTTCACATGAGGTTGTTCATCCGCTTCTGGACCTCTTGAGCAGTGCACTTCTCCACACCACAGGCATTAATGCCTTCTGTGACATGCTGCCAATGCTCAATTCACTTGGTATGAGTATGGGTGCTGTGTGACCAGGGGTACATCTCTGAATGGTGATCCGTCAAGTAGTCTACAAGGATCTGAAGCTCATCATCAGTGAAGCGCTTCTTCCTTGGCTGACCCTTTTCCTGTGCCTGATCTTGGGGTGTGGGCTCTTCCTGCTTTGCAAGGCATCCCCTCTTGGACCTAGTGGACCTTGGTGCTGCTGGTTCCCCTCTTGGCCTTCAACCATGTCCACAAACAGGTTCCTGGTCACCTGTGGCCTGAGGCACACCACGTCCTCAGTATTATTCACACAAGGGCTTTCCCACTACGCGGTGCTGACACCCTCCTACTAAATGGGAATACAATGTATATAGTCAGACAAAAGGAAGGTCACTGTCTATTCATAAAAGAACGTGTGTACCCTTACTCACAAACACTTGCTATAAACCTTTGAAACAAATATAGGGAAATAACATTGTGGTCAAAAAAGATATTTCTTATTAAAGCACATTGGGCCTCATTATGACCCTGGCGGTCCCGTAATGAAGGGGCCGGTACGGGACTGGCACCCTTCATTACGGGAGCGCCTATTACGAGGTTCCCTTTGCGGGACCCGGAACAGACATCTGGTAAAACCAGACGTCCTTTCCGGGTCCCGCAAGGGGAACAGGGAGCTAATAGCGGGCCGTTATTAACGTGCCTATTATTAGCTCCCTCCCCATTCCCATTGAGCCCTATAGGGGCTCAATGGGAATGGGGAATGGTTCCTTCAAGGAGGAATTACCGGGTCCTCCAATGTTGGAATGACCTGGTTATTCCTCATTGAAGGAACCCGGTATTGGAGCCCGGTATGGAGGCAGCCATGGAATTAATAGCACCATGGCTACCTCCATACTCGTAATGAGGCCCATTCATTTTATTATTTCATCAAAGCACAAGTATAACCACCTGCTGGTTCATATCAATACACCCCCAACAGACCCACCAGATCCTCCAACGCAAACCTGCTCATAGTTCCCAGGTTCAAATGCACCAAAATGGGAGGTAACAGCTTCCAGGTTAAAGCTGCCCAACACTGGAACGCCCTACCACTCCCCTTAGGACACCCCAAACCTACACACACTTTAGACGAAACTACATCCAATGGCTAAAGAATGAGGACCACTTATAACACCCTATAACATAGGAAGGATATAGAGATGTAAATGTGTCAATTATATGCCCTCCTGCTTGTTTGTAAATTTGTAAACTATTCTGTAAACTTTGCTGTAAACCTGTACATTTCTGCCATCACTGTCACAATGTAATACTGTATTGCATAAGTAACCTGTAACCAAGTTGTGAATAACCTGTTGATTCTGCGCCCTAATACCCTCGGGTCTGGCGCGCATTACAAATGAATAAACTAAACTAAACTAAACTTAAAAACATATAAACACAAATCATTATATTCATTACAACAATCTACAAACCTAAAGTGAAAAAAAAATCAAATATTCATGACTTGATCCTACACAGTGATGGTTTAACTACCCCTAATCTTGCACTATGTCTATATAGGCACGATTTATATAAGTTTCTGTCCTGAATAGCTGGAATTAGCGGGAAATTTCTCAGGGGCGAAAAAGGGTAGATAATGTGTTGCTTGTAGGTGGCAAAGCAAAATTTCCTCTAGTTGTTTCTCGTGTTATTCCACACAATCCCTTTATAGGTGGGTACACAATTAAAAACATATATCAATTTATGGACTTAAACAGTCTTTTTACTAACCGAGCCTCAATCCTTCACCCTACAAGGATAATCAAGTCTGCTATTAATAATATACCTGAAACGGTCTTCTTGGTAATATCATCAGACCAAGGAAGCAACTCCAAATGTTGCTTATTCATGCACTTGCGATTGGCTACTCCCACTATGTTGAATGCCTGTAAGGAAAATACCTTCCTTAGTAAAGCTCCTTAATGTTATAATGGCTCAACCCAACTCTGAATGTGTAGGATCAAACCCCTTATCTTACCTTTCACAAAACTCAATGGTTGTTGGAATGGTTTACAGGGATGGCTGGTATTGCAACCCTGCACCAATGGCCTACAAATAAACCAATGGGTATCATCAGTACCTTCATAGCAATACAGGACATGTCCTAGTCCTTCTCTATAAGAACAGATGTTCACTTACTTATAGTCACAGCTGAATCCATTATGCCACCCGAGCCTCAAAAGGGAGGATTTGCTTCCTTATTCAACTGTCTTTTATCTTCATCACAGCAGCAGAATGCTATTTTCTCAACAACTTCTTATGAATCTTGAGTTTTTGAGACTAAGGTGTTACGAGAGGTTGAGAAACTTGAAACAAAAGGAATCCCTAGGAAGTTGAACCTAAGTCAAAAAGAGGTAGATCTCCTTCCCTGCCTAGGGAAAAATTAGAAAATTGTCATCCGCCAAGCGGACAAAGGAGATGCTATCGTAATCCTCAACAAACAAGATTACATTGATGAATGTGTTAGACTGTTATCTGACAGAATCAGTTACCGTAAAATTGACCAAGATCCCAGTAGAGATCTATTGAAGAGCATATGGGACGAAGTGGAAAAGGCAGTTGATTTGCATCTCATTAGGAAACAGGAGGGCGAATACCTGATCAGAGACAAAGCAAGAACACCTGTGTTCTACATATTGCCCAAAATTCACATAAATGTTGAAAAACCACCTTACAGACCCATTGTGTCGGAGGTTAATTCCCTTCTTGAACCCCTTTCGAAGTTTGTGGATCATTATTTGCGACCTTTTGTCCTCAATATGAAAAGTTACGTCCAAGACACCAGGGACGTCATTTTGAAAATAGAAGGTCTGGAATGTAATCCTACAGGGGATGTGCTTATTATTATAGGCTATTTATAACACGCTTAATACCCAGAGGTTTCTAAGCGTGGACCCGGGAATCGAACCTGCAGCGCTCCGTGACATCTTGCTTCCAAGATGAGCATGTTGCCTCTGAGCTATCCTCCTGAGACCTGCTTAGATATCCAATCTTTGTACACAAATATTCCCCAGCGTGCTACTTTAGAAGTAGTTGAAGAAACGTTACTTAAGCGCTATGATAATCATCCTGTGAGTAATGCTTTCATACTTTGGTGTGCTGAAACAGCCCTTATAAACAACTTTTTCAATTTATGGGACAATATTATGTACAGGTGGAAGGTACTGCCATGGGCGCAGCTATGGACCCCAACCCTGCCAATCTTTACGTTGACATGTTCAAGCAGACTGTGGTATAGTCTGATGTTAATCCTTACAAGGATAAAATATCTAGATGGCTGAGATACATCGATGATGTGTTTGTAGTATGGTACGGAAGTATGGACGAGGCGAATATCTTTTTTGGCTTGGCTGGATGGCCAAAATAGATATTTAAAATGTACTGCTTCGATGAGGTGAATTATTTAGACCTTATGATTTACTATGAAGATCTCTGTCTCTGGGTAAGACCCTATGTAAAAAGTATGAATATGAATGCCTTGTTGCATTACAGGAGTCATCATGCTAAGCATGTTCGAGATAATTTGCCTTTCAGACACCTTTTTGCGGTTACAACACAACAGCAGTGCCAGACAAGACTATGAGGAAGGAGCCAATGTCCTTATCGAGAAATTGACAAATGGGTTACCCCACCAAAGTTGTGATATAATTGGCTAAGCGGGTGTTTAATAACAGAGAAGCGCTGATTGACAAAAGCAGGAGGATAGCAATAATAACAATCAAGACACTCCACTAGTGTCTGCAAACACTTTCACTAACCTGTTTTATAAAGTGAAAAACATCATTACCAAGAATTGGAAACATTTTATGAGTACTCCACCCATTGGTAGCCTTTAAAAATAGTACTAATATCCGCAACATTGTCGTGAAGAATGGCATTCAAAATATGAGTAGACAGAAAGCCCCTAGAGTACGCTGTGGGGGTTGCCACAAGTAGTTGGACATCACCCGTATGGCTCATGTGTGATGTGTCCCCAGACGAGTAAAATGACATCTGTCAATCTAGGATTACGCCAAGATTGGAGTTTGAGAGAACACACTAACTGTAACACAGAGAATGTTATTTATATGATCAAGTGTCCTTGTCCGTGTCTCTACATTGGGAAGACCAACAGGAAGTGCAAGACTCGGATGATTGAACACAAGAGTTGCCTAAAAAATAAGATTGAAAAACCTCCCCTATTGAAACACTTTGGAGAGATGGGCCATTACTTTATGGAATTTGAGTGTTGCATCCTGAAAAAAGTAAGAGGCAAATCTCAGGAGTATATAAATAAATAACTCATTCATTTTTCTTACTAGAAGCCACTTAGTAGGGCTAAAACAAAAATATCGAGTGGCATAACATTAAGTAAGGCCTTTTTTCGATCATCCTGAGTACTGCATTTGCTCATGGTACCAATTTTCAAGTTAACGTTGTGCTGTGATAACCTACAAGGTAATAAAATTGGTGAATGTTGCAGTTACGATCATGGTGTTTCTGGATTAATGATCAACACGTGTGGCTTTATAGCTCGTTGCACTGTGATATTGTCTATTTCTAATTACTCCACTGGTCATTATGTATATGTACGTGAAGATGTGGACCCAAAGACAAAAGAAAGAAATTATGTGTTTTCCAGGTTGTGCAAAGTGTACACATGTGGATCATAATAAATTCTGCTCCACCCTAGCTAAAGACTTCAATTTCTCCACCGAGGCCACCATGGGGATCAAATCCTTTTCAGCGAAACATACTTCTAGAGTCTCTATAGGCAAAGAAGCAGAAGACCCTATGCCAGTCCCTACTGGTGTACCTCAAGGTGTCTGTCTCTCACCCACACTCTATAACGCATACACAAAGCTTCTCTTCTCAGCTCTAGACAATATGGGTGTCATATACACAAACTTTCAGATGACACCCAGATCCTCATCCCTCTCACAGGGAATTACACCCAAGACACTTTGACTATCAACAAAATCTATGCCATAATTCAAAACTGGATGGCATTAAACAGCCTCTGCCTCAAAGATGAGAAGACAGAGATTCTCATCGTGGGTCCCTAGTCTAAAATAGGTGCACTACATCCAGACTACTCTTCTATCAACATAGATGGTACTATGATTCTGGTACTGAAGCATGTAAAAATGCTAGGAGTCTACTTGGATGCTAACCTCACAATGTCCAAACACATTAGCACTCTGACATCTTCTACCTCTTATACTGCCAAACCAATTGCCCTAAGCCACCAATTTCTGACCCCTACCAATTGCATTACCCTGGCCAGGGCTCTGATCCAATCTAGACTTGACTATTGCAACGTACTACTACTCGATACTTCCATCTCGAAACTCAATAAACTACAATTAATACAAAATAAATCCCTTTGAGCTGCCCTTAGAATAAGAAAATCTGACCAGATCTCTAAAACCAGAAGAGACCACCACTGGCTGCCCATCAAAGCCAGAGTCATTTTCAAAATGCTATGCATCACGTTCAAAGGCCTCCACAAAAATGTCCCCATCTACCTTAACCACGCCATTGCTAAAAAAGGAATTACTAGATCCCTAAAATCTAACAACCACTCACTCTTAGCTATGCCCCGCTACAAAAACACTAGAGCAGGTGGCAATAGCTTGCAATACCTAGCCCCCAAACACTGGAACTCCCTCCCTCTCACTATCAAAAAAGAGGAAACTTTCACGGGCTTCAGAAAATTGCTAAACACTTGGCTATTTAACCAATACCAATGAAAACCGTCACTATACTTTCTGTAAATAGTGCTGTACTTGTTCTGCACCTCTGTTTATTGGATATAACTGTCTTTTTGTAAGTGATTTCTGCCCATTGCAAATATCCTTGCATTTATACCACTGCACTGCTGTAAATATTGCCGTAACGGCCTATCAACAAATGTTTTGAATAAGCTGTCTGTAACCTCGCCGTGATACCTAAGGGTTTGGGCATGTAACAAATGCAATAAGTAAATAATATAATAAAGAAATAATTGTTGTGAGACAATGGTATATTGATTTTATTATTGGTGAGTAAAAGTGAACTTGGGATAAGGTAACAATAGGGGATGTGATTTTTTCATCCTCATCATACTGAATAGACTGTTGGGAAATTTGACTTTTGAGTTTGCGATGCACAATATGCAGTATGATCTCTTGATCTGATATGTATTTATCTGTATATATGTCAATAGTTATAAATATGTTTACCATGAGACTGGTGCACCACTATTACTATGATGTGTGGATTGGTATTAAGTTTTAACAATAATATGTGTGGATTTTGGGATCACGTATTCAATTCAGGCATTGATATCATGTGGGGGGTTTTCTGTGTAACATAGAGTTATCCAGATAGTTTTACACTATGGTCATTTGTATACCTCCCCGGTATTACTAAAGGCTTCCCCGAGGGCCTCCTAGTTGCCAACTTGGGTGACTTTAAATCATTACAGATACAACAATAAGGCAGGAGATAGGCTCCCCTGAGCGTCGAAATTGCCGTGGTGATGCGACTTAGCGCTCAGGCGCGACATAACGCATCAGCACATTATGCAATGACATCATTGACATTACGTGATGGGGTCATTAACGCAACGCTGTTTGGGCTATACATACTGTGAAATGCGGACCCACAAAGGTGATGTGATGGGCGCAAGCAGATAGACTTCTAAGTTGAGGTAAGATGCCATGATTTTGTGAAAAGGGGAGACACAGAGCTTTCCAAGCTAGTAGTTTAACAGGCTGCAGAGATATTGTCTGACCCAGTTTCATGTCAATTATATTGCAGGTCATAAGAAGCTGTTGAAAAAATAGCATTCTGACCCTGTAATGAAGATAAAAGACAATTGAATAAGGAGATTAATCCTCCCTTTTGCGGCCTGGGTGGACTTAAGGATTCAGCTGTGACCATAAGTAAGTGAACATCTTTTCTTATAGAGAGGGACCAGGACATGTCCTGTATTGCTCTCAAGGTATTGATGATACATGCTGACATCCAGTGGAGCAGAGCCCTCTCCAATGAACTAAAAATTACCAATTTGCTACTGTGTTTGCAGCAACCGTCTTCTCGTGTCTACAGCAGTGAGGGCGGGACATTTGCTTAAAAACCCTCTTTCCCGCAGAGCGGCCGCGGAGTGGCTGCAGAGTGGCAGTCTCTGCAGTCTATGGCAGCTGCGCTTTTTCCACTTTTGCCTCTGCCAAAAAGACTCTACTATCTGATTCAACCCGCCCTGCCCCCGCCCCTACTCAGCTTGAGACCAAGGGCCCCCGACTACGGAGTGCAAAAACAAGTATGGCCCTTTCGGGGCTATCACCGTCTCTGTTGGATCAAGAGGTGTATCCCCCTGCGGTGAGGCTGGCAACCATTGAACCTGGACGTGATTTCGGATCAGAACCCGGAGCCCGCCAGCTGGACGTCCCGGAGACTCACCCCACCATTCTTCAATCTACTACGGCTTGCCGCCTCTTGCCATGTGAAGCGAATGCAGTGTCGCCCCTCGGAGGAGAGGAAACGCCGCCCGCTAAAGGTGAGGAGGGGCAAGAGGCCGGGGAGGGGGGGAGAGGGGACCTCGACTTGATTAAACTGCCTGATCGTTTGCCTCCCGGGCCTGCGGCTTGGGAGCCCGCATCCTTACCCCCCCACCAACCACCGCTCCCCCCATTGCGGAGGGGCTTAAAGATCGCGGTGGGGAGGTGAACTCCAAAACTCCAAAACTGTTACGCTCACCTGACTCCCACGGAGGCGCTGGCCTGGTTCGCGCTGCTGTGACCTCTTCTAAGGTGATGCACAGGGTTCGGAAGACGGACTGGACCGGGCCCCCAAATCTGGCTTGTCTGGCTCGCAGAAGTATCCTTCTGTAGGCGAAAATAGGGGATTAACTGTCTGCGGGGTAATGCAATCGGCCTCCTACTTTCCCCTCTCACCCTCCTTGAAACCCTTCTGTGATTTCTCGTAGTGTCTCACCTTAGGGTCTGGAAGGACGAGCTCTCCATCCTGCTTCTGATGCAGGGGCGCGTTGGTATCCAGTTACTTCACTGGATTTTCGGATTGGTGAGAACCAAACTTGCTTGGCTTCCAGGTAAGTTTTTTGATAAGACGTTCCCCTTGTGTCCATGCATTAATGTACTAATGCTACTGTCTTTTTCCCCATAGGGGCCGCGGTACGGAATGCTGGGGAACAGGCACCGACCTGAGATGAGCGGTGAAATCCTTGTAGAAATCAGGTAAGTCTTTAATGAGCGTTTTTTGTTAATGTCTTTTCATTCGCTCATTAACGCTGATGTCTCTTTTTCCCCTTAGGGGCCGGGGTCCGGAAATGCCAGGATACGGCGCGGACCCGAAATGAAGAGGGAATGAATCAACAGGTAAGTCTTAACATGGAGATTTAGATTTCCTTATTCCCTTCTCTCTCTCACCTTTTGTTCTGGTTTTTTTCTCCCTAGGCGCTGGGGCGTGACTGCGAATCCGGATGATCGCTGCTGAACATGGAGGCGCCCTGTGAAGGTGAGTGGAATGCGGCGCTGCAGCGATCGACGCGATGAGCTTTTAAATTAAAGTCTTCCTTTTCAGGATTGTCGGCGAGATGTCTCCTCTCCTGAGGTCCGTACCCCTTCCAATCAATTAGGTAGAACAGGTTTGACCTAAACATTTTTGAGTCTAAAATGTTCTTCACTTCGAATTCGGGCTCCCCATCTATTAGAATAGGTTCTGGAGGTTTGAGTAGTCGGGTTCCGGGTACCACTGGTTTCAGAAGTGACACATGAAAAACAGGGTGAATTCGCATACTAGCTGGTAAATCAAGTTTAACAGCCACTGGGTTAATTATTGCCGTAATAGAATAAGGTCCCAGATATTTTGGGTTAAAAGTTCGAGGCCCTTTGAGTGGTAAATGTCTGGTAGCTAACCACACTTGATCCCCAATCTGATACGGAGGTGCTTCACTCCGATGTAGATCAGCATTCTCCTTGTATTTTCTCTTGGCTTGTTGTAAATGCGTAGTTGCCTCTTTGAAGGCTTGGGTAATTGTAGAATGCAGATGTTCTACTGCAGGCATTCAAAGGTTCTGAAGTGAGTCAAGGTTTGAGGTTCGAGGGTGATGCCCAAAGAAAGTATAAAAAGGACTGTGGCCATTTCCAGAGTGTACCGAATTATTATATGCGTATTCGGCTATCCAAAGAATGTCTTTCCAGTTGCTTTCAGATTGCTGTAACATACACCGTAAGTACTGTTCAAGGGTCTAATTTGTCCTCTCGGTCTGACCATCGGTCTGAGGGTGGTGACTGGTCGATAATCTTACGTCGATCTGTGCTATTTGACAACATTTGCACCAGAAGTGGGAAATGAATTGGCTTCCCCGGTCAGACATTAGTATAGATGGGAATCCATGTAGCCGAACAATATTTTCGAGGAATTCTTTGGCTAGGATAGAAGCTGAAGGTAAACCTTTCAAAGGAATAAAGTGGGCCATTTTGGAAAACAAATCCACAATTACCAGAATAGTATTGTACCCCGAACAAGGAGGCAGGTCCGTAATAAAATCCATTGATAGGGTGTGCCAGGGTGCTGGTGGTATGTCTAGAGGTTGAAGGAGCCCGGCTGGTCTTTTCTTTTGACTTTTATTTTGGGCGCAAACACCATAGGACATCACAAAAGATTTAACATCTTTTCGCCAAGTGGGCCACCAAAATTGTCGTTTCACCTTTTCCTCTGTCTTGGCAATACCGGGGTGTCCCTCTATTAATGTATCATGATAACCGGAAATAACTAGTTCGTGTAATTCCTTATGTGGCAGGAATAAGCGTCCTTGGAAATAAGGTAAACCATTATCTATGGTAAAGTCTGATCCCTTTTGTATCCATTCCTGTAAGGTTGTAGGGTCCAGGAGTTGTTTCACTCTGGCTTGAATGTCTTCAAGCGTCTGTAACAAAGTCATGCCTAGAATCCTCTGTTCGGGAATTATTGCTACTGGTTCTGAGTTTGTATCAGATTCTCCCATTCCAATTCGGGATAAGGCGTCTGCTTTGCCATTCTTGCAGCCAGGTCGATAGGTAATCATGAAATCAAATTCAGCGAAAAACAAAGTCCATCGGAGCTGCCGTGATGACTGAGCCTTGGCGGTTTTAAAATACTGTAAATTCTGGTGATCAGTGATCACTGCGATGGTATGTCGAGCGCCAAGCAGATAATGCCGCCAGGCTTTAAAAGCGGACTTAATGGCTAACAGTTCTTTGTCTGTGATTGCATAATTAATCTCGGGTGCCGAGAATTTTCTGGACCAAAATGCTACGGGATGCAGTTGGTTGGTTTCGGGATCTCTTTGGGACAGGACAGCCCCCATGGCTAGGCTGGATGCGTCAGTCTCAACGACATAAGGGAGATCTGGACGCGGGTGTTTCAATATAGGTGCGGAGGTAAATTTAGCTTTTAAATCCTGAAAGGCCTGCTCGGCATCTTCAGACCATTCAAAACGTTTATTTTTCCTCAAGAGTGCAGTAATGGGTTGTACCACGCGTGAAAATTCCGGGATAAACCTGCGATAGAAATTGGCAAAGCCGAGCATGCTTTGAACCCCTTTTACAGAGCTAGGTGATGGCCATTTGAGGATGGCATCCACTTTTCTTGAGTCCATTCGGACTCCTTTGGGTGTCAGGATGAAACCTAGAAACTCGACTTCTGTGGTATGGAAAACACATTTCTCCAATTTAGCAAATAGTTTGTGTTGGCGCAGTTTTTCAAGTACTGCCCTGACATGTTTTCTGTGATCAGATTCCGAAGAGGAGTACACCAGAATGTCATCGATATATACAACAACACAAACATCGATGAGTTCCCGAAGGACATCATTCATGAAGTATTGGAAGGCAGCCGGCGCATTACACAATCCGAAAGGCATCACCTGGTACTCGAATAATCCGTATTTAGTACGTAAGGCAGTTTTCCATTCGTCGCCTTCTTTAACTCGTACCAGATGATAAGCCCCCCGGAGATCTAACTTGGTGTATATGCAAGCGTCCTTCACCTGGTCAAGGAGTTCAGGGATCAGAGGCAGAGGATAACGGTTTTTAACCGTTATCTGGTTCAATGCGCGGTAATCGATACAAGTTCTAAGGTCGCCTTCTTTTTTGGGCACGAAGAACAAAGCTGAGGATGCCGGGGACTTTGACGGGCGAATAAAACCATTAGCTAGGTATTGATCCAAAAATTGTCTCAAATGCAGATTCTCAGGTTCGGTAAGGGCATAAATCCTGCTACAAGGGGGTTGTGCACCAGGCACCAGATCGATTTGGCAATCGTACGATCTGTGAGGCGGTAACGTGTTGGCCTGTTCCTTTTGGAAGACGTCCTGAAAGTCTTGATATTCCGGAGGTAGTTGCATGGAGGCAGAGGTTACAGATGCTAGATTAATCTTCAGGTTCTCTGGGTAGCAGGTTTGTGTACAATCCGGGAAGGTTATTCTCTTAGCTCGCCAATCAATTCGAGGATTATGTGTCTCTAACCAAGGGATTCCAAGAATAACCTGAAACTGTGGAGCCTTGATTACATCAAACACAACACCCTCCCGATGGCCGTCGGGACCAATAAGAGTCACCTCAGGAGTGGAATGTGTTACCGGTCCAGAGGCAATTTCAGTTCCATCGACTGTGGTGATGACATCTTTGCTGGTTTTAGGACGGAGAGGGAGGTTAATCCTAGAGACCAATTCACGATCCACATAGTTTCCAATAGCCCCACTATCGATGTATGCCTTTATTGCATGCAACCGCTTAGGCTGTTCTGGAACTACGAGAACCATTGGCAAAATGAAATGCGAGGTCTGAGAGTTAGTTTTCAAGCTCGGCAAGCGGACCCCTACACTTGTCGGGCGGAGTCGTTTCCCGAAACAGAGTCTTCATGGTTTTTATCAGCGGCTCCTACCGCCTTTCGGGGCGGTTTTGCCGGGCAATCTCGTAGAAAGTGTCCAGAATTCCCACAATAAAGACATAATTTTAACTGCCGCCTCCTTTCACGTTCCTTTTGAGTTAAGGGTCCTTTAACCCCTCCAATTTGCATAGGCTCAGAGACATCAACTCTCTTGGGATTAGCATGGGTCTTGACCAACACCCGGGTCTCAAACCTGGACCGATCTGCTTTTCTGTTTTGAAGTCTGTGATCCAATTGGACCACTAAGTCTATATACTCTGTGCATTCTTGGGGCGGATTTACAACTTGGGCAAGGACATCTTTAAGTTCTCCGCGAAGGCCTCGATAAAACAACGTGACTCTTATCCTCTGGCCATCCCGTTTCCACAATTAGTCTATTAAAGGTTGCAATATAGGATAGGAGGTCCTGATTGCCCTGTCGCAGGGATAGAAGTTCGTCATCCAGAGCCTGCCCCTGAGAGTGTTGAGCAAATAACCTTTCCATGCTTGCTTGAAACCTTTGAAAATCACGGAGAATCGGGTCATCTTGAGTAACCAGTGGAACTGACCAATCGGCAGCGCAGCCGCTGAAATATGACAATACAAAGGCTACCTTGGTCTGATCATTAGAGAAGGCCCCAGGTCTGCATAGGAAGTGCAAACGACACTGATTCATGAATACGGCGAATCGTTTGGGGTCCCCAGCAAAGCGTTCGGGTGGGGCCAGCGGCATGTTTCCAGGTAGATTAATCTGCACAGGGTTACTGGGAACCACAGGTGCGGGGTTCCCTTCGGAACCGGGTAGAGGAGTTTTCCCAGCTTGACCTTGCAAAAGCTGTCTGGCCAGGTCATCAGTTCTTTCCTTTGATATTATTAATTCCCTCCTGAGGGCATTAGTCTCTTGACGAGTGGCATGTACTTCGGCCCGTAATTCCCCCAGTAATTGGGCCAACTGATCAGTCTCAGAACTTTCCATAGCGCCTGGGTGGGAATTTGTAGGAAGGCTTCGCGTTCTGTTAGGCTCACCTGACTCCCACGGAGGCGCTGGCCTGGTTCGCGCTGCTGTGACCTCTTCTAAGGTGATGCGCAGGGTTCGGAAGACGGACTGGACCGGGCCCCCAAATCTGGCTTGTCTGGCTCGCAGAAGTATCCTTCTGTAGGCAAAAATAGGGGATTAACTGTCTGCGGGGTAATGCAATCGGCCTCCCACTTTCCCCTCTCACCCTCCTTGAAACCCTTCTGTGATTTCTCATAGCGTCTCACCTCAGGGTCTGGAAGGACGAGCTCTCCATCCTGCTTCTGATGCAGGGGCGCCTTGGTATCCAGTTACTTCACTGGATTTTCGGATTGGTGAGAACCAAACTTGCTTGGCTTCCAGGTAAGTTTTTTGATAAGAGGTTCCCCTTGGGTCCATGCATTAATGTAGTAATGCTAGTGTCTTTTCTCCCATAGGGGCCGGGGTATGGAATGCCGGGGAACAGGCACCGACCCGAGATGAGCGGTGAAATCCTTGTAGAAATCAGGTAAGTCTTTAATGAGCGTTTTTTGGTAATGTCTTTTCATTCGCTCATTAACGCTGATGTCTCGTTTTCCCCTTAGGGGCCGGGATCCGGAAATGCCAGGATATGGCGCGGACCCGAAATGAAGAGGGAATGAATCAACAGGTAAATCTTAACATGGAGATTTAGCTTTCCTTATTCCCTTCTCTCTCTAACCTTTTGTTCTGGTGTTTTTCTCCCTACGCGCTCGGGCGTGACTGCGAATCCGGATGATCGCTGCTGAACATGGAGGCACCCTGTAAAGGTGAGTGGAATGCGGCGCTGCAGCGATCGACGCGATGAGCTTTTAAATTAAAGTCTTCCTTTTCAGGATTGTCGGCGAGATGTCTCCGGGATGCGGATTTAGCAGGTAAGGACTTTTCCTTCTTCTGTTCTCTTCTTCTCTTCCTTTGCAGGTGATCCAGGATGCTGGCAGGCGTGGCAGAAGTCAGGATGCAGGAGCAGACACGGTGAGCGTCCAGCTGCTAGATGCAGAACAACGCAAAGCACATGTGGCTGTTCGGGTGGGGTTTAAATAGCCTTGGAAGAAGTTCCAGGTATGTATCCTTCCTCCAATCAGGTATGTATCCTTCCCCGACCACGCCCGGATGGTAAATTAGTCCCACAGGTAAAGTAGTTCCTTTCAGGCCTCAAGGAGGCTGGGATCCTGCAGCATGGTCTGCATCAGGTAAGTGCACCCAAGCATTCCCATAATGAGCCTGGCGCCTACGGCGCCAGGACTGATGTCTTTTATGAGCCTGGCGCCATAGGCTCCAGGACACTGTCCAAAGGGTCCTTATATGGGGTTGCTGGGTCCTTCCTTGGGGACTGGATGTCCGCTTTCGGGGATGCCGGGCTTGAACTGGCTCCCCGGGAGCGGGCATCATGACAAAAACTCCAGAACTGTGCTGCAGGTCCGAACCACTGTATAACGGTTCCTATTCTACACCACTCTCTTTCCGAGTCCCGGGAGGCACAGACGGTGGGAGTTCTACCCCTGTCCAACTCGGTCGAGGGTGAGCCGCATATAGCACCAGTTGCGGCTGAATAACCTGAACCTGCTTTGCCTGAAACCCCCACAGGAGCCACTTTAAAGGACAGCTATACCAAACCCTCACACGCTTCTGCAAACTCCCTTCACCAAAAGAAGAAGGGAGTGCCGGCGCATAGGAAATGATGCGTCCACCAACGACAAAAGTCGGGGCTTAAAGCCCAGCCGACTAAGTGCCAAAGACTCCCAAATGCACTTGACAGGCTCCAGAAACCATCCCAGAAGGATGACACGACTCAGCTGTCTGGAAACAACAGGTTCTTCGCAAACTTCTTAAAAAAGAAATCAACAGTCTCGGAAGAACTCTCCGACGCCGAGATCCTGAAAGTGGTCTCGGACCAAACTCCTACAGTTAAGAGCCTCGGAGGGGATACCGGTGCGGGACCAGTATTTTCGTTAGAACCAGCACACTTCTCATTTACTAGCATGGTCCCTGATGCTAAAATCAGATGGCACTTTGGTTCACCGTGACCCGGTGCCCCTCCGTACCTAGTCGGTCCACCACCACTTCTAATGACACGGAGGAGGTCACAAACCCCCCGTTTTCAAAGGGCCTTTAGGTGGCCCCAAAGGCCTCTTCAATTTTGGGACTTCATTCAGGGGAGTTTGTTGCTTTGTCTCTCACCCCCGTGGCTACACTGCCCACATCTAAGCCTTTACTGCGGAACTGGGGGTCTCAACGACCTTCGGTGAAAGCCATCGATGAACTAAGCGACATCGAGTATCATTTGCCTGGCTCGCCCTCGCTTGTACAAGAGACTTACGCAGAAGAACTGGAAACTATTGACCTTACACGAACTACCCCTCACCCAGGAACATTTGCGGGGGAACCTCGGGCGAGAACCGAGGACCCCCCAACATCCTCGACAGCTCAAGCTACGGATACTAGAGAACTCTCAAGGCCAGGTGGGGGACCGGTCCTTGTTGCTTCAGCGAGCCCTGCGACTGGCAGAGCTTCGGCTGGGACCCAGAACTTTAGCTCCCAAACTGCATTCAGTCCAACGAGAACCCGACACTCTAGTGAGATAACAGGAAATCCATTGAAAGACTCCTCGCCAAAGAAGACAGACCTAAGGTTAATCATGTCCATGGTAACTCTGGCTATGGCTCTGTTTTGCAAACTGTATGAGTCGATAAACGACTGGCTGAAAGATCATACCTCCATCGTAGCAATGATGAACAGTCGCCTGATCTTCTTGGAAGGTTACATAAATGCACTTAACAACAAAATGGAAAAACACCAAATGGACGAGGAGTCTGTGAAACCCCAAAATGCTGCACCATCTACGCAAGTCTCACTTCTTCACTCGAGCTCTCAGACCCTAGAGCTGTGGTCGACCCCCTACCCTGAGGAGCACACGGAAGAGCCCTGGCCCAGAACCCCCGTCTAGGGGCCCCACGAAGACGAAAGCCAAGCCAGCTACCGCAAATGCAAACGGAGCAATCTTTAACGAAATCATCTCCATCTTACCTGACTGTGAGCCGACTCACGACTCAAATGTAAAGGTAAATGTACCTGCAACGAAAGGTCTCGCTACCCATCAAAATCAGAAAACAAACAATTCTTTCTCCCCCAAACCGAACAGCAGTAAAGAGGTGCCCTCCAAAGAGAAAGGGGGACCCCGCATATGGACTGAGAAACCCTTGTACGCGGAATCTCCGAGAACCCTCGTCGAGCATAAATACCCAAAACAGAAGAGTGGCGATACCGCCGTGGGCAGCCTACCAGTAACTAAGGAGAACATTTTAGAAGTGGATGAGGACCTACTAAACCTTAGCGTTTATACGCTACCTGACGATCAGGAGGAAACCAGTAAACCTTAGAAAATCGCTGTAAGAAGCTTATAAAGAAGTCCAGTTGGGGGCTGGGTCCTCCAAAGTTTCGGAGTCAGGAACCACATCGAAACCCGCACAAAGGAGCTGAAAATGATCAGTCCAGCTTACAGTACTCTCCGCCAAGAAGAAGGACTGAAAAAATCGCCTCCCTGCTCGGACAGAGAACTATTCCAACGACTAGATGGGTGCATGCTACACGGTCCAAATGGCTACCAGAAATGCGAAATCACTCAGAAACCAATAATAAGGGAGAGAAAAAGAGGAACAGCCCTAAATCTAGTCCAAAGCAAGTTCCTAGGAGTTCGGCCCTTGACCTTAAAACAGAACGCAGCTTTAAGATCGAACAACTGCTGGATAACAAAAAACAAAAGATACGTGATACTGAACCGCCGAGGTCTCCTACTACAACTTTTCAAATGTGTGCCGACGCTCTGTAGAATTAAAACAAAAGACCTAGCCCGGGTCGAACCGTTTCACAAAGGTAATATCGCCAGTGCCTACCTGCATGTGCATACAAACCTGGCAAAAGTTAGGATCTCTGAGGCAGCAGAACACTTACTAAAGCTGGGATTTGACCTGTTCGAACTCGAAGAGAGTGCACTACCCGCCTCACCACGAAAATCATTTGAGACGGCCGGGTCTAAAAATGTTTCCCATGCAACAAACCTCAGCAGTAAACCAAAATCGTCTGGGGAAACATCGGATTTGAGGGGCCATGAACAGATAGTCCAATTCAATGAACCACCTTCACAGGATCTCTATACACGGGGTTCGCCCCCGAGTTCTCACCGTGAAGCAGAGACTCGTCAACCCACGAAAGATGCCACAAGAAACTAAACTGCCTATAAAGATCCCCTAGGAATAGGCAGACACCCTGCCGGTCCTATGGCAAAAATTCAACGGACTGTAAACCAATCCCTCGGTTCAAAGGATCTAGGCTCTCAACAAACTCTCAAACAAGCCCCACTATCGCAACTATGGGCCTGGCTACCGAAGGCCCTCACACTCAGTAAGAACAAATAGCAACTCGCCAAGCACCTCTCCGTACCCCTTTCCATCAGACAAACCCCTGGGAAAGCAGAGCTGTCTTTGGGGTCTTGGAACACCAGCGGATTCTTACATCTGACCAAGAAAGGGGACCTAAATCTTGGGTGCTTCGATATAATCTGCTTACAAGAGTCCTGGATGACTGAACGTCCCTCCATGGACGGATACGACATGGTATGTGCTCCAGCAACTAAAGGGATTTTTGGCCGCCCCTCATCCGGCCTCATAACGGCCATTCGCTGTGGCTGTGGACTACACCTCAAGAAAACTCTGAGATCTACTACATACCTGCTTGCCATGGAAGTAAGCTGGGAGAGTTTTGAGGAGGAAAAGGGCAAGTTTAAATCGCAGCCCTTAATTATCATCAATGTTTACTGGAACCCTGTAGCCATGAGTGATTCGTCCTTCCTTGCTTTGATTGGAGAGACTATTGATGAAGCTCTTGTGAATTGTCCAGAGGCCCTGTTGATCATTTGCGGTGACCTAAATGCCACTTGGTCCCCACAAGAAACAACTGGTATTCCTCCTCCTTCCTCATCACCCAGAAGCAAACGTGGAGCAACGTGGCTGTCCCTGATGTCGTCCAGAGACTTGCTCTGTGCTGACGACCTATTCTCTAGAGAAAAGAGGCCACCAACCTGGGAACGAGGCAACTCTCACGTGGACATTGATCACATTTTCATCAGCAGATATCTTGCACCTTTAACCATCTCGTTTGAAGTACTGAAGTCCACCGTGAGCGATCACAACTTGCTGGTCCTGAAATGGAAGACTAGTCCGACTACCAATTCATACCTGCCTGCTCAAGTGGAGCCAAATAACCGACAAAATAGCCTAAAACTATCGGCAGCTTCCATTCTGAAGATAAAGTACCATTACTTAAGTAAAGGAAGCGCGCCTGGTCAACAGAACAACCCGCAACTACCAGACTATCAACCTCTCCTGGTGCCATTCAGATCTCAATCCAATGGCTCCAGACGGAGAAGCAAACCCGCTACACATGAGTACAGCGAAGAATTGGTCATGAAAAGGCGCCTAGTGAGGAAAGCGAGAAGAAAACTGCGCGTTTTTCCCTCGGCAGAAAACCAAGCAAGCTTCAATCGGGTCCAGCGAATCTACAAATCTTAGATCAGACAACATCGGATTCACCTATACCAACAAGACGCGGAAGCCATGCTGAAGTTGGTCTGCGGTCATCATCCGCGAGAGTTCTGGTCCCTCCTCAGATCAACATCTGCTCCCTTGGAAGAATCAACAATAAACCCGATCTGTGAAACAGACTGGATGAACTTTTATTCAAACTTGTTCCAGACGCCCGCAGCCTCAAGCCCTCCGGCGACCAGTACTAAACAGGAGCCATGGGTAGATCTGAGCAACGAAGAGGAGATCACCAAAGTTCTTCAAACACTTAAACCTTCGAGAGCCCCTGGCCCGGATGGAATCACTAACCTTGACCTTAAACAACATCCAAAAGAATGGGCCACGCTGATTAGTGAAATTTTCAAACGATGTGAAAAGGCCAGGCAAATTCCGTCTTCATGGACCACATCAATTGTAGTGCCCATATTTTAAAAAGGGCGCAAAGAAGACCCAAAGAATAACCGTCTTATAGCACTTCTGGACACTGTCGGTAAGGTCTTTGGCTCACTCCTACTGCAACACTTTCAGCGATGGGCGAGAAACGCAGAGTGCGCCAACCCGTTTCAAACGGGATTTACTAAAAACAATGGCACGACGACAAACATCATGTTCCTCAGCGCCTTAAAAAGCAAAGTCCTCGGAGGTGGCCCGAGAATGTTCCTGGCATTCATAGATCTGGCGCAAGCTTTTGATCAAGTAAATAGAGAGAAACTGTGGGGAAAACTGAGTCTTTGGAAATGCCCTACAGAATTTCTTCAACCGATTCGAGCGCTACACCAAGCTGCGTGTGAGGCTAAATCAAACCGGCTTGTTATCGGCAGAAATTCCAGTTGGTAGAGGAGTGAAACAGGGCTGCCCATTAGCCCCGGCCCTCTTTATTGCTTATCTCGGCGATTTCAAGGACTCAGAACTACCTATTCGCTCCTTTCCACCGTCGATGGGGAAGCAAAAAACCACAAGGCTACTATACGCGGATTATTTAATTCTAATGGACATGACCCCGATTGGCCTCCAGCACCAGCTTGATAACTTGGCCGCTTATACCCAAGCAAATGACTTAACCATCAATGTTTCCAAAACTAAGATCATGATCATGGAAAAAAACAAACGACCACAAGAAAAACTATCCTGGTACCTGGAGGGGGTGCAATAGAAAAAGTCTCGAGCTTCAAATACTTGGGAGTAACACTGGACTGTCCAAGTATCAACGCAACCCTCCAGAGCTGCTTAATGAACAAAGCAAAGAAACTAGCGGCACAAACCCGCGCCCTGGATAAGAAATTTGGACGTTTCTCCTTGCCACCAATGATCAAATTTTACCGTGCGAAGGTAGTTCCATCACTCACCTATGCAGCAGAAGCTCTTCCTCACACGCCAGTGCATTTGTGGCTGAAGTTAGAGGGCTATTTCTGGCGCATGGTATTAGGCCTCCCGAAGTCAACATCTGCCCCACTCATCAGAAGAGAGCTAGGCCTTCTCTCCCTGGAAGGGACTACGGAGATAAAATCCATGATGTTTTATAGGAAAACGCTGCTCCCGGACTGCCCGCACCTGTTAGCCATCATACGTACTGAAACCCTGGCTGCACGTTGTAGTGTGTTAAAATCTTGGGAAACAGCGTGCAAAGCGAAACTACTGGAAATTCACTCCTCAGAGCAAGACCTCATCTGTAATCCGACGAAAATAAAAAGAAAAATGGGCGAGCTTGACTGGATTAAAACCTTGGACAATGCAGCAAAAGAAAAATCAGTCAGTCATCTTCCGCCCCATCAAAGTAAATTGAACACTGTTCCAAACTATCTGAGCAAGTTCCCCAGCAAAGCAGCCAGAAACTTGTTATTGAAAGCACGTCTAAATTTACTGGAAACCAACGAGATCTTAAAACTCAGAGGACAGAGTAATTCAGACACATGCCGCTTCTGTAAGAATGACACAAAGGTGGAAACCATACGCCACTTGTTCTTAAACTGTCCAGGAACGAGAGAAATAGGCGAGAAATTCCTGCTACCACACCTTTCGGCATCATATACTAAGGAAGAGGAACTGTGGTGGAGCCGCTTAATGAGCGGAGAAAGGAACACTTGGACAATCGCCACAACATAGACTCTTAAGATTATTCTATCTTTATGAAATCTAAACCACTACTCAAACAACCAACTTAGCCACTAGAGCGCTGTTTGCTGAAACGACTTCTGCAAAAACGTTTTTCTTCTTGGTTTCCTTGGTTCTCTTCTTTTACACTTTGAAAACACTGATCGTCCTTCACATGAATCTCTTCCTCTTCCTTGGCTATGCAGCTTCTTTTTTTTTCGATATACAGTTTTGATATACAGTTTCTTCTTCTTCTTCTACAATGTTTTGTAAAAATCATTGATTTGATTAAATCAACTAAATAAATAAAACAATTGATGATACCCATTGTTTTTGTTTTTAGGCCATTGGTGCAGGGTTGCAGTACCAGCCATCCCTGTAAGCCATTCCAACAACCATTGAGTTTTGTGAAAGGTAAGATAAGGGGTTTGATCCTACACATTCAGAATTGGGTTCAGCTATTATAACATTAAGGAGCTTTACTAAGAAAGGTGTTTTCCTTACAGGCATTCAACGTAGTGGGAGTAACCAAACGCAAGTGCATGAATAAGCAACATTTGGAGTTGCTTCCTTGGTCTGATGATATTACCAAGCAGACCGTTTCAGGTATATTATTAATAGTAGACTTGATTATACTTGTGGGGTGAAGGATTGAGGCTCGGTTAGCAAAAAGACCATTTAAGCCCATAAATTGATATATGTTTTTAATTGTGTACCCACCTATGCAGGGATTCTGCGGAATAACACGAGAAATAACTAGAGGAAATGTTGCTTTGCCACCTATAAGCAACACATTACCTACACATTTTTGCCCCTGAGGAATGTCCCGCTAATTCCAGCTATTCAGGACAGAAACTTATATAAGTCGGGCCGGTATAGACATAGTGCAAGATTAGGGCTAGTTAAACCATCACTGTGTAGGATCAAGTCATGAATACTAGATATTGTTTTCACTTTATGTTTGTAGATTGTTGTAATGACCTAAAATTATTTGTGTTTATATGTTTTTAATGTTTTTGATATGAACCAGCAGGTGGTTATACTTGCGCTTTGATGAAATAATAAAATGAATATGTGTTTTAATAAGAAACATCTTTTTTAACCACAATGTTATCTCCCTATATTTGTTTCAAAGGTTGATAGCAAGAGTCCTTGTTTGTGAGCAAGGATACACACGTTTTTATGATTAGACAGTGAGCTTCCTTTTGTCTGACTACGCACATGTGTCCTCACCGTGGTATCCTTTCACCGTTTGGGTCCTTCTCACTGATGATTCCGGCAAAATGTATGAATGAAATGTACCCCCAAATATCTCCCACCAAAACAATATTATAGGGAACAGTTTACTTAGATGTGTGGTCCAGCAAGGCTCCAAGGCACCCAAAAGCAAAAGTAAGCGGTACTCAATATGCAGAGACACTCCACTAAAGGAAATTGCATATGCGATAACCGTAAAGTTTCCAATAACGAAAAAAGCGGTACGCAATACGCAGTGCCACCCCAAAAGACAAAAAAGGCATACACAATGTACCAAAAACAGGAAAAATGCAGTACACAATATGCAGTGGCACGCCAAAAGACAAAAAATACATACACAAAGTACCGAAAGCTTCCGAAAACAGCAAAAAAGTGGTATGCGATAACCAGTTGCATGCCAAAAGACATAAAATTCATAAACAATGTACCGAAAGCCTCACAACAAACACAAATACATGCAAAACCGAAAAATGCAGTTGTGTTACTTGAAGGAAACGGCTTGCGTGGCACCCTCAAATGCTGTTTGCGACACTCAAATATCCCTGTCATTGCCGTATGCCGCATGAGACACGTAGGCATGCTGCATACAGCGCGCAGCACCTAACATATGCGCTAAGGGCCTTTACTATGTTCTCTGCTGCCTCAGATGAGAGACCTGCACCAAAGTTCCTGCTGCCTGCGTGCCACTGATTATGCCTCCTCCTGTTCTGCATTGCCTCAAATACTTAACATCTGTTGCTGCCTGATTGAATGTAAGTGCCTGCTGCCAACCAGCACTGTATTGGAGTGCCAGCTATTGCACCATTGCCTGTTCTCCTGTGTTTGGCCTGTGACCACGTCATCTGGAAATTTGGGACTTTCACCTCTCCCTACCACCTCCACCACAGCTCCACAGCACACATCCAGGACCCTTCAAAGCAACACCTGCCTCAGGGGTTGTCATGTCGGCACCATCAACCTCATCTGGAGAGAGCAGCACCCCCATTTCAGCAAGGCAGAGGGCTGCCAACTTCACCAGCACCCGGGTTGACATCCTGGTGGATCGGGTCCTGGGTAGTTATGATGCCCTCTTTCACCCTGCAATGCCGCTGGGCCATGATGTACATCTACAGATCTGGGAAGAGATCACGGCTGCCATCAACACGGAGGGGTGACAGACCGTTCAGTGAAGACCACGAAAAAGCAATGGGAGGACCTCCAAACGCGCAGCCATACATAGGGTGAGGCAGCCCTCGCAACGGATCCCACTGTGGAGGTGCACCATGCAGTTGCCACCAGTTGTCACCAAAACATCTGCGTGTCTTTGTGAGGTTCTACCCGGCACTTCACTCCCAGATCTGTGAGCGGAATGATGTCTGGTTGCTGCTGATGAGTACCCATGTTGTGCGCTACTCTACAGTGTATGTGTGTCATGCATGGGCATGCGTGAATGTACATAGCCCCTTCTGTATGAAGCATGTGCGTTCGATTGAGCCGCAGTGGAATGCAGCCTCCTGGCAATGCTGGGCAAATGTGGTGGCAGATTTATGTTTATGGGACATGCTTTGGTATATGCACTGTTTGTCCACTCGTGCACATGCTATGTGAGTTCATGAGAACAAGTGTTGAGACAGTATGGATGCCGGCTTACGATGTTGTGGCCATGTGAGGGACATGCATGCAGGGCACCTCTGTGTGTTGCACATCTGCAAGTGAGCCCATCCACACACATCCGCTCAGAGTGACACATGTGCATGGATTTCTGTGTATGTCATGTTGGTGCATTGACCTCTCAGGGACGGGGATGTGATGTGTCATCTGTGAGAAACCTCAGGGTATTCTCACTCCTACTCCCCCTGGATCCTTTGTTCAGGTGGCCAGGGAAAAGGCCATCTCTCTTGGATCCCGACACTGGGGGTAGAGAAGCAGGGGAGGATCACCTGGGTGGAGGGTCTATGAGGCCCAGATTTATAAAGAGGCTGTTGCAGTAGTCCAGCCTAGAGAGAACCAGAGCTATGGAGACAATGAGCTTCTGGGGGAGGAGTGGAAAGGAAGAATACCTCTGAGAAGGTACAGCTGGTAATGTGACTTCTTAGAGACATTAGAGATGTGAGGAGAGAAGAAGAGCATGGATTTGAAGATTACCCCAAGGCTTTTAGCCTCACATGTGGGAGCAGGAAGAGGGCAAGAGAGGCCAGCCAGAGAGTGACAGCAAAGGAGGGAGCAGGTGTGCTGATGAGGAGAATCACAGTCTTACTGGCATTAAGGCAGAGATCATTGGAGGCACTCCACTCCTGGATAGCAGACAGACAGTCAGAGATGAGGGACGGAGAAGAAGTGGCAGAATGGAGCCTGATAATGAGTTGAGTGTCATCCGCATAGCACTGAACGTTGGGGCAGAGAGTAGCAATGCGGCGGGCAAGAAGTGCCAGGTATTGGTTGAACAGCCAGGGAGAGAGGTTAGATTCCTGGCGAACACCACAGATAGAGATAGAGATAGAGAAGAGGAAGGACCCAAGTTGGACCTGGGAGGGTCGATCGGAGAGGAAAGAGGTTAGTCAAGCCTGGGCCTGATCGGTGATACCCAGGTTATCACAGAGACGATTGAGCACAATGGCATGGTTTACCGTATCAAAGGCAGAAGAGAGATCAAGTAAGATGAGGACACAGGGGGTGTTGGAATCGAAGTTGGAGAGCAGGTCTTCATGGATGTTCAGGAGAGCAGTTTCCATGCTTCTGGCAGCTCTGAAGCCAGACTAATGGTCCTAGGGACAACCAACAGATTCAGTATGAAGATTAAGCTGGGAGATGGCCAGCTTGCCAGGAGTTTTCCCAGGAAAGGAGTGATAGAGATTGGGCGATAGTTAGCCGGGTAGGACTGGTCGGCAGAGGGCTTCTTAAGATGATTGTGCACAAGGGAGTGCTTCAGGGGGGAAGGGAAGATCCCAGTTGTGAAGGAGTGGTTGCAGAAGTCAGCCAGAACAGGGGCCAAGGTGTCAATGTGGTCCTTGATGGTTTTTGGAGGAACAGGGGTGAACCTGTTTTGACGAGACTTTCATAGATCAGACTTGTCTAGAAACCTTATCTGGGCAGAACAGGGGAAAGGCAGAGAAGGAGGGAGGAGAGGTGGCCAAAGAAGGGCCAGTGAAAGAGCAGGGAGTAGAGGGGGAGGGGAAGAGGAAGAGAGAGAGAGGACAGGATGTCCTGAGGTTTAGAGATGAAATGAGAAACCAGAGCCGTGCAGAGGGCCTGGGAGAGTATTGTGAAGGTCAGGCATGTCGTTCTTATTGCAGTCAGGCAATTATAATTAAAGACTCACACCTGCAACCTGTCAAGTGGATGCAGGTGTATTGATAGGGGAGGAAACAAGCAACACATATACCAATAGGGAGCCCCGTGTGAAGATTCCAGCAGGGAGTACAGTTTGGAAGGAGGCAGCCAAGGTGGGTCTTGCTGCGCAGCCAGGACGCCGGCAGAAAACCCAAAGGACTTGTGGTGCTTGTGAGCAGCCGGGCCGTGAAGGAACCGCAGGTTTGGGAGCCTCTTTGGTCAAAGCTGTGCCACCAGAGCCGAGCGGAGAAGAGGCAGGAGGGAAGCTGACAGCATCCGCTGAAGCCAAGCGCAGCTGACAGCGAGAACCAGAGAGCCACAGGAGAGCGAGCGGAGAACGCAAGCAAAGGGAAATCAGCAAGTGAGGCTGAATACCGGCAGCACAGAGAGCACAAGACCAGTGAGTGAAGAAAGCGAGTCCCTCAGACCGGGGCCCTCCTGGGGGATGTGGGGAATGAGAAGCAAGTGCCGAACAAGTGAAATCATATGTAATTGATAAAACAAACCTGAGGCCAAGGGTTGGGTGAAGTAGAAACAACAAAGTTAACAGAACATTTATTGAATACCACACTGAAATAAACTTTTATGAGCAAAATTATAACAAATGAGAAACGCATATGAACTACAGTTATTGTTTTATGAAAGCCAAGTAAGCGGCAACAAAGTAAGAATAGAGGATTGCGAGAGAGCATAACGGCAAGGTGTTGATGGAATAAATATCCACTAAGTGAACTCTTGTAATTGAACACAGTGTGGCAAGACTAAGGATTGGTCCAGGTTGGGTGATACAGTGTGTCAGGGATTGGTCCAAGTTGTGTAACACAGTGTGGCAAAGCCAAGAAGCTGACAAGGAAAGGCCAAGTGAATGGGAACATCCACATAGGAATAAAAGCAGAATAACCTGTGTGGGTAAAAAGGTCTAAGGTTCCTGGTTGCGCGACCTGTAATGGGTGGACAGTTTGGTCTGACAACTGGGCCCAGACCATTGAACCTTCAACTATGGAAGCCAAAGACCTTGTTTAAGCAAACCAGGAAAGAATAAGTCGAAAGAGTTATTAAGCTGATCCAGAAGGAAAGATAACTTTATTTTGAACTCTGAGAGACAGAAGTCAAGCAGAGACGGACAAGTTGAAGTCTTGGGGAAGGGTATCTTGAGCCTTGTTTAACTTTGATGTTGTCTTGAGGACATAATCCTCAAGCCCTTTTCTGTGAAACTGTGTTGCTTGGAACTTGGGGACGGGAACCCCCAGGTTTTGTGGAACTGTTTCAACCTTAGGATCGGTAATCCGGAGTCTTTTGTGGAACTTTCTTGAACTTGGGCAAGGAAAGCTGAAAAGGAAGCTAAGAGCTGGCAGAAGCTCTGAACTCCTGTTTTTATCAACATTACTTTTGTTATTGACATCCCTACAAATTGTTTAGCTTTAGTTGTGAGGGCAAGGATAGGTTTTGACACAGACAGACTTTTAAGTTGAACTTTCATACTAAGACTTTCCTTAGTTTTGTTCAGGTAGGGAAATCCCACCTTAAGATGGGGCAAGTTAGGCCTTCAACCATCCTGACATTTGAGTTAATAAATCCTTTCATTTTGAACTTTGAGTCTGTTGTCTGTGTCTTGCTTCAGGATGCCATCACACATCCCACACATCCCAATGCATGTGAAGCCTAAGTTTACGTGTGATCATGCCATATGTATGTGCACTTCCCGTGGCCCTGGCTGCATGTCAAACTGTTGTCACTTTGTCACTTTGGCATTGTTATAGTGACATTACCTGTATTTGGAAATGTGTTTGTGGCCACACGACAATGGACAATGTGCTGGGTTGACATGTGCGTGTGTCATGACTGAGTCAATATTGTCCTTACACTCCTGTGTTACTAGTCATGCAGATTGCATGGGTGTGCATGTGTGTGTGCGTTGTGTGTGTGTGTCAGTTGCTGGCTGACACGTGCTGAATGAATGTTTCTGTTAATGTTCTGTATTCCACACATGCATTGACAATGATGACTGATGTCAATCTTCTTTGTCTCATTTTCCACAGTTGCTGCAGCTCGATGAGAGGACAGAGGCATTTCTGTGTAGTAGAAGGGCAGGGACTGGGCCACAAAACCCAGGCGCACATCCTAGCCAGCTCCCATTGATGCCACTTCTCCTAACAGGGAATTGGCTGGGGGAGCTCCAGTACCATCGGGTGAGGCTGCTTGCGGTAATTCCCAGGAGGTGGTTGTGCTGGGGGAAACCTCAGCAAATGTGGGACAGGCTGCAGAGGCACAGGGGCCTTCGACGGTGGAAGACTCTCTCAAGTCATCCAGGGTGATGGAGGTGGAGGAGGAGGAGGCAATTTTAGGCCAGCCCAAGAGGTATTATGGTGCATCCAGGAGGTTGTTCAAGCTGCACTCCTGGCCCAGAGACATGAGGATGTGCAGTCCACCATGCAGGTTGCCATGCAACCTCCTGTCCCTGAGCCACCTGCAGCAGTGACCACCTTCGTGGATGCCTCCACCCAGAACGAGGCCCTCCTTGCGAACAAGGGGGCCACCCACGATGTGGTGCAGACGCTGCTGGCTGGTCTTGTGAGGCAAACTTCATTGAATCATGATTCTGTGTCAGCTACTCACAAGGGGCTCGCTCAGCATCACAAGTCAATGTGCCAATACCTGGGCCAGCTGGCAAGAGCACTGCTCTTGCATGGTCTCTGTGTGCTGGCACATCCACTTGCCCCTCCTCCACTTTTTCCTCTGTGCCACAGTCATTCTCCAGGGAGCCTTCCATGCCACATTCCACCATGGCCCCCTGTGCACCTATCCCACACACACCACCCAGGCTGGTAGTGTCTATGTCCCTGCCTCTGGTGGAAGTCCCAACTATGCCACAAGAAGTGGTCACTGTGCCTGCCCAGGCACCAACACAGGAACAGCCAGTGGTTGGACAGCTGGCACTTCAGGCCGGTGCAGGTGCTGTGTGTCCCCGACAAGCAGGGGTCAAGTCCTAAAAATGTAAGTGGGGGGACTCATCAACAAACGCAATGGGATGTGAAGTCACCAGAAATTAGCATATCAAGGTGAAATATGCACATTTCATTAAATTGGGTTTGCATAACCACCCAAATTGCACAGGACGAATGGCATTTGCCTTTCTTAAAATCAACACACACACAAAACCAGGAGAGGATATTTTCTTCTAATAGTGTTTTTCAAAACGTTAAAAGGTGTGCATGTTTTGAACTCCAAGAACCAAAAAAAATGTTTTCCCTGGAACTTGTATTACCAAAATGGGACATTTCACATTTAGTTTTTTATTATTTTATCAGGTTATATAGTGGCCCGGTAATTCCTCACTCGAGGACACAGACACGGTTCATCCCCATTCCCATTTCAGCCCCCATAGGGCTAAATGGGAATGGGAGAGGGAGTAAACAACGGGCCATTACGAGATGGCCCGTTGTTTGCTCCCTCTTCCCCTCGCGGGACCCGGTATGCACGCCTGGTTTTCCCAGGCGTGCTTAACGTGTCCCATGAGGGGACCTCGTAATGTGGCGGAACGGGTTGAACGGCGCCGCAGCCTTTTACGGCGCCGTTTAACCCGTTCCGCCAGGGTCGTAATGAGGCCCAGAGTGTTTGCTGTGTGTATGTTGTGTAAATGGTGTGTTTGTATGTTTAGTTTTTAAATATGTGTATGGATGCATGTATACTTGTGTTAGGAGTGAGTGGATGATGTGTGCTCGTGTGAATGAGACAGAGAGTGCTCGCTGTGTGTATTTTGTGTAAATGTGTGTGTTTTTATGTTCATTTATTTATTATTTTAAAATGTGTATGGATGCATGTATGCTTGTGTTATGAGTGAGTGCATGATGGGTGCTCGTGTGAATGAAACAGAGAGGGCTTGCAGTGTGTATGTTGTCTAAATGTGTGTGTTTGTATGTTAATTTATTTATTTAAATATGTGTATGGATGCGTCAAATGTTTGTGTTATGAGTGATTGAGTGCATGATGGATGTTCATCTGAATTAAACAGAGTGTTTGCTGTGTGTCGTGTAAATGTCTGTGTGTATGTTTATTTATTATTTAAATATGTTTATGGATGCGTGTATGCTTGTGTTATGAGTGAGTGCATGATGGGTGCCCGTGTGAATGAGACAGCGTGCTGGCTGTGTGTATGTAGTGTAAATGTGTGTGTTTGTATGTTCATTTATTTATTATTTAAATATGTGTATGGGTGCATGTATGCATCGAAAACTTGACTTGAGGAACGTTTTCGTGATAACACTGTGAGACCGCCGCAACCAGTTTCAGTTACAATTTAAGAGATGCCGCATTGGTGTGTGAAAAAAGGGAGACCAAGAGTTCCCCTACGCCGTTTGTCAATAAAGAGGTACTATGTCAGGAACTACATAAATGCAACTAAAATGTAACACCAACTAGTCATACCATGGTTCTAGTATAAGGTAATTCATAAACCCAAAGCAGCTTACATGCACTTGCCAGTCACAATCTTTACCTCCTTGAACAATATCATTTAATGTATGGAACATGACAATACGTACCCTCTGTACTCTGCAACTACAGAGACAACTGACTACCATTTCCTCATGAATGTGCTTTGATAAACTTCCTTGGAGAGCAACAGGCATGCGTGACTCCTGCTAATTTAGAGATGTAACATGAGCATGTAAAGGTTGACCACATTTTGAGACAAATAAGAAGAACTGTGGACGTGGATGGATTTATGTTGTACTGTTGCTGTAATGTTTTGTCTGTTAACTTTTTTTTCAGGATTAAATAAACCAATAATTAAAATAAAGAATGTGCTTTTTCTCTATGTTCTATTTTATTTTTCAATTCCCTACTTACCTTCCTGATACCCCACCCTGAATCGCAGTCTATTATTTTGTTGCTCCTCTTTTTTTGAATAATCTTTGGTGCACAATATATGTCTCTTTGTAACGTAATGATATGATGACAATATGATGGATTTGCATGTTTGCTTTTATTATGTTTTTATTGAACACTCAAGATTAGAAATATGCCCTGATTTGAAAAAGGCATAGATAATGCCGAAACACGTGTAATCAGAAAGGGCCAACAATAAACCTAATTGGATCACCAATATCTGACAATGTTGAACTTATTTACATAAAGCTGTGGCACAGTGATATGGTGCGTTAAGAACAAGTACCTCTGTGCATGTATGCATGTATGCATGTGTTATGAGTGAGTGCATGATGGGTGGTCATGACTGGGAATGAGACAGAGAGTGCTTGCTGTGTGTATGTTGTGTAAGTGTGTGTGTGTGTTTATGCTGGTCTGAGATGATTTTAGCGAGTGGGGTAGGAGGTTTGTACAACAAAGGCATTTTAGAAATGCCTTTGTTGTGCAACCCCCCTCCTCGCCGGCCAAAATCAGCTCTCCGTCTGTGGTGATATGGGGCACAGGGGACAGGGATGGTATTTTTTACTGGACATCTATTGTAAATGTCAGTAAAAATACCAGCAACGCCCCCTGGGGCCCCCAGTGCCTGGCATACACACATAACAGATTGATTGTGTGCGTGTGTGAGGAGCTCGGGACCCAGGGGACAGGTGTATTTGTTTTTTTTACTGGGCAGCTGTGATCGCTGTCCAGTAAAAAAAATGCCTTACCCTATTGCCCCCCCCAGTGCCTCACATACACAGAATCAGATTCATTGTGTGCGTGTGAGGTACTGTATCCCAGGGTGCAAGCATTGCATTTTCTACTGGGTATTCCCAGTAAGGAATGCCAGCCCAGTCCACTGCGATTCCTAGCTCCTCACATGCAATGTCAAACCTGACCCTAAGCCCCCCAGTGCCTCGCATGTACATGCAATTGATTATCTGTGCATGTGAGGTGCTGGAAGGCAATGAGGGAAGGAATGCCATTTATTAATGGGCATCTGATAAATGCCCAGTAAAAAATACCATGACTGGGCCCCCCCAGCACCGTGCATGCACACAATTAATGTGTGCCTGTGAGGCACTCGGGACCTCACGGCACCTCACGGGGGGGCATGGCAGTTTTTCCTTGGCATCTATGCCCAATAAAAATGCCATGACTGTACCCTGGGACTCCAGCTTCTGACATGCTTCTGCCTTCTGGGCCCCACAGTGCCTCGCAATCAACTCATCATTAATGTAATTATGTTTGACTGCAAGGCGCTGGCACACCATGGAGCATGCATACCATTTTTTTTACTTCACATGGTTGATAAAGCAAGCATGGTAAGTATTATTATGTAGCTAGACTTGCATTTTAATGCAGCCAGTCAAGCCATTTCTAATTGTTGTATGAAATTTTATATTTGGCAGCTTTGATAATGCAAGCATGATCAGTGGTATTATTCTTTCTGTGGCATACCATTTTGTATTGGGAATCTTTGATAAAGCAGGCATGATAAGTGTTGATATGTAGCTAGACTGCCATCTTTTTATGCAACCAATCTAGCCATTTATTATTGAGGCACTACATTGTGTATTGAGCATCTTTGATAAAGCAAGCAGGATCAGTGGTATTATTCTTACTGTAGCATGCGATTTTGTATTAGGCATCTTTGGTAAAACAAGCATTCGTGTTATTATGTAGCTAGACTGGCATTTCAATGCAGCTAGTCTAGTCATTTCTTATTGTTGTATGACATTTTGTATTGGGCATCTCTGATAATGCAGGCATGAAAAGTGTTATTATGTAGGTCAACTGGCATTTGGGTACAACCAGTTTGGACATGTTTTCATACTTTGGCACACAGTTTTAATGGGAAAGTCACCTGGAGTATGTTCTTACATCGGGATACTGCCAAGTATTGGCAGAACAAACATGGACATGCACAAAGCAAACATGAGTATGTTCTTATATGGGAATAATATGGTATAATGGTGCAGTCAGCATGGAAATGTATGTACACAGCCAATGTGAAAATGTTTTATACTGATACATATTGTGGGAAAAGACATCATGAAAATGGGTTGCAGAAATGCTACTGTGCACTGTTTGTGACTTGCATCTATAGGATTTTTTCATGAGTTACCCTACAAAACCCAGTTGCAAACTGTTTGGATTTTGACCCAATTTTTGTAAAAAAGTGTGCTCTAAAATACACCATTTTCACCCATTATTCAAAACGTTTTCTTTTGAGTGGTGTGGGGTCCCTCGCTATGCTCGGCCGCTCTGGCATATCTGGGACATAAATGTACGCCCCCCCCTGTTTAAAAATTCACCAGCCGCCACTGCTACTATGCGCTTCGTATTTAGATTCTAAGTAAACCTCTTATATCATATTTAGGGTTGGTTTGCAATACTGTTTTTATTAGTGTTCAGGGTGCTGACACGTGTTACGACCCCACAAGTGTCTTTATCAACGCTGTGATATTTGTGAACCATACCACAATTGACAAAAATATACATGTATGTCAAAATGTGTGCAGGCCAACGACTGTCCGATCTCTCTTTTCTCCTTCCTGAAGAAAGTTCTGGAGGCGCTGGTGTCCCCCCTTCTTTCTGCCTTTCTGGAGTCCTCCCATTTTCTTGATCCTTTTCAGTCTGGCTTTCGGCCTGGTAGAGGCACTGAGTCAGTACTCAACTCTGTCATGGACGACCTGCAGTGCCTGGCTGATCAGGGCGGTGTCGGGGCAGTCCTGTTATTAAATCTTTCGGCTGCCTTCGACACCGTCGATCACGGCCTTCTCATCTCCCGGCTCTCTGAGGCAGGGATTGATGGCCTAGTGCTAAAATGGTTCACTGGGTTCCTGGCAGATCGCTCACAATCTGTGCCCCTCCCTCCCTTCCGTTCGGTCCTGGTTCATCTATCTTGCGGCGTCCCTCAGGGATCAGCCCTGTCCCCTATTCTATTTAATATCTACATACAATATCTCCTGCTCCTTATCACCTCTCACACCCAGATTTTGGTTCGTCTCGATCTAACCAAAACTGAAACAGCTTCTCGCCTTAGGCGTTGCCTTGAGGATTTAGGCATTTGGATGTCACAAAATTGGCTGAAACTAAAGGGCAGCAAGACTGAGGTTCTCGTGGTAGGCACATCCAATCCTCAATCCTTCTGGACCACTGATTTTTGGCCCTCCTCCCTGGGTCCTCTTCCTGTACCGGACCATCAGTACACAATCTTGGCGTGCAGGTCTCAGCCGCTCTGCCTATGGACGAACAGGTCAGCGCCGTATATAAATCCGGTCACTTTAAGCTTAGGATCCTTCATAAGGTCCTTCCGTTCATCTCGGTCAGCAACCATGCTCCCGTGGTCGCTGCTCTGGAGCTGAGTGTGCTGGATTACTATTACTATTACTATTTAGCACAACCTGCCTACCTAATAGGACGGCTTCAGCTCTTACAGAACACTGCGGCACGTTCTGTTCTCCATCCCCAATTTGGTGCCCACATGACCCCTTTGTTGCGCAAGCTGCACTGGCTGCCAGTCGCTCAGCATATTCTGTATAAATCTATGTGCATGGTGCACAGGACCTTCTATGGCGTTGGAGTCCAATACTTGCAGGCCAAGTTTACACGTTATCTACCAACTCGTGCCCTCCGCTCTCAAGGGCCGTTTATTGGTACCTTGTTTTAGATCGGTTCGCAAAGGAGGCTGTGCGTTCTCAGTGGCTGCGGCCAAGGAATGGAATAATCTGCCTCTTTCCTTGCGCAAGACCCTTGACCATCTCACTTTCCGGCGAAACCTGAAAACATTACTGTTTTAAATGTTTACTCCCGGCCTCTGTTGGCTCTCTTGCTCCTCTCTCTCTCTCAGCGCCATGATACCTTCGGGTAAGCGTGCGCTTTATAAAACTCAATAACATAACATAACATAACAATAAAATGGTTATAATGAGACAACCAAAAAGTGATCAGTATTTGGTGAATGATCCAAGTTTGGTGACCAGGGTACCTTCCACGCGAACGATGATCTGAATTACATTTTATACATTGCATATATGGAATTTATTGAATTAGCATCACTTGTATATATGCATGGTGACAAAATTGTATGAAAGAGCGCACTGAGCGGATCAGTACCAAGGAGGGTGAAAAGGGGGTGGGGTGAAAAAGAAAAATTGAATAATTGGATTAGTTGATCAGTTCAAGCTGAGTGGTTAGGCCGCCTATATAGTAGCCCCAAAGTAGCTTGATAACAAGTTGGCTTACCATCACCATAGCTCTGAAGTGTACAAATGCACACAGCATCTAAGCTCCAGCCTCACAATAGATCCTAAACAACGTGCAGCATGCCCACGACCATTCCCTTTTGTCACACCACCAGATCTGCCCGGAATGTCATATATTCACTTGACTAGAACAGGTTAACATTCAATTCCAATTCCTCAATCTTTTCGCTTAGATTTCTACTCAGCAGAACAACTATCAGAAGCTCTACAGAGGGCACTCAGCACACTTACCAAGCTACACTGATCACAATATTTGGTAAGCCAACTTCAGATCAACCGAGCAAGTTCTGCTGGTGTGCAGCCTTGACTTACGAGGGGATATTGCACACTATCGTTGCGGTGCAGCCTTGACTTACGGGGTAACCATGCACAGTTTCGACGGGGTGCTGCCTTGAGTTACGGGGGGAACGTGTGAAGTTTTGCTAGGTTGGGGTGATCGTGTGCCATTTTGCTGGGGGTGCAGCCGGGGGGCAGCCTTGACTTATGGGGCACTGTGCGCAGTTTCGCCGGGCTGCAGCCTTGACTTATGGGAGGACTGCGCTCAGTTTTGCTGGGTTGGTGGGGCCAAGGTAGATGCAAAGGTAGTAGGCGCAAAGGTTGTGTGTTGGCAATGGTTTTTGTTTGCGTGGAGGCATATTTTGAGCGTTCCAGTTGCAACTCGATTTTCTTTGCGCCTCAGGTTACTTTGCGCTTTGAAATCCATGAACATGTGGAACAGGCAAAACAACTTTTGTGTGCAAGTAGGCACACATTTGTTTTAGGGGCTAAACACTTTGCAGGGACTTTGCACTTTTTCTATGAATTGGGCCCATAGTCTTGCCTGGACATTTTATTGTTGTTGCCTCTCTGCTTCTGAATACAGAATGTTCATAATGCGGTCAATACCAGTTATTGAATGCAATCTAAACATTCCTATTGGCTGAGAGGAGGTCAATAACGAAGTCTATGTGCTAATACATATTTTATTATTCCTCGGCTGCAGGCTCGTAACTTTAGACAATGTCGCCCTGCGCTTGTTTTCGGCTATTGGATGAAGAAATAACCGTGTGGGCCCTGCAGGTGCGATCGTTTTGTGAAACACCAACCACAGTATGAAATATAGCTGGATTACTTCTGCAATTGCTCTCGTCTAAACTTGAAAAGATGCCCTTTTGCGCGAAATATGATATGTAACTGAGTAGATGCATTCATGCTTGCAGGCTGGCACTGTTGGCCACTTGTATTTTATGAGCCATATGGTTGCTAATGCACGACTGCCTTCAAATAATGGGCAAGTGGGCTTCGGAGTAAAGGGTTTTAACATGTTCAAGACACTCATCTAATAGGTTCCGACTCTGCAAAACTCTGGCAAGACAGCCTGTTCTTCAGGCTTTGACTTATGATGGGTTCATAGAGTTAACATTTCTAAACAAGATCCCAGGAGCTATTAATAATATACATTATACATTACAACAATACACATTATAATTATATACAATGTATATACAATATAGATCATATATTTGTATAATATAACATAATTCTAAATACATTAACAATATACATTATAATCTGTACTGCAATAATTTAGAGCCCCTGGTTAGGGCACCATTTATTTCCAGGGGTCTACAGGGCACAGCTTTCTGCAACACTCTGAGATATATTGGTGTGATATTTGAAGCTAAGAAAGCATAGTCGTGTCCTCCACCCCATCAACATGTCACGTGCAACTGCAATTGCATTTAAGTTCCGGGTATAAATCAGACATTTGAGTGAGGAGTATAAAACTTTCACGAAAAAAGTAGCAAAACAGTTCCAAAACTCCATCAGAGCGAAATGTGTTTCGAAATCCAATTTTTAAAGTGCTCCCAAACATATGTGGGCCTTGGGGGAAAGGTTAATAAGGCCGGGTGAGAGGGCAGCGGGCAGGGCGTGAGGGGAGATCGGAAAGGGAAAGGCGAAACGGCAGTTCGAAAATTCTTCATATCTCCCAATCACTCCGCCAGAATGTGTGTGTGTGTGTGGGGGTGGTACTTTGCAGGTAGTCAGATGGGGGTTATAGCAGCCTCTGTGGGAGGACATTACTGTTCTACAGCTCCGTTCACACTTGAATTTATAAATAATTCGCATTTAAGAAGTAGACATTTGATTAAAAAAACGTTTGACTCATATGGGACGTTGGACGAGAGGGAGATTTGCAGGCCGATTCATGGAAATAATGTGCGCTGAAAAATCCCGCGCAAGCGTGCGATATCTTGCAATTCGCTTTGAAATAGCGATAATCGCAGTGCATGTGCAAATATCGCAGGGAAAGCAGCGCACAACTATTCATGGAAGTCCGTGCTCAAGAAAAATGTGGGATGTGCGATGAAAAAGTGCGCGGGGCACGCCGGCGCACAGGCCATCTAACGGCGTGCGCTAAGGCCACAGCGATAGCGCACATAGCGCGGCGTACACAACAAAAGTAGGCGGAACACGGGGCGTGACAAGCGGAATGGGGAACAACTCGAGTAAATGTGGGCGTCACGGGGGAAGTACAGGAGGCAAGTGCGCGGAACGCCCACACGCTCGTCTACAACACGTATTCATGGAATCGAATAGGGCAAACCAGCGCACGGCCAAAGACGCGCACAGGGCCATACATGTCCGCCACACGAAAGCAGGCGGTAGCGTCCCAGCGCATGAAAAATATGTGCGCCGAAATGTGCGCTAACAAAAAAAGCGAATAAAGAGCCATGAAGATTGACCCACACTGTGGCCCTCCAGGACAAATGACGTGCAAAGGGGTACGCGACAAACACGGACACCCGCTGTGTCAAAAATAGCGTGTGCGTGTATCTCAGGGGTGCGCGGGAAGTTTCACACGCGATTGGGCCTGGGGGAGCGTGGTACGTGGATTCCAGGGGCCTGCGGGTGGCCTCACACGCGATCGGGCCTGGGGGAGCGGGGTACGTGGATTTCAGGGGCCTGCGGGTGGTTTCACACGCGATCGGGCCTGGGGGAGCGGGGTACGTGGATTCCAGGGGCCTGCGGGTGGTTTCACACGCGATCTGGCCTGGGGGAGCGGGGTACGTGGATTACAGGGGCCTGCGGGTGGTTTCACACGCGATCGGGCCTGGGGGAGCGGGGTACGTGGATTCCAGGGGCCTGCGGGTGGTTTCACACGCGATCGGGCCTGGGGGAGCGGGGTACGTGGATTCCAGGGGCCTGCGGGTGGTTTCACACGCGATCGGGCCTGGGGGAGCGGGGTACGTGGATTACAGGGGCCTGCGGATGGTTTCACACGCGACCGGGCCTGGGGGATTCACACGCGACCGGGCCTGGGGGAGCGGGGTACGTGTATTCCAGGGGTGCACGGGAAATTGCACACGCTCGCCTACAATACACATACATGGAATCTAACGGGGCTAAGGCATGTGCCAAAAAAGATGTGCCAATCCGGAAACACGTACGCCAGCAGGAAGCAGGTGTACGTCGAGCCGCGCAGCATAAAAGTGCGCGCAAACAACAAACAAGCTCAGACACCAGGATGAACATACCGTTCCTAGCAGCAGTGGCCTTGGGATACCGCAGGAGGAGGAGGATAGTCAGGGCCAGAATTTTCACACCCAGAACAAGCCTTTTCGGGATGCCTGATGACCACGTGTATGGGAGGTACAGGTTTCCACCTCACATAATACTGGACCTGGTCACTGAGTGGGAGGATGACCTCACATCACCCACCCTATGCTCCCAAGCACTCAGCCCCCTGGAGAAGGTCCTCAATGTCCTACACTTCTTGGCCACTGGATCATTCCAGCGGACAAGTGCCATAGTGGGGGGGTGTCACAGGCCACGCAGTCACGCTGCCTACACCAGGTCTTGGCCATCATCACTACACGCCCATCAGTCCGCAGGCACATATACCTACCCCAAACACCTGCAGAAAGGCAGGTTGTTGTGACTAGCGTCACGAGAACGCTGCGTACCTGTTCGTCCGGTTGGGTTCCTTGGTGATGAGGCCAGGCTGTCAGATGATCCGTGGAGACGTGACTGATGGCGCGGGGAACCAGCCCAACACCAGCCCGAATGGAACCGGATTGGAGGTGAATCGGCTCCCAACGCCACGGGTTGGCTCACCCCTGATTTGCATGGCGTCAGGACAGTGCAAGCACTGACAGGGGGAGCCTCTGGGTAGAAGGTCCAAGGTCCACAGGAGGCAGTGTGATCCCAACGGATGCAGATGAAGATCGGGAGACCAGAAGCAGAACAGTTCCTTCAGGAGCAACGACTAGGCAGCAAGAGGAGCAGGCTGACAGATGAGGGGAGCCACGAGAACCAGAAGGAGCTATGGGAACTCAGAACCAGATGGAATCAGGAAGGACTGAGCCAGACAGGCAGGAAAGGAATGATAGGGACCAGAACCAAGGAGGGCCAGCGGGAACTCAGAATCAGAATGGAAGCAGGAAGGAGGGAGCGAGGCAGAACAGGTAAGGAGGAAGGGGTGCCCCAGGCAGAACAAGGGCAGGAGGAAGACAACAGGAAAACGGGAAGGCAACACAAGGGCAGCGAAAAACACTATCCGTATAAACCGCATTGAGACGCGGTTTGGAAAAGGATCAGGGCTCCTTAAATAGGCCCACCAGCACCTGGGAGGCTTGCAACGCAAGCCGTGCCGCCTCCCAGGCATTGGATAACCCACAACGAGGCTTGAGCCGCAGATCTCCACGAATCGAGCATCCTGCGCACCGCGCATGCGCGGAGAGCGGACGCCCGCCCATGCGCAAAGCAGTGCGCACAGGAGACCCGGAAGCGCCCGAAACCCAGGACAGCCCCGGACCCCGAAGCCGAAAGCGGGGATATAACCTCCAGGACGGGGAGCGCCGTAGCGGGTAAGGAGACCCCAGGACGGGCGGCGTGACACAGGTAGCCGCACAGGATTTCTACAGGGTGGCACAATTCCCCAAAGTGCTAGGTGCCATTGATTGCACCCATGTGGCTCTATGTCCCCCCAGGGCATCTGAGCACATCTATAGAAACCGCAAGCACTGGCATTCCATCAACGTCCAGGTAGTATGTGATGCCAAGGGAATCATCACCTCAGTATATGCCAACTACCCAGGGTCCACCCACGATAGTTTCATCTACAGAATGTCAACCCTAAACCGGGACATAGAAGCTGGACGGCATGGCGATACATGGCTGCTTGGTGAGTCCAAATGCCACTGCACATGCATGCATGTCACATACTGAGTAATGTCACAACCCCACTAATGATACCCATCTCCACCTTCCCAGGGGACAGTGCCTACCCTCTCAGTACCCACATGATGACACCGATTCGGAACCCCAGCACGCCACCCCAGGTAAGATACAACACAGCCCACATTGCAACCCGGGGCATAGTGGAGCGCACATTCGGAGTGCTCAAGTCACGCTTTCGCTCCCTTGACCGTTCTGGAGGCCAGCTGTTATACGCTCCCCCAGTAGTGTGCAGGATCATAGTGGCAGCACGTGTCCTGCACAACGTTGCAACTCGCCGGGGCCTGGCCGTGGAGATGGTGGTGCCCCCACATCCCCAACCACATGCACGCCCACTGCGCATGGGAGGGGAAAGGGCACGGGGTGAGGCAGCCCGTACACAGCTGGTGGCTAATTACTTCACATAAAACACACCCCTGTGGAGTGCACACAGCCCTGGCACATACCAGCTGACAAGCAATGATGAGGAGTCAAGTGACAGTCAACTGTCATAACCATACCAGCCTGAGATTGTTCACCTAGAAGTGTTCCATTGTGTGCATCCCTACCTACACAAACACCACCAATGCCGTGTCAACAAAGGACACACTAGTATGCAGCAAAAATCATCAGCCCCTTGCAAGATACAACATGACAACAGTGCCATGTCACCCAACACCTCCCCAGCACCACCACCCAACACCCCATGGCATAACATGCAATGTGAGAGCAAACAAAGTAAACCCCAAAACATGATACAAGTGTCACAAAGTACAGTGTCCCTAATGGAAACTGCCCACACACAATATGCACCCATGAATGTAGGACTAACAACACACATTACCAAATATATACCACAATACTATGCAGCTACCCAACCCAAACACAGCATCAACATGACAGTACCAAGTCAAAGGATATGTAGACTCACCACCTGGTGATGCCAGCACATCGCCCACTTACAACAGTACAGTGTTGGTGCCACGCACATCTTGAAGTGCACTGCTTACAACACGAACTCCATCCCCAAAGTAGACGGCCTTGTGAAGGCATGAGGAATGACCCTGCAAAATCGGAGGGAGACATGGATGCACAAGCACACATCAATACACCATGCAGTGTACAATACAACAACAATATGCAATAGGAATGTATACACAGTATTGACTACAGACTGCCCACACATGTCGTGGGAGTCCAACGTCACCGTGTAAGTCACTGTCACTTGGGCACACCCTTTGCAAGCCCATGGAAACGGGAAGCAGGAGGGGTGTGTGACTCTCGAACCCAAGCATCTAACCCAAACTCAGGACAAGCCTGCATGTGCCCAGCCGGAATACAGTGGATGCCCACGGGAGCCACACAAGGCAACACACTTCCAAAAAAAAAAAAAAAAATCAAAAATGGCCATGTGGGGGCCAGGGGAGGTGGGGGAGGCCACCCAGGAGGTCCGAGGACAGGATGAACACCAACAGCCGACCTGTGTGGATGTTGGGAAAATAAAACACCTCCATGGGCTCATGGCCTACACGGCTACGCTTATGTGGGAGAATCTGAATCGCTGTGCTCGCTCTCATCACCCTGTGCTGCTGCCGCCACAGGAGGTGGTGGTGCTATGGGAGGCAGCCCACGCAAAGCCCTAGTCTGGTCCTCCATGGCAGCAAGCATGCGGGTGTGGAAGGTCTCATTCTGGAGGATTATGGTGCGGAGGTCCCCATGCACCACCTGACGTGTTGCCCGGACCTCCTCCCGAGTTGCCTGCATCTCTGCTGAGAGGGTACCTGTGACCCGCTCCAGCAGCTGTTCTGTCCTCCTGTTTGTGGAAGCCTCAAGATCAACAAGAGTGTCCCTGAGGTGATGGATTTCCACCCTCAGGGCTTCCCTGTGGCCCTGGGACTCTATAGATATAGATTGGTGTAGAGTCTCCAGTGCCGCCCGACCTGTCCCTGTCGGACGCCAACATGCCCTCCCTGACTGATTGGCAAATGGAGTCTATTGCCTGCTGTACATGCTCCATCTGCCTTTCCGGGGGGACAATGGAAGTGGCCACCCTCTCCATTGCTTGTGCCATCATTTCAGATGATGCTGCCTGTTGGTTTACCATCCCGTATATGGATTGCTCCCATGCGGTATTGCCTGGTGGTGGAAGGCCACCGCAGTGGCGGGCACCACACCTGCCTGGGGCAAGGCGAACTGCGCCTTGCTGTGTTGGCACTGCTTGAGGCTGCAGGACTGCATTCCCCCTCTGATCTGCTGGCCCATGAACAGGATCAGATGTTGCGGAGTGTGGCCCTGCATCCGTAACCACCACAGGCGGAACTACCAACACTGACATCCCCGTGGCGGGTTCCACCCCTGGTGCAGGTGGGTTCGACAGAACAGATTCCCTTCCAGAAAGTCTTACCTGCGACGGCACATAGGTCTCATCCGAATCGACACCTGAATAGAGCTCTGGGTAGGTGCAGCCAGGGACAGCCCGGGACAGAATGGTCTGCAGCAAGAGAGCGTTCTCCCCCACCACCACACCACGTCCCCTACTGGTGCCCGGTCGTGCCTGAGATCCCTCCTGGGTCTGCATCATCTCCTCACCCTCAACAGCATCAAGTGCGTCATCCCCTGCAAAAACATGGAAGACAAAAAATGGAATCAGGCATTAGCACCATGGCACACAATTATGCCAGACAAGCTACAGAACCAGTACTTGATTGACACTTGTCCCAAATGCCAACAACCCTCCCATGCATGCACTGTCACTGAGTTTGGAGGGGAGGCAAATGGCAGAGACTGATGACACCAAGATGGGAGAGCAACAAATCAGCTGCATGCTGGCTAGCAGTGCCATCACACAGATGTCATGTACCATAGGCATGTCAAATATGTGACAATAGGGCAGAGAAATGCGTAGTAAAAGAGGTGGAATTGAAACAATCAGCCTGAATGAACACAGGAAAATACGGAACTATGTAGGTGCAAGATGCCACTCCAAGGGCAACTGGCGCGATGTTGTGCAAAATGTCTACTGTGGCCAGAAGGGATACTGTAATACACAAATCCAGGGACGCTGAATGATTTTGCGAGGCACATGGGTGACCCAATCCACTCAGGCACCCACACCCACACCTGCCACTCAACCAGAACCCCACACACACACTACATACACATGGATCACACACACATGCATGTGCACTCACCGGACTGTGCCTCATAATGTGGCAGTTCTCCCACGCCTTGGATCTGTTCCTCTGTGACGTAGGTCCCAGCAACATACTCATGTGGAGTGAGTTCTATGTCCTCTACTGGGGACCCACCTAAAGTCACCAGAGTTGCGGCATGACCTGAGGCCAGCTTTTGCTTTGCCCTGCGCTTTAGGTCATTCCAGCGCTTGTAGCATTCATTGGCTGTGCACCTCACATTTCCAAGGGCACGTATGATCTCCGCAATGGTCTGCCAGTGTGCCTGACGGTGAGCAGGTGTGGTCTTGCACCCTACAGTTATCAGCATCTCGCAGTCATGTGCAGACACATACTCCACAAGTGCATCACGTTCGGCATCAGTGAAGCTAGGCTTCCTTGTTGTGCCGGACTGTGTAGCCGTGTCTGTGGCATCAGCCTGTACTGGACGAGCACTCTTCCTCTTCCTTTTTGAAGGTGGTGGGGATCCTGAGTGGCCTACGCCGCTCTGGCCACTAGGGGCAGGAGCACCGGTGGACTGGGCAGTTGGAGTGGGGGAATACACACCGACAATGGGACTTGGTGCAGGCATTGGCTGGTGTGTGATGGAGTCAGGGGCAACGTTATCAAGATGTACTGGGACCAACACTGTCCTGGCTGGGAGAGTCAGAGCTGGGGTGGATTGGAGCCTCCCCACCCTGCCTACTCGGGGCAGCAGATGACATAGCTGCCATTGATCCACGTGGCCTGGTGACAGCGACTTGCACCGCCACACGTGGCCTAGACTTGGTGACCTGGAAGTCAGCCTGGGAGTCACCCTGTGCCAGGTCAGGTGCCACAATGGGCCGGTCCAACAAGGGCTGAGCAGGGATGGTGTCAGCCACGTTTCCCTCAACCATGGGGGGGGGTGGCATGGTCTCCCTGACTGCTCCTCCACACATGGGGGGATAGGGGTACCCTGCAAATCCAAGCCATGTCCCCTACCGCGCCCACCACGCCCACCTCTTGAGGCTCGGCCACCTTTGCCACCCTTACTGCTTGGTCGCCTCCCAGCCATGGCACTGGTGTTGTTGTGCGTATGGGAGTTGCAGTAATATATTGTCCTGGGCAATTGGGGGTCAAAGGGGTAGGGTACTAGATGGAATTCGTACCCTAGTGCTCTAGCAAGGCTGAATGTGACCCCTGGGGAAAGATGACGGGTCACGCAACGCACAGGCACCCCAAATACAGAAAATAACGTGCACGCTACCCCTCGTAGACCACGTGGTGGAAAAATGTACCCGCACTATGCTGTGGCACCCAGAAACACAATAATGAACGTGTGCGTGTCACACGCAGCCTACAATGACCTCTGAAGGGGTACGCGACACACGGGGCAAGCACAGATGGTAAATACGTGCGCGACTCACCGTCTGCCAGTGAAAAGTGCGTGAAAAATACGCGCGTGTGCGCGTTGGCAACACCCCCGCCAAAAGAAGAATTGTACGCTGTCTGAGGAGACAGGACAAAAGTAGAAGTGAACGCTGTATGAGGAAACAGGCCCAACAGAAAAACAGAAAAAAGCTGTCAGAGGTAACAGGGAGTACGAACTGGAAACGCTGTGAAGAAAATCACGTGTGAACTGACAAGAAGTACAGAATCCACCCACTGGCTCTCCACGAAAAGCACGTACAAGTAAATGACGTCCCACACGCACCTTTTGAACTGGCCCACACGTCCAACGTCACTTCCACGTATACGCGCTAAGGCCATATCCGCCAATTACACGAGCTGACACTCGGACGTGCAGTTCTCGGATGTGTTACATGCACCCGGGTACAGGGTAACGCCCGCGCGCGCACGTCACTGACGCGCTTACGCTGTGAGGGCCTTTGGTCCAATGAAATCGCGTACGCGTGCTGATGCGCTTACGCGCTGAGGGCCTTTCCTCGATTCGCACGCAGATGTGCAAAATGGGTGGGGGCCTGCTGGCAGGTGCCCCACACTGATGGGGGGCGGGGGTGCTGGGTGACATGAGTGGGGGCCTGCTGCCAGGTGCCCCACACTGCTGGGGGGCAGGGGTGCTGGGGGACATGAGTGCGGGCCGCCTGCTGGCAGGTGCCCCACACTGCTGGGGGGCGGGGGTGCTGGGGGACATGAGTGGAACATGAGTGGGGGCCTGCTGGTAGGTGCCCCACACTGCTGGGGAGTGGGGGTGCTGGGGAACATGAGTGGGGGCCTGCTGGCAGGTGCCCCACACTGTTGGGGGCGGGGGTGCTGGGGGACATGAGTGGGGGCCTGCTGGCAGGTGCCCCACACTGCTGGGGGGCGGGGGTGCTGGGGGACATGAGTGTAACATGAGTGGGGGCCTGCTGGCAGGTGCCCCACACTGCTGGGGGTGCTGGGGGACATGGGTTGGTGATCATATTGCGACGTGACATGTGGCTTGGCTGGGGGGCATGTCCATGGTGGATGGGCTGCCTGTGGAACATGACCAGGGGTGCAGGGTAGTCCCCTGTGGTGTGGGCTGCCTGCAGGGGCCGTGGATGGGGGGACACCTGGGAGGACCCACACTGTCAATTCACGTGTGAAACTTCCCGGGCGCCCCTGAAATGCACGTACCCAGCCCATTCGCGTGTGGAACTTCCCGCGCACCCCTGAAATACACGTACCCAGCCCAATCGCGTGTGAAACTTCCCGCGCACCCCTGAAATACACGTACACAGGCCAATCGCGTGTGGAACTTCCCTCGCCCCTGATATACATGTACACAGCCCAATCGCGTGTGGAACTTCCCGCGCACCCCTGAAATACACGTACCCAGCCCAATCGCGTGTGACACTTCCCAGGCACCCCTGAAATACACGTACCCAGCCCAATCGCGTGTGGAACTTCCTGTGCACACCCGTAATACACGTACCCCACTCGCACAGGCCCTATCGCGTGTGAATCTTCCCGCGCACCCCTGAAATACATGTACCCAGCCGAATCGCGTGTGAAACTTCCCGCGCAGCCCTGAAATACACATACCCAGCCCATTCGCATGTGGAACTTCCCGCGCACCCCTGAAATACACGTACCCAGCCCAATCGCGTGTGAAACTTCCCGCGCACCCCTGAAATACACGTACATAGGCCAATCGCGTGTGGAACTTCCCGCGCACCCCTGATATACACGTACACAGCCCAATCGCGTGTGAAACTTCCCGTGCACCCCTGAAATACACATACCCAGCCCAATCGCGTGTGACACTTCCCGCGCACCCCTGAAATACACGTACACAGGCCAATCGCGTGTGGAACTTCCCGCGCACCCCTGATATACACGTACACAGCCCAATCGCGTGTGGAACTTCCCGCGCACCCCTGATATACACGAACCCCACTCGCACAGGGCCTATCGCGTGTGAGACTTCCCGCGCACCCCTGAAATACACGTACCCAGCCCAATCGCATGTGGAACTTCCCGCGCACCCCTGAAATACATGTACCCCACTCGCACAGGCCCTTTCGCGTGTGTAAGTTACCGCGAAACCCGTAATACACGTTCCCCGCTTGGCGTTTGCTGTTTGGCAGTCCGGTAAACTGGTCCAGGGTTGGCGCAGCCCTTTGCGATGTTTTGGGGATTTTGATGGCTTTTCCTTGCGCGAGGGCGTTCTTGGGGGCGTGACTGGCGCTGCTGCAGGCTCGCTGCGCCACTCTGCGCCACGGCTGCTTTTGGAGGCTAAAATCCATGAATACACTGTGCGCGGAAATCGATTTTAGTGCATGCGGCTGGCGCAGACATTCGCACGGGCACAATGTGCGCCAGCCGCGTGCGCCACTTTTTTGCGAATTTCCTTGAATTACCCTCTTGGTCTTTTCTGTTCAGGGAGAGAGCTTGTCGGCTGCCATTTCTCTCTTGCAACTTTTGGAGTTGATTGTTTAATCAGTTTGGATTTCTTTTTACTGTTTATTTTTGGACCTTTTCCGATACTGATGAGTGGCATTTAATGTTTGACTGTTTGATAAAGGTTTATTTGAAACCATAAATCAATATTAATTAAAACAAATAATAATATCTATTTCTTATAAAGCGCTACACTCCCATGCGTCTCGGAGCGCTTAAATAACAGGTGACATTATTATCATACAGGAGTGGCACTGAAAGTATTGACCTCGGAAGGATGAAAGGCTGAGTTGACCTTGCCAGGTTTCAAACCTGCGCACAGATAGCAGCGGCCAGGACTCAACTCGCTGTACTATCTGACCGGCTATTTACATAGCCGCTTCACCCACGTCTCTCAGCTCCTGGCTCAATACAAAGTCCCACGAACGGATCTGCTTTCAAATGGCATTCTTGATTGCTCCCTGGAGGGTCTTTTTATCGCCAACATCCGTAGCCATGGCACCTAAATGAAAGCACACAGAAACACCTCGGAAGCCCACCTGCGTGCAGGCGCGTATTGAACTAAGGAAAGTTTCGTGATCCTCGTGACTGTTGTTCAGCAAGTAACTCAATCTTTCAATGGGAGACAGCGCACACGCAGAAGGGGGTGTCACACTGCCCACACTTGGCGCTCAGTGCCCAGTAACACACACTCCGGTTCGAGAGCAGTGTGGAGCGCAGAGCAGGCACGGACCCGCGGGGCTCAGTGGAAAGAAGCGCGTGCAGGTGGCAGCGAGGGAAGGCGAGGGCAGAGGAGGTAAGGTGGGTACATGATAATGAGTTGCTGAACACAGGACATACTTGCACGCATTAACCATCCCACCCGAAGTTGGGACTCATGTATCCACCTCGGAAGGATGAAAGGCTGAGGTGGCCTGGCCGGGATTCGAACCTGCTGATTACACATAGATCGCAGCAGCGGCCCCTCAACCCGCTGAGCTGGCTTAATAGCTGATCTGTTCTCTATCTGTGATTTTCCAGCAATAACATTGTTATTCAAGGGCTTGATGTGTGGTCTGGGTGTTAAGCACTGGGTTCAGACCTTGAAACACTGAGCGTGATTCTCCAAGATTTGCACTGGAGCAAATTAGGAGATATGGGGGAGTGGGCGGGGAGTGGGGGGGGGGGAGCTGAGACCTGCACTCATTACAAAGCCTCGGACTGGAGCTAATCTGGATATGCTCGCAGAATCTTTGCGGGAAAATGGAAAAAAAATCCGTGTGAATCACATTTGCGCATGCGCATCTGAAGATGCCCTATGCAGCTCCAACGTTGCTCCAGTTTTAGGATTTTTCATTCAAGTACCTGCTCATTTGCTATAATGCAAAGCGTTGATAATCTGACAGATTGTGTTTATGTATAAAGGTGGAATTTGCCCCTTGTAATGGGGAATAACCCCAACAGCCACTCCTTATATTTATTACACTTTGTATGATGTAAGTTGTCAAAACAAGAACCAAAATGCCTGAAAACCCCAAGTGCTCTTGGCTAGAACTCTGGACTGGATGGAGCTGTCTCTCGTGGCAGGTTGGCTGCTCTGAAGTGTGCTTCTTAGACAAATAACTGCCTGTATCCCCTTTTTAACACATCTCCCCAAAGTGACAGCTATGGGAATGTGCAACACTCGCATAGTCCACCAAATAAGTGCTTTCCCCTTTTAACAGAGCAGGGAAAGAGAGTTGGCACTGCTATATGATCCCCAACACTGAACGGACACCAGTGATTGCAATGCCCCAGACAGCTGGATCTGTACCAGATAGATAGCTTTGCTTTATAAAGCATAACAGCATCAAACTGTGCAATCGGCCAGACTCCCTGACTGTGAGGTGTTCTGTGCAACGTCTGAGATTTCTCAAGGACAGTCTCAGTTCAGCAACCCCTACTGTGGAAAGGTCTTCCTTTTTACTCCTGTTGCCAAGGGAAGCAAAACACATCCTTCAGCCAGGCATGCAGCACAGCTCATTCCTGTCAATCAGAGATGTGTGTGGCGCAAAGCACCAATTGAAAATGAGCTGTTCCAAAAAGGATAGGATTGAAGGATGGATCTCATGATTCTGTGACATTCCGCTCTCCTTGTCATTTCATCAGTTCATTCCCCGAGGAATGTGTTTGTTCACTGAATAATTCTTCTTGTGCATGACTGCCAATCAACCAGGAGCATCTATATATTGCTGACTACACATTTCCGCCAACTTCCTAATGCTGATTCACCCAAAAAACAAATACACTGGTGGACTTCCAGAACAATGGTAACACGCCCATGCAAGACATCCAAAGCACATATCCCCCCCAACCCCACAAGGAGGGAACCCCTCATTTGAATCCACGGTGCACTGAAAAGATGCACAATGCCACCTATTAGTTATCCAGGTATTAATTGTATTTCTAGAGGATCATTTGGGTAGTTGCTTTCATTTGTCCATGGTTTTTATTCTCTTCCCCCAGTTAAGTTCAGTTTGGAATTGCTTTATTTCTTTGGTGTTTTATTTGAACTTGTATTTTATTTCTGCACTTTGCACTGAGCACTGGCTGGCTTTACGTTATATTACCTATATCTGATAAATAAATCATCTTTGACCTGCAGGACGAGTCCTGGATCGCAGCAGAGGGAATGTTCCTGTTCGATCCCTAAGTATCTGATAATTGCCACACATTAAATGTGCGTAATGCCTTTGAAAGCAGAGTTGCTCCTAAGTGTGTTTCCATGCCGTCCCAAGTTTATTAAGTTAGTAGTTCAATATATTATAACGTCTCAACAAACAGTACTGTAGAGGAGCAGGTAGGCGCTATCCGGCCAGTCCCAGTCCCCTCGCCACCGTCATATTGGAACAGTCGAAGAAGAGCTATCAATGGGAGCCCCTGTATTGTTTCTATACTGCACTGAGGGTATGAGATGCGTTATGCACTTATACAAACCATACAGAATATACAATCCAATTTATAAGGAAGGGGGGTGATTAATTGGGGTGCGCTCAACTCTCTAGTAGTGTAAGTGGTCCGATGCTGCAAAAACTACACAGGAGGTTCCCCTAAGTTCCTCCAACAGTTATTGACACAAACGTACAGGGTGAGTAGTTATACTGCACAAAGGACACAATGTTCTAATGTTCAAATCTTGGAATTAGTTGAATCGCCGCAATATCTTTGAGCACTCAAGAAACAGCCATCCAGAAGTATGAGAGGTGATTTATTGTGATCACAGACGACTTGTGTTTCTCCGAGAAATCACTGTTGCTGCAAGTGGGATTTATCCCATCTACACTCAGTTTTAGGTAATAATACGTTATATTGATCTGCTAAATTGATCACATGATTGAACTAAGAAATTATTTCTTTGCAACAATGGGGCTCTTCTAGAGTGCCTTTTAGGTACTTTCAAGGAATAGGCACATGCTTAAAACGCAAGTGTCAGAATCTATGCCATAAGGGATTTATCCCTATTAGTTATTGCCTTGAGGACGACTGAATGTTCGAAACACGTGTCGACTGTGATCACAATAAATCACCATTCATACTTCTGGATGGCTGTTTCTTGAGTACTCAAAGATATTGTGGCGATTCAACTAATTCTAAGATTTGAACATTAGAACATTGTGTCTTTTGCCCAGTATAACTACACACCCTATACTTATGTGTCCATGCAGAATATACCCTCGCACTGCAAGTGTGGAAGGGTGTTGCATGGAAGAATGTTACATGGAAGGATGTTGCCGGCCAAGATGTCAGAATGCATCTGTGAATATCGTGAATAGATGTTAAATTAAATCTGACGATGACAATGTGAGGTCATAAAGAAGTTATATGAATCTATGCTGAAACGACATGAAAATACTAAATAATGAAGTAACTGAAGCACTAAGAGTAACATTAACTTGAAGTTAAAGTGATCATGAATCTACACAGAAATGAAGCAACTTACTGACCAATAACTGTAAATACGCAGAAACGCAAGGTAGAAAGAAAACATATAGAAGATTGCTATAGAGGAATATATATTATGGCAAGGACGGCCATATAAGGAACATGGATGACAGTTCACGTTGAATATAACTAAGCTACCTCAGAAAAAGGCCAAAGTTGTAAGAGTCAGAAGGCATGAAATGACAGTCCTGTGAAGCGGACCGAACGATGAGTCAAGGTTGGCCCAGAGCGAAGATTCTATTTTTAAAGGATAAGCACAGAGCACAAAGGGAGTACATGGATAAGCTCTGAATGTGGGATATTCGTCTTAGATGAAGGAAGACGAAAACATCTGTGAGAACCAAACTGCTGGTTAATTAAAAGTGTTTAAAGGTCATATGAGATAGAGTGAGCAAGTCACTAGAGGCCAAAAGGAGCAACAGCTCCTTGCATAATTGAATCAAATAGCAGTAAATGGAACGCTGAAATGTATGCATTAGTGGTCCACGCACACTTGATCCAGAGGTCGAAAACAAAGACTATTCATTAGAGCTTTAAGCTAAAATAGTGGTGTGCTGACACTCCCTTGAATGCTCCAGAACAGTGAGCAGCAACAAGGTCAACTACAGACGGAAGACTTTGGCTGATGGCCTACTGATGACAGATGATGGTCTAATTGGGAAAATATGGAGTAGTCTGGTGGGATTCATGCATCTAAGTTTCGTTTCACGTGCGGTTGGAATATGCCAACCAATTAGTGGAGTTGGGGAGGCAACCTAACATACAAGGTTGAAAGAGCCAATTCCCTGATTTTTGCCCATCCTAATCAGTACTCTATGCATTTAGAGGTAGTTCAAGGCATGCTCTACAGACAAGGGGTGGCCAGTGATGCACTAATCCTTATGAGTCCCATAAGTAGATATTTTCCCTTAACCAATCCTTCCCTTCGATGGGTTCTGTATTTTGCAACGTAGGATGACATCATAGATAACATACATTGGGGTGTAAGACCTCCATGTAATCTAGTTACTGTGTGAGTGTGCAAACATCAGTCCGATGTCTGCCAGTTAACCCTGCTTTATTGACTGATAATAAAGTAGCATTTCCCCATATTCTTTCAGTCGGTTCGGTTATTTGGTCTAAGATCTATTATTGTAATTCCATCTAGCACAAAAGACTTTTCAAGGTTCTAGAGCAGAGTACTCTAATTATTACTACCTAAAATATCCCTGAATCGGCCATATAAACTAACTCCCTCCCCAAATGTCCTTTCATTGGCTGCCAAATTACACTACACTACAACATTCTTTCTGTTACCACCCTAATTTGTCCTGAAAATGCTCCAGAACTCTCCCCAGAAATGGTAATTAAAGAGCACCAAGATGATCTGAAAAGTATAACCTCAAACTGCTCCATCTGCCAACTGCAAAACTATCTCATTTAGTATTCCGTATTAAGTATAATTTTGAATGTGTTAACATTATCAATTATCGAGAAAATGCTCTCATGTGTACTCCAAACATTCAATAGCCTTAATGTAGCCCTTTATTTTCCATCCAAATATTCACATTCCCCCCAAAGGTATTTATTATCCTCCTACAAAAACTCACATTTTATTTGTTTACTCATTGGTTCTAAGCAAAACCAAGACTTTTGCCATACACCCCCACCATACATTAGCAGAAAGGTACAGAAGACTGTTCCTATTGTAGTTAGTGGGTAGTTTGTCTAATTACCCTAAAACTGTTTCAAAGATGGAATCAAGCATCTCAGGGGCATTCTACCTTTCTTCACCTTCCCCCAGAAGGTCAATGTGTCCAGAGCCGTGGTGCTCTCTAGGCTTAACTATTGCACTTAGCCTCTTCCCAAACCTTCCTCTTTCCTCCCTTTGCCCCCTCCAACCAATCCAGAATAGGACTGTGAGACTTATCCTTGGCCTCAAGCACAGGGAACACTTCCCCCCAGCCCTGAAATCTCTTCACTTGCTCCCTGTGGCTGCAAGGATCAAATTCAAAACCCTCTGCATCATCCACAAGGCTGTCTGGGGCATGGGACCTCTTTACATTCAGCTCTCTCTCCCAAAATACCTCTCAACCAGAATCCTTTGGTCTTCTGGTTCCAATGTCTGCAGGTTTCCAAGCAGAGAGTGGGGGGTAGATCCCTTTCCTCAGATGGCGCCTCCCTCTGGACCACCCCACAGACTTGAGCCGGATCTTCTTAAACTCTGGAAACTTCTGAAGACCTTCCTTTTCTCCTCTTCCTTCCCTATCCCCCTTCCTGGTTAAACTCTCCTCCTGCCAGTGCGACTGTGGCCTGGTCCCTTCAGAGTCATACAGGTAACAGGCCACCCACCCAACAGTCCCTCCCAGCCTCCTTTGCCAGCACTTGCCTTCGGGCTCCTTTACTGGACCATCCCAACGTAGTCCTCCCTGTCCACCACACTCTTCCTCGCCTCACCCCCTCTTTCACCTTGCACTTGCTGCCTTGGGCTGAAAAGCACTTGCCAGCACTACCCCACTATGCACTTCTTCCTCCACCCCCCACCCTCTTGCACTTATCACATTGTTATGTACTTGCACGGTAGGATTCTCACAAGGCCGACATAGTCGTTCCTTTGTTTCTTTATTGTTGTAGTCTTATGATTGCCCATGTTCCCCCTGCCCCCTATCTTGTCTTGTGGCACATGGAAACAGCTGTGTATAGGCACACTACAAATGTCCAATAAATAAAATAAATAAATAAATAATAACTAAGCAATAAAATACAAAATATAGCCATTGCCTGGCATATACATGACTGATAGTATTTGCTTACCTCTGAAAGTCCCACTCCTCACACCCATCCCCGTCCAAAACGCCCTCACTGCTTACACTACCTCATAGCAGCATCAACCTATTGCTACACATTGCCAGCCAAGTAGCAAGCTAACTTAACCACTTTGTCTCACATATTTAAAATGCCACTCTGCTGGCCAAACCATCCAATCTGCTTATCAGCTACCTTTCCTTCCTCCCTATTCACCAATCTCTTCGCCAACCCTCTTCACTCCTCCACTTATTCCATGCTCCCAGCACCTATTGAGCTTACATACTGCGGTAACATGAAGACGGCAGCAACTATGGCACATTCCCACCGCAGATACCCAAGACTTATCGCTTCCTCAGCACCAGAGCCCCTCCACCTACCCTGCTAATACCTTCCCTTACCTTTCCTGACGCCAAAACCTTTCCAACACAACCAGTTACCATTATACACCCCCTGCACTTTCCCTCTCACCCACAACACACTTGCTCCACTTATTCCTTAACTACCCTGTTTAGCCCCCTATATAGTCGGTATTTCTGGTTATCGGTTAATCAGACTGCTACTTTGTTTCTGAAGTGAACCCATGCCTTCAGTCAATGTTCAGATTTAGCTGATTTTAAGAAATCTTAGAGTTCGACTATAGTGCTTTTTAGTTCCACTGTTTCTTCGGCAGGGGTGCATTCATTGTAGATGTTGCTCCTTTCCTAGAGTTTCAGCGCACCTCGCTTTCAGGTGGAACTCCCAGGTGTCACACCCCGACATCCCTTCACTGATCGCGCAAGCTCTACAGGCTTGGTTGGCATGTAGCACCCACGCAATGCCTGCTTGAGCCTGCTCTTGTCTAGACAGGGATGGAGCACAGCCCGCTGCTTTTTCCCTCCACCGGGCCCTATTCCAAATAACTTTGTTGGTTTGATTGAGCCATCATGATGGAGTTGGCCTCGTCGAGTCGCTTTAAAGTTATTGTGAAAAATATCCAGCCCTCTGAATGTGGTTTAGCTGCCCTCCCTGCGTGTACTGTTTCTTTTGGCTTACCTTTGGTAAATGATTTCTCAAAGCACACTTTTCTAGTAATATTAATAATTTCATACCCTCATGAAGGGCTTCCAGGAATCATCGAAACTGGCTGGTGTGGGTCTTCATTGTATGAAGGACCAGATTTTCAGAAGTGTAAATTGTCTCCACCAACTTCACAGATTTTCAGAGAAAAATGATACCAGGTGATTGCAGAGCCGTGTGGCTCATGGCTCTCCTGCCCTCTAGGAAATATAGTAACTCCTTAGGATTCTGCTTGCCTCCTTTCTTCTAAGGGTTCAGCAGTACCTGATGGTGCGGGGGTGGAGGGGAGGGTGGCATGAAGTGTAATGGAACACGATATTGGGGGCCCTGAACATCTAGGTGTTTATTTCCATTAAGTTTCGTAGGGGTAGAAATGGGTTTCATCAGGTGGTTGACAATGCTTCTAGATTCCAAAACTCCTTGAGGGTTAAAAACAATTGAGGGTTAAAAACAATTGAATTATATTTCTCTTTGACAACAGTGCATTCCTTTCTTAAAGGAGTTTTGTTGGCTATGAGGTCAGATAAGATTATTGTAATGTATAATCGTCCATCTTTTCAATTGTTCTTTGGAGAATTGGCTTTGCTAAAACAATTGGTTGTTAGATGGTAAACAGCCTTGAGTTCTGCTTCAACCATTCTAAAGGGTGGAGGAGATAAACTGTTTGTCACTATTTGTGTTGCTCAATATGAGGTCCTTGGTGTGGCCTACACTCTGGGTGGGAAAGATAACTTTGTGCTGAACATTTCTGTTTGAACTTCAGGGAGTGGGGATTAAGGCAGGTGGTTAGTTATGCGGGTAGGTGGGGTGGGGGGGTACGTGGGTAGTAGAACGGGCATGTAGATGGAGGAAGTAAAGGAAGAAGTGGAGCAGATGGTTGGATATGCACTTTAGTTAATGTGGTAAGCAGGGTAGGTGGAGTGATAAGCAGAGTGAGTAGGTGTGTGAAGGAAGCAGGTGTGAAGGTTACCTGATCAATGGGTAAGTGCTGTATATTGTGGGGTATGTGGCATAGGTGGCGCTCTACCATTCGTGTGTTATTATTGTGTTTAAATTGACTCTTGTGTACCATCAGCTACTTCAAGATTCATTGGCCTGGTCTTGGAAGTGTCAAGCCTGCTGCAGGCTATTTCACACATATATATGAGGATTATTTTCCCTGTGTGCGATTTTGATGGATGAGCTCCCAGTGGAGTTGGGTGTCAGACAGGGCTGTCTCTTGGAGCCCATCCCTTTTTCATTGTTTATCAATGGCCTTGATGGTTTGCTGAAGGGCCCCAACTCTGACTTTCCCAGTATTGCTAAAACTCGGACCCCTGGACTTGCATTTACATATGACACTGTCCTGCTGACCAGAACGCAAAATACCCCAGTACAGTGGCATAGTATCATTTGAAACCAATTGTATAGCTAAATACCTTAATGTTTGAAAGACCAAATGTATGCTTTTGGGTACGAGCTAAATGCTGAGAAAAAAACGGAAGGCGGGAGAGAAGGTAGTTCGAAAGGGTCTCTGCTTTTGATTATTTAGGAGTTAGGATTTCTACTTCAGGAAGGTGGAGTGATCACATGCACAAATCCCATGTCACAATTGCTCAGGTGGAAAAGGGTGGGAGAAATATGCCATTAAAATGCACGTTTTGCTGCCAGATCAATGGATGGTTTTATCCACCTAGGGTGAAACAGTGCTATATGAATCGACTGCTGTAGAAAGCGAGTCACCGCCTCCACATTTTCCCAACACCAGTACTGGGGGAATACGCCACTTTCGATTCCCCTTTGTGAGCTGATTCGTGTGAGACGGAGACCTGGAGGGGGCATGGGCAGTGCAGCTGCGGGCAGTGAGATGGTAGGTAATAACAGGTCAAGTGATTGGATAAGTGGCGAGGGGGGGGCAGCTTGCCGGAGAGAAACAAGGAGGAGACGAGGTTCTAAGGAGGAGGAAGAAGAGAAGGAGGTTGGGGTGGTGTGTCAGTGGTGTGGGGGGTGGGAGATGAACAGGCATATGGGAGCAGGGGACCCATTTAGAGAGAGGCACAAGAAGGGAGGTGATGAGAGGCGAGGAGGGGACAAAGCAGTAAATATGATTCAGTGAATGGGCCCCAAAGAGACTGGGTCGATGGCTGGAGGGGGGTTTGGTGTGTTGTGATTTGGAGTAAGCATATAGATCCCAATTCCCCCGGGGTTGGTGTTAGCCCCCTTCATGGGGCCGCTTCACGCACATCAAAGGACTACACAGGAGCCCTTGTACACTCCAACCTTTTCTTTATTCATCCATAACGTTTCTGCCTTTCCCCTTCCCTTGCTCCTCCCCCTTCCTCCTGCCTCCCGCTCCCTTCCATAGTCATGAGCTTCCCTCTTAAAGGGGCTCTGTCCTTTTCCCACTTACAACACCTCCCCCTTGCTTAACATGAGACTTCCCGGGTCACATTTGCTCGATGAGACGTTGGGGTCTCTTTGTGGCTCGGTGGGGCCTGCTTGATTGCTCCTGGGTCTCTTCCACGCTCTCTCGTTGTTGTGTTTCATCAGTCTCTGCTCTCTCCTTTTCCTTCCTCTCGATCGCCTCTCCTTTCATTGGTTCCTGCTCTTCAAAGTATAGCTCGTGGAGGAGGGAGTCCTTTGGCGTCATTTTGCCGTAGTTTTCTGTCATAGTTGTCATTTGCGGTTGTAGGTCAATTGGTCGAATCTAAATGGTCGACAGGACAAATGGTCGACACCAAAAGGTCGACAGGTCAAATGATCGAATTTTTATTTTTTTGTTTTTTCACATTTTTTTTTTTTGGGGGGTCCCCCCTCAACTCCCTTTTTTTTGCTAAAAACCCCTTTTTTTCCCTAAACGAAAACCTAAAAATATATATATAACTAAAAAAAAAATTCGATCATTTGTCCTGTCGACCAAATTGTGTCGACCATTTGTCTGTCGATCATTTGTCTGTCGACCATTTGACTAGACACCGTCATTTGCTCTTTGTCCCTTGTCGCTAGGATGGGGTCTGCGCGATTCGTCTGTCCTCTGGCTTTGCTTGCTTCTCCCGCCTCTTGCTCGGGCATGTGGTCCTTCTTGTGGGTTACTTTGAATGACCTATAGTGGACGCTGATGAGTGCGTGCTGTAGTGCTGTCCGGTGTCTGAGACGGCTGTGTCCTCTGGCGGGACTCGGTATCATGCGGATGGTGTCCGGCACTCTGTGGTCTCCTTGGGTTGGGTCATGTTCGTGACTGTCCTTTAGGCTGCTCTGCCTGTGCCATCCTCCATTGGACGGCATGGTCTTGGGGTTTGTCTAGGGGGTATTCTTCCGCCCTTGTCTGGTACGGTTGCCTTGTACTGACGTTTCTTGTGACTTCCATTTCCCCCCCCCCGGTACGATATTTCAAAGGATACTGTGCTGTTGTGGAGCTCATAGTCCTCTTGCAGAACGGGTGGGGTTTGTGTGCCAAGTGCCGGTCCGTCCCCTTTGTGGTGGGCTAACTCAGGGTAGAGAGGGTGTGCATGCCTGAGATCTCTGGGTGGGCTGGTGTTCATGGCCTTGATGTCTTTCCTGATGTCTAACCGTGCACTGGGTGTACTCGGGTATCTTGCCTGGGGTGAGGGTTGGCATACCGAGCTTGTGAGCGGTCCTGTGCTGCACATTCCCTGAAGGTGACCTTCCTGGCCACATCGCCAGCATGTTCATCCAAAGGTTGGGTATGGTTGTCTGTGGGTGTGTTTCCACCCTCGTCCGTGGCAGTGCTCTTTGCTCAGGATTTCTTGCCAGTGTCTTCTCAGTTTCCTCCTTCTCCAGGGTCGAGTGGGCTCAGAGTATTGCGGTTGCTCTTCCGTGAGGGCCGCAATGGCGTCGCGTTCAACTTTCATTTCAATGGCGGCTGCCTGTGCGTCAACTCTCTCGTATGTTTTTGCCAGATTGAGTATTTTCGCTAGGGGTAGGGGCTTTATGAGAAGATGTTTTCTGAACGTTGACGAGGTGCACCCTTCTATGATCCTTAGTGTTATGGCTTCTTCATCATTGAAGTTGGAGAAGTCGCAGTCTCCTATCTCCTGCTTGAGACGCATGACGAACTCTCTGATCAATTAGTGTGGACGCTGCCTGTGTTGGTTGAATGCAAGGCGTTCGTAGTCTTTGTTGGATCCTACTATGAGTTTGTCGTTGACTGCATTGAGGAGACGTTGGTACGTGGTTTTGTCTGTAGCTGGGATGGTCTTGATGATGTCCTTTACCCCCTTTCCTGCCAAGTTCTTAAATATGCTGAGTTTGTTTGGCGGGTCTTGGTTCCCAATTGCACCTAGAAAGTCTTCAAACTCTTCGATCCATTCTTCCCATCTTGTTCCTTGGTCGTGGTGCGGGTTCAAGGCGAATGGGTCGGGTCTTCTCATGGCAGCGGCATATGATGTGGGGCCCCAGTTTGCCAGGGTATGCGTGCCTGCATCGGCGTCTGCTTGTGTGTGGTCAGTCATGGTGTGGGCGCGTTGTGGTGCTCCACGTGGCGGAAGGTCCTTGGTTGTCGCTCTTGGCTTTCGCTCCTGGCTTTCGCTCCTGGCTTTCTGGATGGTCATGGGCAGTTGGTTGGCCTGTGCCGTCGTTACTCGTTTTCTCGTGTTGAGCAGCGGCAGTTCAGGCACAGCTTTCCTCTCGTGGGCTGCTGGTAGTATTCAAATGGGTTCCCTTGGTCCTCTGTAGTCTGCAGGGGTCTGAGAGGCGTGATGGCTCTCCACCTTGTGGATATCCTCGTGGTGATGCACAAGTTGTGTTGGTCTTGTCCTTCTGTAGGCCTGTCACATTTCTGCACCGGTGGCCTGCATGGTGTGGTCTACGCACGTGTGCTGCTGTCCCTTCTTTCCTTCATGAGACCCATTAGTGGGCCCGTGGGCTGGCGTTCCGGGGCCAGCAGGGTGTCCTGTGACCCTGTTGGGCCTGTTTCCTTGCTTCGTTTGGGACCTCTTTCTTTTCCTTGTATCCCAAGTTTGTTCCTTCTATATTTTATTATACATATATTTATTTATTATTATTATTTTTTTTTTTTTTTGCGCTTGCGCGAGCGTTACCCTTTCTGTTTGACTGTCACTTTGTGGAAGACACAGGGATTCCCCTTTCCTTTTCTCTGATGTCACTGTGTAGGAGACACGGGGATCTCGGAGATTCCCTTTTAATTTTATTTTTTAATGTCACATCCTTTGTGGGAGACACTGGGATTACCTTCCTTTTTTTTTTCCAATGTCACTGTTTGGGAGACACGGGGGTTCCCCTTTCCCTTTTTCTTCTGGATTTCACTGTGTGGGAGACACAGGGATTCCCTGGTTTGTGGCCGTTCCCTTCCCGACCCCCGACAGAACACCTTACTTGGTGGGGGTGTGGCCGCCGCGGTCCGTTGTCTCCTCTCTTCCTGCTGCCGATGGCAGGATGAAGCGGTGGATCAGCTGGGCCTGCTGTGCTGACGCGGGTGCTGCAGACGCGGTCTTCTCCCTTCTTGTTTGGCGGCTCCGCTGCCGCTGGTCCTTCCCTCCAGAGGCACACGGGCCTCTTGGTGGATGCCAGGCACACGGGCCCGCGAGGTCGTTCCTCCTGGGCTGCTGCCGTTGGTTCCTCCACTGGGCTCACGGCCCTCCTACGTTGCTGGGCGCACAGGTCCTCGGGCACTGTGGGCACACGGGCCCCCGGATGCGGCTGGGCACACGGGCCCTACAAACAGTTGGGCGCTCGGGCCCCCCTTCGCTGCGGGCACGCAGGCCCCCGATCACTGCTGGGCGCACGGGCCCTCTGTTATTGCTCGGCGGGCACACTGGCCCTTTCCACCTGCAGGGCGCACGGGCCTCTGCTTCCTCGTGGGGCACACGGGCCTCTGCGCTGCTGCAGGGCGCACGGGCCTCTGCTCTCTCATGGGGCACACGTCCTCCACACTGGGCGCACGGGCCCTCCTCCTCCTCTGCTGCTGGGTGCACGGGCCCTACTTCACTTTGGGCACACAGGCCCTGCAAAACTGCTGGGCACTCGGCCTCACCTTCACTGTGGGCGCACAGGCCCTCGATCACTGCGGGCACACGGGCCCCCGGATACTGCTGGGCACACGGGCCCTGTCCACCGTTACTGCTGGGCTCCCCTCTCTCATGGCACTGCAGGGGCTCGTTTCCCTTCATCGCCTGTTGTTAGCCCCCTTAATGGGGCCGCTTCACGCACATCAAATGACTACACAGGAGCCCGTGTACACTCCAACCTTCTCTTTATTCCTCCATAACGTTTCTGCCTTTCCCCTTCCCTTGCTCCTCCACCTTCCCCCTGCCTCCCTCTCCCTCCCATAGTCCTGAGCTTCCCTCTTAAAGGGGCTCTGTCCTTTTCCCACTTACAACAGTTGGCACGCCTATGCTCCCTCTCGAAATAGAATTGTCTCTTCGAAAAATTGACCGAATTGCCAGGTTAAAGTCCTTGGAGGCCTGGGTTAGGTTGCGGCTGAATGTCAGGGTTTTCCTAGGCACATGTCAGCATTGGGCCCAGGCACTTCCCTGGTTTAGACATATAAAGGAACGGTCTTGGGTGCTGGATATCCCATATATGTGGGGGGATCCTCAGAGGATGGCTAAAAGGGACCTGAGGATACTTGAGGGGATGTATTGGAATCATTGCACAGTGCTCTTCATTGAGACAATAGCTCTTACCTCCATGTGCAGGGCCTTTGTGGAAAGAAATCCCAGTTAGGGAGTAGAGAAACGTATTTGGGGTTGGGTAGCCCACGTCGGGCAAGGATGCTTTAGCTCATGCTTAGGCTGAGTTCCCAACCGTTGGTAACCATGACATCTAGATGCAAGCATGGTACGCATGTCTCCTCAGGGTGTATCTGTGATAATATTTCTTTGAGGTGATATTTCATCTGATTTTATTATGTCTATCTTAGCAAGACCTTTGAGGACCTCTTCAAAAACCCCTGTTCAATAAAATGGAGAGTATGTACATTAAAAGGAACCATTCAGATGATGTTTCTCCCGTTTGTCTAGAGTGCAACAATCCGTTAATATTCACTTCATGTGGCATGCCTAGAAAATAAGAAACGCTACTGGAGACAGTAGGGGAAAGCCCTTACCTGGTGCACCTTTTCTCTCCTCAAAGTGTATAAGTTGTGTATGTGGATAATAGAGATGACAAGCATCTACGGGGGTTTCACTTGAGAATCTGTATTATTGCACACATGTGTGAGCTTTAATGTTTTTTCTAATTGAGTTCATGATTGTGTGCAATATTTATTAAAGCAATAAGCCCCAAGCCGCAGGGGCATTACCCAGTCAGGTAATGGCGCGGGGCCCAAAGTTATAGGCATGAGAAAATGCTATTAGTACCCCGGCCCACAAGACCGAAATTTCGGAACAGAAAAAATAAAGTAAGAAAAATGGCCACCGGGGAAGGTAAAACGGAATCCGTTTTCCCTTTCCATGGTGGCCATCGGGAGCGGACAGGCTGGGGACAGAAGTGTTCCCAGTGTGTTCGCTCCTGAAAAACGAGAAAAAAGAAGGTAAGTGGGGTTGGGAGGACCGGGAGGTAATTGTTTGCAGGGTAGGGGGGAGGAAGAAAGAAAATACTTACCTGAATCCCTGGCGGGGGAGGATGGCAGCTTCCAGCCGTGTGGAGGCTCGGAGCAGCGCTTTTCCGCTTCAAGCCGCCTCATTGGCTGAGGGGCTGCCACACCCCCCGCCGGGAACAAAGGAAAGGAATCCCGGCCGATGGATTTCCAGTCGGGTAAAGCCCTGGTGAGGGCCAATCAGAATGTTTGTTACATTCTGATTGAGCCTCGCCGGTACTAATTTAATGTTATATTTGCATTGACTTTGTCATGATTCTGAAATAAAGTGATTGCATACATATTTAATTATGTTTGATTATCACCGGTTCCAAAATATTCCTTAGCATGCCAAATTGATGGAAATAATTGTTTCTACACACAGACAAGATTTTGTAGAATATAGCAACATTGTGCTCTTCAGTGGGCTGAGTCCTTCCTTGCTGGATGAGAACACGGTCTGTTGACGTTCCATTTGATCGCCTTTCTCTCAGTTCACCGGTGGAGTTCTGCAGGTCTTGGCCTGTCATCTTCATTCTTTAATCTTCATAGGATCCCTCTTTTTAAAGTTATTCATTTGTTCAACAGTTCTCCCAACGAAACTCAACTTATCTTCAAATTGAGCCCCAGCATCCGAACTTCACAAGTAAACTCAAAATATGCCTCTTTGCAATCGATACATGGATGTCCGCATACAATTAGCAAATGAAACCCACTTAAGCAATAGAACCCGAGCGTCGGGGGCATTACCGAAGGCCCCGGGGCATTACCTGAGACGGTAATGCCCCCGACGCGAGGGTTCTATTGCTATTAGTACCCCTGTCCGCAAAAATTGCGTGACCGGGGCACTAAAAGCTTTTTTTTTGTCCTGAAACGCTGCAGCGTTTCGGCGTTGCAGCGTTTCAGGAGAAAAAAAAACGACCAAGAAAATGGCCGCCACCACGGAAAGGGAAAATGGAGTCGTTTATCCCTTTCCATGGCGGGCATCGGTAGCGGACGTGCTGGGAACATAAGTGTTCCCAGTGCGTCCGCTCCCGAAAAAGGATCAAAAATAAGGTAAGTGGGGTTGGGAGGGGGGAGAAAAAAAATAAAAACGTACCTGCGTCCCCGGCGGGGGACGAGGGAAGCCTCCAGCCGTGTGGAGGCGCGGAGCGGGGATGGCCCCGCTCCGAGTCTCCACACGGCTGTAGGCTTTCCTCGTCCCCCGCCGGGGACGCAGGAACAAGAAGGTAAGTGGAGGGGAGAGGGGGGAGGGAGGGAGGGGATTTAGAAAAAAAAAAAAATCCTTACCCGAGTCCCCGGCGGGGGGCGAAGGCAGCCTCTCAGCCGCGGGGAGGCTCGGAGCGGGGATGGCCCCGCTTCGAGCCTCCTCATTGGCTGAGGGGCTGCCACGCCCCGCCGGGAACAAAGGCTGTGGAATCCCGATGAAGGGATTCCCGGCCAGGTAGGGACCTGGCGAGAGCCAATCAGAATGGCTCTTGCCTTCTGATTGTCTCTTGCCGGGTTACTAATAAGATTTAGATAATCATGTTTAGTACCTCTCTGAACCTGTCCCAAGGAAATCTGGTCTGCTGTGTTAGGCATTTCTTCAGCACCCAATAATTGTAACAAACCTTGATATTTACATGTATTCACAATTATCTTTGGCATGTAACATGGCCTCTGTGACTAGAACCTTCTGTGACTCAGATGTCCAGTCATATAAAGTTGCTGAATCCGGTTCCCCGGTTTATGTTTTATTCCACCAGAAAAGTCAGGCTGTTACTCCTTGGATATATCAAGAGTTGAACAAGGAAATAGTATTTGCCTGGGACCTCACAATTACACCTGCATCATCTGCAGAGACTTGTGAGTGCAGTGGTGTATCTCATGCTTAAAGGAGACAATGTTCTCCCGGCCTCATTCTTCTCGGCTGGCTCCCAGAGCTACCCAGAGCCAAATATGAGTCCTTGTGCATTGGACATAGTACCTTCTACACAATCAGGTTCCAGTCTATTTTATTTACAAATTAAAATATTATATTCCAGTATATACATGAGAGCTTCAGCTGCTCTCTGATCATGTCTGGCTAGTTTTGGAAAACTGAATTACGAGGTGCCACTTTTGCCTTACTAATGGCCTTTCTGTGGAACAACCAACAGCTATCTCCAAAAGCCATAGAAGACCATCTAATCTTAGGTACGCTGAAGACCTACCTCTTCCAGTTCTAAATATACATTTATACGTCATATTAACATAACAAAAAGTCAGCATTATAAACACCATATGCTTTTCTACTTATTATTTGAGGGGTATCTGTTGCAGTAACCTAGTCTGTGGGATTTTGAATGAGGGAAGGTATGTCTACTGGGGGTGCATTAATAATGAAGCCTACAGTCATGTACTAACAGGGGTTTTGTCTGAATTTGTGGCAGAGGGCCCGTGTCAGGTCATTAATCCAAGTGGCTGTCGTTACGGATACTAATTTCGTTTTTGAGCTGTAACTGCTTTTAGGGTGGTTCTAGGAAAAATGTGATAAGTAGGTTTTTGGTTAAATAGGATCAAAAGAATACAAAGGTTCATTAAAAAATATTTTCTATATCTTTCACAGTTTCTGAGATGTAGCCACATAACTGATTGCTACTTCATTGCTAACCTTCAACTGTATAATCACTAAATTAGAAAGTTGGAAATAATGTGCAACTTTCTCATTGAAATAAATTATTTATTAAAACTACAATAGCTATTTACATCTGAAGAGAGAAATTAAGGTTTTACAGGTCATCTTTTGAGTCCCAGAGTTCATTTTCATCATCTACAAAATCCTTGCTATCAGAGAGCTCTTTGTTGCACAGTTCTGTTCACCTTAGGGACTGAACTCGGCATTTTCAATGCGCAGCACACCGTCCTTTCATGCATGCACACCATACCAGCGGTATGATTGATTGTGGTGCACATGGAAGCCTACACATAGTAGGAGAATATTGATTATCTGCCTTCTCCAACCCAAATTGTGATGGCTCTGGGAGATTCAGGTGTTGTTGATCAGCACGTCGCCACTCTACCACCTTGTAATGAGTCCTTAAAATGCATGGTATTAAAGAGGATCTTGTTGGCAGCAGATTTTCACTTTGCATCTCTTTTTTGTGAACATCACCCAATGCAGTTCACCAATGGCCAAAATATTTGTTCCTGGCGAGTAGACTTGACAAATGAATCGCTCTATCAATCGTTCATCTTCCTTTTTAAATTCTTCTAGACATCTACGTCTTCCCAAAGCTTCAAGGATTTCTTTATCTGAAGTCTTGAAAACGTTCCCAAAAGATAGATTTCCTTTCTTCGTAAAGCACCTGGTAACATCACACCCTGAAAGAGCATGACGGCCTAATAATGCATGCACTCTTGTATGCCCTAAGCAGGAGCACACACGTTTGAGATCTATAAATCGTCTATTAGTTACAACTCCTGTGTCAGACATGCTGTTGGATGGGAAAAACAGTGACCACCACAGTGATAGGAGAAACATAATCGGTATCATGTGAAAGAATTTGGAGGATAGTAGTATGACGACGTGACGCATAAAGGGAATGAAGAATTATTTTTCTGTCTGCCTCCTGATGTGTGCTTCCAATGTCGCCAATATCATTTCCATCTGATGACTTGGCATCATTTCTGCAACTGGCTACCAGGCTTCTTTTTATCCTCTGTGCATACAGAATTGCTTTATTTGAGAGGTTAGCTGTTAACTCATACTTAGTTTAGGAATGCAATAGGAAGGTTCTTATGGACAATGTTTGAATATTTGTACAATCCGTGATTTTGTACTCAACAGGTGTTGCTTTTCATGATCTTTTCCTTTTCATAGAGTTCTTGAGTGAATTATTTTCTAGGTAGGTATCAAGTACTAATTGAGTTTCATCATATTTGAGCAGATAAGGTTCTATTTTCTTGTTGAATTCAATTGCAAAGTCATGGCATGTCTTCACACATTACGGTTTCTGCAGTGCTTGAAATTCTGCTATTCTGTCAAGGACAGCTGCTGAATATGTTTTCCCTGGTACAGATAATCTGCCTCAGTAACAAATGAAGAGACCTCTGTCATGTTGTTAGAAGCCTCTGCATGTTGTTCCTCTTCCAGTATCTTCATCAGCTTGCTTTTGTTTGCAGCTAAAATCAATGTACCATCTAAGATGAACCTTGAAAGAGGTACTGCAGAGAATGTGTGATTACTAAAGCATTCCTGTAGATCAATGTCAGTTCCACTGTGTGAAGAAATCAGCAAATGTGTGAACAAAGAACAACCTGCCTTCAACTATACTATGGTGTCTGATACCTTTGTCTTAACAACTTTGTGTGCACTTTTACACAGCCGAAGGTTCTCTTTCTTCATTGGTGCTCACAGGCTGCAACTTTCTGATTCAATGTGGTCTTTAAAGCTGTGGTACATTTGGCAATGTTTTTCTGTTATTCTGGATGTGTCCTTCTGAAATCCGTCAAAAACTGCCTTTGTCGAGATGTTGATGAGTTCTTTTCCATCATAATTCACAGGATTAGTCAATGTCATTATCGAGTTGTAGATCTGTTGAACATCTTCGTTTTGGCTTGCTGCTTTGGATGCTTTTAGCTGGTAATGTTTGGACTGTTCGTAATATGTGATTCCTACAATTTATTTTGCTTCTGTAGACAGCCTTGACAGCTCAGGAGAGGCTGAAAGGAATAGTTCTAGAGCCTGTTTTTTTTAGTAATATTTACTACACCACCAAGTACTTTCACTGCTCTGTTTTGATGTCCCAGAGCTTCATCTGAACCTAAAGTACAAAAGGGTACTTTTGTCTTGCATACTGCCCAATTGCCTTTCTGAAAGTCACTCCAAAAGTCCAAGAGTTTGCTTTCAAGCTGTTTCATTTCTGCTAAGTACCATGTTATCATACTTGCATAGTTTATCAAAGTACTTTACAAACTCTTCAAGTGAAGCAAGGTGTAAATCCCAGTTTGCAGTTCAGACGGATCTGATGAATGAAAGCACTGGGCCTCATTACGGGTCCGGCGGTAACCCTGCTGGTGCACTGGACCCGTAATAATTTACTGGCGCTTGACTTCCCGGTGCCACCGGGCTATTACAAGTCCGACAGCCAGGAAGTGAGGGGCCGGTACATTTGTTAATCCCCATTCCCATACAGGGGGACACAGGAGCATTAGCAATGGTGCCGGTGCTCCCGTGAAAAGTCTGCCTACCGTGGCCGCTGTACTCGGCAGGGTCAGACCTGTCGGGCACAGCGGCTCTGACAGGATGACTTATACTTTGCTGGTCCAAAAACAAGAGTGCTGTTGAGCTTACCGGCACCCTTTCTTCCGGGCCAGCAACATTGTAATGAGGCCCTTTGTGTCCACCATATGAATGTACTGAAAGGCAACTCTGAGTTATGGTTTTTCTTGAGATCCGTTAGCCTCAAATGCTTCCATTTTGGCCATCACATTAAAATTTGTCAGAGCTGTCACAACGTAATTATGGACTGATTTTGTTTCTTGGGAATCATCCACTTGTAAACATTTAAGTAACTACTTCAGCTCAGGTTCCATCTTTTCATTGATTTCAACATGCTCTTTGTAGAATTCATCGATGATGCATTTGAAAAGTGCAAACCTTAGTGACATGTGTGCTTCAACTGCTCTCCTTACGCACTTCACTGATAGAATCTTCAACACAACATTCACATCATAAAGTACTGTTAAGGTGGCCTCAATGCTGTACAATCCAAGAAAGAACCAATAGCTCAAAGCATCTCCATTATTATTTGTAGCTCACCTGGTTTAAGCATCCAGTTCTCTGACAAGTCTTTTTTAGCAATAGTTATTTTAAAACAAGCGTGTAAAAGCCAAGATCCAATGTTACAACTATTTTTGGCTTTGGGGTGACAACAGGTTTTATTTTCTCCAACTCATTCATGAATATGAGCTGTGTTTGTGTGCTTGTTGGGCTGCCATCTATGAGTGGGAGTACACAGACTCTAGTTTATTTAGTTGTAGGATCACTTATAATGGAATTGTAAGCTGACAAAGTTCCGAACTGTAGTTAGTAGTTCTGATTCTGTCTCACATTCATCAGTATCAGTTTCTTCAGTGAGATTACAATGCGTATCCAGCAACTCTTCATTGAAACATTCTTGAAAATCACTAATTGGCAAGATTTATCCATCATCCAAAGTAGGTCCTCAGCCTGTTGGAATCTAAAATAACCTTATTCCTCTCTGAATAATCAGTGATTTGACTGCTTACATGATTCTGTGGTCCATACCCTTGGGAATGTTGCAAGACATGACCTGAGACAGGGACTGAGGAATCTTCTGCAGTGATCAAAGTGATGATGGTCCTGATATTCCAATTGGGTTTAGGACATCTGACTCCTACACCACCATAACTGTACCATGCAAAGTGCCTTTACCATACAGGGTATCTTCAAAGAAGTCAATGTTGTCAGTAGCACAATAGACAAATCTGACTCTGACCAATTCTGAGGGAACGTAAGATCCTCTACACTCATACATGAATTTTATTACCTCTGTGGCTGTCTGTGTCTGAAACTGAAGGACTCTAGCACAAACTATAGAAGCTCCCATGAAAGCAGAAGTTGAATGATGAATTTGCTGCTTGTAGCTGTGTGCTTTGTGAGCGCAACTGCCAATTACAAGGGCATTTTGTGGGTATGCCGTGTGGTAGAAGTTGCTCGTGTAGGAAGCTTGTTGTGGTGATAGCATTTCATATATAAACATCTGTGACAATTTATGAGCCTTGTTCATTACAGTGTTATCCTGCTTTTCTGAATTACTTTTCATATCCATCTGTCCTTGAAGGCACCACTTGTAAAAAAAAAGAACAAATTCCTTTGGAACAACATCTGCCAAATTCACTTCTTCAAAACTTCCAGTGAATTTCCATTTTTCACAAGTTAGTACAGCTCTCTCTTAAATCGTAGCTGCTTCAAGAAGGGTTCTCATATTTTTCTAAATATCCTCAAATTCTTCTATTACTTTCAGTGAGACCTAATGTGGTTCATTTACCCTTTTGAGATTGCTACATATAATACCAATACAGCTCTTCTTCTATGAAACTATTGATTTGTTTTCTTGTTTTCATCTGTACTTCTAAACCATTGTTAGCTGCAATTTTCCTATAAAGCTTTCCAATTTCCCCAATTGTTGTTACAATGCCTTCAAGGAAGAAATCTCTGATTGAAGATACAATATCATCATTTGTTGGTTCGTAAGACAATACATTGGACTGCATCTTTCTGCTTAGTGTAGGCTTGCATTGTAAGACATTCACTACATGTGATATGCAAGTTTCCTTGTGTAAGGGTCTCCAGGATTTGTACAATCCCTAAGACAAATCTTCAATGTGTTATTCTTATACGGTTTTACTGCTCTCTTCAAACAGATGCCTGCTGAATAAGTTGCTATCAAACATAATTGATTTCTTCTTTTTCCTTCTTTATTGCAAAAGAAGCATTTATTTCTGTCGTACATAGGTATTTTTGATCTTGTAGTGGAGCTTCATTCTATTTCCTCCTCTTCTTCATGGCTGGAGATAGACGGCTTTGGCTCACATAACTGCTCTCCATACAATCTTTTGCTTCAATCCATCTTTACCTTATGAGTACATTGCTGGTAGCATTCCAAATGCCATGATGCTTTTTCATTTTTCAGTTCTTTAGTGTTAAGTTGCCTAATCGTAGACTTATGTTCAAGCATGCGTTATTGTTTCACTCAGCTCTCTTCTTAAAACACTCAAACTTTTTCATAACATTTTGGATTAACCAGAGGAGATTTCTTTCTTTGTTGACATAGGATACACAAGGAAAAGTCTGTTATTTTTTTCTTTTTTTGGCTTATGGTAGAAATTCTACTTTTAAATATCTGGAGGTATCGACGATTGGAAAAAATGTATTTTACTGGAAGATAGAATCAAATTTCACGCTTCAACTGCTCTTAAACAATTTTGAAATGTGCTTCCCAATAACCAGAACTTGAAACAAAATAGAAGGAAAAATGTTTTAGAAATCATGAAAAACAAACTACGAACAGAAACGTCTAAACAATAAGAGAAATCTTTAAGGACCTTCTCTATTCAATTTTTATGGTGAACAAAAAAGGTCCTTAGAAAATATTTGATAAGGTCACTCTGAAAGGAGTTGTAGATCAAATGATGATTCATAAATTGTAGCATTGGCCATCTTTTTTTTTTTTTTTTTTTTTTATTTTTTTATTGGTTTTTACAAACCTTTAAAAATCTAACGCAAAACATCCACACATCTTCATCAAATTTCCCTTGCCCCATTCAAGTTCCTTCCCTCATTACAGCTTTCTCCTCTCTTTTCATGTTTGGTCCTTCAACCACGGGCTCCATTCCCCGAAATGCTTTCCCCTAATGACAATAAACGTGCTTCTATGGTTTCCAGCAGTCTTATTAGAGGCAGAATTAATTTTAGATCGGTTCCTTGATACATTGAACTCCACCACTCATCCGCACACAATGATGGGTGGGCTAAGCTCCACGGTCCCAAGTGTATGGTCCTCTCAGATCTCAATTTGGTGCAAAATAAAACTAGGTGTTTTAGTGATTCAGGACCTTTTGCACATAACCTACATTCCGGGCTTAGATGGGCAAAGCTCCTCCATGATCGGAGGCGATCCTTCGTTTTAAACATGTTTAGCCTAAACAGCATAAACAGTCTGCGTGCCTGAGAGTTGGGAAATAAAGACACATACTTCTGAAGGCTGTTAAAGGCACGTGCTTCCAATGGAGCATGACTCAAACTTCCAGCTGCAGCTCTTTCTGCACAAGTCTCGTCCCAGTCTGTCCGCCAGATCTTTAGTTTAGCTGCATCCGGGTTCTCATGAAGCAGATCGCCCGTTATGTCGTATTTTTTCAGAATTGTCTCACATCTTTTCAACCACATCTGGCTAATTTTGGAGTTTCCAGGTTGGATATTATGAAGAATCTCAAACTGTGGGATCTGCGCTCGACTGCAGGTTTTTCGATACAAGCTCAACAAGCTCCAACAGATTCTTGCGTGCAGAGATATTAGTGCCAGTTCATATCTTATGCAAGATGTTTTCACCCCCCTAGGGAGTGTTAATACTCTCGACCAAAAGCAGTTTTCAAGATTGGCCCAGGTTTCATAAGGGCATCCCAGCGCATTTTCTGCACCATAAGACACAACCGGTATCACCTTCTGTTGGTAAAAGGCTAAGACTGGACGTAGTGAGAATTTGCCAAATTTCTTGTTAAGTATCAGGGCTTGGTTTGCGAGTTGGTTACACTTCCTTTTAGTTTCCGCAAGCCAAGGCCCGTCGTTGATGGAAGAACTAATTGTCATCCCAAGGTATTTGACACTTTGTGAGAACTGCAACTTTTCATGCCCCAGTGACCAAGCTATTCTTTTTCTTCTACCTACGCCGCTGCCATTTAAGTTCTGCAGTACCAGTACCTCACATTTCTTGACATTAATTACAAGATTATTGGACACGACATAATGTTGCACAGCATTCAATTTCCTTTGCAGGCCAATTGGTGTCATGTCCAATACAATCAAGTCATCAGCATAAAGCAGCCAACTTAGATGTGTGTTAGCCACTTTCGGGGAAAAGGATTTTGCATTATTGATTGAGTCGCCAATGTCGGAGATGAACAGTCCAAAGATGGCTGCTGCTAATGGACAGCCCTGCTTTACTCCCCTAAAAGTATCAATGGGGGCGGATAACAAGCCTGAACGATCTAGTCTCACTCGAATGGAAGTCTTTGAGTGGAGCTCCTTAATTGCTTCCCTTAAGTCTGCTGGACATCCCCAGTTCTTCAACTTCTCCCACAAAAGCGCTCTATCAATGGTGTCAAATGCATATGAAAAGTCTATAAAGGCTAGGTACACCTTTGTGTTCATTTTAATTGCCTCCATTTTAATTATGTTTATCAGTAGAAGATTTAACGAGCAACCCACTTGTTTCACAAAGCCTGATTGACGTTTGTCGACGTGTAGAGAACTTGTTGACCAAGCTAGTAGTTTCTTTTGTAACATTGTTGCATAAATTTTCCCTAACACGTCTAACAGTGCCACAGGCCTGTAATTTTTCGGATCTGATCTGTTGCCCTTCTTAAAGATAGGCACAATGATCGCACTCTTCCACGATTTTGGGGAATGCCGAATCTGTACTATTCTTTTGAAGAGTGTCTCGCACAGACTTGCCCATATCTCGGGGAACTGCTTAATCGTAAAGTTTGTGAGCCCGTCTGGACCTGGTGCCCGCGTGTTTTTTGCTTTCTGAATGATTTCTATTATGTCTTCTTTTCTAAATTCCAGATCCCATGGTTTGGAACAATCCTCAATACCGACCTCCGGATGTCCAGCTGACATGTATAAGTTTCTAAAGTGCGATATCCAATCAGCCTCTGACACCATACAGGTTTGGATTGATTCTTGGGGCATGTACACGTTGTTAATGAGAGACCAGAAAGCTGAAGTATTTTTATTTTGTAATGACCTCATCAACACTTCGGCATCTTTTTGTAGTAACATGTGTTTATGCGCTTTTAGCCAGTTCTTGTACGATTGTTTTGCAACCTTAACAGCTTGTATACGGGCCAGTTGGCCCAGGGATTTTGAGTGTCTTAAATTACTACGTAGCATACGTTTATGCTTTAGCACCTCCACATCAAAGCTGTGAGCACGCGCATAGCCCATATTTTTTAGACCTACCCTTTTAGGTTTAAATTGCTGTAGCAGCTGCTCATATTCCAAATGCTGACTAACCTTACAGTAGTCGCTTGCAAGCTTTTCCAGCTCATCTTTCTTTAGGGATAGCCGCACTCTGTTCAAGGTAGCCTGAATGTTATATTGCCACATCTGCGATGGAATTTTTTCGAGTGCGGTGAATTCTGCTATCAGCATGTCATGGTCACTAGCGTTTTTCTTTGTGACCTTCAATGAGACTATACGCGGATGTAACTGCTCTGAGACAAACATATAGTCAATCGTCGAAGCCTGGTCTGCACGGCGCCAAGTATTAGCAGGGGGCATGTCATTACAGGTATTACCATTTAACATTTGGAAGTTACGAGCGGCCATCTCATCTAACCATGCCTGCTTCAAATATGTTTTTGTCATCAAGTTTGGTGTTTTCAGCAGGTCAATGTTAAGATCTCCACATAACATTATGTTGGGCCATCCTGATGTTGACACAAAAGAGTCCAATATCTCCATAGTTTCGTCTATGAAGACTTGTTCGCCGGCCTTTTTATGATTCCAGTAGATGTTGACCACTATTAGGCAATCCACCGCCAAACCTGCTACACCGGCCCATTCTAGGTGGGTAGATTGAATGAACGGCGAGTGATTCATTGAGCTTACAAGTCTCCAGCCCGAAGATCTTCTGACCATGGTGGCCATCCCCGCCATAGGACGCCCTTTACTAGATTTAATGGCGGGATTAATCACCACCTCAAAATCATTCGAGATCGGAGCTTCCGTTAGCCATGTTTCTTGTAGACAGATTACCTGCCATTCGTTGATCCAATTTGAATTGAATAAATGCGTAAATCCCCGCGTGTTCCAAGATACGATACTGCACGTATTTCGAACCGTAGGGTTCTGGCATTATTGCTGAGAGGTGTTTGCCAAGGCCTTTGGTAACCAGCCCCACTCCGGATCTTCTGTACTGGATGTCTCGGATTGCACTCCAACATCTTTAATGGTAATCTGGGGTGAGCTTCCATGTATTGTTATGGTTATCTCGTCTTTTTGAGCCGCCGGAGCCATTTTATGAGTCGATACGTTCTTCACAACTGCTCGTAAAGTGTTTATGCCGCCCAATGAATCTTTATTGTTACCTTGACCACAGATTTTCTTTTTTCCAATGTCCTCTAGCACCTTATTCCCTAACGATGGTTTCAGAATGGATACTCGAGTTACAGGTTTATACTTATCAACCGCATCAACTGTATTAGGAGATGCTTGCTGTAATCCATTCCATTCGTATACGTCAAAGCCCAAGGAGAATAATGCTGCGTTTGCTTCCATGATTGTTGCTACAATTAAAGAAGACGCCACGTGCAGTACTACTTTATCATTTCTGATCTCATCGTAAAATTCCACAATCTTCAGGTCGTTTGAACTTATCGATCGTAGTGAGGGGACCGAGTGCAGCAATCTAACAATGTTTCCTCGGTTCACTGTTAAGTTGTCCGAGATTTCAAGGCTCTCGATTATAATTTTATTGGTCGGCATAGACGGGGAATTTTTTCTTAGCGAAGATCTTTTACTAAATCGCACATGTTTTGGCGCTTCCTTTGTGTCTCTAAGGCAACCCGTATTTCGTGTCGAAGGCTGTGTACCATCAACTCCTTTTTGATCTTGTGTTTTTTTTCTTTCCACATATACAAGGTTACCAACCTTCGGTGCAGTTGCCTCTGCAATAATGAAGGGCTCTTGATGGTTGGCGGCCAAAGACCTCAGCCTCTTTTCTAGTAAAGTCAGAAAGGGAGGGCTCACAGGACCTTGTGAGCATGACAAAGTATGGTTGTTTTTGTTGACAATCTGGCAAATTCTGACACCTGGCGTCGTTGGTCGACCCACATCATGAGGAGACTCTTCTTGATTTCGATCTGTATTTGTTGTAACGGGTCCCGTTACGAGTGCCTGGTGACCGTTTGTGCAAACTTGTGCAATTACGCTCATCGCTTGCTCCAGTGCAATTTGTTGCTCAGTCCCAGAGGGGGACGGTTCATTTTCAAGGTCTATGCAGTCCTCGTCATCATAAGTTGACATATTCAACAATTCTATTGAAGTCTCTTGAGTTTGGTCTGTAACGACTGAGTCTGTGTTATGTGAGGAAGTTGATTGGCAGGCAGATGTTTGTTGTAAAGGCTTATTTTGCAAAGCCGAACTACATATGCATTTTTTTAATGAGCTGACTTCGTTTGGATCCACGTTGATGTTTCGCAAGAATTTACGAGCACCGTTTAGGGACTTTTGTTTTCTGCTCGGTTGATTCTTAGTTTTTTTTAGTTGAGTTATCGAGTTCACGTTTGACCTTTTTGGTTGAGGTAACATTACCACTGATGGATGACCTCCGTTAAATAACGGATAGGTAGCGGTTTGAACCCCTTCCAAATTTTTTGCAGGCGACTCTGCAGAGGAGTTTACAGTCACAGGCTGCTTTGAACAAGCTGGCACCTGAGTATCCGTTTGCGCTTGATTCGAAGTGCTCCGGGCTTGTTCGAAGGCGGTATTAAACGAGATATCTAAGGAGGATTCGCAACCTGTACCACTAGAGGATTCAGAGTTTTCAGTTTGATGTACAGATAATTTCTGGTTTAGGTCTCTCAAGGCTTCCATCGTTTGCACAGATGCAGCAGACAGCAGTGCAGGTTGTTCTCCGCTCTTGGTGGCTACTTTTAACAGAGTGCTACTTTCACTATCCGTGAGCACTTCTTTGCCTAAGTTGACCACAGGCGGACCTTGTGCACAACTTGCTTCATTACTTGTGACCAATGGAGTTTTTAAACAACCCCCTTCTTTGGGGTTGCGTTCTCTAGTTGAGAAACGCCCCTCAGATTTGAATAACGCAAGAGCTTCTCTAGCAACATCAGCCAGTAATTTTTTATCCAAGGTGTCATTTAGCTTTTGCTCCTTTAGGAGGTTAAAGGATAGATCAAGTCTCTTAGATCTTTCTTGTTGACTGTACTGTATCTGCTCACAAACTTGCTCTAAGTGGATTATCTTGGACAAAGCTAAGGCCACCGTAGTAGTTAAATCCCTTGTTGCCTCGTGCAAAGTTTCGTATAATTTCATGAACGGAGCCAACGCAATTGTTGTTGATGACAATAAAATGGCCTGCAGATCTTGCGGTGATGGGCGAGTGTCTTCATTGGGCGAGGACTCGTTGACTTGATAGTCCCTCACGTTCGTCGTTAACGGTACTTTGCAGTGGCGTATTTTAGGGAAAGGCCGTTCCATAAAAGAAGAGTCTTGAGAGTCATCTAAGCTTGTGCCATTTAATCCAGGAGATGCCGACATGGCTATGGGAATATCGTTTACTGTGTTTATGTTGTGTCGAGTCGGAGCTACCCTCTTTTGAGATGATAATAGTTGGGTAGGTGGATCATCAACATTAGCATTGGTCTCGCAGCACCTATCGAATTTTGCGCGCTTATAACACACTTTGTGCCATATATCCTCATTTGCACCTGACAGCTGGCAGTTTGATCTTTTGACTAAGGGTCTTTCCATTAGATTTGAAGACTGCGTGGAAACTCTGTTTGGAAGTTGCCGGTGTAATTTGTTAAGTGCTATCAAGTTACCCAGCACTTTGTCTGCAATTCCTAGGGCCATCTTGAATTAATGACATCACACAGGCCCTCTGCCACAAATTCAGACAAAACACCTGGTAATACATGATTATCTGCTTCATTTGTAATGCACCCCCGGTATTCATAACTTCCCTTCATTCAAAATCCCACGGAATTACATATGCCCCTCAACTGTATGCAGTGGGCAAGCAAGGGCCAGGATCTGCAAGCCAGTCCAAAGTTCGTACACATGATGCTTTTTCGATTTCTCCTGTACAGGGAAATTTGGATTTCAAGCCTATCAACTATGAAGGTTAGTGGACCTCTACGAGTTGTAAATGCCCCTAGCAGGGAACATCCCCTAAAACTAAACTCACTCTGTTATCAATCCCATTTACCTCCTATCGACCTTGAGCATTAGGCTTCTATTGCTTTCAGTACTCCTAAAAATCTTGGTTACTGCCATAACGTGACAGGGGGACCAATTGCCTTGTCAAAGTCCTGTCATTGTGGAATTCTGCTGAGGCGGTAATGGTCTACAGATCTCAGTAGCAAAAGAAGTGCCTCCCACTCTTTCAGCCTCCCAGGCTTGGACCATCTTATAGGTCAAATGGTCAATGATTGTATGGCCGACAAGACAGACCAATGTGGGGTGGTTTTATGGTCCGGTTTCATTTTATGTTATGTTGATTTATACCCTGCAAGGCTGCCATTTGCATGATCTAGAGGCACTTACATGGCTCTGTAACAAAAGTGGGTAGGGTTGGTTAATGAGGGAGAGAGGGATAGGATAGAGGTTGTGCTCATCTGTTGATGCATGAAGAACCTGGAGAAACTGGTGTCTGTGCGGGTGAGTTTTCTTGGTCTGCTTTGTTATATACACTGGGCTTGTTGTGCCCAGAAGGGAGGCATCCAGTGTCTGAGTTGTTTGTTGTCTGCAGATATTGGGTATTGTAGCATGATTAGAGATGGGTGTGTGGTGTGTGTGTGTTTGGGTTGTTTCACCAGCCTTCTGAGCATGTGTAGTACATGAGAGATTGTGGGTGTGTGGAAAAGAGAAGGGGGTGGTTAGCTGGCTTCTGGTGATCTGTTGTTGAGTAGTTTTGATGACTTACTGTACTGTGCAGTTGATATAGTTCTCAATGTTACTGACCAATGTGTTTTTAAAATGCGCAATTTATCATAACATTTGCCAATAATGTGTCCCCCGGAACTACTTTATGCCTCGGAAATTTACAAGTTCTTATACATAAATAGGTCTACTTTATTCAGTGCCTGTACAGACTTCTTATCCCAGTCTGATCCTGCAGGCTTCTCACTGGCTATGAATACTTCTCATTGGAACCCATGAGGGCCGGCTTTCCACCCATGGGACAGCCTGTTTTGCATTTCAGCAAGAGAAAATGGAACAATTGTGCAAAGCCAGCCATTTAGTGCCCTGATTCTATGGGAAGTTCCTGACTGCTCAGAACACAATGCATCCCAATGCCCCCAAAACCATCCCTGGTCACGCAGAACCCCCATGGGTCTAGGGTGTAGCTGGTATCTTATCATATCAACAAATTCCAATTCCTCATTATGAAAGACCTTCATGTTGACTAACGCCCTCCATTTTAGAAGATGCTTTCTACTATAGACATAAACAGGTTTAAAGGACGTGCATGTCTATACATTTGGGTGACTGCAACGTGATTTGTCTCCCTGGTACAGAGACATTATGAATAATAGATGTTAAAGCTTAAAAATAAAATGATGAAATAGACAACTATGTTTATCCTTTCACAATTGGGCCTCTCAGGAAGGGATTTACTCTTCACCGACTAAGAAGACGCTGCTGTTTCCAGTAGATGGTTCAGATACTCCTGAATAGGATTATTCTCCACCAAACAACATATCTTGCAGCTCTGGTCATGACCTATGGGAAGCAGACACGTTTTTCTTAACCTATGAGCAAAGGTTATGCCGTACCAATTATGACTTTTGCTCATCTATTCCTTCCAGGTGACAAACTGCTGATCAGTAGAACAAAACCAATGGAGACCGCACTCCGCAAAATGTTACCTTCTAATGTTTTCATTTCAAACAAGATTGAAAGGTGCAGGTTGTGAAATGGTCCGCCCTAGTATCCCAAGAAACAACACAGAAAAGAATTGTCTAGATGAAAGTGCTGACCAGTACCTACCTACTCATAGACTGTAGCCTTATAACTACAACTGCCTGAGGATATCCGTTATCATAGCACCTAGGTCCATGTCCATTTTATGTAATTATCCTCCTACCGGTTGAGGGGGGAGGATTTTTATTTCCTTTTCTTTTTTTATGCAGATGTTTTAATGCTTCTTCTCTCTTTTGTGAAATATGAGTTTTGTATTTTCTTCTGTTTCCACTATGTTGTTTAAGGTTTCCTGCAAACCATAAATGCAACAATAAAAAAAATAAAAGAAATATGCAACATGCCCATGACAAGCTCCAGATACCAGAGCATTAACCCCTGATGATTTCATAGTGTTAGACAAGTGGACAGCTGGCAAACACGAATGGGATATAGGCATCCCAAGAAACAAGCACAGGCAGCTTGAGGTGCACAATATTAAGCTGAATGCCACAAACGAGGAAGTCATTAAGCCTTGAACGAATGTTCCCATCCAAAGAAAAATTCTGCATGATATGTAGAAGCAATAATAAACTTAGCCAATCCCGCCCACCCCTGCGTCTGTGGCCCCTGCAGTAATTCGCATTGAGTGGCAAGCATGGACAGCAGTTTGAGGGAGTGAGAAGACGCCCTTGCCAAGACATGAGTCTATGCTTCTCTTTCTTGAATGCTAAATTACGTCTCCATCCGTAGGGCATACCCGGGACACGTGACCAGTCTAAACCATGCTTGATCTACAATGTAAGAACTATCCTTGGTCGACTTTTCAAAAAAGTGGTTTGTGGGGTTCTGCAGTGCCCATGACATGCAAAATCCCAAATGCGCGTTATTATTTTTACAAAATATCAACTGTTTCCCTAAAAAGCAGCGCAACACAAGGGGGAAGAGTAATTAGCAGGTGGTGAGGTAAAGAGGGAGGATAGTGGGGTGAAATAGACAGCAAAGGGATGTTTGAGGGAAACTCCACCCATTTCAAAAGAAAAAAAGTGACTTTGATGTTCTGCTCATCAGGATTTTGCGGATGGATGAAGGAGGACAGATATTCATTCCGGACTTCTGGTGCAACTTTTTTGGATTTGTCTGTGATGCTCTCGGGATTACCGCAAGGCCACTTTAGGAGACTGTGCTTCATGAAGGACATCAAGTTAAAGTCATGAGGAAATGGGTGATCCCAAAGGCCGCAAGCCGCCTGGATCAGGTGTGTCTTGAAGTCTTTGTGGAACACCAGTCAGTGTGGCTCAGGCCGGAACGTTCTAGAGGGATGGGCCGTGTAGGTGAAGCCTCTGTTAAGCGCTAGTGCACATTAATCAATTAGGTGTCAAAATATTGCTCAAAGGCAACACTCTTGAACAGTTCTTTATATATTGCCATGGTATCCTATTTCATCTACTCATTCAGCGTCTAGCCTCAGTTTTTCCAGCCATGCTCATATTTCTTTGCCATTTTTTAAAACCCTTTCAAATGTTGTTCAATAGTTTAGCAAAGCTACACAATGCAGTCTATTTCATGTTTCATGCACATTACTATGGGCCTCATTACGAGATTGGTGGTAGTCATGGCGCTATTTGCGCCATGATTGCCACCAATAACGTGTCCGGCACCGGTCTCGTTCAATGGGGACCTACTGGTGTAGTCCAACCTTTGCGGGACCGGTAAGTCCCCATTGAAAAAGCCATTCCCCATTCCCATTTGAGCCCCCATAGGGCTCAGTGGGAATGGGGAAGGCGCTAATAAAGGTACTGCAAATTGTGGTACCGTTATTGGCTCTGATTTCTCTTAACGGGTCCCGTCCATAATGCCTGGTCAGACCAGGCGTTAAAGGAGGGACCCGCTAAGGGAACTCGTAGTAGGGCGGTAAGGGATTACCGGCACTGGTCTCCTTACCGGTGCCCGGTATCCTTTACCGCCCTACTCGTAATGAGGCCCTATGAGTGTCAAACAGCTCTAGAATGTCAGTTATCTCTGCTGTCCTGGGGCACCTTGAGCAGTGGGCAAATGGACTGTGAGAGAAGCACTCGCCTTTGTCGTCGGACTGACTTGAAGTTGGTTCTATGCGATTTGATCGAAAAGAATCCATCGAATTCGATTTCATCTATTTTAGTTTTGGGTAGATTCTTATGCAAATAAATCTGGGGGGAGACCCCTACAGCCTCTCTGCAGCCCCCCACATTAGTTATTACCCCAAACTCACCCCAACATATATTTCGGGCAAAATTTGTTGAAATAAATTCGATAAGATTGAATTCTCCTACACCAAAAACTCCCTATCAATGTGCAGTTTATGCATTCAAATCCCAGCAAGTTCAACTGGACCCGTCACCCTTCTGAGGAGCAATAATTGAGTACCATTAAACTGGGTAATAACCAAACCTATTGCGACAATGCTTATTAGTGGGAGGAATCTGGCATACATTGTATATCAAAACCTGGCATTATTACTTGACAAACACTTCTCTAGGGGTATCAAAAGAGCGTGCCAGGCCATAGTGAGAGCGCACCCGCCACTGTTGGGCAGGGTTGACTGACCATTAAGACAATAACAAAAGGGCCAGTGTGATATAGCCAGACAGTATTATGGGACAATGCAGACCACTGTAATGACTTACTTCACTGTGCAGGTATGACTTTTAGCCAACGTCACTGGCCCAAAGTGCTTTGAAAGGCACAATTTCCCCAAATTATGACCACATGTAAAATTCAAATAATTTGCCATGAAAAATCACAAAATCGCTATTTTTGAAAGTGGGCTGCTCTTTCTTTAGGGACCAGGACCATATTTGTACCGATCTGACCCTGCTGTTTGTCACATCTTGTGAGCTAGCCCTCTGCAGTTTACATAGTATGAGCGCCTTCTCCTGTTTGGGTTTTCATTCGCCTCTTCCATGTGCCAGTCATTTATTAAGTTCTTGCTGCATTTTGGGCCAGTTTCTCTTCCAATTCATGGCTCATTGGCTGTTGTGGATACTGCAGCTGATTATAATCCAACCTCAGCTCGGCATCTGTGGAACTTGACACTGGGGTTCCTCTGAGAAGAGTGATAATGAGGCTGGCTGCTGCAAGTAAGGCCCAGTGATTCAGGATGGTTGCCTCATCCAGATACCTTACAGCTGGACCTGCACACTGAATAACAGTGTCCATTCCACTTCTTGAGATCATCCTCGTTCTGGGATCTCAAGTTATCTGTGGCTCCTCTCTAGGACTTCTGGGCTCTTCATCTTCACAAATGGGGCAATTGGATTGTTATATACCCATAGAAATGACATTGTTTTGCATTGTTCGCACACGCTCTGTTCACGCACATAAATTAACCAAAGACAACTTCCTCCCCTATCTGGAGGCTCCAGCCCTCAGGCCTCTTTTTTCCAACGACCCTATTGTTCTAACCAAACTTTACACCCTCACTCTCAAAAACGCAGTTGACACCATAGCTCCTCTAGAACGAAAGAAAGCAAAGGTGACTAGGCATGCCAACTCTTCGTACACATTAGAACTTCAGGAACTACGCACCCTTAAGCGCATCACGCTCATCAAGTGGCAGACTAACCCTCAAGACTCCCCTAAAGAAGAATTCAAAACATTATCTACCCAATACAAAAAAAGCCATTATCCTAGCCAAATCCACCTCCTTCAACATGAGAATCACTAATGCAAAATCAGAATCCAAATAGATGTTTGCCATATTCAGGGAACTAGCAACCCCAGCCCCCAGCATCCAAGACATTGTTAAAGACGAATCCTGGTGCTCAAGCATTCAAACAGCTATGCTTAATAAAATGGACCTCCTACAGGGCAAAATTCGATCCAATCATAACACCCTGACCAGTACAGACCCTCCAATCTCACCTACCAGGAACACCCCTTCCCAAGACAAGACACGCTTCACCTTCAGAGATGTCTCAGAATCCGAAGTCTTGGCCCTCCTGGAAAACATCAAACCCTCCAACTGTCAAGGTGATATCTGCCCAGCCAATATTATCAATGACTTGCCTGACACCTTAGCACCATTCCGCACAGTATTCATAAATGCCTCCTTTGCATCAGGCATCGTTCCACCATGCCTTAAAGAGGCATGACGCCCACTCCTGAAAAAATGATCCCTGCACCCCTCCTCCCCCAACAACTACCGGCTCATCACCACTGTCCCATTTCTGCTAAAAATTCTTGACAAAGCCGCATACACCCAAATCCAGCACTTTCTGGAAACCAACAGCATTTTAGGAAAGAGGCAATTGGGGTTCCCCCCTGGCCACGTGACTGAATCCGCATTAATGGACCTAAAAACCAATTAGCAGAAATCATGGACGAAGGCAAACCAGCACTACTGCTCCTTGTTGATTTATCTGCAGTGTTTGACCTAGTGGACCAAAAGACCCTATGCAGACATCACACGACATCAGCTCAATTCACTTCTGAAGCCACTACCTGGGTCACTACCTTCCTCAAAGGGAGGGCAATGAGGGTTTTCTCTGAGCAGGCTGGCGCACCACCTACCACTATTCACTGCAGAGTTCCACAGGGCTCCTGTACCTCGCCCACCCTGTACAATATGTTTACTAAACCTCTCTTTGGTAAGCTGGACGCTCCCGGCATAGCATACACGAACTATGCCGATGACACTCAGGTCCTCCTCCCACTCTTTGGGTGATATGAAAGTGATGCCAAAACACTTCACAATACCTATGCCACCATCCAACCCTGGATGGCAGCCAACGGGCTCTGCCTAAATGGAGACAAAAGCAAAATCCTTACAGTTGGCCCAAAGGAAACCCTTTATAAGCTTAACAGACAATACATTTCCTTCACCATAGACAACACACACATCACAGTCTCACCCTCAGTAAAGACTCTGGGGGTGTGCTTCGATGCCACACTCTCCATGACACGCCAAGTAAGCGTCATTGCCTCTTCAGCATCATTCACCACAAAACTGATCAATGCAGTCAAACCCTACCTATCTACCCAGAACTGTCTTTCAATAGCCAGAGCAACCATAGGTGCAAAACCTCACTACTGCAATGCTCTCTTTGCTGGTACATCTGCTAAAAATCTAAAAAGACTGCAAATTATTCAACATAATGCGCTCCAAGCAGTCCTGAACATTCCCAAGAGGGAGCATATCTCCAATGCTAAGGGCTCTGCAAACTGGCTTCCCTTCAAAGAACGCATCAAGACCCTAGCCATAACCCACAAATGCCTCTCCTTCACAGCCCCCTATTATCCCTCAGAGAAAGTAGTCAGAGCCAGCTCCTCCAGGCCTAAATGATCACACTATTCCAACCAATTGAAAATCCTCACCATCAAACGGGCCAAAGCGGCAGCACCAGCTTCCCTTTCGTAGCTCCAAGACAATGGAATGCCCTCCCATCTACCCTAAGGAATGAGACCTGGCACCTGGCCTTCTGCAAAGCCCTCAAAATGAGGCTCTTCAACTAGTTCACACCTCACCCTCAGGTTCTCCCCATCGATACTTGTGTTCATGAAGGTATTAGTTGTAGCCAGTTCACCTGTAACACTTTGAACCGTAGAGCCCCCGTCCTCTGTAACATTTTACGTTAGCCACTACCTGCCTGGTATTAGGTTCCCTGTAACCACGAACCATAGACAGGCTGTCTTTCAGGCTGTCTTTCTTTTGTAACTAAGTAAGCCATGCATGAAACAGTGCCACGATGCCCAAGGCCTGCTTTGTGCGCTTTCTAAATGTAAAAAATACAATTAAAATAAAATAAGAGAAGCACTCACCTTTGTCGTTGGACTGACCTACAGTCACAACTGCCACACAGACATCTACAACTGGATAACAACGAACAACCTCAAACTGAACCCTGCTAAAACGGAAATAAGGCTCTCACCCAGAGAAATTAATGCAGCCAACCCACAATGGGACTGGCCGACTGGTATGGGAACACAACCAGAGACTTCCAACATAGTAAATAACCTAGGAATACTCACGGACAACGGACTATCCCTGGAACTGCAAGTGAACACAATCACTAAAACATGCTTCTTCCTCCTAAGACTACTCAGAGGACTACTCCTATACTTCTCCTTTTCTCACAGAACCCTCACAATCATATATTGACTACGCAAACAGCCTTTACCTAGGAATGCCGGGAAGACACACCAAGAAAATCCAAAGGTTGCAAAATACTTCAGCCAGGATTCTACTGAGATTAAACAGAAGAGACCACATCACTCCAGCTTTGAAAAGCCTACACAGGCTAACAGTAAAAAAAATGCATTCAATTTAAAGCACTCTGCATCGCCCACAAAGCCTTACACAGACAAGGAGCAGAATTCCTCCAAGCCAAGATCAGTCGCTACCAGCCAACAAGGGACCTAAGATCGAGCGGTGAACCTACACATAGAGACAAATCAATACGAAAAAAGGAAATTCAGAGGAACAGCATTTTCACATCTAATTGCAAACCTCTGAAATACCATGTCCAAAGAAATTAGAACCACAGAGGACGTCATCACCTTCAGGAAATGACGCAAAACCTGATTTTTCAACAGACAATGACAACCACAAAGGGAAATTGGCAGCAATATTTCGGGGACCAAAAGAAATACACTAAGGGACACGGTCACAGATAACAGCAGAAATATATTTGAGAACCAGAACACTGCACCCCCCCACCACCATGCCAAGCAACTAGAGTGATCAACGAAGACAAGGCCGCCCTGCCAACTGACAGATTTAGGGATAACAGTGTGCACAACTATACACCAAGGAAACTCAGACAGGCAAAACTTTAAAACCCAAGCATCACCTCAACCTGCCCACCCACAACTAGGGCCACCCACCCATAACTAGGGGTGCCTGGCCGAGCACATCCTCCTCTACCTTTATATATTCTGCTGTGCTCCGTTACGGCAACCATTCAGACATCAGTTCCACACCCAACGGCCATGACTAACCTGGAGGAGTAACCAGAAACAAATTAGGTACACCCATCCACCTGCCACCATAACTGCAGGGAAGTCAGCCCCCTGACCCATAGAGGAGGTGAGATTGGCAGACAAACCACAACCAAGAACGTTGGTAGATAACATTAAGCATCAACCAAAGACTCACAGCAGAGGCTTCACCAAAACAACCGACATACTTCCCCACTTCCCCTTCCTGCTCCCCCAACATATCCAACGTCAGTGCTTCTGACTAAGGGCTTCCCACAATACATATCAACCTACAAAGAATCAATCTAATGTTCGAACCCTACCACCTCTGAGATTCTGGACACAAACCTAGAGGGAACTCTTCGGGACATTGTCCATAAATCTATCAACTACACAATCACACACCAACATAGTAGTTATACACCAACAGCCATCAATGGCTCTGGACCCTTATGGATACAACTAGCCAGTGCGAACAACCACAATCCTCCATAAGAAAACACGATACACACACAAACACTAACACACATCCGAGGCACTGAGTCTTACCTATCCGGTTACAACACACACAGGCTCCCGAACCATCTCTGAGATGCAAAACAACACTCAAAGATGCCAGTTCCTCCTGGTTCTGAACCTATCCTTACATCCTATCCCCACCAACACACTCAGTCCTTCTCTCTTGCAGAGCCATGTGAGCGCCCGGAGACTGCCCTAGGGTGGTAGCAGTGCGCAGTGTAAATCAACATAACGTAACCTAGCATTCCCTGTGAAGATACATCAGCTGGTAATTATTCCGTTTTCTGTGGTGGATCTCCAGTACTTGTATTTGCACCAATGTTCAAGGTTCCACAGAGTGTGTCTATGGAGACCGATAATCTACCCTGCTTTTTGCACACACAAAAAATTAATTCTATCCCTGTTTTCTAGACATTTGCCTGCATTGATATGATTAAAATAGTACTTTATGATTAAAACAGACTTCATGAAAGTGTCTCTCCTTTGGCATTTACGCTACAGTGGTACACCAAACCCAGTACTCCAAAGTGGCCCGCAGTCTGTGGCAGAGCGGGTCCCTTAGAGCAAGACTCCTCTCAGGAAGAGTGGGTGTGCAGCATATAAGTGCAGTGCTATTAAAGCATAATTAAACATTAATTGGTTGAATCTTGAAACCCTTACGATATACAAGAATAACATGTTAATCGACTAGGCACACCCATGTCGAGGAGGTGTTCCTGACACAATGGGGCCATTAGGGTAGAAGAGAAGCTTTTGGCAGGGGTTGTCCTCCAGTGCTTTGCTCATGTGGATGTCCTTGAAGCAAATAAGGGCTAAAAATGCAAACAAAAATTAGGGCTTTCCGACATGGCATCAATTGTTACGCAATCACTGTCTCCAGGCGGCTAGCGGACGTCCTTGGCACTCGCCTCAGACATGGTGCTCGGCTGCACTTTACAAGTTCAAATCTCAGCAGGGCCAACTCAGCCCTTCATCCTTTTCGTGGCCAATACATCAAGTAACATTAGGTAGCATTCAAACACATGATCACATAATTTAAAAGCGAGAGGAATCCATTATGAGGCTAGTGATATATGAACACGTGATATTACTATTGTCATCTCAGGAAATCATCAACTTTACTTTGTAGTGTTACAACACCTCTACAAAAAGGGAGCGGCACCACTGTATTGTACCTGATAAAAATGACTCAACTTTACAAACGCAACACAAAGGGGAAGCAATGAGTCATGCAAGACGTCCTGAACACAAGTGGGGGCCACCCTCTGGCTGTTCAGATATATAAAAAAAAAAAATACCTCGCCTTATTGACTGTGGCAACCTGTGCACAGATGTTAAGGCTGTGGTCAAACAGGACTTTTTTGAAAGCAGGAGGTTGCATGCCATTACTCAATAACCTCGCTTCAGCTGACTTAGAACCAACTGTCATTAGCTCAGTCTTCGCTGGGTTCAGTTTTAGTCCGTTTGACACCACACCAGCAGTGACTTTAGTCAGGCAAGCCAGCTCACCCCAGGGCTTCCGTAGTGAGCAACGTGGATCTGGGTATCATCAGCCTACTGGAAGCTACGTTATAAAACCGAATCCCAAAAACTCGAATTACAAAATTACTAAGCCAAAACGGGTTTGCACGTCGTCAGCTCCGGTCACCAAATGACTGAACCGCTATCATAATGCACGGTAGCATCAGCGTGGCAGTCTAGGCCACTAGCACCCTGAGGTTGAGGAGGAGGTTGGGGGCATGCTGTGATACCCAGAAAAAAACGATCTCGCAGTGGGTCAGCACGTACAACTTCATGGGCACGGGAGCATCAGCGTCGCAGTTTGGGCTGCTAGGACATTGATTGATTGATTTGTTATTTATTATGTGCCTATACACAAGTGTTTCGAGGTGCACCCATGCAAGGCAGGGGGAACAAAGGGAGGACAAGACAAATTATCTTAATAGGCCTAGTGTCATTTAGATCGTGCAAGTGCACAACAAGAAGTGCAGGGGTGAGGGTACAAGGCGAAGTGCACCAAGAGCAGCAGGGTCCTGAGTTAAGAGCAAGGTCGGCTGAGCGGCAAGTGCAGGGGGACTGATCAGGGGGTGCCTGGTGTCCTGTAAGACTCAGCGGACACAGAGCAGCCAGTCAGCAGATGGAACGTTAGCAGGGGAGAGGAAGCGAGAAAGAAGAGGAGAAAAGGAAGGCCCTGAGGAGCTTCCGGAACTTAAGGAGATACGGCTCAAGGCAGAGAGAGGAAGGGAAGCCATTCCAGAGGGAGGCACCTGCAGAGGAGAGAGATCTACCCTGCATTCTCTACTTGGAGAAGCAACTCACCCACAGAGAATTAGAAGTAGACAAGTGGAGGGCTCTAGGAGGACGTTACTTTGGAAGAGAGAGTTGAAGGTAGTGAGGGCCATGGCCCCAGAAGGTCTTCTGGACAATGCAGAGGGTCTTAAACTTGATTCTTGCAGCCACTGGGCGCCAGTGGATGGATTTCAGACCCAGAGAGATGCGGTCCATGGACTTGAGTCCAAGGATAAGTCTTGCGGTCATGTTCTAGATGAGCTGAAGATGGCGAAGAGTAGAGTTAGGCAGATTGAGAAAGAGGGTGTTGTGGTAGTGCAGCCTAGAGAGAACGAGGGCTCTGGGGACAGTGGGCCTCTGGAGGAAGGTGAGAAAAGGGAGAATACATCTCAGGAGGTACAGCTGGAAATGGGTCTTCCTGGCAAGGTGTGTGATGTGTGGAGAGAGGGAGAGAGTGGAGTCGAAGATGATCCCAAGGTTTTTGCCTCACAAGAAGATGAGGGCAGAGGACCCAATAAGAGCGGCTAGAGTGAGAGAGGAAAAGCAGGAGCCAGGGTCCCAATGAGAAGGATCTCAGTCTTACTAGCATTAAGGCAGAGATCATTAGAGGTGCACCATGCCTGAATAGTGGATAGACAGTCGGAGATGAGCGAGGAGGAAGAGGCGGAGGGTAGCCTGAAAGAGAGCTGTATGTCATCCACTAAACACTGAAAGTTAGAGGAAAAGGTACAGATCAGGAGGGCCAAAGGGGTCAGATAGACAATGAAGAGCCAGGAGAAAGAATAGAGCCCTGGAGAACAAAACATATGGCGAGAGAGGTGGTGGAAGGAAAAGACCCAAGCTGAACCTGCAAAGGTCAGTCCAGGAGGAAGGAGGTCAGCCACACCAGAGCAAGATCCGTGATGCCCATGGGGTCTCACAGAGATGAGTAATCAAGATGCTGTGGTTGACCGTTTCAAATGCAGAGGGAAGGTCGAGGAGAATGAGCACAGAGGGGGAGCTAGAGTCAAGATCAGAGAGCAGATCTTCACGGGTGTTCAGGAGTGCAGCTTCCGTGCCTCTGTCTGTACTGAAGCCAGATTGATGGTCTTGGAGACAACCAACAGATTCAGTGTGGAGGGTTAGCTGGGAGATAGGCAACTTCTCCAGGAGTTTGCACAGGAAAGGAGTGACAGAGATTGGGTGATAGTTTGCTGGAATGCAGGGGTCGTCAGAAGGCTTTTTTAGTAGGGGGTGCATAAGGGAGTGTTTGAGAAGAGAGGGGAAAGATCCAGTGGTAAAGTAGTGATTACAGAAATCAGCAAAGGCTGGAGTGAGAGAACTAATGTTTTCCTTAATGGTTCCAAAGGGGCAGGGGGGTGTCATCTGTCTGGATGAGACTTTCATAGACCGGACCTGTCTGGAAATGGGTTATAGTGAAAGGTTCGAATACAAAAGGATCGAATGCAATACTTGCGAATCAAAAGGATCTAAAAAATAAATAATTGAATGTACGTTGTTTTTGGGGGGGGAACGAGTATTTCTTCTTATACAAAGGCAAAACAAAAAAAAATACATTAAAAAAGGCATTTGAATTTTATTTTTCGGTCCTTTTGATTCGAAACTATTGCAGTTCGAAACAATGCATTCGACCCTTTGACTGGACACCGATGGAAACATCATCAGGTGTTACACGAGAGAGGGAGGAGAGAAGGAGATGAGGGGGTGGCCAAGGAGGGCCTGAGAGAGCTAGAGGGAGGGAGAGATAAGAGAAGAGAAGAGGAGGAGAGTGTGGACAGGATTTCCTGGGATTTAGTGGTGAAATGAGAAGCCAGAGCCGTGAAGAGGGCCTGGGTAGGTGTACTGCAGCAGGATTGGCCATCTTATTGAGGTTGAGGAGGAGGTTGGAGGTGTGCCATGACCCCCAGACAGGCAGTCTGGGCATGCCAGGAGTGGTCCGGGGTGCACAGGAATCTCTGCAGCCTTGGGAACCTGGACCTCTGCTGCTGAAGCCGCGATTGCGCACCATATGTACTTAGCTGATCTGGGGGCTTTCCCAGTTTATTGTTTGTCTGAGGTCGTGTAGTGATACTTACAGACTTGTGATCCTAGTAAAGCAGGATGCAACGCTGTGAAAGAGTAACACTCCAAAGGGCAGTGTTTTACTGTGATTCTATTGGTTGTTCCACTTTTGCCACGTGTAGATCTATAACCTGACTTGACTTTTTAAAACAAGTTCGACCCGGGGTCTTGTGGCTTGGAGGCTGTTTTTTCTACATCACTACACACATCATCTCTCTTTGTGACGATAGTATTAAACGGAGCACAGTGTGATTGAGAGACAGTGGTTTGGAGAGTGGCATATGTAGTTGTGCTGAATACATCTGCTTTGACTACAGACGCATATATATAAACAAACTTTTAATTGGCTGAATCGGGGCTTGAAGGCTGCTTTTTACTACATAAACTGCTATCTCTGTGATTAGTTCTGTACGTATGGCGTCAAACGAAACACAGTGTGATTGAGAGACAGTGTCTTGGAGCATGGTGCATGTAGATGGTCCAAATACTGTGTTTTCAAATGGAAAACCTATTACAAAATGTATTTTTATTTGTATCTATTAATTTTAAAATGTGTTTTTTAATACTGTTGTTTAATAGGGTCTTTTGAAATCTTTTGAGCTTGAGTATTTTTTCTAAAAGCTTGCCACCATTACTAAACGGAAGGCTAGAGCTTCTCTGTCACAAGTCCATCTACATAAAAAAATAGATCTCCAAATATAGCCAACACTATATCAGAAGCCCAATGCACTCATTCGGAAAATAGAGAACCTTATCAAGTTTTAATGCACCAATACCTTAAGTTGCAAATGAGACTGTTTTGGGTGTTGGTGCAATCAACTCAAAAGGGACACACCATGAAACAATCATTGTTACCATTTAAAGCTTTACATGTTGTACCCTTAAATGATGTAAATTAATCTCAAGCACCCCCCACACCCCCCAGCTGACAACCCCCCTATTGTAGTCAATATGGATCATGTTGAAAGCTCCCTTGATACTCTAATATATATATATAAAGAAGCTGATAAATAAAGATGTTGGTAACTTCTTATTTATGAGATAACGAGCGGGCCGAGCAATGTGGGGGTTGCTCTTTTTTTTATCCATGTTAAAGTCCACATAAAGTACCACCTTTTGATTTGAATGAATCTCCTTTTTCTAGAAAGATGAAGACGGTAAAACAAAATTACATTTCTGATACAATTAGTTTTCCTAATATAGTCTCATTTTTGGATGAATGATCTTCCACTTCTATTAAGGTTGACGTATGTTTGTCTTCTGATTGTCTTGACGCACACAATGTAACTACTTGTGTCTCATCTAGAAATACTAAAAGTAAAGACGTTTTTGAGAGGTTGGTTTCTCCACTATTGGCACTATTGGGTGGGGAGATTCTGCAGTGCTCTTGACATGCAAAATCCCATATGCGCGTTATTTTGACAGAACCACAGATTATGTTGACCTTATAGGGCACACTCCAGCTGATTCACCAGCTCTTTTGAAAGCATAGAACATTTTCTTATTTTCCGGCGAATGACTGTTAATATTGCTAAGTCCAAAGTCATGATTTATAAGCACATGAAACCTACTCTCTTAATATTGAAAATCACTCATTAGAACTAGTCAACCAATTTCAATATGAGAGTAAGGATTTCATCCAGGAACAGTTGGTTACAACATAGAGGGAACATATCTATAAAAATGAAACGGGCTGGCTGTGGGGTTTTGTATTCTAGAAACAATTATGGAGGTGGTGTAATTTACCCGGCAAGGAGGATTTATGAAGCTAAATGTCATGGGATGCCCAGATATGCGAGTGGCGTCTGGGCATTATAATCTCTTTCAATCCTTGCTGTAGTTGAATGACAATTTTTATGATCACTGTTGGGGGTTCGGCCAACCATGGCCAATGAGCTATTGTATTTAGAAACCCAGCAAAATCCCATATAAGATGATCGGTCCCTAATGCCAGCTTTTCTTGTGGTGTTCAACATGGCTGAACAATAAGGCAATTTTGAACCAGGAAATCCTAATGCGGTCATGAGCTTATTTTTCTGCGAGCAGGTATCCTAGAGTATTTTCTACATCCATCATTGATAACTCTTTGAGGTTAAGGGGATTTTAAAAATTGTGCACATGGGGATTAATTATTCTTCCTCCATGGGCTTTCACCAATTGAAACCATCTGCAAGGTCATCTCTTTCACACGCCTAGGATAAAAATGATTTTACAAACTACATTATGTAAATCTTGAATTCACTTTTTCACATGAACCAATTACCTTGGCTGCCAACGCAGCAAAATGGTCTCAAGATAGCTGCACATTGCGTTATTGTAATCTTCTTGAAGAGGAACACACCATGCACTTTATGTTCTGCTGTCATCTTAATGAAATTCCTAGATCTAGATATCTAAAACCGCTTCTTAGTCTGTATACGTTTACACAAATTCACCATGCCTTGCTTTTTTTGCTAAATGCAAAAGTTTCTTGGATATGTTGGAGTCTTGAATGATATCTCATAGCTTTGAGACTAAGGGCTTCATTTACAAAAGCCTTTTTACACTGGTACAATCCTAGATGCAGAATTGCAAAATCAAACTTGAATTAATAAAAGTAACTTGAACATTTAGCAACTCTGGTTTAATTTTTCTTTAAAGTGTTACCATTGTTCCAATTACTTTCAGATCCCTGTATCCCAGGCCTCCAGTTAAGAAGTCATAGGTAAATAGACTGCTGTGGCAAAGCAGGAGGAAAGCAGAGAGAAGGTGAGACGTGGAGCAAAAAAGAGAGAAGAGAAGAGGGAGGTCCAGTAATGGAGAGAGAGATAGACGGATGGAGAACAAAGTTAAGAAGCAAGCAGACAAGAAAACATTCAGGAGGGGCAAAGTAATCTCGGGAGAGTGAATGAAAGTAAAAATGAACATGAAAAAGCAATACAGAAACAGAGGACGAGAGAGGGTGGCAAGACGGAAAGAAAAGGGAAATTAGCAAGATCGGAGAAAGAAAACATTGTGGGAAGGAAGGAAGGAAGGAAGGAAAGAAGGAAGGAAGGAAGGAAGAAAGGAAGGAAGGAAGGAAGGAAGGAAGGAAGGAAGGAAGGAAGGAAGGAAGGAAGGAAGGAAGGAAGGAAGGAAGGAAGGAAGGAAGGAAGGAAGGAAGGAAGGAAGGAAGGAAGGAAGGAAGGAAGGAAGGAAGGAAGGAGAGTACAAACATAATTGAGGAATGGGCATATGGATAAAAAGGAGAATTAATAGATGGCAGGATAAAAGGGGAATTTAAGAAAGGCTAGTGGGAGTGTGAATGCATGTTTGTATTAAGGGAGGATGAGTGGTTGGGTGGATGTATGAAAGAGAATGGCGATTCTAAGGATGGAACAGAAAAGAAGGTGGATGGATGGATCTACCTATGATGGATGAATGGGCGGGTGGATAATTGCAAGGAAAGGAGAGTGTATGGATGGATGAAAAGATGAAAAAGGAGATGAATGGGTGGGTGGTTGAATGGGTGGAAGGAAATATGAACAATGAAAGAGACCAGAAAGAAGGGAAAACAGTGATGAGAAGAGACAAAGAGAGAAAGAGAGAAAGACTAAGGCCCTTATTCAAACAGCGTTATCCAATGGGGTTTTGCCATTATAAAACGCTTCTGTGAATTTAGTCCTAAATCTGGTGCAAGTTCTGGGTTAGGTTGCACTGCAGCCCTTTTACTCTTCACTTACCCTGTCACTGTGCGAGAACGTAATTAGAGGCTTCTGGGGCACACCAGGATTTTTCTGTCCAAAGCAGAAAATGCTAGATCACTGTGCCTTGAGCTTTGTGTTCTAAACAGTGAGAAGATTCAACACTTGGATTCTCCTGAGACCTTAATTTGGGGCTCCTACTCTTCTTAATTTTGTGGATTTAGGAAGCAAGATCCTCTCTCACGGCTTCCAGCTTCCAGGCACAAGCAGCAGGCCTCTGCTTAAAAGCAGTGTCCCTATGTTGCAGGTAAATCTCCTCAGCAGTAATATATGTCCCTTTTAGACCAACCCCGATTTGCATATGATCTTTCCCCTTCTGTAATGACTTTGCTGGCTGGAAAACAATGGTCTATAGAATTGCCCAGAGCTGTGCATGTGGTTATGATAGATTCAAAACCTTCCAGCCATCATCATCCTTTGGTTTTCCTACATAGCAAAATCCATTGGTGTAAGGTTTGAAGAACTAGGGTGCAGGGGGCCGCCCTGGCATATGCCTCGTCTATATTGGTTTCATTTGTGCATTTCCACCACAAAATGGCCTCATAGTGCAGCCTATTGCAAGAACTAGACGATCAGGTAGACAAGACTCAATCCGGCGAACATGAAGGTTTTCAAGAGTTTTCTGAAGGCCCCATTGTCTCGGATGGACTGTATGGGAAATTGGAGAGCTTTTTACATTCAGGGGCAAAAACTAAGACCGTTTGAGGAAACACACGGACACACACTGTGAGTCTTCTGGTCCTTTATTTGACGCGTCTGCAGGGACACTCCTCCATCTCCGCCAGGCACCAACCGTCTCTCTATCGATCTCCTGAGTCTTCCAAATTCCATCTGGAAGACTGGGGAGATAGAACACAACAAATCTCTCCCCCCCCCCCCGATAACAAACCCCCATAATTAACCCTTAACCCACAAGAAAGAAACAGGAATAAGGAACAGGGACACAGGAATGGAATGTAACTTTGAACAATAACAAGGTTATCACAAACTAAAAAAACGAAATTACATCAAGGAAAAAAAAACATAAAACTCTTACTGTTCCTAAACATTGTCCTAATTGCATGTGCTGGATCATTACCACACAATGTTTTCCAACCCTTTGGGTTCTCTTCTCAATCTCTTCAAAGATAACTCAACACCCTGGTTATTTGCGTTCACTGACACAACATCCTCCGAATTTTTGTTCACTTACATCCCACTTTGGCTTTCCGCGTACTTTGCTAATTTACACATAGACCACACCTCTCCTCCTTCCAAAATCACCACACCATTCCGAACAACAGAAAAACTTTTCTGGATCAATACATTTACTTTCAATGCACTTGTGAGTGTACATTGAATTCTGAATCATCACCCACTCTCCTACTTTCCAATTCTGCTTGTTCACTCCTTTTTTTACATCAAACATTTAATTTGAATCTCTTTGACGCTTTCTTATACAATCCATTATAGCTTCTCTATTCACCTCTACTGAAGTAGCCAAACCTAACCACGCTGGGCACAATTTTGTGCATGGCTCCATCCCTTTTAATGACACAAACTGCGATGTTTTTGTCACTGAATATGGTTTGGTAAGATAACACCACATCATGTGTTTTAATACTTCTTTCTATAGTAACCTTGATCTTAACGCTAACTGAATTCCTCCTTTAATGAATCTGTTGGCATTTTCTACCAACCATTTGCCCTTCGGTGGTACAATGCTGTGCGGGTATGTCTAATGGCATAACTGTCCAACATTTATTTCATAAACACTGAACAAAATTGTACAGCATTGTCAGTGACTATTTGCGTGGGAAAAAAACTTTCTCCAAGAATGCAACCAATTCTCTTACCGTCACCTCTCTGACAGCACTACACTCTACCCATTTGGTATGAAAATCAACCAACAGAAAGTCCTGCCTCCTTTCACTTTTCTATCAGCTGTAATAAGGCCTACTATTGTCACTCCACGCAGTGGAGCTCAATTTATCAACCTCTGAGGGTTGAAGGGCTTAGCCGCTTCTGCTGGCATTACAATCTGCAAAGAGTAGTCTTGCCCGCTTGTCTGAGGGTAGCGCTTAACCCATGTGCTATTCACTGAGCGATATATACCGATGAGTATTGCAGCGATGGGCCAATAAGGGCATTATAAGAGAAAAACCTCCAGATAAATGAAAACTGAATATAAAAAACAGACACAACCATAGCAGAATATCCAAAGTTACACACAATGAGCAATGCTAGAATTGTGAGGCGCTAATCTTCTTCTTACTATATGTGTGTGGCCGGTTATGAAAGTCAAAGTTATATTGTCAGACGCAGTACCGCTGCTCCATAATGTTTTCCCCAGTGTCCGGGAGGAGGTCACCCAGGTTGTTTGATGACAGATTTGGTATATTTCATGCCAAGCGAAGCTTCTTGCTCTAGGATTCGATTTGGGCGGAACCATGTACTCAGGAAAAAGAGGCACCATTGTGCGATTTACGCTGCGGATGCAAGGCATGCATCTGGTTGTAAAGTCTGTGGAAAGCACAGATGGTGGCTCTTGGGGAGGACCGGCGGAGCAATATGGCAAGGGTGTGTGACTATGACACTGTGCCACACACCCTTGGCATAATGCTCCACCCAAAGAGCCACCATGCCTTCCTCAGACTTTACAGCTAGGACAGGCAGGTAGCTGAGCAACTATGACCCTACACATGAGGGTGATTTGAGAAACAAGGCTCAGTCCCTGCTGTCCTGGAGCACAGCACTTGCGCTGACTCAGCTAACGGTCGTTGTGCAAGAGGGCCAGGTGCGTGTGTCCTCACACCTCCATTTCTTTTAAAGCGCTGTACAATCGCAGTGACTCCCAAACCTCTTGTTCTGCTCTTGGTACTACTAACATTGCTCTGTGTGTTCCTCAATATTGTATGCCCATTGGTGCTCTTTAAGAAATGCCATTTAAAGGTTTCCACTTTATAACTAACATAGTTAACATTAACAACCCATTCACCTTAACAGGACTCATTCCCTCCCTTTGCATTGGCCTAACCACTGGAAGTTCCGGGTGCGTGCCAGGATCTCTCCCGCTGAGAAATGCTCCTGCCGTGGCGTATGCTGCATCTGTGGCATGACAAGAAACACATCCTGCTTGCTGCTCTCTTATTGATATTGATATTTTATGTCTATAGCGCTTGTACGCAAGTGTTTCAGAGCGTGACAAGGCAACGGAAGGGAACAGGGTAGAAAAAAACAACAATCTTACTAGGCCCAGTGACATTGAGAAAGAGCAAGTGCATGGGAGATGGGTAGGGGAAAAGTGCATGGAAGGGGGAGAAGTGGAAAGTGCGGAGCAAAGGAGAAACAGAAAATAATAATAAATAAATAATAAAGGCAACAAACAGTGGTAGTGCAGCCAGCAATTGGCAAGTGCTGGGTTTAAGGCAGTAGACAGGGTAGGTCTGATAAGTGCAGGAAGAAAAAAGGGGGGGACTGTATGGGTACAGATACAGACCCCAGTGCAAGAGGTGGCCCGGAGGTAGTGCAGGAGGGTGGCTGGGTGAGCAGGTACCTGGGCCGGCAGGACAGAGGGTGGCCAGGTGCACAGTGCCAAGAGAGAACAGATCAGTAGGGGAGCGGGGGAGCGAAGGCAGAAGCAAAGAGGAACGGTGTGGAAGGGCCTTGGTCCAGCGGCACATTGTCCGCTTTATAAAAGGGGGTTCCACAGGAAACGGAAGACATGGTTTAATTCAAATGCACAGGACTGGCATGTGATGGACATTTTCTGGTAACTGTTGGCCTGCACACACAAGACTTCTCAGGGCACCTAACCCTCACTAAATTTATTTGCCTGTCTTCTACAAAACTCTACAATTTGCTCCAATTTTCACTGTAGAAAACACATTTATTCCACTATGTACAGAAGAAAACCCCCATTTATTCCAGTGTGTCCCACACAATTCATCCGCGTCTAACCGTAAATACACAACCCCATGACATTTTGTGTCGTATAAAGCACTCTTGGTTATTCCATTCTACCCAACTATACACATTTTCCGTTCTTTTCATTATTCCCTGCTTACAAAGCACCTGCTCATTTTATATTACACTGCATGGGGGAGCAGCTGGAAAGAGCTGGAAATGCGATAACTGACCCCAGACAGAAAAACAATGACTGCACCCCATGCAGGCCAAGAGGGTACCTCACATGAGGAGGTGGGCAGGCGGTTCTACATGTGCGTGAGTGAATGGTACTGAAGAATGTATTTATTACATTGCATGTGCATTAAGATGCTAACTTGGGGTCGAGTGTAATCGATGGCCAATGCATATTCCATTGAGTGTGCATTCCCGAGAGGGCAATGCTCCATTGAATTATGGTTACATAAAGGACAGTAATTGGGCTTATAGCCAGGATTTTAATCTTTGATCTCTTTCCAGTTGGGGGGCATGTCATTGTATGCACCAGCTATTGCAAGTGGGGCAGTCAGCGATGTGTCCCACGTGGTGCGCTTTCACATTGCTGATGGCAACTGTAGTACAGCCCAGCTGCCCAGTCCTGTCCAACTAATGGCACGCAGCATTGCTCCTCTTCACTGCTCATTGTCGGGGGCAACTCCATAAATATTTCATAGATCACACTTTCCTTGCTGTGTGTGTCAGGCCATGTATGGACCATTAATGGCCAGTTTAAGTGTTAACTCTTGCACCTAAGTGCCTTTGTTGACCCTTTTGTGGCCCACTAACCTCCTCTCAGCTATCTCTGCACTGGTTCAACTGGTGTCACATACTGACTTTAAATCAATACCCAAGTAGCTGTCAATCTGTGGATATTCCAGTCATGACTATCTGAAATCTCATGAATGTTCTACGGATATCAGAATGATACTGTGCGAATTATATTCCACTGGTGTCAAAAATGCCTTCTCAGTACCTCCGACCTGAGAATCATGCTAGAGCACTGGTGCTGAGGATAGGTCTATGTTCCTACCCAATATTTGTTGCAAGTTCCACCTAGATGTGTTTTTTGTCAGCATTGGGGTCAGCAGATGAGTGCTCCAATGCCTCATTGCAGCTCACAATGGATGCCCAGAATGAGAGCTGCCCAAGCTATCTATCTACGAACAGCAATGACGAACACTAGCTCATAAGGTCACAAGCCTTTGCGACACTTTGCAATAGCTCTTCCTCGTTTCTGCAAAGTCTTTCACTTCCTTGGCTACCCAGGAAAGCCTAAACCCATGGCACCTCAATCGTGCTGAGCCCTGGAGAAACTCTGTCTAGTAGAGGTACCTTTCTAAATGTCATCTATAGAAATTACGATAGGTGTTTATATGCAAGCTCAGTTATGCGGTTAAGCAGTCAAGTAATCCATGACGGTAGTGCAACTCTTCCAGAAGTTGACAACACATGGTCATAGGTGTTCCCAGAGATGTTGGCATACTTGCAGCGGTGGAGCCCAAGCTGCCCTCGTTAACCTGCCAGTCATGCAGAGCCTCTCGCAAGCAGAAGAATTATGTACTACTATTCTGCCTCTCAATTCCTGGAGTTGGTTGATTCGCTGCGGTGGTGTGGTTAGTCCAAAGTGAAAAAGATATGGTGAAAAGCAGGTAACCAGACCCAAGAGGTCTGAAAGCCAAGGGAAAGGATGTCCTGCTTTCCCCCCCGAAACTCACTGGGATGCCTACGAGGTTCAATCCACCCACCTGCACCTGCCTACGGACAGACTCCAATCAGAGGAATCAGGTGAAGGCATGGAGGGGAGCCAGTTCGAAGGTTTTTAAATTCCTATGTGGCAAAAGATATACAGACCCTCCCACTTACCTGCTGTTGACATTACAATGTCTCGGGAGGATAGCTCGGGGGCAACGCACTCGTCTTGGAAGCAAGATGGCGCGGAGCAACACAGGTTCAATTCCTGTGTCCGTGCTTAGAAAGCTCTTGGTATTAAGTGCATTATAAATAACCCATTACAACATAGAAACGGACGTCACTGGGGCTCACATGAGTCCTTGATTCTCAAAGGAACATGTGAAGGTCGATTGCAAGAAATGACCACACATCATGTGCCTCATATGAATGGCCACCCATTGCTGTCACTATTAAAATGGATCAGTGCCATGAGTGAGGCTTTGTGGAATGGTGGAAGTGAGAGCTAAAACAGCTACAAACTTTTCGTTTGGCAGATAATGCTAAGTAAGATAAGATTATTTGTCCAGAATCAGAAACTTTTGGAGGTGGTGTAGCAGGGATTTGAGTTCAAAGTGTAAGCATTTGAGCGCCTATCTGCCCAGCCATAGTTGGAAGAGGTATGTGATTGGTTTTCAGGAGAACTCTCTGTCATGGGGATGACTTCAAATGTACCGGCATCTAAATAAACACTCTGACGATCAATACCATGAGTGAGGCTTTGTGGGGTAGTGGATGATTGGAACTAAATACCCTCCAGGCACATCCAACTCTGGGCGAGAAGGCACAGCAAGACACAATGGGTTCCATGTCATTTCATCGTGGGATGTTTTTTCGGTTCCATGTGTTAATATCCCCGCAAATATATCGCCATACAAAAATATCGCCATATTTTTGCAGTGATATTAAGGCATGGAACCTGCGGGGGACAACCACGTAACGTAACCCCTGCATTATTTTTAAAGGAGCCAGGGACACCCCCACAACCCCCGCTCCCAAAAACCCCCAAAATTATCCCCTCCAAAAATATCACCTATGGCCGTTCCAAACGACCATATATACGGCGATATTTTTGGTGGGGATAATATGTGGTGATACTGTTTTTTCGCTGGGTTTTTCACCGTAGATTTTTTTACAAAAAAACTAGTTGAATTTATTTGTTTTTATTTTTGGGGGTCTCACCCCCCAAAACCCCATCCCCTTTAATTTTTTTTATATATTCCCGAACACCTGCACCCAATATATATATTTTTCTAACCCGCCCAAAAAAATTCAATGAGTTTTTTTGGCAAACAATTTGCAGTAGAACACCCCGGGAAAAAATCTCCCGCGATGAAACGGCGTTGTACCGACACAGTGACCTGCCAGGATCAGACAACCAAGACATGTGGCATTGCTGGGACCCGACATCAGAACCCACATGTTGACATTGAGCTCACATCTACACACCAGCATGTTGTGTAAGATTAAATGCAAGGACATCTTCTATACTGCATCCGCTTGCCTTTGAAGTTTAGGTAATACTGTGTATGACACCTAATGCCTGATTTACAAAAGCGATTTACAACGGAGCAATCCCATTAAAAACACGTTGTACATTAGGCCCTGAGTAATTCAAATGGGTAAAGCAGTACTTAGCTCCGCAACTCCTTTTGACATTGTCAGAAATATAAAAAATACCCCTTTTATGAATAATTTTCATTTAATGTAATACATGCCAATTTAAGTGCAATTACCAATCAGCTTTAATTATGGGGTGATTTGAGCAACCTAGGAGCTGTTTGTTTATGCTACTTGTTAATTCTTTCGTTTTCACATTGCAGCTGCCATACTTGTCTGCCAATTGAGAAGAGAAATTCACTATTTATGATATAAATTAATTATTTAATTACCACGAGGTAACAAATAATTGAATCAGAGGCCATTCTTATGATTTTATATAATCACTTCTTTTTTTAAAGAAGATTATGGTAATTTGTGAAATTAATGTGTTACGAAATATTCTTTTTTTAAAATCATTTTTCATTGTTTTATAGATATTATGTTAATTAAGCAATATGCGAAGCGAGGGCCTTAACGAAGGCCCTGGGGCCTTACCTGCCTCGGTAATGCCCCGCGGCAAGGGGCATATTGCTATTAGTATCCCGGCCTGCAAGACTGGGGTACTAACAGCATTATTTTCTGTTCCGAAATGCTGCAGCGTTTCGGAACAGAAAAGAAAAAAGAAAATGTCCAAGGAAATGGCCGCCGGGAAAGGGAAAACAGAGTCTGTTTTCCCTTTCCATGGCGGCAATCGGGAGCGAACGCGCTGGGAACAGAAATGTTCCCAGCGCGTTCTCTCCCGAAAAAAGGAGAAATCAGAAGGTACGTGGGGTGGAGAGGGCAGGAGAAAAGATAATTTAAAAAACACATACCTGAATCCCCGGCGGGAGGCGATGGCGGCCTCCAGCCGTGTGGAGGCTCGGAGCAGGGATGGCCCCGCTTCAAGCCTCCTCATTTGCTAAGGGGCTGCCACGCCCCCAAGCCGGGGTCAAAGGAGTGGAATCCCGGCCAAGGGATTCCCGGTCGGGTAATGGCCCGGCGAGGGCCAATCAGAATGTGTGTTACATTCTGGTTGACTCTCGCCAGGGTACTAATTTCCTTTAAAAAGAATTCGGGGATGCTAAACACGTGTTGGGAATGTACTATAAAGCGTGCTGGAATGATTCATAATGGCAGCTCATTGAATAACGGGATATAATAATGCATCAACATTAAACATTGCAGATAACATTAAAAGCTTTTAATTTCAATCCAGAAAGACTTCTGTTGAGTTATATTTTGGATTTACGAATTTGACAGCCTGTGCACAAGGGACTGAGTAGCTAAACTCTCTTTTATTCTTTCCAGCAGTTGTTGGTGCAGATATTTGATTGGATTTCAGGCATACTCTATTTCATAGAGATAACTTGAGAATTATTGAAATCACAACCCATCGATCTTACACAATGATAAATCCCCAGAGCAACGTGCCAAGCAAATGACTATTGTAGCTTCAATCTTATATCTTGAATTCAAGGAGGCACATATCATAATGCAATTCAGTTTGAAGCCACAGGTGGCCACTGTGACTTGTAAGTGAACACTCCAAAATGATAATGCATGATGCGATGACATGCAGTGGTTAATGATTGACACAGGCGTGTGCCACATATGTGAAGGAAATGTGTTGTTACCCAAAATTCTAGCTCTTTTTAGTGTGTCAAAATAATCAACCAAAGTGCGTGCATCATATATGAGGTAAAGGCACTGTGAAGTTCCAAAAAAAAGAAAAGTGAGAGGGGCAAGAAGTGGGAGAGTGGGGGTGCAGGGGTGTAGGGGGTGGCACAAGCAGCCCCCAAAATGAAGTGAAGAGCAAATGGTATCAGAGCATGGACCTGTATCACGAGCAAAACCCACATTCGCAGGGAGGGATGGGGCCAAAGGGCTGCAGTGGTCAAAGATGGTGGGAAGATGGAGCAACACACATCCCATGAAAGGGAAGGCCTAGGAACTATGGGTATGCATTGCTAGGGAACAAAGAAAGGAGGGAGAGCCCGGGCAAACAACCTCCACAGGCTAATGGCAGCCATAGTATGGCAGTCATCATCAATGTCATCTCTGTCACATGTGGCAATTAGCTTCGGCTGTCTGGAAAAGGGAGGATAGTTTAGGGGCAACGCGCTCGCCTTGGAAGCAAGACGATGCAGAGCCACACAGGTTCGATCCCTGGGTCCGCGCTTAGAAACCTCTGGGTATTAAGCACGTTATAAATAACCTCTTACAAAAAAAAAGCCACATTGCCTTAAAGCAACTACTGCAGTTTACTAATCCACCGTCCCCAACCCCACACTATCCACCCCACCAGTAGCCCCTATCCAAAAACAACAATGTTGTACTGAGCTTGCATATAAATATATATAAACACATACATGTATAAAGGAAACTGGTTTCTTCAAACTTGTAGGACAATGTTCACGACCAATGTTGCTTATTATGGCATATCAAAAAGCATTTGGCTTTTAGGTAATTTCACAGCTGTTTGAAAAATGTAAAATGTCAAGGACAGCTCTGCTGGGACTTGTAGCAGCTTGAAAATTACTCAAGATCAGTTGAGTTGGCTTGGGAGTGGTTCAAAGCAGGGAGCATGATTCTGGATCATTGTCTGAGCCTGTCAGAGCCTGTCCTGGGTTTCAGTCCTGTCCTTCTGCCCTTCCCAGCTAGGAACGTTTCCAGAGAACACTTGCAGGTGTGCTACATTCAGTGGGCAGAATCCTGGGTACCGGGTACCGGTGCTTCACCAGCAGGCAGGCTGCTCTAGAAGAGGGTCACTTATAATGTTAACATGAAGGTGCTGTGGGAAGGTCTTGGTCATTCCTTGGAAGTCCTTTTTTTCAACCCAATGGCAGGTGATTTTGGCCAGACTGATACCTCCCAACAAGGTTCCAGTGAAATACCATTTCTTATTTTTATATTCCAAATAAGGATGGTCTCACTATCATATATAGTCATTTTGCCAAAGTGGATTGGTCCACATAAATACTTCTGTAAAGGGCCAATCACAGCTGTTGTGACACGAGTTTTTGCCTATTGATGTCAGCCCCATGTGCCTTATCTGCAGGAAGCTGGGATGGGGCACAGGAAAGGGTGGTGCTTAAACATTTCCTCTAAGGACAAATCCTTGCCTAAGCTCTTCTATACATTCTCCTCTGTGTGCCTGATCAAAGCGACTCCAGTAATTAAACCTGTCGTGTGAACTCCCCATTTTGCTCATGGAGCTTCCTTTGAAGCACTGACTCCCACCCTGCGCCCTGAAGGTATGTCCTGTTCCTCTGGGAAGGTGCCAAGCCTTCCCAGCAGAGAACAGAGGAAGGCTTCAGGGCTGGGCGAAGAAACTTGTTGTGGGTGAACCCCAGCCCCAGACAGTAAAACACAAAAGCTCTCACAATTGTAGGAGTCACAGGAAACCAGTTGATAACAAAATGACAACAGGTGGTTTTGGCAATGTATGAATGTATTTTTTATCAAAGGCCACACTATAAATATTAGGTCTTAATACGTGAGGCAGAACCTTCCCTGGCTTCTGGAGACCCCCTGTGGGGAACATCTCACACCATGTGCATATGCTAATCCCAGAAAGACCCTCCCTATCCTTGGAAGCACAGCCTTTAGAATATGGACAAAAAAAGCATGGTTGTCTTTGCCCTGCTCCCATCATTTTATCTGTGGCACAAGTAAGGAAAACGCTCTGAGACCCTTTGCTAGAAAAGGGCCAGACACACTGCAAACTCGAGATTGCATCGTTATTGGGAAGTCCATCATATCCCCCAGCCCCATAACCTCTGTCTCTGTCACTGCCAACACAATGCTCTTCAACATCATGAGGCTGCCGCGCACCGCCATCCCCTTTTCTACTCCAGGGTGCAGCGCATATTTGAGGAATCCGCACCCCACACTCTATCTTTTCAGCTCAGTGATTCATAATGAGAAATCCCCTGCAGGGTTGCAATATCACTGATACTGAAGCTCTGGTGGCACGTCAAAACCTGGTAAGAGGAGGCGGAGGGGAGATTTTCACCGTGGACTGCGTGAGAAGAGTTTAGAGCTTGAGCGAGACAGCAACGTAAACCTCTAGGTGAAACGAGCAGACCTGACGAACACCTGGCAAACGCCTTCTTGCCCTGCCCAAGACGGGAAATGCCCTGACAGGCAAAATTCACAGTTGGCCACTGAGCACAGCACCTGAGCATGGTGGAGGGAGTTTGAGGCATCTCTCAGCATACCAACCAGAATGCTTACCAAGGCAAAATGGTTGACCCTAGCCCCAAATTTCACATAGCCCTTTCTCTGAACCAAAGGTTCTTGCCTCCCATAACCCTTATCTGTTGCATATGGTAATTGACTGGAGTTTACAGACTGCCTAACCCTCCCCCTCATTTGCCAAATCACAAATAGAGAGAGAGATAGAGGGGGCGGTGGTGGATGGATTGGCAGGTGCAGGATGAGCTAGGGCAGTGGGACCTATATGCAATAGGCCAGTGGTGGGAGTGCAGGGTTGCAGGTTGTTTGCCTTGACTGCATGTTATTTCAATTAACATGTGTTCTGCATGCAAAGTATAGAAGAGCCCTCAACTGTAGAGACTTGCCCTACAGGTTAATAGACTACTACCCATCCCCCCTTGTGCACTGCAACCCATAGAATACATCTGAGCCCCATGACATGTCTGGTCCTGCTGTCACATAGTCACTGACATAGCATCCATCTCTGCACCTGAACACAATGCTCTGCCTGATGTTTATCTTTTAAACTAATCATCTCTGCTAGTAATCGAATAGTCACCTCATTCTATTTACAATGTAAAGCTCTTTTTATTTCCATACTTGCACAGACTGCGGTCTTCCAAAGAACCTTCCACACCACAGCACTCTGAATTCTGAAGCAATAACAATTGCAGTTGATGCAGTATAAATATCAAATAATATAATATAACTATATCAAACCAAAAAAAGCATTACATTCATATTAACCAAACTGACACCACACTTTGGGGGATACACAGTTATAAATAATTTGAATCATGAGTGCCCACTGTTAAGGGCAGCCCATAGCCGTTGGAATAGTTTGGATTCCAGGCAGCTGTTTCAGGTTTGTACATGTTCCTCTGCAGTCGCTGGGTAGTTAATGGCATGTCAGTAGGCAGGGGCCAGCAAAGAATACACGTGAGTATTATACCTACACCTGAATGATTAAAGCATAACTAGTGCAGAAAGAGTGGGACAGTGTACTAATAGATACCCAATTTGCAGAAGGTATTTATTCTGAGGATCAAAGAAATACAACCTTTCTGTATTTTTAAAATCTATTTCCTATCCATGCGCATTTTAAGCTCTATGTATTTATTTATTTATTTCATTTATAAAGTGCACAACAACCTGTAGGCATTGAGGTACTGTTACAGAGACTGGTTACTTGCAGGTGAGCAGAAACAAATGGTAAGTACACAGACAGTTGTAGCAGACAAAAACAAAACATTGAGGTACAGTGGGTGGGATCTCTGACCTAGGCAAACAACAAGTGCTGAGGGCTCTCCGGAATAGCCAGTGTGAGGATTCCACTCTCAGGGTAGATGGCAGAGAGTTCCACTCTTTGGTTGCAATGGATGGGAAGCTGGAGCCTCACGCTTTAGTGCGTCTGGTTTTGGGTAGAGGGAGTTGATGTGCATAGGGGGTTCTAGTGGGTCTTGTTATGTGAACATTTGTGATTTTCTGGGATAGATAGGGGGGCACAGTGTTAGACATGCACCTGTGAGCAATGGACATGGTTTTCAAAATGACCCATTCGTGGATGGGCAACTAATGTGCCTCTCTCCTGATGGCAGAGACCTGTTCCCATTTGGGAATGTTAAGCGCCGCTCGGAGCACATTATTTTGAATAGTTTGAAGTTCTTGTATGTTTTGGGATGAGGTGCCAGCAAATAGGACATTGCAGTAGTCAAGTCTGGATTCTATAACTGCACGTGCAATGAGAAGCATTGATCAATTTGGTTGTGTAAGCAGCGAATGAAGCAATTGTGTTTACTTGGCGAGTCAGTGAAAGGGTAGCATCAAGGTGGACACCTAATGTTTTCACTGGCGTGGAGATGGGGATCATGATGTCATCAATTTTGAATGCAGTGTATTGGGGATTGAGCTTATTAAGCACCGCAGGTGGCCCTATCAGTGGGGTCTCTGTCTCATCCCCGTTAAGGCAGAGGTGGTTGGTTGCCTTTCAGGCCTGGATGGTAGAGTAGGCGGTGTCAAGGGTGTTTGAGTCTTCTTCATAGTTGCCAGAGGTGGGGAGGAGAATGTGTGTGCCATTGGCATAGTTGGTGTAGGCTATGCCGAGGAAGTCAGGAATGTCTTCCCCTTATCTCCGAACTTGTCCATTTGATTTTTTTGGTCCAGAAGTGCTAATTCGGTACCATGTCGTGGGCGTAAACCAGACTGGAACATGCCTAAGATAAGGTTAGTTTCCAGGTAGTGCTAGATTTGTAGGTATACTGCTATGTGAATGATTTTGCATAGGAATGGGACAGTCGTGATGGCCAGCAAATTGTTGGGAACTGCTGGGTCTAGGGAAGTTTTTTATTAGGAATCCTTGAGACTGGAGGGCACTATACCTGTTTCAAAGGAGGCGTTAATGAAGGTAGTGATGAGTGCTGCTAGTGCTTTGGAGCAGTCCTTGATAGATGAGGGGCATAGATTGCCTTTGCACTCGGATGGTTTTAGGCTCTTTAGGATGGATTCGACTTCAGGCCCTGAGACTATTTTGAATGAAAACGATGGGAAGGTTGGTGAGGAGGTGGCGTCAGTGGCGTGTGTCTGGGGTTGTAGGGTGGCTCATTTGGTCTGGATTTTCTTGTGAAGTGTATCAATTTTGTTGAGCATGGCGGATTGGATATTGGTGCACCAAGCTTCATCTTTGGTGATTGAGCAAGGCGGGGAAGTGGGAGATTCAAGCTCTCTGAGAATGGTGAAGATTTCTCTAGTGTCTGATTTCACGTTGACTGTTCTGGAATGGAAGGTGGTGGATTTAGCAGAGATGATGGCACATTTGTAGATTTTAGATGCTTTGTCGAACTCCATTTTAGCGGACATTGAATTTATTTTCCCAACTAGATTCTGCTAATCTTTTTTTGTCTCGTAGATGTTGTAGGTCAGGTGTGTACCAATAGTTCAGGTGTCTTAGGGGTTTAGCTCTTCTTTGAGCTAGGGGAGTAGCAGTGTCAACTGCAGAAGTTAATCAAGTTTATGTATAGATGTCAGCCAGAAGGTTGGGGTTGCCTAAATGATGAGGCTCTAGAAAGTGCATGACCAATAAGGGCAGGATGCAGTCTTTCGAGAGCTTGCATGAGCTGCGGGTTAGAGAGGGAGGACACGTAATGGTGATAGTCTTAGTTGTCTTGGGGTGTTGGATGGTGAAGGCAATGGTGTGGTGGTTGGACCACAGACAGTGGGCATTGGAGTCAATAGTGATCTGGCAGTTTAGGTCTACAATCCAGTCCAGTGAAGGGCCTTTAATGTGGGTAGGGTTGCTGATGTGTTGCCAAAGGTGAGTTGGAGACTGAGGTGGCCTGGGGGTCAGATGGATCATTGAGGCCTAGGTTAAGGTCACTGAGGATGATGACTTGAGATGACGCCTTGATGTTGTTTCCTACGATGTGGAGGAGGTTTTCTTCATGTATGTACATACATACATGTTTATTCATGTATGTTATGCACATTCTACAACTTCCATGTGCTAATTCTGACTTAAGCAAATGTTGGGCATAGTTCTTTGTAAATACCGTTGCCTGTTGTAATTCACATAGATACACACTCAGAGACACGAGGTATTATTCAAGAGAAAGGTCGCCCCTGAAACAATTCTGTCTACAACAAAAAATGACCTCTTTGACTTGTTTTTGTAGGGATTAAATGTCAGTCACTACCTCCAAAGTATAACACTGAACAAATATCAAAAATATATATAAAATGTTATTAAATTCATACAAGTGTCAAAAAATATACATATATATATTTACCAAAACAGTAAAAATTATCAACATCACCCAAAGTGACAATCGTGCATGAAACCATCACTGCTCAACAACATTCAACTAGCGTATTTATTTTCAAATTCAGAACATTGTTTGTAACACAATTTATTTAATTTGGGTATGCCACACTAATAATTATTAGTTTATGACTTTAGGACAATGTTAAAAATGCCCAACATGTTTCCTCCCACATTCTGTGTATATACATAGTAATGGGACTTCTTCAGGGAAAGCAGTACGTGCAGGCAATTCCACCAACACGTTTTTGGAAATGTAGATCCGTTAAAAACAACTCGACTGCACTGCAAAACCTTGCTTATTCCTTTATAGTAACCGTCAGTGGGAAGTTATTACACTTCAACAAATGCTTTTTCAGGTCAAATATTCGTATGCCTCTCTCTGTAGCATTAATGGCTTCAAATTTAGCCCGTTCGATTTTCGCAATCCATGCAACCAAAATTAGGTGCCAACAGTGTCACAAGTTCCACCGTTCTACACTCGCCGTTTATTCCGGCATATTAAGCAGCTTCTGCAATCTGATGGAAACCCCAATATTAATCATAATTCTGCAAACCCTTCTTACTAGGTTCATTATATAATTTTCTGCGAAAAACAGTTGTCGCCCTGATCCATCACTCCTTCTGCATCTTTGTGAATGGGTGTCAAAATTTGCAACCACACATAGGTATAGTTTACACATGGTGTAAGTTACACTTGTAATTCCTTACCTTTGTGAATCGGTCCCTATGTGAGCTGCCTTTGTTAACATATTCTAGTGCCTTGACAGAAACACACACACAGTCGGTTGATTGAGTCTGAGTCTATTAATTATACCAGAGTTAACATTTACTGCTGGATTCGAATCATTGCTCAAATCATTTACTTAATGTTTGAATGTGCTTTGAATTACTCAAACACATTTAAAGCTGGAAACATTAAAAAAAAAGTCTGCAAAAATAGGCATGAATCACATGCTTTTTTTGTTTGGATCAGATTAAACAGGCACCAATAGGAACAATGGTATTAGGATAATGGTGTGCGAAACAGGGGAAATATGCTATAATGAGAAATTGGGAATTCTGGGCAAAATTCACCTTTTTGCTCATGAGTGGAATTGGCAATTCTTAATGTTTTCCTGCCCAATATTTCATTTTTTAGGAAACTTACCTTTTCCCCCCTAAAATTCCATGATTTTTAGCACAAAAACTGAAATTGATTTGTGAAATGGCACTGTTGCCCATGTGATGCAGGGGAGATGCCATCATTGGAATATGTATCCACACAGCTGTTCCAGATATTGCTACCACTTAATGCACCATAGAATTGCTCTTTGATAAAAATCAGGATCAACCAAAAGTGACTCAAGATACATACTGTGTGTAATGTAAGTGCTCACAGAAAGACTGGCGAGAAATGTGGCAAAGCAGAGCGGGATGATCGTATGAAAGGAAGACATTTTATATGTGCTACAAAGAAAGGTGCAGATCAAGCTTTGTCTGTGGGATGTTGGGATCTCAAGAAGCGAGGAGTCCATTTTTAACAAGTTGCGAGTAGGGCATGCAGGGGAGAGGGAATGGAAAAAAAGACAGGTAAATCGGCATCAGAAGACTTCGAAGAGAGTGGAAGGCCAGAAATAGTCGAGCATGATCTGCGAAAAGTGCAAAGAACCAAGAAAACTATTTAATGCTAGAACGAGTAGTAGCAGGATCGACGTGATGTAAGAATCGATCCTGCAACTTTTAGAATTGTATGCATTTTGTATTCATTGATATTGGGTGTTTGAATCTTTTTTTTTAAAAGTATTTTATATAGATTGCTCTTAGGATGAGAATAGGTAAAAAATGTAAACTGTAAAAGGTAATTGAAATCTGGAAACCTGCAGGGATTGTATAACAGTCCATTTGGCCTCCGTTCTTTACCTGCCATATTCTTGTACAACGAGCGTGGGGGAAGGAACTACAATTCCCATTGCTCTTAGTATCAGACGTGTGTCTCAAGCCTCTTTCTTTCTCACCTTTTTTTCCTTGCTTGTGTTCTTCCGGGATGAGGCTTCTTTCTTTTTTAGCGACCAAGACTTGTACAGGCGGGAACGCGAGTCCTCGGGTTCCAGCGTGGAAGCCGGCTGCCAAGCCAGTAGCCGTTCGATTTCCAGGAACAATGTCAATGAATCCAGGAAGGAAGGTATTGGATGGTAAGGATTAGAAGGGAGAGGGTTCCAGGAACAAGAAGGAAGACACGACACGACAACGCGGAAAGCGAACTCGAACAGCATCTAGTAACTCATAGGGGTAGAGTTGAGGCACGCAGAGCCGCGGGGCGTGCTGCTTTTCTAGGAAGCTGGCGACTGCACGCAAAGGCTAGACCGCAACGGTTGTGACCAGTCGGCCATCTTGGATGAGTTACAGTGTTTATGCCGTGGTGCAACATGGACCACGAAGTCCAGAAGGGTCGAATCCGGCTACTCATGACAACGTGGGCTGAACGCGTAGTTTGGGGTCGACCCAGACCATAACTGTCTTGCGTCACCGTGACTCAGTTGCTTGGTCTGCTCCTAGTGTTCCACGTGTTTCACGTGTATTTTAACTACAAATTTGAAAGCAGATCTTTTTAGAATTGTAAGCATTTTGCATTAATTGATATTGGGTGTTTGAATTTTTTGAAAAAAAAATATTTTATATAGATTGCTCTTAAGTTGAGAATAAGTAAAAAATATAAACTGTAAAAGTCAACTGAAATCTGGAAACTGCAGGGATTGTATAACGGTCCTTTTGGCCTCTGTTCTTTACCTGGCATATACTTGTAGAACGAGCGTGGGAGAAGGAACTACAGTTCTCATTGCTCTTAGCATCAGACGTGGGCCGAACCCGTCATTTGGGAGGAGCCTGTTTTGGCCTGTTCTATGGCCTGGAACGGCGGTCGGCAGGGGAGGCTGCCACTCCAAGTTGTGTTACTGTGACATCTTCGAACTACAATTTAGGTGAGCTATTTTATTGGGAAGGGATGGTTCTGATGTTAGGAGAAATAAACTGTAGTTATGAAACTTTGGCACTAAAAACCCTGGATAACAATATGGGGGCCATTACTTTGAGAAGTTTAAATAAAATTAGAAATCTATGAATTTCTATCCCTCTAGAGATGCGGTTCTGTATACTAAAGAGGAGGGAAGGCATTAAGGCTGGTTTAATTAATGCCAGTTCGGTGTGTGCACACACTTCTGAAATGATTGAGGAACAAGCCCTTGATATCCTCTTTATAACAGAGACATGGTTCACAGAGGTTTAGCATACAATCTTTCACAATTTAGTTCCTGATAACTTTCTCATTCAACATATTGATCGAGTGGGTAAACCTGGTGGCGGCATTGCTTTCATTATAAAGATGCATTGCGCATCTCACACTTTAAATTGCTTGACTGGGGAAGAGAATCACAAGTGGGGCCATTCACTATTGAGTTAACCCCCAATTCAGCTGTTCATGTGGTTTAGGGGTATAGGCCCCCAGGAGCATATAAGGAATCTCTAGGAGGTCTCAACCTTTTCTTGACCTCAGTGGGAAGTAAACAGGCAGAAATGTTATTACTGAGGGACTAGAATTTATGGTTAGATGACCAAAGTCACCCAGGTTCTATGGAGCTCTGGGATACCTCGGAAACTCATGGCCTTGGACAACATCTACCCACAACATGGGTCACTGTCTCGATCTGATAATAGCAAGTGGCATTTGTACATCGCTTTTAGATAATATACAGATTTGTTGGTCGGACCATTCATTGCAATTATTTGTACTTAAGGCCAAATCAATGAACTCTCAAAGTCTTAGTGAGGATACCAGGGCACTATCTCGGAGACATAAATATCTGGACAATATATATGCACAGGAAGTGATGAATGCACTCTCAAAGGTCGATAATAAATTGTCCATTGAGGATTTTTTTCTTACTGGAACCAAACTTATGGAAGTTATTTGTTCAAGGGATGCACCAAAAAAACCTTTACGAAAGAGAATTTCTAAACCCTGGTTTGCTCAAAATCTGATCCCTTTACGCAAACAAGTCAGTTTAACAGGTCGAAATTGGCAAAGGCAATCCACGGAGAAAAATACTATTTAAGCCAAAATGGCACTTTTGCTCTACAAAAAAGCAATTTTTGAGGCGAAACGAAAGTTCCTTCATAAAAAATGTGCGATGCAGGTAATCACTCAAGGGAACTTTTCTCAATCATTTTAAAATATCATCATCCTAGCAGCAGTAATTTATCCATTTCGCCATCATTGCCACAGGCCAATGCTTTTAACAGCTTTTTTGTGGATAAAATTGTTGCAATTAAGAACAATATTGCAGCCTTGAATACTACTCCTTTCACCTCAGTGCAATTAAACACAGCTGTAGATGTGAAAGGACACGATCAAGTTATTCGTCCTCTAAAACAGTTTATTTTCATCATGTCACGGTTGAGAACATATGTGCACTGATGAAAAATTTGAAACCAACAAACAACTGTTTGTTTCCCTTACCGGCTGTAGCAGCCAAACGCATGGCTGAGGAAATTGCTCCTTTTGTTACCATTTTTGTTAACAAATCATTGGATGAAGTATCAGTGCCTCAAATGCTTAAATACACTACACTGACTCCCCTTTAAAAAAAAATCTAATTTGGATCCCTTGGTCCTTCAGAACTATCGCCCTATCGCTGGTATTCCCTGGCCAGGGAAGAGATTGGAGAAAGTGGTGACTCAACAACTACAGGCGTTTGTTGAAGAGGAATAACTTTTGGATCCCTTGCAGTCTGGATTCCGTCTAAAATTTGGCACGGAGACGGCTCTGCTAACAGTCTATGACGAATTGTTGAAGGTGGCTGATGAGGGCAAGCTCTCACTTTTAGCGATGATTGACCTGTCAGCCGCCTTTGATACGGTCAATCACGATATTCTTCTGGATAGACTGAGGATGGTCGAGAGAGTTTCAGAGCAGGCCATTCGGTGGTTCAGGTGTTTTTTGCAGAGGCGTCAACCATGTGTCAGACTGGGTGCTTTTACATCAGCCCCTAGTATGGTGGATTGTGGGGTCCCACAGGGGTCTTTACTGACGCCACTCCTTTTTAACTTGTATCTCCGGCTGGTCATGGAAATTCTGAGACGTCATGGAACTAGTTTCCAGTTTTATGCAGACGATAGTCAGATTTTCATCACAATTGACAAGGTTAGGGAAGCCTTTGCTAAGATCAGTGAATATCTTCAGGAGATTAGTGAGTGGATGGCCTCTAATCAACTGCAATTGAATGCCGCCAAGACAGAGTTTATTCTGTTTGGCCCGTAGTATCTAGCGGCCACCATAAAAAATCAACCACTCCCCAAGCTATTGGGAGTCAGACTTAAATTTTCCATTAAAGTCAAAAATCTTGGCTGCATCTGGCAGGATAACTTGGGTAGTGAAAGCCAGGTTGGAGCCTGTTACACCCCGCCGTGCACATCATTCCAGAAGACGGGCTTGTTCTTTGAAAGGTACGCACAAACATGTTTTCCTTCCTTATGGTATGCGGCGCTTCATTCCCCCGTTCCTTTCACAATGGAGATTGCGGCAGGGATTGAACAAACTACGAGTACCATGATGCTCCACTGCACTATCATGTGCCCTGCGCCTCCAATCACCATGCTCTGACGTTTTGCTTTCTCTTTCGGATAAATGCAGTCTTGTCATTCAGCTCGCTGCTTCTGATTGAAGTTGCTGACGCCTTTGAAATTTCGTCTTCGTCCTTTCTTGAAAATCTGGAATTCTTGACCTTTGCCTGCCTAACGGACCGTCTTGTCTGCTGCTTTGTACTTTACTGCCAGGTTAGTGTACCAGGACCTATTTCTTGTCTTCACGGACTGCCTTGCCAAATCGATTTTGTACTTCTGCTGCCCGCACGTTAACAGGACCCTTTCAAGTCTTGCTCCTAGCCCCGAACAGCACATCCAATAGAAATACCGTCTGGGATTCATTGACATTTCTATCAAGTCTGATCTATTGGACATTGGGAATTGTGTTTACCTTTCTTCAACAAGTGCACAGGGGGACGCTGCGCAGAGTGTGCACCAACCTGGAACTAGTGCGCTCCTCGTGCCGTTCGGGTTAGAACCCTCACTAACATTCCCATTTATTATTTTATACTGCCGTTTGTTTCACCTTGGATTGATCCCAACACTACTAGTGGTAAGGAGTGTTTCTTTCCTATTCCAACCCATTGTCATAGTTCCTTGAATAGTCTTGACAGGGATATTGTCTTGAGGTAGAAATAATCCATCCCCGGTCTGCAATTATAGAACTCATCTCTTCTTCTTTATTTTTACAGCGGTAAACCGTGGCGGTGTGTTCTCCCTGCTCTTTTGGGTGATCGGGCTCTTGTACTGTTTTAATCAGTAGGGGGTCATATCATTTTAAAGATCTATTCCCTCACAGAGAGGAGGCTCGGTTGGAGGCCCCATCCGAGCTCTTCAATCAAACCCTGCGAATACCGGTCCTGGTCACCTCCTTATCCTCATCCTAGTTGGTGAGTAACAGAGCCAAGGTGAAAGCTTAGGTATTACCAACCGCCCAGATGTCTTTGTTTAAGTGACCAAGCACTGTTAAATATCCCCTCATCCACATTTGTGTCCAGAGGGGACAGAAGATTCTCTGTGTATGGTCCTAGACTATGGAACAGCTTACCCAGGTAAATTAGGACCTTGGATTCCCTACTAAAGTTCAGTAAAGCCCTAAAAACTTTCTTGTTTAAATAAAGTTCTGGTTATCTGGCGCTGGTCAAAACTTCACCTTGTATAGAATGTGGTTATGAATACAACTCTTGCAATTTGTCTTCAGTAAATGTCACCTGCGCCATTATACAGTTTGGTCCATTTCGAGCATGTTACAAATTCTTCAAAAGAAAAATCAAGTAAGAAGTGTTATGGATATGTTAATGGAGGATAAGATTTCCAAGGGTAGTCAGTGGAACATTATTCTTAAGTTTGTTAGAGACAAGGGGGGATATGATGAGACATGGAGGATTATACTATATAGTTAAATGAGAGATGCAGACACAAACCACCCCTAAAGATGTAAATCGCTGGGTCCTGCTTACAACTAGCCATTCAATAAGGCAAGAAGAAAGACTGATCCCATGATTCAGAAAAAGACAGCTATACAGAATATTATGGGCCTGACTCACAGAAACGTTTTATAATGGCGCAATTCCACACGAAAATGCTCTGTGAATCAGGCCCTATGGCTCGGTAAAGTGGGTTGTGAAGGCTCTAGGTGAATTGCTCAAATACATTTACTCGAAGAAGAATTCATTGAATTTGTTTTTTTTTGACAGGTTGAGTTTGCCTCATATATATGAGGGGGGGCATGCAGCACCCGCCTTAAATCCCTTAAAATAATGATTTCCCTAAACCCACTCCCCACATATACAGGTGGCAAAATCTGTAGTGAAAACGCAACAAATTCTCCTTTGACTAAATGTACTGCAGCAAAAACTCCCATTCCCAGTCTGCAATATATGTTATTAACCATTCTGCCCAAGGAAAACGCAGGTGCCTATGGGGCTAGATTACAGACACTTTGACCCAGTGAAAGTGCAATTTTGCATGGTATTAGTCCTAGGGCTAACATTATCCTAGTGCAGAAACATTCTTTCAATGTATTTTTGTACTTGGTCAAACTTTGCCAAAGTGCTGGTACAGAATGGGTATAGCACTAAAGGAAGTGATGCCCTGGTGCAAATAGGCATTGGAAGTATAGGGCTATATCACAGAAACCTTTTACCAGTGCAAGCGCAATAAGCACTATGGCAAAAATTGCCCAAGTGCAGAAAACATATTATTCAGCAGAGCACATTTCTCACTAGTGCTAGTACTACAGCGAGCATTGCTCTGGTGCAAACGTGTACTGAAAGACAATGGGCCTCATTACAGGTCGGGCGGTCCGGAATTAACAGTGGCGGTAAACCCGCCACCACTGTTAATTCCGGACCGCCCGATCCCGAGTCCTGCAGGCGGGAGGTGATCTTTCCGCCAGGTCTGACCTGCAGGCGGACGTGGAAACACTAGCACCATCACGAGATGGTGCCAGTGTTTCCACTTCCCCATTCCCATTGAGTCCTATGGGACTCAATGGGAATGGTGATTTACACCAGTCCGCCTCTGGGATTCCCAGGACACCAGGGTCGTAATGCCCTGGTATTTCCGGGAGTCATGGAGGCGGGATGGTAATACGAGTCCGGCGGTAACCAGGCAGTTTTACCACCGCGGTTACCGCCGGACTCGTAATGAGGCCCTATGTTTTTCTAACTAAGGCCATTTGTTTCCTAGTGGGAACTGCACTGTGCACCAGTGCAAAGCTTCTGTAATACCAACCTAGGCTTTTTTGCTATGAACTTTATTTCCTATTGCTAACACGGTGCAAAACTGCACTCTCACCGGTGCAACATTTCTCTAATGTAACCCCTACCTTTGGGTAAAGGATGGTGTTGAGTGATTCCCCATTGTTGTTGGGCTCAATCTTCAGGGGTCCACAATGTTCTACTAGTGTGCCCCACTCTAACTTTGACTTCCCCCATCACGGCCCTCTGCTCATTTCATCAGAGTGACACTTGGAAAAGCGCTATTTTTCAATGTTCACATTTTCTGTCGGCCACACTTGTCCCTCTCAACTATGCAAGGTCCGAATCCAACATGTATAACGTCTTTATTAAACCCCTGTTTGATGATCTTGAAAATCTGGGTGTCTCCTACACTAACTATGCTGATGACACCCAGATTCTCATCCCAATCCCAGGGATCTACACAACATATGTAGCTCGGATTAACAGCATTTATCTTGTCATTCAAGCCGGACGGCGACGCATGGGCTGTGTCTCAATGACAAGAAGACGGAGCTTCTGCTAATATGCTCTCCAACCAAACTTAGCAAACTCAGTGACCTATTCACGTCATTCAACCTAGATGGATTAAACATGAATGTTTCCAAAGAGGTAAAAACTCTTGGATTCTCCCTTGACTCTGCACTAAATTTGAAAAGACAAGTGAATGCCAAAGCCTCAGCCACTAGTTACACATGTAAACTGATCAACGCATGTAAACCATTTCTCTCCACCGGCAGCTGCATTACACTAGCTAGAGTGCTTATTCTGTCTAAGCTAGACTATTGTAATGCACTGTACCTAGGATCCATCAATCAGAACATCAACAAGTTGCAAACACTACAAAATAATGCCCTTAGAACAGTGATGAGCTTTCCCAGGCGGCAGCACATCTCCAACGCCAGACGCTCCAATAACTGGCTGGCCATTAAAGACAGAGTCAATCTTAAAGCCCTCAACCTGATCTTCAAATGCCTCTCTAACCAGGCCCCAAAATATCTGGTAGACTAATTCAGCAAGCACACCTCTGAACGGCCTATCCAGTCTCTTCACGTTAACCATTTTAAGGCACCTAACTTTAAACTAAAGAAAGCAGGGGGCAGCAGCTTCCCAGTTCTGGCTGCGCAGCTCTGGAATTTGTTGCACGTAGCCTTAAGATCTGTGCCTTCACACTACACTTTCAGCAAAGAAACAAAAAAGTGGCTATTCTCGCTGGACTGTTAAGAAATATGGCCACTTAGTATTCCTTTGTGCAAAATTGGATACTCTCTGTTATGTGTACTAAACTGTGTATACTCTGATCCATGCGTGAAATATGCCTAAGTAACCTTGTTACTGTAATGCGCCCATATACCTTTGGGTTAGGTGCGCTATATAAGTAAATAAACAAACAAACAAACAAACAAACAAATACACCTCATCTCTTCATACGTTTCATGTTAAAAAGACATTGGTTCCCACTCCCTTTAACTTTGTAACTACTTGTACATGTTTTTAATTACATTTATTTATTTGATGTAGCGACCAGATCCGAAGGTATCACAGCACTTGTACAAAGTAGGTGGTTGCAGAGGAGACCAAGGTTAGTGAGCACAATACATTACAGGTTATTAGTATTTGTTGAATAACCACGTTTTTAAACGTTTTTTTAAGACGAAGAAGGAAGGTTAATTTTGGATGTGTTCGGGCAGGGTGTTCCACAAGGTGGGAGCGGTGACACAGAAGCTGGAGCCCCAGCTCGTCTGTGGTTGCATCTGGATGACTGCAACGCGCGTCTAGAAGATGATCAGAGGATGCGTGTCACTGGCTTAGTTGAGATGCGTGGGATGAGGTAGGAAGGGGCCTTGTTGTGCACACATCTGTGAGCGATGGTCAGCATCTGGAACTCCATTCGTGCATATGCGATTCATCCCATATGCTAAAACTCCCATCCTATATATATATATATATATATATATATATATATATATATAGACATCGTCTCTCTGTATTATCTCTAAACGTATCTTCTCCTTCTTCTCATCTAGTACGTTGATGCCCATTGAGCTGTTAGCGCATTTTATAAATAAAAATGAAATATTTGAAATTCACCTTTAAAAATAAAAAATCAATCCTCTTGTATCTTCACATTTGCGTTCATTAACTGCCTTATTCTTTCGACTAAACCTGGCTTCATATGCATTCTCATCATTGAATGGATTGATGGCCTGTCCCTTCCTTTATTCTGTAGTGACAGTGATTGCATATATTGTGGACACCATCATTAAAGGGTTTTAGAGTAGCAATGCCTCAATATATTTTGAGCAAAGGCATTGTAAAGATGTTGTACAATGCTCTTCGGTACTGTTGGTTATCTGCTTTCCATCTGCTTTCCATCTATTGGATTTTGACATGTGCTACCCTACACAGCCGAATGTAAAATGTATGGCTCTATCTGGTTTTTCTAAATAAATTGTTCTGCAAAATTCAGGATTTCTACCCATTATCTTAAACATGCCTTGGGGGATCTCTAAACCCCCTGATCCCCTACAAAGTTACTATGTTGATTCCTGTCAAAGGTTATTAACTGAAATAGACGCTTGACAGTTTTCATGAGAAGGCATGCACATTATGAGAAGGCATGTACAATAAACTTGGCTTCTTTGAACCCGAAACGAAGAAGGAGCAGTGGCAGCCAAATCAAATTATACCTTAATTGATATATGTTGTGCCATGCATGTACTCCAAAAGTAAATTATACTCTCACTGAAAACTGTGTTCTCACTGTAAACCAACAAATTGGCGGGCATTAATCAGAAAAGAGATGGCACATCATGACATGGTTGTATTATATTAACCTCAGAACTTCTAACCTTACACAAGACAGTATTGCCACCGAACTGTGAGCTGCCAGGAAATCTGATGGGGAAAATCCAAGATCTGCTTGTTGTGATTTAAGTGAAACCAATTGGTAGAAACAATGAGTAGCTGTAAACACTGAGGTTTAGGTCTGGGAAGAGAGCACCTGAGCTCATCTACAGACCTCTGAAAGATACATATTAGGAGGTGCCCTGGTGTCAGTCATTCTCTTGATACTGCAGAAACAGTGCATACTGGTGACAGCTCTATTTTTGTGGCTGCAATTTGGTAGAGGAGTGAGGGGAACTGTCCTGTTTTCGGAGAGGGTTGTGAATGATGCTCTTAAAGGCACTTTTTGTTTCCCTGCTTCTTGACATATAATATATACACTTACGAATAAAGGCCATTTGGCGTGGCCAATGGGTGTCTACGAAAGACATTATTAATCCGATCTCCTCCCTTCAGAGTTTGATGATGTTGGTGTGCATGTTAGATGTTGCCTCACCAACCATAGAACGTGGTTGCATCTTTCTTTTCAACATATTGTTCACCTTGAACAATTGCAAGGCTCATGTTACCCCAGCCTGGCTTCCTTTGGCTGCCTGTCAAACAGCGTATTCAGTTTAATGCTTTGTGGCAAGTCCCTCACTGTTACTATGGTCTTGTGCCCAGATGTCTTTCTTCACATTTGGTTAAAAATTGTCTGTCTTAAAATCTTTGTTCCTCTCAGAATCTCATGCTCATTGGTTTTCGTTTTCACCTTCAGGCAAAATGGCAGAGACTTCTTGGGTACCTGCCCTGTAGCCATACCCGAGCATTTTCTACCTTTTTGACTGCGTGCTATACCCACTTCGTACAATTGTGTCAATCTTCAATAACGTGATTATTTTCCACTGGTCTTCCGATAAACTATGATTCTTTAACCTTCGTACCTGTGTCATGTAACTGGAGCTCAGATGAAGGACTGCCTATTTATTTTGTCCTGTGCGGTGATATCTTACCTCTGAGGGGTGCAGACAGAGGTGCTGGCAATCCAAAAGAGAAGTGCTTGTTTCTGTACACGCAATTATACAGCGTAGGCGCAATTATGCACCGCATACCCAGAGCTTTTACGCTTCTACAGCACTTCTCGCTGTACACAATGGCCTGTGCTTCTTTTACGTCACTATTTTATGAATTCTGCACTATTACTAATGTACCACGTCAAAAATATAACAGGCAATATAAACTTACACTGTTTGCAGTTGTTTAATATGAATTAAAAAAAAGACAATGGGCCTGATTCATGGAAAAGTGCGTAGAGATCCCGCAAAGCCTGTGCGCCGAGAATGACTCTGCACGAGCCTGCGTGCAAAAGTAAATCTGTACTGTCCACGTATTCATGTAATTGTTCCCAAAAAGTAGTCCTATCCACAAGTTGCTTCCGGAACGCCCCCAACACGCCCCCACGCAAAGTCAAAACAGACACATTCACCTACCTTAGCGGCCTCCCCGGGCGTGAACACACGCACCCCGTGAAAACTGCATGGGGTCCCCCACAACCAAGAGAGCACCTCAGTAACACTATGCAGGGTCCCCCGTAACTGTAACCGACACCCAGAGAACATGCATACCGTTTCCCATAACTCATGTAATATTTCGGTCAAACTGCGTGCGAATCCCAGTAAACTGCCGCTACGCTACGCACGCACACCCCTAAGTCTGACATGCAAACTCACCTCCGCACTGTGATTCCTATGTGCAAGTGTCTGTATGCCTACCTTCGGGTGGCAGAAAGATCAAGGGCTTTGCGTGGGCATTTCTCAGGCGAGATGTTGCGCGGCTGTTACATGAATACACTTTGTTGTGTGCATTTGTGGGCGTGCTGTGGACTGCCTGCAGCCCGTGCCTCATAACGCCCACTTTTTCCCTTGTTCTTCCTCATTTTGCATGTTCCACCCCCTACTCAGGTCCCTGCGCAGGCCACGCCCCCCCTCGGTGGCATCTTGTGCAAAGTCTGCACAAATTACAAAAAGTAACGTGCAGTCGATTCCATCAATTGACAAACAGGGTTTGTCACGCATAGTGCCTATTTACAAAGCAAAACCTTCCATGAATCAGGGCCAATGCGTTTTAGTATTTCTGAAACAAAAAACTATACAGATATTTATGTAAACCAAACAAACTAACCCACAACACCCACATAAACTGCCTGATCACTAAGACGTGAAACCACAATGATAGAGCCCATAACTTCAGCAACCCCAAACTTAGACATTGTGGAAAGTCTCAAAGCTGGGCCATACCCTAGTCACTGTTATATCACACTGTAAGATGATGTGGTTGTAGCAGAGCAGCACTACTCTGCACTTCCACCCCCTGGAAAGTTTGAGAGTGCAGGTCACCCATTGGAAGCAACCGTTCCACTCCACAACAGTCATAAATGCCAAGAAGCCAAGGAAATGCAAATGTTGGGCTTTGCAAATAAGGGACCATGTCCCGGGGGGAGTGAAGTGACAGTCCCCCATTGGCATATTTCTGCGCCATACGAGCCGGTGTGGCTCGGAAAATCTCTATAGGCCAGATATTGCCAATGAAGGAAGCCTCGCCCTTTCCCTGGGCATGCTGCACTGGCAGCATGGCTCTCAGAGCAATGCTCCCTCTCATCAGAGCAGCGCCACACTCACAGCCATGCTGCCAGCGCTGCATGGCCCTCAGTTTGATGCTCCCATGATCAGTGGGAGCACTGTGCTGATACTCCCTCTCATCACAGGAGCACTGCACTGACAGCCACAAGGCCATGACTCTCAGCACAGCGATCCCTCTACTCACGGGTATTAGTATAATTGTTCGGTTTTATTTGACCGAATGTTACATTTGACCGAATTTGGTCAGTAACATTTGATCAAATTAAACCGAACGATTAGGCTAATACATACCCAGCATGTGGAGTAGTGGTTGCGGGGGTGTTCCCCACTCCCTATGTTCGGTATGTATTTGCCTTGGGGGTAGCAGGGTGTCCCCCACTTTCTTAATATTGGAGGTGTGGGACCGAAAAAAAAAAGAAAAAGGGACTCTGCAGCGTCGGATACAACCCGCGTTAGAGGGACAGATCCAACGCCGCAGGGCTGAAGTGCACCAGGCAGGCAGGAAAGAGGTAAGTAGGGAAGGGGGATGATGGATGGGGGGTGCTGCGTGGGTTGGTTTGAGTGTGTTTGATCATATGAAAGTGACCACATGCAGGCATTTTTTTTCCGATCAGTTTGCCGCAATCACTTCATACGATCAAACACCCCAAACCTATTCACGTGCTCGCCTCCTCCTCCACACCTGACAGACATGGCCCAGGCACCTAAATCACTCCTCCCCCTCCACTCTTTACCTTCATAGAATGGGGCGCAGAGGCCTCCCAAACCCCCACTGCTCTCCTCCTCTCCCGGGCCGGACCTGACAGATGCGGCCCAGGTTCGAGTAATCGCCTTTCCCCTCCCCCACTCCTTATCTTGTTAGGGTCAGAGGTGGCCATCTGCCGTCCTTTGCTGACTCCATTCTTCACCGGGCTGGACCTGGCAGAAACGGCCCGGCTGTTTTCTAAGCCTTGCTACTCCCAAGTGGTGGTTGCTGGGAATAAGCCAGTTCCCAGCAACAACTCCAGGCAGATTGACTTTTTTTTATTTTTTTTTTTAAACGGTATTTTACAGCTCTGTAGACCAAGCCCTCGGACCATACTGGCAGTTATGGGCCCTGAAGACCCTGGTTAAAGTTAAATGCCCTTGCTGTGTCCGGGCATTTAACTAAGGCTTGGTCTATAACGCTAAAATATAGCATAAAATAGCAAACTTAAATGTTACAACTAGCCGGAATTTGTTGAAGATGAAAATGTGCTCCATATTAAATGTTGGTTTGGCTCCACCTTTCAAGAAGTTCAGTATGGGCACGTCCTGTTTAGGGTACGGAATAAACACGTGACATTTTAGGAAAGAAATCCCTGCTGTTCCTGTTTAAAAAATGTTCTGTGTCTAAGTTTTGCAGGCAGTTCTGAAACCTTTAGCACAAACAGGTACAGTTTGAATTTCAATTCCTACTTGTATTTTATTGAGGAATCTGAATCAATTCGTTTGTATCAAACTTCCCATAGCATTTACCAAGCTCCACATTAAAAAAATATTCAAATGAATGACCTGTAAGTTTGTACCTTTACATTTCAATCGGCAATAAGAAGAGAACTGCCCAGTTCCCAATGATCAGGCGAAATACAGAAAATATATCTAATTGTTCCCTGAAATCTCCTCTCATCTTGCAGCCATTTCATTCTAAGAGAAGGGAAATGCTGAAAGAACACAAACACAGGGGTTTCGAGTAGTGGCTAGTTCATAATGGAAGATGGGATGCTGACCTCCTCCCTCCGCTAAGGATCAGCCATAACTATTATTATTATTATTATTATTATTATTATTATTATTATTATTATTATTATTATTATCATTTTGATTATTATTATTATTATTATTATTATTATTATTATTATTATTGTTATTATTATTGTTATTATTATTATTATTATTATTATTATTATTATTATTATTATTATTGTTATTATTATTATTATCATTATGAATTGGTTTGGTTAAAAAAATGTGTAGTGACTGTACTATTGATATGAAATGTGTGAGTTGTTGAACTATAAATTGATATATGTATGCAAATATTGGTATTGAAGAATGTATAAAGGTTTGTAATAAAACTAAATCAAATAAATACAAAATTCAAAATGATTATTACCATCCCAGTAAAAACACTGAGCATGTTGTGAAATTCAGCAAGCAGCTGAGGGCATGCTCGTGGGCTGGCTATGTTACCCCAAGCCAAACATGCCCAATGGGCCATGCAAACTGGGGGTGTTTTGCTTTTCCAGCCATGCATAACCCATTGAGCACCTAGAATCGGGTGCTCCATGCCCAAAGGTGTATAGGGTGTGCGCCTTTGCCTCCCCACAATGCTACGAACGCCTGGGTTTTCTGGTGTCTCTCCAGCTCCATCACACATGTCTGTGACCATAAGTAGAGAAGTGTGTGATTGACACCTACCCCTGATTCCTTATTCCTCCCTGAAGGGTGTGTGGGAGCCAGAGGGCCAACCAAGCAGCATGTGTGGCACTGACAGGAGTCTTGAGCTGAAGCTTCATGAATATTAAGAAAAATTTAAACCTTTGTGTTTGTATATGCATGTATGCATGCGTGCATGTGAGGAGTTGTTCCTGTGTAAGTGTGCTTGTGAATGAGAGTGTAGTGTGCATGTTGTAGGGTACTGCTTTGCAAGTGAATAAGCGTGCCCTATGTATGTTGTAGCATATGAGTGTGCATTTGAATGAGAGCATGAGGGTGCAGTGTGAGTGTTGTAGTGCAGTGGTCTCCAACCTGTGGCTCTCTAGATGATTTGAATTGTGACCATCATGATCCTTCACCATTGACTGATGTGGCTAGGATTGAAGGGAGTTGCAGTCCAAAACATCTGGAGAGCCAAAGTTTACAGACCTCTGTGTTAGTGTATGGGTGCACATTTGAATGAGAGTCCATTGTGAATGAGTATGAATGTGTGTATCTCCAGCTCGTGGGGAAGAGCGTCTGATTGAGGGGTGGGATGGTCAATAGGTCTCAAATGCTATAAACATGTTTTGTTACAGTGTCATGGCATTATTAATGCCATCACGGGCAACATCAGCAGGTTGTGTGATCTTATGTGGGAGTAATGGCCTACATTGGTGCAACCAGTATGGACATGTTTTCTTACAGTTGCATAGTGGTTTCACTGTCATTATGGGCAAAGCTAACACAATGGGCATCATTATGAGTATGTCAGTCCAGAAAATGGTGCCAGTAACAATGTGTACCGGAACCTTTTCCAGACTGGCATACTCTGAGTCTGCCGGTAGGGGCAGTGAACTACCGGCAGGCCTTACCTCCCGGTAGTACAGGACCCTAGCGGCAGATAATTCACTGAAGCACCAGCACGGCTAACAACGATGTTGGTGCTTCAGTGGTTCCCATCCCCTGGAGTACTGCACGACTCCATGGGAACGGAAAAGTACTATTCCTCTGCCACCCGTTACATCCCAGTAATATCGAGATATTGGACGGCAGAAATGGTAAACTGAGTTTTCCAGTAAGCTGCCGGTACTACTGGTGGTTTACCAACAATTTCATAATGAACCCCAATGAGTGTTCTTACGTTGGGATACTGGCCTACATTGTTGCAGCCAATATAGGCATATTTGTGTACACTGGAATACCATTTTTACTGGCATTATGGGCAAAGCCTGCATGATGAGACTTCTTAAGTGGGGATACTGGCCTACATTGATGCAATCATTAAGGACATATTTTCTTACAGTGTCATGGCCATCTATTCTAATATTATGGGAAAACCCAATATAAGAAGTGTGCTTATTTGGCTTGACAGGCCTACATTATGGGAATGTTTTCTTACAGTGTTATTGTATTTTTTGCTGGAATTATGGGCTAAATCAACATGATAAGTGTTCATACCAACCAACATTGGCACAGCCAGAATGGTCATGCCTGGGCACAGCCAGCATGAACATGTTTTTTATACTAGAAAAATGCTGGCATATATGGTGGGCATATGGCCATTATAAATATTTGTTCGAAAATGCGCCTGTGCAATGTTGGAGACTGGGTATCGGTTGGATTTTTTAATTTCTTACCCTATTCTGAACGAGGTGCAGTGAGCATGCTAAACAGCATGCTTCACTGCACCATTTCCTGACGCCCAGGCACCACGCTTATCCTCAAGTTGGCCTGGTCGTCAGCACAGTGCATGACAGTGCACTGTCTGCCATCTGCCTGTTTTCTGAGAAAACTGGCGGATTGCAGTCTCAGCAGCATTTTCGTTAAATTGCAGGTTAATCGCAATTTAATGAAAGTGCTGGAAAGAACTGCTCTGTGGATAGCCACAGTGAATAAAGAGTTGATCGTAATACAGATCCAGCAACTTTTATAGCATGAGCTATGCAAGGAGCCGAGCTCGTCAAAGCCGCTCTGTGACATTTGCTCCTGTCATCCCAATGTACCATATGACGGGCTGGTGTATGAAAGAAAGACACGTGTGTGCCTTGCTATTGCACCACAGTTCAGCGGCATCTAAGCCCATTCGCCGCCCACGATACTGTGCTGCTTATCGCCTGGTGGAAACTGTGGCATTGTGTATTAAATAGTACAAGGTTTTAAGGTTTAATGACAAAACATTTCCTGGACAGAAGACTCTGACGAACAGAGTCACAGCTTAGCAAAAAGGCAGTGCTGGAAAGGGTATATTAAAATGAAATCTTTTCAAGTCAGCAAGGCAAAGTAATATTGTAATCATAACTCGATGCAATTAGAAGGTCTATAGCGCGATTTGGCTATGCTGGTGGCACTCCTCCACAACAGCGATGCAGACCGGCACGTTAGAGCTACCGTATATCTCCGCCAATTTCAGCCTGTCACCAGAATAGCCATGCAAATACAACTTTTCCGAAAATGCTGATTGCTAGGTTGGTTTCCAGCCAATCCTAGCAAATGGCGGTCAGGTTCTAAAAGTGGCGCTTTCTATGCACCCTCTCTAAAATGTGCATACTTCAGAATAGGTGTTAATTACCAAAAATGTCGGAAAGCTTTTATACGACTATTTCGGTAATCTACACCTCATTGAGAATCGAGCCCTCAGTGCACTTATGCAGGTCCGAGAGTTGGCACACAATGCCCCCGACAGGGGTTTCCAGAACTTAGACTTCAGGAGCGAAGGAGTTGGGTAAAGTTAAGAAGATAGGAAAGAGGAGATAAGTGCCAAAGAAAACATAGGAAGAGATGAAGAGAGGGGAAGCATGTTTTGTGATAGCATGGGTGCATGTCAGTCCTGTTTGGTGCACAATAGAATTTCTGATCTAAAACACATGGGTTCATTCTAATGTCATTGGGATTAATTGAGATACTTTGCAAGGCAGATTTTCAGAATACAACAATGAATGCACTATGTAATGTGTGGATGCATAGTGGGCTTCAGATGTGCTCCTGCAATCCTAGGAGTGTTGGTGACTTCTTTGAAAAGGCCCACCTTTAACCTACGCTACCAGACAAACTCCAGAACATTCATTCCAGGAGTGCCCAGCTTGAAGGCCATGTTACAATGTAACTTGGTCAATTCATTTGTCCTTTCCCTAAGTAGAAGGTAAGGCCAGTTATTGGCAGAACAAGATCAAAACCATTCTGAGTTGACCTAGGTTACTATATCGCTAAGGGTCGGAGCAGAGAAAATGAATGTAAAGTGCTGAGATCAGCTCCTCAATTGTACCAGAAGCATCTGTATTGGTGGAAGAAATGCAGGAGCTAACACAATGGCATCATGACTAGCCAGGTTAAGTTAAAACATGGTTGTAGGCCCTCCTGAGTGGAAGAAATCCCATAGAACAGGGTATTTGACCCATGCTCGTTCTCAGTAGAGGGGCTCCCACACTCCTTTGTAACTAAGTATAACTGAATTGGGCCCATTGATCTTCTCTTTTTGTCAATGATGGATACTGATGGGGTCTCCACAGCTTTCCTTTTAGACCTATCTCAGACCATCTGCAAACGTGTAGCAACTAAACTAACAGCATAAGTGGCCTCTGGTCCAAAACATGCCCTCTATGGCCCAAAGAGAGAGTCACTTTTGGATAGGCCTTAGACCGGGTGCTCCAGCAGCACTTAAGAGCAGGTGACGTCCATGAACCCATAGGAGCAGAATCAGGGTTTTAATGGAGGTGTTGTCAATTGAAATGAGTTGGAGGGCAGGGTTTGCTGTTATCTGGTCCTGTTAATGGGTATAACTTCATTACAACGCCAGCATGTTTTTCACAGAGTTTTTTTGCCGAATATTAGGGAATAAGGACTAGATAATAGGGAAGTGGGGTTTTGGGAGAACCCCTCCAAATATAAAAATAAAATAATGTGATGAGTTTTTTCGGCCGACAAAATCTGGGAATGTAAGACCATAGAACTCTGTTAATGTAACTTACCCTCCAAGAATGATGTGACCTTCCTTTCTCCTCCATTCAAACAGAAAGTACCCAGCGGATTATGGCTAACATAGAGCGTCTGAGCCCCCAAGAACGTTCAGGGAAAAATACAGCAGTTCTGTGCTCAATTTTAGCACATGTGGGTGCATGAGGGAGCGGCTGCTCTAGTGGGGATGAGGTCAACTGAAATTAGCTGAAGGGAACGTAATGTTGAAAGGTGTGGTGCCATTAAGTCTAAGGTAATGGTCATCCAAAGGAGATGATGCTGTAAAGATGAAACCCAAGGATATTTATAGTATATTCAAAACGTCAATACATTTATGATGGGTTTCAAAAGGCTTGGAAAAAAACACTTTTACATGAAATGTGAAAGTAGGATAGTCCATTCGAGCCAAGTCACACATTTCACAATGCCACCTAGTAGCCATTGCTGGAAGTTCACCTCCAATTCTGAGCCACATCAGCAAGGCATTGTGGGTATGCAAATTAGCCCAAATGCAAACCTCTTTTCCAGGAAACTGTCTTTGTTTTAGCGGGTAGTGCTACTTTATACATAGTTTGCAAAGGTGGCGGGCGCCCCTCTATCGACAGAACAAGGCCTGATAACCTGTTCAATGGTTATTAACCACTTGAGAGTTTTCAGCCACTGCTTTTACTCACTGTGCCTTTCACAGATGGGAAATATCCATTTGCATATCAGTCTTTGTCCTGCCCAGGGGCAGTCCAGCACCGAAATGCAATGGCAATTCCAACCTGAACAAGAGTACCACCAGCAACCCCATACACGTGTTTCACCCTTGTTGGGGATCATCAGTGAGGTGAAGCTGATGCCTCTCTAAGCACAGTGAGAGGGAGACCACGTCTGGTTGCCCCCAGGAGACCTAGGGTTACCAATCCCAGGTTTCTTGAAATTTAGTTTGCAAAGGTAGCGGGCACCCCTCTCTCGACAGAACAAGGCCTGATAACCTGTTCAGTGGTTATTAACCACTTGAGAGTTCGCAGCCACTGCTTTTACTCACCTGTAAAAGGTAGCGCCTGCTACCTTTGTTGAATTTTTTGAAGGAACTTGGTGTTGGTCACCCTAGGTTACCTGGGGGCAACCAGATGTGGACTCCCTGCTCACTGTGCTTAGAGAGGCTCAGCTTCACCTCACTGATGATGCCCAACAAGGCTGAAACACGTGTATGGGGTTGCTGTAGGTACTCTTGTTCAGAGAGGAATTGCCATAGCATTTCGGTGCTGGACTGCCCTTGTGGGCGGGACAAAGACTGATATGCAAATGGATATTTCCCATCTGTGAAGGTACAGTGAGCAAAAAGCAATGGCTGCGAACTCTCAATGTGGTTAATAACCCCTGAACAGGTTATCATGCCTTGTTCTTTCGAGAGAGGGGCGCCTGCTACCTTTTTTGTATTTTTGAAAGGAACTTGGGGTTGGTCACCCTAGGTTACCTGAGGGCAACCAGAGGTGGACTCCCTGCTCACTGTGCTTAGAGAGGCTCAGCTTCACCTCACTGAAGATGCCCAACAAGGCTGAAACACGTGTATGGGTTTGCTGATGGTACTCTTGTTCAGAGAGGAATTGCCATAGCATTTCGGTGCTGGACTGCCCTTGTGGGTGGGACAAAGACTGATATGCAAATGGATATTTCCCATCTGTGAAGGTTCAGTGAGCAAAAAGCAATGGCTGCAAACTCTCAATGTGGTTTATAACCACTGAACAGGTTATCATGCCTTGTTCTTTCGAGAGAGGGGCGCCTGCTACCTTTTTTGTATTCTACTTTATACATAGCCTAATCAACCCAAGTCAGACATTTTGCAAGGCTGTCAGAACAACTACATCACTGGTTTCACCCTTTTTAGGGATCAGCAGTGCAGTATAGTCCTGACGGTATTAAAAAAAAAAGAAAAATTGATTTAGAAAGACCGCTCTGTGACCACACAGAGCGGTCTTTCTATATCGAACTGTCACGCCTGTGCTGACAGGCACGGGATTGTTGGTCATGTGAATGTGGGGCTGTGTGTGTCTGTGTGTTTATGTGTGTGTGTGCATATGCATGCGTGTAGTTAGTGTGTGTTGTGCTGGGAAGGGGGTAATGGGTGGGTAAAAGTGGAGATTCGGAGGTATAAACCCCCTGATTCTGATTTTTAAAACTAGTGGGAGAGGGTGGGGAAGGGATGACCTTGCGAGAGGGGTGTGGGGGAATATGTCCTACTTTGAATTTTAAAGCTGACACCAAAACCTGTCTTTTTTTGTGTTGAGTCTTTAAATTGCACAAATATGGCATAGAACCGTCCTGACAGCTTGTGGTTGGAGCACTGGGGCATTTATTAAAAAGATCAACACAGTTATGGTGGGTTTAAAAAGGCTTGAACAAAAAGTCTGTCTTGGGTTGATTAAGACTTGGCTCAAATGGACTATCCTACATATATTTAAGGTGCAGTTAAGTTGTGCAGATTTAATGCAACAAAACCCTTGAAATTCAGCAGAAGTGGGTAGTCATGACCAGCTTAACTCTGTGTGCTCTCGTTGATGTCCCCCATAATGCAATGGTGAATGTCATTGTGAATCCCTTCTCTGATACTATGAATGTGCTCATGGGCTTTGCAACGGGAACACGCACTTTGTAGAGTAAACAAGGAAAACTGCATCAGGGGAATGCTTGTAAGTGCCTATGTTGGCTGTCTCTTCCTTGAAATTTGCAAGAACAAAAACATGTGCTGCTTAATGTTTTGGTTCTCAGTGTGGTGAAATACCGAAGCTAACTTAAAGAAATCTATCATTTAATTTCCTATATCCGTAACCTGCCAGCGGTATCAAAGATGGTGGTCAGTCAAATAGTGGAGAAAAAAAAGTCGAATGACAAAAATGTCAAAAAATAAATATCGAAAAAAAAGTAGAATGTATTATTTTTTTATTTATATGTATTTTTTGGGTTCAGTAAGTAAAAGAAAGGGGTAAAATAAAAAAATAGAAAAAAGGAGGTTAGGGGGAACCCCCCCATTTCGAAAAAAAACGTATTGAAAAAGAAATTCGACTTTTTTTTTCGACATTTTTTTTTTCTATATTTTGAATTTCGACATTATTTTTTTCGACTAAATGACTATAAACCATCAAAGATATTGTGAGTGAGGAATGCTGGGGCTGACCTCACAAAACATATATCGGGTGTGTCACTTTATTCTGAAAGCAGATCTGCACATTTGAAAGGGCAGGAACAGTAGCGCAACGATACGCTGGCTAGCACCCTTGCATACATTAGTGTCAGGAGCATGGTTACTGGCAGCGCATTTCACAGAGAAAGGCACTTGAGGGGCCTGTCACTATGAAACTCGAGGGAAAAAAAGCAGTTTCAATCCTGTTTGAGGAATGGGAATGAAAGTTGGACAGCAACGGCTCATACCGCTGTTGTAAAAAAAGAAATTGCATGGCAGGATCAGGAAAGACCTTGGCCCTCATTGCGAGGTTGCCAGCAACCCTGTCTTACCGTTACTGCTGCCTGACATCCCAGCGCTACCGTGATATCACATGTGGTGGCAGTACAGTAAGTTCCCACTCCCATGAAGTCCCGCAGGACTCCATGTGAATGAGAACCCTGAAGTACCAGCACTGCTAGTAACGGTGCCGATGCTTCCGTGAAAAACTTGCATGTGGGGGCCTGAACTACCGACAGGTCAGGCCTGCTGGTTGGTTAGTGCCCCTACCGCCAGTCTTGTTACCAGCACCTTAATTTCCAGACCGGCCCACTTACCATGAGGCTCCTCGTCAAGCAATGTGCATCCCCCTTCAACCTGTTCCAAACAGGCGCCGGGGCATGTCTATGTTTTCTGCACATTTCAAAGCGCATCCTGTTTGTGAATTCGGGATGGACTTTTAAATGCCAGAAACGCCCCCTGATTTGGGCAAGCGGGCAAAGGGTTGAAAAAGGGCACGTGAATGTGCCCATTCAGATACCCTTTGAAGTTTGGGCTGCTCCTTTTTTGGGCCCAATGCGTTTTCCTTTGTGCGCACCATATACTAGGCAGCGTGAAAAGTATTTATTCCCTTTATTCCATGCAGAGGGTGTTTCAGTGTTGGCCAGGTCTGCTGTATTACTGCTAAATTACCCTCATGTCTGATTTAAGCATGTTTCGATAGTTGCCCTGCTAATAAGGGAAACGTCGAGTAGAGGTCATTAGATACGCTGCCATTGTAAGCTGTACATGGAATAAGACGCAATGTGAAAAGGAAATGATGTACGAATTATTTTTTATGTCTCCTCATTGGTACAATGTACCTTTTTAGTGTATTTATTTTGTATCTCTTTTTTTTAATTGTGTCATTTAAATGCCATCGGTGTACATTGAACTAACACCTCGTGAATTATAGACTGTAACGCTATTGTTAAATGTCACATCTGCCGGTCTGTTTGTACCTTTTACACTTTATAACTTTTAATAATGTATTGAGTGAGTTTGAATGAATAATGCAGTCATAGTAACTGCTGTTTCTGCATACCATATCTGGTACCTATGGGTGTTTTTTTTTATTTCTACTTTAATGGGGGTTATATACGCAGAAAAGAAGCTCACCATAGAGTTTGACTTGGCCCTGACACTGGCCAGAGAGGTCAAGGGGCACAACCTGGTGACTGGGCATGATTATTCATTAGCACCTTGATGCTCACCTAGAACTGATGCCCTCAACTGTCGCATAGACAAGTACATTGAAGTACTCTGTCAATTCTAGAATGGCCAATTCTGTACGAGAGCAGGGACTGGATGTGCACAAATAATGCACTCACCTTTAACCCAGATAGTGGCTCTTATTTTGACATTGAGTGCAGAGATTGAATTTCCCATAATGCCCAGCCTTTGAGATTTTCTGTCCAGCAAGAGACGTTTGCCTTCTGTGGGTTGAAACAGCAATACCCGTATTCGTCCAAAGGGCGATCCTTCAAGAGAGACCATTTTGTTATGAAACTCGTGACTCAACTTTCCTAAAATGCTTAAGATGTGCTTAAACATCAGGACAAGTCAATGTATAGGAATCTCTCATTTCCACTGTCACACTGCTTATCTTCTCCAAGTAAATAAGTACTGTCTGTTAAGTTAACAATGGTTTAATCTTCTGATGGACACTTTCTCTTTCTATTTTCTTTTTATATAGAGAATACAGCTCGAAGATGAGGACACTTTACATGACTCAGGTTTGTTCCTTACTTGTATATTTGATTAACAAAATCTTTTGATGCCCATTTAATTTGTTCTACCAACTATGTTCTTCTGCCCTTCTCATTGTTCTATGCGTGTATGGTTTGCTGTGCTCTCCTCCCCTCATTAGCCCATGCCCTTTACCAATTGTTCCCTAAGGCTGTGACAGATTCGATCCTCCCTCTCCCTTCACCCTGGAAGTGCTACAAAACAGCATAGCCTACGAGTATTGTCTTATAAAAAAAAAATAGAAATAAAATATAGAACCTATTAGCATTGTACTGTACCTCAATACAATTACATGAAAGACAAACGCAATCTCAATACATTTGGCAAGAGCAATTATTGTTTTTCCTCTTTTAAATGATCATATTTGTCAGATGAACTATTGTCTCTGGGCTAATCTCCCACAAAGCGGTTTTTCAATATATGCCTGATTAATAATGCTCAATCGAATTCAAACATGATGAGACGGTAATCAAGGTGCACCTAGCCACATTGGTCTTTCGCTGACTTTGTCCCCATGACCAATTGACTATGAAAAGAACTGAGACCAAAACTCACGTTTCTTATTGACCCAGGAAAGTACATATTTCACAGCGCAAAATCTATCAATTGATTTTCTAGCAGAAGATTTACAAATTCAGACTCTTGCCAACACATGTTCAATCGTATCATTGCAGCTTCTTCAGGACACCAAGCATTATCAAAAGGCTGGTCACCTTGGTATCTTGAGCTACAATTTCAAAAATGTTCTTCCTAATTTAAAGCAGTATAAGACACCCGAACAATGTTATATATAGTGAAATTTAGTGTACATGTCAAACGTTGGATTCTTTTAAGTGTAGCTGCTTTATCCAATGTATGTGGAAACTATCTACTGTGTGACGAATCCCAGGGTATCGTTACTGCTTCCACGGGGGGAGACCCTTTCCATGAGGCCAGGATGGTGATGCTGCTACCCGATAGTCCCTCTGGGGAGGGAAACCCTTCATGGGATTGGTGACATAGGGGGTCATTACGACCCTGGCGTTAAGGGTTTAACGGCGCAGTAAAAGGTGTCGGCGCCGTTAAACCCTTAATGCCTTATTACGAGGTCCCTTTGCGGCTCCCGACCTTAACGGCTGGTCTGGACCGCCATTAAAGTAGGGACCCGCAAAGGGACTTCCGAGGTAATTACGGTACAGCAATTATCAGTACCGTAATTACCGCCTTCCCCAGTCCCATTGAGCCCTATGGGGCAAAAATGGGAATGAGGAAGGGCCAATGGTAAATGGGGAATTACCGCCCGCCAACCTTGGAATGCAGTGGTATTTCCCCATTTACCATTGGCGGACTCGTTACAATACCGGCAGCAACCATGGTGCTAATAGCGCCATTGGTTACCGCCGGTGTTGTAATGAGGGCCATAGTCTCTGGGAGAAGGCAGTATTCATTCAACTCTTTCGTGTCCCCACCTTCCTTAAACCCCACTCAAGTCCCTGTATTTCATTTGTTGGACATTTCTATGGCACCTATACACACGTGTTTCTAGGTGGCACAAGGCAAGAAAAAGGGGGGCAGGGGCATGAGAATTCAAAGCAAAACAAGAACAAAAGAAAAACAGTTATATTAGCCTTGTGAGAATCCTACCATGCAAATGCATGACAAGGTGATAAGTGTGAAGGGGAGAGGGTAAGAGGGAGAAGAGCAATAGTGGGAGAACCCAACGGGTGGGGCTGGTAAGTGCTCTTAAGTCCAGGGAGCCAAGTGTCCAGGGAAACCAGGGGGTGGGGAGGAAAAGTGCAGAGGACAGGAGGACTGGGTTGGGATAGTCTGGGAAAAGGGTGCCTGAGGACAAGTGCTGGCAAAAGAAATAGGCAGGGACTGGCGGGGGGTCTGGTCCCTGGGTGACTCTGAAGGGACCAGGCCCCCGTTGCCTTGGCAGGAGGAGAGCTTATCACGGGAGGGGGAACGGGAAGGATGAAGAGAAAAGGAAAGATTAACATTTCTAGCCAATTTATTGATGCTCTTAAACTTAGATGAAGTCTGCTCCATCTCATTAATATACATTTCAGCGCTTTGTGAAAATGTAGCAACATTGATCAGTATGGTGTAATTTGCTGAGACTCGACTGCCAGCATTTCCTATATGGGGATTAATCTCAGGAGAATCAAACATCTCAACTATAGGTGTACTCAGTAAATTGAACACTCTAATCCCTGCACCGATGATTTAACTATTAAGTCATCTGATTATAAGGTGTTTTTGTTGACCTTAAAATGAGGTCTTCTGGAGCAGATTGTGGCATGAAATACTTTCTTGTGACGTTCCAGCCAGCTTGATAGCAGGCTTTAAGCCTGTTTTCCCAGAAGTTAGTAAAAATAATGGAAACCAGTTTACCGGCTTACTAGCACACCAGCCTGTGGCTCGATGTACAGGTCAAACAATACAGGGGGCAGAGGGGGAGAGGAAAATCTGTTTGGCACAACTTTGTATTGTTAGATCTTGTGCAAGCTTCCCAGTCCTCAGAAATTCAACTTTGGTCTTAGTGTTTAGAGCATGCATTTAACATCTACGTCATTGCCAAACCCACACTTCTGAAAGATACTCCATAGGAAATCCCAGTTTACACAGCCCTGTTCTCAATCATCAGCAATTGTAAAAACTGAAAGATGTTAATTGCCACACTGAGCTGCATCGTTTACACCTAACAAATCATGAGTTGGTTCTGGAGCATTTCTCTTTGAAATGAATCCAGTCCAGTCTCGGTTAACTAAACATTTTATGCAATTGTTTGCAATTGGCTGATATCTTGTTAATTAACTGAACATCATTATTCAGCAGTGAGAATGGTGTATAACCTTTGGAAAATCAGGGTTTATACATTGTCTTCAAATTGAGCTGTTGAGTCCTCTTCAATAGTAGGTCTTTCTTTAACTTGAAGCCTGGCTGATACAGGTTTTTGGACAACCTAATGATACATTGTTCAGGTATGATCCAATTTTTCATGTTTGCTGTTACAGTTGTAATGGACATGTATGGTATTTTGCCCCTATAAAGGCTGAAGTCCCAAAGAACTTCCTTTATCTCTGGAAGAAGTAACAATATGGGTTTTGTTTATTCTGGGAAACCGCATTACACAGACTCATGAGGACGCAAAGAGTCGAAACACTGGGAGCCCTATGAAGCAATGGGGAATATCTGACTGTTCCTGAATTGCGCAGAGCGGTGGAGGTAGACTAGCGGATTTACTTTCATACATTAGATTCAGAATTGCCATGAGAGTGAGGTGACACAGCTTTCCAGCTCCATCTCTCTGCGTTGCGTGATAGAAAAGGGGTGTTAAGCCTATATGCCTGTGTGATTCAATGACACACAGCTGGTATGCTTCTGATTTGGTATAAATGAAACCAGGAGACTAATGACGAGATCATTGATGAACTACCACTAGCTATATTGAGGTAATTACAGTAATCAACCAGAGGTTACACAGTTCAGGGGCACTACCACCCATTTCCTGATTGGTTTTCAGTGGCATGGAGTTGGTTATGTGTATTTGGGGCAAAGATGACCTGGCACAGTGCTGGATAATGGTATTATCTACAAAAGAGCAAAATATTTGAGAGAATAAAGTGCAGTAATGGGATGGCAAATGTTTTGTAGGAACTAACTTTAGATGCACTCAATATTCCCTGTTCTTCTGCATCGCTTCCTTGCTTCCTTGCTCGTGAGGGGTTCTGGTGTCAACACACACCTCAAGGGTAAACATGATGTCATCATTAAGAGCACTCTGAAGAGATCTCAGCTGAGGAAATCAATAGTGTTTTCATATCTGTCCCTGTGTGGATACTAATGTGTACATTTCCAAGGGGAGTAAACTCCCATTGATAACCATTATGATCAGTCTACCAGGAGAATTAATAGTCTGATGGTTAACAAAATGAGATATTGATCATCTTGTTCAATCAAAGAGCACTGTTGCATGAATTGGATGTGGCTTCTACAACAAGTTGTTTGATATGACTCGCAAACAGAGGCCCCGCATTTCTATGCAGAGTCTCTGCAGGGAGAGTGCTTGAACTGCATGGAAAGCCACCATCTACTTAAGAACCTAACAGAACAAGTTGCAAAGATTTCTACTTTATTTGACAAGCTTTTATCAGCTAGTGTCCTTTCTGCTAGGAATCTAAATGGAGAAAAGTCACTTTTATCCTCATCTGCTGAAATGTATACTCTCCCTATGGTTTCGGAAGACACTGAATACTGGCATCTTTTCCTTTAACAGACGCCAGTAAATTTCTTTTGTAAATCCTCAGGTTACATCAGTCCCAAAGTTCTATAAATCAGTTCCAGCCAGTTGATATGGAAAACCAAATAATGATGCATTTCCGCAATCCAAGCTTTTGAATGTAATCCTCCTCCCCAACAACACGATTGCCAAACTTGTGCTCTTGTTCCACACTATTTTTCTTCAATGTCTATCTCAAATCTCATTTTGTTTGCTGCTGAGTTCATCACACGCCTCTGGGCCTGCTGCAGAGTTAGAGAATTCCCTTAAAACAAGGTGATCCATTGGATTAAGCACAAAAAGCGTGTATAGCGATTATGAAACAAGATATAATCATTTCAAGGCTATATAACAGTTTCCAATCCAGCAAGGTAGCAAGAGATCATCATTGTTTATATGATTAGTGGTAGATCATTTTCACTATTGTGCTGTGATTATTTTGCAGTGCAAGGATGCCCAAGGAATTAGCTTTCATTGGAAACATGGTGAGCTGTTACATGTAGGATGGCACTCTACATTTGTAGATGCTGCCCTGGAAGCAATGAAAAGATTCTCTGATCTAGCCTCTCTCAAAAGCAATTTGTGCCCATTAATAGAAGGGCATCTAAATTCTCAGATCAATTCCATAATGAAGGGTAAATCACTAAAGAGGACGATGCAGCTTGGAGAATCTCTTCAATGAGCTTGCTATTATAAAGAACAATTGGGTGTTTGTTAGCTAGACCCTTCTTTGAAGTTGGATTTCACCGCTATAACAGTACGTTTTATGGAGGTAGGCCGGCTAAACCAACATTGATTCTGCTCCTGAGAGGCAATTTCACTGAATACATCTTAGTGTAGGAAGGCTTCTGGTGGGCGATTTATGATTTATGTGTAACACGATGGGTGATGAGTGATTACAATTCTCTCTCTTTGTTTTTTCCCCATCGTTCCTTCCGGTCTACCCCAATTACTGCAAGTTATAAGTACAATTTCTCTGGCACCCCATACCTATGGATGCTGACTACGCGTGAGCCATAATCAACACAAATGTAGTGCTACCAACTTTTATCAGAACTTGGACTCGCAGTCACTGAGTGTACATGACCCTGCTGCCCAGTCTACTGTGTTCTATTACGATGAAGTAGTTAAGATTGTCTCTTAAGTTGTGACACTATCTTGTTGCAAACAGAAAGCAGCCCAAATGCTCATTATGGTTTGACTCTGAGTATTGAATTACCAAGAGAGACATCCTGGCAGTAAAAAAACAAAACAGTTCTCTACTATCTTAATGGAAGTAAAACAAGTACAGCACGATTATAAAATAGAGGTGCTCAATAAAGAAACAAAGATGTACCAACAACTAAGTGCGGCTCAAGGTAGCTGTTGATAATCACAATTTCTGGTTAATCTTGACTTCTGGGATCAATTCAAATCTCTGGATTCTGCCGGCAAGCATTCATGGAGATGTATGGTTCGATCATTTTAGAGTTTGCATCAGAAGTCAATGGACAACCAATGGAAGATGCTGAATTTCTTGATGCGGATGAACTTCTAGCTCAGTTTTCACAAGAAGATGTATTCAATGCCATCAGGCGAAAACAGTGCAAAAACTCTGGGGGCTGATCCAATTCCTGTTGCTCTGTTGCTCACTAGGACCGATATCTGTGCCACTGCCGTGCTCAAAACTATTTAATGCTATGGTAAATCGGAAGGGGATTCCTTTCAGTTGGTGGCAAATTAAATTGTTCCAGTCGACAAAAAAAGGTGATCAAGTTACTCCAGCCACCTATAGACTGATTTCTCGTCTAGATATTTTGAAGTATATTTTTGGAAATACCGTACATTTTAATTTAGAGCAATGGGCTATGAACCATGAGGTTTTATCATGTCTTCAGGCATGGTTTCGTTATTTATAACGCGCTTAATACCCAGAGGTTTCTAAGGGAAGATGGGGGGATCGAACCAATGTTGCTCCGTGCCGCCTTGCTTCCAAGGCGAGCACGTTGCGCCTGAGCTATCCTCCTGAGGCCATGGTACGAGTGGCATAAATCTGGTGTTTTTCGGCATTGCTTGTTTTTCGTTAGGAAACACCCACTCTTTTTTTGTTGTCCTTGAAATTAGGTCTTCAGGAGCAGATTATGGCATGAAATACTTTCTTGTGGAGTTTCAGCCAGCTTGATAGCATGCTTTAAGCCTATTAAACACAAATAATCTTGTCTTGGTGAGGTATGGCCTTGGAGATGAGCACGCATAGAATTTCCCTGTGCATAAGGGAATCAGACAGGAACGTATTTGATCGCTGCTCATTTCCTTGCTATATATAAATCCCCTGGTTGAGTGCATCTCTTCCAAAAATGCTGATCCCGCAATTTTAGATGGGTAGAAGATTGACATACTTCTTTTTGCAGATGATGACAAATTAATTTAAAAAAAAATCATCTGGTCTCCAACAATAGCTTGTAGTGTGAGAGTCTCAGTAATTAATTCCTAAAAAACTAAATGTATGACCTGTAAACCTGATCAGAAAATAGAATTAAAGCCACACTGCAGACTGTTTAACTCAAACAGGTTGATGTGTATAATTACCTGGAAAGCAGAGTTTTCCAGAACGCAGGATGGCCTCTGTAGATCCTTTAATGTCCCCCAGTATTGACTAGGCATGGTGGACTGCTGAGTACCTTGGAACATTGCTTTGGAGGCCATTCAGTGGCCTCCACTCTAGACAAAATTAGGGCTCAGTCACTCCCAGAGACACTGTGGGCCTCATTACGAGGTGGGCGGTAAGGGGTTAACAACGCTGGTAAAGGTGCCGGAGACGTTAACCCCTTACCGCCCTATTACGAGGGCCATTCACAGGACCTGCTCTGGATGCCTGGTTTTACCAGACGTCCTTAGCGGGTCCCGCGAGCGGACCAGCATGCTAACAATGGGCCCGTCATTAACGGGCCCGTTGTTAGCATGCTCCCCATTCACATTGAGCCCTATTGGGGCTCAAATGGGAAAGGGGGATGGTCCGGGTTCCCTTAATGGGAAATACCAGGCCCTCCAAGGTCGGAATGGCCGGGTATTTCCCCATTCAGGGTACCCGGACCCAGACCCGAGTTTGGAGGCAGCCACGCCCTTATTAAGGGCATGGCTGCCTCCAAACTCGTAATGAGGCCCTGTATGCTTCCAAGCTCTGGGGAGCTGCTGATACCGTGGAACTAGAGAAGGCAGAAAACAGGATTTGCTCATCTTCCCCAGATGAAAAGGAATGCCTAGGTGGAGGATGGTTTATATATTTTATGTAGGCTACATTTCCTTAGCGAGGATTTGTATGGAAAAAGATGGTGTCAAGGAGACACTACTCCAAGTTTCAAGAAACAGGCGTCAAGAGTCACACCCCTATAGGTTAAGAATCAACTGCAAGGTCATATTGGCTTAGGGAGTCTTCAATGTCCTGAAAGTCCATGCACAATCACCAGGGTGTTCGTAGGGTTTGTATTAAACAAAGAATTTGGCATTAATTATGTGATCACAGAAACATACAAAAGTGACAGTCCAATGACTGTCCAATGACAGGAAGGAAATATTAACGAAGAAAACAATGTATGCGCTCAGAATACATAGAGTGCATAACAATAGAGTTCAGTCTCCTGTGGTCTGCGCTCATTCTGATTTACGCTCAATGAACTCATTTTGTTATGTGCATCCAATGTTATGGCTGTTGATTATCTGGTTGGTCTCTCCAAATGGAATAAAATGTATTTAGTCAGGGAAATTGCCAATAACAGCCTACACGTGTTTTGACCAATGGAGGTCCTCTTCAGGGTGATATAAATATATCAGGCAATCCCTTGTACGGGTTTATTTCCTCATGTGGTCCGCTATAACGGGTTTGTTAAGACCTGCTGCCTCAATATGCTTAACCAGCGTAACGCATATTGACCTATATAGTGCATATGCAATTCTAACCACTCATTCCTGTTTGTCTATTAGACGTGCTAAGAAAAACGGAATATATCATTCGGTTTTAAAATGTTTGCCATATAGCTTTATGTTTGAGACCAATGGACTTCAGTTGACTTTTATAAACGGATAATGCACATCAAAAGAAAAAAAAATCATATAAGGGTCATTGAACAGAGTGCGTTAACCAGTATCTGCAAAACCCCTCCATTAATGCTGGGTGTTGTTCATGGTGTTAACGGCTGATTTTGAAGCATTTATGCTCTGGCGGGTGTTACCCGCCTTGAAAGCAGATGAATCATCCGCCAAGTCCCTCATACGCCCATTCACTTCTATGGGCCTCCCGCCAGCTAAAGAAAATCGGGTGTTTTCACCCGCCTTGGTGGCATAAAAAGGTTGGGAGCTATGTATCACATAAGACGTAGAATCGAGACATTCCCGTCCAGCTTTTATGCCACCTAAAAGCATGACGGCATGTCACATCCGCTTCCGGGCCCACCTCACAACAAAGCAAAGTCCAGAGCGAGGACGGCAAAGTGTATCTGCCCAGTGCAGGACCGCCACACCACAAGCCCCTCCCCCACGGCCTTAAAATTAGAGCCCACCCACCAACCCGTCCCAATATGCCCACCCAAAATATGTAAAACGAAAGGAGAGTTAGCCTGCCTGTCGTTCTGGTACCTCATCTTTTCTTCTGCCCCTTTGATTCCCCATGAAACTTCCTTTGCCGGCGGGTGCCTCCAAGTATCCTGTGACTCTGTCCTTGCCTGCCCCCACCCACTTATGCCCTCACAACTTGCCTGCCCCACTTGAACCATGTAAACACCCCTGACGGTGAGTGCCTCCTCTAGGGTGCAGGTTACCCCCTTGAACCACTGACCCTCCTGACTGCAAGTGTCCCATCTTGTACTATGTGACCACCATGGACAACATTCCCCCCCCCCCCGATCCCCGCTTGGCCTACGTGTCCTCAGACTGCATCTAGCCCTGTTACCTCCCCTCACTGCATCTGCCCACTTATCTCCTGCTACCCACATGACTGTATCAGCCCCCTTTGTTTCCTCTTATCCCCTGATTGCCATTGCCCTCTTGGCCCCTGTCACTCCTCTAACTGCATATGTCCCACTCTTGGCCCATGTGACCCCACCTTGACTGTGCTTTTTCCTTTGACTGCTTCTGCTTCCTCTTTGGCCCCTGTAACTCTCCCCCGCTTAACTGTGCTCTTTTTCCTTACCCCCTGCTTCTTGCGCCATCATCTGTCTTCTGCAGCCTCCAACCTCCCAGCCACCCGCAACATGACTTGGCATTATGACTTAACGTAATGGCACCACCACTCTAGTAATGTCCTGCCTGACAATCCTGCCGGTCAGTAGGCAAGGCCTCATACCTTCTGTTGAATGCATAGTTATGTGTTGAAAATACTGAGTTCTATACATTCATCCCAAGAATTAACTTTACTCACCAACAATGTACTTTTGGTTTGCTGTGAGGAAATTCTGTAACATATACTTTTTTATCCATGACTTTTCACCCTATTCCCTGTACCACTCTCATTGGCCCCCTTTCCTTTTCACCCAATGGACCACAGTCTCTATGCCACCCTGGGTGGGGTTACAATTAAAGTACTGATGCTTGAAGGCACCCACAACAGTGTTATGCCCATTATAAAGGACCAAGAACATAACATATAATTAGCATAGTAAGTTGCCACCTGAAGCCTTCCGATCCATACATATGCCCATTGTCCCCTTGCCACCCAGGGACATCATTTCACCAAAATGCCAGGGGTAGCGGAAGTGACATCACATGACCCTTGACCTCTTTTGACATCACACAAAGTGATGTCATTTGACCCCACCCCAAAGTGACATCACGGGAAGTGATGGAACAGGATCTTTCACCCCTTTAGAAAACAGGAAGTGGCATCACATAGCATTGTTCCTAAGTACACTCCGAAAAATATGGTTAAGATATCACTGTAATGTGATATACATTTCATACAAGAATGGATCACCACATGTATCGTTGATATCAGTGTGTAAAGGACCATATTAACAAATTATAATGATCTGTCATTATATAGCACTTACGCTTAAGCGTTTTATATAGAGGAAATATACATACAATATCACCCAACCTGTGTTTGTACTCATTTATCAACCACAGAAGGATGAAATGTTGAATTGGCCTTGCCTGGATTCGAACCTGCAAACTGCAGACCACACACACACATCAGCAGGCGCTCATCCCACTGAGCTATCTTACCGGCTATAGCTATTTTACCAGCTATAGTAAAATTAGCAATCACGTGCCTGAATGCTCTCAAAGACAGCAAATTACACACTGTGGTGGATACCATTAAACTGGTAACGAAGATTTAACAGCAGGCCACTTCATCTGCAGGTCTGGTGCAAAGTTGGCCACAAGTCAAGCCTGTGTGGATCTACTTTTCAGGCTTGAGAGGTTGGCAAATACATACATTGGGAGGGTTCATAACTGCATATTAAAGAATTTAGAGTAGTGCAGGGAAAGCAGCACACTCACACAGCATCCCGTACTCTGTGCACTCGTTTCCTCATACATGCAAACAAACGTCCTGAAAAGCATGCCATGGAGATAGGAGGGAAAGACACATTACAGCGAAGCGTTAATTGTGGCACAATTAAATCAGGGGCCACTTTATGTGCTATGGTCAAACATTTCTACACTGTACACACGTTTTTAGGCACAAGGATTTTGTCAAGTGACCGAGTACACTGAGATGGAATGTCTTGTGAAAATCGTAACAGAGTCAACGGCAGAAAAGACATGCTATAACTGTAACTTGCGAAAAGCAAAATACATAGTCCGTAATGGATGCTTATTCTACTCTAAATGCTTTTTTGAAGTTTTGTCTGCATTATGAATTTGAGGTGTTTAAGAAGAGACTTAATCACTGTCTCATCCCCTGATGTGTGCCTGAAATAAACCTTTAATGAGTCTAGCAATTATTGTATAGAATTTCAGAAAGACAAATGATTTGTTATTCCTATTCTTTCTTATTTAGGGTCACTATTTAAAGTGTTACACTTGTGGAATCCCCTGTTTTTTTAAGAGACCTGAAGAAGAAATCCAGCCACTCCAGAAGCAAAGAGCCACATGGCATTGGCCATAATTAGGGGTAGCAAGGGAGACCACAGGGGTAGCAAGGGAGACCTTGGGGGTCGCAGTTGCGACTCTTTGCAACCCCCAAATTATGTCTCTGGTGAATCCCCTTCTGCTGGCACCTACATCTGGCTGCTGGTACCTCCAAACTTTCACACTTGTCCTCAAGTCACCTCCTCCCCATCCTGAATCCCACAACTCCAGTATGACTGCTGATTTCCTGATCCTGTGACCATAACCTGTGGCCCACTCCACACCTGAACAGCTTGCTTCTTTCTGAGTCCCACTAGACCGGGCACTCACTAAGACCTTGGTGAACTTTCTGATCGGGAGATGCTGGCAGGTGTGGGAACAATGAATGGATAGACATGCTGTCCTTACAGAATTCATTACCACTAGCCGTTCCCGGGCGTAACATACGCCATTCTAGCAGATCTTAAAGGTCAACATCGGTCAGTTATTCATAGGGTCATGTCTGTCCCCCATCATAAATATCGGAATTACCACTGATCGCATCCAGCAAGGGGGCGTAGGTCCCTGTGACTTATTAATGGTTATTGAAAAGGCTAAATGTATCAGATGCAATGAGAGGTATGCACCGTATAAGAACAGTATCTAAGTTCCACCGATCACGCAGGCCTCTATGATGTGTCTTTGTAGATGCATAATTCTCTACCATGTTCCATTGCAGAGTCAACATGATGGCATAGATTGCGTAGTAGCATAATTACAGCAGCTACTTTCAGTTTTAGCTCATGAGGAGGCATTCATCCTACAGCGTTTCGGTCTTTAGAGACTGGAACGTTGAGCCGGTAATTAACTGTTCATTGACACTGAAACCACCGTGCCCTGTGTGAAGAGAAGTGGGGGTGGAAAGAAGTAACATGAAAATGTTCCAAATGTTTGTGATAGTGGAAGATGACAGTGATCGTGTAGAACCATGCTCATTCTGTTTGTTAAAATGATAGCTGTTATTGAAGTGGAAGGGCACACAAAGGTGCACTTTGCCGCTTGGACAGCAGATGACATCCTAACACTGAAGAATTGCTTTAGCTGAGTACGGAAACATACCTATGCGTTTTATATATATATGTAGATGGGCCTTTTTTCGGATCTCCTTACAAAGTGACCCAGTGATGGTGTCTGAATGGCAGAAGGAAATTAGGGACTATGCAACAACATTTTTTACATGAGGGAGAGAGGGCTGTGGGGAGATGAAGGATACCATGTATCCCAAGGACGAAAGTGTGATAGCAGCAGTTGGATAGGCATGCAGACCCAAAGCTCAGATGAAGAGGTGATGTACGCACCAAAAGTGGTTTTTGAGATCCCCAAATTCCTTCTCAACTGGGTTGCTCTGTTTCAGTAAGCAATTTTGTTTCTGTATTTTATTAGCAATACCAAGTACAATAATGTTGTTCTAAAATGCCTGAGTTGTTTATTTGTCAAGAGTGAAATCATTGTTTCCATACATATATTGACAAATCTGGACCATTCGTCCCATCTCCCTAAAGGAGAGCCACCCCATTTGAGACTGGAGAAGTGAGCCAGCTCAGTAAGACACTCCCTAGGGGTCTGGGCAAGTGGCACCTCACTGGGAGTGACTCGCCTCTTGAGGCAATGACTCACATTCTGACAAGGAACTCCCAGTCAAAACACAATTCTGCCTCTATGGGAGTTGGAAAGACGTTGGTATCTCCCGTTATGACTATAACAAACAAAGGCCTATCTTTCACTCCTTTAGCTTCAGGTTATGCTGAACTTGATCTGAATGCCATAATTAAAGAAGACAGACACATTTCTTTTGTTTCTGATAATGTACATAAGAGCAGAGCAGACTGCGAGTTGAGAAGAAACTCATACGGTGGGAGTAGAGTAATCCCTACAGAGAGGCGAGATTCTGTAGGGGAGTCGCCCTTGAGAGACAAAGCCATGAAAGGCTGCAGAACCAGCATTGGTGTGGAGGAAGAGAGGACTGCTAGTGAGAGGCTGAAAGGCAGGCATTCTTACTAAACGAGAGGCTCCAGTCAGAACAAAGACAAGTATGGAAACCCAACCATCGCAACTGGTGTTGTGACCACAGGAGAGCAGTGGTGGGCCTGGTGCCCAGCATTCAACACCAAGACCAGAGGGCAGACGGGAATCTGGCTCCCCGAGCACACATCAAGGGCCTTTGCTGCAAAAACGAGAGCCCACAGGGAAACAAATGCTTCCAAAGTGAGAATGCCAGTGATGTCAATAAACTTTGGTTTCCAAGACTGGCGAAACCGAAGAGGTTACAGCGACTGGATAATCGCAAACAGAGAAGACCTGGGCTGGAAAAGCTGACAGAAGTATGAGGGCTTGGGAGAGCTGAATAGGTCTTCGCCCTATGCAAAACATAGCAAAAGAGCTACAAACACTTTATATAAAGGCTGTAAAAGAGGACAAAGGTACGGGAGCCTGAGAGAGCTGAATGGACATGCGTTCTATGTAAAACAGAGTGAAAGAGCTAAAAACACTTTATATCAAGGCTGGGAAGCCGACAAAGGTACAAGGAACTGATAGTCGGATGAGCATACGTCCTATGTAAAAGAGATTGAAAGAAGTACAAGCGCTTTTTATCAAAGCAGTAAAAGCCTACTAGGTAACGGGAACCTGGAAAACCTAAGCAGGCAGACGACCTACGTCTATTAAGTTGACTGAGAGCCAGTACACCTACCAAAGACCCACAGGACTTTGGGGAGTCCAAGCGCCACAAAGGTTTGGCATAGAGAACTGTGTTAAAAATAGACCTAGAGGGATTTGAACACTTGGCTGAATCTGAGAAAAGTGATCTAAGGAGAATTCTTTTTTTCTAGGTGAAAGAGGAAAGAGTACAGAGACTATTTGTCTTTTTTAATCAACAAAATATGCAAGAAGACTTTAAACTGTGTCATTATACTCTAAAGGAACTCTGAGACGAGACTGCAAATAGGTAATTTAAGTGATTGGGACAGGCAGAAGCCACAGAAAGAGGCTATTGCTCCAGCCTCCTTTTTCTTTTAGTTAGATTTTCTAAAGTGATAGGGTCAGTAGGTGAACTAGGATTTGGACTCAGGACTATTTCTTTTGGACTTCAACAAGCACCCTTAGTTTTGTTTTAGAAGGAGGGAAACTTCTTTCATAGCAGTAGGGTCAGATAGGCATTTTAATTTTATTTTTTAATTAACACCCTTGAATCATTACCCACTGTAGTCCTAGTCCTTCTTCTGGTCTGCCAAAATATGTTTTTTCAAAGGGCAAAAAAGAATACAAAATATCCATGTTTCAGTTTCATCAGGGCAATAGGGACAGAAACATTGAATACATTCGTTCCCTTGCAATATCTCTATGATCGTACCTATATGTAGAAGGTTGAATCTAGCTCTGGTACTGAAATATCTATTTCTTAATTACAAACGGGAAGTCAGATAACTCTCAAGAAGTACATGTTTGTTATGATAGCTTGAGAGGCATTTGCTTGCCTCATCATCATTTAGTGGCAATTATTTGAAGTGCTTGTAAATTGATTAATTCTGAAGGCTCAAACCATTGGAGGGCATTGAATGAAATCAATTTGCTCTTTATGGCAACCCAGGGAATCTTTTCAGGTTTATAGAGTATCATTATGGCCAAGATGATTTATTTTTTAAAAGTAGTTTCATTGTTCTTTCAGGTTCAGCCTTTTGCAAGACAGGGACTTTTTTTTCAATATTTTTAAATATCTGACACCCAATTCTGTATGGATAGCGAAAACTTTTGCACTCTGGGTATCCTAAAATATTCAATAGCAATATTTTCCAAGGATGTTTAATGAGTCCCATTTCCCAAATCCTTATATTCCAGCACCATTTGCTGCTGTTGATACAACCTTAACATTATAGACCTTCAATAATGTATTTGTAGGTTGAATTTTCAAACAATTAGTAATTCTAGAAATTCCTGCAGGTACCTGTGTCATTGTAATTCTCTGTTTCACCTTATATTCTTCCCCTCATAGCTTATCTAGAAAATACCATGTCAACATAGTTACATTTGTATACTCTCTTTAAAATGTCAATGTTTACTTAACATTTCCTTAGTTATTTGCCTTTCTCTGCAGTACTAAAATGGAGGGTTTGGTTGCATTAACTTTAAGGAATCGACTTGCCATATGTATGTAGTCAAACCTGAAGTGATTTTGCAGTTCTTGCTATTAAAACAGCATCATCTGCATATGAAAAAATGGGTAACCTGCAAATATCTATGTTTAGTATGTCACACGAGGTAATGGCAAGAGACTTCTTTTAGGCGCTGGTATAACGATTAAATAGAGACCAGTACACGGCCCTGCCTTAATCGTCGGTTGGCCTTAATCAAGTTGGTACGCTTGCCATCTTTACTACGCCTTCCTGATAGTTTTGCGTAACTAAGTATTAAAATGATCTGTTTTAAAAGCCCTGCATTCCCATAAGAAACACGATTAGCCACAATTTCCATAAAAGCAAAAGAAATGTTTTCCTTTTTCAAGATTGCATATGTTGATGCCATTAAAAACAAATAATAAGCAGGATTAGCAGTACCCACCTCCCCTCTACAGCACTCATGTTGTCTTTTATCATATCTATAAGGTGAATATATATCACAGAGCCAAATACTTTGGATGGACCATCCAAGAGAGATATTGGGTGGTAAGTGGTAGGATAACTTGTATTGCCTTTCTTATACATGGGGCCAAAAATTGCACGGTTCCATACCTGCTGCTTGGATATGGCTCCAAAAAGATGTTCAACCTACGGTGCCCACATGGAGAATCATGAGAGTGTGATAACCTTCTTCGGGGAGGTCTATCTTTATATCATCCACCTGTGCCTAGAATTGGACTGGTATTATGAAGCAATTGATAACAGAATTGTCTTTCAACCAACCTTTCATGATTTCGTCACCCGGCTTTTCTGACTGGGTACATCCATTTAATGCTCTAACTCTATTTCCTAAAAGAAAACTATTTGACTTCTTCCCTCGTTTGCCGAAGCAATTATTCAGCAGCTCTAATGGTGGATGCTCCAGGCTAAATCCTCTTCACTATCAATAGCTTCATCCTCAAGGACTTTTCCCAGTTTCAGATTAAAATCACTGCCTATTATATAGCACCTGATTGAGGATTTAATGAGATCTAACAACTAACCTGACATCTGCGGTTTCTTTCAAAAAGTATAAAATGTGCTCCTTACTGATAGGGATGTCAGTCTTAGAATTAGTATTTTGATTGAGTCTGAAGGGAGTATTTCCCAATTATAAGCCAGGGAAGTAGACAAGTATATTACAACGCCTCATGCATTTCTACCTCAATAACTTGGGAGAACCTATACTTATTCCAAAACATTATATCTAAGGATGGAGCCCCAATTATCCATGTCACCTGGAAAAGTAAAATATCTAAATTGGTTATTTAATTTAACCAATCAATGCAATCCAATTTATATCTTAAACCAGCTATATTCCATGAGAGCATTTTTAACATTTAGTGGTCTTGTAATTCCTTGGTTAAAACAAGTGTTCCTATATTTGTTATTGAAGGCGGAATTGTCAGTGGTTCAATTTCTTTGAAAGCGTGTATTTGTAGTCAAAGCCAGATGTATGTCTCAGTGGTAAGATTTTCTCAATATGATTTGCAACATTTTTCTTTTTTAAATTCCCAATTTGCAATAGAAATACATCCTCAATGTCCTCTTATTCAGCTGATGCCAATCATTTTGGTCCATTGCTTCCAATAGTGATACAAAAGTGGGGCATACACCATCCTTTTGCCTGTCCATATTTTGTCTAGACAGGACTCCGATTCCCATGAGGAACTTCCTATAAGAGAAACACTGTCAGCTTATGTGGGAAACTAAGGTGCCTGCACTTACTGCTGCATTGCCGTCCAAAACCAGTATCAGAATTCCTATCTCCTTGGCTTTAGGTAATGCTGGATTTCATATAACCAAGGAAGAGAAACAAACCTCACTTGAAGAGTCAGTGGCACACTTAAAGAGACGAAGAACCCAAAGAGAGAGAGAGAGAGAACCTTATGCAGAGTAGAGCCTCTGACAGAGGAACATCCTTGAGGGGCGAGGAGGTGTTGGGCCATGAAGCCAGAGGCAGGGCGAGAGAATAGAAGGAGCAGAGGCGAAAGTCGGATGGCCGGAAAAGAGAGAAGTGAAGCAACCTCTGCAGGGACAGGGTTGAGAATAGCGCCCTGTTTGGTGGCGTGACCACGGAATACCATTGTGGGCTTGTATCCCATGAACGTATGCGATACCAGGTGCATTGGGAGGCACGAGTCCTCCATTCCACAAGGGTGCGTGGAGACTGCTGAGCTGGGTTGAGAAACGGGGACACTGAGGGACCGGAGAGTGAAACCAGTTGCCTCCCACTTCCCTGGACGTCCCAGCTACCTTCTTCAGCATTGGGCACCCTCCCCTGGTTTCACTCTCCGGTCTCTGGAGGAATCAGCCTGTTAGAGGAGAAACCACAAGAAAAGCCCATAAGGAGTTAAAGAAAGAATACAAGAAGGATCCCTTTGTATAAAGATTTTAAGACCTTAAGTGCATATATACCACAAATCGCTTGAGGAGTGGGCAAGGAAGATTAAGGGACTTTATTATTGACTTTAAATAAACTCTTTTTTTCATTGGAACTAAGAGCAACACCCTGGGAAGAAGCCCAGTGAGATGGCCAAGGGTAGCCTTAACCAAAAGCACAGCGCTCTGGTCTTTAGGTTCTTTTTCGATAGTGGTTGGACCATATAGAATTAGGTTTTGGACATATGTATTTTTAGTTTTTGGACGACTGAGGAGCGCCTGTAGTGTAGTTTGTTAGGTAGGTATAATCCCCTTAACGATAGGGATAGATTCTCTTATTTTATTTAAGAAACAACCATCTGAAATGGATTTCCACAAACCTCCAAGCATACAGTAATCAACTGGTAGTTTTATAGCATGTTATCAAGATGAAGAGTGCTGATTTTGTTTTAAAGTTAAAAAAACAGGATCTTCAGAGTTAATATGTTTTATACCAAATTGTTTATAAAACGGTTTTAACTCTCGAAACTATGATTTTTAAAGGAAAATATGTGCACTGTTCGTCTTGATAACAAGGTATTCCAACCTATATAAAAATAGACTAAATTAAGTTACCAAGTAAAACCATTTCTTAAACTGAAAACCAGATTAATTGCGGCCTGCAGCAGACAAGGCAGGGTCCTCAGTGGTGTGATGCAACATAACAGCATGTGACATCTGGTTGAAATGTCACTTCCTGCTTGCTAATGGTCACCCATCACGCCGCCGAGGTCTATGATTTGTCTGCTGGTGGCTCCAGCTAATCACTGCGTGCTCAGGCCACAGAAAACAAAGTGGCGGGACAGCCTGTGTAATCCATGACTGCATGTTACATTCGTCGGGGGAAAGGTGACAACATGGCACACAGTCCCATAATAAACGTGAAGTGGGATACAATACTTCAAATTTTAGCCGCACAATGGCTAAGGATGTCTTCTTTTAACATCATATTTCGAAGGAAACCTTGTTACGGGGACGTTATGTTTAAGTTGCACTAATAAAATCCTATGAAATTCATTGAAAAAACATTGTCAAAGGGACGTTATGGTTGCAAGGTAAAATCGAAAAACCAAAGAAATTCACCAGTTATGGTGAACTATGCAACCATTACTGGCGCCACCACCGTGCAGTGCTAAGACAAACACATTTTATTCAGTGCATTTCAATCGTTTTTATAAGTGAAAATGTTTAATGATGTTACAGCACTGTATATAAGTTATTAATAATTCCTCTTTTAGCATATATGAAAGAACTATAAACCTCCTATTGCAAACATATTTTTTGCAGCGCATACTGATATGTGTCATTTTCAGAAGCGCAGGCTGGGTATGCAAGTCATGGGTGAATGGCCTAGAGCATGAGGCTCGACCATGAACCTAGCCCCATCAAACCACCCCCATTGTTCGCTGCACACCCCAATAAGCAAATCAGAGTTCACATTTGTCCTTTGCGAGTGCCAGGCCCACTACCCAGGCACCAAGTTATACCACCATTTTTTGACACTTTGGAAAAAATAAAACACAGGACAGATTTGCAAAAGCATGCTTTCAGGTACTGATGCTCGTCGCTGATGCTCGTCACGGAATGATCAGTGGTCATGGCTGTCAGACTTGGCCACCGTACATGTTACAACGATAGTTGTCTTTGGGGCACACCAGCCATGGCCTGCAGCCACTGCACATGTTGGACCAATATGTTTCTTTGGAGCCAGAGGCATTGCTAGAGGGGGGCTAAGCGAGCTATAGCCCCTGGTCTTTTGGTTGTAGCCGCGGATAGAATCTAAGGCTATCTAGCCCCCAGTCCAGACAATTCCGACATTAGCATAGCCCCGGGTCTTTTCTAGACCTAGCAAGACCCCTGTTTGGGGCCCACTAGCCATGGCCTTTGGCCTTGGCCACTGTACACATTGCATCAATAGGTTTATTTGGGGCCCACTAGGCATAGTCTTTGGCCATGGCCACAAGCCATAGCTTTTGGCATTGACCACTGTCCATGTTGCACCAATATCTTTCTACGGGGCACATAGTGGTCAGGGCATTCAGCCATGGCCACTGTACATAGTGCCCCAATTCGTTTTTTGGAGGTCCACTAGCCATGGCCTTTGGCTATGACCATTGGCCACAGCCTTTAGCCTTGGCCACTGTACATATTGCACTAATAGGTTTCTTTGGTTGCCATGGCCACTAATCACATCACACATTACATCAATGATGGCATGAATGATGGCATTGCTGATGGCATCACTGTTGGCGTCACTCATGACATCACTGATATTAGTGGGTTGATTAATTACATTTTGAAATATGACTATTATGCACATATTTCATACTTACAGAGTACATGGTATTCTGCCCTTGTTTCTTTCAATGTAGAGTACAGTGCACAATTGTGGGTGCATGCAGAGATTATTACAATGAAGAGTAGTATTTAAGCATTACGTACTTTGGAAGGTAATCTGTTGTACTGTAAATCAAATTAATCATGTATTTTCTAAAGAAATGACGAAAAATATTATGAATACAATTGACATGTCTATAATTCAATGTTTACTTTCTAATCTTCATTTTTTTCTATAGATGTAATTATGTAGTATGAGTAACTGCTTTGTTTTTGAAGATTAACAAAAACATTGAATTCTTAGATTCTATACTTTTACAATGCAGAAGGGCACGCACTTTATATCATATGTGATTTTTAAAATAAAACTTGCCATTCAGAAAATAATGTGTTCATGTAATGTTATTACATTAAGGAGAATTGTAAAACTAAATGTGTACATTTACTATTTTCATAACACTTACTATTAAACATGTTCTACTTCTATGTATTCTTATTTTTTTTGTACTACATATACTAATGTTTGAAATGCCTTAAATAGATTTACCTGAATCAGGAACTTTCCCTGCAATTAAGTATTGTAATTGCTTACTAATACATGAAATTCAAACCATTTGTATAACTTAACATATTTTTATTTTAAATTGTATACGTTGATAAGTACTTTAAATTAATGCTCCACACGTAATCATATGATACTTCTGTACAGGTGTTTTGTTCCATGTTATGTTGTTGTTTTTGTGAATTGTAATATACAATATATATCAGAAAGGGAAAAACAAAGGTAGTCTAACTTTTCTGACTAATAATGTCACATATGATGTAATTATTGATCTCAACAGTGATGCCTTGTGTGATGTCATTAGTAATGCCATCAGTGATGTCAGCAATGATTCCATGTGTGATATAATTAGTGTCATCACCAGTGAAGTAATCATTGTGGGAACACGCTGTGCAACAGGGGCTACATAGGTAAAGTGCACTTGCTTGAAATTCGAGTTTTGAATTGTAGGGGTTTTGTTGCATTAAATCTGATCGCCTTAACTCTACCTTAACTAATGTGTTTTCACTAAATGTCAAAGGTTTTGTTATGCTATAGTTTCCTCAGGGCCCACTAGCCCATGGCCCTTCACCATGGCCATTGTACATGTTGCACCAATAGTTTTCTTTTGGGCCCACTAGCCATGGCCAGGGGCCACAGTTTAACATTTTGCAGTTTCTTGAGGTCTCACTAGCAATGGACTTTGAACGTGGCTACTGTACATGTTGTACCAATAGTTTCCTTTTGGGCCCACTAGCCATTGCCGAACATGTTGCATAGTTTCTTAAGGTCTCACTAGCTCAGATGTAGCCTCTGTAAGTGTTCCACCAATAGCTATCTTTAGGGCCCACAAGCCATGCCCACTGACCATGTCAAACCATTCATTGTTACCTGGCACCCATTGCCCCTGCTCACTAGATGTAGGCACGCAGATGTTATACTATTTTTCTAACTCCTTATTCTCACGATGATTTCACAGTAATAATTTCCAATAACAGAAATTCCTGCGGTTGAGTGGTGTTTCGACGAATCCCGTGATAATGGGAAAAATGGCTAAGAATGGGAAAGTCATCTGTGTGCTCACAGGCACTCAACATGTGCCCCCCCTTTTTTCCCAGATGCGCTCATTCCACTCAAATGCTTTTTTTCCTCATTACATCTCTCCCATTACTGCCTATCACTTATTGCTTCGTGTGACCCACATTTTCTTCTGAGCGCATCTTGCAGTGTTGCTGCGATAATCTAGTGAGATTACTGGGTCTTCCCCTGATAAACCGAAAATGTTCTACCTGTAACTGGCTCCCCAACCCACTCCCAAATCCCCAACTTCACATGGTGTCTTCTTTGCCACTCCCGATCTCTAGCCTGAGGTGGTTGCTATTGCTATTGGTATTTATGTAGCGCTAATGGCCAGGACATCTAAGCGCTGTCATTCAAAACAATCAGTGTTTGCCTAGGAGTGACTATATAAACGGAACAGTTTTGAGTCTCTTTCTGAAGTCAAGAATGTTACTAGACTCTGCAAAGTCATGGGGAGTTTATTCCAAAGTTTAATGGCATCTTTTTCCTTCTCGAAATAGTGTTTTGAGTACTTTCATTTGCGGTTTCTCCCGGTAAAATCACAGGAATCATTTGCATCAAGCAAAAAAGAAATGGCGGCTTTTCATTTCTCTCTGATGCAAAGCACTGATGCCAATATATATATATATATACATATACATATATATATATATATATATATATATATATATATATATATATATATATATATATATATATATACATATATATATATACGTTTTAAGGAACAGGGGGCAAGGGGGCACATGTCTGTTGAATATTTCCAGTTTGGGGAGGCCCTTAGCAAACCTTTTGTTTAGAAAATGTCATCCAAATCCACTCACTCGATGGATATACCCCAAACCTCCAAAGGAAATTAAGTCAAAGGTTTGTGCCTGAATTGTTTTGTATTTTGACCAAATCTGTTACAAAAACTGCACTTTTCTTTTCTCTTTTCCATTAATGGGAGTAGGCTGAAAACTGCGTTTTTATGTTTTCTTAATAACATTTTCCAGCAAGTCAAAAGTTATTAGCCTCACTCAGCATTTCTGCTGCAAAGCACCATGGGTCGATATAAAGGTTTTAAAGAGCCGGGGGCGCACCTTCTATGTTGAATATTTTAAATACTACTGGATGGATTTACAACAAACCAGTCATGGAAATGTTGTCAATGCATTGTGCCCAAGTTGTTTCTTATTTGGTCCAATTCTGGCTAGCGGTATTTGCCCTGGGCAGAAATGTTGACCTATTCTCTATGGGAAAAAGAATGAGAATAGGCTGAAAACGGTGTTTTTTTGCATTCTTAATAACTTTTTCATTTTTGAACAACCATTCACCATGGTTTAGGGGTGGGGAGATGCCCTGTGGCATCTTTTTTTTGCAAAATATCCATCAAATCCGCCTTAAAAGTCAAAAGTTATTAGAAATACAATTTTTGGGTTTCCTATGAAACTAGGTCACATCTTAACTACAATGCGGCGACCATCGCACTTTAATATGTGTTATTACATATAACAGGCATAAACACATACTTCACATGTCATATTCCATATTTATTCCTCACATACCATATATATATCATATTTAAGTTATTCAAGATTACACATATATGCCAGTAGCGCATATAGGCCACCCTTCAGACATGCATAGCTTCTGCAAGTGCAGGATCTAAGGAGACCGCACTTCCTGGTGAAGGGCAGACAGACCATTCAGTGCAGTACCACACAGACTGTGACTATGAAAGGTTTGTGGCATCCACAATATGAAAAATCAGTACAGTGCCACTTTGTATTACTTCAATATTCCGCGGAAATCTGGTGAAGCAATGAAGTAATTGGAAGTGTCGCGTGGGCCAGAATCGCGCCCTTAGAATGCATGCCTTACACGCCAGACAAAGTAGCGTCAGAACGGAGTTCTGGATTGCATTTTGTTTTACTTGATATGTGCATTCAAATACTAACATGTTTTCACTTCTTTTTCTTTGTTTATAGCTCTTTGCCTACTTACTGGCTGTCTGCTGCACAGGTAGGTTGTCCTCAATGTTGTCACACATATCTGTGTTGAAGTCATTTGGATCTGTACTTACCTGCATACTGTATTGTGCAAGTGGGAGTAATATGGCCCTCATTCCTGAAATTGTCTGTATCATACACAGTGAGTGGATGCCGGTACATGGGTATCATAAATAATAACATAGACAAAATGACACACCTCTGCATGCAACTACGGTAAAGTGTAATTAGTGCCAAACTACATCCGGTTCTGACAAGTGAGAAAGGCAACGTTCTCTACCACTACCCACCAAGCCTTCCATCTCCAGGGTAGTCTTTGTCTACCAGGCGAGGGTGCAGGCCATTGAACTAATGTGCCTACTTGACCGGCATGAGTCATCTCTCTAGAAGTGCCAGCAATCATTCCGAGTAGTCCACACAAGTGTCGGGTTGTGGCACTGAAGAGAAACCTTGCAACCAGAATCCCCCAACCAGGCCGGTGAAGCAATCTATGCTCCGGAGGCAGGCAAGGGTCATGATGAAGGCCCCATCTAACATGGTGGATGAAAAATGTAATCACCGCTCTAGAACACCACTGATGCTCTAACCACATCCTGCCTCCCACCTCGGGCGGCGCCATCCTCTACCACACAAGGGTGTGGGTCATTTGACACGATCTACCATGTGACCAGGCCTCACTTTCAATGTTTCACTCTGCGACAGGAGCTAAGAATATTATTGCCTGCTCATCTGCCCTTTATTACCTTGCATTTAGTACCAAGTTAATGCTCAACTCAGATCAAAAGGGCATCCTCCTCCTACCTGTCACCAGATTTGGCATACTGTGAGATCAGGTGAGTGATTTGTTCTCCCTTCCAATCTGGCCTCCTTGCAGACCCCTTCCACCCCAGACCGATCCAATGCCCCTACCATGCCAATGGACAAATGATACGTCTGGTGATCACCTCTCACTTTCCTGAGTAGTGTATGCTAAAACAACTACATGAGAATACTACCATTCACTCTTATGTACCACAGTAATACAAGCCAAAAGATTACCAACGTGTGCCACATCTCCACTAACATGGATCTGTGCTACTCCAAATGAACACAGTATTACCAGCTGAATTCCACTACCAGCACTGAAGGTGGCAGTGGCAATGCCCTACTAGAGCTGGAAAAGTCTCTGGACAGAGAAGAGCAACATTCACTTAGTATAGTAGTTGAACACTTCTCTTTCTGAAACTACTCCTGCCTGCAATCCTGTGGGAACTCCTTCCCTATCAACCAAGTCTCGATCTCATTGACTGTTTGCCAGACTTGGGTAACCCCAACCCCGGGGCCAGGATCCATCACTCAAGCAGAGTAACTAACATCCCCCGCACTTATGTTAACCACCGCGCCCAATTGCACTTTCAACCTGCAAGTCCTTTAGCCAGGACCCTTGAGGCAACCATTGCCCACAACCATGAGCGTGGCTCCAATAACAGATCAGGCATCCATCACTCCTAAAGTGACATTGCCCCCTAAATCTGGAGGGTTGCACCCCACATCCAACAACACCTCCCTTTGCACCTCTTTATATCCATCCACTAAGGATCCCCAGCACCCAATTGTGTCAAGGTGGCCTTTCTCAATACTCAATCTGCAGTGAAGAAATGCGACCAGCATGCGCTCTTGGAAACATCCATCATCGACAGCATGCGCTCATGGAAACATCCATCATCGACAGCATGCGCTCATGGAAACATCCATCATCGACAGCATGCGCTCATGGAAACATCCATCATCGACAGCATGCGCTCATGGAAACATCCATCATCGACATGCTTTTCCCACATGGCTTACTGACAACTTTGCAACCCGCTTAGATAACATGCATCCTCTTGACTCCAAAATCATTCATGAAAATAGGGAGTCAAAAACAGGGGGAGGGATTGCATTTGTTCTCCAACAGAAGCTGATGTTCACCATAGGGTGGTACTTATATACTCATACTTTGAATATCTCTGGATCAAAACATTCCGCAATCCCAACTCTGCTATCTGCCTTATCCTAACATATTGTGCACCAGGCGATGCCCAAAAACTTCCTAGACAATTGGCTTGACCTGATGTCTATAACACTTACTGCCTCAAGTAAACTTGTGATTACTGCTAATGGTAACATCTGGGCCAACGAGGGGTGGACTGGCCTCTAAGGTACTCTGGAGATCTCCCTGTAGGCATTTGCACCCTGGGCCTCTTTTGTGTGTTAACATATTTTATTTCAATATAATTCCAGGGTCGCCCCTGAAAAAACACAAGTGCTCTCACTATGCTCAAACGTGAGCTGCATGGAGCCTAAATACTCCTTCAATCCTTATTAAGTCATAACTAAAAAAACAGTTACATAACACAGTTCGATTTAATTCAGGCCTGACACAGTGTCAATACACGGGCTCAGTGTTGCCTATGTATTTCGGATTGGATCTGTCTTCAGGGCTGAACCCTTAGGTCATAATCAGTATCAACAAACATGTCCTTCATAAATGTCTATACAGATCTTTCAATTGTACAGAAAGCAAAACGTTTTCTTTGTCAAATGAGCAGACCTTAAAATAGGCTTGCCAGAGGCCTGCAATTCTTGGACCACTCTCTCCTGTCTAGAACCCCTTCCAATCAAATGGCCTACGTAAGCAGAAGATCAGGTAATGGGCTAAATAATGCCACCAGCATGTGAGATGGCAACCCTTTCCACAGGAGACAGCACAGTAATGTCAGTGCTAAGAGATGATTAGCCCACAATCACTGTATTGTTTGCTGGCAAAGCCAGGATACAAGCACAAATGCTTTGGCTCTACAGTCCTGAATTTGGATACCTAATCACCTCTCAGAATAAAACTTTATGCTCATCATTGAAGGTGGCATCCTAGGTTTTACAGTTCCACATTTGAGCAAACCAATGTCTAGGCCTTTGCTTTGCTATTTTATGTTACTTTCCATAGCAACTGCTATCTGGTGCAGGTACATTGCTGATAATAGCACCTGTTGTGCTACAAAACAAAGTAGGTATACCTGCAGCTGGAATTTGTAATCGTGCATATGAACACAGATCTCTGCAATGAGTGCTTAAGACCCTGAGCAATCTTCTGAACCATTTCTGCACTCAGGTTTTAGCTGTTGCACATGATCAACATAATTCCCACGGAAAGGTCAGAATGCTGCACAAGTTGTGCCATAGTGAATGAACAAACCATGTATTCCCTAGTGAGCACAGAAAGCATTACACCATGATCAGACAAAAATGTACTTGTCAACAACAGACAGGCAAAAGGTTTAGAGCCCCAGCAGCACACCACAAAATATCCTGGTGTGTGCTATTTATGTTTGTTGAACAATGAGAACTGAGGTCTTTAGATCAAGGGACCCCTTGTGCCCTCCCTCAAAGAAGTCTCTGCTGCCAGCGGAAGGCCCCTAACAAATATTTCAAATTTACAAGGAAAGTAACAATTTGAAGGGTCCTACACACAACCTCAATGCCACTCAGTAGTTCATAGACTTAGCATTCTCCCTCAACAAGCCCCTATTGATTAAACAATCTCTTGCTGTACCATTGACACCGTAACCAGTCTCACCAGTCTCACCAATCAACAAAACCCCTACTTCAGTACATTCCAACCTCCCCAGGAAACGACTATCCTATGACTTGGGGCCAAAACAAAGGAATGTAGGGAATCATTGCAACTTCAGCAGTGTCGGAAAAACCTTATCAGTAACGAAATGACTGTCCTTTTTACTGCATCGTCTAAGTACACGTTTGACATTAGAGTGGAGGAATTTCATGCTGGAGATAAATCCACCACTTTAAGTTGAGAAATATGCAGAATGACTGCAGCGGTATCACTTCACTGGGTGATTCCACCTAAGTCACAAGGCAGTCCTTTGAGGATATACAGTGGCCATTATTGGCATAGATGGTTTGTCCTATCCGTGCCAGGAATGTTCACTTTAATTCACATGCGTTAAGCTTCTGCCACAACCTATCTATGCCAGAACACAAAGCTGAGCCCCATGGTCCTCCCATAAAAATGTATATGTGATCGATAGAAGATAACACTATGGGTCTCATCACGAGCTTGGCGGTAACGCCGGCGGTATTAGCGCGGGGGCTATTAGCGCAAACGCCATAGCCCCCGGCGCTAATAGCGCGGGATCACGAGTTGGGCGTACTTGGAAGTCCCCATTCCCCATTGAGCCCATTCGGGAATGCCCCATTCCCCATTGGGCTCAATGGGGAAATTTCGCGCTCATACTCGGCGGATTTCACACCAGCTCAGAGCTGGGTTGAAATCCGCCGAGGCCCTGATTCGGCGGACCCTTAAATCCGGCGGTAATAGCGCTACCGCCGGATTTAAGGGTTACCGCCGAGGTCGTGATGAGGCCCTATGTTTGGCACTCTGCTGAGTTCAATCACACTAGAGGAATAGAGCACCTGTGCACGGTGACTGCTTTAAAGTAGCAGTTTGCTCAGAAGTCCTTTCATTATTAAATGAAGGGAAATCACAGACAGGTGCCCTTGACTTGAGTACCTTATGGCAATATCAAGAACTATACCTTTAATAGGAGCTTAAATGGTAGAATTATAATTTATATAATAGTTTTTTTTATAACACGCTTAATACCGAAGAGGTTACTAAGCGCTGACCCGAGATTCGAACCGTTGTTGCTCTGCGTCAGCACGTTGCCCCTGGAGCTATCCTCCCAGCCCATTAATACGGCCATTGAAAGACACGAGTTTGGCAAAAGACAGTGATAATAAAACAGCATCCATATCCCTTAATTGGTGTAAAATATCCAAAATGAAAGCTGTGTGGATCGGCAAACCCATATATATGTCCGCAAAAGGCCACTATGGTCGATAGGGACAGGTGGCAAATAGTGGCAACTAGTGCATAGGCGAAAGCACTTGCTGTGCCTAATGATTGCATAGTGGATGATTTTGGACATATTTCTTTCAGTTTGCATTGCTCGGCCGTCCTTAAAGCATTTATATAAAGCACTATTATAGAACCTGCCCACAAGTGCAGTGCTGTTTTGATGGTGTTTGCACTGAGGCAAAAATGTCCGTGTTGAAATAAGCATTGAAACAGACCATATTTGCCACAATGCCATTTTTGCCCTGGTGCAACTGAAGTGCCAATTGCCTTCAGTCAATGTAAAGGTCTCTTGAATGTGGCCCACAGTGTTTTTTGGCTGGTGCCTTTTTAATGTGCACAGTCCCCAGGCGAATTATCGTGCACCTTGATATGCACAATATACATGTCCAGGATGTGTTTGATTGGTTCTCTGTCCGTTTGCCGCCAGGTGCTTTTTGATGGCATTTTTACTGAAAAAATTCTATAAAAAAAATCACATTTTTGTTCTATTAGATTAGGGAGGTTTCCCCCAAACCCACTTCCCTAATATTTAACCCCTACCCAACCCCCTCCCTGTCCCTTTTATCCCCTTACCCCGCTCTTGCTTCGATGTGTTTTTTGAATGGATTTTTTTCAGTAAGAATTCCATCGAAAAAACACCTGTCGGCCAAACAACAGTAGATGGTTTAATTGCTGACGTTAAAGATAATGGGGGCGCATGGGACCACCAAAGTTATCAATTACATGCTTTTGGGCCCCTTGCATACCATTTTCCACTTTTACTAAACGGAGAGGAAAATGAAAGCGTTAAAACAGGCAAAATCTCCTTTACTGTTTCAATGTACTCACCATTCTGTGAACAAAGTAAGTTCTGCCTGCACATTAAGTATGGCACATACCATTTACAATGGATTCCCCGGGAATCTGCCTGCTTTTAGCAGGTTCTAAATGCTGTTGGGGGACAGAGGGATCCATTTGTTTTATACGTGTATGAAAATCTCATGCTGGTGTGAAACCACGAGGCATTTAAAGGAGGAGGAGGGATCCACGTGGACATGCTATAGCCGTTCCCTGCCGCTGCTCCTCCTTCAAATGCATTACCATCACCTGGAGTGTAAAAGTAAGGGGTACACAGCTTACCCCTTGATTTATATTGCTCTATTTTTGCAGTCCGCTCCTTGATAAATGACCACCTATATAGTTTCTGTCATGGCAACATTCATATGCAGAGATTACACCATGTAAATCTCATAACAGTAGTGGGAACCATCATTTATTTGAATTTATAAAGCACACAGCAGCCCCGAGGCATCGTGGCGCTGTTACAGCGGATTCACTTAGATACAGAATTACATTAGCATACGAAGTACGACAGAGACAGTCAAATAATTCAGTGCAGTGTTACAGTGGGTATGCTCCAAGGTTACGGGTTGAACACCCTCAAGTACGATCTAGTTAAAGAGCTTTGTTTTCAGGGCTCTTCTGAACACAGGGAAGGAGGTTTCCTTTCTGAGAGTGAGCCATCATAAGCCTGTGGAAGCATAATAATAACCCATTGGGGTTGCTTTCTTACTGAACTCTAATCATGCATCAGTTGTGTTTCAGATTTGCTTCCATAGTTGAAAGAAAACACAGTTGTCATAGAAAATATACACTACGGAAGAGCAAATCTGACTTACTCCTGTCTCTACGGAAGAGCAAATCTGACTTACTCCTGTCTTACTTAAACCAGGGAGGGCTACTCTTTTCTGAAAGAGTTAAGTGTGGGTAACTCTCCCTCTAACGTACTCTTGACTTACTAGAGGAATAGTAGTCACACCGGGGTGCTTTCCTGGGCCGTAACGCGCCAGAGAGTTGAAGGACTAACCAAACCGCGCCTCCCAGGGTATTCTAGCTATTAGCATCCCATCATATTGTTATGGTGCTTTTAATTGAAAGACTGCACCCATTCAACACCATTCACAAATCCGACTTCTTAGTTTAAACAAACTGGCCGCCTTTCAAATAAAAGTTTCTTACCAATATTTATGTACAAAGTCCAGAGAGGGTTCCTTGATTCTAAAGTCAATATTTAAGGTGAGGCCAGGCACTTCATGGAATCTGAGTCCTGGAAAGAACAAGAGCAAGGAGAGCGATTCCATAGAAACAAAGATTCTGGCTTTGCACAACTTTAGAAAAGATGATTTTTCACTGTAATGATGGCGATGGAACGACAGCCTTGTTGTTTTATGTCATTTCTGAACTACGAAAAATGACTAACAAGTGTGATAATGACATTTCTGTTTGAATATATTGCTTTTCTAGTTCCAACTGGATTTCTGAAATTCACGTGTCAAACAATTGTGTTTTGCACTGTTCTTACTTCAAGAGCGCACAACCGCTTATACCTTAGAATTGTAAAAGAAAATGAATGTCAAGATGTCATTTTTATTTTAATGAATTTTAAGTTGTAAAAATATTATCATAAATTAAATGTAAATTGATTGTGAAAGAATGAGTTATCCTAATGTTACAATTTTCAATTTTCGAAAGAATGAATTGCCAACTGACCTATGCACATTAAAAATAACAAAAATACTAAAAATCGTACATACTTCAAGTGCAAGGTAAAGTCTGTCCGTTGGATTTCAAATGTGCTTATTACTTAAACTTGGAGAATTTTTAAACAGTCCTACAATGGGAATTACGGTTATACAATGAAATGTTAAACTTGTATTTTAACATTTTAACCGTGCAGATTTGCATTTACTATAATGATAAACGTTTCTTAAAAAATGTTGCACCCGTGACTCATGAAACCATTGGTTCCTTTTTTGCTTCCAAAAGGTCCACCATGAGTCATTGAGGGAGATAGAATGTGGCATTGGGGCTTGAAGGAGATGGGCAAGAGGTATTTGGGGCATGTGTTGCCAGTGCACAACCACTAAGGATGCCATTGCAGGTGACTATGGGGGGCAGTGCACAAGTGGAGAAAGGAGGCTCCAATGTAATCCACCGTTGCTATTGAACCATTATTCAACAAATGTAACCATCTGCCACACATTGGGCCTCATTATAACCTTGCCGGTAGGTACAAGTTTGCTGGTGGGGTGGCCTGATTTACCTCCATCCAAGAGATGAAGGTAAGTGAGGCTCCCTATCTCCAAAAAACTGCCGGTATTACCAATGCTGGGGAATTACTTACCCTTACTTGCACTTGTAATCTGCTGGAAATTCCGACAGATCATGTGCTAGTAAAGGTAATTCTGTTTGGTGGTATGCCACCGGATTTATGGGCGGGATAACACCAAACATTTAACGAGGGCCATTCTCTCAATAATGCATTCCCAGGTACTGCTGAAATCATTATTCTTGAATATTTGCAAAATGCATTCTGCAAAGGTGGGCTGCTTTTTGTGTGGTGCCTAGGTCTATTTTTTCCTGCAAGCCTGACTCTGCGTGTCACCTGATTGCAAATTCCAAACTTAACAATGAATTGTGAAAAGACAGTTAAGCTGAGGTGGCCGGAGGAGAAATTCCAAGACTGGAGGGCACGGATTAGTTTATATTTCACCTGCTCAAGCCTGTCTTCCACAGGAGTGTTCAGAAAGCCTAAGGGAAAATGAGAGGATGTGTTACAGGAAAGAGGGACAGTATCTGTTTCCATTGTGCTATTCACTGGATACTATACATACGGTCTGCACGGTATCACATTCTGAGCAGAGATTTCAGGATGGTCCTGCCCCAGTTTAAGCATGCTGCTAAGGGCACCGCACAGGGACGTAATTTCACCAGAATGCCAGGGGTAGCGGAAGTGACATCACACAGCCCTTGACCTCTGATGACATCACAGGAAGTGATTTCATTTGACCCCATCCCCAAGTGACATCACAGAAAGTGATGGCACACAACCTTCTGATGCATCTAATACCCCTGTATCCAGGCACACTAATTTCAGCCAGATATAAGCAGGGACATCATTTAGGGGTCACAACTGCGACCCCTGTGATCTCCCTTGCTACCCCTGTGGTCTCCCTTGCTACCCCTAAAAAAAAGAACCCCCCTTTTTTTTTAAATGCAAGCTCCTGGGCTGTGGCCAGCGCCATGTGTCTCTGCTTTTGGAGTGGTTGGCTTTCGTGTTCAGGCCTCTTACATTTTTTTTTAAAAGAAAAAAAAAGAACAGCGGTTGCACTAGTCAAACAATTTCAGCAGTGACCCTAAATAAGAAAGAATAAGAATACCAAATAATTTGTCTTTCTGGAATTCTATATATAAAAGGGCTCCTGGCGGGTAAAACCCTATTCTGCCCAGGAAGGCTTGCGTTACTAGAACAAAAATAAATGGGTTGAGAACAAAATTACTGAAGAACCTCCTCCATTCTAGGTTATTCCAGGTGACAACACAAACGGGTGTAATGAATCACACCAGAGATTTCGGTGTGCAGTCATAATATCGAAAAAAAATGTCGAATTACAATGTCTAAAAAAGTATGTCAAAAACAAAATTGTAGAATTTTTTATTTTTTTATTTACATTTTTTTTGGGTTCTGGGGTAAATAAAATGGGTAAAACAAAAAATAAAAATAAAAAAGGATGTTTGGGGGGAACCCCCCCATTTCAAATAAAAAGCAACCAAAAAAAGAAATTCTACTTTCTTTTTACGACATTATTTTTTAGACATTATGACTTTCAACATTTTTACATTCGATTTAATGACTATAAACCAGAGATTTGGATAGAATTTCATATTTGGATAGAATTTGAATTTCTATTTTTTACATTCTGAACATCATGAAAAAGACAATGGGCCTCATTCCAAGTACGGCGCTAACCAATGGCGCTATTAACACCTTGGTTGACGCCGTACCCGGACCGGCAGCGCCTTGGTGGATGGCGGAATTACTGCCCCATTCCAAGGTTGGCGGGGCGGTAATTCCCCATTCACCAAGGCTCTTCCCCATTCCCAAATGAGCCCCCATAGGGCTCAATGGGAATGGGGAAGATGCAAATAACGGTGACCGTCCATTACGGTCACCGTTATTGGCTTGGAGGCCCCTTTGCGCCCTCGACTTTAACACCTGCTCAAAGCAGGCGTTAAGGGCGAGGGCGCAAAGGGAACTCGGAGTATGGCGGTAAGGGATTACCGCCACCGGTCTCGTTACCGGTGGCCGCTATCCCTTACCGCCATACTCGGAATGAGGCCCAATGAGCACAAGCAATCATAATTTGCATAATCAGAATAATGTGAAGATAAAGCAGCCCCTTTTTCGATTGTTCGTATATACGGGTACCATTGGTTAGGTAAGAGCCACAGAGCAGTCCTGTACACTTAGTCTTTTCAGTTTCACAATACCAGATTAACACAGAGGGTATTGTTTATTTTATCCTTTCCGACTAGGTTACCTCCGTCACCTCCACCTGTGGTTTGACTCTCGTCCCCACAGGTGAGCAATGTCCTTCAAGTTCCTAAGGTAGACATTCAGTGATTTATGTCACAATCCTTAGCTAATATGCTTTGAGCCTCCCCTTATCTATTTCCTTCATTCCTGTTACAGCACTTCCTGAACATCCTAACCACACTGTTTTCCTCTCGTCCTGATGAAGGCCTTAGGAAGAAATGGCTCAACTAGCCCTTGTGTAGGGCTGAAACTCCTGGTGTAGACGCATTTTTCGCCAATACACAGTACCACCATTGTTAACTGTTTATTCCCATGTAGATATGTACTACTGACTTGTCTGTTCATCTGTTCACTTTTTGTTTGACGCGTGTCGTCTACTCTTAGTAGCGACAGCAGTAATTGCAATACGTTTGTTTACCAATACCACTATGCAAGAACAGGATCTTGCCTCTGTTTTGTGCTGATTATACAAATTATGATTGCTTGTGTTCGTTGTCTTTTAGATGATGTTCAGAATGTAAAAAATAGAAATTCAAATTCTATCCAAATATAAAATTCTTTGGAAATCTCTGGTGTGATTGATTACACCCGTTTGTGTTGTCACCTGGAATAACCTAGAAGGTAGGAGGATCCTGTTTCTGGAATTAATTACAATAATTGCTAAACTCATTAAAGGTTTATTTCAGGCACACTTCACAGAGTGAGTCACTGATTTAGTCTGTTCTTAAACACCATGTATTCTATATAAGGCGCTTAAGCGTAAGTGCTATATAATAACACATAATTATCATTTGGCCATGGACGTCTGCTTGCATTCACAGTAAATTGGTGATATGGGCCTATACACACTGATCTTAACGATACATATTGAGATCCATTCTTGTATGAAATGTATATCACATTATAGTGATATCATAACCATATTGTTCGTACTGTACTTAGGAACAATGCTATCTGATACCACTTCCTGTTTTGTCAAGGGGTGAGAGGTTGTGGTGCATCGCTTCCCGTGATATCACTTTGGCATGGGGTCAAATGACATCACTTCCTGTGATGTCATCAGTGGTCAAGGGTGGTATGATGTCTCTTCCGCTACCCCTGGCATTTTGGTGAAATGACTTCCCTGGATATAAGAACCGAGGCACAGAGGGAGGCAAGATTTGTCCGCGATCACACATTTGGGGAATGTCCTTTTCCAGATGCAACGTGAAGCCTATATGTAAAACATACATAATGCATTACTTGGAACAGGGTAACCAAAATCTCTAATGCTATAGCTAGTGTATGAATCATCTGTAGATCAATGAAAACAGAAGTACTCGTTATCTGTGGCATTGATGTGTTAAACAAGACAAAAAAGCACTGACCTCGGGAGGCGCGCGATGTCTGTTTACCCAGGAACAAAATCCTGCAGGAGCAAGGCCTGACAGTTCTATCATTGACCGGGATTTACTATCAACAAAATTCCCCAGTTGTAAATGTATCTATGAGTCAGCTTCCACTGCAATAGAAGAGACCTATTGTGCGGGTGTAAGCTAAGGCCATGTGTCTCTGTGTCCTTTTATCTTTAAGTTGTGTGACAAGAAACCACATAGTGTCTTCCACAACCCAGAGCCGAATATAACACTTTAATGTCCTAGGCTTTGATTCATGTCTCTTCAATCTTTTTTAACTGGGTAAGGTGTGGGGAGGGGAGGGGGCAGCACTTCCTCAAGAGTGGGGCTCAATGCATCTACGATTTTCAGAGCTCTATGTGTGAGGTGCATTATTCAATGACCCCCCCAGGACCGGCCAGTGAATGAAGCTTTCACAAAGCCCTTTCCAAGAAGGAATTTGGGTGTGGATCACTCCATGGCTCTCTCACTTTTGAGACTCTGTGTCGAACTCTTATTTTCTTAAGCATTGTTGCACCAGAGCAGGGTCCTGGTCGAGTGTGCGGCCCCTCTCAACCATTCACATCACACTTGAAAGCGTTCAAGGTGAGCGGAGCCCAATCAGTGTTGTAGCACACAATTTGGGGGGCCCCCTGCGAGCCATGCTGTGGGTTCCCCTCCCCAACCTCCTTAACAAAGCACAGGGCATGCCACACCGTGGGCTGGCCCAAACCACCACGTGTGCGCAATGTGCATGATGATTATGCTGCTGCAGAGGCATGCACTACTCCAAGTGAAAGAATTAAATGTGTTTTTTAATCAAAGCTTAAATGTTTCACCTGGCGTAGAAAGAAGGGTATGGTGCCTGTTCCCAAAATATACCAGCCACCAGTTGTGGCAGGTGAGTTGTTTTATTGGAGGGTGTAAATATTTGCCACAAATATGCGATTGCGACCGAGCATAGTGAAGGGGTCTGAACTAACGAAAACAGGGTTGGGGGTCACAGGGATTCTTCCCCCTGCCATGAGAAAATGTTTGGAATAATAGGTTAAAAGGGTGCATTACACAGCACACTTTCCGTGAACATTTGAGTAGAAGACCAGACAGTTTACAATTGGTTTTGTAGGGTGTAGGGTAACTCATGGAAAAAAGTACAATAGATGCAAGTCACCTAAAGTGCACAAGCGCATTTCCCAATGCATTGTCATGCCAATCCCTTCAATATATGCCAGTATTAAAAAAAAATCATGCTGACTGTGCCCATACATGTCCATGCTGACTCCACCAACATATGCTAGTATTCCCAAATAAGAACATACTCATGTTCGTTTTCAGATGTTTTTTATAGTATCATTACTGGCACTAGGCACAAAGCTGGCTCTGCCAATATATGCCAGTACTCCTATATAAGAAAATACTCCCATTGGTTTGGCCATCATGTCACAATAAGTAAGCATGTCCAAACTGGTTCCAATGTAAGCCAGTCTAGACCCATAAGAACACGTATCCTTGCTTTATCATAGATGCTCAGTTAATAAAAAGTCATGCTGCAGTAAGAAATATACAGGCCACTACACAAAAATGTTAGTCTAGCGAGATGATACTGCTTATCATGCTTGCTTTATCAAAGATGCTGAATAATAAATGTCATGCCACAGTAAGCAATGGCTGGACTGGCTGGACCAAAATGCCAGTCTAGCCAGATAATGACACACATTAACGGCTTTGCCCGAAAATATCAGTAAAGCATGCAGAGTCAATAAAGGAGGTGTCAAAAATGATCTAGTGATCCCCAGTCTCCCAGGGCCTTACACACACACCCACAAACACATGCAGGGATCCCCATTCATGCACCCATACATCTCCTCTCACATTCATTCAATCTGCATTCAACACAAAGGCATGCACCCACCCAGAACATCCATGCACACAATCACATTCACACCCATTCACCCACCAGTCACTCACCCATATACACTTCCACTGGCACCCACCCATCCAGAACATTTCCACACACACACACAGACACACACACACACACACACACACAGACACACACACACTCACATTCCTACTTACTCACCATTCACTTAGCCATAAACCTCTCACGTACACTTGCACTGCATTCTCCACACAGGAACGCACACACCCACCCGGAACATTCAAACACACACTATCACATTCCTACATTTCACCCATCACTCACTGACCCATAAAGCTCTCATGTCCACTCGCACTGCATTCTCCACACAGACACATACCCACCCTGAACATTGAAACATATTATCACATTCATACTCATTCACCCACCAGTCCCTCACTCATACACCTTCTCTTGCATCCACTCTCACTGCATTATCTACACAGGTACACACCCACCTGCCCAGAACATTCAGACACACACACTATCTCATTCACCCACCACTTACTGACCCATAGCACATTCATACATCTGACACGCACTTCACACATGCAAAATACACATCAATTTATTTTTTTAAAGCCTTCTTATCTGTTTTTCCAGCTTCGGTCCGTCACTCCAGGCCACCCTCGGCTCCTCCGTGCTGCTCACAAACAGGAACCAGGAAGCTGGGACAGCTTCCTGGTTCCTGTATATGAGCTGCGAGGAAGCTGGAGGAGAAGTGGTTGGAGCAGAATGTGGAATGTGGCACGTGCCACATGTCACGGTTAGCACCAACCCCTACTGACCTCTTCCTTCTCGCGCTGCAAGCTCCGGCTCAGCCTTCACCCTGATGGGTGAAGACTGCGCTGGGACACCCCCAGACCTAGTGTAGCAGCACCCACCCCCTTCCAGGAGCTAATGTTTAAAAAAAAGGGGGGGGTCCTTTTATTTACAGGGGTAGCAAGGGAGATTGCAGGGGTAGCAAGAGAGAACACAGGGGTGGCGGCTGCGACCCCTGTCCACCCCCAAATGATGTCCCTGGCACTGCATTAAGACTTGTGTAGGGATAATAGTGTTTGTGAGCAAGGTCACTTTGACAGGAAATGGAGATGAACGACATAGAATTCCACGTCGTGGGTAGTGTATTAACCGTACAGTGGAAAATAGTTATGACAGAAGGCTCCTATTAAGGCCTCCTAATGTTCTTGAAGGGGACATAGGGCCTGATTTACAAAGCCTTTTTCAATGGGATTTCACCATTGAAAAAAGCGTTTGTAAATCAGCCCTATAATGTTTTGACAAAATATCGTATCCGTGTTGTTTATCTTCTGCCTATTTCCAAGCGAAAACACATTCCCATCAATCATCTTTTCATCATTACGTAAGTATTTATTTTGCTTTGCTTGTCTTCTGGTTTGTGAGCTACTTTCAGTCCCTTAAAGGGTAAGTGACATAGGAGGATGAGAGGAAGTGGAGCCTGTGGATCCATTTTAGTAGCAAAGGAGTTCAGTAAAATGTTTATTTGTCACACCAACAAATGTACCTACCTAGCTTTCCTACTCCACCAGTAGTAATAATAATACCGTAAGTAACAGTGCTTTTATTCGAAGTAGTAATATTCCCCAAAGTAGTCGTGCTACTACAAGCAAAAGTAGCACCACTATCAGTATGAGTAACATTACTGCTACTACCAGTAAAGTACTTTCAGTAACAATATTACTACTACCAGTACTAACAGTAGCACTACTACCAGTAGTACTTGAACTACCAGTTAAGTAGTAGCAGCATCGGTTTTACCAATAGTAGAAGTAACGGCAGTAATGGCAGTACTAGTAGCACTACTATGACCAATAATATTAGCAGTAGCACTTCTATCAGTACTAACACTACTGACAATTTTAGTAGTATAAGTATCAGTAGCAGAGGTAGTACAACTACTACCATTACTACTACTACTATTACTACTTCAAGCACAAAATGCAATCGGAATGTTACTACTATTAATGGTTTACCTCACCACTCTTACTGGTAGGACTACCAATAGTACGGGTAGTAGTACTTCCACTAATAGTAGCAGAACTAGTGGTCGTATTACTAAATCTACGAATAACAGCATTCATCCCACCACTACTGATAGTAGTCCTGCGATTGTTTTTAATAGTACCAGTAGTATTAGTAGTAGTTTTAAAGCTAGTGCTACAAAGAGTACTGACACTACTACTACTACTAATGGCAGTCCTGCTGCTGCTGCTACTACTACTGTTGTTAGTAGGTGAGTGGTACCACTAACATTAATGTGATATGATTGTGATGTCTGTAATCTTGTTGGAAAGACCCCTTGTTCTTTGCTCAGAAGCTACAATAGGTTGGTAGGCTGCACTTGCCCTCGCGCGCTGATGTCTCATCACAGCACATAATCAAGTAATTTGACGGAGACCTGTCACGTTTGCACTTCACTGTAAATGGGTCCCTGACGCCAAATGTGTGTCATTTGAATGGTGCAGTGCAAAATGGGAGGGCAAAAGGCAGCATGCAAGAGTGTATGCCGCCTTTTGCCCTCCCTTTTGCACGCCGCTGTGCAAATTGAGTAGACGCTGCCTACCATGCATGCGTTTACAATAGACTCCTATGGAGTCTGCCTGCTTGTTGCTGGCACAAATGGCCGGTAGACCCCCTAGGCATCCCCAGCATTTGTGCCGGCATGAAAATGCGTGTCGGTGAAAATGCTGGAGGATTTGTGTAGAGAGAATAAAAAGGGAGGTGGAGGAAACCTAAGTCACGTTTCACACCACCTCTCGGCCATAAGAATGAATGAAAATGAGCCATAGCAGTAATCAACAGCGTAAAAGCATTATGTAAAGCTTTCACGCTGTTAATTCCCGCCAGGCCTCATTTACCAGGGCAAGAAATTAGCTCTTAATGCTCATGACTCTGCCATCCACCTGCTGGAAAAGACCCGGGGCTATGCTAATGTCGGAACTGTCAGGACTGGGAGCTAGCTAGCCTTTTGGTTGTAGCTCCTGAGATTCTATCCGGGGCTACAACCAAAAGACCAGGGGCTATAGCCCTCTTAGCCCCCCCCCTCGAAACGCCTCTGATCGTAACACTTCAGGTATACTTTCAACCAGAAATGCTCTAATTTGGAAGTGATTTCATTTGTTTATGTTTGACATGACAATTCTGCCACCACTCAATCTTCACTGATCCAGAAAAAGTCTCAGTGTGCCTCGTCAAAGGGCTGGTTCTGTGTGCGATAACGCAGGACACGACTTTAAGATCTGATAAGACATCAGCTGAGGTGCAATGCTAGAACATGGGGAAAAACTGTTTATCTAGTGAGCATGTTGGAGTAAAGCTAAGGGGCTAATTTCCTTTTCCAAGCTCTGAATTGTGCAACACACCCTCCCACTAAGCAAGGAATCAGGTGGGGGATCTGCATAATCAAAAGCACCACTATTCCCAAATAGCACCATGAACTGAATAACTTCAGCCCTTCAAGATGAGTAGCAATTACCCTGGAGATGGACGGGGGTGCAGATTTTATTCATACATCAATAATCAAAACCACTCAGGTAGTTGGCAAAAAAGGATAACTGTTTTATTATTAATTATCTAAAACAGGGAGTACAACGAACATCAACGAATTTGCTCGATCCTCTTACTCAACTAGTTTCATAAAAAACGGAGCTTATATATCAAAAACTCGTTACTATCAACATCATCCTACGTGGCAAACTACAAAAACCTATGAGTAACTGTGATAGGCTTTTACTGAACATCTAAGTATACGATCTACACTACCCTAAAAAGTATGAATATGTGATTGGTTACTTATCAGGTGACTAAGCCCTCCCTCTAAAATGACCAATTACGAACGTCACTAAATATTCAACGTCCCATTGGGTACACAAACTATAGGACCCTTAATTACATGGTCCCCTACAATTGGTTGGCACTCTAACCTTCATCAGTACTTTTCCACTCACATCTTGCAGCATACAGGCTAGCCTTTCAGGTGCTGGTGAGCTATGTTCAGAACTGTGGCAAAAAGTGCTATATACATGAAATATCATTCTAGAAGACTGCACAATCTGTATTTCTGAGCAACTGACTTTTCCTTGCTTGATACTCTCTTCATATGAGAGCCCTGTTTGCCTTATCTCTGTGCTTAGATGTGTTTACGTGCGGTGGCTTGCCTGTCTAATTGTGTGCTATGAGTATGTTCAGTGCTTTAAGTGGGCCGGGGCCTGCCGGGGCCGGGCCCCGGCAGTCTCCAAAAAGTGAGGCTGAGCCGGGGCCCTGCCAGGGCCCCCCAGCCCCACCACGCCATGGCAGGACGCATTATCCCGCTGTGGCCGCAGCCGCAACGAGAGATGCGCCCGCCAGTTTAACTCAGGCAAGCTGACAGAAGTGCCAGCCAGCCACAGCGTCGCTGTGACTGGCTGGCACTTCCGTCAGTCTCTGTAACTTTCTCTGATGACCCCTCATCTGAGGGGCCATCAGAGGAAGCTACAGTCCCTTCGCCAGGTCACTGACCCTCAGCGAACCCGCGGGCTCCATGATCTAATATGTAGATTAGATCACGGAGCCCGCGGGTTCGCAGAGAGTGAAAGACGCCTCGGGGTCAGTGCTCTGAGCAGAGATCACTGAGCCCGAGGCGCCTTTCTCCTTTGGCAAGGCTTTATAAAAGATGCCTTCAACTGTGTACGTTTAAGCCATCTTTTATACACGTAGAAATATTTCTATGTTTATAACAGATGGCTTGAATCGTACACAATTCAAAGCAACTTTTATAAAGCTTTGTCGACGGACAAAGCCACCTTGGGTTTTGTCCGTCCTCAACGCTTTATAAAAGATGCCTACGTTTCAAGCCGCCTTTTATAAACATAAACATATGTTACAAATGTCTATGTTTATAAAAGGCAGCTTGAATAGTACACAAACCATAGTAAGGTAAGCACACAAGTGTGCGTAACTTACTATGGTGTGTGCACTTTCAAGCCACCTTTTATAAACATAGAAATATGTAACATTGCTATGAATATAAAAGAAGGCTTGAAACATACACAAACCATAGTAGTACGCAAACAAATATATAAATGCTCAAATACATTTATATATTTGTGTGCGCACCTTACTATGATTTGTGCACTTTTAGGCCACGCCCACAATGGAGGCCACGCCTCCAAACGAGGGCCCCCCCTCAATTTCTTACCCCACTTAAAGCGCTGAGTATGTAAATCCGACTTCTTAGTTTAAACAAACTGGCCGCCTTTCAAATAAAAGTTTCTTACCAATATTTATGTCCAGAGAGGGTTCCTTGATTCTAAAGTCAATATTTAAGGTGAGGTCAGGCACTTCATGGAATCTGAGTCCTGGAAAGAACAAGAGCAAGGAGAGCGATTCCATAGAAACAAAGATTCTGGCTTTGCACAACTTTAGAAAAGATGATTTTTCACTGTAATGATGGCGATGGAACGACAGCCTTGTTGTTTTATGTCATTTCTGAACTACGAAAAATGACTAACAAGTGTGATAATGACATTTCTGTTTGAATATATTGCTTTTCTAGTTCCAACTGGATTTCTGAAATTCACGTGTCAAACAATTGTGTTTTGCACTGTTCTTACTTCAAGAGCGCACAACCGCTTATACCTTAGAATTGTAAAAGAAAATGAATGTCAAGATGTCATTTTTATTTTAATGAATTTTAAGTTGTAAAAATATTATCATAAATTAAATGTAAATTGATTGTGAAAGAATGAGTTATCCTAATGTTACAATTTTCAATTTTCGAAAGAATGAATTGCCAACTGACCTATGCACATTAAAAATAACAAAAATACTAAAAATCGTACATACTTCAAGTGCAAGGTAAAGTCTGTCCGTTGGATTTCAAATGTGCTTATTACTTAAACTTGGAGAATTTTTAAACAGTCCTACAATGGGAATTACGGTTATACAATGAAATGTTAAACTTGTATTTTAACATTTTAACCGTGCAGATTTGCATTTACTATAATGATAAACGTTTCTTAAAAAATGTTGCACCCGTGACTCATGAAACCATTGGTTCCTTTTTTGCTTCCAAAAGGTCCACCATGAGTCATTGAGGGAGATAGAATGTGGCATTGGGGCTTGAAGGAGATGGGCAAGAGGTATTTGGGGCATGTGTTGCCAGTGCACAACCACTAAGGATGCCATTGCAGGTGACTATGGGGGGCAGTGCACAAGTGGAGAAAGGAGGCTCCAATGTAATCCACCGTTGCTATTGAACCATTATTCAACAAATGTAACCATCTGCCACACATTGGGCCTCATTATAACCTTGCCGGTAGGTACAAGTTTGCTGGTGGGGTGGCCTGATTTACCTCCATCCAAGAGATGAAGGTAAGTGAGGCTCCCTATCTCCAAAAAACTGCCGGTATTACCAATGCTGGGGAATTACTTACCCTTACTTGCACTTGTAATCTGCTGGAAATTCCGACAGATCATGTGCTAGTAAAGGTAATTCTGTTTGGTGGTATGCCACCGGATTTATGGGCGGGATACCACCAAACATTTAACGAGGGCCATTCTCTCAATAATGCATTCCCAGGTACTGCTGAAATCATTATTCTTGAATATTTGCAAAATGCATTCTGCAAAGGTGGGCTGCTTTTTGTGTGGTGCCTAGGTCTATTTTTTCCTGCAAGCCTGACTCTGCGTGTCACCTGATTGCAAATTCCAAACTTAACAATGAATTGTGAAAAGACAGTTAAGCTGAGGTGGCCGGAGGAGAAATTCCAAGACTGGAGGGCACGGATTAGTTTATATTTCACCTGCTCAAGCCTGGCTTCCACAGGAGTGTTCAGAAAGCCTAAGGGAAAATGAGAGGATGTGTTACAGGAAAGAGGGACAGTATCTGTTTCCATTGTGCTATTCACTGGATACTATACATACGGTCTGCACGGTATCACATTCTGAGCAGAGATTTCAGGATGGTCCTGCCCCAGTTTAAGCATGCTGCTAAGGGCACCGCACAGGGACGTAATTTCACCAGAATGCCAGGGGTAGCGGAAGTGACATCACACAGCCCTTGACCTCTGATGACATCACAGGAAGTGATTTCATTTGACCCCATCCCCAAGTGACATCACAGAAAGTGATGGCACACAACCTTCTGATGCATCTAATACCCCTGTATCCAGGCACACTAATTTCAGCCAGATATAAGCAGGGACATCATTTAGGGGTCGCAACTGCGACCCCTGTGATCTCCCTTGCTACCCCTGTGGTCTCCCTTGCTACCCCTAAAAAAAAGAACCCCCCTTTTTTTTTAAATGCAAGCTCCTGGGCTGTGGCCAGCGCCATGTGTCTCTGCTTTTGGAGTGGTTGGCTTTCGTGTTCAGGCCTCTTACATTTTTTTTTAAAAGAAAAAAAAAGAACAGCGGTTGCACTAGTCAAACAATTTCAGCAGTGACCCTAAATAAGAAAGAATAAGAATACCAAATAATTTGTCTTTCTGGAATTCTATATATAAAAGGGCTCCTGGCGGGTAAAACCCTATTCTGCCCAGGAAGGCTTGCGTTACTAGAACAAAAATAAATGGGTTGAGAACAAAATTACTGAGGAACCTCCTCCATTCTAGGTTATTCCAGGTGACAACACAAACGGGTGTAATGAATCACACCAGAGATTTCGGTGTGCAGTCATAATATCGAAAAAAAATGTCGAATTACAATAATGTCTAAAAAAGTATGTCAAAAACAAAATTGTAGAATTTTTTATTTTTTTATTTACATTTTTTTTGGGTTCTGGGGTAAATAAAATGGGTAAAACAAAAAATAAAAATAAAAAAGGATGTTTGGGGGGAACCCCCCCATTTCAAATAAAAAGCAACCAAAAAAAGAAATTCTACTTTCTTTTTACGACATTATTTTTTAGACATTATGACTTTCGACATTTTTACATTCGATTTAATGACTATAAACCAGAGATTTGGATAGAATTTCATATTTGGATAGAATTTGAATTTCTATTTTTTACATTCTGAACATCATGAAAAAGACAATGGGCCTCATTCCGAGTACGGCGCTAACCAATGGCGCTATTAACACCTTGGTTGACGCCGTACCCGGACCGGCAGCGCCTTGGTGGATGGCGGAATTACTGCCCCATTCCAAGGTTGGCGGGGCGGTAATTCCCCATTCACCAAGGCTCTTCCCCATTCCCAAATGAGCCCCCATAGGGCTCAATGGGAATGGGGAAGATGCAAATAACGGTGACCGTCCATTACGGTCACCGTTATTGGCTTGGAGGCCCCTTTGCGCCCTCGACTTTAACACCTGCTCAAAGCAGGCGTTAAGGGCGAGGGCGCAAAGGGAACTCGGAGTATGGCGGTAAGGGATTACCGCCACCGGTCTCGTTACCGGTGGCCGCTATCCCTTACCGCCATACTCGGAATGAGGCCCAATGAGCACAAGCAATCATAATTTGCATAATCAGAATAATGTGAAGATAAAGCAGCCCCTTTTTCGATTGTTCGTATATACGGGTACCATTGGTTAGGTAAGAGCCACAGAGCAGTCCTGTACACTTAGTCTTTTCAGTTTCACAATACCAGATTAACACAGAGGGTATTGTTTATTTTATCCTTTCCTCCGTCACCTCCACCTGTGGTTTGACTCTCGTCCCCACAGGTGAGCAATGTCCTTCAAGTTCCTAAGGTAGACATTCAGTGATTTATGTCACAATCCTTAGCTAATATGCTTTGAGCCTCCCCTTATCTATTTCCTTCATTCCTGTTACAGCACTTCCTGAACATCCTAACCACACTGTTTTCCTCTCGTCCTGATGAAGGCCTTAGGAAGAAATGGCTCAACTAGCCCTTGTGTAGGGCTGAAACTCCTGGTGTAGACGCATTTTTCGCCAATACACAGTACCACCATTGTTAACTGTTTATTCCCATGTAGATATGTACTACTGACTTGTCTGTTCATCTGTTCACTTTTTGTTTGACGCGTGTCGTCTACTCTTAGTAGCGACAGCAGTAATTGCAATACGTTTGTTTACCAATACCACTATGCAAGAACAGGATCTTGCCTCTGTTTTGTGCTGATTATACAAATTATGATTGCTTGTGTTCGTTGTCTTTTAGATGATGTTCAGAATGTAAAAAATAGAAATTCAAATTCTATCCGAATATAAAATTCTTTGGAAATCTCTGGTGTGATTGATTACACCCGTTTGTGTTGTCACCTGGAATAACCTAGAAGGTAGGAGGATCCTGTTTCTGGAATTAATTACAATAATTGCTAAACTCATTAAAGGTTTATTTCAGGCACACTTCACAGAGTGAGTCACTGATTTAGTCTGTTCTTAAACACCATGTATTCTATATAAGGCGCTTAAGCGTAAGTGCTATATAATAACACATAATTATCATTTGGCCATGGACGTCTGCTTGCATTCACAGTAAATTGGTGATATGGGCCTATACACACTGATCTTAACGATACATATTGAGATCCATTCTTGTATGAAATGTATATCACATTATAGTGATATCATAACCATATTGTTCGTACTGTACTTAGGAACAATGCTATCTGATACCACTTCCTGTTTTGTCAAGGGGTGAGAGGTTGTGGTGCATCGCTTCCCGTGATATCACTTTGGCATGGGGTCAAATGACATCACTTCCTGTGATGTCATCAGTGGTCAAGGGTGGTATGATGTCTCTTCCGCTACCCCTGGCATTTTGGTGAAATGACTTCCCTGGATATAAGAACCGAGGCACAGAGGGAGGCAAGATTTGTCCGCGATCACACATTTGGGGAATGTCCTTTTCCAGATGCAACGTGAAGCCTATATGTAAAACATACATAATGCATTACTTGGAACAGGGTAACCAAAATCTCTAATGCTATAGCTAGTGTATGAATCATCTGTAGATCAATGAAAACAGAAGTACTCGTTATCTGTGGCATTGATGTGTTAAACAAGACAAAAAAGCACTGACCTCGGGAGGCGCGCGATGTCTGTTTACCCAGGAACAAAATCCTGCAGGAGCAAGGCCTGACAGTTCTATCATTGACCGGGATTTACTATCAACAAAATTCCCCAGTTGTAAATGTATCTATGAGTCAGCTTCCACTGCAATAGAAGAGACCTATTGTGCGGGTGTAAGCTAAGGCCATGTGTCTCTGTGTCCTTTTATCTTTAAGTTGTGTGACAAGAAACCACATAGTGTCTTCCACAACCCAGAGCCGAATATAACACTTTAATGTCCTAGGCTTTGATTCATGTCTCTTCAATCTTTTTTAACTGGGTAAGGTGTGGGGAGGGGAGGGGGCAGCACTTCCTCAAGAGTGGGGCTCAATGCATCTACGATTTTCAGAGCTCTATGTGTGAGGTGCATTATTCAATGACCCCCCCAGGACCGGCCAGTGAATGAAGCTTTCACAAAGCCCTTTCCAAGAAGGAATTTGGGTGTGGATCACTCCATGGCTCTCTCACTTTTGAGACTCTGTGTCGAACTCTTATTTTCTTAAGCATTGTTGCACCAGAGCAGGGTCCTGGTCGAGTGTGCGGCCCCTCTCAACCATTCACATCACACTTGAAAGCGTTCAAGGTGAGCGGAGCCCAATCAGTGTTGTAGCACACAATTTGGGGGGCCCCCTGCGAGCCATGCTGTGGGTTCCCCTCCCCAACCTCCTTAACAAAGCACAGGGCATGCCACACCGTGGGCTGGCCCAAACCACCACGTGTGCGCAATGTGCATGATGATTATGCTGCTGCAGAGGCATGCACTACTCCAAGTGAAAGAATTAAATGTGTTTTTTAATCAAAGCTTAAATGTTTCACCTGGCGTAGAAAGAAGGGTATGGTGCCTGTTCCCAAAATATACCAGCCACCAGTTGTGGCAGGTGAGTTGTTTTATTGGAGGGTGTAAATATTTGCCACAAATATGCGATTGCGACCGAGCATAGTGAAGGGGTCTGAACTAACGAAAACAGGGTTGGGGGTCACAGGGATTCTTCCCCCTGCCATGAGAAAATGTTTGGAATAATAGGTTAAAAGGGTGCATTACACAGCACACTTTCCGTGAACATTTGAGTAGAAGACCAGACAGTTTACAATTGGTTTTGTAGGGTGTAGGGTAACTCATGGAAAAAAGTACAATAGATGCAAGTCACCTAAAGTGCACAAGCGCATTTCCCAATGCATTGTCATGCCAATCCCTTCAATATATGCCAGTATAAAAAAAAATCATGCTGACTGTGCCCATACATGTCCATGCTGACTCCACCAACATATGCTAGTATTCCCAAATAAGAACATACTCATGTTCGTTTTCAGATGTTTTTTTATAGTATCATTACTGGCACTAGGCACAAAGCTGGCTCTGCCAATATATGCCAGTACTCCTATATAAGAAAATACTCCCATTGGTTTGGCCATCATGTCACAATAAGTAAGCATGTCCAAACTGGTTCCAATGTAAGCCAGTCTAGACCCATAAGAACAAGTCTCCTTGCTTTATCATAGATGCTCAGTTAATAAAAAGTCATGCTGCAGTAAGAAATATACAGGCCACTACACAAAAATGTTAGTCTAGCGAGATGATACTGCTTATCATGCTTGCTTTATCAAAGATGCTGAATAATAAATGTCATGCCACAGTAAGCAATGGCTGGACTGGCTGGACCAAAATGCCAGTCTAGCCAGATAATGACACACATTAACGGCTTTGCCCGAAAATATCAGTAAAGCATGCAGAGTCAATAAAGGAGGTGTCAAAAATGATCTAGTGATCCCCAGTCTCCCAGGGCCTTACACACACACCCACAAACACATGCAGGGATCCCCATTCATGCACCCATACATCTCCTCTCACATTCATTCAATCTGCATTCAACACAAAGGCATGCACCCACCCAGAACATCCATGCACACAATCACATTCACACCCATTCACCCACCAGTCACTCACCCATATACACTTCCACTGGCACCCACCCATCCAGAACATTTCCACACACACACACAGACACACACACACACACACACACACAGACACACACACACTCACATTCCTACTTACTCACCATTCACTTAGCCATAAACCTCTCACGTACACTTGCACTGCATTCTCCACACAGGAACGCACACACCCACCGGGAACATTCAAACACACACTATCACATTCCTACATTTCACCCATCACTCACTGACCCATAAAGCTCTCATGTCCACTCGCACTGCATTCTCCACACAGACACATACCCACCCTGAACATTGAAACATATTATCACATTCATACTCATTCACCCACCAGTCCCTCACTCATACACCTTCTCTTGCATCCACTCTCACTGCATTATCTACACAGGTACACACCCACCTGCCCAGAACATTCAGACACACACACTATCTCATTCACCCACCACTTACTGACCCATAGCACATTCATACATCTGACACGCACTTCACACATGCAAAATACACATCAATTTATTTTTTTAAAGCCTTCTTATCTGTTTTTCCAGCTTCGGTCCGTCACTCCAGGCCACCCTCGGCTCCTCCGTGCTGCTCACAAACAGGAACCAGGAAGCTGGGACAGCTTCCTGGTTCCTGTATATGAGCTGCGAGGAAGCTGGAGGAGAAGTGGTTGGAGCAGAATGTGGAATGTGGCACGTGCCACATGTCACGGTTAGCACCAACCCCTACTGACCTCTTCCTTCTCGCGCTGCAAGCTCCGGCTCAGCCTTCACCCTGATGGGTGAAGACTGCGCTGGGACACCCCCAGACCTAGTGTAGCAGCACCCACCCCCTTCCAGGAGCTTATGTTTAAAAAAAAGGGGGGGTCCTTTTATTTACAGGGGTAGCAAGGGAGATTGCAGGGGTAGCAAGAGAGAACACAGGGGTGGCGGCTGCGACCCCTGTCCACCCCCAAATGATGTCCCTGGCACTGCATTAAGACTTGTGTAGGGATAATAGTGTTTGTGAGCAAGGTCACTTTGACAGGAAATGGAGATGAACGACATAGAATTCCACGTCGTGGGTAGTGTATTAACCGTACAGTGGAAAATAGTTATGACAGAAGGCTCCTATTAAGGCCTCCTAATGTTCTTGAAGGGGACATAGGGCCTGATTTACAAAGCCTTTTTCAATGGGATTTCACCATTGAAAAAAGCGTTTGTAAATCAGCCTATAATGTTTTGACAAAATATCGTATCCGTGTTGTTTATCTTCTGCCTATTTCCAAGCGAAAACACATTCCCATCAATCATCTTTTCATCATTACGTAAGTATTTATTTTGCTTTGCTTGTCTTCTGGTTTGTGAGCTACTTTCAGTCCCTTAAAGGGTAAGTGACATAGGAGGATGAGAGGAAGTGGAGCCTGTGGATCCATTTTAGTAGCAAAGGAGTTCAGTAAAATGTTTATTTGTCACACCAACAAATGTACCTACCTAGCTTTCCTACTCCACCAGTAGTAATAATAATACCGTAAGTAACAGTGCTTTTATTCGAAGTAGTAATATTCCCCAAAGTAGTCGTGCTACTACAAGCAAAAGTAGCACCACTATCAGTATGAGTAACATTACTGCTACTACCAGTAAAGTACTTTCAGTAACAATATTACTACTACCAGTACTAACAGTAGCACTACTACCAGTAGTACTTGAACTACCAGTTAAGTAGTAGCAGCATCGGTTTTACCAATAGTAGAAGTAACGGCAGTAATGGCAGTACTAGTAGCACTACTATGACCAATAATATTAGCAGTAGCACTTCTATCAGTACTAACACTACTGACAATTTTAGTAGTATAAGTATCAGTAGCAGAGGTAGTACAACTACTACCATTACTACTACTACTATTACTACTTCAAGCACAAAATGCAATCGGAATGTTACTACTATTAATGGTTTACCTCACCACTCTTACTGGTAGGACTACCAATAGTACGGGTAGTAGTACTTCCACTAATAGTAGCAGAACTAGTGGTCGTATTACTAAATCTACGAATAACAGCATTCATCCCACCACTACTGATAGTAGTCCTGCGATTGTTTTTAATAGTACCAGTAGTATTAGTAGTAGTTTTAAAGCTAGTGCTACAAAGAGTACTGACACTACTACTACTAATGGCAGTCCTGCTGATGCTGCTGCTGCTACTACTACTGTTGTTAGTAGGTGAGTGGTACCACTAACATTAATGTGATATGATTGTGATGTCTGTAATCTTGTTGGAAAGACCCCTTGTTCTTTGCTCAGAAGCTACAATAGGTTGGTAGGCTGCACTTGCCCTCGCGCGCTGATGTCTCATCACAGCACATAATCAAGTAATTTGACGGAGACCTGTCACGTTTGCACTTCACTGTAAATGGGTCCCTGACGCCAAATGTGTGTCATTTGAATGGTGCAGTGCAAAATGGGAGGGCAAAAGGCAGCATGCAAGAGTGTATGCCGCCTTTTGCCCTCCCTTTTGCACGCCGCTGTGCAAATTGAGTAGACGCTGCCTACCATGCATGCGTTTACAATAGACTCCTATGGAGTCTGCCTGCTTGTTGCTGGCACAAATGGCCGGTAGACCCCCTAGGCATCCCCAGCATTTGTGCCGGCATGAAAATGCGTGTCGGTGAAAATGCTGGAGGATTTGTGTAGAGAGAATAAAAAGGGAGGTGGAGGAAACCTAAGTCACGTTTCACACCACCTCTCGGCCATAAGAATGAATGAAAATGAGCCATAGCAGTAATCAACAGCGTAAAAGCATTATGTAAAGCTTTTACGCTGTTGATTCCCGCCAGGCCTCATTTACCAGGGCAAGAAATGAGCTCTTAATGCTCATGACTCTGCCATCCACCTGCTGGAAAAGACCCGGGGCTATGCTAATGTCGGAACTGTCAGGACTGGGAGCTAGCTAGCCTTTTGGTTGTAGCTCCTGAGATTCTATCCGGGGCTACAACCAAAAGACCAGGGGCTATAGCCCTCTTAGCCCCCCCCCCCTCGAAACGCCTCTGATCGTAACACTTCAGGTATACTTTCAACCAGAAATGCTCTAATTTGGAAGTGATTTCATTTGTTTATGTTTGACATGACAATTCTGCCACCACTCAATCTTCACTGATCCAGAAAAAGTCTCAGTGTGCCTCGTCAAAGGGCTGGTTCTGTGTGCGATAACGCAGGACACGACTTTAAGATCTGATAAGACATCAGCTGAGGTGCAATGCTAGAACATGGGGAAAAACTGTTTATCTAGTGAGCATGCACTGTCCCATGGTGTTGGAGTAAAGCTAAGGGGCTAATTTCCTTTTCCAAGCTCTGAATTGTGCAACACACCCTCCCACTAAGCAAGGAATCAGGTGGGGGATCTGCATAATCAAAAGCACCACTATTCCCAAATAGCACCATGAACTGAATAACTTCAGCCCTTCAAGATGAGTAGCAATTACCCTGGAGATGGACGGGGGTGCAGATTTTATTCATACATCAATAATCAAAACCACTCAGGTAGTTGGCAAAAAAGGATAACTGTTTTATTATTAATTATCTAAAACAGGGAGTACAACGAACATCAACGAATTTGCTCGATCCTCTTACTCAACTAGTTTCATAAAAAACGGAGCTTATATATCAAAAACTCGTTACTATCAACATCATCCTACGTGGCAAACTACAAAAACCTATGAGTAACTGTGATAGGCTTTTACTGAACATCTAAGTATACGATCTACACTACCCTAAAAAGTATGAATATGTGATTGGTTACTTATCAGGTGACTAAGCCCTCCCTCTAAAATGACCAATTACGAACGTCACTAAATATTCAACGTCCCATTGGGTACACAAACTATAGGACCCTTAATTACATGGTCCCCTACAATTGGTTGGCACTCTAACCTTCATCAGTACTTTTCCACTCACATCTTGCAGCATACAGGCTAGCCTTTCAGGTGCTGGTGAGCTATGTTCAGAACTGTGGCAAAAAGTGCTATATACATGAAATATCATTCTAGAAGACTGCACAATCTGTATTTCTGAGCAACTGACTTTTCCTTGCTTGATACTCTCTTCATATGAGAGCCCTGTTTGCCTTATCTCTGTGCTTAGATGTGTTTACGTGCGGTGGCTTGCCTGTCTAATTGTGTGCTATGAGTATGTTCAGTGCTTTAAGTGGGCCGGGGCCTGCCGGGGCCGGGCCCCGGCAGTCTCCAAAAAGTGAGGCTGAGCCGGGGCCCTGCCAGGGCCCCCCAGCCCCACCACGCCATGGCAGGACGCATTATCCCGCTGTGGCCGCAGCCGCAACGAGAGATGCGCCCGCCAGTTTAACTCAGGCAAGCTGACAGAAGTGCCAGCCAGCCACAGCGTCGCTGTGACTGGCTGGCACTTCCGTCAGTCTCTGTAACTTTCTCTGATGACCCCTCATCTGAGGGGCCATCAGAGGAAGCTACAGTCCCTTCGCCAGGTCACTGACCCTCAGCGAACCCGCGGGCTCCATGATCTAATATGTAGATTAGATCACGGAGCCCGCGGGTTCGCAGAGAGTGAAAGACGCCTCGGGGTCAGTGCTCTGAGCAGAGATCACTGAGCCCGAGGCGCCTTTCTCCTTTGGCAAGGCTTTATAAAAGATGCCTTCAACTGTGTACGTTTAAGCCATCTTTTATACACGTAGAAATATTTCTATGTTTATAACAGATGGCTTGAATCGTACACAATTCAAAGCAACTTTTATAAAGCTTTGTCGACGGACAAAGCCACCTTGGGTTTTGTCCGTCCTCAACGCTTTATAAAAGATGCCTACGTTTCAAGCCGCCTTTTATAAACATAAACATATGTTACAAATGTCTATGTTTATAAAAGGCAGCTTGAATAGTACACAAACCATAGTAAGGTAAGCACACAAGTGTGCGTAACTTACTATGGTGTGTGCACTTTCAAGCCACCTTTTATAAACATAGAAATATGTAACATTGCTATGAATATAAAAGAAGGCTTGAAACATACACAAACCATAGTAGTACGCAAACAAATATATAAATGCTCAAATACATTTATATATTTGTGTGCGCACCTTACTATGATTTGTGCACTTTTAGGCCACGCCCACAATGGAGGCCACGCCTCCAAACGAGGGCCCCCCCTCAATTTCTTTCCCCACTTAAAGCGCTGAGTATGTAAATCCGACTTCTTAGTTTAAACAAACTGGCCGCCTTTCAAATAAAAGTTTCTTACCAATATTTATGTACAAAGTCCAGAGAGGGTTCCTTGATTCTAAAGTCAATATTTAAGGTGAGGTCAGGCACTTCATGGAATCTGAGTCCTGGAAAGAACAAGAGCAAGGAGAGCGATTCCATAGAAACAAAGATTCTGGCTTTGCACAACTTTATCAAAGATGATTTTTCACTGTAATGATGGCGATGGAACGACAGCCTTGTTGTTTTATGTCATTTCTGAACTACGAAAAATGACTAACAAGTGTGATAATGACATTTCTGTTTGAATATATTGCTTTTCTAGTTCCAACTGGATTTCTGAAATTCACGTGTCAAACAATTGTGTTTTGCACTGTTCTTACTTCAAGAGCGCACAACCGCTTATACCTTAGAATTGTAAAAGAAAATGAATGTCAAGATGTCATTTTTATTTTAATGAATTTTAAGTTGTAAAAATATTATCATAAATTAAATGTAAATTGATTGTGAAAGAATGAGTTATCCTAATGTTACAATTTTCAATTTTCGAAAGAATGAATTGCCAACTGACCTATGCACATTAAAAATAACAAAAATACTAAAAATCGTACATACTTCAAGTGCAAGGTAAAGTCTGTCCGTTGGATTTCAAATGTGCTTATTACTTAAACTTGGAGAATTTTTAAACAGTCCTACAATGGGAATTACGGTTATACAATGAAATGTTAAACTTGTATTTTAACATTTTAACCGTGCAGATTTGCATTTACTATAATGATAAACGTTTCTTAAAAAATGTTGCACCCGTGACTCATGAAACCATTGGTTCCTTTTTTGCTTCCAAAAGGTCCACCATGAGTCATTGAGGGAGATAGAATGTGGCATTGGGGCTTGAAGGAGATGGGCAAGAGGTATTTGGGGCATGTGTTGCCAGTGCACAACCACTAAGGATGCCATTGCAGGTGACTATGGGGGGCAGTGCACAAGTGGAGAAAGGAGGCTCCAATGTAATCCACCGTTGCTATTGAACCATTATTCAACAAATGTAACCATCTGCCACACATTGGGCCTCATTATAACCTTGCCGGTAGGTACAAGTTTGCTGGTGGGGTGGCCTGATTTACCTCCATCCAAGAGATGAAGGTAAGTGAGGCTCCCTATCTCCAAAAAACTGCCGGTATTACCAATGCTGGGGAATTACTTACCCTTACTTGCACTTGTAATCTGCTGGAAATTCCGACAGATCATGTGCTAGTAAAGGTAATTCTGTTTGGTGGTATGCCACCGGATTTATGGGCGGGATACCACCAAACATTTAACGAGGGCCATTCTCTCAATAATGCATTCCCAGGTACTGCTGAAATCATTATTCTTGAATATTTGCAAAATGCATTCTGCAAAGGTGGGCTGCTTTTTGTGTGGTGCCTAGGTCTATTTTTTCCTGCAAGCCTGACTCTGCGTGTCACCTGATTGCAAATTCCAAACTTAACAATGAATTGTGAAAAGACAGTTAAGCTGAGGTGGCCGGAGGAGAAATTCCAAGACTGGAGGGCACGGATTAGTTTATATTTCACCTGCTCAAGCCTGGCTTCCACAGGAGTGTTCAGAAAGCCTAAGGGAAAATGAGAGGATGTGTTACAGGAAAGAGGGACAGTATCTGTTTCCATTGTGCTATTCACTGGATACTATACATACGGTCTGCACGGTATCACATTCTGAGCAGAGATTTCAGGATGGTCCTGCCCCAGTTTAAGCATGCTGCTAAGGGCACCGCACAGGGACGTAATTTCACCAGAATGCCAGGGGTAGCGGAAGTGACATCACACAGCCCTTGACCTCTGATGACATCACAGGAAGTGATTTCATTTGACCCCATCCCCAAGTGACATCACAGAAAGTGATGGCACACAACCTTCTGATGCATCTAATACCCCTGTATCCAGGCACACTAATTTCAGCCAGATATAAGCAGGGACATCATTTAGGGGTCGCAACTGCGACCCCTGTGATCTCCCTTGCTACCCCTGTGGTCTCCCTTGCTACCCCTAAAAAAAAGAACCCCCCTTTTTTTTTAAATGCAAGCTCCTGGGCTGTGGCCAGCGCCATGTGTCTCTGCTTTTGGAGTGGTTGGCTTTCGTGTTCAGGCCTCTTACATTTTTTTTTAAAAGAAAAAAAAAGAACAGCGGTTGCACTAGTCAAACAATTTCAGCAGTGACCCTAAATAAGAAAGAATAAGAATACCAAATAATTTGTCTTTCTGGAATTCTATATATAAAAGGGCTCCTGGCGGGTAAAACCCTATTCTGCCCAGGAAGGCTTGCGTTACTAGAACAAAAATAAATGGGTTGAGAACAAAATTACTGAGGAACCTCCTCCATTCTAGGTTATTCCAGGTGACAACACAAACGGGTGTAATGAATCACACCAGAGATTTCGGTGTGCAGTCATAATATCGAAAAAAAATGTCGAATTACAATAATGTCTAAAAAAGTATGTCAAAAACAAAATTGTAGAATTTTTTATTTTTTTATTTACATTTTTTTTGGGTTCTGGGGTAAATAAAATGGGTAAAACAAAAAATAAAAATAAAAAAGGATGTTTGGGGGGAACCCCCCCATTTCAAATAAAAAGCAACCAAAAAAAGAAATTCTACTTTCTTTTTACGACATTATTTTTTAGACATTATGACTTTCGACATTTTTACATTCGATTTAATGACTATAAACCAGAGATTTGGATAGAATTTCATATTTGGATAGAATTTGAATTTCTATTTTTTACATTCTGAACATCATGAAAAAGACAATGGGCCTCATTCCGAGTACGGCGCTAACCAATGGCGCTATTAACACCTTGGTTGACGCCGTACCCGGACCGGCAGCGCCTTGGTGGATGGCGGAATTACTGCCCCATTCCAAGGTTGGCGGGGCGGTAATTCCCCATTCACCAAGGCTCTTCCCCATTCCCAAATGAGCCCCCATAGGGCTCAATGGGAATGGGGAAGATGCAAATAACGGTGACCGTCCATTACGGTCACCGTTATTGGCTTGGAGGCCCCTTTGCGCCCTCGACTTTAACACCTGCTCAAAGCAGGCGTTAAGGGCGAGGGCGCAAAGGGAACTCGGAGTATGGCGGTAAGGGATTACCGCCACCGGTCTCGTTACCGGTGGCCGCTATCCCTTACCGCCATACTCGGAATGAGGCCCAATGAGCACAAGCAATCATAATTTGCATAATCAGAATAATGTGAAGATAAAGCAGCCCCTTTTTCGATTGTTCGTATATACGGGTACCATTGGTTAGGTAAGAGCCACAGAGCAGTCCTGTACACTTAGTCTTTTCAGTTTCACAATACCAGATTAACACAGAGGGTATTGTTTATTTTATCCTTTCCGACTAGGTTACCTCCGTCACCTCCACCTGTGGTTTGACTCTCGTCCCCACAGGTGAGCAATGTCCTTCAAGTTCCTAAGGTAGACATTCAGTGATTTATGTCACAATCCTTAGCTAATATGCTTTGAGCCTCCCCTTATCTATTTCCTTCATTCCTGTTACAGCACTTCCTGAACATCCTAACCACACTGTTTTCCTCTCGTCCTGATGAAGGCCTTAGGAAGAAATGGCTCAACTAGCCCTTGTGTAGGGCTGAAACTCCTGGTGTAGACGCATTTTTCGCCAATACACAGTACCACCATTGTTAACTGTTTATTCCCATGTAGATATGTACTACTGACTTGTCTGTTCATCTGTTCACTTTTTGTTTGACGCGTGTCGTCTACTCTTAGTAGCGACAGCAGTAATTGCAATACGTTTGTTTACCAATACCACTATGCAAGAACAGGATCTTGCCTCTGTTTTGTGCTGATTATACAAATTATGATTGCTTGTGTTCGTTGTCTTTTAGATGATGTTCAGAATGTAAAAAATAGAAATTCAAATTCTATCCAAATATAAAATTCTTTGGAAATCTCTGGTGTGATTGATTACACCCGTTTGTGTTGTCACCTGGAATAACCTAGAAGGTAGGAGGATCCTGTTTCTGGAATTAATTACAATAATTGCTAAACTCATTAAAGGTTTATTTCAGGCACACTTCACAGAGTGAGTCACTGATTTAGTCTGTTCTTAAACACCATGTATTCTATATAAGGCGCTTAAGCGTAAGTGCTATATAATAACACATAATTATCATTTGGCCATGGACGTCTGCTTGCATTCACAGTAAATTGGTGATATGGGCCTATACACATACTCTGTCAGTGCTAGGCTTCACGCAGCTCGTGAATACTTCCACACATATCAAGGGAAGAACACTAGACTGGATTGCCAGTCACAACTGCTACCCCTCTATAACAGCCATCACCCCCCAAATATGGTCTGACCATTACCTTATCTCTTTCACCCTCAACACCAAAAGACCCACAGTCTTAACACCCACGCCAGCCACACCCACCTTAACGAGAAACAAGAAAAACATCACAGCCGACAATATTCTGCCCCACATCCTACCTAAACTAAATTCCCTACCTGACCACTCCGACCCAGGCATCCTAGTGGATGCATTCAACGCAGCCATGTGCTCTGCTCTTGACAGTATTGCTCCATTTAAACTTCGGATCAGTAAACCCAAAAAGCATTTGAACTCATGGTTTACACCCCACCTAAAAAACCTAAGACTACAGAAGAGAAAATGCGAAACAGCTTGGAACCGACATCCGACCGCTGAAAATAAAACTAACCTAATTAACATCTCCTCGCAATACAAAAGAGACATCATCCTGGCCAAACAAGAAACCTATAATAATAGGATCTCCCAATCCAACTCCAGCATGAAGGAGCTATTCTCCATCCTAAAGGAATTGGAAACTCCTATCACAGTACAGGATGACTCCATCAAAGACAAAACTTGGTGCACAGACATACAACTGGCACTAACCAACAAAGTATCCAACCTCCAAACAAAAATTGCCCTAAAGAAAGCCTCTCTGCCAACTCAACCTCTGATAGTCAAAATTCCCTCATCCAACAACCCAGAATCCACCCAATTCCGTTTCTCCAAGGTCTCAGTAATTGAGGTAGAGAAGACCATTTTGACTCTCAAACCTTCTAATTGCAAAGGCGACCAATGCCCCGCACAACTGATCAAGGATGCGGCTAGGGATTTAGCCCCCTTTATCACAAAACTTATCAATGCCTCCTTTACTACGGGCACCATCCCCCGCAATCTAAAGGAATCTTGGGTACTCCCCCTCCTAAAAAAGCAAACATTGGACCCCAACATTCCTACTAACTACAGGCCCATCACCACGGTTCCCTTCCTACTAAAAATATTAGACAAGGTAGCATACACCCAAATCCAGAACTTCCTTGAGATGAACCATCTCCTCGGCACCCGCCAATCCGGTTTCCGTCCGCAACACGGCACAGAGACTGCCCTTATCGACCTAAAAGCCCAAATAGATTCACTCAGAGACGAGGGAAAACTAGCTCTCCTCCTCCTTCTAGACCTCTCAGCCGCCTTTGATCTGGTGGACCATAAAGTCCTATGTAATCACTTGGACTCGGCTGCCCACTTCTCAGAGGAGGCTATAGTCTGGATTCAATCATTTCTTAGTGACAGGACCATGAGGGTGTTCTCCCCCGCAGCGGCAGCAGACCCTATCCCAATCACCTGCAGAGTGCCCCAGGGATCCTGCGTCTCGCCGACACTCTATAACATCTTCACCAAGCCACTCTTTGACGATCTTGATAATCTGGGTATCACCTACACTAACTATGCAGATGATACTCAGATTCTCTTACCACTTACTGGGGATTACGTCGAAGATCTGGCTCTGGTGAATAGAGTCTACAGCATCGTTCAGGCATGGATGGCCAACCATGGCCTATGCTTGAACGATGACAAAACAGAGCTCATCATCCTGGGCACGGCAGCCCGTATCTCCAAACTTAACCAAAACTACTCCGCCTTCATCATCGATGGCAACACTATCAAGGTCGCCAGAGAAGTAAAAACCCTAGGTTTTTACCTTGATGCGACACTATCTTTCACCAAACAGGTGAACTCACTGTCATCATCCACTGCCTATACATGCAAGTTAATACGAGCTGGGAAACCATTCCTTTCAGAGGACAGCTGTCTTATTCTAGCTAGAGCCCTCATTTTATCGAAACTAGATTATTGCAACGCCCTCTACATAGGGACTACCAAACAAATCATCCACAGAATCCAAGTGCTCCAAAACAATGCACTTAGAGCGGCCCTAAGTATCCCCAGAAGTGCACACATTTCAGAAATAAGACGTAAACACAAATGGCTTTCCACCCAAGAAAAAATCAACCTTAAATCTGCGTCCCTTATCCACAAATGCCTAAACAACAAAGCTCCCCGATACCTCTCAGAACGCTTCAACAGGAAAAATCCAACGAGACTCACAAGGACAGCCAGCCCCAACTGCCTCCTAGTGCCCAGATTCAAACTAGCCACCATTGGAGGTTCCAGCTTCCCAGTTAAGGCAGCACAGTTATGGAACTCCCTACCCCTTGCACTCAGATCTGACCAAACCTTCAATAACTTCAGAAAGAACACCATAAAATGGCTTATTGAGAATGCGACATAGCGTATGTCACTTTATACGTAACGTCTTCTTATAATGTTTGTACTAACCTGATTTTACTGTTTGATCGCCATAGATTTGACTGTTTAGCTACGCCTTATCTGCACTTGCACTTGCCCTACCCTGCAGATTCGAAATGTCCACTATGCCTGTAACCTGTAACGTTAACTAATCTGTAACCTGTAAACGTTAACTAAGCTGTAAACCTCCTTGTTCTCTTGCGCCCTGCTACCCTAGGGTCTGGTGCGCACAATAAATAAATAAACAAACAAACAAACAAACACACTGATCTTAACGATACATATTGAGATCCATTCTTGTATGAAATGTATATCACATTATAGTGATATCATAACCATATTGTTCGTACTGTACTTAGGAACAATGCTATCTGATACCACTTCCTGTTTTGTCAAGGGGTGAGAGGTTGTGGTGCATCGCTTCCCGTGATATCACTTTGGCATGGGGTCAAATGACATCACTTCCTGTGATGTCATCAGTGGTCAAGGGTGGTATGATGTCTCTTCCGCTACCCCTGGCATTTTGGTGAAATGACTTCCCTGGATATAAGAACCGAGGCACAGAGGGAGGCAAGATTTGTCCGCGATCACACATTTGGGGAATGTCCTTTTCCAGATGCAACGTGAAGCCTATATGTAAAACATACATAATGCATTACTTGGAACAGGGTAACCAAAATCTCTAATGCTATAGCTAGTGTATGAATCATCTGTAGATCAATGAAAACAGAAGTACTCGTTATCTGTGGCATTGATGTGTTAAACAAGACAAAAAAGCACTGACCTCGGGAGGCGCGCGATGTCTGTTTACCCAGGAACAAAATCCTGCAGGAGCAAGGCCTGACAGTTCTATCATTGACCGGGATTTACTATCAACAAAATTCCCCAGTTGTAAATGTATCTATGAGTCAGCTTCCACTGCAATAGAAGAGACCTATTGTGCGGGTGTAAGCTAAGGCCATGTGTCTCTGTGTCCTTTTATCTTTAAGTTGTGTGACAAGAAACCACATAGTGTCTTCCACAACCCAGAGCCGAATATAACACTTTAATGTCCTAGGCTTTGATTCATGTCTCTTCAATCTTTTTTAACTGGGTAAGGTGTGGGGAGGGGAGGGGGCAGCACTTCCTCAAGAGTGGGGCTCAATGCATCTACGATTTTCAGAGCTCTATGTGTGAGGTGCATTATTCAATGACCCCCCCAGGACCGGCCAGTGAATGAAGCTTTCACAAAGCCCTTTCCAAGAAGGAATTTGGGTGTGGATCACTCCATGGCTCTCTCACTTTTGAGACTCTGTGTCGAACTCTTATTTTCTTAAGCATTGTTGCACCAGAGCAGGGTCCTGGTCGAGTGTGCGGCCCCTCTCAACCATTCACATCACACTTGAAAGCGTTCAAGGTGAGCGGAGCCCAATCAGTGTTGTAGCACACAATTTGGGGGGCCCCCTGCGAGCCATGCTGTGGGTTCCCCTCCCCAAGCTCCTTAACAAAGCACAGGGCATGCCACACCGTGGGCTGGCCCAAACCACCACGTGTGCGCAATGTGCATGATGATTATGCTGCTGCAGAGGCATGCACTACTCCAAGTGAAAGAATTAAATGTGTTTTTTAATCAAAGCTTAAATGTTTCACCTGGCGTAGAAAGAAGGGTATGGTGCCTGTTCCCAAAATATACCAGCCACCAGTTGTGGCAGGTGAGTTGTTTTATTGGAGGGTGTAAATATTTGCCACAAATATGCGATTGCGACCGAGCATAGTGAAGGGGTCTGAACTAACGAAAACAGGGTTGGGGGTCACAGGGATTCTTCCCCCTGCCATGAGAAAATGTTTGGAATAATAGGTTAAAAGGGTGCATTACACAGCACACTTTCCGTGAACATTTGAGTAGAAGACCAGACAGTTTACAATTGGTTTTGTAGGGTGTAGGGTAACTCATGGAAAAAAGTACAATAGATGCAAGTCACCTAAAGTGCACAAGCGCATTTCCCAATGCATTGTCATGCCAATCCCTTCAATATATGCCAGTATAAAAAAAAATCATGCTGACTGTGCCCATACATGTCCATGCTGACTCCACCAACATATGCTAGTATTCCCAAATAAGAACATACTCATGTTCGTTTTCAGATGTTTTTTTATAGTATCATTACTGGCACTAGGCACAAAGCTGGCTCTGCCAATATATGCCAGTACTCCTATATAAGAAAATACTCCCATTGGTTTGGCCATCATGTCACAATAAGTAAGCATGTCCAAACTGGTTCCAATGTAAGCCAGTCTAGACCCATAAGAACACGTATCCTTGCTTTATCATAGATGCTCAGTTAATAAAAAGTCATGCTGCAGTAAGAAATATACAGGCCACTACACAAAAATGTTAGTCTAGCGAGATGATACTGCTTATCATGCTTGCTTTATCAAAGATGCTGAATAATAAATGTCATGCCACAGTAAGCAATGGCTGGACTGGCTGGACCAAAATGCCAGTCTAGCCAGATAATGACACACATTAACGGCTTTGCCCGAAAATATCAGTAAAGCATGCAGAGTCAATAAAGGAGGTGTCAAAAATGATCTAGTGATCCCCAGTCTCCCAGGGCCTTACACACACACCCACAAACACATGCAGGGATCCCCATTCATGCACCCATACATCTCCTCTCACATTCATTCAATCTGCATTCAACACAAAGGCATGCACCCACCCAGAACATCCATGCACACAATCACATTCACACCCATTCACCCACCAGTCACTCACCCATATACACTTCCACTGGCACCCACCCATCCAGAACATTTCCACACACACACACAGACACACACACACACACACACACACAGACACACACACACTCACATTCCTACTTACTCACCATTCACTTAGCCATAAACCTCTCACGTACCCTTGCACTGCATTCTCCACACAGGAACGCACACACCCACCCGGAACATTCAAACACACACTATCACATTCCTACATTTCACCCATCACTCACTGACCCATAAAGCTCTCATGTCCACTCGCACTGCATTCTCCACACAGACACATACCCACCCTGAACATTGAAACATATTATCACATTCATACTCATTCACCCACCAGTCCCTCACTCATACACCTTCTCTTGCATCCACTCTCACTGCATTATCTACACAGGTACACACCCACCTGCCCAGAACATTCAGACACACACACTATCTCATTCACCCACCACTTACTGACCCATAGCACATTCATACATCTGACACGCACTTCACACATGCAAAATACACATCAATTTATTTTTTTAAAGCCTTCTTATCTGTTTTTCCAGCTTCGGTCCGTCACTCCAGGCCACCCTCGGCTCCTCCGTGCTGCTCACAAACAGGAACCAGGAAGCTGGGACAGCTTCCTGGTTCCTGTATATGAGCTGCGAGGAAGCTGGAGGAGAAGTGGTTGGAGCAGAATGTGGAATGTGGCACGTGCCACATGTCACGGTTAGCACCAACCCCTACTGACCTCTTCCTTCTCGCGCTGCAAGCTCCGGCTCAGCCTTCACCCTGATGGGTGAAGACTGCGCTGGGACACCCCCAGACCTAGTGTAGCAGCACCCACCCCCTTCCAGGAGCTAATGTTTAAAAAAAAGGGGGGGTCCTTTTATTTACAGGGGTAGCAAGGGAGATTGCAGGGGTAGCAAGAGAGAACACAGGGGTGGCGGCTGCGACCCCTGTCCACCCCCAAATGATGTCCCTGGCACTGCATTAAGACTTGTGTAGGGATAATAGTGTTTGTGAGCAAGGTCACTTTGACAGGAAATGGAGATGAACGACATAGAATTCCACGACGTGGGTAGTGTATTAACCGTACAGTGGAAAATAGTTATGACAGAAGGCTCCTATTAAGGCCTCCTAATGTTCTTGAAGGGGACATAGGGCCTGATTTACAAAGCCTTTTTCAATGGGATTTCACCATTGAAAAAAGCGTTTGTAAATCAGCCTATAATGTTTTGACAAAATATCGTATCCGTGTTGTTTATCTTCTGCCTATTTCCAAGCGAAAACACATTCCCATCAATCATCTTTTCATCATTACGTAAGTATTTATTTTGCTTTGCTTGTCTTCTGGTTTGTGAGCTACTTTCAGTCCCTTAAAGGGTAAGTGACATAGGAGGATGAGAGGAAGTGGAGCCTGTGGATCCATTTTAGTAGCAAAGGAGTTCAGTAAAATGTTTATTTGTCACACCAACAAATGTACCTACCTAGCTTTCCTACTCCACCAGTAGTAATAATAATACCGTAAGTAACAGTGCTTTTATTCGAAGTAGTAATATTCCCCAAAGTAGTCATGCTACTACAAGCAAAAGTAGCACCACTATCAGTATGAGTAACATTACTGCTACTACCAGTAAAGTACTTTCAGTAACAATATTACTACTACCAGTACTAACAGTAGCACTACTACCAGTAGTACTTGAACTACCAGTTAAGTAGTAGCAGCATCGGTTTTACCAATAGTAGAAGTAACGGCAGTAATGGCAGTACTAGTAGCACTACTATGACCAATAATATTAGCAGTAGCACTTCTATCAGTACTAACACTACTGACAATTTTAGTAGTATAAGTATCAGTAGCAGAGGTAGTACAACTACTACCATTACTACTACTACTATTACTACTTCAAGCACAAAATGCAATCGGAATGTTACTACTATTAATGGTTTACCTCACCACTCTTACTGGTAGGACTACCAATAGTACGGGTAGTAGTACTTCCACTAATAGTAGCAGAACTAGTGGTCGTATTACTAAATCTACGAATAACAGCATTCATCCCACCACTACTGATAGTAGTCCTGCGATTGTTTTTAATAGTACCAGTAGTATTAGTAGTAGTTTTAAAGCTAGTGCTACAAAGAGTACTGACACTACTACTACTAATGGCAGTCCTGCTGATGCTGCTGCTGCTACTACTACTGTTGTTAGTAGGTGAGTGGTACCACTAACATTAATGTGATATGATTGTGATGTCTGTAATCTTGTTGGAAAGACCCCTTGTTCTTTGCTCAGAAGCTACAATAGGTTGGTAGGCTGCACTTGCCCTCGCGCGCTGATGTCTCATCACAGCACATAATCAAGTAATTTGACGGAGACCTGTCACGTTTGCACTTCACTGTAAATGGGTCCCTGACGCCAAATGTGTGTCATTTGAATGGTGCAGTGCAAAATGGGAGGGCAAAAGGCAGCATGCAAGAGTGTATGCCGCCTTTTGCCCTCCCTTTTGCACGCCGCTGTGCAAATTGAGTAGACGCTGCCTACCATGCATGCGTTTACAATAGACTCCTATGGAGTCTGCCTGCTTGTTGCTGGCACAAATGGCCGGTAGACCCCCTAGGCATCCCCAGCATTTGTGCCGGCATGAAAATGCGTGTCGGTGAAAATGCTGGAGGATTTGTGTAGAGAGAATAAAAAGGGAGGTGGAGGAAACCTAAGTCACGTTTCACACCACCTCTCGGCCATAAGAATGAATGAAAATGAGCCATAGCAGTAATCAACAGCGTAAAAGCATTATGTAAAGCTTTTACGCTGTTAATTCCCGCCAGGCCTCATTTACCAGGGCAAGAAATTAGCTCTTAATGCTCATGACTCTGCCATCCACCTGCTGGAAAAGACCCGGGGCTATGCTAATGTCGGAACTGTCAGGACTGGGAGCTAGCTAGCCTTTTGGTTGTAGCTCCTGAGATTCTATCCGGGGCTACAACCAAAAGACCAGGGGCTATAGCCCTCTTAGCCCCCCCCCTCGAAACGCCTCTGATCGTAACACTTCAGGTATACTTTCAACCAGAAATGCTCTAATTTGGAAGTGATTTCATTTGTTTATGTTTGACATGACAATTCTGCCACCACTCAATCTTCACTGATCCAGAAAAAGTCTCAGTGTGCCTCGTCAAAGGGCTGGTTCTGTGTGCGATAACGCAGGACACGACTTTAAGATCTGATAAGACATCAGCTGAGGTGCAATGCTAGAACATGTTTATCTAGTGAGCATGCACTGTCCCATGGTGTTGGAGTAAAGCTAAGGGGCTAATTTCCTTTTCCAAGCTCTGAATTGTGCAACACACCCTCCCACTAAGCAAGGAATCAGGTGGGGGATCTGCATAATCAAAAGCACCACTATTCCCAAATAGCACCATGAACTGAATAACTTCAGCCCTTCAAGATGAGTAGCAATTACCCTGGAGATGGACGGGGGTGCAGATTTTATTCATACATCAATAATCAAAACCACTCAGGTAGTTGGCAAAAAAGGATAACTGTTTTATTATTAATTATCTAAAACAGGGAGTACAACGAACATCAACGAATTTGCTCGATCCTCTTACTCAACTAGTTTCATAAAAAACGGAGCTTATATATCAAAAACTCGTTACTATCAACATCATCCTACGTGGCAAACTACAAAAACCTATGAGTAACTGTGATAGGCTTTTACTGAACATCTAAGTATACGATCTACACTACCCTAAAAAGTATGAATATGTGATTGGTTACTTATCAGGTGACTAAGCCCTCCCTCTAAAATGACCAATTACGAACGTCACTAAATATTCAACGTCCCATTGGGTACACAAACTATAGGACCCTTAATTACATGGTCCCCTACAATTGGTTGGCACTCTAACCTTCATCAGTACTTTTCCACTCACATCTTGCAGCATACAGGCTAGCCTTTCAGGTGCTGGTGAGCTATGTTCAGAACTGTGGCAAAAAGTGCTATATACATGAAATATCATTCTAGAAGACTGCACAATCTGTATTTCTGAGCAACTGACTTTTCCTTGCTTGATACTCTCTTCATATGAGAGCCCTGTTTGCCTTATCTCTGTGCTTAGATGTGTTTACGTGCGGTGGCTTGCCTGTCTAATTGTGTGCTATGAGTATGTTCAGTGCTTTAAGTGGGCCGGGGCCTGCCGGGGCCGGGCCCCGGCAGTCTCCAAAAAGTGAGGCTGAGGCGGGGCCCTGCCAGGGCCCCCCAGCCCCACCACGCCATGGCAGGACGCATTATCCCGCTGTGGCCGCAGCCGCAACGAGAGATGCGCCCGCCAGTTTAACTCAGGCAAGCTGACAGAAGTGCCAGCCAGCCACAGCGTCGCTGTGACTGGCTGGCACTTCCGTCAGTCTCTGTAACTTTCTCTGATGACCCCTCATCTGAGGGGCCATCAGAGGAAGCTACAGTCCCTTCGCCAGGTCACTGACCCTCAGCGAACCCGCGGGCTCCATGATCTAATATGTAGATTAGATCACGGAGCCCGCGGGTTCGCAGAGAGTGAAAGACGCCTCGGGGTCAGTGCTCTGAGCAGAGATCACTGAGCCCGAGGCGCCTTTCTCCTTTGGCAAGGCTTTATAAAAGATGCCTTCAACTGTGTACGTTTAAGCCATCTTTTATACACGTAGAAATATTTCTATGTTTATAACAGATGGCTTGAATCGTACACAATTCAAAGCAACTTTTATAAAGCTTTGTCGACGGCCAAAGCCACCTTGGGTTTTGTCCGTCCTCAACGCTTTATAAAAGATGCCTACGTTTCAAGCCGCCTTTTATAAACATAGACATATGTTACAAATGTCTATGTTTATAAAAGGCAGCTTGAATAGTACACAAACCATAGTAAGGTAAGCACACAAGTGTGCGTAACTTACTATGGTGTATGCACTTTCAAGCCACCTTTTATAAACATAGAAATATGTAACATTGCTATGAATATAAAAGAAGGCTTGAAACATACACAAACCATAGTAGTACGCAAACAAATATATAAATGCTCAAATACATTTATATATTTGTGTGCGCACCTTACTATGATTTGTGCACTTTTAGGCCACGCCCACAATGGAGGCCACGCCTCCAAACGAGGGCCCCCCCTCAATTTCTTACCCCACTTAAAGCGCTGAGTATGTTTAACATTTTCTGCTGGTTTTTGTTGACTTTAGCATTTTCTCTGTGCTTTTTATCAGGCATTTCCAGGTACTTATGTTTTATAATTGTGAAATATTATGATTTTTAGGTCCAATAGTGTTCTTTTACAAAGTCACCTTCCGTCCCATAAAGCAGCGGGTGCATGCTTTACTTTAGTTGGGCTTTCTCAAGACTATTACTTGTGAAGGAACATAAGCCATTTTTGGAAGACTTTCTGAAACAAAAACGAGACAAAAGAAAAATAAGAACATGGTGCTCATTATTGAATTAACACCATGCAAACCTATATATAAAAAACGTATAAATGCGTGTGTGTGTTTCTATGTGTGTGTCCACATTTACATACTTCTATTCTATAATGCTCGCATTCTCAAACGTAATATTGTGTCATAAATATGTTTGTCTACACAGCTTGTACGCTATGCAAGTTTTGAATCTAAAAGTGGCAAGTAACTCTTTGCAAATTAAAAGTATTCTTTTGCCAGTTTAAGAAATTGATAGATTGGTGGTATAGTTGCCAGTTACATTTCTAGCTTCAAAAGATCACAGGGGAAGATACATATGTGCATTGCTGCAGAGCATGTTTCTTGTGTTGCTGATGGTGGACGCACATGTCTCATAGGTTGAGTTATGAACATCCACCCCCTGCACAACACTACCACCCCTAGACTTGCGTACTTTTCCGATTGGCAACCCTTGTAAATTGGCGGCATAACCTTTGAGTTGAGGCCAGTGCTTGGGAGTTGGCCAGAAACTAGAACTGGAAGCAGGCTACATGCTCAGGACGCAAACCGTGTCTTGAGCGCATGGTGTCCATGCGCTCAAGGCAGAGCTGGGTTTTGTTTTGGTGGCTGATAGTTCATATAATTATTAAAACAAGATCGGATTTGTAGCATACCAATTTCACCCTGTGAGCTCAGACCAACAATGAGAGGCAATGTGAATACCATTCACCTGACTGTCTGCATTCCAGTGAATTTAACAAAAGGCAGGATGCCTGCCTCTGTTGACACTCTGTGAGGATAGATAACTTCTCACCGTCGGGCCCAGGAGATCCCAACAGGAGATCTCCTGGGAGTCTGCCTTCAAAGATGCAATTTTATATCATAGGCCTGCCTGAAACTAGGTGTTTGCACACCAGAGACCTCTTTAAGATCCAGGGTGGGAAAGGGCCAGAGTAAGGACAGTCAAGGAACACAAATGAGCTTGAAGAAGGATTCCTCCATCTTGATTTACTGCTGCTTTTCTTTTCTTCCATTGCCCTCCACTTCCTGTGGAACAAGGCACTCTGGGCAGAACACCAGAAACCAAGGATGACTTGTCCCAGGGACAGGGATTGGACCCCATAGAGCAGTCCTATGTATCCCTGGTACTGCAGTCCCTTCACTGGCTTCCGGCGACATAGCGCATTCAGTTTAAGGCTCTCTGCATTGTTCATTGTGCCTTACAAGATCAGGGAGGGAGCAGAGTAGCTGCGCGTCAAATTTGAGCGCAATGTTCCAGACCGCTCTCTGCGGTTAGCATCGGCGGGCATGTTGTGTGTGCCTTCTTTTCGCCTTACTTGGGTAGGAGGGCGGGCCTTTTCGATTGCAGCTGCTGAATTGTGGAATACTCTCCCATTATCCATGAAACTGCTGTCAAACCATTTGGCGTTCCGAAAGGCATTGAAAAGTATTTATTCAGAGCTCTTAGCTTCCTTGGCGAGGATGTGCTGTTCTGTGGGCGATCATCTATCTTTCTAGCGCCATGATGCCTACGGGTGACTGTGCGCTCTACAAATGACCATAACATAACACGATTGCTTTCATCCAATCAGCTGTGTGGTTTTTACTGATAAAAGGGGGTGGGGGGGGATTCTCACTCATTTGATTCTCTTTGGGACTTCAAGGACATCAGGAAGAATTCCTTTGAACCCTGTTGGGAGAGCAGTCATTTCTAAAGCCTTCTGCCAGAGGCAATGGCAAGTGTTCCAAGCCAGAGGAAAGCTCTGCTCCCTATCCATCCCCAAAGCATTGTTGGTGACTTTGCTGAGTACTGAGATCTGCCACTCTGCTAGACAACCTCCCTAGACAGAAAGAGCAGAGTCTGAAAAGGACTCACCTTTCCCTAGAGCCCACTGCAGAGAGACTCACAGCATCCAGAGGGGCAAAGTAGGCAGGTCTAATTTTTCATTACTCGAACCATCTTGATCTGCATTTGAAATGTGCTCCCCACTTTCAAGCTTCCAGGACCCGCAATGCTGCCTTTTGCACTCACCTTTGAACTGCGAACTGTTGTTGCTGCATCATAGAATGGGCTTGAGGACAGATCACCCCAGCTGAGCATCATCACCTCTTCACCTCGAGCAACAACCCACCATGAAGACGACATTAAACCGCTGCACCGGCCCAAGCATCGAACTGAAAGGACATTGCATTGCAGATCAAAGGGAACCGCGGGACCATTGCATCACTCATCAACCCGAACCAGCAGTACTCATCATTTGAAACCATGCTCAATCATTGAACCGCTCCTGGTGATCCATCAACCTGCACCACTCGACCCTGCTTTTGAACCGCAAGGAGCACTGCCCAAACTGACTTGATGCTGCCTGGCAACCTGGGATCAACGTGATTTGCTGCACTTTAACCCAGTTCTACCCGGACAGATTGCAACCTGAAGCCTGATTTAACCCTGTTGAGCCTCGTAAGTACTGAATTCAGGTTCTATTGAGAGCCTCTGACCTCTTGGTCCAATTTCAAGCCACCAGTGACCGGTTAACGCCATTGTGCCCTTTTTTATTTAGGAAACATGTTCTTTTGAGTGATATTAAATCCTGCTAAAGTATCCACAGTGCGTACACATATTTGTTCTGCATTTTCTGTGTTCTTTTATAGAGTTTTGACAGTTACTTGTACAATTGATTTGTTTAATTATTGTATATATATTTTTATAGGACTGTGATTGGACATTCATTTTTTGGTAGCTGTTGTTCTATTGGTGTTTGGGTTGCTGCGGTCTCACATTTACACCCCTTCTGAGAGTATAGCCTTCCTTCGGCCCACGTAAACACAAAAGTCGAAGAAGGTATATATCTAGGTTTTACTGTTATGATTGGGATTGCTGTTGGTTTGCCGAAATGTCAGGACGGTTAAGCCATCCTCATGGCCATACTTAATCTTGTAACCCCACAGAGTAGAAGTTATTTTGTCACACCTGCACAATCTACATCCACATTTTTATTTTTATTTTTAAACATCTTAATACACCTTCACAATGCTGCTCCTGCATGCTGTGTTCAATGATTTTGAGTTGTGTCTTTTTGCCTCGTACCTGAATGCGAACATTCTAAAGTTTCTATAGCTGGAGTCTGGCTCTGTAGACTTTATTGACAGTCTATTTTCTATAGACCTTGGGTCCTGGAACACATTATACTTTTACCCCCATATGTAATGAAGGGTGGGTGCTGACATGGAGCCAGAAGGGCTCCTTCTAGCTAGTATTAATCACTCGCTTCTGCAAGTCTCAAAAATGGTTTCTGTTTTTTTCTGATTTTTGTTTCTTTTGGAACTTTGAATGTGCTTCTACAGGACTACTCCCTTCATCTGGAGGTCTGGTTGGTGTCAGGTCCCCTTAGAAGGTGCAGGACTTTTGGAATTTGTTGCAGGATTCATCTCAGCGTGATAAGCACCCTCGACGGCTCTTAGCGACCTCTCTGTGTGGGCTAGCTGTATGTGCTGGTACATGGAACCTATACCTTAGACTAAGAAAATGGGACCATAAAATGCCAGCACTCAGAATGCTGCCAATGATGTGTGTCAGGCACATGGCTTTTTATAAAACAGGACTGGCATTTATTAATAATGATCTCATTCCAAAACATCCAACACATAATCCACGTGCAGGAAGTGATATTCTCCCAAAGGTACTATCATACATAGTGTTGACTTTGTGGAACGCCCTTCCTTTGCGCCAGCCACAATGCCTCATCTAGGAGACTTCTGAAGATCCACTGATTCTGTGAATTCTGGAGAAACACAGGCAGTGGTTATGTGATGGTGTTGATCCTGTCTCATTCCCTCTAGTTAGTGCATGGTTGGAATGTTCTGGCATATCTGTCAAGGAATGGGAAGGGTTTCCTTACTGTCGGCGTGTAGTGCTCTACAATTTCATCGGGCGTAAGTGGATAGACATTGTGCCATTGAGGGATCACCTGCTGGTGTGTCGCCTCCTGAAGGGAGTGCATATGCTAAGGCCTCTGCCTCCTCAGTACTCATCCCTTTGTATCGTTATAAGGCCCATGGCTTATTTGAGGAGAGGCAGGTAAATGAATGGCTTTCTCTGTAGGGCCTTTCAGCTACACTGACTATGCTTTTGTTTTTGATTTCTGGAATGAGGGTTTTAAATGTCAAGGCTCTGGATGTTATTTATAAGGTTTTTTCTACAGATTGAGGGACTTTGTACTCATAAATCAAAATGACAACATTGTCTCCATCAAACCGACTTTCCCTTCACATTTTAACCAAAGTTTAGTGAAAATCCTGGGTGCCTACACATCACTTACTCGGAATGCTTGTCATGAAGGTGTGTCTCAATGGCTAAGTGTGGAGGTGGCACCACCTACGTTAAACACCAAAATGTTCTTCCAATGTATATGATTCCAAATAAAGTACAAGGTAAGGAGCACCGATAGAAAAGTGAGCCTGGTACCAGTGTGGAATCAGAAAAAATACAATATTACGGCTGTTACACCGAGCAAAGGAAAATACACCGACACAGGCTTATAACGATTCCCAGAATCTTTATTACAAAACTGAACAGTATTCAACAAAGTACACAAATAGCTATTTGGCTGTCAATACAACACAGAGACCACCAGCAGGGTTCAATGTGAGCAGTGAGAGAATTTCCTAGCTGGACACCAACGCATTTATACAATTTGTAAAATGATGACCAGCCCCTTTACAGGTTAATCATGCACTGGGCTAGGGTCGCGCCAGGTTCACTTTCCTAATTTACATATCCCGTGCTTGTGTTTTACTTTTTCAATACATTTACTAACACCCTCCATTATTCTTTAATTTAACATTTACACTCTTTACATATTGTTTTAATACAGACCACACAATGTTTCGCATATTATATTCGGATAGTATTACTGTTCTTGTATACTTGTAGTTTAACATTGCTAATTCAAGTAATCCCCTGCTCCTGAGGTCAACAAAGGACAAGGTCTACATGACCCTAACATGTAGCCTTAGGGCAGGTTGGACATTAACTCCCCTACAGAGGTTGGAGAGGTTAAGACAAGAACAAGGACACACGAGATGGCCATTTTAGATTACAGGGTGACTTTGTATAAAAACCCAAAATGGCGGTTTCTAACCTAAAATGGAGGCTTGATTCAAGATGGCGGCTTACATCAATTTCTAAGGTCAAGACCTTGCCGCAGAGAGTTATTCGCGTACAATTTTAAGCAACTTGGCGTAGGCCAATATACATACAAATCGTTTGTAATAAGAGGCATAATTTAATATCCGGTTTGACAAACCCTCCTTTTGGCCTATGCCAAGTGCTAATACTACCTCTGATTTGCTTGCTAGTAACTCCATGCGTCATCGTCCTTACACCCCGAGCCATTGTCGGACATATCTATTGCCATTAGGTCTGATACCAGAGTTTATTTCAATACATACTCTTTGGAGAGCTCCTTTGGGGCATATATTTTATTCCCTAATACACTTGTTGCTTGCGCGCAACATCCCCCTAATACTGAACATATACCAGGGAGACACTGTATACAACAACAAAGAAACAGAAAACTTCCCAAGATAATCAGAAGGGCCGAAAACAACTTCCATCCCCATGACCTTAGGAGGTCCCAAAACCATGTACCAGGTTCCCAATTTCCCTCAGGAACATGTACTTCTGAACTGAGAACGTGTAGATTTTGGATCGCCCTAAAGATCGTTGGAGAGGACTCTGGAACGTAAACACAGCAAGCGGACCCCACTAATTTACATACTCCTCCTCGCTCTGCCAGGATGACATCTAATGCCATCCGGTTCTGAAGAGCCACTAACCTTATCACTCTCTGCTCTAACGTCATATTATAGAGTATGTCAGTGGTCCGATTGATGGTTCTCTCCAATACTCTCGCTAGTCCCCTAATATCCTCGGAATTCGTAATTTGCCCAACAAACGGCACAAAGGATTTCATAATATCTCCTAAAGTTTGTGCTGGAGTATCCCCTTGTACACCTCGTCATGGACGAGTCTTTGAAATGTCTGTAGTACTGGCAATAAATACCCCAGGTAATAGAATCCCTAAATAACAGGTTCCTTGCCAATCCCTGGGCAACCACGGAAATGCCACATTACCGCAAACAAAATAGACAGGTTCGCCTACGTACAGAGGTCTGTTTTCACTAGTCAAATTCGCAACGTTGGCGCACTTTCTAAAATTACCCATTGACCGTGTTCCATTCCTCTGTATGCAGAAGGATACTGAATCGGGTCTGTGATTAACAGAATAAGATGGAGGCGTGGCATCCTTATTGCCTATAGGAGCCATTCTGAAAGAGATTAAAGACTGAAAAGGATGAGACAATCTATCAGAGGGCCTAACAGAAGCAACATTTGGCTTACTTCTATTTGCAAAAAGTGAGCATCCCAGGGGCATCAAAACATTCTTTTAAAAACTATTTAAATTTGTACCATCAAAGTTCACTGAGATGCTGTCATTCCATTGACCAAAAAATAGTGCTCTAAGAGAAGCGTAACAGGCAGTTGTCAGTGGCAGAGGGTAAATATACCAACCTAGCCCCTTATCCCCATGTTGCGGTAGATGTGTACAGATCCAGCAATTGGTCTTATTAAAAATTGCATGAGTGGCATTCATGATTAACAAAAGGGTATTATTCTGATAATTCCGTCTATGTAAAGAATCTCTAGCCGACAAAGTATGCAATTGCACAGAGGGAGTGGGAATCACAGATACATTTTCAATAGATAAAAAGTCCTCTAACGGACATGCTTCTTCCAGATACCATAACCTAAACCCAAAAGTCATTACAAATCCAGAAATTAGTACGAGAAGGCAACAATACACTTTGGGGGTCCCCTTACATACTTGATCATTGTCTCTCACATTTTTATCTAAAAGTTCAGTATGTGCGGTGGCGGGTGCAGGCATCGTAGTCTTCAATCGAAAAAACACCAATTGTTTGCTGGCGACTCCAGTCGCGCGTCTTCTTAATGTCTTTCCCACAGCCCTTAGCCAACAGAATCTCTCGTACAATCGGGCCAAAAAGACAAGCCCTCAAATGATTTTTTTTTCAGTCGCACAGTTAGAGCATGCTGTACATTTATTTCCTTGGGCGCAAATTATATTTTGCAGTTTCTGGTGGGAACAAAGTGTCGTCACTTCCTCCTGGAAGTGGCGAACGGACGGAAATGGGATCAAGAAAGGATTGATCCGGAAGTTCAACTGTTGGGGAGTGCGGAGACAAGATGGCCGTTTTGTCCGGCCTTGCGGATTCTGAAGCGGTCTCCGACTCTCCCTTGTCGGCTGTTGCTGTTTCAGGCACGCAAGTTACAGGAGTGGGAAGAGATTCTGTGTCTTCTGTATCGTGAGGCACGGGCTGTGGGATCCGTTTGTTGTGCGTCGCATGGATCCAGTGTTTACGACCCGCTACCCGCACGGCAGTCTGGGTGACTAGCAGGACTTGGTAGGGACCCCTCCACCGAGGTGCAAGGCAAGATGACCTCTCAAAAACCTTTGTGAGGATCCAGTCCCCCGGTCGTAGACTGTGACTGGGGCCCTCGTAGTGCACAGGTAATGCCTCTCGTATCTGGTGATAAATTGAAAACAGATTTTCAGTCAACTGGTTACAGTAGTCTGAAAGAAGCACATTTTCTATATCCCGTAATGAGCGACTTTTTGGCATACCCCAAATATTAGCAGGTCTCCCCATTACCACCCCAAAGGGAGAGAGCCCAGTCTTAGTTTGAGGGGTCGTTCTCATCGATAGTAACACGATCGGTAAGGCGTTTTTTAGTTTGGTGCCAGCACGCGTCTTAGCGAGTTTGTTCTTTATAATGCCATTGTGCCTTTCCACTAATCCGGCACTCTGGGCATGTCTAGCTGAATGGAACCGCTTGTCAATCTGTAATCCTTTGCAAATTTGCAGGATTACAGTGGCAATAAAGTGTGGCCCGTTATCAGACCAGATGACTCTCGGCAGCCCGAACCTAGGAAAAAACTCTTTCAACAGAGTTTTTGCTGTGGTTATGGCCATTGCATCTTCAACCAGGAAGGCCTCAACCCACTTACTAAAGGCGCAAATAACAACCAATACATATTTAAGATTGTTACACCGTTGCATTTCAATAAAATCAAAGTGAATAACCTCAAACGGGACAGAAGGTGGAGCGAAACTTCCTCTAGGAGTCGAGGTACCTTTTCCTACATTGTGCTGCAAGCAAACCATGCAGTTCTTGACAAAACGCTCCGCAATTTTGAAAATCTTATCATTGGCCCATACACTGTGTAGCATTTTTGTTAACATCCGCGCACACACATGTGTCGGACCATGAGCCATAATAAACCTTCATTGTAATGTAGGCGTCAGGGAGTAACCATTTCCCTTCAACATTGTCTACCCAACACCCATCATCATCCAATCTTCCTGCACCTTCGATCCATCTCTTAGTTTCCTCTATGGTAGCATCCGCTTGAATATCTTTTACAACATCGAAACTTTCTCCCAGAGTGCAAACATTTACAACTTCTTTTACAGCGTACATTTCTGAACTGCAATTAATGGCAGTCTGTTTAGCTATCTGATCGGCGAAGGCATTCCCTTTTCCTTTATCATCTGTAACTTTTTGATGTGCTGAACATTTTATGATAGCTAACTGAACAGGGAGTGCAAGTGCTGAAAGTAATCGCACTATTAAAGTGCCGTGCTGGATTTTCGTTCCGTGCGAGGTCAAGAAACCTCGTTCTTTCCAAAGTCTACCGAAATTGTGGGCCACCCCAAAGGCATACTGACTGTCAGTATATATATTCACTGTACGCCCTTCAGAAAGCTCACAAGTTCGAGTTAACGCTATAATTTCTGCTGCCTGCGCAGAATTATGCATAATTCTTTTAGTTTCCACAACCGTGCTTAAAGTAGTGACAGCATAAGCAGCCGTGGATGTTCCGTCTGGAAGTTTAAAACAAGAGCCATCACAAAATAGCTCTCCTTGAGGGCTATTCAAAGGTGTGTCCTTCAAATCGATTCTGCCTTTAGTCTCTTGTTCTGTCATATAAAGGCAATCGTGTGACGTATCGTCATCATCAACAGTATTTTGTGAGACAGGTAAAAGTTCAGCCGGATTTAATACGCAACACCTCTGAATTTAAATGTGGGGGGCAAACAAGATCAGTTCATATCTTGTCAATCGTGCAGAGGTGAGGTGTTGCGTTTGAGTTCTATTCAGTAGAATATCTACAGAGTGAGGTACCATTAGGGTTAACGCATGACCCAGGACCATTCCCTCACTCTGTTTTACAGACGCAGCAGCAGCAGCAACAGCGCCCAAACATCTTGGCAAAGCACATGCTACAGGATCAAGGGCAGAGGAATAGTAGCCGCACGGCCTATTCTTCCCTCCATGTTCCTGCGTTAACACAGCCAAAGCGTATCCATCAAATTCATGCACAAACAATACAAAGGCCTTATCATAATTCGGAGTTCCTAAAACCGGCGCCAAACACAGCGCGGATTTGAGCAAATTGAAGGCTGTCTGGTGTTCCAAGGTCCATGGCAATGGCAAAGAAATGCCCTTTTTTGTCAAAGCCAACATTGGTTTAATCGTTAACGAAAAATTCGGGATCCACAATCTACGATAAGAAGCCATACCTATCAAGGCTCCAACTTCCTTTTGCGTATTTGGGACAGACATACCAGAAATGGTCTTTATTCGTTCAGGTGTCAACCGTCTTCCTTTCCTTTTGCGTATTTGGGACAGACATACCAGAAATGGTCTTTATTCGTTCAGGTGTCAACCGTCTTCCCTCCTTTGACAGGAGATAGCCTAAATATGCAACCTCCTGGCAACGATATTGGAATTTCTTAAGTGAAGCTTTGTGGCCATGTTTTGCTAGATGACAAAGCAACAACACAGTGCCTTCTTTACAGGCACTCTCAGAATCAGCAGCCAAAAGGAGGTCATCTACGTATTGTAGTAACGTGCAAGTAGTAGGCAATTCGAGGGTATCAAGCTGCTCTTTCAATGCCCTACTATAAATACTTGGACTCTCAGTGTACCCTTGTAGTGCACGAGTAAATGTAAACGAGCGTCCACCTAGGGTAAACGCAAACAAATACCTGCTATCTTTGTGTATAGGAATACTGAAAAATGCATTTTTAAGATCAACAACGCTAAAGTGAGTGGCAGAAGCCAGAATCATGGTTAATATTGTTGTAACATCAGGTACAATAGGAAATTGAGGAGCCACAATTTTGTTAATAGCGCGTAAATCAATTATAAAACGAAAGGGAATCGCATTATCACCTTTTTTATATACTGGCAAAATGGGGCTGTTACATATGCTACCCGTAATCTCCTCAATTACTCCACGATGTACAAAATCAGAAACTATACATTTCAAAGCCTGTTCGCCTTCAACTGAGATCTTATACTGCGGGATGCGAGGCAATTTTGCTCCATGTTTCAAAATAATTTTGACAGGTTCAATCTGGAGAATGCCCACATCATTATCATCAATTGCCCATAAGCTTTCTGGAACATTACTAAATTCTGGCGGTAAAGGTCGAGTCAAAAACTGAGAGGCGAGTGATTGCTGGGGTGAAATTGTTGGCCGAATTCCATCTGGAGAACAATGAATTACTGCGTGTAATGCCTTCAACAAATTTAGCCCCAGCAAGTTCTCCCCACAGTTTGTGGTAAGTAGGAATGGACACTGTTCAGTGAAGGGACCCAGTGCTATCGGTACCAGCAAGGAAACCGGACAAACTACAGGTGTGCCTGAAAACCCTACGGAAACATTGGATTGCCCTGACAGGGGAATATTTGGAACCTGTGAATAGTCAATGGAACATTTCTGTGCTCCCGTATCTACTAAAAATAGATGCTTCCTATTTCCCAACGCCATCTCAACATAGGGGCCTTTCTGATGAACGGGAATAGGCGTAGGTTCCAAATCCTGTTTCGGGCAATCCTAGCGGAACAAAATATCATCAAAAGGAAGCTCTTCGGAGAGGTATGCGGCAGAAGGGTGATCAAAAATGTTTCTATTATCCACATTCGAAACTTGCTTATCTTGTGAAGAAGGTTGCTGTGAGTCTGGTCTAGGCCCAGCAGGCACGGGACCCACGTCTGGGCATTCCCGTCCCACTCGGGGTGACATAGCAAAAACAAAGGGGTGATGGCTGGAAGGTTTAGAATTAATCTTAACCACAGGCAATGCTCTGGGCAACCCTCCAGACCACCGTTCTTCGCCTGCCAAGCCATTACAAAAGGGAAATACCATATGCAAATCAGGCTTGGCCCCACCCCAAAAGGGGCAGTCCAGCCCGAACTGCTAGGCCACACCCCTTCTGCACGAGACCACAAGCATCGCCAAACATGTTTCACCCTTGTTGGGGCTCATCAGTGAGGAGTAGCTTGGGTCTCTAGGCCCAGCAGGCACGGGACCCACGTCTGGGCATACCCGTCCCACTCGGGGTGACATAGCAAAAACAAAGAGGTGATGGCTGGAAGGTTTAGAATTAATCTTAACCACAGGCAATGCTCTGGGCAACCCTCCAGACCACAGTTCTTCGCCTGCCAAGCAATTACAGAAGGAAAATACCATATGCAAATCAGGCTTGGCCCCACCCCAAAAGGGGCAGTCCAGCCCGAACTGCTAGGCCACATCCCTTCTGCACGGACCACAAGCATCCCCAAACATGTTTCGCCCTTGTTAGGGCTCATCAGTGAGGAGTAGCTTGGGTCTCTAGGCCCAGCAGGCACGGGACCCACATCTGGGCATACCCGTCCCACTCGGGGTGACATAGCAAAAACAAAGAGGTGATGGCTGGAAGGTTTAGAATTAATCTTAACCACAGGCAATGCTCTGGGCAACCCTCCAGACCACCGTTCTTCGCCTGCCAAGCCATTACAGAGGGGAAATACTCATGCAGAAGGGATGTGACCTAGCAGTTCGGGCTGGACTGCCCCTTTTGGGGTGGGGCCAAGCCTGATTTGCATATGGTCTTTCCCCTGTATCACTTTCTTTTGCATTTCTAATGTATATTGACTGTATGTGTCATATACTTCATCTGGAGTTATCGACATATCCGAAATCCATCTTATCGCGTCCTTTGTACAAATTCGTGCTTCCTCACCTTTTAATTCTCGACGAGGAGAAAACAGTTTCTGTAAGTACATAATACCTAAACTACCACCATCTACTTCCTCATTCTGTAACTCTTCCAACTCCTTCCTATACTCAAAAATCCTCTCAACATGCTCATATACCTTCTCTGCAGTATCTCTGGACAACGCTAAGGCGTTCAAATCCCGTAACCCTTGTGGGAAATCTACATCATTTAGTCTATTCCGCATTATACTTAAATGAGTCCCTAATCCTTCGATAAAAACATTTTTCTCAGGAATATCTTTTAAATTTTCGAGTGTGGAAAAAACATCAACTTGCTCACCCTTCTCCATACAATGTTTAGCCCAAGCAGTCAATTCAGTCCTCTTGTCTGGCGACACAGTATTACGAGTCACAACCCTTGGTCTTGCTCCCTGGACTACTACAAGCAATGCAGGATCACTTGGAAGAGGAAGAGTAGGCACATTCTGAATAACAACAGGTGAAGGTAAGGGGGCAGGCAAAGGGGCGACGGCTGGAAGAACAACAGGAAGGACCGGAGGAACTACAACAGGAAGGGGCAAAGCGCCAGGAGGAGGGACATATGGAGGTGGCGCGGAGGCTTCAGGCCTCTGTTCATGCAAGAGTTTATTAATCAATTCGTCTGACGTATGAAAATCTTTTGAAGGGTAGATCTTCTGAATGCCTAATTGAAATGCCCTGTCCGTATTCTTAACTGACTCCAATTGTTTATTTTGATCATATAACCGTGCCTTTTCGACACTCGTCACATGCCGACGCATATGTTTCTCTCTAGTCTTTTGTTGTTGCAAAGCTTCTGTTTTCCAACTGTGCAACGCGTCAAATGCTGCAGGTCTAGCCTTTTTCTTTACTAATACAGACTCTAAATATTCTATACGAGGAATTTCAAAACTACCATTGGTTGGCCACCGAAGATTAGAATTATGTCTGGTTTGTCTGTGCCAAATGTCATTAAATGCTATACTACCAAAGCCTTTCTTACAGTACATAGTACATGCCGGCGACCCCTCCTGTGGTGCGGGACGGCTATCTTCCAAAGATACAGATTCTGTATCTAGGTGAGACCTGTCTGCACATGCATTTTAGCCCTAGTGTGAATTCTGTATCTAGGTGAGCCCTGTCTGCACATGCATTTTAGCCCTAGCGTGCATTCTGTACCTAGGTGAGCCCTGTCTGTACATGCATTTTAACCCTAGCGTGAATTCTGTATGTAGGTGAGCCCTGTCTGCACATGCATTTTAGCCCTAGCATGAATTCTGTATCTAGGTGAGCCCTGTCTGCACATGCATTCTAGCCCTAGTGTGAACTCTGTATCTAGGTGAGCGCTGTCTGCACATGCATTTTAGCCCTAGTGTGAACTCTGTATCTAGGTGAGCCCTGCCGGCATATGCATTTTAACTCTAGCGTGAATTCTATAAGAGGTGAACTGTGATTACATTTGCATTTTGCATCCTTGATTTTAACTAGCATGCCTCCCCTGCTTATTAACTGCCTTGCCTGCTCCCTGCTCCTCTTAGTCAGCATCATACTGCCCAACATGTCGCCTCAACTTCCAACTACCACGTGCACGACCTTACCTAACTCCATCTCATCCAACGGCATACCGCCAATGATAAGTGAGGCACCCTTTGTGCCACTAGTTAGCATCCCCTGCCCCACCATAGACAGGAATACTAGACTCAGAGCTAGATTAGCCAAAATCCATGAGCCACTCGCCCGTTCCTTGCCCACCACAACGAGACCTAGCACCACTCCCACCAACCCCACCAACTTCAAACTTGAATCATCTCTGAACCACCTTACAAAATACCCACCTCACCCCACTAACCAGAGAAATACTAAACCCATACAGAAGTTGTCAGCCTCTACTTCCACTACACCCTTAGCGAGCGCCCAAATCAAGGGAGCGTTAATCAACGCCAGATCCCTAGTAGCTCACGCAACTGAAATTGCAGACTTAATTATTAATGAAGACCTAGACCTCCTTGCCATTACAGAGACCTGGCTCCATCCGGCAGCAGGCCCCATGCTTATGTTAGCAGTCCCTGATAATTACACTATCTTGAGACAAGACCGACCTAACTCCAGAGGAGGCGGTGTTGCCATCATTCATAAATGTAGCCTTACTATTAGAGTAGCTACCACCATCAGCGTCCCCTCTTGCGAACTACTCTCAGCCAAAGTTCCCATTACCAACACCCAAACCCTTAACATCCATGTGATCTATCGCCCTCCAGGCCCATTAGGTACATTCGATGAGGATCTTAACACTATCCTATCGACTAACCTAAAAAACTCACCTTGGGAGACTTCAATTTGGGTTTCAACGACCCCGATGACCAAGCCGCCATCACCACGCTGAACACCCTGACTGAATTAGGATTTACTCAAAGAAGCCTACAACCCACCCATGACAAGGGGAGAATACTTGACTGGGTGGCTGACTATAATTGCCTAGCTAACATCACTGACATCTCTCCACTAGCCTGGACCGACCACCACCTGGTATCATTCCTGCTGTCCACCACCAGACCCCCTCCTATGGAGTGTAGTAGGGCCCCACCTACTCTCACGAGAAACAAAAAGAGTATCACGGCAGAGAGACACATCCCCAACCTTCTCCCCACACTTAACTCACTCCCTGACAACCTGAATCCTGAGAGCCTAGTCGAGGAATATAATAAAATTATGTCCACCTCCCTGGACTTAATCGCCCCTCTCAAACTTAGGTCAAGCAAGCCCAAAACACACTTGAACAACTGGTACACACCATTCCTCAAAAGCTTAAGACAGAAAAAAAGAAATTGTGAAACTATTTGGAAAAGAGACCCATCAGTAGCCAACAAAATCAAATTCACCAAACTAGCGGCCATGTATAAAAAAGAAATCATCTTAGCCAAACGCACATCCTTTGACTCCCGCATCTCCCAAGCCAGTTCAAACATGAACAAACTATTTTCTATTCTGAATGAAGTGGAAACCCCTATAGCACCACCAGACAACTGCATCAAGGATAAGAACTGGTGCACCGACATCCAAAATGCCTTAGCTAACAAAATCGCCACGTTACAAAATAAAATATCCTGCAAAAAAGCATCTTTGAATAACCCTGCCCTGTCCAAGCTACCAGAGAAGCAGACTACAAGTGAACATACCCGATTCAATTTCACAAAAGTGACCATCCTCGAAGTCGAGAAAATTATCTTGTCACTGAAGCCTTCTAACTCCCAGGGAGACCTATGCCCAGCTCAGCTTATAAAAGACGCTGCCCGTGACCTCTCCCTATTTATCACAAAGTTAATCAATGCCTCCTTCGCCACTGGGTCCATCCCAACTAATCTAAAACAGTCCTGTGTTCTACCTTTACTAAAAAAACCTACTCTTGACCCAGCTATCCCCACTAATTACAGACCCATAACAACGGTACCGTTCCTCCTGAAAATCCTGGACAAGGTAGCCTATGTTCAAATACAGAAGCACTTGGAAGAACACCACCTGTTAGGAGCCAGACAATCAGGCTTCCGACCCCAACATGGGACTGAGACAGCTCTCATCGACCTTAAAACACAGATCGATCTGCTCAGAGACAATGGCCAAGCAGCGTTACTCCTCCTCCTTGACCTCTCTGCAGCTTTTGACCTGGTCGACCACTCGGTCCTTTGCACCCACCTACACACGGCTGCCCATTTCTCCCCAGAGGCCATTACATGGATTAGATCCTTCCTCAATGGCAGAACCATGAGGGTTTTTTCGCCTACAGATGCTGCAGACCCTATACCCATCACCTGTGGCATACCTCAGGGCTCCTGTGTCTCCCCTACACTGTATAACATATTCACCAAGCCCCTTTTCGATGATCTGGATCATCTCGGTATCACCTACACTAACTATGCAGATGGTACTCAGATCCTCCTTCCGCTTTCTGGAGATTATGGAAAGGATTTGGCCTTGGTGAATAGGGTTTACATCATCATCCAGGCATGGATGGCCACCCACGGTCTATGCCTGAATGATGATAAAACTGAACTCATCACCTTGGGTACCACTGCCAGCCTAAAGAAATTAAGCCCAGCTTACTCCTCCTTCATGATTGATGGCAACATCATCAGAGTGGGACATGAAGTCAAAACACTGGGCTTCTACTTGGACTCCAACTTCTCCTTTAATAGACACGTGAACTCACTAGCCTCCTCCACGGCTTACACGTGCAAATTGATCCGCACAGCCAAACCCTTTCTATCCGTCACCAGCTGCCTAACCTTGGCCAGAGCCCTCATACTATCCCGCTTAGACTACTGTAACGCGCTTTATCTTGGATCCTCCAAAGCCATTACTAGCAAGCTTCAAACCCTCCAGAATAATGCACTTAGAGCAGCTTTGGGCATCTCCAGAAGAGACCACATAACAGTATACAGCCAGCAGAACAATTGGACCCCCGTTAAAGACAAAATCTCCCTTAAAACTGCCTCACTCACCCACAAGTCCCTTAATAACGCGTCCCTCATCTACTTGACAGACAGATTTCACAGACTGACATCCTCGAGACCGACAAGGTTAGCATATAGAGACTGCCTCTCCGTCCCTAACTACAAACGCTCTACCATAGGAGGCAACAGCTTTCCAGTGAAAGCGGCGAAACTGTGGAACCCCCTACAATCCACTCTTAGAATGGACTTACCCTACCAAAACTTCCGCTCCAAGTTGATGTCTTGGCTGAAGACAGCCGCCATCTAAACATACTAAACCAGGACGCCTCTCCCTCCTTTCATCCGATTATGCAATTGTTAACTGTATATATGTATATACTGTGTGCTCTCCTACATTATTACTGCGTATATGCCATGTATATATTTTACTGTCTGTAACTAAGCTTTGCAAATTCTTGTATCTGCTGCGCCCTGTTACCCCCGGGTATCCCGGCGCATTACAAATAATAAACCAAACCATTGTCTGTCACTGCGGAAACATGCCCTAAAGCAGGCAGACAATTTCCCAGGCACATCAAAGTTCTGGTGTTACCTGGTTAAATAATTGTGTTAGCGAGCACAATACTCCAAATTCAAATTTGTCAGGGTTAAATTAAGAATCGGGACACGATTCACCTGACCAAAGGACTGGGGGGCCCGATCGGGTTACTAAGGACAATGCAAAGGACCCACGTGTCTGGTGATTTTTGGCAAATTTACCCACCTCAAATATATGGACCCTCGTCAAGACGTCGTCTCGGGCTACAGCTCACCGTCCAGGGATCGGATCGTGCAGTTTTCGTCGAGGAATTCACTTCTCGTTTTAGAGTGGCCGGTTCTGTTGGCACCGTCCGATCCCGGTCCGATAGCCGAGCCAACCTTCAACGAGACGAAGTCAATCTTGAGGGTCCCTATTCGGGCGCCATCTGTGGAATCAGAAAAAATACAATATTACGGCTGTTACACCGAGCAAAGGAAAATACACCGACACAGGCTTATAAAGATTCCCAGAATCTTTATTACAAAACTGAACAGTATTCAACAAAGTACACAAATAGCTATTTGGCTGTCAAAAGAACACAGAGACCACCAGCAGGGTTCAATGTGAGCAGTGAGAGAATTTCCTAGCTGGACACCGACGCATTTATACAATTTGTAAAATGATGTCCAGCCCCTTTACAGGTTAATCATAGGGTCGCGGCAGGTTCACTTTCCTAATTTACATATCCCGTGCTTGTGTTTTACTTTTTCAATACATTTACTAACACACTCCATTATTCTTTAATTTAACATTTACACTCTTTACATATTGTTTTAATACAGACCACACAATGGGCCTCATTACGACCCTGGCGGAGAACCATGGTGCAATTTGCACCATGGTCCATGGCGCAAAGCTGCCAACTCCGCCATGGGGGTTGGCGGACTTACCGCCCCATTCCGACCTTGGCGGGGCGGTAAGTCCCCAATCCCCATTTACCCTTCCCCATTCCCATTTTTGCCCCATAGGGTATAATGGGAGTGGGGAAGGCGTTAATTACGCCACCGTAAATTACGGTGGCGTAATTAACGACAAGTCCCGTAGCGCCATGGATTTTTCCGCCTGCAAAAAGCAGGCGTAAAAATCACCATGGCGCTACGGGAACTCGTAGTCGGGCGGAAAGGTACGCCATGCTTTACGCCGGCGTAAACCCCTTTCCGCCAGGGTCGTAATGAGGGCCAATGTTTCACATATTATATTTGGATAGTATTACTGTTCTTGTATACTTGTATTTTAACATTGCTAATTCAAGTAATCCCATGCTCCTGAGGTCAACAAAGGACAAGGTCTACATGACCCTAACATGTAGCCTGAGGGCAGGTTGGACATTAACTCCCCTACAGAGGTTGGAGAGGTTAAGACAAGAACAAGGACACACGAGACGGCCATTTTATAGTACAGGGTGACTTTGTATAAAACCCCAAAATGGCGGTTTCTAACCTAAAATGAAGGCTTGATTCAAGATGGCGGCTTACATCAATTTCTAAGGTCAAGACCTTGCCCCAGAGAGTTATTCGCGTACAATTTTAAGCAACCTGGTGCAGGCCAATATACATACAAATCGTTTGTAATAAGAGGCATCATTTAATATCCGGATTGACACCAGGACAACAGAACAAGCACAATAGTAACCCAGTGAACCTCTCCAGGTGCTTCGTGCTCATCTACGGAGTCCAAGAAGACCCTTTTTGAACAATGTAAATGTACTGTTACTACATCAATCTGATTGCTCAAAGAAGTTGAGAAAAACGGAACAACAGCAACATATTCATTGCAATGATGATTTAATGCAAATAAAAAGTGAGGAAAAACAGATGCAAATCAAGAAAACCATTCATTTCGGACGAATGTCCATCATCAGGGTTGTATCTACAACAATATGAGAAAGAAAGAGCGAAAACAAATGAAAAAAACAACTTAAGATTGAGATGAATTCCAATATACCAAAAAAACATGTTTTTACATAAGACCAGGACAATTCTGATAAGCGTACCTGCTTCATCTCTCTCTGGGAGCCTGAATCATCCTTCATATATCAATAGAGAAGGACATGTGTTCTGTGCATGGTAATTGAAAAAACAAATGTAATCATGAAAAGTGAGCACACAGAATTCGAGAAAACATTTAAAAAATAAAGTCACAAATTATCCCAACAAAAACAACAATGTGTACCTGTGCCACTAGTGGTTTTTACTAGTGTGGTCAAACTCCATGAACTAGCGGAGCATACTGCTCTGCACCGTAGAACTAAATGTTTGAGAGCATATTTAAAATGTAATGGGGATGAAAAATAAAAATAAAAATAGACATTAAAAAGGAGTGAACAAAAATGTAGGGAAAAACCAAGGTAGCACAATACAAGCAAAACATTGTCTGCCAAAGCCGCCATACATCTGATGGCAAAGGATTCTATGCCGTGTTTGAAAAATGTATTAATATACAGAATCAAATGGATCGTGACCACTATTACCTTGATATCGTGACCTTATCACGTTACGTGATGCCATGACGAGGTAGCGTACTGTTGGTTCCTGTGTAAAACAGTGAATCGAACGGTGGAATCAGGATTGAATAGACCCAATGATGGGTCATACAGACAAAGGGATCAATTATACATAAAAAATGGAGGAAATAAAAATAGTTCAACTGGTGCAGGCTGAAGTAAAACAAAAAGAAGGCAAAAAACTAAGAGCAAAGTCGCAGAGCATACAAATTGTAAAAAATGATGTATGAACAATAGTGGTAATTAAATAAGCAAAGACATGAAAATAGAAATAAAACATAAATAATAAAATATGTAAATGGGAAATAAAAATAAAATGAAAAATTGCACTCAAGAAAAATAATAAATCACAAACATATGTGTGAAAAAGGGGGAATAAAACAGACACAGGGATAGTGATGGGTGATACAGGTTAATTGTATTTATTTTATTTTATTTTTACATTTAGAACAGCGCACAAAGCCCTGAGGCATCTGGGAGCTAGGTACAGTACAAGTGTGGTAGCACAGTCCGCAGTGTGCAGGACCAAGCATAAAAGTTACAACATAAGGGGAGATTGTGAATGCACATTCCGGTTAAGCCTCACCTCATAGTGCGGGGGGCTACATCGGGTGTACAGGTAGGCAAATAGGCAACATACGTGTGAATGCACATTCCGGTAAAGCCTCACCTCATAGTGCGGGGGGCTACATCGGGTGTACAGGTAGGCAAATAGGCAATATACGTGTAAATGCACATTCCAGTAAAGCCTCTCCTCTTGGTGCGGGGGGCTACATCGGGTGGACAAGAGGGCATAGTAGGAAATATTTGTATGGGTGCACATTTCAGTAGAGCCTCACCTTAGGTCCGGGGGCTACGTTGGAAGAGAACTGTGAACTAAGAGTATACAATAAGGAATGACATGTAGAAACAATCCTGTGCAGTGTTGCAAGATAACCCCCCACTGGTGTTACAAGCACTACAACAGCAGCACAGGCTGAGGGGGCAGGGTTAGGTATGATTAGGTGATAAAAGCAACAGATTTGGTGTTACAGGCAACAGCAATACGAGGCTGGAGAGATACGGTCAGGTTAGTGGTGGAGTTGCAAGTGTGAGGCAGTGAATGTTTAGCCACTTTCAACTAATGCAGACACAGGTACATCTCCCATTCAACAGATTATGTGGGGGGCTTCACTTGCCGGCTCCCTGCATTGTGCTGCATTGCCACTTGCTCACAGGCGGTAAGCATCAGTGCAAGGCGGGACACAGTGAGACACAGTCCTGGTCAAAACATATAAGGATGCGGCTGTCATTGTCAAGGGGATTTAAAGATCCTTTGTACAGGTTACATGTGAGACATCAACAAATCAACAAGTAATAGAAAGAGAAAAACACAAAATACAAAAGAGCACTTGTGAGCAGTGATGCAAATAAATGCATAGATTTCGGAGATAAAAAGTAATGTCCTGCTGCGGGGAGAGGGTAATTATAAACAGCAAGCAAAGTTACAGTCTTCCAGTGATGTCATTTCCCCAAAATGCCTGGGGTAGCAGAAGTGACATCACATGGCCCTTGAATTCTGTTGACATCAATGGAAGTGATGTCATTTGACCCCACCCAGAATTGACATCACAGGAAGTCATGCAACACAACATTTAATCCTTTGCCAAAACAGGAAGTGGCATCACATAGCATTGTTTCCAAAGTACACTGTGGAAAATATGGTTACCATATCACTGGCAAGTGATATAAATTTCATACAAGAATGGATCACCATGTGGATCATTAATATTAGTGCATATAGGCCCACATTACAAAATTACTGTGAATGCAAGCAGACGTCCAAGGCCAAACAATAATGATGTGTTATTATATAGCACTTATGCTGTCATGATTCCTGCCCCTCATGTCCCCAGCCCTCCAATATGTCAGGCTGGAGCCAGGCCACGATCACCTAAATGGCCCTCAAGGGCCTCTCCATCCCTCCAAAGACCCACTTGGAGTCAGACTTGGCGCTTGTGGCACCAGACTCCCTCACTCTCATAGGATGACATTGGGGATTGGACTTTTAGTGCATTGATGGGGACTAGATGGATGCCCCCACATATTTCCATTCCCAGAACTGCATGTGCAGTCTAGTCTTTTGGGTGTGGTTCAGCCCAGAGACACCTGGGATACCCAGAGACTATTTAAGCTATGCCCAGGCTGAGAAACATGCTTTGTGTTTTCTGCACCTGCAGCGTGACACTCACCGTGTTCAGATCGGTCTCCAGTAGGTCTGCATCTTTCTACTGTGCTCAGCTCCTGCAAGAACAAGAACACTGTTAGGAACAGTCTTACCTTGCAGCGCTTCTGCCCATCATTCATCGCTTCTTCTGTTCTGCAGGCATCTTCGGCGGTGTCATTCCCATCCCGGCACGCTGCTTCCTAAGGAAAAGGGAAAAGAACAAAGGCATTAGTAAGCATTCAGCAAATCTTCGCTTATTTTTAAAGACTGTACGAGCTTCAAACGCTTACCTGAATCCCAGCCGCTCTGGGGGAACTCTGTCTCCGGAACTTCTCATCCATCTGCAAGAGGGAAAAGACACTCCAGGTTAGCGTGGAAACATCTAGAGGCGCCGCATACTACACTTATTTACCTAATTTCTTCTTCATAACCGGCATCCATGCTGAAAACGTCGCGGCACCTAAAAGACAGAAATAGAACTCAGTTCAATACAAATACGAAAGGGTCGCATTGCGCATCGCACTCTCACTCACCTTCAGCGCTACTCATCTCAGCAGCACGTCGCCATCCCCGGATGCCGGCCATCATCTAAGGAAGGAAAGGAACGAAGTTAGAGAACTGTTCAAAAGACTCATTATACTTACCTGTCGGACTCTTGCCAGTGAAATAACTAGGCAGCAACGAGCCTGCATCAATCAACGCGCCCCTGCGCTGAAAGCAGGACGGAGAGCACACTTTCCAAGAAAACAAGGTGAGCTGTGGATCAAAGGGAAGGGTTGGACCCCGGGGAAGAAGGGGTTCAAGCACACAGAGACAATAGGGAGTTAAACACTACCAATCCTGTGTTTCAGGCCCAGTCTCCAGTCGAGTAGACTCCAGGGAAGGGTTCGAGGTCGTAAGAGGTCAGAACAGGCTGAGTGGCATCCCCATGGATACCAGGTGAACGTTACAGAACACAAAGCCTCACATCAAAATCCACCTGGGCGTCATGGAAACATCAGAAACCGACCAGTTAGCCCACATGTTGGGGCAGCTACGTTCCGAAGTACATGCAGCCAGGCAGGAGACCAAAACCCTGAGGAGAAAGCTGATAGTAGCCAAAGAACGCACTGATGATTAAGCCGGCAACTTCTCCAGTCACAAGCAGGGCATGCACCATTGCCGGGAAGCGTGCCCTCGATGCCAGCACCATCAGCCAATCCCGCTCAGATAACCCTTCCTGGGGCAGTTCCCTTGGCCCCGCCCAAACTATTTACGGGGGATCCCAAGAGGTTTGCAACGTTCATGAACCAGTGCCGCCTGCACTTCCTTTGTAGACCAGGGGCCTTTCCGAATGACCAATCACGGGTCGCTTTTGTGCTATCCTACCTGAGTGGTAGCGCCGCAGACTGGTCTGTACCCTTTGTGGCCCAAGACAATCCTTTGCTGCATGACTTCAGGGGCTTTCAGCACGAGATGGAAAAGCTGTTCGCCCGTCGTACTCATGGACAGGCATTAGACAACGAACTTCTGTCCCTATGCCAAGGGAATCAAGACCTATTAACATACATAGCCACGTTCAATAGACTCGTAGTTGAAGCAGAATGGCCAGTGGAGAAGAGAACCACATTATTTCGTCAGCGGTTGCGGGGGGAGCTCAAGGATGTTCTCGCACAAGTAGTGAACCCCCGAAAGACTGCTCAGAATTCATTGACCTTGTTGTTCAACTGGAACATAGGTTGCAAGACCGAAGAGCAGATGGAACCAGACCGGACCCTCGCCCTATGTATGTGCGTTCAAAGGACAATATTGCCCGCACAACGGAAGGTTCAGGAGAACCAATGCAAATTGGGGGGGTCAGATCCCCCTTGACTAAAGCAGAAAGGGATAAAAGGAGACAGCAGCAGTTATGTCTGTACTGTGGAAGGTCAGGTCATTTCCTTAAAGAGTGCCCTGTGAAGCCACCGAGGAGGACGGTAGGGGCCACGGACAAGGAAGATACCATCAAGGAATCGGAAAACTCCCCAGCCCGGCAAGTGTAGGGGTCCACTTGTCGAGCGAAGAAAGTGAACTACAGACCTCCCATTTTGCACTATCTGTGGTCTTGATCAATCACCAACAACCATCTCGGATGCACGCAGTAAGAGCGTACATTGACAGTGGAGCCATTGGGAATTACATCGACCAGGATCTTGCGGCAAAGATGGGGCTTTTGTCACGCCCTAAATACACCACCGATACTGTTACCACTGTCGACGGCACGGAAATAGCTTCTGGTCCAGTATCCCAATGCACTGCAGCTTTAAACCTTCTGTGCCAGGATGGACACCAAGAATCAATCGTTTTCGATCTCATTAAGACACCACATTTCCGGTTGATTTTGGGAATGCCATGGTTGGTAGCTCACAATCCTCGAATCGATTGGCGAGCAAAAGAATTGGCCTTTCCCGAGACTTGCACCCACACATGTTATCGCCAAGAAAAACAACCAATAGACACCAGAACCTCCACGCTTGCGACTGTGGCAATCTGCACCCTGCCAAGTGAATACCAGGACTTTCAAGACGTCTTTCAGAAACAACAGGCTAATACCCTGCCACCGTATAGACCATACGCTTGCCAAATTGACCTGATACCCGGCGCACAAATCCCTTGTGGGCAAATTTACGCACGCACGGAACCAGAAGACGAGCACCTGAAGGCCTATCTTGACCAATACCTGGCCAACGGGTTCATCCGTCCCTCGAAGTCTCCAGCAGCCAGTCCTCTATTCTTCGTACCGAAAAAGGAGGGGGACTTGAGAACGTGCATCGACTATCGCGCACTGAACCAGATTACCGTAAAAAACCGCTACTCCCTGCCACTGATCCCTGAATTGCTTGATCAAGTCAAAGATGCCAAAATCTACACAAAACTAGACCTGAGGGGGGGCATATCACCTTGTTCACGTAAAACAGGGAGACGAATGGAAAACCGCTTTTCGCACCAAATACGGCTTGTACGAATATCGAGTAATGCCCTTTGGCCTTTGCAACGCACCTGCAGCATTTCAATACTTCATGAACGATGTCCTATGGGAATTGATTGATGTCTGTGCTCTAGCGTACATCGACGATATTCTAGTATATTCCGCATCAAAGCAGAACCACATTAAACACGTCCGATCTGTATTGGAGAAACTCCGTCAACACCAGCTCTAGGCCAAGCTGGAAAAGTGCTCATTCCACGTCCCTGAGGTGAAATTCCTTGGCTTTATTCTCAGCCCGAATGGAATCCGAATGGATGTACACAAGGTAGATGCTATCCTGAACTGGCCATCCCCAAATTCATTCAAGGGGGTTCAAAGTATGCTGGGTTTTGCAAACTTCTACCGCCGGTTCATCCCAGGATTTTCGCAAATCGTGCATCCCATCACGTCATTGTTAAGGAAAAGCAACAAAAAGTTCCAGTGGACAACAGAAGCCGAGGAATCTTTCCAGGAACTCAAAGCAAGATTCACATCTGCCCCAATCTTACACCACCCTCGCCCTGATCTCCCATACCTGGTGGAAACGGACGCCTCAAGCATGGCTATGGGAGCAAAGGACAAAAGGACCCCGAAACGGGCCAGTTACACCCTGTTGCCTTCTGATCACGTAAATTCACACCCCCTGAACTCAATACGCTATCACAGACAAAGAACTCCTGGCCATTAAGTCAGCCTTTAAGGCATGGCGGCACTACCTCTTTGGTGTCAGACACACTATCACCGTAATAACTGACCACCGGAACCTCCAGTACCTAAAAACGGCAAAGGCCCAATCCTCACAACAACTACGTTGGGCTCTTTTTTTTGCTGAATATGACTACGTAATTGCATTTCGACCAGGGGTGAAAAACGGGAAGGCCGATGCCCTTTCCCGAATGGGGGTGGAAGAGTAAGGGTATCAGACCCCTGACCCAATAGCAATCATCCCGAGTGACAGGCTCCTAGGAATCACAGCAACCATAACTCTGAAAGAATTACATGAAGAAATCCAAAACCTGATGAGTCCGGAGCAATTACAAGCGTGGAGTGCACAAGGAGAACATTACATGATAAAAGATCAGATGCCCTACTTCAGGAATGTTTATTCTTACCAAACCAAGAACTACGAGAACAAGTCATGTCCGGTTATCATGATTCCTTGATCGAGGGCCACCCCGGAATCGCTAAAACCCTAGCCAAGGTAAAACTAAATTATTGGTGGCCCACGTGGCGTAAAGACATTATCCAATTCTTCCTATCTTGTGGAGTGTGTGCTCAAAACAAGTCATCCAAGCAGAAACCGGCTGGGCTATTACAACCATTGGAAATCCCACCAGCACCCTGGCACACGTTGTCCCTCAATTTTATTACTGACTTACCACCCAGTCAAGGGTTTAACACTATTCTTGTGGTTGTGGACCTACTTTCAAAAATGGCACATTTCATTCCTCTTAAGGGGCTCCCAAATGCTTCCACTCTGGCAAAGGTATTTCTTGAAGGCATCGTACGGCTCCATGGGTTTCCTTCAATTCGTATCTAACTTCTGGAGAAAATGCTATTCTATGGCCCAGATCGACATCCGGCTATCCACCAGTCACCATCCCCAAACGGATGGTCAAACGAGGGGACAAATCAGACGCTCGAGCAGTATCTGCGTTGCATGTTACACCAAGATGAAGGAAGCTGGTTCGACCTATTATGGATAGCTGAATATGCTTATAATAATTCCCTACACACCAGCACTGGGCAGACACCCTTTTATACCATGTATGGCAGGCACCCACGTACTTCTGAGTTGGACGTTCCTACAAGCCTGGAAATGCCAGCAGTCAAAACCTTGCTCACGACCATTTCTCAAACCTTTAAAAGGGCAGCTGAACACCTACTTCAAGCTAAGAATCGCCAAAAGAAGTTTGCTGATCAACACCGAGCAAAAGTCCCCAACTACCAAGTGGGAGACAAAGTCTGGCTGGCGTCTAAACACGTGTCCATTAAAGGAACCCAAACTTTCCGTCCAAGATACCTGGGTCCATTCACTGTCACCTCCGTGATAAATCCTGTGGCGGTCAGACTAGCTTTGCCGTCAAACATGCAGATTCATCCTGTGTTCCATGTGTCTCTCCTTAAACCTGTTCAACCTGCGACCCAGGTAGCAACGCCACCGCAGCCAGTAGTAGTCGCCGGGGAGCCAGAATTCAAAGTCAAGGACATCCTGGATTCAAAGTACGTCAGATCCAAATTATACTATTTAGTAAACTGGAAGGGGTATGGTCCACAAGACAGGACATGGGAGCCTTGTGAGTACATCCATGCACCTTGCTTGCTTAGACGATTTCATCAAAACCATCCAAACAAACTAGGACCAGACAGAAGAGCCACCTTGAGAGGGGCCTTGGGGGGGAGTGCTGTCATGATGTCTGCCTCTCATGTCCCCAGCCTTCCAAGATGTCAGGCTGGAGCCAGGCCACGATCACCTACATGGCCCTCAAGCGCCTCTCCATCCCTCGAAAGTCCCACTTGGAGTTAGACTTGGCGCTTGTGGCACCAGACTCACTCACTCCCATAGGATAACATTGGGGATTGGACTTGTAGTGCATTGATGGGGACAAGATGGATGCCCCCACATATTTCGGTTCCCAGAACTGCATGTGCAGTCTAGTCTTTTGGGTGTAGTTCAGCCCAGAGACACCTGGGATACCCAGAGACTATTTAAGCCACGCCCAGACTGAGAAACATGCTTTGTGTTTTCTGCACCTGCAGCGTGACACTCACCGTGTTCGGATCGGCCTCCAGTAGGCCTACATCTTTCTTCTGCGCTCAGCTCCTGCAAGAACAAGAACACTGTTAGGAACAGTCTTACCTTGCAGCGCTTCTGCCCATCTTTCATCGCTTCTTCTGTTCTGCAGGCATCTTCAGCTGTGTCATTCCCATCCCGGCACGCCGCTTCCTAAGGAAAAGGGAAAAGAACAGAAAAAAGGCATTAGTAAGCATTCAGCAAATCTTTGCTTATTTTTAAAGACTGTACGAGCTTCAAACGCTTACCTGAATCCCAGCCGCTCTGGGGGAACTCTGACTCCGGAACTTCTCATCCATCTGCAAGTGGGAAAAGACACTCCAGGTTAGCGTGGAAACATCTAGAGGCGCCGCATTACGCGCTTAATCACCGCATTTCTTCTTCATAACCGGCATCCACGCTGAAAAGGTTGCGGCACCTAAACGACACAGAAAAAGAACTCAGTTCAATACAAATACGACAGGGTCGCATTGCGCATCGCGCTCTCACTCACCTTCAGCGCTACTCCTCTCAGCAGCACGTCGCCATCCCCGGATGCCGGCCATCATCTAAGGAAGGAAAGGAACGAAGTTAGAGAACTGTTTAAAAAACTCTTTATACTTACCGGTCGGACTCTTGCCAGTGAAGTAACTAGGCAGCAACGAGCCTGCATCAATCAACGTGCCCCTGCGCTGAAAGCAGGATGGAGAATACACTTTCCAAGAAAACAAGGTGAGCTGTGGATCAAAGGGAAGGGTTGGACCCCGGGGAAGAAGGGGTTCAAGCACACAGAGACATTAGGGAGTTAAACTCTACCAATCCTGTGTTTCAGGCCCAGTCTCACTCTCCATTCGAGTAGACTCCAGGGAAGGGTTTGAGGTCGTAAGAGGTCAGAACAGGCTGAGTGACGTCCCCGTGGATACCAGGTGAGCGTTACATATGCTTAAGCACTTCATATAGAACAAATATACATACAGTATCACCCCACCTGTGTTGGCACTCATTTATCAACCTCAGCAGGATGAAAGGCTGAGTTGACTCTGCAGGGAGTTGAACCTGCAGATCACACAAACATTCCAGTAGTGAGCGCTCAACCCACTGAACTATCTAACCGGCTATAACCATAAAAAACCAGGCACATGCTGCTGCCCCAGCCCAGGATCCTCAATGAACTCTTTTTTTTCTTTTTTTAGGGGTAGCAAGGGAGACTTCAGGAGTCGCAGGTGCAACCTGTGGCAACCCTTAAATGACATCCCTGCAGTCTTCAATCATTCCCCCGGAGCAAATTAATCCAGTTTGTCAATCCAGAAAATGTCTCTGCGATCAAGGATGTTCTGTATCTTGCCATGGGCTCTCGTGGTCACCACTTCCACTATCTGGAAATGGATTTCAGCAATATGGGGTCAGAAATCCTGCATGTGCTGTGCCACGGTTGAATTACGATTGTTGGTACGAATATTAGATCTATGTTCATTCAGTCGATACTAAACTGGTCTGGTGATTGTCCAATGTAGTACATGCTGTATAGGGCATCTCATAGTATAAATGACATCTGCAGTGTCACAGGTAGCGTAATTACGCAAAAGTTTTCTCTCGCCAGATCGTTGATGAAATATCGGTAGCCGTACATTTCAAAAACAAATGGTCATATGGTAGAATTGTTCGCATTTTGGTTGCACTAAAATTATATGTACCACCAAAAATGTCGAACAATTCTACCATAAGTTCCCATTATAACGAACAAGGGGAGCAGGGATTACAGGGGTGTCCCCCGCACCCTTGTTCTCTATAATAGTATTGGTGGTTGCGTGGGTGTCCCCCGGTGTCTATAAAATAAAGTTAAACAAAAAATACAAGCATTGGCAATGCCAATAGTTTTGGCGCTTGCTGAGGTAATTTGCTTGTTGCATTTATGGTCAACTGGGTACAAGGAGGAGAGTGCGACGTCTCAAAGGATGATGTGATAAGGGGTGCAAAATGAGAAGGGGAATAGAGCCAAGGAGGAAACCATTGATAGAGGGTGCCATTAATGACGAGCAAGAGGAAATATGAGAGAGAAAAAGTGAGGTAGGATGAGCGGGTCTAGGGAGAGGGATAATGTTGATGGAGGGATAGAGGGGGTAGACTAGGGGCGTATGCATGTGAACATGAGGAACCTTTAGATATGTAGGCTCGTCCAGACGTGCAGGGCATTCTGTTTGGGGCGCTCCACGCCTCTCCATGCACCATCAGTAAGTCTACATGTGAAATGGACCTTTGCCGATCCTTAGAGAAGTATGGAGGAGGTTGGGAGGGGCTGTCACGTATTTCTGAGACCCCTGCTGTTGCTAATGTTGTTCTGCAACCAGTTCTTGCACCTCTACTAATAACACGTTTTTAAACAAAAAAAAAAAGGTTTCAATCGTTCGGCAAAATAAGCGAAGGCGGTCGGAAGTTAGCCTGCTCTGCTTAGTTGGGCCTATCTTGACATCCCTTTTAGTAAACCATTTTTCTCGACTATATCTTTGAACGCGTTAATAATCTTCTAACAGTTCCCAGGAGGCTTCCTTGAACGTCGGATGTTCAGTGGGATTAAAGCCTTGCTCATTATTTAACGGGAGGATTAGTGCATTATACATCACAAGGACGTCACACAGGCATCGCCTGCAGACCATTTCCAGCGTAGTAAATGTTGTGCCACGTTATGCCTTCACATGACAACAGGAACACGAGAGGATAGACATCATTAAAGGCACTGGCTCGAAACATGGACACGGGGTGATTTAATGAGAAGGGTGCACAGGAGCCGATAGTTAAAAGGTGCATTTAAAGCGAGAACCGATGTACACAGCAAATGATTAGGCTTGAGGAGAGAGAGCCAGTTCCTCCAACTAAATGAGCAGTGGAGTTTTCGCATTAAGGCTTTCATGGGCCTTCAGGGTATCGTGGGGAATTCTGTTGTTTTTCGTGATCAGAAGTGTCCAGGATACTTTTCAATATCCCGGGAGGATAGCACAGCGGCAACGTGCAAGCCTTGGAAGCAAGACAACATGAAGCATCACAGGTTCCATCCCCGGTCCGCGCTTAGAAACCTCTGGGTGTTTAAGCGCATTATAAATACGCAACTAAGAGAAAAACAATTGTAACAGCGCCTCGATGCCTGCGGTCTGTATGAGCGCTTTAAAAAAAAATGTAAATGTAATGTAATAGGAGGGCACATAATGCATCGGCTGCCAGACCCAGACATGCAGGCACAAAGGTGTTCATGCGCGTGCAAAGAAAAGGCCCTACTGACGGGCAATGCGAGTTAAAGAAAAGCACATGTATAGCCAGCACACATGCAGGTATCATATCTCAGATATATCATACCATAAGAAAGAGAGAGAATGGGAAATGGGTCTGTGTGTGAAGCACATGTAGGTAAACGTTAATATGTGGAAAGCATGTATTGACCACCGGCAAATAGAAATATGGATTTCTAGGCAGCACACTTATATTGACTATATTTATTAAAAAAAAACTAGAAGGTAACATGTTTATAAGCAGCACATACACTCAACAGATATATATATAAACAGCAAAGGTACACACTACACACAAACATCACACACACCTTGGTGGCAGGTATACATACGCAGCACATTTGCATATACACTGTGCTTATTGATGAGAAAAAATACGTATGCATAGACTGCATATGTAATTGACAGGGTCTCTAATAAATAACATGCATGTGCAAACTCCAGACTTGGACAACACGTATTACTTGCACACAGATAACGTTAATAGGCAGTAAAAACACACAGATAACGCATGTGTACAGACTGCAACACATGTACCTAGCTCACACGCGTGCATAGACAGCATAGGTACACACATAGAATTACAAGGAAAACGGGGGGCCCTAGTTTGGAACCCTTCCAGCGCTTCCCTCTGAGATTGGTTGGATAGCTGCAAGGTCACGGGTTGTAGGAGGTGGTGCCCTCACCTCCTTTTGTAAGGGATAATAGACACAGTGCTGGATACCTCGCGTTTATTTTTAGGAGAAGGATGACTATCCGCACAATTATTTGAGTGATATCCAGTGGTTTTCATTTAAGAGAAAGACATATAGTCTAGTATGTTCAGCCGACACGTGTTTCGACCTCTAGGGTCCTTATGAAGGCTATTGTGTAGGAAATTGTTGCCCAAATGGTTCCTGGGTTGATTCCCCTCTGCCTTCACCGTGCAGCAGGCACGGACGCACAGTACCACCACTGCTCCCCACAGAAGTCTGCATGGCGGCGGACGGGGGGAGTGCGTCATATCGCTCATTCCTGCAGGCAAGGCTGTAACAGCTCCCCGGGAGGAGAACAATGCCACGCGGCAGCACCATCGTCTAGTTGCAAGAACTAGATTACTCTGCAGACTTTGAACATAGTCCAACAGGAAATGGAATCAATGTTGCATACAAATGAGAAAAAAACACGGCATATAGTTAATTGCAGTCATTTTGCTCCTACTTCGGACCTGGCACAGCTTCCACAACATCAGCAGCAGGCAGCCAGACATGAGCGAGAGGGTGTCAGTCCAAATGGTGCTTCGGCCATTTCATCGCCCAGGCGTTACACTGCTCCTAAACTCCCCTTTACAGTTCTTTAAATTAGCAATGTGTTGGCAATATTCTGGTGGTTACACAACCAAAATGTACCAAAACCATAAAGGACCATGGAGCGCCGGTTCACATCCACGTAAGTCAAGGGAAATGGCATTGCAGGGAGACAGGGAAATCGGCGGCACTCATCGAAGTGTGCCGCCAAAAGGTAAATAAGGGGCGGGCGTGTTCACAGTGTCATTTTGCTGCCTTTTACGACATTTTTGTATGATTTGTATAAATAAACTTTTTTGTTCTCCCGCTGACTTTCCACTTTTTCGATTTTTTCACATACATCGAAATATCACATTCCCTTTGGTAACATAACAACAGATTGACAAATGTTTGTGTTAACAAGACGATCCCTTAAGTTAGGACCACGAGTGTGAGAAAAAAGAGCAGTCATGAATAAATCCTTGACCCTGTCTCAATGACGCATTTCTATGTCAAGAACTTTTAACCCAGCTGCCTTTCCCACCTTGACGAGGAGAGTCATATGGTTGATGGTCCAGGCCCAAGTGGATATTGCCTTGCACATTCATAAAAAAAACGATTTACTGTGATTAAACCGAAGCTGAAATGTTTCAAGGAGAAAAGACCGAAAGTTATTTTACTGAAAATAACTTTCTTTTTTTTCTCCCCCGAACATTTCAGACTGTCCCCTTGCCCCTCACTCCTTTACACCTCCTTGTTTGCCGCGGTCTCCAGCATCCCTCTCCGATGCCGGTTCCCTTTACTTGCGTGTATGGGAACCGACACTGCAAGGTCTGCTTTTCCTTTTTTTAAAATCTTTATTGAGATGGGTGCAGGGGACACCCCCGCAACTCCTGCTCACATTACTGTGAACAAGAGTGTGTGAGGGACACCCCCAGGGTCGGATTGGCCCCTCTGCCTTTCGGCCCTTGGCCGGGCTGAAATCATCCCTGGGGAGTGGGGGCCGGTTTCTGGACATGCTTGGTCCGGTTCGGAAAAAAATTTGAAAATAAAATATATTGTTTTCAAATTCTTTTTTTTTTCTCCTCAAAAAGCCTTTTATCCTTCTTAGGTCTATAAATGAGTGCCAACACAGGTTGGGTGATATTGTATGCATATTTTTTCTATAAAAAAAAGAGCTTAAGCGTAAGTGCTATACAATAACATATTATCATTTGGCCTTGGACGTCTGCTTGCATTCACAGTAATTTAGTGTACTTAGGGACAATGTTATTTGATGCCACTTCCTGTTCTGTCAAGGGGTGAAATGTATTTCATCGCTTCCCGGGATGTCACTTTGGGGTGGGGTCAAATTTGTTTGTTTGTTTGTTTATTTATTTATATTGTGCACCAGACCTGGGGGTATTCGGGCGCGAAGGCAGAAAGAGGGTTGTTCAACTTAAGCTTACATGTTACAAATAATCAGGAAATACAGATATGGTTACAGTGCTGTAGACCTGCAGTGTCAGAAAATCAAGGCAGCATGTACAATAAGATTACAATAGTGCAAGTGTAGCATAAAAGTAGAGCAGAGTAAATATACAAAATATACAAGAGATCCCAAATGATGTTAGCAAGAGGTTAGACATCATGGTCTTTTAGCCATTGGATTAGGTTAGATCTGAATTTCTGGTAAGGGAGATCTTCCCTTAGATCAGTTGGAAGGGAGTTCCACAGTTGTGCCGCTTTAACAGCGAAGCTACTCCCACTATATTTAGAGTTTAACTTCTGGTGATGCCATCAGAGGTCAAGGGTCATGAGGCGAGGGGTGGGCCACTTTTCTGACGGAAGGGGTGGGTCACTTTTTTTGGGTGACTGGGCCCATTTCTTGTCCCAGTCTGACCCTGGACACCCCGCTGCCCTTCTTCACTGTAATGCAAACGAATGGGACACTTGTTTGACATTTTCGGCCTACATGATTTTCGTTTGGCCGAATTACAGTCAACTCTTCCATTCATTTTTTCCCTGTCTTTTTGGTTCTTGCCAAAAAACACTGCATTGGTCTCATTTTCAAATAAGTGAGCCGTCTTTTGATCAGTTTATCATATCCATTTCGAAGAAGAAACACCACCCTCCATCCCCCAACAGTTCTGCACACCAATTTCAAAAGACGTGGCTTTAAATCAATATATTTTGGTATCTGTCTTTCAACTCTCTGTTTTTTATACCACTTGTAAGACTGGATGCCATTTAGATATACGAAGTGAGAACATGGCTAGTGCTCCAAGGATTGATTACTGTACGGAGCCATAACGTTTTAGACTACAGATCTCCAGAGTTTCATGGGAAATGTAGTTCTTTTTTTAATTTTTTTTTTATTAGTTGTCACGAGAAGCTCGAGACCTTTCAACTTAATAATATACAAAAAAAATGACAATAGTAAAATGAAAAAAGATGATAAAAAGAAACACATTAATATTGTAAATTAAAATCAAATACAAGAACATGAAGATATTAAGACAACAGTTATGCAATCATGATTAAAACAAACAAAAATAAATGAAGAAAAAGGGAAAGGCTGAAATAAGACAACCAATTTTCAAGAATCCTCCTCGATAATTGAGCAAAGCTCTATACAATCATTTCAGGGGTACATACATTGCTAGTTTCAATTGATGAAGGTAATTTACAACAGCATATCTCACTGCCTTTCTCTTGGTATAAAATAACAGATCCCATAATTTCTCTGTTTTCAGGTCCCGATATTCCGTAAATAGATGCTTAAAATGAACACAGCGGACTAATAGCAATTCTTCACATTCAGAGCATAAATGTTTAAGAGTTTCTGCATACTGTTTACAGAATCGACAATGCAAAACAGTACCATCATTGCTACATCTATTCAGCACATCATTTGTCAACCATAGATTCAGCCTAAATCTCAAAGTCATCGCGATGGCTTGGACTGGGTGACCTTACCATATAATTTGCCACATTATTATAGCGTTTCAGTTCAAATGGGTATTCCATAAAGTTTCTGTAATTGGCACAATCCATACGAGTATATATCCAGTCAGCTTCCCAAATTTTTGTTTTAGCCCTATTTGGGTTCTCCATTAACACGATTGCATCTACTTGTGCCTTTTTCTAGAATAGAATGCATTTTTAAACGCCACACTTTTGGAAAGTTATCCCATGAACTCGGTAGATATGTAGAGATAATGTTGGCAATTCCTTTTGTCAGTTGATTCAATAAACATTTACGATATAGTGCACATAATTTCCATTTATAAATTTCATAAACCGAAATTAAGCCCAGTTCATATCTCAAAAGTGGGAGCGGTTGAGAATTAGGCAAATTTAACACCTGCCTCCAGAAGCGACCTTCTCTCAGGGCCCAATAAGAATAGGTCATTATTTTCTGGGTCTCGGCACCATACAGAATAACAGGAACAACTTTTAGTTTTAAGTAAGTGAGATAGAGAATTTACAGTATCTGGCCTTAATAATGCGGGCTTGCGATATAGCAGCCCTTGTTTGTTATACTGGTCGTGCGCACGCTGATTGGATATAATCATGCCCAGGTACACATAAGCATTGATAACAGAAATTTGACAATTTTGCAATGGCCATTGAAGCCGGGCTAGACTTTGTTTTCTTGTACCAAATTGGATTATTTTTGTTTTGGCAATGTTAATGGTTATACCATTTGCTTGAGTATAGTGATCCAAGGCACCCAGTAAATTCTGCAAACCTTTGGGGGGGTTTGACATTAATACCATATCGTCGGCATATAATAGCCACTGAATTTGCACCCCTATGATTTTTGGAGAATCAGTGATCAGTTTGGCAAAGGTTTGTTGAACATCTGAAATAAAGAAATTAAATAAAGCTGATGCCAGCAAACATCCCTGTTTCAGGCCTCTGGCGGTTTCAATAGGGGCAGTTCACAATCCGTCCTTTGTCAATCTGACCTGGATCGTAGTGTTTGTATGCAATTGAATGATCCATTTCAGAATTTCCCATGGGCAGTTAGAGACTGCTAGTTTTTTATAAATGAGCTCTCTGGGGACGGCATCAAAAGCCATTTTAAAATCAATAAATGCAAAATAGAGAGGCTGTTTGCACTGGTAGGCTTTATGAATGATGCTTGAAAGAATAATAATATTGATTGCGGTGCCTATACCCTGCAAGAACCCTGTCTGGAATGGATCTCGGAGATTCTACAGTTCAGCCAAGTATTAAATACATTTAATAGCAACCCGGCAAACAATTTGCCAGGGCAGTCCAATAATGCTATTGGTCTGTAGGACTTGGGTGCCTCTCGATCCCCCTTTTTGAAAATAGGGAGGATGATGGACTTTTTCCAAGTTTCGGGAATTAAGCCAGATTTAAAGACTTGAGCAAAAATACGATGTAGAATTCCTGCCCACTCATTGACATACATTTTTAGCATAGCATTATGCAGTCCATCAGGACCTACCGCTCGAGAAGTGCTCAGTTTTGTGATGCAGAGCTTTATGTCATCGATGTCGAATAAAAACCCATGGGCTACTATATCCGAATGAAGACATAGTCGCATATCAGGAAAGGGTGAAAGATATACATTTTGAAAATACATCTGCCATGTCTCAGCCGATATCAAATTAGTCTGGGTAATGATTTGGGGGTTATCTGAGGTGTGATTGAGCAGGGCCCAAATGCCGGCAGTAGATTTGGTTACAAGTTGCTTCAGCGTGGCCGCCCCGTCGAATTCATATTGCTTGGCTCTTCTAGTTTTAAGCCACTCTTTGTATTTCCGCTTTAGTGATTTAATTTTGATTGCAGAGTCTACCTTATTCCACTTCATTAACTGCCGAATTTCACGTCTTAGCACAGCTTTTTTATACTTAATATCCAAATCAAAAAAATGAATATGTTGTTGCTTAATCAAACCGTTACCACTGTCAATTCGTTTAAACATCTGCATGGCAAGTGTATAATCTTTTTCCATCAAACCAGGGCTTTGATACAGTTTTTCAAGATTTTGGTCCAGGCTTTGTAATTTTGCTCAATTCCATTTCAGTCTATTATCCCCGTTGTTAACTACAACATCTGATATGTTTGCATTCATCGACAGCATTGATTGGGGTTTTCTGATCTGAAATGATAGCTTTAGTTTGTTATGGTCACTTAGGTCAGTCTGTATCACCTCCAGCTTTTGCACGCAATTAAATACATTTGCATTGATGTATACATAATCTATTATGGCATGCTGAGTGCCTCTTTGCTAAATTGCCTGGGCGGGGGGTATCACCCCTCACATTGCCGTTTATCATGAGAAAGTTGCGCGCCGCCATAATCGTAGACCAAGTCAACTCATCACCTGTTAAATCCACATCCCGTCTGGTATGAGATGAAGATTAAGGTCACCTAATATTACAATGTACATCAATCCGGCCTCTAGGGCTAAGCAATCTAATATTTTCACAAGCTGGTCAAAAAAGTCATCAGATTTTAACGTATTGGAGAACCAATAAATATTTACTATTGCTCATTTTTGATGACTGGTAGAAAATATAACTACTTGAAAGGATGGTGAAGGAGACTGACAAAGTTTCAGTTGGAAACTTGTTTTTTGACCGCTAATAATAAACCTTCTTTAGGTCTACCCAGAAAACCTTTTCTGCCGGTGTAAACAAAATTACATGTGAGTCCCAGATAGGAGGCAATAAGAGCCAAGTTTCCTGGAGGGTGTCAATCAGTTCCCCAGTGGAAATGGAATTATGGTGACAATGCCCTCTAGTGTTCCAGGAGATCACACTTAAGGCTTTCATATCTATGCATAGTTATGCAGGACTTATTTGATCTGTAAAACCTTGCTGGGGTAGACTATTACGAGTCGATGTAAAGATTCGGGACATATGGCCTTGCAACATTGGAGGATCAGATAAGGTTTCTTGTGTTAGACTAAATCCTAAATCAAATAAGAACATTCTAGCCTGCCAAAGTGTCTCTGCCACCAAGGATGATCGTATATATAACCGGGCCGAGGACAAATCGGTATGGTTATAAATTCAATCTGCTCAATATCCACCGATGATATAGCGGATAAGGCCGAGATTTCTGCACAGATGTTGAGAACACTGGACCGGTTTAAATCATATGTTTTAAATGGCGTGTCCCAGCACTTAATAATAAAGTGATGGTAAGTCTGGTCTTTTTTTCCTTATTCTGAGCAGGTCGATCTCTTGTCTGGTTTGGCAATCTTGCTGGGGACCATGCCCGCCTCTCCTGATGGCTAGAAGAGGCTGGTTGGGACCCCTTTAATAAGGGCATAAGTGTGGGAAACCCTTTTTCGGTCATAACATTTTGGTTAATGGCCTTTGACTGCTGGACATAGGCTTCAATAGACGCTTTAATTTCATCCCGTATCTCTTGTCGTGAGACTGGCACCAGATTTGAAATTGGGGCCTAGAGCATTTGCAATGGGTGATGTTTTGATTTTCAGCTGGGTTTACTTTGGAATTCAGAGCCAAATACGCCTCAACCGAAGCCTTGATCTCTTCTTGTAAATTATTTGTAGGACTGTCAGCTTTCTGAGGAGCTTCGGTAGTTGAGGCGATCTGCACTGTGAGATCATTCATATTTATGTTTTGCACAGTATTAGATTTAGAGATCTGGGCTGTGGCATGAAGTACTGGAATTATTGGTTGTTGTGAACTACAATTCTCACCCATTGGAATCTGCAATGATTGGTTTAGTTTAGTTTAGTTTATTCATTTGTATTGCGCACCAGACCCGAGGCTATGAGGGCGCATGAGCAGCAAGGTGATTCAAAGCTTGGTTACAGGATGCTTGACTAGGCCGAAGCTTTAAATAAGATTCAATTGAACTTTGGATCTGTTTCTGAATTGCTGCCAGTACAGGCATGCCCGGAGCAGTCACAGCAGAATACATTGGTGGAGTTGCCTCCGACAAGTTTGTCTGAGATGCTCGCTGATTTTCAATGCTTGTCACCATCTGTGCCAAATCATCTAATGGTTTGTATGGCAACTCTGGAACAACCCTCTGCTCTAAAACCTGAGCGTGAGTGCTGTACTTGGAAGGAATTATACAAGACTGATCTATGTGCGTGTCCATTACATTCTTCCGTTTAATTCCGATGGGCAGCTTTGAGCTAGGTATCTGAGATTTAGCCACTAGCACTTTTCGTTTTCTACTTGCTCGTGAGCTGCTGGATTTGGAAGCTACCGCGCTAAATACTTCAAATATATTTGTGGCAGCTGGGGCTTGAAGAGGCCGATCTTTCTTAGTCTGTAACGTGGCCGCAGGAGTAGCGATAACTGTAGAACATGTTGATGCCACTAATGAGGCAGATGTTAAGGTCTCTGGCATTTTAGGGGAATTGGCAGTTGGATTAGCCTCGCTGTGAAGTTTAAATTGAGAGTTGTACTTTGCTCTACAGCCATTAAGCCGAGCTTGTTCGGCTCGATGGTCGGCTGCATGGGCAAAGAAGAAATTAAGTCGGTCTCAAGTGTTTGCGTGAAAGCTGACTGTAAGAGTTTGTCACTATTCAGTTTAGGGACTTGCGGGACCGTCTTGGATTGAAACTCAATCTTTGAGTTTATTAGAAGTAGTTGTTCAATATAGGCGGTCTGTTTGGTAACTTTCAGGTCCAAGACCTCATATAGTTTCGCAACGGCCAGTAAAGCCGTATTCATGGCCGCAAGAGTATTGTTCAAGGCCGTAGCCTCTGGAAAAGAACTCCTATCTTTGTAAACGGGATTCAAAAAGAAATCAGACACCCGTGCACCCTGATCAAAACGTGGTTACCTCGGTGTGGGTGCTATAAATGAAACTGATTCATCAGCAGATTCGATAGGGGGGTTTGCATTATTTATAGGTGAAGTTATTGGCTCCACTGCATGCACTTCACCCTGGGACAGCACAGGCGATAGGGCTTCTATATTTGTACTGGAGCAACTTTTATCACCGGCTGCAAGCTGAATTAGGTCACCAGTGTTCGAGCATATATATAACACTTCATTAATTTCTTCCTCAGTTTTATTTGTGAGGTTCAGGAATTCAATGTCCTCCTCTTTGATTTCCTTTATCATTGTCAAGTGCGCATGAGCTTGCCTCAATTTTTGTTGGCCCAGAACAGAGCATAGTACAGGTTGTGGCATTTTATCACCCGGTAAGTCAAATGATAATGTTCGCATGTCTTCAAAAGACAGGCGGCCATTATCATGGTGTCTGTAGGAGCACCATTCGAACTGCTTTCAACATTTGTAGGTCCTGGTGCATTTGACTGTGAGGAGTCAGAACTCATGATACAAGGTGGCTGATCTACCAGACTTGCTACCAAAGGGACAGACTGGGCGGAATGGAACACACCATCAACATTGCCTTAACCCTCAAGAACTGCTCTCTCGCTTGCGCATAATCTAATATCATCAGACACTGAAGCTGAACGCTTAGAAATTGCACGACCAGCGCTCGGTTATAAAGTTGTTAAACGACTCTGTGAGAGTGCTTTTCTAGATGTATTGTCGCGACCTTGACCATCCAGTTTTGCTCGTAATTCTAAAATGGGTGGCATACTGGTGGTCAGAGTGAAAATGTGTCATTCAGCAGCTGACTTAATACAATAATAAATTACAGTAAATAAACAAATTAATAAATAAGCAGATAAATAAATAAGTCAATTACTCAATTTACACAGGTTTCAACTATTGCTACTTCTCAAGTAGCATGAACCTGGGTAGAAAGAGAAATGGAATGCCGCCTCGCACACCAGCAGCAGCACAATAATAAATTATAATTAAATAAAGGAAAATAAGATAGCATGAGATACCACAAAATACCTGACAATGAAAAAAATGTTTACAAATAATATTAATCAACAATACCCCACTTCCTCGCTAGACAGCGAGACAGCCACCCAGCAAGTTGTAACAAGGCACCTGGCGACCCGCAAACAGCAAACAGTACTTGGCACGGGTGCGCCAGGAAATGAGTATAAGTAGAGGCTGAAGGGCGTCTCACAACAAAGGGGGGCAGAGCCTCCCTCGAGTAAGCAACCTTAAAAAAGAAATAAAGGGGGGTATTAGGCACACCACCTGCCAAATAACACTAGTAAGGACTAGCAATGGGGGCACATCACTTCAATGGGGGCAAAGAGTCACCTCCTCTTTCCGGCGGTCAGGGTCAGGCAGGCTAAGTGTTACAGGATCAGATGTCCTCCAGAAGAAAAAACAGTCAGAGAACACCAAAGCTGCTCCGGTGACCATGAGGTAGCGTAGCACGACACTCCAACGGCACTCTAATCGCAAGTCCAACAACAGGATGCAGTCCACAGCAAACAGTACTTGTCAGTACTTAGCTGGTGCGCGGCGTGGGTGCGCCGGGAAATGAGTATAAGTAGAGGCTGAAGGGGCGTCTCACAACAAAGGGGGGCGGAGCCTCCCTCGAGTAGGCAACCTCCACTTTCTGGCGGTCAGGGTCAGGCAGGCTAAGTGTTACAGGATCAGACGTCCTCCGGAAGAAAAAACAGTCACAGAACACCAAAGCCGCTCCGGTGACCGTGAGGTAGAGTAGCACGAGACTCCAACGGCACTCTAATCGCAAGTCCAGCAACAGGATGCAGTCCACAGCAAACAGTACTTGTCAATACTTATTATTTTTTTTGTAAATGTTCCAGCTCAGATTATTTAGTAAAGGTAGTTAAGCAACAGCGACAGACCAACAAGCTTTATTCAAAATAAATCCATAAAAACACAAGGTAAAACAGTCTCGGCATATAAGTATCGTATTTTCACAGCAAGAACTATAAAGAAAGAATAAAAAAACATTGGCACGATGATAATATCATAATGATGCGAACTCCACAGCATGCCCTCATCCCGATATCAGACATTTCCAAATGCCTTCTTTATAACTATTTCCAAGCCACAGTCCAATATATGTTTAGGAACACAATCATTTCTATCAAATCCAGGCAGCACATTTAGATCTGTTGTAAAATAAGGGGTTTTGAATAAGGTAAACACCTACCAGTATTCACATGCTGTGCTGGAAAACACTTCCCATGCTGGCCTCGCTCTGATCCCAGAATGGATGTAGCCAAGGGCGCCTTCTCCATGAAATGGATATTGATTGGATCAGCAGTTGTTGTGAAAAGTTAGACTCACAAGATCCCAAGCCCTGGACCCGCAGACTGAAAAGGGGATGTCATTGCTCATAGCCATTTGTGTGACTCTAGGAGACTTTCCTCCCGTGTCCATTCCACCAAGAACAAGGTCTGGTCAGGCTCAGACTGGCCCATAGGGCAATAGGCCCATGGCCGAACCAGAAATGCTAAATGCTGGTGTGGGCCAGGTTTTCCCCTCAAATTGGGCCACCTTTTTGGCCAATGTGGGACTTTTTGATGAGTTACTTAACTATGTGGCTAGTAGTTTTGAATAGTGTTGCTGAACAAATATCTTTAAAATGCACAATTTGCATCACATTTTATCAAAAAACTGCCCCTTGGGTACTATTCAAACAGTCTGTCACAAAAAGAATGAATTGCCATTTGCAACCGTGGGCCACTTTTTCATTGGTGCCCAAGTCCGACCCTGGATCTGGTTGATTGGATACCTTTTGTTAGGGCTATTTCCAAGTGAACTAACTCCTCTTTTGCTGATGCCAGGCACCTTTGCCCATGTGCCTAGGGCACATGCATCTGATTTGCACAATCAGATGCACCAATTTTTGGTGGAAATATATGTATAGGTTGGAAACCCAGCTAGGGCTCAACAGAGTATTGTGCGTTATGGCATGCATTGAAGTGTGACAGCGTACATGGGTAACAGAGATATCTGTAATGTGGAGCAGGGCTGGGGTGCATCCAGTGACGTACCAAGAGAGGGGAAATTGGGGGGCAAGCTTCCCCCCAGAGCTCTTTTAAGAGCCAGACCAGGACATTTGTCAGTGGGACACCTCTCCCTTTCAGCGCCTCAATGAGGGTGCCCAACGGGAAAGGGGTCCCGCTGGCAGGACAATGTGTGCCGAGCAATTCCTGCTGAGCACGCTCATTGTCCTGGCAGCAGGACACATTACCCTTCCAAGCAGGAGAGGTGTCCTGCCAGGACAATGTGCCAAGGCGCTCTGGGCAGCATAGGGGCTCTCCCGTTGCTCTGTGTCAACAGATAATTACAATGTGAGCCATTAGGCACTGATGGGAAGGCGGGGACTGTTAGCAGAGACCTTCACCTCTTTAGAAATATGAATGGGAGGGAGTGATCAGAAGTGAGAAGGGTGCATAATGCTGCATGCTTTATGAAATAATGACTATGGCTTTAAAACCCAAGGGGGATTTGTTAGCCTCAGTTTAATCTGCACGATGCTATTGTGACTGCATGCAGGATGGGGAGAATAAAACTAAAGCCATACTCTTATTGCTCAGCATATTTCTATGACAATGTATATAGGGTATAGTTAGTTTACTATGAAAGGATAGTTTATTATGTACTGTGGGTTGCTTCCAAGGCATTACTATAAATAAAGTATTATTTAAGCACATGAAATGCAAAGCAAAACCTTAATAAATATCCAACTAAACCTGGGGAGATGTGCTCAGTTGCTTGAATTGTCCACTGACATGGTTTCACCATTTAACCAAAGTGTGTGATCCTGGGCAAATCATGTAATCTCACTGGGCCTCATTACACGGTAGGCGGTAAGGGTTTACCGGTACCAGTATTTTACCGGTACCGGTAAATCCTTACCTCCTTACTACGAGGTCCCTTTGCGGGTTGGGGAATTTAACGCCTGCTTTTTGCAGGCGTTAAAAACCAACCCGCAAAGGGACCAGTGGAGCTAATTACGGTACCGCAATTTGCGGTACCATAATTAGCGCCTTCCCGATTCCCATAAAGCCCTATGGGGCAAAAATGGGAATGGGGAAGGGCAATGGTGGAAGGGGGAATTACCGCCCCGCCAACCTTGGAATGGGGCGGTAATTCCCCTTTCCACCAAGGCAGTGCCGGTATTTTACCGGCATGAACCATGGCACTAATAGCGCCATGGTTCTCCGCCTACCGTGTAATGAGGCCCACTGTGTCTTATCTGCAGCTCTGTAAGTGATTCTGATTCACTTCATAGCTTATCTTAATTTTTCATGCTATAGAAAAACAAAACATACAGACTGTAGAGTTGCTGTGTATGCAATAATTGTGCAATGTAGGTATTTGGCACCACAAAGTTATTTGCCACTTGGCTTACTTAAGCAACTTATTCTAAAGTCACTTCCATGGTGCCTCCAAGTATCAAAGACTGATGATGTTCCTTGCGATGCCCTTTCCTGTGAAGTCACTTTTGTTGGTGCAATCCATTTGCAAATTAGGAGGTTTGCATGTATTTTGCCCCAGAGCGCCTGGAAAGAAACTCTAAGGCATGAGTTTCCTGCATCAGCAATGACCCTGCAGTTTTATTTTGTGTTATGTGTTAAAATGCCATCTGTCACTAATGTTACCAACACAGTAGATTGGGGCAAGGGTGGGCGGTTTGGGGGTGTGAATAAGACCGTATGGAATTGAGCCCACTGCATTTAGGGGGGGGGGGAGTAGCATGACTTTTTTTCGTGGCTCACCCCCCTGTCCACTCGCTCTTGCAATGCTGGATACTCCCCTGGGTGCAACCATGGGTGCAGGAGTAGGGTGGAGAGGAGCGGTTGGCAAGGTGTTCTTTGGAGTGTTGGGTCTTCAAGTCTCTGCTCTTTAGTCTGGAGGAGGGAGGCTTGTCTGATCTCCGTTGATAACTTGTTCCACAGACAGGGTGTGAAGGAGGAAAAGGCCTCCTGCACACGTACCCAAAAAGGATCTTTTGGGGGGCAGCTAAACATACTTGCCACAGTGCTTTATATTTACTTTGTTTTGCTCTCCAGACACCATGCCAGGCAGCCTAGCAAAACAAGATGGCTCAGCGAGTTAAGCACTCGCACACATGTGTTCTGCCTGCAGTACACAAGTGTGATCCTAGTAGGGCTGACTCAGCCCTTTATCCTTCCCAGGTAGGTACATTAAGAATGATTACTTTGGTGACAAAATCACCTAATATTACAGCTGTTGGAAGCAAGAGGAACCCTGTATGAAGCGCTACATGAAAGAGTGATATCATTATTTTGACTCATCGGTGACAATTATGTGATCACAACTGTATATTATTTTTCTTGTGCAGGTGGATACACATCAGATGGACATTCTCCCATTGGTAAGTAGTGTTAACACTGTGGCACAGTAGCACAAGCCTAATATAGAGCCACCCCCCCTTAAACCTCCCGCTTCGCTCATTATGCCCCGAGCCCGTTTGATATGCGTGAAGCAAGGATATTCGGGATTTGTATGCTAGAGTTCGAAATGAACAATTTAGAGACCGGATGTATGTACTGTGGTGGTGAGTGGCGGAGCGTTGTTGAGTGCACAGTGCAATAGTGAGAACAGAAAGCATGTCAGCATGCCAGTGGTCTGTTGCCAGTGATCAGACAGCAAAGGCAGCGATCGCACACGCGCTGTCAATATCCTGTGAAGGAAGAAGGCCTGGACCCCTGTCACAGAAACACTCACTCCACAAGGGCATAGCACCTTCCCATGCTATTTGCACTGAGCTATAATGCTCATTTAAAAAATGATTCAAAACAATTTGTATTCACACTAAAGCAATTCACAGCACCATGCAAATACCTTGCATGTACACCGGTGCAAAGTTTCTGTAATATGGCCCCTGAGCAGACACAAGAATAAGCAATGATAAGGTAAGGCTCGATCAGGCATGCAGGAAGGCCTATTCCTGCCTGGTAGCTGCATTTGGGTTAAGCAAAACACTTTCCAACGAGTTAATTAGAGAAATGTTATGTCTGATCCGTCAAGTTGTTATTCTTTCTCTTTGCATGCAAGAAAGGAATAGAGCAAAACAAACGAGGTGATGGCTGGAAGGTTTAGAATTCATCTTAACCTCTGGCATTGCTCGGGGCCTCCCTCCAGACCATCTTTCTTCACCTGCCAAGCCATTATAAAAGGGGAACGACCATATGCAAAGCAGGCTTGGTCCCAACCCAAAAGGGACAGTCCAGGCCAAACTGTTTGGCTACAGCCCTTCTGCACGAGACCACAAGCATCCCCAGACGTGTTTCAGCCTCGTTGGGCCCCATCAGTGAGGAGTAGCTTGGGTCTCAAGGCCCAGCAGGCAGAGGACCCACGCCTGGGCATACCTGTCCCATTCAGGGTGACTACAGCAAAACAAGAGAGGTCAGACCAAGCCTGATTTGCATATGGTCTTTCCCTTTTGTAATGCTAACGATGGTCTGGAGGGTTGCCTAGAGCAATACCAGAGATTAGGATTATTTCCAAACCTTCCAGCCATCACCTCTTTTGTTTTGCAGAAAGGAATAGAGGTCATATAGAAAGGGCTTGGTATGCAGAGTTCCAGGTCTAGAAGCATCAAATTTGCCTTGGAAGCAACCAGCCCCTGAATCATGTGAGAACAGAAACCAGCTAAGGGAACCTCCCAAGAGAAATTTCCAGTAGTAATGATTAATTCAAGATATTTCTATCCATTACTCTTAAGGGTAGACAAGGCACAGGGCTGCATTCATGTTGCCAAGCAGTGGCTAACTTGTAACCAGTGCAAATTTCTACACCGAATTTGAGCCTTTTTGTCAGTAGTTAACTGATTAATTCATATTGCAATAAAAAGGGAGGTATTTCTATTCTGGCTCTAATACAGAGGTCTGAAACATGTGGCTCTCCTGATGTTTTGGACTACAATTCCCATGATCTCTCACCATTGACTAAACTGATTAGGGCTCATGGGAGTTACAGTCCAAAACATCTGGAGAGCCAAAGGTTGCAGACTCCTGGTCTAACGTATAGGTGTCCAGGAATAGCCAGTGATAGGGGAATATCCCATCGATAACACCGTGGAAGTGGATGACAGAATGAACAGACAATGCACAATCTGCTTCTACAGTTCAGAAATCTAAGTGGAACCCTAACCCCTTTCCTGATCACACATAATCCTCCCAATCAGAGAAGTCGGAGGCAGGACGTTGCTCAAATATTTCGGCTAATCAGCAGGGCAGAAAGTTCTGCAAACTAACATCTGAAGTTGGATAGCTTCTCTTTGTTGCTTGTTTTTTTGTCATATTCAAGGATGAATGATAGTTGTTTCTATGATTCTTCAGTGTGCTTGTGTGCGCGTTTTTTAACTCTTGAAAATGCCTGGCATTCTAGGCAGTCTGAGTGCACAGATCATGTATCCTCCTGATTGGTTGAAATGTTCTCCATCCACTCGAGGGGAATTTGCGGGGACGGATAGGCAGTCTTTCCAAAGACAGGTGGGCAGAACTGAATAAGGCGAAACCCACTTCTTCCGCCACAGGAACTTATATACAGGGCACATCAGACACTGCCAATCTGAAGAGTTATGAATCATCATGAATGCGGCGTTAAGTATGCGTTCCATGGGCATCAAGGGGGGGTAATGGCCCGAGGCCTGAGTTAACAGCCTGAGCAAAGCAAGGGCAGTTAACATGGTCCCAGGTTGTTACTCCCCGGTCATACCTGTGGTATGGATACATAGGGTCATTAGCACCGGTCCCATGGGCTGGGACGGGGCTAATTAACAGTATTTTTGATCCATGAACGGAGCGTGTTGCAGCGTCCCGTTCACGGAACGAAAAGACAGTTCAAGATGGCCACCATGGAAAGGCAATGGGGGGATCCGTACGGAGCCCCTCTTCCATTTCCATAATGGCTGCCGGGAGCAAAGCAGAAGGTGCGGCAGCGATTGCCGCCGTTGCAGCCAAAATAAGGTAAGTGGGGGGGAGTAAATAAAAAAATAATAATATTAAGGGGACAGAGGGTGGGGGAAGATCGTGGGGAAGGGGCTGGCCACCGGTTGAAGCCTGCGTTCCTAGCTACCTGATTGGCTGGCTCCCCCCGCCAGGGTGCTAACGTCTTATAGCCACGTTGTTACACAGAATAGACAACTGGGGTTAAACAGGCAGTTATATGGTATGATCATATCTGGACAGTAGAAAGACAAGGTAAACACCCTAAGGGCATTGAGTGGCCAATGTTGATGCCTAGCAAATGCCTAGCGAATGCTCAGGAAGGAGAGTTAAGCAAAGGTATAGATGGATAATAGGCAAATAACTGCCATTTGTCCAAAATATGCCATTTCCTCTAAGTATATCAATACCTTAACATGTACAACTGCTGAAATATTATTATTGACAAAGGTAAATAAATACAAACATACAGTATGCATCTAATGCAATGAAATGTAGTTAAACCCACCCTACAAACAATGAGGAAAGCAAGAAAGTGGAATGGGAGAAGGATGAGTGGCACTATCATTAAAAACCAGTTCTTTATTTGTGAGGGTGTTTGCCTGGGCAGAGCCCCGGCACATATTTTAAAACCATGGCAGTTCTTTTATCAGACTCAGTTTGATTATGATGCTGCGCTTTGGGAAGTGTGTTCTTTCATCTGTCAGTCAGTAGTAGCCAAACAACAAGCACCAACAGTGTGCACTGGCCGTGCGTCTCTGCATGCTGGGCTGGCTCATTGTAATTCAGGAGCCTGATGACCCACACTGACATGGCAGTGCTAGTTATCCATTTTCATGAAAAACAATGAGTTTATAAGGTAACAGCACAGGGTAAGTGTGCTGGAAATGCACATACACTGCTTCATTCAGTCTGCAAGACATTGGTGTAGCACTGCAATAAACAGAAGCACTGCCACGGCAGGGTAGGTTAACAACAATAGGACAGTCAGTCGGAGTGTTTGCCGAGTGTTGAAGGAGGAAGGAGTCCCTTTATTTCTCTGTGGCAAGGACCTGCTTTCAGAAAGAGGAAAGACTGAAGTCTGTCTACATTGACAGTGAAATCCAAATCTTTAAAAAAACACTTCCGGACGCAGAGCATCACAGAGTGTTTGCCGAGAGTTGAAGGAGGAAGGAGACCCTTTATTTCTATGTGGCAAGGATCTGCTTTCAGAAAGAGGAAAGACTGAAGTCTGTGTACAGTGACAGTGAAATCCAAATCTTTAAAAAACACTTCTGGACGCGCAGCTTCGCAGAGTGTTTGCCGAGTGTTGAAGGAGGAAGGAGTCCATTTATTTCTCTGTGGCAAGGACCTGCATTCAGGAAAATGAAAGACTGAAGTCTGTCTACAGTGACAGTGAAATCCAAATCTTTAAAAAAACACTTCCGGACGCGGAACGTCGCTGAGTGTTTGCTGAGTGTTCACCGGAGTGGAGGGGAGTGGAGGCCTGGAGGTTACATTTGACATGGAACACCGCACCAGGAGTCAGTTACGTGCACATGAATTAGGCAATAGCAATAATATGAAAGTGAGTACTTAGATCTGCTGTATTGCAGCACCCCTCCTCGTCCGCTTCTCTTCTCAACAGTGCCCCGTCACTTACCTTTGCCATTGCAGATGGAGCTGGTCTGAGCTTGAACCCACCTGCCGTCACTGCTGTCATGGGCTCTGGCGTGCTTGCCGCGGAGCTACGGATTGTTGATGCCACTGATGCAGCGGGCCCCTTGGTTCGGTTAAAGCCGATGATAGAGTATGTTAGCATGACTACAGACAAGGTAGACACAGACACTGCATCACAAGGAGCGTGTCTCCAACCGTGCGCCGCTGCATCGCCTAGTGGGGCCCATATTGATGTGCAAGTGATCGAAGAAATGGATGAAGCAGCCGGATGCGGCTCGCAGTTAAACTCTCCTACAGCGCATGAGCAAACACCTTGTTCTTGCAGTGGCACGGTGACAGTCCATGAATTGTCAAAAAATCCAAGGGCTGTATTACATGGATGGTGGTAAGGGATTACCGGCACCGGTAAGGGCACCGGTGCCGGTAATCCCTTACCGCCCTACTATGAGGTCCCTCACTGGGTCCCGTCCTTAACGTGTGGTCAGACCACATGTTAAGGACGGGACCTGCTGAGGGACTTCAGAGCAAATAAAGGTACCGCAATTAGGGCCCTATTAGGGCTCAATGGGAATGGGGAAGGGCCATGGTGAATGGGGAATTACCGCCCCTGCCATCCTTGGAATGGGGCGGTAATTCCGCCATTCACCATGCCGGACTCCGGCGGCAACCATGGCGCTACTAGCGCCATGTTTACCGCCATCCGTGTAATGAGGCCAAATGTTATTGCAAAAACAAATGACCAAGTACGGAATTTTCAAGAGTTAAAAAACGCGCACACAAGCACACTGAAGAATCATAGAAACAACGATCATTCATCCTTGAATATGACAAAAAACAAGCATAAAGAGAAGCTATTCAACTTCAGATGTTAGTACCCTGCGCTGGCATTTTAAAAAGAAGTAAATACCTGCTAACATTTGGGATTCCACAAAGCACATCCAACACAAATGATGTAATGCTAGAAAATAATGGAGTGAGAAAAGATGGAGGCAAATTAACAGATAAAGATCTGTTATCTGGCTCACAGTTGCCAGGTCCTGAAGAGTGCCAATCCGAACAAATGAATGGCGATGTTATAAGGAGTGTTGAACCAGCAGTTGAGCCAGCTACTTCCACAAAAACGATGCAACCCATTCCATACATATGTGCACTGGAGCAGCCTACCACATATGCATTGCCAACCATAGACTGCTCAGTTATGAAAATGGTGAAATCAATAGCGCATCTAGGAATTGTACCAGATCCAAGCCTGCCAAAAAGTTATAATGCCATAAATCAGTGCGCTGATCAGTCTCAATCAAATATGCAAGATCTAGAATCCTGCGTGCCCAAACGTCCTAGACTGATGGCATCGCAGAGCAATACTATTAGCGATGAGCAGCAGAGGCACATCAATGAGATTATGGATAAAATTGGAGCATTGGAAAAAGGAAAGACAGATTCGAGCCAATCAATTGTTGTGCCAAAACAAACAGAAAGTATTCCACCTGAAAAAGTCCTTGAAAAATTGAAACAACATATTGAAGAGACTATAATATTTGAGGAGTCAACAGATTCCTCTTATACCAGTGAAAGTAATAGCTCCAGTAGTGAACAAATCAAAAGGAAACATTTTCAAAAATTGAAGCACACCAAATGATCCAAAGAAATTGAATTAAAAGAGCGGTCACGTTTGAAAGAAACACAAGAAGTAATTATCTCTTTAGTGGCAATAACCTTACTCCTTTTCTTAAAATGTACGAAAATTTAAATGAAAACTGCAGAGATCAATCAACCCTGAGAGCTCTAATGAATAGCAAGCTGATTTATGTGAAATCAGTAATGGAAGCATTAAAATAAAAACGCAGTAGAGAGAAAGAAATGGAAGGTGTGGTCCTCTAAACTTTAATTGACTTGTTACAGGATGCAAAAGCTGTTAAGCGGATATTCCTTGAAGCAATCAAGGAAATTGTATCCAGTTTTCTTTCAGTGTGCAAAGAACCAATAGTGGAACTCTTAAACACATCAGAAGAAAAGGTGGAAAGCAATGCAGGAATGCCAAATGATGTGCTTGTAAGTACCGCCTTTTCAACACCGATACTACACTCAAATGTGGTGATCTCGATTGAAGAACAGGGAAATACTGCTTCGAGCAGTGATTTAACAGTCAATCCTCCGGAGGAACCAAATCAGAGTGATCAAACTAAGAACTCAGTCGAGTCTGAAACAAATGGATAAGATATTACATCCACAAACTCATTCTCAGTGTTTGGGAAAGATGGAATAAAAAAATCTGAGGAGACAAAAAGCCAACCGTTAAAAATGAGTGGAAGGAAGCACATCTGCAAAACCAAAAATATAAAGAAACAAGATTTTGCAGCTCCAGAAGTTTCCTCAGAAAGCTTACGATTCCAGAATCAAATGAAAAAATATCCTCTGCGTTTACGCCATTAGAGCTCGTCGCCAAATTGCCTGAAACATCAGCCAAATTCATACCATCAACAAAAGCAATAGCTGTTGCACTAACACAAGCGCAAGAGTCTTCATTTGAAGAAACTCAAGAGTCTGAAAAAATCATGCAAGAGCTATTGGATCTTTCAGTATATGAAACAGAAGAAGTAAATGAAAACTGGAATGAAGAAAGGACAATATGTGATCATAATGTCTACGAAACAGCTGAAGTTGTGTAACATCGCACGATATCAATAAAGAGGAATGAGAATTCATGACCATGAGCCAAAAAAGGGAGAGGGGTGACCGCCTACTCCTTGATGGGCTTAGTCAAGCGACAGAAATTGTTCCCCAAAAAGTTGAATTGAATAAAGCCAAAACTATATCGCAAAATGGTACAAATGTACAAAAAAAATCTGCAAAACCAACAAATGAATAAGTCACAAAAAATTGAAATAATAAAGTAATGGAAAAACACTGCAAACCCAATATGTCAAAAGGGTTTTAACATTAAAAAGAATCACAAATACTACAGATGGTCTGGTTCTCAATGGATCAGCAATCATGAAAATACTGAAATATATACCTCAACTAAGGACTATACGATCAGAAGAAATACTGACAGTAAGATTTCCAAATGAAAGCAAAAATGATGTAGCTTAAAAGATTCTCAATTCAGTGATTCTTGCCTCTATAATGTTGGAAGCAAAATAACATTTTCAATTGCTGGGTTTTAAAATTGAGAAAAGTCATACAAATGAATACATTAATGATACAAACAAAAGTATGTATACTACACGATTTGAATTAAATACTCAACAAGAAGCATTGAAGAATATAAGTGCGGAAAAACATGCCCAAGTAAATTCCAGCTATCCATGTGTAACAGAAGACGCCACATACCAAAATTTGAACAAAGACCACTTAAACAAAATTCAGATTAAGATTAAGGGAACATCATCTACGGGACAGGCTTCAACCTCAGAGTCAGGTGTTAAAGAAGATCCAAAAGATTGAAATTGGTTGGCCGGTACCTTGGCAAAAAATAAAAAGGGAGCATTAGCGTAAGTGGACTGAAAATTAAGAAAGTTGGAAGATTGGAAGTTGGAACACTCGGGGCTATAAGCACTTATTCAATCATATTTGCGTACAAGAGTCTTGGCTTAAGGAAGTCCCCTTGGTCGATGGCTACACTGTTCTGTTCAACCCGGCAAAAAGGTGGAGGGATAGGAAGACCAACAGCTGGGCTATTGACTTTAATTAAGAATGGACCTGCCTTTCCATATTAGAAGCTTCGTATATAGGTGCCCATATACATTCAACTGTTCTACAGATGGACTCTGGTGTAGACAAAAAAAATGAATTGTTGGTGTTAAATGTGTATTGGAACCCAACAAATAAAGAACAAACTAATTTTTTGGAACAAGTCATGGAATATGGTAGGGAGATTTTATTTTCCATGCTGTTACTTCAAATTGGGATTGAACCCAGATATACGGGAAACCCTCAATGAGATTAGTCCAACTGGAGCACAGGTCTAATGGACCCTGAGTGACTACTATATTTAAGAGTCAGAATGCATTACAGTACTGGATGTATATCACTGATAACAACAACCGATTATCAAAAACTTACCCTGCATTAACATCGTTCTTGAATCACCATACATAGATTGATATGATGCAAGCCTTGAGAGCGACTTGATTGTCGAAACACGTGTCGGCTGACACCGTTAGAAAATAAATACCTTATACTCATGGACTCTGAATGTTTATAACATGACCATATATTCTACTTACTAAACTTAGTACATTTGAATTAACTTAAGGAAGAGCACGAATTTGAGAGTCATTCTTCTAAAAAAGTCATGGAATGTATTGATCAAATGAGAGAAAAGTATACTTCCACCTACACCATGATATGTGGAGACCTCAATGCAAATTGTTTCGAGGAGGAATGGTTAAATGCAAAAACGAAATCCAGTCACAATGGGAAAAAATGTGCACGTGGAAAAAGCTGGATGGAAGAGATGGAAGTCAGAGGAATTCACAGACTGAATGGAAATATATTAGGTGACATACCACCTGTTACCACTTGGTCAAATGGTAAAACACAGGAAATTCTAGACTATGGGCCTCATTACACGGAAGACGGTAGCCATGGCGCTATTAGCGCCATGGCTACACCCTTACCGCCGTCAGAGGCCAGGTTCCCGGAATAGGGACTTACCGGCCTACTCTGACCTTTGCGGGACCGGTAAGTCCCCATTCCGGGAATCATTCCCCATTCCCATTTGAGCCTCCATAGGGCTCAATGGGAATGGGGAAGGAGCAAATAAGGGTAGCGCAATTTGCGGTACCATTATTTGCACTGGAGTCCCTCAGCGGGTCCTGTCCTTAACGTGTGGTCTGACCACACGTTAAGGACAGGACCCGCTGAGGGACCTCGTAGTAGGGCGGTGGGGATTACTGGCACCGGTGCCCTTACCGGTGCCGGTAATCCCCTACCACCTTCCATGTAATGAGGCCCTATATGTTTACATCAGAAGACCTTCTACAAAGAATTGCAAACTTTTGCGTGACACCGACTTCACACAACGACCATGATATAATTATTGCAACGATAATCAAGGGCAAGAAAGTGGAAAAGAGTAGGTGGAATGTGAAAATTGACTTGCAATCTGGAAGGAATCGCTTGAGAATAAAACCAAAGCGCACATCAATAATAATAAAGAAGCTGAAATCACATCAAATAGAGGATCCAAAGTCAGTGGAATACATTCTCACGGTACAGAGTTTCAAAGAAAATAATGTTAAAATAATGAAACCACAATTCAAGTCTAATCACATATATGATATTGAAGTGGCCCGACAAAAGAAACAATTAAGACAAGATTTGAGGAAGTTAAAACGATTTAATCATCAGCAGAAAAAAGAATTGATACAAAAAAAGAAACCAACAATATAAAAACCGGCAAAAATCACACAAAGCAAACTTGCTTCAGAAAGATGCAGAAAATATGTTCAGAGCACTCAACAATATTAATTACCAGAAATCTGTGGCAGTTGCTAAATGAGAAATACAACGCAAATATCTCTTGTCAAATAAATCCAATAACAGAAATTATATGGATCAGTCATTTTGGAAAAGTATTCAATGAATTAAGGGACCCGACTGAATTTAATATAGAAGAGTGAAAAACAAATGAAGAGTGGAACATAACTTTTGACAAAGAAGAGATTAAGACAATAATCAACAAAGCTAGCAACTCGCGCGCCCCAGGTCCCGACGGGCTATCAAATGCAGTCCTAAAAACAGACTGGGAAAAATGGTCAGAATATTGTGAGATGTTAATCAAGAGAATAACCAAAATAGGTCGCACTATGGAGTCATGGAGATCTGCAATTATCGTTCCCATTTTTAAAAAGGGAGATCGATCAAAGGCAATACACTATCAACCGATCGCCCTTTTGGATTGTGTGGGAAAGATTTTTGCCACTGGAATTTTGAACCATTTGAATAAATGGATCAAAGACAGCGAGTGCTATGACAAAAGACAATCGGGATTTGTTGAATATGTAAGATGCAGTTTGAATCTCCTGTTACTTGCATTGTTGAAAAAAGAGCTTTCAACAGAAAACAAATATTATATTTGGCAAGTATTGATCTCCACCAAGCCTTCGACAGTATAAACTGAGATTTGCTGTGGAGAAAACTAGAGAATAAAGGCTGCCCTAAAGATCTTCTAAAAGCAATAAAAGATTTAAACACAAACACATGGATAAGAGTAAAACTAGACCAGTATGGCAACTTATCAAAGAAAATTGCGATCAGCAAAGTACTAAAACAAGGATGTCCTTTGGCAGCCACTCTCTTTTGCTTCTACATAGAAGATTTAGAAAAAATCCCAGATGAAATTGTGGCCTTCCCTCCGAAAATCAACGGAACATCAGTTGGAAGACTACTATACCCTGATGATCTGATCATTTTAGATCAGACAATGATAGACTTTCAAAGATATTTAAACAAACTTGAAAAATATGTAGCCGAAAAAGAATTGAAAATAAATGCAATAAAATCAGAAATACTAGTATTTGGTGATAGAAGAGGGAAGTACAAAACATTTTTTAAGTGGTCTCTAACTGGCAACTACATAGAACCCAGCAATGAAATAAGATATTTAGGAATTCAATTGAGCACCGCAAAAAACGAGGATCCATGGAAGAAAACCTTGAAAAGCAAAGTAAAAAGATTAACAGCACAAGGGAAAACCATAAATAAAAGATACAGGAAGTTTTCACTACAACCATTGATCACCTTTTATAGGCAAAAGGTTATACCTTCATTGACCTATGGCGGAGAGACTTGCATGGGCATAAAAGAAGAGTTTTGGAATAACCTTGAGGGTAGCTTTTGGAAAAAACATCTTGCCACTTCCGAAGGCTACACCTATGGCTATTATTCACCATGAATTGGGATTGTCTTCGCTATTTGCTCACATAATTTACAATAAATTAATGTTGTATCAGAAAACTATGCTCGACAATTGATGACCGCAATTTGAAATGTTAAAAAGTAAGAGTAATCGGCATATTGAGAAAGTAGTAGACGAATGGAAAAAAGATTGCAATCAAATGCTGATTAATTTGAGGCTTGGATTAAATACACTAATAGAAAATCCAAACCTGATAAAGAGACAGATTTGGGCCGAAGATTGGTCAGAAACTGAACACCTTAGAACAAAATCAAAGACCCATACTTTGCTGGATACAAACTGGAGTATAAGATCCATTATTCCAGAATGCTAAGAAGTTTCCTCATGACAAACAGAGAGACTTGTTATTATGATTCAGACTAAATGTCCTTCGAAATAAGACCACATTGGCAAAATACAGCAAAGAAGAATTCTGTCTGAAATGCAGGCTGTGCAAACAGAAGTGTGAAACATTACAGCATCTGATATTATTTTGCCCGGAATTGAGAATCACATATTTTCACAGTGTGTGGTGGACGCATGTGGCTTGGATTCCAAAAAATCAAAATCGTGGGAGATATACGAATGTAGAAATAGGAAACTGAACTATGCACTAACGAAATGTTTGGGGTTCACATTTAAATTATTAGAAGCAAAGAGTTAAAGTAGAAGGAAGATGGACTGTACATGATATTGGATGGTTTTTTATGTTCGACAGATATGAATGGGACTAACACATTGTATTTGATTTGTATTTTACTCTGTCATCTAAAATGTATAAGCGGAAATTTCAAGGTTATCGGTTACCTCGCTTTATACTCTTTTGTTTTTGTAAGTCATCTCCTTTTGTAAAGATTATTTTATCAGTATAAAAACAGTGAAAAGTTTGAAATAAACTATATACACTAATAAAAAAATAAAAAAATAGGACAGTCAGCAGTACTAACACCGGGGCAATGATAGAGGAAACGGCTATTGCCGAGAAGGAGTGCCTGTCCTGCGTGCCAATCTACACAAGAAGATCTTGCTGCACTGTTTGAAAGGAAAGTTCATTGGTTCAGTAATGATTTTGTCTGAATTTGTCCATCAATTTACCATAGCCAAGGATGCATGCTTTGTTTCCTGTGACTACACGGTCAATAAGTTCCAATTGCCACCTAAAGAACCACATCAAATTGTTAATGATTATGTGTTTAAAGAAGCACCTAGATGTGTCGCCTTATTTCAAGGCACAAATAGTAGGTTATGTTATTTTGTGTTATGTTGATTGATATTTGTACATCTCTTATCTGCCATAGTCAGTGCATCCATCAATCCCAATGAGTCTTTGTGAGTCACAGCATTGACCCCAAATAAGTTGACATTGTGGGTAGCAGACATGATTGGGGCAACAGTGGCTGGGGAGCTGTACGCTCCTATCTGTCACAAGTGTACTAAAAAAAATTAGGTCCCTGGCACTTTCTTTTTTTTAAATTAAGCACTGTTGATGTCAGGATTTAACCTGGTAAAACCCTAGCTTTGCATCACAGTTATAAAAGCTGTGTCGGCATCTAACTAAATTAGGTAGTACCATATGTCACTACGGATGTGTTTATATTGTTTTTTAATTAGGGAATATGTTGTGGGTTTTGCATGTATCTGGTTTTGTGACTGTGGTATTTTACTAACTTTCAAAGCAATGTGTCAATTGTCATCATTGCTTTTACATTTTGTGTATGGATTGTAGTTGCTATCTGCTTTTATGGATATTTTGTATCTGAATAAAGTAATTTGACTGACTGACTTCATGTGAGCTGATGGGGATGGGAGGGTGGTGGTTGTCATGTGCATTGCGTTGGTCATTGAGCGGCCGGTATGTCCTTGGGTGTTGCTAGAGGCAGGTGCTTGAAGAGATATAGTTGTGTTTTGCAAGTGTAGTGGTCTTGTTGGGGAAGGTACTCACTGTAGAACTTGCAGTCCTCCAATACGGTGAGTATATTGTTGTCCTGTGAGTATGGCCAGTGCCTGCACAAACGTGCGGTGTATTAATTTAGTCAATGTAGGGTCGGTTTCCTTGTCAGGCGATACTGCAGCCTCGCGAGTCCTGCACGCGCAGGTAGCCGCGAGAGTGGAACGCGAGATGGAGAGAGATGTGTGGAAGGAGCCTGAAGGGGCTGGTGCCAGCGGGGCACCCATTTACCCACATAACTTATCCCATTGTAACTTTAAATACTAAATAACTATAAGTATTCTTACCCACCTTCTGTGTGCCAGAGTACATTACAAACTGCCGATGAGCGCAGACTTGTCAGAGTCATTCGAAGTGCCTCACCTTCCCTGAGCAGCTGATTCAGACCCGGTGAGAGCGCATGCAGGGCAGGATGGAACCAACAATAATCAAACCACTTGATGCTTTTGCAAAGTCCCCAAAGTTGGATGCACCAAAAAAGGTTATCAGTCAAGCTTGATCCTAATGCTGAGGATGCCGTTCTGTCAGTGGGAGGTCCATTAGGTAGTACGAAGGTGTTGGAAGACATTTTTCAAGACAGAGTTGGTTGCCTACAGGGATTTGTTCACCAAATCATTCTTAAAGATAACTATACACCAGTAGCACAAAGAATGCAGAACATACCCATGGCTATGAGAGATGAAGTCAAAGAAGTTGTTGGAGCAGGACATAATCGAACATATTGATGACTCAGACTGGGTTTTTCCACTTGTGGTAGTGAGGAAAAGTTTGAGGAAGATATTAATTTGTGTGGATATGAGAAGGTTAAACCAGTACATTGTTCCGGGCAGACATCCATTGCCCAACATCCAGGAAATCATCTCCACCATGGGTCCAGTGGACTTCTTTTCCACATGTGACGAATCAAAATCCGGGGCACCATTGGTCCAGGGATGAATATCGGTTTCTAAACCATCAATCAGCCCCACACCTCTTGTACACCAGAATGGATCTGAAAAGATTGGAAACACAAGTAAATTATAAACCTCCTTGGCCTATTTTGAAAACGTGGACGCAACAGCAGGCTTATTTCTGCAAGGTCATGGATCGTTGGTTAGTTGCAACACAGCGAAAATACAATTATTACCCAATGTTTGTATACAAATATTTACTTTATTATTATTCTAACAGACAGTTGTAGCACACTACAAAATACAACCCACCCTGTAAAGGAACACAGAGAACAGACAGTTTCACGAAGGAAAGGGATGCACTCTGGATACTGACAGGAGGGTAGTCGGTGAAGCAATCAGTCTTAACTGTTCAAAGTTATTTGGTTTCTGCACCAAAGGAGCAAGGGGTCATAAATGTCACTAGCGGCCTTCAGAAAAAGGACCAGATGGACATAGACACGATTTACCTGGTGCTTCAGATGATCTTGATGCTCAACAGCATTGAGTCAGTTGCAGGACGCTTTGCAGCTCCTGCGACAGAGTTCACAATGGGAGACAGCTGCGTGTATCAGGTGGCAGGCAGTTCAGCAATCGAGGCTGGACGGACGGCCACAGGCAGGCCTAGACGGCAGCTCAGGTCAAGAATCGTTGTCACTGTGCTGTTTGGTGGATCTGAAATGCTGGTCAAGGCCTATCGGACAGCTTTAGTGACCGCAGCGTGGCAACTGTCAGTGGTGCAGCCAGTCACAGTTCGAGGGCTTGAAGTCACAAAAATGTCCTTAAAAGGTTGACACTGATTGATGCTTGTTGTGGCACTCCTCCTAGCTTCTTCGCAGGGCTTGTGTCATCCTTTAAGGGAGACGGCCCGAATCTAAAGAGAGTGTTTGCAGCAACGGCCTTGTCCTTTGTTCAGAGACTCTCTGGCACTTCCCACCTAGGAAACGTGCTGTCAGAACCTAGCAGGGCACACTGTGTTCTGGCTGGGTACCAGTTCTGGAGCTGATGGACGGGTCCTCTAAGTCCGGTATATCCCTCTGTTCCCTGGGAGATTTTTAGGGGTGGGATCTTGCTTCCCTCTTGGAAATACTGGCCTTCCTTCACTGGCGAAAGCTGTAAGGCAGACTGTACCTTCAGCCAGGTTCCAAATGAGTCCTTCGTACTCCTTTCAAAGTCGTTGGATGATCTGCTAAGTGAAGGGCTCAGCCCCCTTTTAAAGCCAAATGGGCCCCAGTGATTGGTGCAGGCTAAGCCTACCTTAATGAACCAATCCTGGGTCCCCACCAGAAATCTTCTGTTATGCATGAGGTCATAGCCAGAGTGCTTTGCAACAAGAAAGATAAGGGGTGAAAACATGTACTACTGAGTCCCACCCGTCTTCCTGTCTGTTGTGGATCAAAGTGTCTCTCTGGTTAATTGATCTCTCTGTGACTCCTGATCAAAGCTCAGGTCTGAGGTTTGTGATGAGAACAGACTTTCTGTGTCCATCAAATCACATACTTCTTCCCTCTGAAAGGGGTTTCCCTGCAGGGGTTGCCTACTGTAAACAGTTGTCTCAGACATGACATTCACGGCACTTCATACAGAGGATGGGAGATAGCTTCAAGCTGACACATTGCATTTCAAGGAGGTGTTGGTATTTCTTGCCCCTTGTGTTAGTTCTGTGACCAGGCCTCTTTGCAAGCCTATTTTCCTTTAATTCTCATTAGTATGCGCTGCCACCGCACAGAACTTTGACAATAGAACAGGACGGATCCATGGAGCCTTTGATATTTTGATTAGGCTGGCTGTGGCCGGAGGAAGGTGTTGCCTTCCCCCTTCAGAGATGCTTTGATATATCCATGGCTGTCACATTCCAGCTACATGTGACAGGGAGGACTCTGCATGTTCACTGTGTTCCCCCTGGAGTACAATTGACTATGTGTTTGTTGTGCTGCGAGCACAGGAAAATGTGTGCTGATTAGCCCCAACATTTTCTGAGATTGATCTCCCATCATTAATTTTAATTACAAAACTTCAAAAAACGCCAGTCGAGCACACACTCCCATGAGGATAGTCGAATTCCTCACACCACATTAGACCTTACTTCGGCCTATCATCAAGTGAAACTGCACAGGATATCGAGACATCTAACTGCTTTCATAATGCCAGAGGTTCAATTTCAGTAGAAACAGATGCCCTTCGGGCTCATCTCCACAGCATCAGTATTTCAGAAGGTCATGCATAGTATTTTGATGGAGATCCTGGAATTCTGTTCTTCCAGGATGACATTCTGGTCTATGCAAAAGATCTGGAGACGCACAACAAAAGGCTTGAAGAGGTGCCTAGGAAACTACAGAAAGCAGGAATTACTCTCAGTAAAGAAAAGTGCAAGATTAACAAAAGTAAAATTTAATATCTTGGACATGTCATTTCAAAGGATGGCATTTGCCCTAAAAAGAACTTGTAAGATACCATTGAAAGTATGCCTGCTCCGATGAGCAGAAATCAGACATTCTTAGGTACGGCTGAGTATTATTCGAAATTCGTCAACAAATTTGTCTCTCACACCATCAATATGAGGGAGTCTCTCAAGAGCAAAGCAGGATTTATTTGGAATGATGCCTGGAAAGAAGAATTTGCTTTCATAAAGGATGCCTTAGCTAGGGCTCCTGCTCTGCAGAACTATAAGAGTGGTAAAGTCACAATCATCACGGCTGATGCTAGCAACATAGGTTTGGGCGCTGTTATGACTCAAGCAGAAGATGGCACAGAGTACCTGATAGCTTTCGCTTCGAGGTTGTTGAAAGGGGCAGAGAAGAACTAAGCCACTATTGAGAAGGAAGCTTTAGCTGTTATGTGGGCTTCTGAAAAGTTCAGTAATTTTGTATGGGGCACTCATTTTGAATTCTACATGGACCACAAACCTTTAGTTTAGATTATCACATCAAAAGGCTTGGATAGTGAATCAGGAAGAATAAGACGGTGGGTTTCTCGTCTGCAAGTGTACAATTGTGTTGTAAAATATATTCCAGGTGTAGAGAACCATGCAGTAGATTGTCTATCGAGAATGTCATCTATTGTTGAGGGTGGAGTAGAGAATGAAGGAAATGAAGTAATGTTCGATGTCAGTGACATTTCTGTTTCACAAGAAGAATGGGTGAGTGAAATGCAATGTGACAAGAAACGTGTACGTTTCATGAATGCTCTGCCAAGCACAAACCTTAGCAAGGATAAAGCAGAGTGGTTGAATCTCAGGAGTTTATGGGAGGTGAATGATGATTTGTCGATCAGGAATGGACTGCTGTGGAGAGGTGAGAAAATCATTCTGCCTGAAGCCATCAGAAAAACGTCTGGTGGACGTGAATCATGAAGGACACCAGGGGATAGTGAACACTTCACAAAGGATCTTCAATGGCCAGCCTGCGATCTTAAAATTGAGGGTGCAGTCAGGGATTGTATCCTTTGCAAAAGAAGTGACAAAGTATGTGTGACTGCTAAGTGTCCCATGGCAATGACTGGCATTCCCTCACAACCTTGGGACAAAATAGGAATGGCTGTTTTGGGTCCTGTTCGGTACAATGGAGTTCATTCCTTTTGTTTGGTGGTGTTGGATCTGCTCACTAGGTGTACAAAAGTGTTAGTGACTGATAGTGTGACATCAAAGAAGGTTGTGGATTTCTTTGAGGATTTGTGTGCTAGAGACGGCTATCGCAGAGCGATAGTTACTGATAATGGTACCCAGATCAGGTCAAAGGAATGGAGTGACTACTTTCAGGTGCATGAGGCTGTGAAAGCTCATAGGTTCACTGCGCACATTAGCACTGGTGTTTCACCATTTGAGCTTAGCAGAGGGAGGAAAGCCAGTACTAAACATTTCCCCTCATCGATGTGTCAGCCTGTTATGTTAGTGGAGAGATTTGGTAGTGTGAGAGAGAACATTACAAGGAGTCAATTGAGAAACAAGTTATTGTATGATCGGAGTGGAGTAAGAAAGTGAGTTTCACCATGTGTTGGGGGACGTGGTCAGGATCAAGTTGCCTTTGGCACTTCGGGTTGGGCATGTAAATGGTCTGACCCCATCAGTGTGAAAGAGGTGTTTAGGTTTGTGACTAAGACTGAGGACAACAGAGTATGGAACTTGGAACGTGTGATGATTGAGAAAGGGGTGGGGTTCAAGTGCTCTGGTGTTTCTTCCTTGCCTAGTGTTTCAGATGGGAGGCCTATCTGTGATAGAAGAGCTCGCAGCCCTGGACAAGGTGGCTCAGCCACAGAACTAGCCACAGACCTGATGAGGTTCAGGAATGGAAGAATTGCCCGCAGACCAATTTATCTCACAGACCATATTCACTAAGTTTTTGTTTTCTGTGTTGTATCCTGTTGGAGAGTCTTTGTGAAGAAGAGGGGATGTAAAGGGTCGGCGTTGGCTTCCTCGTCAGCCGATCCTGCAGCTTTGCGGGTCCAGCACGCACAGGTGCCCGCGATAGTGGAACAGGAGATGGAGAGAGAAGGTCGGAAGGAGCCTGAAGGGGCTGGTGCCACTGGGGCTCCCATTTACACACATGACTTATCCCCTGTAACTTTAATTACTAAATAAATATAAGCATTCTTACCCATCTTCTGTGTGCCAGAGTACATTGAAGTCAAGTGGGAAAGACAGGTTTAGACTCAGACCTCCTAGTTTCACAGTCAACAATTCAATCACCATGTTAAATCAGATGTGCTCCCATCAAGGTTCAATTACTGCATAGGCAGATTTTTTAAATGCAAGATATTTAAAACACTGGCCTGATTCTCAAATCGTTTTTCAATGTGAAAATCCGTTTTGGGATCAGGCCCCACAGCAGTGTACACACACTGAGGCCCTGTTTCACACTCAATTTCTCTGATCCACGTAAATCCACTCTTTCTAATCTCCCCCATCTTTATTCTTATCATCCAAGTATACAGTATTGTATTGTTGTTCGGGTTCTAGATCGTTTGCACACTAAAGTTGCTAATGATGCTATAGTGGTCTACAAATCCAATCCAGAAGGATTGTGCAAGGTGGCATCCCGCCACTATCTTTGATATCAAAAATAATTGTTTATGGAATTGCATCAAGTCGAAAACATAGAAGTGAAACTGTAAACTGATGAGTTCAGTAAACAAGCTAATGCTAACTGCAGAGGGACAGTTTTGATTGGTCCCCAATCCTACAGTTAACTTCCCGGTCACATAGGCTGTTTATTTAATGTTATTTGTAGGTTTGGTCTCATCTTAGTTTGTTGTACAAAATGGCGTCAATAACCTTTCAGTATGACTGGTGCATAGTAAATCTAGGGAGTCAGATTAATAACTGATCCTTTCATTGTTTTTATCTATCCTTTTACAAATAGACTGTTGGACCAGGTGGTTTGATCACAACCTCCCCAATGGGCAAGGGGAATCTGAACTGCTGAGTGAGCTGAGGACAGCGTATCCCGGGCTCATCTGCGCCGATCCCATTGGAATTGAGGCTGAGACTACACAGGGCCTTTCGGCACAGGACGTGAAAAACACTATTCGGTAAGGGACCCATATCTAAGGAGCTCCAAAGTGACTTTGACAAGGTCCTGGAAAGGAATCTTGCTCTGTGGAATATTTATGTCCAATTCTGTCACACAGCCATTACTAAGTACAGGGCACCCATTCCCCATTAAAGGGTTCAACAGATACTTTGAAGAAACCCTCTCAATTCAGTCCGATTCAAGTTAGGCTACAGGACCTGATATGACCTTAATGGAAGCTTGATATGCTGTAGACGGTGTTGGTAAAAACGTGTAATTTTATTTAACATTCCGAGTTGCAGATGGGTAATAAAGGGACCAGGAATCTTACTGGAGATTGCACAGTATTAAAGATGAAGCTTGTTTGGGAATTCAGAACGGTTCAGCTTCCATGAAAATCCTGCACCAGCAGATAGAATTCAGCATGTTATTATCAATGCAAGGATTTACTTTTATTTCATTTAATACCGTAACATTTTACACAGGATTGGCAAAGTCATTTGGTTGTGAATGTCATTTGACAAATGCAGTCTCGAATGCTATGAAAAAGCCATCATATGCCTGCATAGTAACCATATGGTAGGGTGTGATCCGACATGTAAGCACAGGTCTGGGAGGATAGCTCAGGGGCAACACATTTATCTTGGAAGCAAGACAACGCAGAGCAACACAGTTTCAAAGAAGTGTCCTGTGCTTAGAGACTGGTTTCTGGTATTAACTGTGTTATAAAAGATTCATGGATTAATTAGTTCAGGTAAAACACTAAGGCCCACATTACGAGTTCGGCAGTAACCATGCCGCTATTTGCGGCATGGCTGCCGCCGAAATCGCGTCAGGGTCCGGGTCCTCGGAATGAGGATTTACCGGGCCATTCCGAGTTCGGAAGGCCCGGTAATTCCTCCCTCCAAGGACCCGGACACGGTCCTTCCCCATTCCCATTTCAGCCCCCCTAGGGCTGAATGGGAATGGGAGAGGGAGCAAACAACGGGCCATTACGAGATGGCCCGTTGTTTGCTCCCTCTTGTCCTCGCGGGACCCGGTAAGCACACCTGGTTTTCCCAGGCGTGCTTACCGTGTCCCGGGAGGGGAACTCGTAATGCGGCGGTACAGGGTGAACGGCGCCGGCACCTTTTACGGCGCCGTTCACTCCGTACCGCCAGGGTCGTAATGAGGCCCTAACACCAAGAATTTCGACAAGTTCAAGTAAGTAAAACTTCACAAACATGGAAGAACAATGAGCAGAAACAATGTCTGAGCTGATTCAACAGTTGAACAGGTTGCACCCAAGGAGTGGACATTTCAGAGGTGTTCTGAAGAAGTAAACAGTATTAGTTTCAAGGCTAGTTAAGAGCAGGTGTTCTGCTAGAACATGGTCTGTGCAAACACACATTTCAATTCTTCATCTACAGTTTCTGAAAGGTTGCTGCAGGTAAAATGAACAACTTAAAAAAATATATGCATGAAGCGTTAATAACTTTCATGTAGTAGATCAAATGCAAAATATTAACCCTATAACTGGAAATATTTCTTTTGCAGAGAAAAAGTTAAAAAAAAAAAATCAATTATGGGTACTTTGTCATTGAAAAATAGTAAAGAAAACCAGGGTCCAGTCGCAGAATGTCTGCACTACCCTCTGCACAGCACATAACTTCTTTATCGCATTTGCTAGTGGTGGTAGAGCCGCAAACACTGAACATGCAGTTTCTGCATCTGTACAGGCGCCGCATCAGACTCTAAAAAAGCTGTGCACTGTGCACGTTGAAGAGCAACCCTTCTGTTATCTGGCCGTACAAATCTCTGCCTATAACCGTTCTTGAGTTTATTTATTTGTTTATTTAACGTGTTTATATACCACGCCACATGCCCAGAGGCCTCAGAGTGCACAGTTATGGCCTTGAAATGATTGGCTGTAAGTTTGAGACTGGCTCGTCGTATAAGTGAAGAATGGATATTTGAAGAGACATTGTATTTCTTTTGTGTGCATTGTTTGTATTCTTTATTACTTGGGCTCTATCAATGTAGCCTTCTTTACTATTACTCTTTGGAAAAACTGCTCAGTGAGTTAACAGACCTGCTGCAAACCTTTGTTGCGACCTACGGATCACAAGTTCAGTTGCGGGCAGGTAAGACTTCGCCTTTTATTCTTTTGAAGTTGATGAAGTGAGGACCACTGAATTGGGAAGTAACTCCTAATGTTGCAACAAGAAAGAGTTCCCTTTGTGGCTTCTTTCCAGCTGCCCATACCTCCCTTTATGGTAGAGGTTTGCAGGGACATTCATGAAAAGTTGAGTGAAGCCGCAAAGGTTCTCAAACCTCTTCAATTTAGCCGAACTTCTTTGTAGACAATTTGTGGGTCCATAAATTTCTTTTCCGAAGGTTTGCCCATGCTGACCCTCTGGTGCTGCTGCTGCTGCCGCCATCAAATGCAATTTCAGCTACGGACACTCCAGTAATGTGCTATGTAAAACCTCCAAATAGATACATAAATACATGGAGATTGACGGAGGGATCCTACAATCAAAGGATCCTTGAGTCCATGGTTCCCAGAAATGGTACTGGTACATTTTTGTCTGGAAATATAGGACTGGTACATATGATGAAATTCACTTTTCAAATCTGCTTTTAAACCTTATTTTCTAACGAATCAGTGCATTATATAGCAGTAAGCCAGAAGAGGAAACACATCTCTTATTACCCACCGATCAGACAAATATATGTTGTGGGTATGAGCCTATGTGTGTGTTTCATATTCTCAATGTCATCTTTAGAAATGTGTGCCTGTCTGCAACGTCAGAGTGTGCCGCATCTGTGGCCCAAGGCACCAGTAGGTTGTCGTGATATGAAAAATGGAATGAGGGGAGACCGCGCTGGGAGTAACGACAAGAAATATAGGGGCAGCGAGGGAGCGAAAAAACAGAATGCACAGGGTGCTGTTTGCGTGCTGATGTACAGGGAGGGAAATCGGTGAATGTTCCCCGGAAGGAACGAGAAACCCCACTCGAATGTTCCTCAAGGCAGTTCAGGGAATGTGCACAAATTCCTATGTCAGCAACTGGACCCAGTAGAAACAACTGGAAACGGTCCAGAGGAATCTCCAACAGGATAAGTTTCTGCGAACTAAAAAGTCAGAGACGTCAGAAGATGCTTAAGACAGGGGTGTCATAAGTTGAGTGTTTTCATGTCAGTATCTATATGGTCTTGTCTAAAGTACATACTTAGGGCATAGTATTCTACAAGTACAAAACATGAGATCTACATAAACATGAACGAAATAAAAGGAAAGGTACAGGAAACGTTCCCTGCTACTAAATGTATAACTTCAATTACATGCAATATTCTAACCCAGGGATCGGCAACCTTTGGATCGCCAGATGTTTTGGACTACAACTCCCATCAGCCCTAGCCTGCATAGTTAATGGGGAGTGGTCATGGGTGCCATAGTGCACAACATCGAGCCACAACTTGCAGACCACTGTCCTAACCTATAACTCACAGCTGCGACTGGAATTCCCCACCTACGAAACAAACATGAGCCCTAAATAACTTATTACAGGTAATAATACCAACAACCCTCTCCATAATGGCTGCTGGGTGACTCTAATACTCTCATTAAAGTAAGGTTGATCCCGAACAGGGATGGAAAAATGGAGCGATGTCTCCATCAATAACAGGTACATTTAGTATCCTGTCATCATATATTTGAATACGAACAGAATAGACGCCCACACGAGATACTAAAAAAGATAATTTTTAAAATCTATTTCCTGAATCTCTCATGCCCTAGAAGGTGTGAAAGGGTCTGGCCTTCTAATTGGCTAGACGTTTGCACATTCAAAGCAAAAAAAAGACGCCCAAAATGCACAGCACACGAATCTGTGAAATTGGAAGGAATGTCACCCTGCATCATATCGGAATAGTTGGTGCAATTTTCCGCTGCCTGCAAATATTTTGCCCACCCCCTCCTATCCTCCATATTACGAACTATGTCCTAGAATAGACTATAAAAGTAAACAGTTGTAAAATACTATGCAGCCAATCACCAGTCAGTATCACCATGGATTTTAGGTAAGAACATATAGCAATTGCTAGTGTTGAGACATTTTGAAAGTTGCCTATGTTTAGGAATGATTCAGCAACATTCTGGTGAACAAACTGTCTCATTTGCACCGTCACTTGAAGTGTGCGTATACCTACATTTATATCTGAAGGAATATCTAAATATATACTGAGAGGTTTAAATGTGATTTTACCAACCACAATTACAGAGTGGTACATTTCATCAAAGACAAAATACTGAAAAACACAGATTTTAAAAAAATAAATATTTGGGGGGTGTCCCCCTGAAGGTTTTTTTTATACCTTGATAACACCACCCCAACTCCTTCCCAACCTATGTTAACCCCTTTACCTAACTACCCTTTATTTATTTCATTGATGTTTGCAGTGTTTTTCGGTGTTATAGTCCACTCTGAAATTTACCACTCTGTTATGTTTTAGATATATTGGGCCTCATTACGACCCTGGCGGTAAGGGGTTAGCGCCATCGTTAGCTGCGCCGACCCCTTACCGCCAATCACGAGTTCCCTTTCCGCCATGGCGGATTTTACACCTGCTTCTAGCGGGTGTAAAAAACCATGGCGGTAAGGGAACTTGGTGTTAATTACGCCACCGTAATTTACGGTGGCGTAATTAACGCCTTCCCCACTCCCATTATGCCCTATGGGGCAAAAATGGGAATGGGGAAGGGTAAATGGGGATTGGGGACTTACCGCCCCGCCGACCTCGGAATGGGGCGGTAAGTCCGCCAACCACCATGGCGTAAACGTAGTTTACGCCATGGTGGTAAAGTCACGGCCCAGGCGGTAACTTACCGCCTGGGTCGTAATGAGGCCCATTGACTGGATACTCCTGAGAGTACTTAACATTTATCTTTGATTGTTTTATCTTTTATTTTTTTTCCACTTTTTTTAATATATATATATATATATATACATATATATATATATTCAGTGAAAAAACGTTGTTAAATGGACGTTATGGTTCCAAGTAAAACCGAAAACCCCCTGAAATTCACCAGTTATGGTAAGCTAAGCAACCATAACTCGCGCCACCACCGTGCACTGCTAAGACTAACATCCAGGACATCAAAGATGACATTACAAATGTCATTGATGACATCACTGATGACATCACATGTGCATTTACCTTTCATGATAAGTCTGTACAAGGGATTCTTATTGTAATGTTAATAAAAAAGTGTCAAGGATCTTTGGAATAAATATCTTGAGGTACGTAGCGCATTAAGTAATGCATCAATCCAAATAGCATTGTATTATGACGTTTTTTCCAATATACTAAAGTACACATGTAGGAACATAGGCATAGTGTGCAGCAGACATGATGGAGATGCAACATTAATAATCTTGCCATGTTAAATACTAAAATTATAAATGCGTTCTTATTAGAGTCTTGCATACTGTGAAACATTTAATAAGTACCTAATCAAACCCACTTACTACATTATTGCATTACTGCACACAAAACACAAACAGACAACAACACATACAAATAGAGCATATACAGGGAAAGTAAAACAAACAAAAAAACTGTAGTATTACCCCGACAATCTTCATAACCTAACTGATTATCTTCATGCACCGAAATTATTTCTCTGCTTCAAAGCTACTACTTCCCTATGTATAACTATCACATATTCTGACTAGACCCTAAGGAAAGTAGTGTAAGTGCAATGTGTACAAATATGACCATATCCAGGGAAAGTACAGTAATAAAAAACAGAACTATATGACAGTGTTGATAACCTTACTAATCATCTTCATACATAGAAAGTATTGCTGTCTTCCAAGTCTGTATTGTCCCCTTTGTATATGTTTCATATGCTTTGAGTGGACCCTAGTGAATTACTGTAAGAACATATTTGAAGTATAAGGGCCTCATTACACGGAAGGCGGTGAACCATGGCGCTATTAGCACCATGGTTCATGCCGGTAAAATACCGGCACCGCCTTGGTGGAAAGGGGAATTACCGCCCCGCCAACCTTGGAATTGCCCTTCCCCATTCCCATTTTTGCCCCATAGGGCTCTATGGGAATGGAGAAGGCGCTAATATCGGTACCTCAAATTACGGTACCAAGAACTTTTTGGACCCCCCCTATAACTTTTCCCCCCCTGGACCAACCCTCACCAAACTTTGCAAAAATTCAGAGAGGGCCATATATGTTTGCAAAGTTTGGTGAGGATTCGTCCAGGGGGAGCGAAGTTATAAGCCGCCCAAAAAGTGCTCTTCCTATGGGATTAGCAACTTAACCATAACTACACAGCCACTACTGTGGCATACATGGATTTAGCAGAAGGGGAGCCCCCTCTGCCAATTGATGGAGCACTCGCTCTGGGAATAAAGTAATCACTGCGACCCCTTCAGATGTGATTCATCCTCTTCTTTATTGGTTCCATGGTGAACAACACGGACAGAAAAAAACAGAACAGCGTGTTTCACTCTACAGAGGCTTCATCAGATTGCATAATATATATATATATATCACATGAAATATGATGGTAACTGCTACACATGTAAGGCTATACAATAACATAAGCTACCTCTGCCAAACATATGATGGCATTATTGGGTCCTTTGAAGCCGAATTGGAACGCCAACCAAACCTCTTTCCACTGGCCCATATCCACCCCTGTTCTTACTACTACCTATCCTATTCCTGGTCTTTCTGGAGCGCATTGTGGGTGTGGGGTGTTGCTGGGCACTCGTCAGTTATCCAGGGCTCCTAGCATTCCCTTGGTGGCAGCCACTAAAGGTGGATAGGCTTCCATTTGGAGAGACCTGTAATCTGGGAAACTGGCACATGGTCGTCCAGGAATTGCTGCTAGAATTATCAGGGACATTCAGTAGTAGTTTCTGTCCCCCTCTCCCGCCTCATGATCTTTATCGGCTGTGTTCATGTTCCATCTCGTGTAAGCCGGTTTTTGCAGCTTCCACCTCCACATCCCCCCCCCCCCGATCTTTGTCTATCATGTACAGTGTTCATTTGTTTTCTATTTCATGCTACTAAGTCTCCAACCTGATGCTGCGTCTTTTGAGTCCCTGCTCTTCCCCATTGTTCTTCCTCTGGCTTTCCCTTGTCTACTCTCCCCCCCACTGCTCACCCCTTCTTATCTTCTCTTTATCCAGGCTATCTTTTCCGCCCCTTTCTCTCCTACTCTCTTTCTGCATGTTCCATCTAGTGCTTCCTCTTGCCATGTACACCAGCAGTCATTTGCACTCTGAGCTGAGAGTGACCCTACAACCTAACAGCCCTGTACAGTGAGGTCCTCTCATCAGCTGTTCTGTCAGATGGCAGACTTGTTGGCAGGCCTATGTGTAGGTAGCTGTGTGCACTCGTAGGCCTGTACACGGATAGACCTGTGAACTGGCAGCAAGATGCAAAGGTAGCACTGTGCACTGAGCCGTGTGTACTGTCAGCCTTTTGGGCAATCACTTCTATGCATTAGCTTCTGCGCACAATGTCATCTCCACACACGGGATCACTATGCTGGACCTACTTAGAACAGCACCTTCAACTACAGCCCTGTACACTTGCAGTCCTTCGCACAGTCAGCCCTGCACAGTGGCAGCGATGTGCACTGAAAGCCGTGAACAACATCCATATTGCCAACATCCGTGTGCACTGAAAGGCATAGGCACCACTGGTAGTCCTGTAAACTGGCAGCCTTATGAGCAGACTGGCCCACGTTATTTCTTTGTTTGTTTATGTAGGGTTTCTGTAAAGGTCCAGCCTGCAAACTCATTGATAATTCGCAGCGCTAGAAAGAAGGATTAAGTCAGTTTCCTCAAGTTTCATGACTATCAGTGCAAATATGGAGTGCATGAAGTAAAAAGAGGGGAGAGATCAGTTCCGGGGCACAGATCCCCCGTGCAGAAATGGGACAGAGGAAAGGACATTTGGTAAAAGAGGCTGCTTAGGTAGCCTTCTTTATAGAGTATTGCTTTCAGGTCCTACTGAAGATCACAACACTATGCATTGACCATAGGTGGGGGATCCAGGACGTTCCACAGGTGAGGGCCCTGCCCTGTAATGTTTGTGTGTTGCTTTGAATCTGGATCCATGTTGAGTTCCAGACTCTGGATCTAAGGTTGCGATATTTTCTTTCGTTGGCAGCCCTATGGAGATATCTGCAGCTTGATCCTATGTATTGAACATGAAGAACAAGGTCTTCAACATAATACGCCTCTCAGCTGGGAGCCAGTGAAAGATGTTTAAGGCAGAGTGATGCTTATCGTTTTCCATAGGATCAAGTGCTTGGTTCTGTAGTCTGAGAAATATTTGCAACCCTGTTCCATGAGTCCCGGCAATGATAATTTTGCAGCAATGCAAGCATGATAGAGCAAAGGCTCTGCTGAGTCCCTCCTCATAACTAGGCTGTAGGTGGAAGAGGGCCTTTCCGAGCATAATGCACTGGGCATTTGTGCTTCAACAACAGGTTTTCTTTGGGCTGAGGGAGTGGTCGCCTCACATGAGACACCATATGCTTTTCTTTCTGGAATAGGCAGGGGATTGCACTCAGGACCAGAGGCCACTTATATGGACCCTTTTTCTGACCCAGCTGACACCTTTCTAGGTCACTCAGTAATCGTATGGCACCTGTCTGGATCTTTGTCTAGTCTTAGGTGCATTTGAAGAATTTAAGTGATTTTACAGAACCCAAACGTTCGACTTTCCAAAAGTTCGACTATTTTTTAATTTTATTTTTATTTTCCCTACAAATATATATGTGGGGGGAGACCCCCCACAGGCTCCCCACCTTACCGCTATACATTTTTTATATAGTTAACCCCCTTCCCCCCACATATATATATATGCGGGAAATTGGGGGTTGAACTTTTGGGAGTCGAAATTTTGGGGTTAGGTAAAATTGTTCTAAACCCATTTCAATGTCATTGTTATACATTTGCCTATGGAAATGTAACCTCTACGAGGGGTGGAATCCTGTACGTGCGGCCAGTGGTCTGCAAAGGAATGTGAACTATAACAGAACTCGGTATCCAACCCCACGAACAGGCTACTTTATCCAAGTGGCACAATAATGTCTTATTTAATAAAAATGCAGGCATCACATTAGACATCTGTAAGCTGTGTCTTGGTGGATATATTCGGCCTATATATGACTGCCATTACACAGGCTTGAATAGCTTCATGGAATGAAGCAAACATTCTTGATTATCTTCATTGCTAAAGAGTAATATAAAAATAATACCTGTTTGACTGAGCAACCCAGTTTCAGTATGAGCTGCAATTAATCTACCCCAGGACAGTGCAAGGGTGCAGACCAATTTACCTGCCTTTGAGCAGCATCTCCGGCCGCCTGCAGAGAAGGTCTTGCCATTGCCCTTGCAGGTTTCGAATCGGCTGCTGCGTGACATGGATCCAGGCCACTGGTAGAGGCTCCGCCTCAAACAAAAATAGAGGAAAGATTTCATAATCTACTCCATTGTTAAAAGGAGTGAGCTGGCTAGAGCATAGTGCTGTAAAACTAATATTGTTTGAATGTTGGACATTTTGGGTCAGAACCCATCCAGCATTCCAGAAAAGATACAGTTAGAACTCATTCGGCTTTATCACAAGCTTGGTGGTTTCCCGGCGATAATTTCGCTGGGATGCCGCCAACGCAAATAGCGTTACCGCTACTCAGATGCTTGGTTTGTAACAATGATACTGACGACTTGATTCTTTATTTTATTTTATGTATGAACCGCCTTGTTAAATGTCTCTTTTCCTTTTCATACTCTTGTTATCTCTGTTATGACATATTTGAACATTAATAAAAATATGTTTTTAATAAAAAGAAGAGCGAGGAATCAATATTATTGAATCATTGTTTGGGATACCATGTGTCAGGCAATACACATGTGAAAAGTGCAAGGAAACACACCACCGCCAACACGTGTCAGAGCCCACAAACAGCTGGCCCTGCCACCCTCCTGACAACTCAACAAGAAAGGCCCAACAGAGATTGCACACCCACAACTACGATCCCGCAACCTGTGCCACCATGATATGAGTGTGAAAACAGCATGCACAGACACATGACCATAAGAACACCATGTGACACATCCAACCACAAACGTGGACCCGTGCCCCACAAAACAAGTTAAACAAAAGTGAATGCACACAGTGCCAGACTCCCTGCTAAACCCCATACCACAAGTGACACCCTGAGTGCCCTTCCCTTACCTGCACAGGGTACCCACCCGGCCTGCATACACTGCATACCACCGGGAAACACATCCTTAAATTGTAAAGACATGCATTGCAACAACTTAAAGACAGTGGAGATCCATGACAACCATTTAGGGAATCAGAAAACAGGCATAGACCACCGAGTGCAGAAGGACCACAGGGTGCAGGAGGGAGAAAAAACACAGATTGAGAATTGCCTAGGAGTGGAGAGTAGCACAACAGAGAGAGAGAGAGAGAGGGAGGGACAAGTGAAAACCATAGCAAGGAGTACACCGTCTGGAGTGGAGACGGGGATGGAAAAGCCCAACATCACTGTAGCTGAGGGCACATAGAAGTTGCCCTAGGGAGGGTGATAGTGATATCAATACCTCTGGACATAAGATCATGGCATGAGATCAAGGAAGGCACATAGAAAGAAAATATCCACATGTAGAGGCCATGAAGGACAAAAGTAGTGGGCGGTGAAGGACAGACTGGTAAAATAATAGGCATATGTGTAGGGTCAATCAGTAGCCCTATCTCACACAAACCAAGGCAAAAACCCACCATGGCATGCATTACATAACAAGACCCATGTACCCCACTTTCACGCAAGGCACTGAAAGCATATACCCCTGCCCTTCATCAGCCAACACATACCCCTGTTGGACAACATGAAGTAGAATTTGAAAACAGAAAACATGTAATACACACCATTGATGATAACCAACAGCACAAAAACATGTATGAAAAGTCACCATACTGGGTAACACAGAAGTCAGTCAGAGGTACACATGCGCATGTCTGTCAAAAGCAACATGCATCAAGTGCGACAAACATGTCCTGTGGAGTCAATGCACACACATTTCCACAACTGAGTCACCAGAGCCCATGTCATGAAGCGCTGCAGTGTAGGTTGTGCATACATGCCTATCGATGTGAATGGGACATGGTGACCATTGGCCTGGCTGGGCGGGACATGTAAGCGGAGAAGGAAGTGGATTTGGGATTGGCAACCATCAACGAGTAGTGTGAAGAGGTAGAACACCTGCAGAGCACAATATTTAACATAGGGACTGGGGGAGTAGATCGGTGGCAGTAAGAAGACTTCACCACGGTCAGTTAGCCAAGTTTCGAAGAACAGAAACCCCCAAAGGGCAGAAGCACCAACAATGCATGTGGCCAAGCAGTACGTGCACCCACACAGAATGAAACACTGACAGTGAGGAATATGAGAAAAGTGCTGCACAAACACTTTCAAACATGCTTCCAACATCATGAGTGCATCCACAGAAACAAGCCGCTGGCATAGAAGTGCAAATGCACATACACACGCATGCATGTGTACAGACACACATCAGCACAGATATTCACTGTGACACAAGGTGAACACCGCCAGCTGATCAAAATGTGTAATGCATGCGGAAACCATGGGGAACAAGTACACTGGCAGAACATGCAAGACATTGCATGTGCTTACCTGCTGACTGAGGCAGCATGATGTGATTCCCGCATCACCTCCACCAGGAACTGTGCCTCCTAATGCATGACAGGAGGTCCAGTGCCAGGCAGAGCGCATGGGGAATTGGGACATCAAAGGGTGCAGGGTGTCTCCCCCGGGAGTGCAGTCACTACCTTATTCCGGAGCACTGTAACAACATGGGACAAGGCCTTATAACAGCCATAGTACAATACCATACACGTTGCACACATGTGTCAATATTCACTCAACCCTATGTTACCTGCACACGCCATCCCGTCCCCCACAATGCAACCATGGCAGTTGATGTCACTGAGCATGGCTGCATGTCCACCACTTCATCCGTCATGGCCTTGAGAGGGCAACTGCACAACTCAAGCCAAATGTAAAACAGAAAAAAAAACAGAAAAATGTTCCACCTTCAAAAGGGATGAACCAAAAAACATGCCAACATCTGGGCCAGGGGTCTTGAAATCAAAGAATACATTCTTCACGGCAAAGCAAGCGACACAAAAAGAAAAAAAATGAAGGCCATGGCGATAAAAAGTTTAAAATATTACAAAAAGTGGCCATCATGGAAGGGGAATCCACCCTGGAGGGGAGAGGGGTAGAGTACATGCCAATGTCCAAAATGTGACAATGAAGACAAAAACTCCAAGGGCTCATGCACCTCATGTCAACAGTAGACCAGGAGGCATGTCTGTGCGGTTGATCTGCAGGTGGGCGTGGTGCTGGAGACAGACCACACAGTGCCAAGGCCTGGTCTTCAGAGGCTGCAAACATGTGTGACACTGATCAATGCACCAGCACTGTGAGGCCAGTGATGTCTGTATGCATTGCATCATGGAAGCCAACAGAGTCTGCATGTGCATTTGCAGATGCCCGTGATCCACAGAGTTCCTCGAGAGTGACTGCCTGAAGGCACTGTAAGGAGCTCATGGTGGTAACAGCAAAGACAGACACAAGTCATCCCAATTCAAGGGTGTTCATTAAACTGAATGCAGGTTGGAAAAATGCCTAATCTAAATCTAAATCTAAGATGGGAGCATGCGTCCTAAGTGGTGTTGTGTTAAATAAAAAGGGCCTATACTAAGAAACCTGTTGCCAAACCGTACACCTAATACATAAAGAGTGTGGGACGGTTTTCAAGAAAAGAAAGAAGTGTTCTCAAATAATATGTCAGGAGGCGGTAGCTTGGATCTTCCTTCCCCATGTTTTGAGCACGGGGTAAAGTGGGATCCTGGAGCACAGCACACACTCGAGCTTCCCCAGCACGAGACGACTGTTCTGCTTTCAGCTCTCAGGACTGCCAACGCGCAAGTCTTGTTTCTCTTGAAAGTCACTTGCCTTCGACGGCCTGACGTATTTCAAACAGCAAAATAACTAAATGAAAGTTCTTTAGGGTGATAATGGTTCACGCCTGGGTCCCCCTCTTCTGGGCGCTGACCCTTCTCGAATCTTTCAGCCTCCCTCCTTTGGGTTCACTATGGCTTTTCCTGGTTCACTAATCTCAATGGGCCTCATTACAAGTTTGCCGGTCCGGAAACGGCTTGCCACGACCGTTGTTTCGGACCAGCAAACTATGAGTTCTGCAAGCAGGTGCCTTTCAGCCCGCCAGGTCTGACCTGGCGGGCGGACCGGCAGCCGCTGGCAGACCTCGGCGGATGCACCGGCACCATTCATTAATGGTGCCGGTGCATCCGTCCTCCACATTCCCATTGAGTCTAATGGGAATCAAATGGAGATGGGGAGTAATATTTTCCGGCGCCCGGCAATGGGCAATTACCGGGTCTGCAAGGGCTGTAATGCCCCGGTAATTGCCCATTGCCACGTGCCAGAAAATTCATGTAATTACCAGCACGGCTACCGCTAGAGTCATAATGAGGCCCAATGTCTTTTTAAACAATTTGAGTGGACATCCCTTGACCGGGTTCACCTTTGTCAACACAATGCTTCTTGGGACTTCAGGCGTTGCCCCCTCTTCGTCAGCATCCCTCGGTGGGTTAATTATTGTTAACTGCACATTCACTTTACTTTCAAATGTTCACAGGACTCCCTCCCCTTCTTTTCTTTACAGTTCTTAGGTCAAAGGTTTTCGACTGTACAGGGTTTTTGCGTGACCTCCTGTATGACCACTTTGATCTAACTTGGCGGCTCTCCTACGGCCTTCTGGTATCTGTAGTTTCACTCAGACAGGGATCGACCAGAGTCTCTCAAGTTAGCAACCACGTGGTGCCGGTTCCCTCTGCAACTGGTCTCTCCTTTAACACTTTTACAGTTCATTGAACTTGATTCAAGTTGTCACTTTTGCGATAGTCATTCACCACAGCCCGGCTCTTATCGGCTCTCCCCTCGACTCACCGGCTGTGATGAACTGCTTGGCTTTTCTCATAACTGGAGTCAAGGCAGTTACCATGGAAGTAGGAGTCTCCCTCGCTCCCGCCTATCAGCGTTGGCATGTTCCGTGTACCGTTGACATCTGTTGCAGCACACTTGAGCTATTGTCCTAGGTTTTACGAATCCCTCTGTGGAGGTTTCGTGTGTCTGCGTCGAAAAAGTCAAGGTCGTGTATATCCTTGTCAGCCTCTCGATATTTGCCGCTTTTCTACTCATCTTGAACTGCTGGGCCTGGATAGCTGTCTCGTCGTGTGGTCTGCCTTGCTCGTACTGTGCTCTCTTTCTCCACCTTTTATCCCTGTGGGGAAAAGGAAGGGTTGTCAGGTGTGTGTGATTTAAGTCAATTGCCTGACTTTGCCTGACCCTTGAGTTGGGACATATCAGGTAAACAGGTTGCATATTAATCCATTGTTTTCCCTGTGGTAAAACAGTGTTCATGTCGCGAAGGGGAGGGGTTGAACTGTCAGAGTGTCCTGCGGCATAGGATGGGGAAACGGTGCTATATGGAGTTACCATCCTCGTTTTAGAGGGGTTTTTGGTGATCATGGAATGGTGAATTTTGGAGGGGTTTTGAAATGAGTTGGAGGGTTTGTGAGGCAAATGGGAGTTATTAGTATGAAGAAAATGGGGAATTGTGGGAACAGTAGTGTTTTGTCTGAGCAGATAGGAGTGCAGGAAATAGTGACTAGAGGGGCATGGAAAAGAATGACCGGGAGTATGCAGTTAAGACACAGGAAAACAGAGGTTTGGGAGAGAGTTTTTGGATGCAAGGGGGTGATGGATCCTAGGAGATTGGTTTGGTACGGAGGGATCATTGGATCCGGGCAGGAGGGATTTAATGAGAAGAAGTGGGGCAGATGTATTCTAGCCTGTAAAGGCCTCCAGGACATTGTTCGTCTCTTCTTTTTCCTCGGCATAGTACCGCGTCTCACCTGGGGCATTCTCCTGAGCATAACCTTAGGTTCTTTTACCCAGGTGATCCTCTCTCGCTTGGTCACCCTTAGGGTTGGGAAAGAAAACGGTCTGTTCTTCCGTGGCCAACTGAATAAGGGGTTCCTAGGATCTACTTGGGAGAACACCCCCAGGCTTATCACAACAATGACCTCATCGTGGATCAGTCTTATTTATGTATAGTTATTTCTGCACTGAGGGCGGTCCTCTGGGCCTCCATCTCAAGCCTCAAGGCCGCTCTGTGTGTGTGAGCATCTGCATGCAGGGAAGCCTGCAGGCACCCCAGGTCAGCCAGCGTCGAACCTTGATGTTGGCCTCCATGTGCAGTCTGTGGGAGCGGCATGAGGACCACATGACCTGCAGCTGTTGCTCTACTCGGGCCGCTGGCGGGGTCATAGATTTGGCCATCTTATCCATGCCCCAAGATATCTTATCCAAAACATATCCATGTTGGAGGGCATCATGCAACATCTGTTGCTCCCACTCTGTCACCACAGCCTGCATATGTCCCCCACGTGTGCAGAGCTCACGGCGGCCTGATGCAGCGGACCTAGTCCTTTGCTGGGGCGCCCCTGTCATTGGCTGCAGGTCTGCATCCCTCCCTTGGACATCAGGCCCAAGGCCCGATATCAAATCAGGGGAGGGTTGCCTTGCAGCCTTGTGAAGCCAGCCGCCCCACCACAGACTCACAGGCCCCGATTGATCCACACATAGGGGCACTCACTTCTGGCCTCTTTGAGGCATGCATATGCGGTTCAGCATCAGAGACATCTGAGTCAAAAGAGTCTGCAGCATGACTCAGGATGGTCTGCAGCACCATTGGGTTCTCACGGCCTACCACACCACATCCCCCACTGGTGGTGTGCCGCACAACTGACTCTTCCTCCTCCTCCAGCCCTGCATCTGGTGCATCCTCACCTGCACATGGAGAGAGAAAGACATATTGATAGATGTCAAAAAACACAACAATGTACATACGCTCAAAGGAGTACTCTGATATGAAATGGCATGACATGCACACATCAGACATTGCACATTCACAAGCTTGGTCTGTAAAAGCAAAAGGAAATATCGAGGCTGAGTACCCCAAAAGGAAATACACCAAACACAGGCTTATAAAGATTCACAGATCTTTATTCTTAAACTGTACAGTTTACAAAGAAACAAAGTATCAGATAGCTATCTGGCCCTCAGTACATCACAGAGAATACCAGCCCTTTCGGTGTGAGAAGTGAGTGGTATTGGACGTCTAAACAGTTGTTCATTTTATACATTTCCATTCATAATGTCCAGCCCCTCTACAGGTTAATAATACATGGTCTAGAGTTTGTGCCGAGTTCACTTCTGACTTGACCAACTATATGCATGTGGATCATCCTCAGTTTACATATGAACAAGTCACAATGGCAACAGTGTATTCTCGGATTTAACAATAACAGCCTCATCACGAGTTTGGCGGTAACCCTTAAATCCGGCGGTCGCGCTATTACTGCCAGATTTAAGGGTCTGCCAAATCAGGGCTTCGGCGGATTTCTCTGAGCTGGGGAGAAATCCACTGAAAATTCGTGCTATTACCGCCGGCGGGAAATCCGCCGGTGGTAAGAGCACGAAAATTCCCCATGAGGCATTCCCCAATGGGCTCAGTGGGGAATGGGGAATTCCATTACCGCCAAACCCATGATCCGGCGCTAATAGCGCTGGGGGGTTTGGCGGTAGGGCTAATACCGCCAGCGGTAATACCACCGGCATTACAGTCCAACTCGTGATAAGGCCCTAAACCTTAACACATGTCCTATACAATGCAGTTCAGCTAGTGTCCACGTTCAGTATTTGTATAACATTGTAGTCGATGTATGTCCGCGGATCAAACTTGTTGGCGCAGACAATCCTCTGTCTACTGTAAGAGGATTCAATTCAACACTACAGCTAAGTCAATGCCTAGTCTGGGATACTGAATGGAAACCCTTATTGATATATCGTTATGTCCAGTTCATGAGTTCTGGATGACTACCCCTATATAACACCCCTCTCTTAGAATCCCCCTGACCCCACTGAGCCAAGAAGTAGTTCTGTTTTGCAAGTATAAAATGTTTATTTGAGAAATAAAACAAAATATAGATACCACGCTTTTGTAATAATTAATCATCAATATCGCCCTTATAAATATAATGTTAATCAACAATGGGTAATCTGACACTAGCACACTTCTTTATAATCAATGAGGAGTTGGTGTAGGATGGATAAGGCAGCGAAAATACTTTTATGATTTCAAGGGAAAAGCAACGAGGAATAAAATGCAGTACAGAAATACTTGATATGATTTTAGCAAAAGATAAGATAATCACTTTTTCTCTGGCAATTCACCCCCCCCCCCTATGCAATGTAAGAAATGGAAGGAGATGGAAAGAGGAGCACACAGTTCTCAGGAATGCAATCAAAGACAATATGAAATTCAATTCCCACCCCAGCAAGCTTAGAGAAAACAGGTATGAGTTTTAAAACACAGGCCCAAGTGCATTGAATGTGGTGGCAATGAAGTGAGAAATTTGCTGAAAATGCTTTTAATTCCCTTTAGGAGGTTCAGGGTGAGTGAGAGATACTTGGGGTGAGCTCAGGCTCACTTTAGCAATGATTCAGGGATGGTTATTCAGAGGCAAACATATTTTTAGCAAAGGAAAGCAAAAAGCTACTATCTTTTTACAGAAATCAGGTCAAATTGCAAATCGCGGCAACATTCGCGAGTGCGTGAATCGTGATTACGGCAGAAGTATAAGGTTCTAGGTTCTTTGGAAAGCTGAGATTCTAAGCTTTCAGAGGAAAGTTAAGCCAAGTTCCTAGGACAAACAATTCCAGAGATATGAACGATTTTGTAAAGGTTGTTTTTCGGATTTAAAGTAAAACTCAAAATGACAGGTCACAGCTTGCAGCTGCAGAATTGATAGGTGACAGTTGTGCAGCTTTAAAAATGACAGATGACACGATTTCTAGGAGGCAGTTCTACTTAGGTTAAAATAGTTTGGATTAGATTATTTTAACTAAGAGATTGGTTCTGCACAGTTCTGCTAGGTACTCACAATATAAATTTGAAATAGGCCTCGCCACGGATCTGGTCAGGTTTTGGACTGGACTCCGGTTCTGGTCTCGGCACTTCACAGTGATCTGGGTCAGCTCTCTGGTTCTGCTCACAGCGGTCTGGGTCACTCTGGATCTCTGGTCTGGTCTCTGGCAATTGTTCTTGGCAAAATAATTCAAACAGCTTGCCCGGCTGTGGAATAGTTTGCAAATGATTTTAAGGTTGCTGAGGCCTGCTGAGAAGAGTTCTCAGTTTGTGGGTTTAGGCCCTTGCTTTAAGTTCTGAAGTAAAGTTCTGGTCTTTGGAGATTGATGGATTTGAAGTCTGGATCTCTGGATGTGAAGTCGTCGGTCAGCATGCTCCGCAGCAAATGGAATTGAATCTCTCTACCTGTCCCAGCAGTCTCTTTTTATGTGTTTTGAAAATGGGTGTGTGCGTTGGTCATAACTAAACCTGCCCCTCTCACTTGTCATTGGCCCAATTCTCCCCTCTCCCATGATTGGGGGAAGGAAATGTGAGTCAGAGTGATGCTGTAGGTTTTATGGTCAGAGGATCCTCCCCTTGTCAGATTGCACACAAATCTATTTCTGACCCAAATACATATTTATCTATGCACCATTTTTCTAATATTATAGGTCCAGTTAACATATTTTCTGTAGCACCAAACCATCCAATCCCTGTCTTTGTACGATGTCGTGTCCACTGATGACAGAATTCTCCCCTTTTCATCCAGATAACGACCTCTAAACCATTCCAGATTTTACACAAATGTGCACCAGGGCTATGGGTTACAGATGATAAAGTGTCAGATTTTTAACATGCATACATTTGGAGTGAGACCCTATTTTCCGCTAGCAACCCCCCAGAATACACCACAGGGTCTTAACGCCTCTTAAAATGTTCACAGAAAAATCACAAAAATAATGATATTACTTATATAATTCTGACAAGTCTGCACTATGAGTTATCTATCTTTTTAAAAGTATGCCCTGGTCAACAAAGGGGTGTGGCTTACCACATCACAGGGTGGAATAAATGGTTTATCCACTTCCCCCAAGCTCAGCTGCTAGCAGAGGCACTGCCCCTCCCAGTTTCCCCTAAGAGGAAGCCACTTTTATGACGCCCCCAATATAATATTTGCCTTAGTCCAGGACAGGCCTTTGTTCAACTCCCTGTAGTCCCCAGCTGCTCCACCCCTAATCTAATCAGAGAGGTGACAACTCCTTTTGGCAAGGGGAAGAGTGGCTGAGCAGGTTTCAACTCCTGTCGGGGGTAGTTGTCAGGCAGAATCCAGTTTCATTAAGCCAGGTTTCAGCTAAATGTCACTTTTTGTTCCCAGTTTTCTACATTCAAATCAAACTGACAATTTTTACATATACATTAAATAATTACTTCCTTCAAGTCATTTCAGAATATAGTTTTACATTGTATCCACCTCTTAGCAAGTCTTTCCTTGGTCTGGTTTTGTTTCATTTGTTCAGTTTTACACAAAAGTCTGGTGGTTTTAAAACGCTGGCTTTCTGATAGTGGTGAGTACTGGTAATGCAACCATTTTTGGGATTAAGAAATTGAATTCCCCACAGTTCTGAGTTGCTTTTTTGGCAATCAGCATTGCCATTCCCAATGGTTTCAGGCTACTGTGTGTGTAGCCCACTGGTGGTTTTAGGCAGTGCCCTCCTGTGCTTACAACATAGGCAAAAATGGGTGGCAGCCTATTCTTCATGTTTTCCCTGTGCACTCTCTGGGGAGTTCTGGCCATCATGATGTTTTCCATGCCAGTACTGCACAGTTTTATTGTAGGGCTTGGATGCATGGGTAAAAACACCCCACACTACAAGTCAGGCATAGGACAAGGTCTCTTTACTTAACCCAAACATTCGGCCAACAGACAGTTTATACATTAACTCACGTACAAGGTTCAGGACGGCTCAGTTACAAGCGGAAAACACTGTCCACCATTTTAGAACACAGAATCACTTTAGAATAGAAATCAAAATGGCGGACGGACCTAAAATGGCGGCGAAGTCAATCTAAGATTGGAACTTTGCAACGCGGTTTTCTTCGCAGAGCGACTGGGTTTAGGCCAATATATACAATAAAGGAGGCACAATATGATATCCCGTTTAACAGGTCCAGTAAGCAACTGATGCATGGCTTTTGCTGGCAAGTGCCCCCAACCCCCATCATATCCATGCCAAAACTGGGCACATTGACATTCAACAGTGTTGTAAATGCACAATGAGGGGACATTCAACTGTCAAGTCGCCACATGTGCCAGGGGAAAAGTAATGCACTTGTGACATTTTAATGTACAATGACATCACATGGGAACGGTCAGACATCCAAATTCACAGACAACACCACAGTCGACACATGACACACTAATTAGGTCTGGGACAGGGAACAGGAGACAATGGAGACCTGCAGGAAGCGTGGAAAGGGAAGAAGCCCATGAGTGGGTACACCCGAAAGTGTGAGTTCTGGTTAAGGTGCCTGAAGTGCAGTGAGATGGAGAGTGGATTGGGCGATATGCACAAGGTCCAACAATCCACAAGAGGGTGAGGGCAGTGGCCACATGGAGTGGGCACAGAGTGTGGTAGGGTAAGAGGAAGCATGCGCCACAATGAGTAGGCTCTCTGTGGTACTGGAATTGAATCAATCTGTATGTGGTCTATGGACACTAATGCAACTACACTCTGTGAACACGAAAATGTGCTTTGACAGACAGCTCAGATATGCATCGTGACAAGGAAACCCATAGGAGCAGGTGACAAAAGAAATATGAATCTCTGCATGACATGGCATGTAAGTGATACTTGGTGTGCATGGATCCGTCTAGCAGTGCAGAGTGAAACGCAACAAGAATGTAGCAATGAGCACTACTTGTCGGTGTCAGATGTTTCCCATGTACCGGGGGAGTACCCTTTGGAGAATGTGTCCTTTCACACAGACATGTGCCATGAATGGCTGCCAGACGGGCTATGCCCAGTATGATGGCCAACTGACATTGGTCTGTACATCACAGGACATGCTTTACCCAGGGTTGTCATACAAATGCTGCCATATGTCCCAATACACAATTGATGTGGGTGATGCATGACTGACAAAACACAGGAGGCTCAATGATGGACACTCACCTGATGTGTCCTCATAATTCTCCAGGCCTCTCATGCCTTGCACCTGATCAATGAGAATGAATTCGCTCATGGCCTCTTCATGCAGTGTCAGCTGTTCCTCCTCTGGTGGCTCCCCTCCAGTTGCTAGTACAGAGGTTAGGTTGACACTGAGCTTGTGCTTGGTGCGACGGGTGAGATAATTCCAGTGCTTGATGACCTTTTCCACTGTGCGCATCTCCACTCCTAAGGCATTTATCTGTTCCGTGACACACTGCCAATTCACCATACATTGTGCGACTGTACTTGTGTTCCCCGCATAAAGGTACATGCCACAATGGTGATCTGTCATGTAGTCAAGCAGGATCTGGAGCTCCACATCAGAGAAGTTCTTCTTCCTGTGCGGAACCGTGTCCTGTGCCGTGTCTTGGGGTTTAGCCTCTCCCTGCTGTGCAGGGTGTCCCTTCCTGCCACGAGTGGCACAGGGGGTTGGAGATTAACCTGTCTGTTTTGGCATAAAAGTGCCGGGCCACCGTTGGACTGGGACCTGCCATGACCCTGGGGCCTGGGTCAAGTGTGTCACCAACACATCCCTGACCACCTGGGTCTGGGGCAGGTGTTTCACCACCACTTCCATGACCACCCGTGGCTGAGGCAGGTCTTTCACCACCATCACCCCACCCCAACTCCCTCTAACCCCTTTCCATTTTGGGGCCTTTCCAACCATGTCACAGGTGGAACAGATGAATGGAAAGCACACCAAGTTATTGTCCTGGGCAATGTGTGTCAGGGAATAGTCTATGTGATGTACGACGTAGATGTATGGTCCAGCAAGGCTCAAATGTACCCAAAACGGGAAGAATAAGCGGTATGTGAATCACAGTGGACCCAATAACCAAAAAAGTGCAGACGTAACACCTGGAAAGCTTCCAAAAATTGAAAAAGATGTACGTGATACTCAGTGGCACCCAATAACACAAAAAGTGCGTACGTGACACCAAGAAAACATCCGACAATGAAAAAAGAGGTACACCATCCGCAGTGGCAACCACAAACAGAAAAAGTGCATACGTGACAGACCTCGTGCCTCAAAATAGGGGAAAGAAAAAATGTGTGTATGTGCAGGGGCACAACCCCCCACCCCCAAAGAAAGAACAGTACGCTACCTGAAGAGAACTGATTGCGTGGTCCCCCCAAAATACGTGGAAACTACAATACTCCGTCTTCGTTCCTTCGCGCACACAGCCAGTGATAAGTTTACTCGTCTTTATGCATCCTCATCAATGCCGTGAGCCACGTCGGCACACTGCGTGCAGCATGTGTCACGTATCTTATGCGCTAAGGATATTTGCTCTGTTTTTGGCTGCCTTTCGAGCTGCAGACGGAAGACCCACTCTCCTGCCTCCATACCACGTTACCTACCTCCTCCTGCCCTGTACTGCCTCTAACATTGCCATCTCCTGCTGCCTGTCCTGTGAGTGCCTGCTGCCCACCTGCACTGCATCACGGTGCATGCTTTCCAGCCTGTGCTCCTGTCTCTGGCCTTGTGACCACCTCCGCTGCAGTGTTGGACTCCCACCATCACATACCACCACCACTGATCCACAGCCAATCTCCAGGACCAGCCTACCCACCCACAGCTGCCTTGGTGGTTGCCATGTCCACACCATCTACCTCTGTCCAGAGCAGCATCCACATGGCAGCAAGGCAGAGGGCTGTCAACTTCACTGCCAAAGAAGTTGACATCCTGGTTGATAAGGTCCTGGAAAATTATGATGCCCTCTTCAACTCAGCGATGCAGCACAGCAATGAAGGACGTCTACAGATCTGGGAGGACATAACATCTGCCATCAACATGGAGGGGGTGGCAATCCGCTGCTACAAGACAGTCCAGAAGCGCTGGAGGAACTTAAATCCAGGACCCATGTCAAGGCCCGGCACTTCCTGAAGGCCGGTGCAACCGCAGAGGTGCACAGTGCGCGCTGGTGCCGGTTGTCCAACAACAACATGCAGGGCCTGGCGGGGTTTTACCCGGAGCTACATGCCCAGGCCTGCGAGTTGCAACGATGTCTGGAATAGGATGGTGAGTAGGCATGTGTTGTACTGCTCTATGGTGCATGTGTATTATGCATGTGCTAGCATGTTTGCAGTGACCCCCTTAATTTTGAAGCATGTGTGTCTCACCAACAAACATCTGCATGCAGGCCCCAGACAATGATCCCCACATGGGACATCAGACCTGCGTGGATTCGAAATGCACTGTAATTTGCATTGTGTGTGGTAATACATGTTTGCAAACTGTACACATGCAATGTTTCTTGTGTCTGAGACATGCCTGGATGGCAAGTTTGACAGTTGAGGGAGTGCTGACCATGTCATGTGCATGCATGCTGCTCATGTGGTTGTGGCGACAATAGCAATGTGTGACTATGCATCACTCATGCCTGGAGGTCAAATGTGCTTTTGGATGTTTTGCGTAGTCACGTTTGGGCAATGCAGTTAGCGGACTGTGATGTGATCGGTCATGACACGGCTTGTGCACTCGGAGTGATGTGTGTGCATGCCATGTGGATGTGTTTGGGGCTATGGCATGCCACGTGTGCCTGTTCAGTTGATGCATGTGTGTGTTGCATGTGCACAGGGGGGGTGTTGGCAGAGGCATGTTGTTTGATGTGATGGTGTGGAGAGGTGCCCAGGCAGGTGTTGGCATGGCCATGCTGTGAGTGGTGCAAGTATGGTTGGCCACTGGTGGCCATGATTCCACTGTGTGTCTTACCCACAATGTGTCAACGGCATTGGGACGCCAAATCTGTGTTCACATTCTTTACGTGTGTGTACATCATACAAGTTTTCTCCCTGCCCAGCCCGGTGCCCATGTGGTATGTCTACCGTGGATGTGCATCAGGTTGCAGTTGGGTCACGTTGGACTTCCCCTAGGGTCATGTGATTCATCTTGGTACATGTCTGTGCTCTGGCCACATTGTACTGCATTTACATGCGGATGTGTCATGGAAGTGTTTTTCATCGTCCCTGGGTTGTTGTGTCTGTTTGGATGTGGATTGCATGTCAATGGGGGTCATTATGACCTGGGCGGTAAGGGATACCGGGCACCGGTAAGGAGACCAGTGCCGGTAATCCCTTACTGCCCTAATCCGAGGTCCCTTGGCGGGGACCGTAAGGAACGTATGGTCTGACCACACGTCCCTTACGGGTCCCGCTAAGGGACCTGGGTGCTAATAACGGGTTTGCAAGTCGCGAGCCCGTTATTAGCACCATCCCCATTCCCATTGAGCCCTAATGGGGCTCAAATGGGAATGGGGAATGGTGTGTTCAATAGGGACTTACCGGTCCCGCCAGGTTCGGACTACACCGGTAAGTCCCCATTGAACAACACCAGACACGGGCACGGTATGGGAGGCAGCCATGGAGCCAATAGCTCCATGGCTACCGCCCAGGTCGTAATGACCCCCAATGTGTGTGGCTGTGGATGTTGCTGATTGTTCCATGGACATGTCATGTTCCTGCTAATGGTGTTGATGCTACATCGGCTTAGTTGCAGTACACTGATGTTGCACTTCTGTGTCTCCTTTACCCCAGTTTCTGCAGCTGATGAAGAGGTCGGAAGCGGTGCTGTGGAGCATGGAAGCAGGGATCACTCCACCAGACATAGGTTCCAGACCCAGCCACTCCCCCGTGATAGCTCATCTTTGGGGAACGATGTGGCTGAGGTAGCATCTGTACCAACGGGCGACCGGGTGATGCATCACAGGGACCATCCATGGTGGAAGACACCCTGGAGTCATCCAGGTTGTTGGAGGGGGAGGCGGAGGAGGTGGCTGTTGCAGCCCAGCCCAGCCCATGGGGTCAGGTTGGGGTGTTGAGGTGGGAGTGCCTGCTGCCATCCTGTCCCAGGGCCATCAGATACAGAACTGTGCACCTGCCAGGATGCCTCCACCCAGACCAGCATCCCGTTGCCGGTTGATGTGTCCATCTGGGATCATGTGCTCCCCCTGCTGGCCGGGCTTACAAGGCGGGCAGCAGTTACTCGTGATGATGGGCAGGCTACTCATTTTCTGCTCGCCCATCATCACAATGAGCTGTACCGCCTTGTGGCCTTGTTGGAAGCAGGCCTGTTCCCTGCTGAGCTCTGTGGGCTGTTCACTGCTGCAACCACCTTCTCGGCTTCCTCCTCTGTTCACCAGCCATCCTCCGGGGTGCCTTCGGACCACATACCAGCAGGGCCCCCTGTGCACTAGTCCCAACCACATCCCCGCGTCTGGTGGAGCTTACATCCCCGCCCAAGGTGATAGTCATATGTACGGCAGCTGAGGTGGTCACTGTGCCTACCCAGGCACTGACAGGGGCATAGGCAATGGAGGGACAGCAGGCACCACAGAGCAGTGCAGGTGCTGTACGTCCCCGATGATAATCATCAGGGCGGAGGGTGTACCAAGGGAGTGTGCATTGGGCACAGCGGCAGCAGGTGGCAATGAGGAGGAGGTGTTATGTTGCAGGGAAGACCACCCCAAGGAGGCATGTGGAAAGTTTGAAGCAGGAAGACAAAGTGGGATTGATGCACTCAATGTCTTCCGTGTTCAGGAGCTATGAACGGCAGCTGGTGGCAGAGAGGCAGCAGCAAAGGAAGCTAGAGTGGCGATGGCCAGGGCTGAGGTTGTGCTGCGTTGGGCAAGGAGACAGGCTTCCATCCTGGAGGCCACTTTCAGGGTGGCGCAGGAGGCCAAAGCACAGATGATGTCCATGCTGCAAGCCCTCCAGGAAACAAGGGAGGCCCACCTGATCAAGGAGGACTGAGGGTGCGACTTAGCCCTGGTAGACAGCTTGAGTGAGATTGGAGCAGAGGACTAGCCCGCTGCCTTTCTATATAGTTATTTAAGGGTAGGTTTCCTTTTTTTATTTATTATTTGCCCCAGACTTTGAAGACTGTCCTTCCCTGGTTTTTCTGTATATAGTTATGTAGGTGTAGGGTTGTTTTGTAATTTCATATTTTCCACCAGGCTGCTTAGACCTTCATTACCCAATTTTACTTGCACATATTTTTGTTTATTACATCTTTCATTTTGTTCCATTCCACGCTTCATGCAGTTCATTTGCGTGTCTGCATCTTTGATTGTTCACTTTTCAGCCAGTGCATCTCTCCGTTACAAGTCATGTGTCTTGTGGTGTGCCTGTGTGTGTGTTGCTGTTGCTGTAATGGTTGGGGCTGGAAGGATACACATGTGCCTGACATGTGGGTGTGGGTCCATCAAACGACTGGGTCTGCACTGTATGTTTTCATTTGTATTTACATGTGCAGCATCACTGACTACACCTAACAATACTACTCCTACACCTTCCCACAAACCTTCACTCTGCTTTAGCTTCTCCAAAATCTCTACTCTCGAGGTCGAAATAGTTATACTTTCCCTCAAATCCTCGAACTGTAAAGACGACCAATGCCCAGCCCAACTAATTAAGGATGCAGCTAGAGAACTAGCACCTTTCATATCAAAGCTTATCAACGCATCCTTCTCCTCAGTTACTATCAACGGCAACCTTAAGGATTGCTGGGTACTCCCTCTCCTTAAAAAACAGACATTAGACCCAACCATACCGACCAACTATGGGCCCATCACCACCATGCCATTCCTCCTTAAAATCTTAGACTAGGTGACATATCTCCAAATATAGAAGTATCTGGAGTTCAACCATCTCCTAGGAGCCCGCCAATCAGGTTTCCGGCCCCAGAATGGCACTGAAACGGCTCTAATTGATCTCAAGGCCCAAATTGATGAACTGAGGGACAAGGGAAAATCAACCCTGCTCCTCCTTCTCGACCTCTCAGCTGCATTTGACCTGGTGAACCACAAGGTCTTATGTAACCATTTGAACTGAGCAGCACACTTTTCAAAGGAGGCTATAGTTTGGATACAATCATTCCTCAGCAACAGGACTATGAGAGTCTTCGCTCCCTCTGCAGCTGCAGACCCAATCCCTATCACTTGTGGAGTCCCTCAGGGACCTTCTGTCTCACCTACCCTATATAACATATTTACGGAGCCTCTATTTGACGATCTGGACCTTCTGGGTATCACCTACACCAACTATGCAGATGATACTCAGATTCTCTTACCACTTTCTGGGGATTACGACAAGGATCTGGCCGTGGTAAATAAAGTTTACATCATCATTCAGGCATGGATGGCCGCACATAGTCTCTGCCTGATTGATGACAAAACCAAGCTAATTATCCTAGGCACCACACCTAGCATCAAAGAATTTAGCCCTAAATATACGTCCTTTAACATTAACGGGAACCTCATTAAAGTTGCCAAAGAGCTAAAAACTCTAGGCTTCTACCTCTATTCCACCTTCACATTCACCAAACAAGTAAAGCCATGGCGTCAGACACTGCATATACTTGCAAATTAATTAGAGCTGGTAAACCTTTCCTATCTACGAACAGCCGCATTATCCTGGCCAGAGCTCTAATCCTCTCCAAATTGGACTATTCTAACTCCCTCTCCATTGGTGCAAACATTGGTGCAAACCAGTACATTATTAGGAGAATACAGACACTCCTGAACAATGCCCTCAGAGTGCCCTTAAGTTTAGCAAGGAAAGAGCACATCTGAGTGATCAGAAGACAACATAACTGGCTATCCAGCAGCGATAAAATCCCGGCCTCTCTCGTCTTCAAATGCCTAAACACTTGTCAAACATTGAGTGGATGGCCACAGTGTTTTCGATGCAATGTAGTGCTGTCTGGCTGTGGGGCATCGGATTCCAGTCTGCCAGGAAGAGACAGCGGATGCTCGAGTCCAGGATTGGTCTTCAGTGCTTCCTGTTGATCGTGTTGGTGGTGGACAATGGGGCTCAAATGGGAATGGAGAATGGTGTGTTCAATAGGGACTTACCGGTCCCGCCAGGGTCGGACTACACTGGTAAGTCCCCATTGAACAACACCAGACACGGGCACGGTATGGGAGGCAGCCATGGAGCCAATAGCTCCATGGCTACCGCCCAGGTCGTAATGACCCCCAATGTGTGTGGCTGTGGATGTTGCTGATTGTTCCATGGACATGTCATGTTCCTGCTAATGGTGTTGATGCTACATCGGCTTAGTTGCAGTACACTGATGTTGCAGTTCTGTGTCTCCTTTACCCCAGTTTCTGCAGCTGATGAAGAGGTCGGAAGCGGTGCTGTGGAGCATGGAAGCAGGGATCACTCCACCAGACATAGGTTCCAGACCCAGCCACTCCCCGTGATAGATCATCTTTGGGGAACGATGTGGCTGAGGTGGCATCTGTACCAACGGGCGACCGGGTGATGCATCACAGGGGCCATCTATGGTGGAAGACACCCTGGAGTCATCCAGGTTGTTGGAGGGGGAGGCGGAGGAGGTGGCTGTTGCAGCCCAGCCCCTGGGGTCAGGTTGGGGTGTTGAGGTGGGAGTGCGTGCTGCCATCCTGTCCCAGGGCCATCAGATACAGAACCGTGCACCTGCCAGGATGCCTCCACCCAGACCAGCATCCCGTTGCCGGTTGATGTGTCAATCTGGGATCATGTGCTCCCCCTGCTGGCCGGGCTTACGAGGCGGGCAGCAGTTACTCGTGATGATGGGCAGGCTACTCATTTTCTGCTCGCCCATCATCACAATGAGCTGTACCGCCTTGTGGCCTTGTTGGAAGCAGGCCTGTTCCCTGCTGAGCTCTGTGGGCTGTTCACTGCTGCAACCACCTTCTCGGCTTCCTCCTCTGTTCACCAGCCATCCTCCGGGGTGCCTTCGGACCACATACCAGCAGGGCCCCCTGTGCACTAGTCCCAACCACATCCCCGCGTTTGGTGGAGCTTACATCCCCTCCCGAGGTGATAGTCATATGTACGGCAGCTGAGGTGGTCACTGTGCCTACCCAGGCACTGACAGGGGCATAGGCAATGGAGGGACAGCAGGCACCACGGAGCAGTGCAGGTGCTGTACGTCCCCGATGATAATCATCAGGGCGGAGGGTGTACCAAGGTAGTGTGCATTGGGCACAGCGGCAGCAGGTGGCAATTAGGAGGAGGTGTTATGTTGCAGGGAAGACCATCCCGAGGAGGCACGTGGAAAGTTTGAAGCAGGAAGACAAAGTGGGATTGATGCACTCAATGTCTTCCGTGTTCAGGAGCTATGAACGGCAGCTGGTGGCAGAGAGGCAGCAGGCAAAGGAAGCTAGAGTGGTGATGGCCAGGGCTGAGGTTGTGCTGCGTTGGGCAAGGAGACAGGCTTCCATCCTGGTGGCCACTTTCAGGGTGGCGCAGGAGGCCAAAGCACAGATGATGTCCATGCTGCAAGCCCTCCAGGAAACAAGGGAGGCCCACCTGATGGAGGACTGAGGGTGCGACTTAGCCCTGGTAGACAGCTTGAGTGAGATTGGAGCAGAGGACTAGCCCGCTGCCTTTCTATATAGTTATTTAAGGGTAGGTTTCCTTTTTTTATTTATTATTTGCCCCAGACTTTGAAGACTGTCCTTCCCTGGTTTTTCTGTATATAGTTATGTAGGTGTAGGGTTGTTTTGTAATTTCATATTTTCCACCGGGCTGCTTAGACCTTCATTCCCCAATTTTACTTGCACATATTTTTGTTTATTACATCTTTCATTTTGTTCCATTCCACGCTTCATGCAGTTCATTTGCGTGTCTGCATCTTTGATTGTTCACTTTTCAGCCAGTGCATCTCTCCATTACAAGTCATGTGTCTTGTGGTGTGCCTGTGTGTGTGTTGCTGTTGCTGTAATGGTTGGGGCTGGAAAGATACACATGTGCCTGACATGTGGGTGTGGGTCCATCAAACGACTGGGTCTGCACTGTATGTTTTCATTTGTATTTACATGTGCAGCATCACTGACTACACCTAACAATACTACTCCTACACCTTCCCACAAACCTTCACTCCGCTTTAGCTTCTCCAAAATCTCTACTCTCGAGGTCGAAATAGTTATACTTTCCCTCAAATCCTCGAACTGTAAAGACGACCAATGCCCAGCCCAACTAATTAAGGATGCAGCTAGAGAACTAGCACCTTTCATATCAAAGCTTATCAACGCATCCTTCTCCTCAGGTACTATCCCCAGCAACCTTAAGGATTGCTGGGTACTCCCTCTCCTTAGAAAACAGACATTAGACCCAACCATACCGACCAACTATGGGCCCATCACCACCATGCCATTCCTCCTTAAAATCTTAGACTAGGTGACATATCTCCAAATATAGAAGTATCTGGAGTTCAACCATCTCCTAGGAGCCCGCCAATCAGGTTTCCGGCCCCAGAATGGCACTGAAACGGCTCTAATTGATCTCAAGGCCCAAATTGATGAACTGAGGGACAAGGGAAAATCAACCCTGCTCCTCCTTCTCGACCTCTCAGCTGCATTTGACCTGGTGAACCACAAGGTCTTATGTAACCATTTGAACTGAGCAGCACACTTTTCAAAGGAGGCTATAGTTTGGATACAATCATTCCTCAGCAACAGGACTATGAGAGTCTTCGATCCCTCTGCAGCTGCAGACCCAATCCCTATCACTTGTGGAGTCCCTCAGGGACCTTCTGTCTCACCTACCCTATATAACATATTTACGGAGCCTCTATTTGACGATCTGGACCTTCTGGGTATCACCTACACCAACTATGCAGATGATACTCAGATTCTCTTACCACTTTCTGGGGATTACGACAAGGATCTGGCCGTGGTAAATAAAGTTTACATCATCATTCAGGCATGGATGGCCGCACATGGTCTCTGCCTGACTGATGACAAAACCAAGCTAATTATCCTAGGCACCACACCTAGCATCAAAGAACCTAGCCCTAAATATACGTCCTTTAACATTAACGGGAACCTCATTAAAGTTGCCAAAGAGCTAAAAACTCTAGGCTTCTACCTCTATTCCACCTTCACATTCACCAAACAAGTAAAGCCATGGCGTCAGTCACTGCATATACTTGCAAATTAATTAGAGCTGGTAAACCTTTCCTATCTACGAACAGCCGCATTATCCTGGCCAGAGCTCTAATCCTCTCCAAATTGGACTATTCTAACTCCCTCTCCATTGGTGCAAACATTGGTGCAAACAAGTACATTATTAGGAGAATACAGACACTCCTGAACAATGCCCTCAGAGTGGCCTTAGGTTTAGCAAGGAAAGAGCACATCTGAGTGATCAGAAGACAACATAACTGGCTATCCAGCAGCGATAAAATCCCAGCCTCTCTCGTCTTCAAATGCCTAAACACTTGTCAAACATTGAGTGGATGGCCACAGTGTTTTCGATGCAATGTAGTGCTGTCTGGCTGTGGGGCATCGGATTCCAGTCTGCGAGGAAGAGACAGCGGATGCTCGAGTCCAGGATTGGTCTTCAGTGCTTCCTGTTGATCGTGTTGGTGGTGGACATGTTGGTGGTGTGTTTCATGGTGGAGGCAGACCACAGAGGTGAGTTGCAGTCATACATTGAATTGCATGCATGGGAGACTGCCTGGGGGCTGATTGGTGTAGTGTTGGAGGTGAAGGGGGCTGGTGGGTGGTGTCTGGACTTGAGGGGGCTGCATGAAGTGGTGTCAGAGGTGAAGGGGGCTGGTGGGTACTGTCTGGACTTGAGAAGGCTGCCTGGAGTGGTGTTGAAGGTGAAGGGGGCTGGTGGGTGGTGTATAGACTTGAGGGGGCTGCCTGGAGTGGTGTCAGAGGTGAACGGGGCTGGTGGTTGGAGTCTGGACTTGAGGGTGCTGCCTGGAGTGGTGTCAGAGGTGAGGGCAGTGTGGGGAGGAGAGTTTACTATCAGGGGGCTACCTGGGGTAGTGTTTGAGGTGAAGGGGGCTGCCTTGGGTAGTGTCAGATGTGAAGGGGGCTGGTGGGTGGTGTCTGGGCTTGGGGAGGCTGCCGTGGGTTGTGTCGGAGGTGATGGGGGTTGGTGGGTGGTGTCTGGACTTGAGAGGGCTGCATGGAGTGGTGTCGGAGGTGAAGGGGGCTGGTGGGTGGTGTCTGGACTGGAAGGGGCTGTCTGGAGTGGTGTCGGAGGTCAGGGTAGTGTGGGGAGGGGAGTGTATTATCGGGGGCTGCCTGCGGTAGTCTTGGAGGTGAAGGGGGCTGGTGGATATTGTCTGGACTTGATGGGGCTGTCTGGGGTAGTGTCTGAGGTGGAGGGGGCTGGTGGGTGGTGTCTGGACTTGAGAGAGCTGCCTGGGGTGGTGTCGGAAGTGAAGGGCGCTGGTGGGTGGTATTTGGACTTGAGGGGGCAGCCTGGGGTAGGGTCAGAGTTGAATGGGGGCTGCCTGGGGTAGTGTCCAAGGTGAAGGGGGCTGCCTGGGGTGGTGTCTGAGGTGAGGGCAGTGTGGGGAGGGGAGTGGTGGGCGGTGTCTGGACTTCAGGGGGCTGCCTGGGGAGGTATCAGAGGTGAAGGGGGCAGGTGGGTGGTGTCTGGACTTGAGGGGGCTGTTTGGGGTAGTGTTGGGGGTGAAGGGGATTGTGGGTGTTGTCTGGACTTGAAGGGGCTGCCTGGAGTGGTGTTGGAGGTGAAGGGGGCTAGTGGGTGGTGCCTGGACTTGAGGGGGCTGCCTGGAGTGGTGTCGGTGGAGAGGGCAGTGTGAGGAGGGGAGTGTACTATTGTTGGATTGCCTGGGGTAGTGTCGAAGGTGAAGGGGGCTACCTGGGGTAGTGTTGGAGGTGAAGGGGGCTGGTGGGTGGTGTCTGAATTTGAGGGGGCTGCCTGGGGTGGTGACAGAGGTAAAGGGGGCTGCCTGGGGTGGTGTCAGAGGTGAAGGGGGGTGCCTAGGGAAGTGTCAGAGGTGAAGGGGGGTGCCTGGGGTGGTGTCCGAGGTGAGGGCAGTGTGGGTAGGGGGGTGTACTATCGGGGGGTTCCGTGGGTAGTGTTGGAGGTGAAGGGGGCTGGTGAGGGTGTCTGGATTTGAGAGGGCTGCCTGGAGTGGTGTCGGAGGTGAAGGGGGCTGGTGGGTGGTGTCAGGACTTGGGGGTGCTGCCTGGGGTGGTGGCAGAGGTGAAGGGGGTGGTGGGTGATGTCTGGACTTGAGGGGGCTGCCTGGGGTGGTGTTGGAGGTGAATGAGGCTGGTGGGTGGTGTCTGGACTTGAGGGGGCAGCCTGGGGTAGTGTCAGAGGTGAAGGGGGCTGCTGTGGTAGGGTCAGAGGTGAAGGGGGCTTCATGGGATAGTGTCAGAGGTGAAGGGGGCTAGTGGGTGGTGTCTGGACTTGAAGAGGCTGCCTGGAGTGGTGCCAGAGGTGAAGGGACTGGTGGGTGGTGGCTGGACTTGAGGAGGCTGCCTGGAGTAGTGTCGGTTGTGAGGGCAGTGTGGGGAGGGGAGTGTACTATTGGTGGCTGACTGGGGTGGTGTTGAAGGTGAAGGGGGCTGGTGGGGGGTGTCTGGAGTTGAGGCGGCTGTCTGGGTTAGTGTCCGAGGTGAAGGGGGCTGCCTGGGGTGCTGTCAGAGGTGAGGGCAGTGTGGGGAGGGGGCGTGTGCTAGAGGGGCCTGCATGGGGTAGTGTCTGAGGTGAAGGGGGATGGTGGGGGGGTATCTGGACTAGTGGGGGCTGCCTGGGGTGGTGTCAGAGGTAAAAAAGGCTGGTGGGTGGTGTCTTGACTGGAGGGGGCTGACTGGGATGGTGTTCGAGGTGAATGAGGCTGGTGGGTGGTGTCTGGACTTGCGGGGGGCTGCCTGGAGGGGTGTTGGAGGTAAAGGGGCTGGTGGGTGGTGTCTGGAGTTAGGGTGGCTATCTGGAGTAGTGTGGGAGGTGAAGGAGGCTGGTGGGTGGTGTCTGGACTTGAGGGGGCTGTCTAGGGTGGTTCCGGAGGTGAAGGGGACGTGTGGGTGGTGTGTGGACTTGAGGAGGTTGCCTGGGGTAGTGTCAGAGGTGGAGGGTGCTTCCTTGGGTAGTGTCGAAGGTGAAGGGGGCTGCCTGGGGAGTTGTTGTAAGTGAGGGCTGTTTGGGGTGGCGAGTATACTATCGGGGGCTGCCTGGGGTGGTGTCGTAGGTGAAGCGTTCTGGTGGGTGGTATATGCCGGCAGATTGGGTGCCTAGGTTGTAGGGGGGGTGGACTTGCAGTTTCGCAGGGGTGCCTTAACATGCGAGGGAGCCCATGCGTTTTCATTGGGTGGGCAGCCTTAGATTACGAGAGAGCCTGGGTGTTTTCTTTGGGGGTGCAGCCTCGACTTACGAGGAGGATCTCGCTTTTTGCATGGCTGCCGCCTTAGTTTACAAGGGAGCCCGCGTGTTTTCATTTGGGGGTGCAGCCTAAACTTACGAAGTGGCTCTCGTGTTTTCGCAGGGGTTCCGCTTTAGGTTATGAGGGAGCCTGCACGTTTTCCTTCGGGGTGCAGCCTCGACTTTCGTGGTAGCTCTCAGGTTTTTGCAGTGGTGCTGCTTTAGCTTATGAGGGAGCCTATGTCTTTTCGTTGGGTGTGCAGCCTCGATTTACGAGGAAGCTCTCGCGTTTTTGCAGGGGTGCCACCTGCTTATGTGGGGGCCCACGCTTTTTCGCAGTGATGCTGGATGGTGGTTCAGGGGTGGATGCAGCGGTTTGCGCTTGGGTTGGGGTATGTCTTGGGTTTTTGTTTGCTTGGGGGTGTGTTGTGTGCATTCCTCATGCAGCTGCATCCCTTTGAGTGTCTGCTGGAATTGCACGTTTGGATCCATGAATACGCAGAACGTGCCGATTTTATTAATCATACAGTCTTGCGCAGTGTCCTTCTCAGCGCGCAGCCTTTCCGGGATTTCTGCGCAAATTTCCATGAATTGGGCCCTAAGTGTTTGGTAATGTCACCTCCTGTAATACAAACAAAACGGAAATACCATTACTGCGTGCAGTATGCATTTGGTAGCAGGAAGAGTACACATGATTTAGAGACATGCAGATCCTTCAGTTATTCCCCATTCTGCAGACCCAGAGGACTCCAAAGAGATAAGTAATTAACCAGTAATTGTTTTGTGTGCATGAAATATCCTCCACATACTACCAGGCTGTTTCTAGAGAGTTTCATTTTGAAACTCTAAATTTGACGGTGTGGTAAAAGTGGCAGTAATTCTGTTACCACCACCTTTTTACCACACTGCTAACTCTAAATGATGCCCAAAATGTTAATTCACTAAACCTGAACAAATCATTGCATTTGTAATTGTTTTTCATGCTTGCAAAAATTCCCCATTTCTACGTAACATTACCCAGGAATTGAATGGGTTGAACGGGAAGAAAGAAGTCAAGGTTTCTTTTGTACTGTATGTATTAGATTAGCAGATCAATATATCTTCCAATGTTTATGTGCACTATTGCATGTGTTGAGAACATATACACTAACAAAGAGGTGCCTCCGCTCAGTATGTGCAGCCACATCTGTGGAGGAAATCGCCAGAAAAGCAGAACTATGTTTTATGTTACTGTATGCAATTTTTTTCTCATGAATCTTCATGAGAGATATCTTGAAAACCTGTCAGGATTCCGGCCAGCGAGGCCTGGAGTTGGTCAACCCTGTGAGTCTATAATGAGTGAGACATAGTTTGAAGAGATCCTGGTGAGGTCTTCTCTGAATAGGCCATAGAGACAGCTGCAGAGCCTTCTGATAATTTGGAGAAAAGGGACTGTAATCATTACTGAGTCTGGGCTAATTATGTGAGAAGTGAAGGAGCCATTCAGCCTCAAGAACATGCCCTCTAACTCAGGAAACTGGATACAAGTATGAGTTTGTATTGTGGAGTAATTGTGTGCACACCCTGGGTTGACTTAAATCAAAGGCAGATTAGTTCTCCCCTCTGGATCCATTAAACACTATCAAGTTTTTATCAAGCACTCCTACTCCTCAACCTCTCTGCAGCCTTTGACACCATCGACCACACCATTCTACTAAACATCCTAGCCCTTAGAATGAATCTCTCTGGCACCGTACTCGACTGCCCCCCCCCCCCTTTCTCACTGATAGGACACACTTTGTCTCCATGCCCCATTAACGATCAACCCCCACCCCTGTCAAGTATGGGGTCCCGCAAGGCTCTTCTCTATCTTCACTCTTTTTCAAACTATAGGTTGAATCCCTTGGACAGACCCTTAGTAAGAACAATATACATTTACACCAATACGCAGATGACACACAAATATACTTCCAAATTCCATTCCCTTCACAACACTGCACCCTCAAACCCTGTCTCTCTACCATCGCCAACTGGATGGCCACCCACTTCCTCCAACTCAACCCTTCTGAAACAGAGTACCTGCTTATCTGCCCACCAAGGTACAAACCCGACCTCACCCCCTGGATTCAAGAACTCGCCAGAGATAACCCACACATATCTCTTTCCACACCTGTTAAATGCCTTGACTTCACCATCAACCCCCACCTTTCCTTCACACACCACATAGCCGCTGACAGCAAAACATGCAATCTACAACTACACCGCCTAGCAAAGTCAGACATATCCTTCCTCCTGACAACATCTGCACTGCTGTCTGAGCACTGGTTCTCTCTAAGCGGGACCATGGAAATGCTCTCCTCACTGGACTCCCCAACAACACCCTTTCCCTCTGCAAGTCATACAAAACGCAGCAGCCAGACTCATCCTCTACCTAAACAAACATTCACACATCACCCCCACTCTTGCCCAGCTCCACTGGCTCCCCATACCCCAGAGAATTGCCTTCAAAGGACTCTGCATTGTATTCAAAGTCATCCACCTCAAAACTCCATCTTACCTTCATGACAAAGTCAAACCCATCACCCACACAAACAACAGGCAAGCCAGCTAACACCTACTACACATTCCACTCTGCAAACTCACATGCACACAAAAACAAGCATTTACTCACTGGGGACGCAGGGCATGGAGCACCCTACCTCTTCACATGCGCACTGCATCCTATATCAAAAGGTTCAGAAAGAGCCTCAAATTAAAGCTTTTCAATATTTTAACCATGTAAGGTGCTCCGAGACCCTCTGGGTAGGGCGAGCGCTAAACAAAATTTCAAATAAATAAATAAATAGCATACGTTTGGACACGGCATATTATTACAATGTGAAGCTAATGCGGGCACACAGCTGCCATAAGGGATCAAGTTAAACATGTGTCCTTGCTCTCTTCACTTTCAGGCTCAATGCATCCGTGGGACTCATCTGCTTAAACAAAGATCAACTGTACAATCCATGCAAAGATTACCGTGTGAAGTTCCAATGCACAGGCGACTTCTGCACAGGTAAGGCAGCCTTTCATGGCACTACTCTGTGGGCCTAATTTACATAGCATGTTTGCATGCCATTCAGTGTGGCTTTTGGAACAGAAATGTAACACGTGTTCTCAAACCTATTCCATGGGGCCAGCAACACATCACAAACATAACTCCTGCCAGAGCCAATTTAGCCCTTCACCGTTCGAGGTAAGTAAACTGAGTACAATTAAACTGGGTAATAATAGCTATTATTAAAGCACTCAGAATCAGGAGAAATCCAGCATAAGACGCTATGAAAAAGAACTGAAATTATGATTGATAACTGAATCAGGCCGCTCTTCCTGGAATGCTTTTCCTCTCCCTCTCCTTACTACACTAACTGTAATGCTGTTTATAGCCAACCTCAAAGAAGTCCTTCTTTCTAAAGAACCTGTTTCCTAGCCCTCTACGCTACCACATTACCCTGTTTTCCTCTCTGCCTCCCCTTCATGGACAACCCTATAGCACTTTTACGTCACCCCTACATCCGTAATTTAGCACTTCCTCAACCATCCCATTCCCATGTCATTCTATCCTGTCCTCATCCCTGGTTTGTTTCCACCTTTCCCTGCAACATCTGGTCTTCAATTCACATTCTGTCACCCCCATTGTAAGGAGCAATGTCCTCCACTCTGTTATCAAGGTTACATTTTGTAAGCTTTTTTGTGCTAAAAATGCATTGCTTTCCCTGTACGTTTATGAATAAATGAATGAATTCTTTAATTAAATAAATAAAATAGATGCACATTAAGCTACACAAAGTATACACAGGCACCGAATGTGATGATATAAAAACACGGAACAACCAAAACAGAATTTAAAAAGTCTCCACAAAGGTGGTATCAATGTCTTCTAGTCCCAATTTGTAATGAGAAACAAAGGTGTGCAGAGAGGCCTGGGTAGCTGTGTGACAAACATCCTGCATAGGTACTAGTTTAGCCATCTCCTTTAGCCACCTAATTCCTGGTGGACCTAATCTTAACCAATGGAAGAAAAGGTACCCGCAATATAATGTAAGCTACCACAATTCTGGACATTCACCACCTGCTCGAAGAAGTTGTAGATAGCCAAAAGAGATGAAAAGGAAATTAAACGTACAAAGACCAGAGAATAAGGGCCTCATCACGAGTTGGGCGGTAACGCCGGCGCTAATAGCGCTGGCGCTTTCTGCCCTACCGCCAAACCCCCAGGCGCTATTAGCGCCAGATCACGGGTTTGGCGGTATTGGAAGTCCCCATTCCCCATTGAGCCCATTCGGGAATGCCCCATTTGGCTCAATGGGGAAATTTCACGCTCATACCGCCGGTGGATTTCCCGCCGGCGGTATGAGCACGAATTTTTGGCAGATCTCCCCCCAGCTCAGAGCTGGGGAGAAATCCGCCGAAGCCCTGATTTGGCAGACCCTTAAATCCGTCGGTAATAGCGCTACCGCCGGATTTAAGGGTTACCGCCCAACTCGTGATGAGGCCCTAAGTCAGAACCTCTTTTTGAACCTTAAGTGAATGAAGGCTGTCCTCGTTCAGTGATGATGGAGAAGGAAAGAAAGCAGGGAGGAAGATTTCCTGGCTGATAGAAAACTAAACAATGCTTTAGGCAAAAAGGGAAGGCTGAGCCACTCTAGAAAATGTGCAAACATTGCCATCGGAGCCCTCAACTCCCCCAGAGAACAATCAGTAATCAATACGAAAAACAAGACACAGGGCTAAAAAAACAAGCAGTGATTCCATCAAAAGGAGGCAGCTGTAATAGCTGCAACAGTAAGGCTACATCCCAAGGTGGAAAAATAATCTGACCCTGAGGGTGTGCTAATTAAAAACTCTGTAACAACCTGGAAGCACAACTTCTGGTAACCACAGTGTTCCTGGCTTGTGTGAACCGTTGAGAAAATCAAGAATAAGAGGGGGGAACGAGTTGGAGAACACTGAAACAGAGTATCTGCCTTTCTGTTCTCTACACCTCCATTGAGAGAGATGTTGTGCTTCACCTTGACCCCGAGTGCCTGACCTCTGAGACAGAAGAGGAAAATATAGACAGATCCGGTGAAGTGGGAATGATGGCCCTTTGTTCCTTCCTATCCAGCTGGAACCATGCAGGACAACAGCGTGGATTCCCACCCCATAATGCTCACATTAGTTTTCACCACTAGCTGGCACAAAAGGGAGTGAAGATGTGTCATGCATGCTGGACGCTACGCTCGTAGGACAGCTAGACCGTTCTACTCCAAATGGAGGCTATTCGATACGTTACCGGGAAAACGACGTTTGCACTTTTCACGTCGCTAACTTCACGTGACTTTTGCTTCGTCACGTGAACTACGGTATTACGTATTTAAGCAGCGTAGAAACTTCACTCGCTGCTTCTGATCGTCTCTATTGGCGTTGTGTAGCTGAACCTCTGATCTACATCCTGGCATAATCCTACAGCTACTTTTGAGCCTTCGATAGCGTGTGTTCCGCCACACGCTGATTCCTGGAGCTATCCCTTCGCGTAAATATTCACACGCGTTCTCTGTCTTCAAGCGTGGCTGGTCCGGATTGCGGGAATCCTGCCCGCGTGTAATTCCACACGCTCACGCTGTCTCTAAAACGCGGCTGTTCCGGACTGCGGGAACACCGCCCGCGTGTTATTCCACACGCGCTCTTTGTCTTCAAGTGCGGCTGGCCAAGGCTGCGTGAATCCTGCCCGCGTGTAAATTCCACACGCGCTCTTTGTCTTCACACGCGGCTGGCCAAGGCTGCGTGAATCCTGCCCGCGTGTAAAATCCACACGCGCTCTTTGTCTTCAAGTGCGGCTGGCCAAGGCTGCGTGAATCCTGCCCGCGTGTAAATTCCACACGCGCTCTTTGTCTTCACACGCGGCTGGCCAAGGCTGCATGAATCCTGCTCGCGTGTAAATCCACACGCGCTCTTTTTCTTCAAGTGCGGCTGGCCAAGGCTGCGTGAATCCTGCCCGCGTGTAAAATCCACACGCGCTCTTTGTCTTCACACGCGGCTGGCCAAGGCTGCGTAAATCCTGCCCGCGTGTAAATCCACACGCGCACGTTGTCTTCAAACGCTATTTTCTTCTAACTCCTGCATCTGTGGAATTAACAGAAGGATTGATCCCTATAGGGGAAGGAAGCCTTTCAAGGATTATTGGAAGTGACTTTGAACTGAACTTTGGACGCTATCCTGTGGTGAATTCAACCCGTATCTAGCGTGAGCCTCGTTCCGTTCGGGATAAGTCTCCCTTACTAATTTTCCCTTCCCTGTCGTTTGTTCTTCATTCAAATCCATCAAGAGACTTCTGGATTATTCTACCCAGATATACAGGTCAGTGTGATCATCCCTGTCATTATCTAATTCATCATACTCAGGTTGGAGCAGTTATTCATGATACTTTAATTTCTCCTAGGCTGGATTACTATACCTTACCCACGCCCTTTCCAGTGATCCATCGCTCTGCCTGTTTTATCAGCCAGAGGGTTGTATCATTTGGAAGGTCTTTATTGACTTCACGACTATCAAATCGTGTGAACAGGGATCCGGAAGACCCTACCTCCTGTATCCTTTTGAGTATTGTATCCTTTTCAGTTAATACTTTGGTACATTCTGACAGAATCAGAAGCCATGGAGGGTACGGATCCTTTAACTGTTTTGACACAGTTGATCAACGATTTGAGAAATGAAATGGTTACTGCACAGGACATGTTACGGCACCGTATGGACGTTATGCAAGACGCCCTACATGGTAGTCCTCAGGGAGCACAGGCGCCGATGGCTACTGCATCTGGATCTGGGAGTACGGCACCCCCACAGGAAACTATTAATGTGGTTATGCCCACTCAGTTTCCCTTGGCCCCTCCGGAAAGGTTCACGGGTGATCCCAAAACCTACAGAACCTTTGTAAATCAGTGCCGGCTCCATTTTCTTTGCCGTCCTACCTCTTTTCCTGATCTAACCACAAAAGCAGCCTTCGTGCTTTCCCATTTAGGGGGCACGGCTGCTGCTTGGGCTAACCCTTTGTTGGAAACTAATAGCCCTTTGTTGTACGATTGTGACGATCTCTTGGCTGCTATGAGTAAAGTCTTTGACATGCGTTACTCTACTCAAGCCACTGATTTAGAGTTGCTTAACCTACAACAGGGCAGCCAACCCCTTATGTCTTACGTTGCCCGGTTCAATCAACTGACGGCGGAAACCCAATGGCCTGACAGCAAGAAAACGGCTGTTTTTTACAAGGGTCTTTCTGAAGAACTCAAAGATGCCTTATCTACAGTTCCTGTGGTTCCTACGGGTTTCCCAGAGCTGCTCGATTTGATTCTACAAATCGACGCCCGAAGGAATGCTCGAAAGGGAGAGAAAAAGCCCTTCATGCCAGTCTCGGGGCGGTCAGAGACACCAACAGTCATCTCTAACGACCCTGAACCCATGCAGATAGGCGCCGTGAGAGGCCGATTGTCCAATGCAGAACGGGAGAACCGAAGAAAAAACCACTTATGTATGTACTGTGGTTCTTCCGAGCATTTATTGGCAACATGTCCTAAAAAACCCATCAAGCGTGCGCGAAACGCCAAAACTCGACAATAGCAGGAGTCCCTATGTCGAGTGTTTCATCGGACTCCAGTACCATTCCTAAACATGCGCCTGTAATAGTTCAGGTGACGTTACGTTGTGATGAGCGAGAAGTGGTTTCCAAGGCCATGGTTGATTCTGGAGCCACCAGCAATTACATAGACATCACTTATGCCAAGAACTGTTCCTTACCCCTTGTAAACAAAAAAAGACCTGAAACAGTGAACACCGTGGACGGATCTGTTTTGATTTCTGGTATGGTAACCCAGGAGACGGTACCTGTTCAGATGACGTTATCAAATAACCATTCAGAAGAAATCATCTTCGATGTTATTGCTGCTCCGCAGTACGAGATCATACTTGGTCTTGCATGGTTAACCCTTCACAATCCTGCTGTTGACTGGGTTTCGGGATCGCTCCAATATCCTTCGACTCATTGCAATGAACATTGCTTTACCAGTCAGGAGGTGTCAAATAAACAACACATATTGGCCTCTATGGTGGAGGATTCTACTATCAGCGTTGTACATCAATGCGACAATAACATACCATGCGAATACGCTGATTATGCTGATGTCTTTGATAAAGGCCAGGCAGAACAATTACCTCCTCATCGACAGTACGACTGTCCTATCGAATTGATTCCTGGTGCCAAAATTCCTACAGGCCGTGTTTATTCTTTAACACCTAAAGAAGATGTCGTGTTAAAAGAATACATTGACAAAGCGCTAGCAACGGGCTTTATACGGCCCTCACAATCTCCTGCTGCATCTCCTCTATTCTTTGTTCCTAAGAAAGAGGGAGATCTCAGACCATGCATCGATTACAGGGCACTTAATGATATCACCATCAAAAACCAATACCCCTTACCACTAATAAACGTTCTGTTGGATCAGTTAGGCACTTCCAGTTATTTCACCAAATTGGACTTGCGAGGTGCATACAATTTGGTTCGCATTCATGAAGGCGACGAATGGAAGACCGCTTTGAAGACACGGTATGGTCTTTACGAATATTTGGTGATGCCTTTTGGTCTGTGCAATGCTCCCGCCACATTTTAATTTTTTATGAATGATATATTCAGAGACATAATGGACCAATTTGTGGTTGTCTATCTGGACGACATTTTGATCTACTCATCATCTTTATCGGAACACGTCAGACATGTTTCTACAGTCCTACAAAGACTTAGGGAGAACCATCTTTATGTGAAAGCCGAAAAATGTGTCTTTCATTCACAGGAAGTGGAATTCCTTGGTTACGACATTACCAATCTAGGAGCTCGAATGAGTCGTTCCAAGGTAAAGGCCGTCTTGAATTGGCCGATTCCGCATAACGTCAAGTCACTACAGTCTTTCTTGGGCTTTGCGAACTTCTATCGCAGATTTATCCATTCCTTTTCCAAAACAGTAGCTCCTTTGACGGCTTTAACTAGTTCCAAAGTACCTTTCTGTTGGAACCAACATGCCCAAGCAGCATTCGAAAAGCTGAAGGAAGCATTTACCACTGCACCCGTGCTTCAACATCCGGATCCTGATCGCCAGTTTGTCGTTGAAGCGGATGCATCCAGTGTCGCTATTGGCGCAGTGCTCTCACAAGTTTGCACAGAAACCAAGGAGGAACACCCAGTGGCTTTCTTCTCTCGAAAACTCACCTCATATGAACGGAACTACACCGTTACTGAGCGGGAACTACTGGCTATCAAAGATGCTTTCCGAGAATGGCGTCATCATCTTCTTGGGGCCAAACAACAGGTGTTGGTGTACTCTGACCATAGAAATCTCCAAGCATTCAAATCCATGAAATGCCTCACGGCCCGTCAGGCCAGATGGCATGTCTTTTTTGCCCAATACGATTTCCAGGTCACCTATCGTCCTGCCCGAGAACATGTTAAGTCGGACGCTTTGTCCCGTATGAGTAAAGAGGCGCAGGAAGAAAAACAAGTACAGATCCAGCTGTTGGCAGATCATGTGATTTGTAGTTGTTCGGTTCAACCATCCTTAAAAACCGAAACACAAGAGTGGGTAAAAAATAATCCACAAGTAGTCCAGGATATGAATCTGGACGTGCATAACGGTTTACCATTCACACAAGGAGTACTTTATCTACCAACTCCTTCAATGCGGAATAAAGCCCTCAAATGGAATCATGATTCCTTGATTGCAGCCCATCCTGGGCGGAAGAAAACACTGGACCTGCTCAAAAGGTGGTGCTGGTGGCCATCCATGGCAAAAGATGTTATAAACTATGTATCTTCTTGTTCTGTATGTATCCAATGTAAAAACACTCCTGGTAAACCAGTGGGCTTACTCCAATCCCTGCCTGTCCCTAACAAACCATGGGACATGATATCTATGGACTTTGTGGTAGAACTCCCCCCAAATCAGGGATATGATACCCTATGGGTCGTAGTGGATTATTTCACTAAATTGGCTCTATTTATTCCCTGTATTGGTTTACCAACTGCTACTGTTCTGGCTGAACTATTCATCCAACATATATTTCGTTTCTTTGGTCTACCATCAGTAATCATTACTGACAGGGGCTCGCAGTTTGCGTCACGCTTTTGGAGAGCTTTAACATCTGCATTACTGATTGATGATAGAATGTCCAGTGCTTATCATCCTCAAACCGACGGACAGACCGAAAGGGTCAATTGTACTATGGAACAATATCTGCGGTGTCTGTGTTTGCAATACCAATCGGATTGGCTCACGGTACTGCCGGCGGCTGAATTCGCCTATAACAACTCTTATCATAGTGCCATAGGCACTTCACCGTTCTATGCTCTCTATGGACAACACCCCCGATCAATACCTCTGGATTCCGGTCTATCCTTGGACACGCCTGCCGCAGGCCGTACTCTTCGTGATCTGAAGAGATTACAAAGAAAGGTAAAGCAGCAATTGGAGCAGGCTAAACGACGTGACAAGTTCTATGCCGATGCTCATAGAGTATCCGCACCTGTCTATAAGGCTGGTATGAAAGTCTGGCTATCCACTAAGAACTTAAGGATTCCAGGCAAAAAGAAATTGTTGCCTAGATACATCGGTCCGTATGTAGTGCTCCATGTTCTTAATCCTGCTGCTGTACGTCTGGCTTTGCCACAACGATGGCGGGTGCATCCTGTATTCCACGTCTCGCTCATTAAGCCATTCTCTGACACTACTAGACTGCCTGTACGGCCTGTTGCTATTTCTGTGCGGGGGTCTGATGAATACGAGGTACAAGACATACTGGATATGAAACTCCGTTCTGGTAGACCATATTATCTGGTGGATTGGAAGGGCTATGGTCCCGAGGATAGGTCCTGGGAACCCCTTTCCAACATTCATGCTCCTGCTTTATTGAAGCGCTTTCACACAAGAAGGGGAGAGGGTGTCCCTTTGGGGGATGGCACTGTCATGCATGCTGGACGCTACGCTCGTAGGACAGCTAGACCGTTCTACTCCAAATGGAGGCTATTCGATACGTTACCGGGAAAACGACGTTTGCACTTTTCACGTCGCTAACTTCACGTGACTTTTGCTTCGTCACGTGAACTACGGTATTACGTATTTAAGCAGCGTAGAAACTTCACTCGCTGCTTCTGATCGTCTCTATTGGCGTTGTGTAGCTGAACCTCTGATCTACATCCTGGCATAATCCTACAGCTACTTTTGAGCCTTCGATAGCGTGTGTTCCGCCACACGCTGATTCCTGGAGCTATCCCTTCGCGTAAATATTCACACGAGTTCTCTGTCTTCAAGCGTGGCTGGTCCGGATTGCGGGAATCCTGCCCGCGTGTAATTCCACACGCTCACGCTGTCTCTAAAACGCGGCTGTTCCGGACTGCGGGAACACCGCCCGCGTGTTATTCCACACGCGCTCTTTGTCTTCAAGTGCGGCTGGCCAAGGCTGCGTGAATCCTGCCCGCGTGTAAATTCCACACGCGCTCTTTGTCTTCACACGCGGCTGGCCAAGGCTGCGTGAATCCTGCCCGCGTGTAAAATCCACACGCGCTCTTTGTCTTCAAGTGCGGCTGGCCAAGGCTGCGTGAATCCTGCCCGCGTGTAAATTCCACACGCGCTCTTTGTCTTCACACGCGGCTGGCCAAGGCTGCATGAATCCTGCTCGCGTGTAAATCCACACGCGCTCTTTTTCTTCAAGTGCGGCTGGCCAAGGCTGCGTGAATCCTGCCCGCGTGTAAAATCCACACGCGCTCTTTGTCTTCACACGCGGCTGGCCAAGGCTGCGTAAATCCTGCCCGCGTGTAAATCCACACGCGCACGTTGTCTTCACACGCGGCTGGCCCAGACTGCGCGAATCCTGCCCGCGTGTAAATCCACACGCGCACGTTGTCTTCAAACGCTATTTTCTTCTAACTCCTGCATCTGTGGAATTAACAGAAGGATTGATCCCTATAGTGGGAAGGAAGCCTTTCAAGGATTATTGGAAGTGACTTTGAACTGAACATTGGACGCTATCCTGTGGTGAATTCAACCCGTATCTAGCGTGAGCCTCGTTCCGTTCGGGATAAGTCTCCCTTACTAATTTTCCCTTCCCTGTCGTTTGTTCTTCATTCAAATCCATCAAGAGACTTCTGGATTATTCTACCCAGATATACAGGTCAGTGTGATCATCCCTGTCATTATCTAATTCATCATACTCAGGTTGGAGCAGTTATTCATGATACTTTAATTTGTCCTAGGCTGGATTACTATACCTTACCCACGCCCTTTCCAGTGATCCATCGCTCTGCCTGTTTTATCAGCCAGAGGGTTGTATCATTTGGAAGGTCTTTATTGACTTCACGACTATCAAATCGTGTGAACAGGGATCCGGAAGACCCTACCTCCTGTATCCTTTTGAGTATTGTATCCTTTTCAGTTAATACTTTGGTACATTCTGACAAGATGGCCCTTCGCCGGCTTTACCGCAGAAAACACCACTGCATAGATCATCTATCTTCAGAGACACAGCAATCAGAACCTTCAATGATTGAAGTGAGTGGACGCAATATCTGAGAATATGTATTACCATGGGGGGAAGGTGTAGTTTAGCTGAAGAGCCACAAACAAGGTTCGCGATCCCATGAGATGTGACCCACCCTTGCACTAGAGCAGTCAATGGGCCTCATTACACAGTAGGCGGTGAACCATGGCGCAATTAACCCCATGGTTCATGCCGGTAAAATACCGGCACCGCCTTGGTGGAAAGGGGAATTACCGCCCCATTCCAAGGTTGGAGGGGTGGTAATTCCCCCTTCCACCATTGCCCTTCCCCATTCCCATTTTTGCCCCATAGGGCATAATGGGAATGGTGAAGGCGCTAATTACGGCACCGCAAATTGCGGTACCGTAATTAGCTGCCTGGGTCCCTTTGCGGGTTGGTTTTTAACACCTGCAAAAAGCAGGCGTTAAAATCCCCAACCCGCAAAGGGACCTCGTAGTAAGGCAGTAAAGACTTAACATACCGGTAAAATACCGGTACCGGTAAACCCTTACCGCCTACCGTGTAATGAGGCCCAATTTCTGTAATAGGCGCTTTATATGCATAAACTCGACTAAACTGAACTAAAAGGACTTAAAGATTACATTGGAGGAAGCTCGCATCCAGCATAGATTCTTGCCCCTGATCACGCTAAAAATGTGCAACCTATGTATTGCAAGTTCTGTGATGTGATGAGAAGCATCTTCCACCAGTACTGGAGGAGATAAACTCCAGAGTAATGCCCACTACAAACTGCATCAACTTCCCTGCTTTTGTGAAATAAATCTGCATTGACCAGCCAGTCATCTAAGTGAGGACAGCACATGATTCCTGAAATGTGAATCAGCATCGCCATAGGCACCAAAAGATTTATGAAGACTTTGGAGGCTGACTTGAGGCTCAATGAAAGGGCCTCTCACTGGTAATAATGGCACTGAAATGAAAACCACCGGTCCATGCTCATAGGAGCAAATGTTGCTCCGCTGGGGAATAGGCCCTCAAGCGAGGCCTCTTTGCTCAGACCATCATGGTTCACGGTCCATTAACACTATTTGGTCATCCTTGTGCCCCCACATAGGCTGTTGCCATGAACCCAGCTATTTATGCTATAAATAAGAGCCATTTACACCAAATTTAAAGCTGCCTTTAATCTGATTCTTTACTCATGGGAAACTTGTTTAGAATGTTGTATATTGTATATTATTGGAAGTTGTGCTTGTAAAACATTTAGGGCTTTCAGCCGAAATATAGTTATGATGATGATGAAATAAAACGTTTAACAAGTCGTGTACTGCTTGCAATGAGGGGCTGACAAATTGTGCCCCCTTTTCCGGAGTCGACATATTATGACTGCCTATATCACCGCTCCCATCTTCAAAGGCAATATGGGTAATGGAATTAAACTGGCGTCATATGAATGGATTTCATATTTTTCAGGTGTCATGGGTGCTTCCATAACTAAATCACTGATGTGTCTTAGCAGAATTTACAGATGTCACCTGGACTGTACTTTTATCATTAGTATCATGTTTGTAGGCTATAACATAGTTACAGTAAGGAATTGCTATCAATAACCACATTCAGCGAGGAGGGTAGGAACAAGACCTCATCATGATTAGCGTCCTGCTTGACCTCAGCATTAGCCCCGAGTGTACGTCTCAGCACATAATATGCCATTATTCTGTCTTTGGGAGCACCTGTAGTCAGCGTTGCATTGGAATGCATGTTAGGCGATTTTGAATCCATTGTTGGTTCTGCTAACATGTTAGACTTGACGCTACTCATATTATACATTGGTTCGTCTGTGTACATAATTCATGTATATCTTCTCAATATAGACGCCTGGCCAATCGGCCGCTTTTAATAGACAACAAACCGCGATGACAGAATAATCCCCTTATTCGCTAGCTGCTATCCCCCTGGACTGCAGGACTGCACTTCTGCTCGAAATCCATGCACACGTGCTCATGCGTGGCTCTTAGGGTTAAATAAGTTCCAAGTGAAGTAGGTGGAGTTCTGCAACAGGAACAGCAAAACATTGAAGGTAAGCAGAATGTGATAGACAAAGCTGCTGATTGCAGGAATGCACTTCTCTCACAACCCCCCAACCAATTCATACACCAGATGCTTGAGGAGACACTTGAGTTTTGTTGCCCCAGAGAGAGGTTGGATGGCAAGGCCAGGGTGTGGCAGGCACAGAGAGGTCTGCCCAAGCAGAGGAACGAGCCAATCACATCACAGGTGGAATCCATACTCAGGGTGCGAGCCTGACAGCCTACCGTCATCCAAGGTAACGCGCTGTGGGCCCTGGCACCATAGAGAGACCGAACGATAGGCCTATAAAAGCCTGTAAGCTCAGTTCGGCAGTGTAGGTGTGGAGTAGGAACAGGAGGCAAGGGAGTGGAGACAGAAGTTTGTTTGGAGAAGGTTGGTGGTGAGAGCACGAGACTGAGGAAGACTCAGGGGACGCGATGAGACATCCAGGATGCTGGGCAATACTGAAATCTTGAAGGTGGAGGAGAGTCCCGGGAGACCCGTCCACGAGCCAAGAGAGCTGGAGCAAGAGGCAAGTAATGGAGAAAGAAGGTGATGCCCCGAGTGGCGTAGAAGGCTCCGGAGGAATGGTAGGAGTGGACAAGGTGGGAACAATCTAGAGACCATTAAGATGGAAAGTAGAGGGAAAGAAGATGGTGCACTAGGGGGTGAAGAAGGTGCAAAGTGTGACAAAATGGATTCTGCCGAACAAGAGTACAATGGTGAGTAGGGGTAAAATGGTCCACTCAGCTCTCACACTTCTACAAACCAAAACACAACGCAATCATTAAGGTAAAATGGGGACAATCAAGAGATCTAACGCCTTTGTCTTTTGTGGTAACACAGGCCGATGGAAGGATATACTCTTAAGAGGGGTGTGACAGTGAACCAGTAGTGACCCAAACAATACAGTGTCACAGTCAAAAATAAAGGGAATGTCCAATCAAGGTTTCTATAACAAATATAAACACTTTAATAAAACACACCATCTGCAAGTAGAAGGAAAAGAGATTACTATACAAAAACCCATCCCAAAGGAAAGCACAGAGACGATGCAAAAGACTAATGAAAGTAGCACTCAGAGTGTATTTCCAGGAGTGGTAGGTAAGGTACTACCATAAAAAGAATATTGGGTCGAAAGCAGGAGCGATCATGACCTAACCAGTCTCTAGGGTCCCAGTGGACTGTGAGAGCAGTTCAGTGTTACTGTACGTGGATTAAGTTCTTGGTGGGCTGATGTATCAGACCCTAGTTCAAATGATTATGCATGCTGATCAGGTTCAGATGGCCAAATAGGATTGTGGAGGTCCTGTCAGCAAGCAGGCATCGAGCAGTACTGAATGCGGGTGCTCGGTGCGGGCATACAGCAGTGATTCAATGCAGGTTGGCGCGATCCAAAGAACACTTCACTGTTGGCCAGGCCCAGTCGGACTTTGGCCACTGGTATAGGTCGGCGAGTGATGCTCCAGTGGTTTGAGTTGGCAGGCAAAAATCATTAAAGTGGTTATCGAGGGTGTGTCAATTTGCTGTCAATGAGGCAACGGTTCTCCGGCTAGCTGGGCTGAGTTGTGGCTATAATTCCTGGTTGCAGTCGGCGAGTGACCCTCCAAAGATTTGTTTCAGGGTCCAGCATTAAGCAGACGCTTTGGGCCTAGCAGGTGATGTGCTTTGCTAAGACACTTTTCGGTGTCCACCTGGTTTAGATTTTGGCAATTAGTTTGGCAGGTGGGAGGAAGGTTCCATGTGTTAATATCCCTGCAAAAATTTGCCATATTTTTACAGCGATCTTAAGGCATGGAACCTGCGGGGGACACCCCCGCAACCCCTGCATTATTTTTAAAGGCAATCCCTGCTCCCAAACTCCCCAAAAATGACCCCCCCAAAAATATCACCTATGGCCGTTCCAGACGACCATGTATACGGCAATATTTTTGGTGGGGATAATATGTAGTGATACCAGGAGGAAAGCAGTCACCAGCACCAGCACCTTCCCTATTTGTTCATGATGTGTGAAACACAGAGCAACCAGTTTGGTGCGGGAGAACATGAAGCTTCGGCTGGTCTGGCTCTTTGGTTGTTGTGAGGACTTCGTAAAGGACAGGAGGACAGGATACTCCAGTTCCGGGTCTGCTCTTCGGCACAGAAGATCCATTGCAGAATGGTTGGTCCTAGTCCACCACACTGGTCACTCCCAATGTCCCCTGAGAGTGGAGAGAGGACAGATCTTCCTTCTGTCTTGGATGTCTCCTTCTTCACTTCCGGTGGAGGACTTTGGACAGTGCAACTGTCCCACAGGAAGTCAAGATGAGAATGTTTAGAACGTCTCTTCAGCCTTAAAGGATCGTGGAGGAACTGAGGGAATTCTGCTGAAGGGGCGCAAGACTCCTGTTTTCAAAGGCACAATTCCTCAGCAGATTGGTCTAAAGCTAGCCTGCTTTAGGGGACCAATCCCAGCTCCTGGCTGGAGTAGACCTTGCCCTGTTGATCTTGCACTCAAAGTGCTTTGCTCCACCCACAGGAGGTGGAGGAGATAGGAAAGGGAAAGAGAGACAATGAGAAACAAGACGGTGGAAGGCTTCTTCCATTGTCCAGGGCACTCCTGCCTATCCTACTCCCGCTCCCTTCCCTCTTACTGACAACAAAGACCTTTGGATATGCAGCACCCTGGTGTGAAGCTACTCCTCCTGAATGGGTATTCTCCTTAGATACCTGGGCCCAGGACATCTGCCTGCTGTGTGTCTGCCTCTGCGGGAGGGGGTTACTGACTCTCCCAAAGAGAATCAAAGAGAGGCCAGGTCCTCTGGGTTTCGGTCCTGCCGTGTGGCAGTATCAGATTGTCTGACCCAAATACACTTTCAGAGTTGACTCACAGGAATTGATACATGTGCAATATCAATTGGGATGTGGTGGCCATGATCATAAGTATCGCCTAGCACTATGCCTAAACTCAGGCATAGCTTATTCTTAGACATAACCCTGTCACCAGAATGGGCTACTCATGATCATCGTCGTTTGGGTACAGGGGGCATATCTTAAATGTTGCTTCTGTGCTGCAGTGACTTTGCTATCGCTGTAGCGGTCAAGTGGGCATCTTGTGACATCTTGTGACCTTTGAACCTGATCTGTGCTACGAGCAGAGTGGGTGCTGCAGATCCGGCAACTGATGAAGCAGGGCTCACATGCACTTTGCTTGTGGCATGGAGGTGCGGCATAGGGGGATCTGGTAAGTAGATTACCCCTTTGGAGAAGGAATCACTGCACATTTTATGTAATAATAAAAATCAATAAAGCCAGGGTTTTGCACACACAGAGCAATGAATACGCTGGGAGAGACTGAAAAATGCTTTCATGTGAAAGTGAAGTGCAAAGGGTGGTGACAGAAGGAAAGACTAGAAGTAGCCAAGAGAAGAGCAATGCCCAAAGGTGTGAATAATTAGAGGGTGAAATATTAAGAAGGAGGGTCGTACTCAGAAGAGTGGAGAAGGTGCTCAAATGAGTGAAGAAGGTGGAAGAGTCATGGAGGTTATTAAGTCTGAGAATTGACAGGGAAAGAGTGGTGCTCTGAGGATCAAAACATTTACCTAAAAGGTGGAAGAAAGAAGATTGATTTGGAGAAAAGTGAGCCTAGTGTCCAAAAGGGTCAAGACTATCAGGCGAATGTGTGGGGAGATTGGGGATAGCGAGGAGGACGTTTGTGAAGTGCATCAAGAGAAGTTTGCTGAAGTGCATCCGGAGGGTGGACATTATTAAGAGGTTATAGTCAGAGCTACAGAAGCCTACAGACAATGGCAAAGAGTGTTTGGAGAAGAGGCTGGAGATGAGAGAGAGATAGAGGTGGTTGAAGAGGAGAAGTTGAATAGCAGGAAATATCAATAAGAGACAGGAAGAAGCAAGGATGGGAATAGAGAATACCATAGGATGCTTGAGGAGACTAAGGATGGGTGCTGATGCCCTATCGAGCACGTACTCTAGCTCTACCTCTTATCCTCAAGGAGGCCACAAGAGACCTGCAGGCTTAGGATGGATCTGCTGGGTAACATTATGACGAAATGTACAAGAAACCCTAGAACGTGGGAGTGTGACAGTGAGAGAGAAGGGTTTGGGGTCGCAGGGAAACCTGTAACCAAAGGATTTAGGGAATCCCTGGAAACCGAAGACAGAGGACTAATGGAAAACTCTACCCCAGACACACCAAGAATTAGGAACCTTTTAAAATACTTTCCTTAGATATTTTGAGCAGCAACCTAACTCTGGAGAGTAACCATCCTGACATTTCAGTTCACTGAATTACTACTCATTTATTATTTTGCCCCCAAAGTGAAAACATGACTCAATAAAATACATTAACCTTAAGCTTTGTGCGTTCACCTGGCCATTTGATATCCATCACAGTCGTTACATCGGTCGCAGACCTTCCTTGAACTTAAGAAGCAATTTCCTGCTCTTCATTCACCATTGAAGATTAGGACATTGGGGAATGAGAGGAAGACAAGAATGAACATGAGGGGACGTATGTGCACACTTTCTAATGGTCCAAAGGCTTCATGATCTGTTTCACCTGAGAAAGTGAAACCTTAGAATTTCCAGTCTGTGAGCCCTTCTGCATCTGTGCCGCCTGGCAGGGACAATATCCACATGCTTAAAGTCCTTTCTGTCGTCTATTGTCAACATCATACCAACTTTACACCATCAGTCTAAAACAACAGTATGTCCAGATGAACTATTCACCGGCCTCAAGTAGACAACCACTTCCGAGTGTGTTCAGCATCCTTCCCACACACCTCCTTCACCAAAAAAAGAAGTAACGGCTCAGCTACACGGATCAAGCCCTGGGTGCGTTTGACATGATGCAAACCCTTGTTTTCCCTGTGAAATGGTCTGGACCTCCTGGTTCTGGCTCTGAAGTCCGGCAGCCACCATGGATTCAGGGGGTCATACCTTAGTGTCAGTTCCTGTGCAGGTGGAGGCTGACAGTCCCTGCATCCCACCCTGCTGCAGAGACACTCATGCCGCCGAGCCCTAGACACATCGCTTAGTGCATGAAGGATACAGCAGGCCAACTGCAAAGTGAATTTTCTGATCCTGGCATGGGAACATTTTCAAAAGAAAGGACACCAGTCATCCCTTCTACAAAACAAACAGTAGCCCGTGGAAGAATGCCGCATCCTTCAGGATTGAAGTCGTGGGATGAGGAAGAAGGAAGTGGAGGTAATATAAGCAATAAAGTCAACTTTGAATAACAGCAGATACTGGCAAACTACAAACAGCCATTAAAGAGCTATACATCCTTTAGCTTATAACATTTCAAACATAAAGCATATTTCACTATGAGGCTTGTTTTTCGTTCACTACACTTTAAGATCTATGAATGAATGCTATCAAGAGTTTTTTGTTTACAGAAGTATGTTTTCAAGCTTCCATAAAGAGCACTTTCTGTACTGAATGTCATGGCTCTTTCAACAACACCTGACCAAGGTACTAAATCCAATGGACGCACATACCGGCGTACAGACCTCACAGTACTCCGCTACTGTTAAAAGAAGCCATCGCAAATGCCGGCTACTCACACTCTGTACAGCACTCCGCTGCTCTCTTTCTACGTCCACGCTGTCAACAAAAATAAATAAATAAAATGCTCAGAAGCAGTTTTCCAGTGACATGCAAAATGTCTTAGATCTTGTGTTTCTAGTTCAAGTATACACTCCCCCGTTCATCTATTGAACATTAGTGCAAAGTAACATTTGGTGTCAGTTTCAGTGAGGCAGGTGAGAGGCAGGTGAGAGAGCGGCTGTTCTCACAGACCCTTCAAGGGCCTTCTGATTTTTGTAATTTGTAGACCTTTGCCCCCCAGTGCCTCCAGGCCCGCCGTGCAACTTCTCCTCCTTCCCCGCTCCCTTCCCACGACTTCCCCTTCTCTCTTGTGTTCCCATCTGCCCCCTTACCTGATTGGGCTTGACCCGGCTCTTAAGCGACCCCCCCCCGCAGGGCAGCCCCCTGCCCGGCAGCCCCTGTGGCTAAGGGCCCCATGGAAAAGGGCGGCTTCCACTGAGACGGCTCCAGACAGTGGGCCTCATTACACGGACGGCGGTAAGGGTTAACGGTCAACGTTAATGGCAACGGTGACCGTTAACCCTTACCGCCGTACTACGAGGTCCCTTTGCGGGTTGGAGGATTTAACGCCTGCTTCTTGCAGGCGTTGAAATCCAACCCGCTAAGGGACCTCGGAGCTAATTACGGCACCGCAAAATTGCGGTGCCGTAATTAGCGCCTTCCCCATTTCCATAGAGCCCTATGGGGCAGAAATGGGAATGGGGAAGGGCAATGGCGGAAAGGGGATTTACCGCCCCTCCAACCTTGGAATGGGGCGGTAAATCCCCTTTCCGCCAAGGCGGTGCCGGTATTTTACCGGCATGAGCCATGGCGCTAGTAGCGCCATGGCTCACCGCCTACCGTGTAATGAGGCCCAGTGTCTCTTCAGGTGTCCGCAGGGGCAGCCAGCGGCCAGCTGTCATAACCAGCAGCGACTTAACAAGGTATGAGCGTCTCCTGGTTAGTCATTAGAGCCTGCATTCTACCCCTGACAACCCTGCCTCAGAGCAGATTCTCAGACATGCATTGTGAAGTATATAAAATTGCATTGTGAAACTTAGGCCTCCCCCACCCCTTACAGGACTCTCAGACTTAGGTGTGTTTTCTTGGTGTGTTCAAACTAGAATTGCATTGCGAAGTATTTAAAATTGCATTGTGAAGTATTTAACATTGCATTGTGAAACCTAGGCCCCCCCCCCTTACAGGACTCTCATAGGTAGGTGTGTTTTCTAGGTGTGTTCAAACTAAAACTGCATTGTGAAGTATTTAAAATTGCATTGTGAAGTATTTAAAATTGCATTTTGAAACCTTGCCCCCCCTTTTACAGGACTCTCAGACTTAGGTGTGTTTTCTAGGTGTGTTTAAACTAAAATTGCATTGTGATGTATTTAAAATTGCATTGTGAAGTATTTAAAATTGCATTGTGAAACCTACCTCCCCTTTACAGGACTCTTAGACTTAGGTGTGTTTCTCCAGTATCTAAATATCACTGTGATAGTGGTGCCATTCTGTGGTCGACTTCTTAGCTAAGCACTCATCTAGCAACTGTCTACCATTGTCTGAGTGCCTGTCATATTGTCCAATTTTCAACTTGTATTGTCTTTCTCTGCCTCGTGCACTTGCACCCCGCCCTGCGTCCTTCCCTAGTGTCCTCCCCTACCCCTCCCACTCCCTTCCTCTTCTCTACCCACCTACTCTATGGTGCTCTCTGTCTCTCCTATCTTTTCTAACTGCTTCTCAATTGACTATCCTTCTCCCCTCACTAAATCCGGTAGGATGAAGTTTAAAAAGGATATCCTGGTCTCCAACCCAGGCCTTCCGATCGTTGACAACTATACGAGTGCCGCCTCCAGGCAAACCTTTACCAACATCTTCTTTGTCGTTTCCTCGCCAGACCTATGGACTCTTCATATGGTCTCTGTGCTTTCTCCTTTCTCTTCTTCTCCCATCAATGGTGGCACCCGGTGGGAGGCCCTCCTGTCCTCCTTCCACTCCTCTAAGATCATCATTAATGTTTACTTGCATGGTACCGTCTTGGACCAAGGCCCTCAGGCCAATCTTCTCCTCTTTGATAGACGCTTCCCGCACCTCATCAATTTCCTTCCTTCTCCTGCTGTCCCCTCTCTTCCCTCCACGACTTCCTCACTGTCCCATGCTGTCTCCTCCTTGACTACCTTGCCCTCTCCTCCTTCCTCTTCTACACCTCTGCAGGGTGTACCTCTGATTTGTACCGCTCCCCGGAAATCTTTCAAGGACGGCAACCTTCTCTATATTGCCACTCTTAACTCTCCCTCAGCTGTCAAACACTCCTCTGACATCTACTGCCTCTTTGAGTAATTTGACCTCGGGTGTCCTCAGTCTCACCGAGACTTGGTTCACGGTCAGCTCTGTCACCAGTTTTGACACTCTCCTCCCTGGCGGCTCCAAGATCCTCTCTGCGCCCAGGTCCAACCGCTCCAGAGGGAGTGTAGCCCTGATCTTCCCTGAGTGGATTCCTGCCTCTGTCATTCCTACGCAGGCCTACTCCTCTTTCAAATGCCTCGTCTGCAGGCTCTCTGTCTCTCCTAGCCATTGCCTTACTGTGGCTACTATCTATTGGCCACCTGGTCAGATCTCCTCTTTCATCTCTGAATGGATGGACCTTTCCTCTTCCCTCCTGGTCTCAACCACTCAACTCTTCCTTCTTGGAGACTTTAACATCCACCTGGATGCTCCCTGTCCTTCCTCTGGACTCTTTTGCGACCTCTGTGACTCGCTCTAACTCTCTATTCTCCCCTCTGGCCCAACTCACTCTGCAGGGCACACTCTGGATGTTCTGATCTCCTCTGACCTTCCTCTTTCTATCCCTCTCACCACTCCTCTCTCCTGGAGTGATCACTTTCTCCTTTCCTCCCATCTCACCCTCTCTTCCCTCCAGGCTAAGCCAATTTGAGCACTGGCACCTACCTTCTTGGTTATCCAACACATGAAGCATGTGTCAGCTGAGGCTTTCGCTGCCACTTTCTCACCACCCCCTCCCGCCCTTTGGCTGACTCACACCCTGACACAGCCCTTTCTACGCTCCACTCTGCTATATCTGATACCCTTGATGTTCTTGCCCCTGTCATGAGGATCTGCTTGAAGCCCAAAGCCAAGTGCAATTCCTGGCACAACTCAGACCTTGTCACCCTGAAACGCAAGTGCAGGGTTGCTGAGGGGAAATGGCATGCTTCTGGTGCATCCTCTGACAAACTGGCCTACCGCCTGCTCCAAAGGCAATACCGGCTCTCTGTACGCACAAAGAAGAGAGTTCACATCCAAGCCCGCATCTCTGCAGCATCTAACAACTCGGCCGAACTCTTTAAAATCTGCAAGGAACTGGCCACTCCTGCTGCAGTCTCTACATCTCCTGTTCCTTCCCAGGCCCTCTGCACGGCTCTAGCTTCTCATTTCATCTCTAAAACTCAGGACATCCTGTACTCTCTCTCTTCTTCTCTCCCTCTCTCATCTACTCCCTGCTCTTCCTCTGGCCCCTCTTCAGCCACCTCTCCTCCCTCCATCTCGGCCTTTCCCCTGTTCTCCCTAGACAAGGTTTCTAGACAAGTCTGATCTATGAAAGTCTCATCAAAACAGGTTAATCCCTGTTCCTCCAAAACCATCAAGGACCACATTGACTCCCTGGCTCCTATTCTGGTCGACTTCTGCAACCACTCCTTCACCACTGGAGTCTTCATATCCCCCCTATCACCCAAACTCCATCACTCCCTTTTTGGGCAAACTCCTGGAAAAGCTGGCTATCTCCCAGCTTAATCTTCACACTGAATGTTGGTTGTCTTCATGACCATCAGTCTGGCTTCAGACCTGCCAGAAGCACGGAAACTGATCTCCTGAACATCCGTGAAGACCTGTTCTTAAACCTTGATTCCAGTACCCCGTGTCCTCATCTTGCTTGATCTCTCTTCTGCCTTTGACAGTCAACCATGCCATCCTGCTCAACCGTCTCCGTAATAACCTGGGTATCACCGGTCAGGCCCTGGCGTGGCTGACTTCTTTCCTCTCTGATCGACGCTCTCAGGTCCAACTTGGGTCCTTCATCTCCTTCATCTTTATCTCTACCTGTGGTGTTCCCCAGGGGTCTAACCTCTCTTCTTGCTGTTCAACCAATACCTGCCATTTCTTGCCCACTGCATTGCCGCTCTCTGCCCCAACTTTCAGTGCTATGCAGATGACACTGAGCTCATTTTCAGGCTACCTTTGGCCACCTCTTCTCCGTCTCTCATCTATGAATGTCTGTCTGCTATACAGGAGTGGTGTGCCGCCCATGATCTCTGCCTTAGTGCCAGTAAGACTGAGAGTCTCCTCATTGGCACACCTGCTCCCTCCTTTCCTGTCTCTCTCTGGTCGGCCTCTCTTGGCCCTCTTCCTGCTCCCACCTGCGAGGCTAAAAATCTCGGGTCATCTTTGACTCCACACTCTCCTTCTCTCCTCACATCTCTAACGTCTCTAAGAAGTCTCACTACCAGCTACACCTCCTCAGAGGTATTCATCCTTTCCTATCCTTTCCCCAGAAGCTCACTGTCGCCAGAGCTCTGGTTCTCCAAAGGATGGACTACTGCAACACCCTCTTTCTAAATCTTCCTGCTTCTACTCTCCGCCCTCTGCAACTCATCCAGAACAGGACTGTGAGACATGTCCTTAGCCTCAAACCAAGGGATTGTATCTCTCCAGGACTGTAATCTCTGCACTGGCTCCCAGTGGCTGCGAGGATTAAGTTCAAAACCCTCTGTATTGTCCACAGGGCCTTCTGGGGCCTGGGGCCTCAATACCTTCAACTCTCTCGTCCTGAATGTCTTCCTTCTCGAGCTCTTCGCTCATCCGCATCCAACTCCCTCAGGGTCAGTCGCTTCTCCAAGCAACGAGTTGGTAGGAGATCTCTTTCCTAAGCTGGGGCCTCCCTCTTGAACAGCCTCCCTGCCTCCCTAAAACTTGAAGAGAACCATCTCCGGTTCCAGAAACACCTCAAAACCTTCCTCTTTGCTTTTGCTTTCTCTCCTCCTCTCCACTGCTGAATTTCTGGCTGAAACTTTACTGGTTACCTGGCCACCCTCGGATCTCGGGCCCAGGTCCCCTCCCCCACCAGTTACACACCTGCACTGCCTCCCTGGCAATCCCCGCCCTTGTATCCCTACAGTCCCCCACCAGCACTTGACACCTGATGTATGCACTTACCCTTGCACTTGCCACCAGCTGGCCCTACTTCTCTTATTGTTTATTCATTCTATTACCCCATGTAGTGCACTGTTCCCTTCCCCCCTCCAACTCTGCACCTTTCCTCTTCCCCCTTCCCCTGCACTTGTGCAATTTGAATGACACTCTGCCTAGTAGGATCGTTTGGCCTCATTACACGGAACGAGCTAGGGGTTTACCGGCACCAGTCAGGCACCGGTGGCGGTAATCCCCTAACGCCTTACTACGAGGTCCCTTTGCGGGACCCGACCACAACGGCTGGTTTTACCAGCCGTTAAGGAATGGGCCCGCAAAGGGACCTTGGAGGCAATTAAGGTACCGCAATTTGCGGTACCGTAATTGCCGCCTTCCCCATTCCCATTGAGCCCTATGGGGGCTCAAATGGGAATGGGGAAGTGCCATGGTGAATGGGGAATTATCGCCCCCACTCACCTTGGAATGTGGTGGTAATTCCGCCATTCACCATGGTGGATTCGGTACGGTACCGGCGGCAACCATGGCGCTAACAGCGCCATGGTTACCGCCTACCATGTAATGAGGCCCGCTGTCTCTGGCTTCCCTCTGTTCCCCCTCCCTTGCCGCGTCACGCCTTGAAACACTTGTGAAGAGGCACGTTATAAATGCCACATCATATCATATTATTATAGTCTCAACAACAGAGTAGTAACGGGTCTGTCATTTCGTGAATGCATTTTGCCACAATCATTCAGGTAAAGCTCATACTTTATTTTTATTTTTTAACATGATAACATGTACACCCATCTGCAAATAATTGAACTGCACCTGAAAATCAGCTGCTTGATGACTGAACCTGAAAATCAGCTGCTTGCATCTTGCTTGATAGAGTCCATAAAATGGCAATACATTGGATCCATTCATATTTGTCAGATAGAACCCATCAAATTCATCTCGGATCATTTTCTTCTTGCACCACACCATTGTTATGTTGTGTCCTACAGGGCTCGGACCTATCACAAATCCTTTTAATCTCTACCTGCAGCTGTAATGGACATCTTGTATGAATCGGGAATAGCATTTTTTAACTGCGCCGGCACCACCCAGATCCTGGTGGACCTAAGTAAAATGAATGATGCTTTGACCAATAGAATTAAAGATGGCTTATTATACATCAAACAATGTATTGACCCAAACCATCCCATCTAAAGATGAATACAGAGAAAACTCAAAATATCCTGGCTTATTTTAACAAGAACAAAAAAAAAGACCACTTCAGTCAAACCCTACGCTCCTTGCACTGTCTCCCCACTCAAAACCGGATCATTGAGTATGTGCCTGGTGGTTAAAACACCAACGCTCTACATTCAACCCCCTTGCATCTAATCTGGGACCACACAATCCTTTGTGTAGCCTAAAATCTAACCTAAATAGGAAGTTGACCATCCCCAGGTATCGAACAGAAAGACAAAGGGGCCGCACTTTTACTGTTCAGGCCTCCAGACTTTGGAATAACCTTCCAGTCTTTCTTCAAACAGAGGCAAATCTTTTACACTTCTAGAAACACCTTAAAACCTTTATTTTTAACAAAGTGCAATTCCCACCTGCCATTGTTATCTTCCCACTATAGGTTGTTTTCTTGTTTCTCTTGTTGCCCGCAGAACTTTTGATACCTGCCCTGATTCTACAGAGCATTGACACCTTCAGGTATTTGTTGCTCTACATTAAATACTAACATAACTACACCAAGTTCACATTTTGCACGATTATTTTTTAAATCTATGTCCACATATGTAACGAAAATAGTTCTGGGCTTGCTCAATGGTGCGCATAGTGTTTCAATCAGAGAACAGAAGAATGTCCTTATTGGGAAACAATTTCGTACAGAGTATTTTGCTATGAATTATAGAGTTTAAAAAGAGGGTATCCAAAAGATTACCCCTCACAGCACTTGGGGCCTCATTCCGAGTAGGGCTGTAAGGCATACCGGGCACCGGTAAGGAGACCGGTGCGGTAATCCCTTACCGCCCTACTACGAGGTCCCTTAGCGGGTCCCTTCCTTAACGCCTAGTCTGACCAGGTGTTAAGGACGGGACCCGTTAAGGGACTTCAGAGCTAATAACGGTACCGCAAATTGCGGTACTGTTATTAGCTACTTCCCCATTCCCATTGAGCCCTATGGGGGCTGAAATGGGAATGGGGAATGGTTTTTTCAATGGGGACTTACCGGTCCTGTAAAGGTTGGACTACACTGGTAAGTCCCCATTGAACGAGACCGGTGCCGGTACCGTTATTGGAGGCAGTCATGGCGCAAATAGCACCATGACTACCTCCAATCTCGGAATGAGGTCCTAAATGTTTTAAAGTCTAGTAATCTATGTTAATTGATTGCTATACAGAATTCTGCAATAATTCTTCTCAAGTAAAGCGATATTTCATCTAAGAAAACCTAAACCTTAAATAATGTTAATTACTTGAATCCATACGAATCAGAGGATACATTTAAATGTAACAGATAAATAAAGATAAAAACAATTAAACAAAGGGAACGTATCATAATACCATACATATTTAATAAAATCTATGTACATATAAATGATGTCAAAGACATTTTTATTTTGTCAACATTTTATAAAATCGTTAAAAAGCAACTTAACATGCATAGAACAACAGCAGAAAATAAAATTACACAGAACTTTTAATCATCTAATATACAGGATTGGCAAACGAGATGCAAAGTTCAAAATAGGAGAGGACAATGCAATTCAGTGAAAATCATAAAGAAAAATGATATGAGTACAAACAATAACACAGCATTTTGAATGTTAAGTTGTCCAAGATCATGGGCCTCATTCCGAGTATGGAGGTAGTCATGGCGCTATTGCGCCATGACTACCTCCCATACCGATACCGTGTCCGGTTTGGTGATATGGGGACTTACCGGTCCAGTCCAACCTGGGCGGGACCGGTAAGTCCCCATTCACCAAACCATTCCCCATTCCCATTTCAGCCCCCATAGGGCTCAATGGGAAGGGTGAAGTAGCTAATAACGGTACCGCAATTTGCAGTACCGTTATTGGCTCTGATTTCCCTTAGCGGGTCCCGTCCTTAACACGGTGTTAAGGACGGGACCCGCTAAGGGAACTCGTAGTGGGGCGCAAAGGGATTACCGGCACCGATGTCCTTAACGCACCCTACTCGGAATGAGGACCCATGTCTATTATTCTAATGATGTCAATTAATTGGATGGTTACATGTGATTTAATCGAATAAAAAACAACTAAAACCAAAATAACGCATTTCTTTTTAGTTGTTTTGGGGGGGTGCCACTCGAAAAGAAACCTTTTTTTTTAATAGTAATACTTTTCCCCCACCCCCAAAACCATTATTCCCACTCCAAACACCATTTTTAGTTTTTTCCAAAATTCGTTATTTTTGCTTTCATTATTTTTTCATTCGTTAAAATTTTCTGTTCGATATAATCACTGCATGCCTAATTGGATCAATTAATATACTGTTCAATTAGATATAATGCTGCTGACAATTGATTAAAGAAATTGGACAACAAATCCTAAATTAATTATTTGAAGAATATTGCTCTACTTCAGAAGAAGAATTGAAGAATTTGGTATAGCAATTAATTAACATAGTTTACCGGACTTCTAAAACATCCAATGCTTCGTGGAGTAATCTTTATATATCCTCTTTTTAAATTGTAGACGTCACAACAAAATACGTTCCCAATAGGAGCATTCTTGTGTTGTCTGATTTTGCCATAGTTCTATTTGAAATACTGGTTCCCCTTGTCTTTGATGCCTAGGGCCAGCTAGCGCTAGCGCATCTCCTCCCTTGCACCAAAAAAACGAGAAGCACAATTCACAAAGCCCTTTTCAGTTGAAAGTCATGGCAGGGTCCTGTCATGATTTCTTTTTAAGTGTAACAGGTGTGGTTTAAAACGTGGCTGTCGCACTTGCATTTCCATCCCCCAAACAAGAATGGAAATGCTATTGTTTACTCAGGCATTTCCCTTAAAGGTCTCATCTCGTTGAAATGCACTTATGCAACCATGTGCTCACAGACGGTCATAAATTAGTGTCGGGAGTGCACTCCTGACACTAATCTATGCATTGGGGCTGGGCATGCCCAGGTCACATTAGTCTTAAAGGTGACCTGGGCATTTCAGGAGCAATAGCACAAAGATGCGCTACCCAGCCCAGTTGCTTACATTCCGACACTAATGTATGACAGGCTGCCAGCAACCATCTGGTTGCTGGGAGCGCATTCCGCCGAGACGGGCTGCTAAAGGGCCCATCTGGGTGAAATCGCCCAAGTAAAAAAAGCATTTCCACCCCTGTTTGGGAGATGGAAATGCAAGTGCGACAGCCGCGGTTTAAACCGTGGCTGTCACACTTAAAAACATAAAATCATGACAGGGTCAGAAATGACACTGGGCCTCATTAGGACCCTGGCGGAGAGGGTATTACGCCAGCGTAGTGCATGGCGTACCTCTCCGCCATACTACGAGTTCCCGTAGCGCCATGGAGGTTTTCTCCGCCTGGTTTTACCAGGCGGAGAAAACCATGGCGCTACGGGACCTCGTTGTTAATTACGCCACCGTATTTTACGGTGGCGTAATTAACTCCTTCCCCACTCCCATTATACCCTATGGGGCAAAAATGGGAATGGGGAAGGGCAGAATGGGGATTGGGGATTTACCGCTCCGCCGAGGTCGGAATGGGGCGGTAAATCCGCCAACCCCCATGGCGCTATCGGCGGCTTTCCGCCATGCTTCGCGGTGCATTTAGCACCGCGAAGTCCGCCTGGGTCGTAATGAGGCCCACTGTCATGATTTGCTCCTCCCCCTACACCTGTTTCAAAAAGAGCAGGGGATGGCCCCCTTTCTGGGAATTTGAAAGCGCATACCAATCTGGCCCATAGGGCCTCATTACGAGCATGGAGATAATGAAAAAAGGAAGGCAGAATGGTATTACCGGCATCAATAACGGGTCTGGGCCATTACGAGCTGACAACCCGGCAATACCGCCACTGCCCGTACGTGCCCCTTCTTACCGGCATGCGCGCGTACACATGCCCCTTCGCGGCAGAAATACTGGGATGCCACTAACAGGAGGACATCACAAGTTACGCAGGCATGCACTTACCGGCATCCCAAAGGTGGTAAATAGGGCCTGCACGATGGCGGCATTACAGGCATCACGGAGCACCCGTAAATAGCAACCTGCAGTGTAGCCAACTGCCACAGGTGCACAAAATCACCACAGGTGGAGTCAATGGATCCTGTCTCAGTACAAAAGGAGCACACCCACACACCACAGCCCTTCCTACACCAAAATGATCCCACTAGCTGTTGCAATCCTGGGGCTGGAGGACATGCCTGTACTGCTACACCAGTAACAACAACTACAACTACAACAACAACAGGCAGCACAAGGGAGATGCAGGAGGAGAAGGAGGGTGAGACAGGCCCAGCAAGTCCCACCAGTGCAGCCTGTGGTACCACGTAGGCAGCCACCAATCCCTCGCATCAGAGCCAGTCCATTCAACCTAACCCCTGAGCAGATCCACACCCTGTACCGGTTGGACCGGGACACCATCACCAACATAGTGGACATGATACACAATGACATCGTCAACCCGATAGAAATCCGCACTGCCATCCCCCCGGTAGTGTCTGTGCTCCACGTCCTGGCCACAGACACCTACCAGCACACAGTGAGCCAGCTGCATGGCATATCACAACCTCTCTTTTCACGCATGCTGACCCAAGTGCTGGATGCCCTCCTGGAGCACACAAGCATCCACATATGCCTACAACGGACTGCCCAGGAGCTTGCTGACACTAAAGTTGGCTTCCACGCACTGGCAGGCATGCCCAATTGCATCGGTGCCCTCGACTGCACCCATGTAGAATTGGTGGTCCCTCATGCCATAGAGGCGGTGTACCGCAATCGTAAGCAATACCACTCCATCAATGTGCAGATGGTATGTGACTCCAGCAAGATCATCACACATTCTTGTGCCCAATATCCCGGATCCACACAGGATGCCATGGTGCTGCGTAACTCCTCGCTACCCCACTACATGGAGCGACATGCTGGACGACGTGCCTGGCTGCTTGGTAAGTTGCCTGACAGGCCCATGGGAGTGCAGTGGGGGGAGGGGAGGGTCAGATGGGGCAAATGCATAATCCACCTGGGTGAGATTGGGCGGTGAGTGGACAATGCACATACAGCTAAACACTGTTGCCCTGAACATCCCAACCTGAACATGACACATCAATGCCATTCATAAGACCAATGCTGCACAGCAATGACAATATGCCAGACGCACAAGCAGGCCACCATGGGAATGTCAAGTAATGGAGCACAAAACATGATTACACATGTGACAATGGCGCTAGTGGCAATAAATATACATCGCCAATATGGGTGGCAAGACATGGTTCCGCATTCACACTACATCTGCATCAGCATGCAAGTGAACACCCTGCATCATCTGGACAATGCAATCCACACCAACATACCATAGTACAGTACACATTGCATCAAACGAGCCTGTGTGAAAACATCCAGGGACATTGCGGTACCGTAATTAGCACCAAGGTCCCTTTGCGGGTCCCTACTTTAATGGCTGGTAAAACCAGCCGTTAAGGTCGGGTCCCGCAAAGGGACCTCGTAATTAGGCGCTAGGTGTTTAACGGGGCCGCAGCCTTTTACGGCGCCGTTAAACACTTAGCGCCTGGGTCATAATGAGGCCCACTGACCTGCATGCACCGGGTGAGGATGATGATGGAGGAGGACCAGCACCCCTGGCAGTTTGCGATGAACAAGATGGCCGTGCTGTGTGCCAATCAGTGATTGACGATTTCTTCTGAACCACAGGGATGCAGATGGTTCTGTGTTAGTACTACACTGGGCACTGGGATGTTGCGGACATGGACACAGGGTGTGTGGGGAGTTGGGCACTGTGCGCTGTCATGAATTGAATAAACACACACAAAATGAACAATGGGCCTCATTCCGAGATTCGAGGTAGTCATGGCGCTATTTGTGCCATGACTGCCCCCAATTACGCTACCGGCACCGGTTTCATTCAATGGGGACTTACCGGTGTAGTCCGACCTTTGCGGGACCGGTAAATCCCCATTGAAAAAACCATTCCCCATTCCCATTTCAGCCCCCATAAGGCTCAATGGGAATGGGGAAGTAGCTAATAACAGTACCGCAATTTGCGGTACCGTTATTAGCTCTGAAGTCCCTTAACGGGTCCCGACCTTAACACCTGGTCTGACCAGGCATTAAGGAAGGGACCCACTAAGCGACCTCGTAGTAGAGCGGTAAGGGATTACCGGCAACGCTCTCCTTACCGGTGCCCGGTATCCCTTCCCGACCTACTCGGAATGAGGCCCAATGTCCAGTCATGATATGATTTTTGACACAGCGGGTGTATTGAAATTTTAACAATATTGTGCTTCATCCCTCCACCTCACACATGCCCTCCATACCCCTCCCCCCACCCCCCAAACACCCCAAACACCCCATACCTCCCAACACCCCTTACTCCCCCAAAAACCCCACACACCCCCAACACCCCCCAAATACCACCAACACCATCTCCCCCCTCACCCATTGTCATCCCACACACGATGTGCCATTCGGGAGTTTAGCAAGGTGGCAGTTAGCACATGCAGGGTGGTCCTGCTATTTCCGGCCTCTCTTCGGGTCTGGGGGCAGCATGTCCGTGTGGCGTGCGCTGCGTCTGCCCATGCACACAGGACTTGAGGGAGTCGAGCTGGCAGGTGTGGTGGATGGGGTGGAGGTGGATGGCTGTACGACCACCGGCGCAGGTTGTTGCTGCTGCATATGCTCTAGAATCCTGCCAAGGTCCTGTGTAACCGTAGCTAAACTTTCTCTGATGACAATGGTGTTTGAGTTCATGGCCATTATAGAAGCTGCATTTGCCTCCCGTATCTCATGGCAGGTCCGTTCTCCCTCTCCACATACTGCTGGACCAGTTCAATTATACTGTCCTCGCGGGCCTCCACCCTCGTCAGGCGGGCCTCCATGATAGTGGGGGGTGTGGAGGTGGATGGTGCAGTGGCAGGGTGGCCCATTGCTGGACTGCCCTCCGATGTGGTCAACAGATGCGGACGCCCCAGTAAAACAGCATGTTCCTGCATGGGGCGTGGTGGTGTGGCCTGTGTGGAGTGCAGGGGGGGCGGCCTGGGGGCTCGGTGTATGGGGAGATACTACATGGATGTTGTTTTCCATGTCTAGGAATTCCTCAGCTTGGCCCTCCACATCGCTCAGGGGGGCAATGGCTGCTACCTCCCCTATGGAACTTGTGGCAGCTGACTGCGTGTCATCACCGTCTGCCTCTGCAGGAGTTGACGCCTCGATTGTGGCTGTGTTGTCGGCTGGTGTTGTCTCCTTCTGTGCTGGCATGGCCTGTACTGCTGGCCTCTGTTGCACTCTGGGTGTTGGTGTTGCCCTGGAGGTGGAAGGTCCAGGGCCTTCTTGTCTGGCCCTGGATCCCTTTGAAGATGTACTGACCTTTGGGGCAGACTCCTGGCCTTCACTTTCTGCATCTGTGCCTGCGGGGGAACAAAAGATGCAGGGCATCAGTGATGGTGGTACGTGCAAGATGCATGATTTGTTGCTGTTCAGTATTTCACATTGCATGCATTGCTTTCTTGTAGATGTGACGCTCATGGTACTTGCAATGTTGGGGGGCCATATTGGCATACGCCGTGGACTCTCCTTTCTGGACTGATGTGTACTAGGTGGCATACCGTTGTATTGCAGTTTGTGTGATGTGTGACATGTTATTGGTCCCTGTGTGTTGGGTGTCTGTTGGTAATGGGATTGGCACGCAGCATGCATTTCATTGTGCCAGGGTTTGGGCCACCATCTGGACATTGATCTGAATATGTGTCTGTAATGGGCCATACATTGGCTTGGTTCACTTTCACATCTGTTGTGCTACGCCATGCTTTAGTTCTCTGGGGTTTTTGGGGACACTCACCTCCATCTCCCGATGTCGGCACTCCCGTCGCTATTTCTCCAAAGCCCTCGATCGCTTCCATGTTGAACATGGTGCTGCACGTCTCCTCCCATCTCATCAATTTTGTGGGTGAGTGGTCCCCGCCGCCTGTATCCATGGCCTCCCTGTGGTTGGCTGCAAGCATGTTGCGCACCCGGAGACGTAGATCGTCCCACCTTTTTTTGCAGTCCTTCACCGTGCGGGTGGTGGTGCCAACCACAGTCACTTTCCGTACCACCTCCTTCCATATTTGCTTTTTTGCGCAGTTGTGCTTCGCGTTTGAGGTTATTGGCAAACACCTTATCCGCATGGCCTACCAGCATGTCCGCCAGCATATTAAGCTCCTCCTAGGAGAAGCGCTTCTTGCGCATGCGGGGGGTGGACATACGGGTAGCCTTGGACATGATGGGTTGATTGGGCCTGCTCTCCACTCTGTGCAAGTGCTGTGTTATGAGGATTGTAGTGGATTGTGTTTTTAAAAATGGCCGCCAGCGCATTTCCCGTTCTGGCGCGATGACGTTACTTCCGGGTCCGGTAGTACGAACCCGGTATTTGCAAGGGGTTGCTCCTGGGCGGAGGCGGTATCGGCGGGTCCCGTGATGGTGCTATCAGGGAAATGGGGGGTTTTTAGTGGAACGCGGTGCAGCCATTACCGGCATGGGCGTTCGCGTGTGCTCGCGCACTTGTAATCAGCCACTATTAGCGGCATCAAGGGTACACGGACGCGCTTATACCACCATGCCGGTAATGACTGCGTTTTTCCCGCGATTCTCGTAATGAGGCCCATAGGGTTTAAAACATATTTTGTAGGTTTTTGATATACCGATGGCCAAACTAGGAGGAGTGAAATACTTTCCAGAGACCAATTACTGGGGCATTGCAAACACGAGGAGGTGTACACATGGGAATATGATGGGTAGGGTCGGGTTGATACCAGAAACTCAGTTACCACTGCATTACCCCTGCTTTGGGCTTCACTTCCAAACTCTAAATGAGGACTAATATCCTACTTTAACTGACACCCATGCAACTCTATCAACGCACCATCTGACTACCTTCTTTTCTTTACCCAACATGCATCACACATATCAAGCACTCACTACATTAACCAACTCTATCACCCACTCCTTCCACCACTCCATACCCCTGCATTAATCTGTGTGCAGACAAGCTCCAGCTTTTTGAACATCAGTGCCAGCAAAAACATACATACCACACACAAAGGAAACCGAGGTAACCGTAACACGCAGCCTTCATCAAACACATGATATCATATCTGCTTCAACAGATCTACCCAAAATCTCCACCTTCCTTTTTCGTTGCAGGACCCAAAGCGGCAAAAGGCCATGCAAAGGACACAAGCTATGTTATAGGAAGCACAGTAACATAACATAGTATAAAACCTGAAAGTCAAAACACCCTTTCAAGGATTTAGATATCAGGGATAGTGTTTATTGGTATGTGATAACATGTTATCAGACATATTGTATCTTCTTGAAGAATAGATGGTTGTAGTGACTACTAATTGCCTGTCCGCATCTCTCGATTGAGGGTGTGCTTTTTCTCAGTCAATATTGAATTTCTGAAGCTGCCCTTTGCCTCCTCTTTAGCATGCCAGACCAAGTGGATGAATTCGGATACCACAACTGGGAATATGGGAGATTATGAACTCCGAATCCTTGTTCTTCAGAAATATCCATTGGACGCATGCATGGAGCCAATTGCCATCCAGGCAGAAACAGTCAACGGGAATACGGTTTCCAGTACAGGAGACGTGATCAAAGCGTAAGAATGTTTATCATAATTACCCAACTCATGCAAATGAAAGACGGCAAATTGTTCAGTATGTTTTTCGCTTTTTTTCAATGGCCAGAAGAAAATGACTTTTCTGCTACTCATCAAAATTAGTGCACAAAAATCTTGTATTGGTGCACTGGGCAATATGATTCATTAAAAAAAAATCACCTTTCCATTGCTGATTAATATTGCCTCAAGCGAGGGTATGCCTTGCTAAATACATATTGATCTGGCTTTACTACATTGACTGAGGTTATATGATGACATCTGGCAGAAGGCTACGCCATACCAGAAATATCATTTATTTGATAGCGTTGGAGCTTCTGTCTTTCCCGTCCACATAAATGGCTGCATGGTCCTTTAATTGCTCTGATTACGCAGTTTCCTTTCCACTCATGACATTTCTGAGCTATACAGTTATTCAAGATGACCAACATGACTTCAAGAAAAGCAGTTCTCATGTTTCCAAATCGCTCACTTGATTTGTTTAACTTCATATATGTGTATCATACATAGTGCCCTAAAATATACACAGTGGGCCTAAATCACAAATCCTAAAAGTGGAACCCATCTCAAGATACCTGGAGCATCTCTGAGACACCCTAAGCAAATCTTTGTGAATCGTGTTTGGGCTTGAGCATTCTAGAGATGCCACCTAACATGGCCAGTGTTAGGCTTTGTGAATAAGGTACTGTATATGAAATGCTCACCAGCATCTGCTCATGTGCTCCCATGCAAATCTTTCTGAATCAGGACCATTGTTATAAACTTAAGCAGACTATACCTTTGAAAACTAGTAATGTAGCATAGCCATCTTCTAGGCTCCCTTTAATGCACATTCATAGGCACATATTGACGATTTGGATTGCACGCATACGTTGTCCTGTGATGGTAATTCATTTTCAATCTTAGGGTTGTCTTGTCGCTCGTCTTGACCCAAAAAATATATTGGGGGTCATTACGAGGTTGGAGGTAAGGGATTACCGGCACCGGTAAGGGTGCCGATGTCACGGCTCGCTCCCTTCGCTCCCGTTCCCACCACTTGGGGGCATGATTTGGGGTTTATCCCCTACTGGACTTTCCCTCCGAACCTTATGCTACAGTGCTGTGATGAATTGGGAGCGCTAAAACCTTATTTTCCATGTTACTTCCCTTCCGGATCCATCCAGGAAGCAGAACAACGCGAAGCATGAGCTGCTGTCTGGGCGTGGCTTAAATAGCCTCCAAAGAAGTCCCAGGTATGTATCCTTCCCCAACTAGGTATGTATCCTTCCCTGGCCACGCCCGAGTGAAAAAATAGTCCCTATGAAAAAATAGTCCCTTTCAGGTCTCAGGGAGGCCTGAAGCGTGCAGCATGGTCTGCATCAGGTAAGTGCACAAAACACCTCCCTTTATGGGGCTGGCGCCTATGGCGCCAGGACTGATGTCCAACATGAGCCTGGCGCCTATGGCGCCAGGACTGAGTCCAAAGAGCCCCTATAAGGGGCCGCTGGGCTTTTACCCGAGGGCATGATGCCTGCTTCCGGGGGTGCTGGGCCTGGCCTGGTGCTCCGGGGGTAGGCATCATGACATATACTGTCACGGCTCGCTCCCTTCGCTCCCGTCCCCACCACTTGGGGGCATGATTTGGGGTTTATCCCCTACTGGACTTTCCCTCCGAACCTTATGCTACAGTGCTGTGATGAATTGGGAGCGCTAAAACCTTATTTTCCATGTTACTTCCCTTCCGGATCCATTCCAGGTTTTTGGCAGCCAGCATGCTACGTAAATCTAATGACTATGCTTCCCAGAATGCCTGGCTCTCTGCCTCACCTCCTCCCTTGCAGGACAAGGTTGGGTGGAGGATAGGCAACACCTGTGGCTGCAGGTGCAGCAGGCGGCACATCTGAGGGGTGTGCTCGTTAAGGAGCTTTAAAAGCCTCAGTTTACTTCAGTCCAGCGCTGGTCATTGTTGCAGTGTTCCTGTTGTGACTGGTCCCTTGTTCCTGGTTCCTAGTTTTTGTGCCTGGTTCCTAGTTCCTGTTTCTTGTTCCTCTGCCCTGGTTTTCTAATTCATGTGCTTAATTGATTTCTGCTTCCTAGATTTCCCTTTCTGTCTTCCTCTGTCTGCAGGCAGCCTTTCTCAGTGCTTTCCCCTTTGATGCAGCCCAATTTGCCTGTGTTCTCTTTTTCTTTGATGCTGTCCTTTGCTACTGAAAAGGTTGATGCCTTAGTCTTTCCCTTTATAGATTTAGCTTCCTGCCTTTATTCCTTGGAGGGGTGGGAGAAGTTTGCCTTTTGTAATATCGTTTTCCCTGCTCCTGCTTCTTATTTTCTATTGGAATCCATTCCGTGTTTTCCATTGCACTTCTGCATTTATTTCCATTGATTATTAGGTGTGGTGTACTGTTGTAGCTAGCTCCTGTGTGAATGCCTTTGTTTTCCTCACTATTCTATAATTACAATTCTTACTTGCCCCTTGTCTTGAGTCTTATGTATTTAGTTATCCTCCACCCATTGCTGTTATAGCCTTCGGGGTCCCTGTTTGATCAACAGGGTTCGTGGGCTCACTGACATTCTAGTGGTATTTCCAGTCCTCGTGAGTACTGTTTTTAAGTGCTTTATTTCAATACCATCAAGAGTGTCAGCTCACAGATCCTGTCCTTGCTTGCCCTCTACGTGGGTTCAGCGCTGTCAGTATCTGTAATAGCAAAGTGGGTAAGGAGTTTGCCGACTTTCCTTTCAGTCATAAGGAGGTTCTAAGCGCTTACCCCACATCCCTTTTCATATATTTGTATTATTGTTTCACTCAATCTGCACTCCTGGGTTTAGTATACATGAGTCTTGGTTCTTGTGTGCACGTAGTTTGATTCAAGGTTATTCACTGTGCGATTTTGTACACATTTCCCTTGCCATATTCGCTGCCTTTGCACTCACCCGATTAATCCTGACAGAATGACCAGCCAAAAATTCCCATTGAATATGGCAAGTTTAAGAAAGAAAGGCAGAAAGGCCTCTAACAAGTTTGAACAGAAAGCTTCCCCTACATTTACCTGTGACAATCAAATCACTAGTCCTGACTTAAATGAACTCCTGGTCACGAATGGACATTTACGTGCAGAGTATTTTTCCCACAGGATGGCCCGTCTTACATTGCCTGATCCTAGTTCTGTTTTTCATTCTGACCCAGATTCTATGTCAGCACAAGCCTTAACAGCAGAAAACAACACACTGTTAGGCTTATTACACAAGAGTACCTCTGTAGTTGAACCCCATGATTCCAGTTGTGCTTCACCTCAGATTGAACAGTTTCATGATACAAAGATAAAGGATGGAGGGGTCCCTTGCATAACCTCTGTTTTCTACCCTCAGTCTAAAGCATACTCCTTTGCACAAGTACATACTGTAGTCCCTAATGCCAAGAGGTCTGAGGTCAATAGTTTGCTTAAGGGAAACACAGATCAAGTTGGCAAGAGAAAGTATAAATCACAGAACCTGCAAGCAGTAGATGACAATGTACAATCAGTGAACATCCAGATTGCTAGTGCAGGATCCAGCCCTGATGCCACCATGCCTCCCCCTTTGCCTACTGATAGTGATGTACAGTTAATGCAGGGCATGCTAAAAGCTAAGCTTGAGGAATTAAGACAAGAATTCATTTCTTTACAAGAGGAGAATAAGACCTTGCAGTCTTTACTGAACACGCCTCAGACTTTATCTGTTGATGTTGATGAAGTGAACACTGTTCAGCCCCTGAGTGCAGAGACTTCGGTAAACCCTGATATTTGTCAACATGTAAGACCTATTGGGAGTGAAAGTCTTTCTTCTAGCACAGCGCTTAATCTGGGCACAGTTTCTGACAATTGTCCTGCTGTTTGTCCGGGATTGCAGTTAGCTGAAGATATACTAGAAACTCCTTTACCTAAGGTTTCCAGTGTAGCAGCTCGTCATAATCCTGAGCTAGCACACATACAAGCTTCTGATTTCCAAACACAATCCACAATGGTGGCATACACAGATTCAGTCACTACAGTAGGCTTAGACCCTGCTCTTGATCCAGCTGCTGAGACTGAAGTAGAGGTTCAAGCTAATGTGGAAAACGATGTTACCTCTGGGTTCACTCTTCCTTCTGTCAACTCTGATCACAACGAACAGTCAGAGACAGTACAACATTCATGTTCTGATGGACTCATTCTACAGTATACAGAACCAAAGACTCGGCAGGAGATTCCTGGACTGTTGATTGTTAATCTGCCACTTTCAGAAGCCAAGACAGAGGAATGGACAATTGACGAAATCCTGATTAACAGAGACTTTACTATGGTGATTCCTCTGGTTGATTTTGACTTCTACAAAGGAAGAGACTCTGAGTCACCCACTAAGGAAAGTGACTGCAAGGGTACAGCCTAGTCTTTGGCTACTGGTGCCAAGGAGTCTACTACCCTAAAGGTGCCCACCATTCCTGACCCACAAATGTGTCTGTCAACTTCTGATATTTCTGTCTGTTCCCCTACAAACATTGACTCTTCTATGATCCAATCCACAGCCCTGCAGTCATCTTTGGCACACGTGTCTTCAATGAATGAACCGCTGCCATGTCTGCCATTTACTCAAGAGCCTCCATCATGCACGTGGTCAGTCCCAAGGACCCTGACATGTTTGGATTCAACTACCGAGATTGCTGCAACTTGCATGCCTTCAGCCTCAAAGTTTCCTCTGGCCTGCCTGTCTTCAGCTACAGTGACTCATCCAGAAGATCATCCTTCAGCCAGAGAGCCTCCGGTAGCCCATCATAAGTGCATGTCTTCAGTCCCAGAGCCTACTGCTTGTTTGCCTTCAGTTCATGAGACACCGGTATCCTGCTTAGCCTCGCTTTCAATATCAGAGGTATACCTGTCTACACCATCAGATCCTGCTGTATTTTCTACCACTCCAAAGAGTCCTCCTGAATCCCAACCATTTACTGCCGACGAACGTCCAGCATGCCTTTCTTATGCTGCAGGGGGATCACCAGAATGCCTGCCTTTTATACAAGACGATCCTCCCAACTGCTCCACTTTAGCATCAGAGCCTCCTGAATATGCAGCATCAGAGTTTGAGACTTTTGCCAGCTCCTGCTTCAGAGTCATCAAGTTGGCCGAAGTGATGGGTCAGAACCACTCACCTGGGTATACACAGGGAGTGGTGCAGACCGGTGTATTACCTGCAGGACTTATGCAACAGAATTCCGCCAAGAAGGACCAGTCGAGTGCTAGCAGCCAAAGGACGGGAATGACTGCTGCAGTTCAAGATATGCCTGTTATTGCTCCTGCTGCGAGTGTGCCTGATGTACCAAGTACTGCATCTATCACTTCTATCAGTACGCCAAATGTCCCTGCTGTCGTATCCCACGTGCAACAAAGTGGCTACACAACTGTCACCAGGAGTACCAGCCTCGTACAACCCATTGGACTTCCAGGCCTCCAAGGAGTAGAACATGTGCAGGCAAACCTTAATCACTTTCAACCACAAGCCTTTTCCCAGATGGATGACAGAAGAAAATACAAACCTCTACCTCGGCAGCCACCTTCTTTAATTGCTGAACATAAACATTTCCTGAAGCCTCCCGCATGTCCGCTCCCAGTGACCGAGTTTCCTGGGCCTTCCAACTCGGCTTCAGATCCTGCAAGTCCTTCATGCCTTTCTTCGACCCTTCAATATCTTCCTCACCAGACGCCTGCCTATGACTTTTCTAGACTGCCGCCTGATTCTATGCATTCCAGTCCATCTGCCTTTGCACATAGGCCACCATTTCCTTCAGTGCCACCTCCAAAGAAAAGGCACTCCCATCATGGAAAGAAGATGTCTCGTGCGGGTGACGGGCGCCCGAAGACGGCCGTGGGAGGGGGTATACTGTAACGCTCACCTGGTTCCCACGGGGGCGCTGGTCTAGTCTGGATTGCTGTGGCCTCTTCTAGCGTGATGCGCAGGACCCGGAAGACCGATTGGACAGGACCTCCAAATCGTGCTTGCCTGGCCCGTAGGAATATCCTTCTGCAGATGAGAAAGGGGATTAACAGTCTGCAGAATAGTGTGCTAGCTCCCCCCTTTCCCCCTTCGTTCCTCTCTAACTTCCTCCAAACCCCGGTTTAAGCTCACCTTATGGTTTGGAAGGATGAACTCTCCATTCTGCTTCTGGTGCAGGGGCGCACGTTCGTCCAGTTACTTCACTGGTTTTCAGAATGGCGCTGGCAAAATCCACTTGACTTTCCTGAGCGATGCGCCGTAAGTATGAAAGTTCAAAGTTCAAGTGAGGCCCCCTTTATGTTGTCTTTCTAACCTGTGATCTGTCCTTTATTTCAGGTGCAGAATGAAGGCGATGTGTCGAGGGGTTAAACTGCCGAGGTGAGTAGTGATGAGGGCGATCCCTCTAAATGTCCTTATCATTCCCCAGAAATGTCTCTTGTCCTTTCCCCATAGGGGCCGGGGTACGGTACCTGCCAACGGGGCGGCGCCGACCCGAAATGTGGAAGAAAAGCCGGTAAGTATTATGGCTGTTAATCAGGCTTTCCTTCTGTGTTCCTTCTGCTCACCTTTTGTTTCTTCCTCTCTCCCCTAGGTGCAGAGATATGGCGTCCGATGCTGACAGCCGTGATGGAGCCGGGAGATGTCTCGAGGACAGGTGAGAGAAGCGTGGCGCTGCAGCGAGCAACGCGATGCTTTTAAATGGAAGTCTTTCTTCAGGGATGCTGGCGAGAAGATTCCGGATGCAGGTAAGATGTTTGAAATAGTCCTTGGTTTTCACCTTTCTCTTCTCTTCCTTCCTTGCAGGTCTTCCAGGTTCGAGGCGGGCGTGGCTGGAGTCCAGGAGCAGGAGCAGACACGGTGAGCGTTAAGATGCAGGAAGCAGAACAACGCGAAGCATGAGCTGCTGTCTGGGCGTGGCTTAAATAGCCTCCAAAGAAGTCCCAGGTATGTATCCTTCCCCAACTAGGTATGTATCCTTCCCTGGCCACGCCCGAGTGAAAAAATAGTCCCTATGAAAAAATAGTCCCTTTCAGGTCTCAGGGAGGCCTGAAGCGTGCAGCATGGTCTGCATCAGGTAAGTGCACAAAACACCTCCCTTTATGGGGCTGGCGCCTATGGCGCCAGGACTGATGTCCAACATGAGCCTGGCGCCTATGGCGCCAGGACTGAGTCCAAAGAGCCCCTATAAGGGGCCGCTGGGCTTTTACCCGAGGGCATGATGCCTGCTTCCGGGGGTGCTGGGCCTGGCCTGGTGCTCCGGGGGTAGGCATCATGACATATACTGTCACGGCTCGCTCCCTTCGCTCCCGTCCCCACCACTTGGGGGCATGATTTGGGGTTTATCCCCTACTGGACTTTCCCTCCGAACCTTATGCTACAGTGCTGTGATGAATTGGGAGCGCTAAAACCTTATTTTCCATGTTACTTCCCTTCCGGATCCATTCCAGGTTTTTGGCAGCCAGCATGCTACGTAAATCTAATGACTATGCTTCCCAGAATGCCTGGCTCTCTGCCTCACCTCCTCCCTTGCAGGACAAGGTTGGGTGGAGGATAGGCAACACCTGTGGCTGCAGGTGCAGCAAGCGGCACACCTGAGGGGTGTGCTCATTAAGGAGCTTTAAAAGCCTCAGTTTACTTCAGTCCAGCGCTGGTCATTGTTGCAGTGTTCCTGTTGTGACTGGTCCCTTGTTCCTGGTTCCTAGTTTTTGTGCCTGGTTCCTAGTTCCTGTTTCTTGTTCCTCTGCCCTGGTTTTCTAATTCATGTGCTTAATTGATTTCTGCTTCCTAGATTTCCCTTTCTGTCTTCCTCTGTCTGCAGGCAGCCTTTCTCAGTGCTTTCCCCTTTGATGCAGCCCAATTTGCCTGTGTTCTCTTTTTCTTTGATGCTGTCCTTTGCTACTGAAAAGGTTGATGCCTTAGTCTTTCCCTTTATAGATTTAGCTTCCTGCCTTTATTCGTTGGAGGGGTGGGAGAAGTTTGCCTTTTGTAATATCGTTTTCCCTGCTCCTGCTCCTTATTTTCTATTGGAATCCATTCCATGTTTTCCCTTGCACTTCTGCATTTATTTCCATTGATTATTAGGTGTGGTGTACTGTTGTAGCTAGCTCCTGTGTGAATGCCTTTGTTTTCCTCATCCATTGATTATTAGGTGTGGTGTACTGTTGTAGCTAGCTCCTGTGTGAATGCCTTTGTTTTCCTCACTATTCTATAATCACAATTCTTACTTGCCCCTTGTCTTGAGTCTTATGTATTTAGTTATCCTCCACCCATTGCTGTTATAGCCTTCGGGGTCCCTGTTTGATCAACACGGTTCGTGGGCTCACTGACATTCTAGTGGTATTTCCAGTCCTCCTGAGTACTGTTTTTAAGTTCTTTATTTCAATACCATCAAGAGTGTAGGCTCACAGATCCTGTCCTTGCTTGCCCTCTACGTGGGTTCAGCGTTGTCAGTATCTGTAATAGCAAAGTGGGTAAGGAGTTTGCCGTCTTTCCTTTCAATCATAAGGAGGTTCTAAGCGCTTACCCCACATCCCTTTTCATATATTTGTATTATTGTTTCACTCAATCTGCACTCCTGGGTTTAGTATACATGAGTCTTGGTTCTTGTGTGCACGTAGTTTGATTCAAGGTTATTCACTGTGCGATTTTGTACACATTTCCCTTGCCATATTCGCTGCCTTTGCACTCACCCGATTAATCCTGACAGAATGACCAGCCAAAAATTCCCATTGAATATGGCAAGTTTAAGAAAGAAAGGCAGAAAGGCCTCTAACAAGTTTGTACAGAAAGCTTCCCCTACATTTACCTGTGACAATCAAATCACTAGTCCTGACTTAAATGAACTCCTGGTCACGAATGGACATTTACGTGCAGAGTATTTTTCCCACAGGATGGCCCGTCTTACATTGCCTGATCCTAGTTCTGTTTTTCATTCTGACCCAGATTCTATGTCAGCACAAGCCTTAGCAGCAGAAAACAACACACTGTTAGGCTTATTACACAAGAGTACCTCTGTAGTTGAACCCCATGATTCCAGTTGTGCTTCACCTCAGATTGAACAGTTTCATGATACAAAGATAAAGGATGGAGGGGTCCCTTGTATAACCTCTGTTTTCTACCCTCAGTCTAAAGCATACTCCTTTGCACAAGTACATACTGTAGTCCCTAATGCCAAGAGGTCTGAGGTCAATAGTTTGCTTAAGGGAAACACAGATCAAGTTGGCAAGAGAAAGTATAAATCACAGAACCTGCAAGCAGTAGATGACAATGTACAATCAGTGAACATCCAGATTGCTAGTGCAGGATCCAGCCCTGATGCCACCATGCCTCCCCCTTTGCCTACTGATAGTGATGTACAGTTAATGCAGGGCATGCTAAAAGCTAAGCTTGAGGAATTAAGACAAGAATTCATTTTTTTACAAGAGGAGAATAAGACCTTGCAGTCTTTACTGAACACGCCTCAGACTTTATCTGTTGATGTTGATGAAGTGAACACTGTTCAGCCCCTGAGTGCAGAGACTTCGGTAAACCCTGATATTTGTCAACATGTAAGACCTATTGGGAGTGAAAGTCTTTCTTCTAGCACAGCGCTTAATCTGGGCACAGTTTCTGACAATTGTCCTGCTGTTTGTCCGGGATTGCAGTTAGCTGAAGATATACTAGAAACTCCTTTACCTAAGGTTTCCAGTGTAGCAGCTCGTCATAATCCTGAGCTAGCACACATACAAGCTTCTGATTTCCAAACACAATCCACAATGGTGGCATACACAGATTCAGTCACTACAGTAGGCTTAGACCCTGCTCTTGATCCAGCTGCTGAGACTGAAGTAGAGGTTCAAGCTAATGTGGAAAACGATGTTACCTCTGGGTTCACTCTTCCTTCTGTCAACTCTGATCACAACGAAGAGTCAGAGACAGTACAACATTCATGTTCTGATGGACTCATTCTACAGTATACAGAACCAAAGACTCGGCAGGAGATTCCTGGACTGTTGATTGTTAATCTGCCACTTTCAGAAGCCAAGACAGAGGAATGGACAATTGACGAAATCCTGATTAACAGAGACTTTACTATGGTGATTCCTCTGGTTGATTTTGACTTCTACAAAGGAAGAGACTCTGAGTCACCCACTAAGGAAAGTGACTGCAAGGGTACAGCCTAGTCTTTGGCTACTGGTGCCAAGGAGTCTACTACCCTAAAGGTGCCCACCATTCCTGAGCCACAAATGTGTCTGTCAACTTCTGATATTTCTGTCTGTTCCCCTACAAACATTGACTCTTCTATGATCCAATCCACAGCCCTGCAGTCATCTTTGGCACACGTGTCTTCAATCAATGAACCGCTGCCATGTCTGCCACTTACTCAAGAGCCTCCATCATGCACATGGTCAGTCCCAAGGACCCTGACATGTTTGGATTCAACTACCGAGATTGCTCCAACTTGCATGCCTTCAGCCTCAAAGTTTCCTCTGGCCTGCCTGTCTTCAGCTACAGTGACTCATCCAGAAGATCATCCTTCAGCCAGAGAGCCTCCGGTAGTCCATCATAAGTGCATGTCTTCAGTCCCAGAGCCTACTGCTTGGTTGCCTTCAGTTCATGAGACACCGGTATCCTGCTTAGCCTCGCTTCCAATATCAGAGGTATACCTGTCTACACCATCAGATCCTGCTGTATTTTCTACCACTCCAAAGAGTCCTCCTGAATCCCAACCATTTACTGCCGACGAACGTCCAGCATGCCTTTCTTATGCTGCAGGGGGATCACCAGAATGCCTGCCTTTTATACAAGACGATCCTCCCAACTGCTCCACTTTAGCATCAGAGCCTCCTGAATATGCAGCATCAGAGTTTGAGACTTTTGCCAGCTCCTGCTTCAGAGTCATCAAGTTGGCCGAAGTGATGGGTCAGAACCACTCACCTGGGTATACACAGGGAGTGGTGCAGACCGGTGTATTACCTGCAGGACTTATGCAACAGAATTCCGCCAAGAAGGACCAGTCGAGTGCTAGCAGCCAAAGGACGGGAATGACTGCTGCAGTTCAAGATATGCCTGTTATTGCTCCTGCTGCGAGTGTGCCTGATGTACCAAGTACTGCGTCTATCACTTCTATCAGTACGCCAAATGTCCCTGCTGTCGTATCCCACGTGCAACAAAGTGGCTACACAACTGTCACCAGGAGTACCAGCCTCGTACAACCCATTGGACTTCCAGGCCTCCAAGGAGTAGAACATGTGCAGGCAAACCTTAATCACTTTCAACCACAAGCCTTTTCCCAGATGGATGACAAAAGAAAATACAAACCTCTACCTCGGCAGCCACCTTCTTTAATTGCTGAACATAAACATTTCCTGAAGCCTCCCGCATGTCCGCTCCCAGTGACCGAGTTTCCTGGGCCTTCCAACTCGGCTTCAGATCCTGCAAGTCCTTCATGCCTTTCTTCGACCCTTCAATATCTTCCTCACCAGACGCCTGCCTATGACTTTTCTAGACTGCCGCCTGATTCTATGCATTCCAGTCCATCTGCCTTTGCACATAGGCCACCATTTCCTTCAGTGCCACCTCCAAAGAAAAGGCACTCCCATCATGGAAAGAAGATGTCTCGTGCGGGTGACGGGCGCCCGAAGACGGCCGTGGGAGGGGGTATACTGTAACGCTCACCTGGTTCCCACGGGGGCGCTGGTCTAGTCTGGATTGCTGTGGCCTCTTCTAGCGTGATGCGCAGGACCCGGAAGACCGATTGGACAGGACCTCCAAATCGTGCTTGCCTGGCCCGTAGGAATATCCTTCTGCAGATGAGAAAGGGGATTAACAGTCTGCAGAATAGTGTGCTAGCTCCCCCCTTTCCCCCTTCGTTCCTCTCTAACTTCCTCCAAACCCCGGTTTAAGCTCACCTTATGGTTTGGAAGGATGAACTCTCCATCCTGCTTCTGGTGCAGGGGCGCACGTTTGTCCAGTTACTTCACTGGTTTTCAGAATGGCGCTGGCAAAATCCACTTGACTTTCCTGAGCGATGCGCCGTAAGTATGAAAGTTCAAAGTTCAAGTGAGGCCCCCTTTATGTTGTCTTTCTAACCTGTGATCTGTCCTTTATTTCAGGTGCAGAATGAAGGCGATGCGTCTAGGGGTTAAACTGCCAAGGTGAGTAGTGATGAGGGCGATCCCTCTAAATGTCCTTATCATTCCCCAGAAATGTCTCTTGTCCTTTCCCCATAGGGGCCGGGGTACGGTACCTGCCAACGGGGCGGCGCCGACCCGAAATGTGGAAGAAAAGCCGGTAAGTATTATGGCTGTTAATCAGGCTTTCCTTCTGTGTTCCTTCTGCTCACCTTTTGTTTCTTCCTCTCTCCCCTAGGTGCAGAGATATGGCGTCCGATGCTGACAGCCGTGATGGAGCCGGGAGATGTCTCGAGGACAGGTGAGAGAAGCGTGGCGCTGCAGCGAGCAACGCGATGCTTTTAAATGGAAGTCTTTCTTCAGGGATGCTGGCGAGAAGATTCCGGATGCAGGTAAGATGTTTGAAATAGTCCTTGGTTTTCACCTTTCTCTTCTCTTCCTTCCTTGCAGGTCTTCCAGGTTCGAGGCGGGCGTGGCTGGAGTCCAGGAGCAGGAGCAGACACGGTGAGCGTTAAGCTGCAGGAAGCAGAACAACGCGAAGCATGAGCTGCTGTCTGGGCGTGGCTTAAATAGCCTCCAAAGAAGTCCCAGGTATGTATCCTTCCCCAACTAGGTATGTATCCTTCCCTGGCCACGCCCGAGTGAAAAAATAGTCCCTATGAAAAAATAGTCCCTTTCAGGTCTCAGGGAGGCCTGAAGCGTGCAGCATGGTCTGCATCAGGTAAGTGCACAAAACACCTCCCTTTATGGGCCTGGCGCCTATGGCGCCAGGACTGATGTCCAACATGAGCCTGGCGCCTATGGCGCCAGGACTGAGTCCAAAGAGCCCCTATAAGGGGCCGCTGGGCTTTTACCCGAGGGCATGATGCCTGCTTCCGGGGGTGCTGGGCCTGGCCTGGTGCTCCGGGGGTAGGCATCATGACATATACTGTCACGGCTCGCTCCCTTCGCTCCCGTCCCCACCACTTGGGGGCATGATTTGGGGTTTATCCCCTACTGGACTTTCCCTCCGAACCTTATGCTACAGTGCTGTGATGAATTGGGAGCGCTAAAACCTTATTTTCCATGTTACTTCCCTTCCGGATCCATTCCAGGTTTTTGGCAGCCAGCATGCTACGTAAATCTAATGACTATGCTTCCCAGAATGCCTGGCTCTCTGCCTCACCTCCTCCCTTGCAGGACAAGGTTGGGTGGAGGATAGGCAACACCTGTGGCTGCAGGTGCAGCAAGCGGCACACCTGAGGGGTGTGCTCATTAAGGAGCTTTAAAAGCCTCAGTTTACTTCAGTCCAGCGCTGGTCATTGTTGCAGTGTTCCTGTTGTGACTGGTCCCTTGTTCCTGGTTCCTAGTTTTTGTGCCTGGTTCCTAGTTCCTGTTTCTTGTTCCTCTGCCCTGGTTTTCTAATTCATGTGCTTAATTGATTTCTGCTTCCTAGATTTCCCTTTCTGTCTTCCTCTGTCTGCAGGCAGCCTTTCTCCGTGCTTTCCCCTTTGATGCAGCCCAATTTGCCTGTGTTCTCTTTTTCTTTGATGCTGTCCTTTGCTACTGAAAAGGTTGATGCCTTAGTCTTTCCCTTTATAGATTTAGCTTCCTGCCTTTATTCCTAGGAGGGGTGGGAGAAGTTTGCCTTTTGTAATAGCGTTTTCCCTGCTCCTGCTCCTTATTTTCTATTGGAATCCATTCCATGTTTTCCCTTGCACTTCTGCATTTATTTCCATTGATTATTAGGTGTGGTGTACTGTTGTAGCTAGCTCCTGTGTGAATGCCTTTGTTTTCCTCATCCATTGATTATTAGGTGTGGTGTACTGTTGTAGCTAGCTCCTGTGTGAATGCCTTTGTTTTCCTCACTATTCTATAATCACAATTCTTACTTGCCCCTTGTCTTGAGTCTTATGTATTTAGTTATCCTCCACCCATTGCTGTTATAGCCTTCGGGGTCCCTGTTTGATCAACAGGGTTCGTGGGCTCACTGACATTCTAGTGGTATTTCCAGTCCTCGTGAGTACTGTTTTTAAGTTCTTTATTTCAATACCATCAAGAGTGTCAGCTCACAGATCCTGTCCTTGCTTGCCCTCTACGTGGGTTCAGCGCTGTCAGTATCTGTAATAGCAAAGTGGGTAAGGAGTTTGCCGACTTTCCTTTCAGTCCTAAGGAGGTTCTAAGCGCTTACCCCACATCCCTTTTCATATATTTGTATTATTGTTTCACTCAATATGCCCTCCTGGGTTTAATATACATGAGTCTTGGTTCTTGTGTGCACGTAGTTTGATTCAAGGTTATTCACTGTGCGATTTTGTGCACATTTCCCTTGCCATATTCGCTGCCTTTGCACTCACCCGATTAATCCTGACAGCCGATGCCGGTAATCCCTTACCTCCGTATTCCGAGTTCCCTTTGCGGGTCCTTCCTTACCTCCTGCTTTTAGCAGGAGTTAAGTACGGGACCCGCAAAGGTACCTCGGAGGTAATTACGGTACCGTAATTTACGGTGCCGTAATTACCTCCTTCCCCATTCCCATTGAGCCCTATGGGGCAGAAATGGGAATGGGGAAGGGCAAAAGGTGAATGGGGAATTACCGGTCCCTGCAACCCTGGAATGGACCGGTAATTACTCCATTCACCACCACCAGCAGCTGATGGACACACACCACAAAAAAAGTGCAGTATTTCCAAAGACAATGAAGAGAACCAAGAAGATGAGGTAGAGGAAGTGCCTACATCTAGCACCCAAAGAGAATCGTGGTTCTGGCCGTTCTTTACCACTGTTGGGAATGTACCAAAGGCTAAAGCTACAAAAGTGAAATTCACTGACGCGGACTACGTGTACACTACTCCTACGGGACCACCTTCATGCGCCGCCACACCAAATCCAACCACTGCAATGCTCTCAGAAAGATTGTTCCTTTCTTAGCAAGTAGTAGGCTGTCTTCCTCTACATCATCTTCCTCAACCAATACTGTAACCACACAGCCTACTTTTGTGGGACACAAAATATCACCAGCCACCTTGCAAGCAATAAAAGAGGCTGTTGATCCATATCTTTTGAAGACAACAGGCCTCTGTATATACTGCAACACACCACGCTACAGGGAGAAGCAATTTCAAAGAATCCAGCCAAACTTTGTAAAATCTTTCAGAATCAGGTCTAAAATAGAATTCCAAGATTTCATGCAGTTTAATTGAGCGGCGCCAAAGTTATAAGCCATCCAAGAACAGCTTTTCACCAACCCTGCAATGCAGATATAGGCACAGATGTCCCAGAACATCTGAAGTGTCCACGAACATCACAGGACTGCGCCTGAACATCCGGAGCGTTTGCAGACTTCGGGGGCGAAAACCACCCGTTATTGGCTTCTTCTGGCCATATCCCATCCCATCCTCAGCAGCCCTTACCTCCACAGAGATTGATTGATAAGTTTGCCAAGTGCAATGTTGTGTTTTTTATATGTTTTTACTGCGGTGTCCGCGGACACCGGCCGCTGTCCACGAATCTAACATGGCGGGCGTTTCCAAAAATCTGACGTACTTTATGCTTTTCACCATCCAATCAGTGGGCACTCTATGTTCGCAGACATCACGTCGCCTTCTAGGCCAATCGGATGCTATCCATGGACCGAACAGGGGAATGGGTCAGCAGAGCAGAGCCATATATCACAAATGTTTGGGACTTACATTTTACATGTTTTTTTTAAAACTACTGGACGGATTTCCACAAAATTTACAAAAGCATGCTTTCCGGACCAAACCACTGCTCCTACTGCAAATTTGGTGCAAATCCGTCCAGCGGTTTGGGCTGTAGGCATGAGCAAACATTTTTCCCATTCAGTCTATGAAAAAAGAAAAATTGGGGTCCTCCCTATAATTTCTCCCCCTGACGAAACCTGACCAAACTTGCCAGCAAAAATTCAGAGCGGACCATATATTTCTTTTGCAAAGTTTGGTGAGGATTCGTCCAGGGGGAGTGAAGTTATAAGCGGCCAAAAGAATGCTCTTCCTATTGGTTGAGCAATTTAACCATAACTTCACGGCTGCTACCGCGGCTGTGTAATATATACAAGACACCTCTTTAAACAACAGTGTGTGAGCTTGTTTTGAAAAGACTCACACATGATATTCACCTTTTTGACAAATGTCTGAATTCCGTCCATTCTCAAGTCAATATGTACACTTCAATAAACATACTATGACTTACTTCCCCTGTCATAATGATTTTCATGAAAACACACACATTTCATGGCCTGTATTGAGTCAACTTTGTATTGTGTGAAATTTACAGATCATTCTTGCTTCCATTTGATGATGCTTAAGCCAATCCATGGAAAAAGGAAACCTCACATCATCATTACCCAAATTACTAAAATGCTCTCAAACTCGCACCTGGAGCTTGCGGATGGTGCTTCCAATATAGGTCAATCCACAGGCACAAATTAGCCCATATACGATATATTTAGAGCTGCAATTACTGAAATCGTTAATTAGAAATGGTTTCTCCAAATTAATGCTCAGCATTGTAGTTTCTTTGGCAAATTTGTGCATATTACACGTCCCACAATTGCAGAACCCTCTCAAATCATCTAACCACGCCCCCCGTTTAGTCATTAGCTTCATATAGAGCAGACTCCATGTTGTTCTCAGGGTTGGTGCTCGTGTATACACAAACTGCAGACCCTCCTTAATATATTTCCACAAAACTTTATTTTTTTTTCTCAGAATTACCAATGCATTTTCACAATTTAATACAAAGCAGGACATTCAGTAGAATATTTTGTTATCATTCTTATTGTATCATCACATGTTGTTTTTCTTGCTTTCGGTTTCAAAAGATCCTTTCTTGTTGTCATCAATCCTCTCTTGTTGGCACTCTCCACTTGTTCTTCCTTGTAGCCTCTTTGTATGAAACGTCTTGTGATTTCTTCACTTTCAGTTAGATAATCTTTCATCGTGGTGCAATTCCTGCATGCTCAAATTAATTCTCCTGTAGGGATGTTATTAATCACACTTGTTGAATCAGAGTTGCTGGAGGAAGAGGAAGCTGCTGTTCTTACTCACGCATCTCTACACTGTGTTCTGTGACTTTAACATGACTTCACTACATTTAAAAACCAAGCCGGGCGTGAAGCGCCAGTGCAAGAGTTGGCAAAGGAGTTGAATTGGAGTTTGGTCGGCAGTGAGTCGTCCATGTGGAATCTACCAGCCCAAAGACGAGACGCCAAGTATGACCCCAAGACACAGCATCAGCCCCCATAGATGGACTCGACCCAGTCATGCACCTGGAAGTGCAGTTAAAAGTGGAAGCTGCACCAAGGACTAAGGTGAACGTCAATATGGAGCTACTTCACTTCCTGAAGGTTTCACAACCTCCATCAAGAGGTGACAAGTCTGTATATATAAACACTGTGAATACTGTGACCCCAGTGGAAGACTTGTGGAATCAAGCCTAGACTATCCACTCAATGGTGATGGGGAGGGTGACTCCACTCCTAGAAACGGTGGGTCTAGTATTTCTAGTATTCCTACAGGTGGGCTTCTACTCCAAACTACAATGAACGTCAGTTCTCCCGTCACCTCAACTGCTCTGATTCCCAGTTCAACGCTGTCCACCGTACCTGCAATTATGATGGAATGCAAAACCAGCAAAGCAGACAAAGAGGCTAAAGGAGGGAGGGATGAAGAGAGTGTGGGCTCTCCTAAACTTCCACCCTGACATTCCTAATGACACTCTCCTAGGGCACATCATAACACCCAATATTATCGTGGAAATGGATGTCCCAATGATACTGTCTGCCGACAGGCCGGACCTCACTCAGATGTTCAGACTGGGGAGCCAAATTCACGATGGTGTAGCCAAGAGGGGGAATTGGAAATCTGCAGCTCACAATTGTACGACCTCAAAAATCAAGGGAGGAGTAAGAGCCCAACAAAACGTCCCTCAGAATTGGTAGCCAGACTATCCCATGATATAGTGGAAATTCAGTCTGTAATAATCAGCCAAAAGAGACGGAATGATGTTTTTGGCCAACAATTGATCCAGCCTGAACAAATGCCTACAAAGGGTGTACCTCCTGTCAGTCCTGTTTCGTGGAACACTCCAGCCACAGTAACACCTGGGAGTTTTGTGCCTACAGCGAAAGCCCCACAAAGCAGAAGAAGTTCTGCATCAGTGTTGATGTCCAGACATATGCACTTCTTTCTTCTGCTACCATTGTAACCTCCAGAAGTTCAGTGTTTCTTCCATCTTTGACTGATCCTATTCTAGAGGGTACAGCCCCAACAGTGCCATCTTTTAACTCTGTCCAACCAGATAACAGTTCGGATGAGAGCAGCTTGGATGACACCTACAGTGGAAGGTCATCTCAATCAGTAAAATTGGGAAATAAATTGTGTCAAATTCTACCCACTGAATGAATGATGGAAATACAGAATAATGTCATGGCTGTGCTACCTATCTCCCTAACTTCCTTCATGAAACTCTATGAAGTGATAGGAGATTCATTAAAACATCAGTCCACGCTGTTAGCAATGATTCATTCAAAGCAGATCTTTGTAGAATCATTTATGTTGATAGTTAAAACGAGACTAGATAAGGAGGTGGAAGCATCAACCCAGTGACAGTCACGTCTGATTGATTTGGCGAGAGGGGAGCAATATTATAAAACAGCTATGATTACCTAAATTCTTGACCTGATGAAATGCACCCATCAAAGAATGTGAGCCCTTACAAGTGTACCCGACCCAAACTCTGATGACACACAGGAAGTGCTGGGATTGACTTCCATGCCCTTAAAGCCAACAAAAGCCTCCTCAAAAGAGTACATCTTATCAGTGGTCTGTGACATAAGCACTCGAGAACCGCCTAGGGAAAGACTGGAACAAAACATCAACAGTGCCTCAAGACACCCTTGCCAGGGAAATAAATCAGTGTGTGCTACAGTACTGACTCAAGCATCATCCAATACATTGTCTGATCAATGTCTGCCTCACAATCATGAAGTACTAGAGGCTGAATTCCCCATGGACAGACCCATTCAACATGGGCAATGGATGTCCCCAACGATTGATCCTAGAACTGAAAGCATGGAGATCAAAACAAAACAAAAAATCTTCCCATTGTTTGACAACTCAGCGAGCAGGCCTAAGGACTTGGGTGTCCAACAAGGAAAATCCAAGAATAGGCCACGGGGGCCTAAACCCAAGTTAAATGGCTCTAGAGCATTTCTAAGAGTCTGCCGGTTGACCTGCCAAACCCTGTAAATGAGAAGGGGAAGAATAACCACAAAAATACTGCCATTAATCAATTGGAAAGGTGAACCTCTGAACCTATTGTACCGAACGAATCAGAACTCGAACTCAGAAATACGTTTTTGAACCTGTCTGTCTATATGTCAGAGGATGAGATGGAAGATAGGGTTTCCCAGGGAGTTGTCGAAGTAGAATCCACACAGGATTCTTCAGAGGGAGAGGCTGTTGATGAAGAAGACCGTTCTCCAGGCACAACACAAGGCCAAACTAAATAACTCCTGAGGAAAAACGTTTGTGACTTTGGAACAAAAGTGGCATATATCCTTAAGGAACCATACTAAAGGGACAGATCAAATTCAACCAGAGGATTCATACAAAAGCTATTCAAAGGCATCCACTTCCAATTTTTCTGAAAAAATATTGGACTTACACACGTTAGTGATTGAACATCTCCTGATAACGGAGGATGGACTCGTTCTGAATTGAGTCAATGTTTTAAACCTTCTCCACTTTATACCGATGCTTAGGTATATAGATTTGGATGATATAAACATTTTACAATTTGTGGAAGGAAGCCGAACAGATTGGGTTATTTTACACCTATTCTTACCCTTGGTTAAAGCAGCCCTTTTGGAGATGACTTCCGCCTTCCTTCAGCTGGGATTCGAATTATCTAAAGACCTCTTGGTTCTGATATCCTATTGTGCACTGGATAATTCTCGCTTAAAAACAAAAACATCAACAGCTGGGAAACCGAATATTCGAGTTCCGAAGGTGAAAGAACGGACTGTTGTTGCACCCCCAAAATGGAACGGTACACACTTTGAGAATGAAGACTACCAACGGATAACAGTAAGATTCGATACATTGAAATCTAATCCAGTAAGAAACATCAAGACCTATAGTAGAAACTCCTCAGTCCCGCGAAACATCGCAATCGGCTTCTGTGCTTAAATCCTGTGGATGTTCCGAAAAGAAAATTAGCAACAAGGACATGACGGGGAGACTCCTTTGGCGCTGTGCTCCTGGAATACTAGATGGTTCATCCATTTATTTATGGAGGGGAACTTTGAGCTATTAAACTATGATATCTTATGTTTTCAGGAGACATGGATGCGGATGGTCCCGTTATGTGATGGGTACATTGCATACTTAAATCTGGTCAACAAAGTCAATATGGCCGCCCTTCCTCAGGCTTATTGACTCTGGTAAAATCTGCCCATGGTCTCAAGCTCATAGAAGTCCTAAATACTAATCCCTTTACCCAGATCGTGATAATGGACAGGGCATAGCAAAAACTGAGTGGTTCCATGCCTGTGGTGATTTATAACCTCTAATGGAACTCGGAGGGAATCAAATATACCTTTTTTTATTGAAACAATTATGGCCTGTGTAGACAATTTGTATGATCGATTTAAGGATCTTGACTTAATTTTGTGTGGTAATTTGGTATTTTGACAAGATGGGTACCCAAGTTCCGGACCACCAAACTTTAAGGAAAGCTCATATATGGTCAAAATAACTTCAAATGCGCTCCATCTATCTGCTGAATGGTCAATTGTCAGGAGATTTTCCAACTACTCCGACTTGGTGAAGAGGAGACTCAACAGCACAGAGACTACATTTTTGCTTCCCTTGAGATGATTCAGACTCTGGCACTTTTATCTATGCTATTCACTGACAACAATGATCATCGATTAGTCACGTTGAAGTGGAAAGGATACAACAAGGTTGGAAAACCTTAAATCTTCCCCAATTATATCCATCTAATCATTCCAATGGGAAAAATAGCCTGCGTATCTGTCCCTACGACGTTCCAGGAATAGCATCAAAACTCGCAGCAAGATTGGAAACTGGAAAGCAGTCGTTGGAATACGATTGGGTACTGTTAACATATAGGTTTCAAAAATCGGAAAGGGCCTATAATAAATAAAAAAAATGATCATGTGTATAATAAAGAACTAGTGGCCATCAGAAAAATGTATCGAGCTGATCTAAAAAAACTGCAATCCCTTCCAGTAGAACAACGGATTTCAATTATCAAAAGAAGGAAACAGAAATATAGAACACTTGCAATTGGATGTGGAAACAATGTTGAAGGCAATTTGTAACCAGGGCACATGCGATCTGTGGGCTCTTCTAAATGGCTAAACTAGACCGCCCGACCTCCTGAATGACAGCGGTAGCAGAAGAGGTATGGGTCTCCCACTTCTCTCCTCTTTTTGCGAGGGGAGTTAAAAGAAGAGAGGGGCCAAGTGGTAATCATCCACGGACATGGTAAATCGAATGGGACAGAGATGACATTCTAATGCTGATTAAGAAATTAAAATCTTCTCGAGCACCCGGACCTGATGGTCTATCTAACGGCATGCTGAGATACAATCCAGAGGCCTGGACAGATTTATGTTTACCCTAGTTCTCAAGATCATAGAAATAAAAGAATTTCCCTCAACTTGGTAAAACACTGTGTTAGTGCCTATATGTAAAAAGGGAGATCGATCCCTCCCTGCGAACTATCGACCTATTGCCATCTTGGATCCCGTCGGGAAGCTGTTTGCCTCATTCCTACTGCACCGCTTAACCACCTGGGTGACAATTAACAAAACAATGGATACTAGACAAACTGGCTTTGTCAGGGGTGTAGGCACAAACATCAATTTACTACTGCTTAATCTGTTAAAGCTGGATGCCCTAAGTACTAAAACTAAAACATACCTGGTCTTTATAGATCTTGAACAGGCTTTTGACAGCATTGACAGAGCGAAGCTGTGGCAAAAACTCCTATCCCCTCCTGACCTAGTGGATGCCATCTGATCCCTGCATTTAGCAACATCATCCAGGCCAGACTATCGAGTAGAAGGAGCCCTTTCTGAAACAAATTGAAACCTTTAGCGGCCTTAAACAAGGCTGCCCCTTGGCCCCAATACTTTATAATCTCTATATGTCTGATATTGAAAGGCGTCAAGTGAAAATAAGAACCCATTACCCGATTTTGAATGCCTAGCCTGTGCCCTGGATCGTGTATGCTGATGACCTTGTCTTCCTTGATAAGGCACCTATAGGCCTTCAGAGGAGACTGAAAGGCCTTGATATTTACATCCTGGAAATCTACCTAAAAATCAATGTCACAAATACCCAAATAATGTCCATCTGTGCCCAACAAAGGAATCAGAAAAGGAAGTTTAAATTATTTTGGAGGACTAAGAAATTAGAGCAAGTCCACTAAATAAAATATCTTGGAGTTCGAGTGAATTAGAGTATCAGAGAACATGAATGGGAAATAGCTCTAAGAACTAATATGAAGAGCTTGGCCCGTCGAAGGTCGATCTTACACAAGAAGTACAGAAAATGATCAGTGCTTCCGGTGGTCACCTTCTACTTACAGAAGGTGACTCCAATGCTTACTTATGGAGCAGAAACAGCACTTAATTTAGCATGGGCTATATGGGACATTTTGGAAGCCATTGCCTGCCTCCTTCCCAATGGCTATGATTAAATACGAACTGGCCCTTCAGTCGCTCCAGTCCAAGGTGCTGTGGAAATCGCTGGATCTATATCAGAAAACAATAACAGATGATGATCTTCCTCCTATAGATTTATTGCGATTGAAGCAGACTGAGGCCCACAAAGGGCTATTGAACCTTTGGAAAGCTAAATGTAGGAGTTGGGTTCAATCGCATTGTCGCGGGTTCACAATGGACATCCTGAAGAATAATTTCAAAAAAGGGAGCAGGCGCTCCTCTCCAGAAAGAACATGGCATGATAACCTGCTCTGAGATGAGAGTTTGCAGCACACGCTTTTTACTCACTGTACCTTTCACAGATGGGAAACATCCATTTGCATATCAGTCTTTGTCCCGCCCACCTGGGCAGTCCAGCACCAAAATGCTATGGCAATTCCTCTCTGAACAAGAGTACCAAAAGCAACCCCATACACGTGTTTCAGCCTAGATGGGCCTCATCAGTGAGGTGAAGCTTTGTCTCTCTGAGCACAGTGAGCAGGGAGTCCACGTCAGGTTGCCCCCAGGTAACTCAGGGTGACCAACCCCAAGTTCCTTGCAAATATTTCAAAAAAGGGAGCAGGCACTCCCCTCCAGAAAGAACATGGCATGATAACCTGTTCTGAGATGAGAGTGTGCAACACACGCTTTTTGCTCACTATACCTTTCACAGATGGGAAATATCCATTTGCATATCAATCTTTGTCCCGCCCACATGGGCAGTCCAGCACCAAAATGCTATGGCAATTCCTCTCTGTTGGTACTCTTGTTCAGAGAGGAATTGCCATAGCAATAAGCATAAGCATAGCAAAAAGCGTGTGCTGCAAACTCTCATCTCAGAACAAGTTATCATGCCATCTTCTTTCCGGAGAGGTGCGCCTGCTACCTTTTTTTGAACATCCTGAAGAATAACACTTTAGGATTAAAAAAAATACAGATGAACGATTGAATAGAAACCCAGGAAAAGAAACCCCTATACACACTATCAATGAATTGCTCCGATGAAAGACGTTCAATAAACCAGCTACCTCGATACGTAGTAAAATTCCCCTGTTCAAGGTTTAGAGATCTGTTTTTGCGGCTAAGACTAAACCTCCTCCTTATGAGGGAAGTCTTAGGCCAGCAGAGACAGTTGAAGGGTCAACCCTTGACTTGTCATTTCTGCGACGATCCAGATCAAATTGAAACATCAAAGCACTTCATGATAGATTGTTGAGCGCTACAAGAAACAAATCCCGGCAGCACCTGACAGGTGGCCCATCAACATTGGAGGTGGATATATGGTGCAATCTACTATTATTGGGGGAACATAGTAAGATACTTTTCACCATGATGACATTCTGGAAGGAAATAATTCCATGTCCTGGACCCCCGTAATAAACCTATGGATACTCTCCCTCTTCTCCTTCCTTATTGTTTACTCTGATGGAGCAAGGAAAACAGTACCCAGCCACCAACCTATAAGAAAACAGTTATAGAACATATAGAATTAGGTTTTTGAAGCAAAAATGAAATGCAACTTTAGCATTTTGTAATGTAAATGGAGTTTTCATTTTTAATGAACTATATTAGAGGGGAAATTTACTGGATACTCCATTCTTTCTTTCTTGTTCTTCTTTCTCTTTTTTGTAGATGGAATATATATGAAAGGTTTGTAATAAAGTAAACATTAATTTTAAAACATTAAAAATGAATCGCACTGGCCTGATGGCAATATGTTGCTAGCAGGATGGACTTTGCCTCCGTAGGTTTTCTAAATGTTCTTGTCTCAAGTTTATGTCTGAATGTATGTCAAGAAAATCAATATCGGAATAGTCATTCGTGCATGTAAAGGTAATTCCATAGCTATTGTCATTCAAGTATTGAACACATTGTAATGGGACCTCCTCATTACATGCCAACCCAGAAGTACATTATCAATGTATCGTACCCACAAATTGATCCGATCTGTATAGTCGTTGTTTTGAGGACAAATTTGTCTTCATAGTACCCCGTGAACAGGGTGGCCAATGATGGAGCATAGTTCTCCCCCCTTGTGGCCCCCGCGATCTGTCTGTAGAAGTAGTTGTCAAATATAAACACATTATTTGTCATAGTGAAATTGAGCATATCTTTTAACATCAAGAGATGCAATAAGTAAGAAAGTGATCTGTCATCAAAAACATAATCAATAGTTTCTAAAGCTAAATTATGTCTGATTGAAGTTTACAAAGCGTTGACGTCTAACGTCACAAGTCTGAAGTCGTCACTCCATTCAAATGTTGCAAGTTTTGAAAGCAAATGCATGGTATCGCGCAAGTACGATGGAATCTTAACAACCTCAGGCTGTAGAATACAATACACATATTTACTGACATTCTCAGTCACCCATCCAAGGGACCTGGCTATTTGTCTCCCTTCAGGTATCCTGTCAAATGGTTTATGTATCTTAGGCAGGAAATAAATGGTGGGTAACCTTGGACTTTTAGTTATAACAAAAGCTTTCTCTTTATCAGTTAAGAGTCCTATACGTGTCCATTTATCAGACAATTCCAAAGCAAGGGCAATGATCTTATTACTTGGGTTGGTGAGTAATCTCTCATAAAATCCTGGCCCATGTACATGTTTCTCTGCCATTTTAATATAATCAAGTCTGTCCATTACTACAGTATTTTCACCCTTGTCAGTTTGCTTAATAATGATGTTTTCATCCTGACTTAGAGTCCATTTTTCTCACCCTCTTGGGATTATTCAATCTTGTTAATTATATCTCTTGTAGCAGTCTTTAGAAATAAGTTGATGTCATTTTCTGGTCCCTGGTCCTAAGGCAGGAAGGTACTTTGGGTTTTCGTGAGTGGTGGTGAACACTAAGGCTTGGTTTTTGTTATTGGGAGCAAGTTAGATTACAACTTTGCAACACAGTGTTGAGTTCTAATTAAGGTGATGCTAGCAGTATGATATCACCACACACGGGACACTTTTATTAATATCCACCACTGGAAGGTATTGAGCACAGATTATGAAGCATGTTACAAGCAGTCAAATATATATTACGGGGGATGCACCATTTTGTTGCATTCCAAATGCAGTGTGTATAGTAATTATATTTATGTTTTCTCTTGCCACCTTCCACTTCCCTTGGTATGTGTAGTTTTTCCCTACCTATGGTTTAGGATAATTTGAATCGTGATATATGTTTCTTCTATGTGATTCATGGTGTGCTTTTTGGTCATGAATGGTGTTTTGTTCATATGGTATTGTACGTACAACATTGGTTTCTCATTTGATAATGTTGAATTATGTTATGGGGGAATGCCCACAATTCTTTTCTATTTGGGTTGTATATATGTAAAATAGTGTGGATTAATCAACAAGCCCTGAAGAAGACTTTTGCGAAGGTCGAAACATGTTTCTGCATTGAATGCTTGGATATTCATAAAACAACGTGTCAAACTTGGCTTTGTTTTCTTGAATTTTTCTAATTATAGACTTGGAATATTTATTTTGTTATGTCTAATTAATATAAGGAGGTAAGGAGTGCATGGAATAGAGTCTTGTTGCTTTTTATGTTTATGATTTAGGGGATAGATCATTGACTGGATCCATGCTTGCACCCGCCAACACCTGAGAAGCGTGATAGCCTATTGTTTAGGTAATTCGGTAAATATTGGGAGGTTGCCTGACGAGATAACAGCCCACCCAGTGTATTAAATAATATACAGAACTGTAAATAATGCTAAACTAATCTACAGGTTAGGCTATATTGTCTTAATTCAATGCACCAATTCATCTCATACAGCATGTTCTTTTCCCTCCATTTTGACTCATGCGCTCGTATCGTAAACCCTCCATTGGTAGACAGTGAAAAAGTCAAAAACATTATGTCGAAAGACATAATGTCGAGAGAAAAAATGTCGAAAAAAATGTGAATGTTTTTGTTTTATTTACATGTTTTCTTTGGGTTCCGCAAGAAAAAAAAAGGGGTAAAACAAAAAAAAGGAGGGGATTGGGGGAGAACCCCCCCATTTCGAACAAAAAGCAATTAAAAATAGACATTCAAATTTTTTTTTTTACTTTTTTTTTCTCGACATTATGGCTTTCGACATAATGTCATTCGAATGTATCACTATAAACCCCCTCCATTTATATAATTGCTCTGTATTCTGTAGTGTTTGTAAAGCACTATCTCTTATCAGTAAAAAATACAGCTACAACAGACAAAATGCACAATAGGCAATTCAGTGAATGAAGATTATAGCAATTATGAGACTGCAAGAAATCAGAGGTTGTCATTTTAGAAATGCACATTCTACAAATGCAGTAATGTTGCACTCCAGAACTGTCTGTGCCTGAATATGTGTTTCCTCTGAACGGTGAATTTATAGAAATAAATTTGGGGGGATTTGATTTTGTTTGCCAAAAAGTCATTTGGGATACTTTTGCTGAATTGTGTTTATTTTGTATTAGTTAGTAATTATTAAACAAATTGGTTATTTTTCATAATAAAATGAACTAAAGTTTTCAGTGATTTGCTTCATAAAAAATACCTGTTCCACTAACTGGTTTGCTTTTTTTTATTTTGAATATCTTTTCTCAATTTTTTAGCACAATAGTTTGCTTTTGTTTGTCAATTTTCAGTTCAAGTACAAGGCGAATTATGGGCTAAAATGACACACTATACATTTGGAAGAGTACGTTTTCCCACCTCTAGCAGAACCATTGAAGTGTAAGGAGTGTACTCTATCTGCGGAAAGAGCCCTTAATATGCAAACACAATGTATGCTAGTCCCGTTGATTTAAGTAATATGGCTGCACTTTTCTTACATTCAAAGGGATTCTCCAAAATACGTGAACAGTTCATGGGATCCAGAATGACTGGCTGATCTGGGGATAAAGTGACAGCCACAGAGAAAAGCTCTTGGACGGTATCACTCGAAAATACCGAGACAATAAAATGACGAATGCACTTTTACTGCACATTCGGCACTAACGAAAATGCTGAATCCCATTATATCGAACAGGGGAGGCAGGGTTGCAGGGGTTTCCCTCATTCCCATTGAATGGTACAGTGGGTTCGGGGGTTGTGGGGGTATCACACGCTTTCATAAGAAGGATTTTTGGGTGGGGGGGGAATAAAGATATACAACAAAAACAAAAGGAGCCTGCGGCAGAAGTTCTAACCCACTTTAGGGAAAGAGAATTCACGTGAAGTCGCATGGAGACAGGCGAGGCACAGGAATGAAGGTAAGTAAGCTACCAGGAGGAATTGCTGGGTACACGGGTTCTGGGTAAGAGGAATGAGGTACAGTGTGATCTATGTGATCACTGCGCACCTCCATTTTCATATTCGTCATTTTCGCTTACGACATTTCGGATCACATTGATCACTCATGAAGTGCATAGTGAACCGTGGAGACATACGCATTGCAGCAAAGGGGGTCAAGGGAGAAAGACACCCAGCCCTTCGGACAACCAGTAGGAAACACTATATGAAGTTAAAATACACATTTTTATCTGAATTCTTTTGGACATAACATTCAAGAACCAGAAGAAAGAAAAGTGTATTATAAATTGACATACACAATTAACACAAAACAAAACAAAAAACAAATCTGAAAAGGCACCGATTATCAATCTTGAAACATGTAATGGGGCAGAGTCAACGAAGACCTGCACTGGCACAGAGGACAGGGGTTGGACAAGTATACATAGTCAGAATAGTGATAGTGCATTAATAATGTCCAGAAGACACATTAGGCCTAGAGCACAAAGGTGTTGGTATGCATATAAGCAGTGTTAGCCAGACTGCGGTAGCAAACAGAAAATGAAGGTGATGGCCGCAGCTGGGGCGAAGCAGCAAATCCACCCCTACAAAAGCATGGTCTTGCATTCGTGCAGCTGGACAACGGGGAAGGCTGCACCAATGATGTCTAGAGTCAAAGCATTATGTGTTCATTTCATTCTACAGCAGACAACTGCATGCGTCTCATTTTAGCAGAAAACACGAACAAATGCATTGGCGAATAAGGCACAGAAAGAGAACAACTGGCACATTGTCGGCCACAGGGGAGCAGCAGCATCCAGTTAACACAGGCATGCACCTAGCGTGAACATACCATACGTACAGACGGCAGCATTGGCCACCAAACACGTGTGTTTTGGTCACAGAGGCGTCGGTAGGCGGGCTGCAGCCCTGGATCTTTTGGTTATAGCCCCGGATAAAAGCTCAGGGGCTAAAACCAAGAGGCTAGCTAGCCCTGAGTCCCGACAGTCCCAAAATTGGCGTAGCGCTGGATCTCTTCCACACCTAGCAACACACCTGGTTTTGGACATTGTTAGAGCTAATGGAGGATGGGGCTAGGGTATGCTCACTCGCCCCAAGGCTACTTTGAGTTCCTGTTGAGCACCCCTGCTGCCCGAAAAACTATTTTCTATTTCAATGGAGTTTTCCCCATTTCTGTGCACTTTTTTCAGGCAATACATGCCAGTGTAGAGGAGCAGCTGGGTGCATCTGCAGAAGATCGCACCTCTACCTCCTGTGTATTGGAGACATGAAACCGTGCTGTGCCTAACACCAGCCATAATACCAATACTGCACTGAGTGTTTGAAAGAGGATATTCATTGAGACAACCCTACCGAATGCATCCTCAACGTGATGATAACCTGCAGGAGGAAAAACCTCGAGATATTGGCTAAAGATGATGAATAGATCCTGAAGAAACTAATGGCAAAGTAAAGAATCGAGTGAGTTTCCCAATATAGAAAAGGAAGATTGCATGTGCTGCAGAAAAACAACTGTTCAATAAATGTACAGTTGTTGAAACACAAGATATATTAAGTCATCATAGAAACTGGCTTTGAGTTGTGAATAGAATGCAGGCAAAGCCGCCATTGTAGAGAAACTGGACATTGGTATCATGAATTTAGTAGGCCAGAACCCATGAAGCTGGAATAGAAAACTGTGTTACAGCAAGAATAATAGGCTTTTGAAGCTGATGGGCAAGGCTGCCTGGCCTGGAGTCAAGATTCAAGAAACAAGGTCCGCTATCTGTTTTGAGGTAGAACGAGTATGCAGTGGATGAACCTTCTTACATTAAGGTGCAGGATAGAACACAAAGGATGCCAAACTTTAATTCATTTAGAGCATTTGAAAGCTGCAAAATGGACCAAATTGTGGTCTCCCGTCACGTAAGCCAAAGATGGAAATAGAGCATGAAATTGAAGTCCCAGACACGATAGTGAGTGCCCTCACTCCTGTGCATTCCCAAAGACAATGATATTCTGCAAGGCCAAGAACAAAGACAATTTCATGGAAGAAGGCATGGGCGATGAGAGATGCTGGGCTAATTGGGTGGTGAGGTAGCTTCATGTCCTACCTCCCTGCACATGGGTCTTGGCTCACGTGCTGCTAAAGGATCTGAATGTTCCAGACGTGGCACAAGCATGCCAACCAATTATATTAGTCCATATAACGAGGGACCGTACAGTTTGAAGACCAATGAGAAACTGTGAATCTAATGTTTTTTAGAGGTAGGCATAAGTTGTCCCCATGATAATGGACAACCAATAACAATCCTAGTTCCTATAGAAAATTATACTTAGATGTCTGCCTTAACCAATCACGACCCCCGATAGTTTGTTTTACTATTGCCATGTAGTATGATGTCACTGTGACGTATTTTTCATATAAAAAACATATTTTGTGTATCGGATCATTGAGAGACTGAGCGTACGTCCGTTGATAATAATAATAATAATAATAATTTGGCATTTATATAGCGCTACGAACCCTCAGGTATCTGAGCGCTGCTTATTATTACCCAGGATGAAACGCTGAGTTTGGCGCTGCCGGGACCTGCGTTCGCAGACTCTGCACTGATGTCAAAGCAAGCGCTCTACTCGCTGTGCCACTTGATGTTTGTTGTAGCCTCCCTGTTTTAGATCATTGTTAATAAAACAGTACTTTGCCATCTTCCTGAGTTGGTTCTGTTATTTGGACTCAGAATTATTCTGGTGTGAGCCCATCCATTATATATGCACGTTCCTAAAGGGCCATATGTTCACCAGCCCTGGTAACGTTGATATGACATGAGCTGTAGGCATGCCTGGATACCATTGTTTTGTTCTTTTGGGAAAGATTGGCTCTTCTGAGAGCTTGTACCATACCAATCTTTATTCTACAAAGTTAAAGAAAATGATCCCCAAACGTCAAAAAGGGATAGGTCATTCAATGAACCTTTAACCAAATGTAAAGATCACGTGGCCGATTGGAATGTCAGGTCTCCTGAAAGACTCTAAATGCATATAGTGCAGGGGCGAGATCCTCTCTGAGATCAGACAGGAGTTTTCCATCTTAGAAAACGCTGATGTGTCATTCCCTATCTTGCCCATTCCAAACGATTTAAGGAGGTGATGGCTCGTATACTATTTGGCATGAAAACACAAATGGTATTTGTAAGAAGTCTAAATTTGACAGCCCTACATACTTGTAAGCATTGCTGCTGTAGTAGATTTAGTATTCTGGAAGCCTAGCACCACCCATGGAGACCGTGGGTGGAGACCCCTGCAGTGTCCCCAAACATATCCCCTGCATTCATTATTACACTAACCCAACCCCCCACATATATCTGCAGTGAAATTCGTTCCATAAAATTCAATCAAATCATTTTCTACCAAATATTCTGCAACGTGATCTACGTATACCGACATTTACAACAGACACTACTACATTCAATGATGGATAAGGAGGCAGGCTCTGTACATGGCACTTTTTGCCATAAAATCAAAATCGTCATGTGAAGCATTATACAGGGCCTCATGTCATAGCCAAGAGTATACACCATAGTGTTCCACTCCATTGCAAAACTCCACACACTGTATGAATGACGTAACAGAACCTTGCTTAATGTTAGATCACCATACTCACTCCTACCTGTCGGTTAAACTTCAGCAGCTGTCACGACTCGCTCCCTTCGCTCCCGTTCCCGCCACTTGGGGGCATGTTTTGGGGCTTATTCCTTGCTGGACATTTCCTCCGAACCTAATGCCACAGTGCTGTAATGAATTGGGAGCGCTAAATCCCTATTTTCCAAACTACTTCCCTTCCGGATCCATTCCAGGTTTTTGGCAGCCAGCATGCTTCTTTAACCAAATGACTGTGCTTCCCAGAATGCCTGGCCCACTGCTCCACCTCCACCCTTGCAGGACAAGGTTGGGTGGAGGATAGGCAACACCTGTGGCTGCAGGTGCAGCAGTCAGCACACCTGAGGCGTGTGCTCGTTAAACAGCTTTAAAAGCCTCAGTCTCACTTCAGTCCAGCGCTGGTCATCGTTTGCAGTGTTCCTGTTTTTGACTAGTCCCTGGTCCCTGGTTCCTTGCCTTTGTACCTACTTCCTTGTTCCTGTTTTCTTGTTTCCTCCGCCCTGAATTTCGGATTCATGCGCTAATTGATTTCTGCTCCCTTGATTTCCCTTTTTGTCTTCCCCTGTTTGCAGGCAGCAATTCTCAGTGCTTTCCCCTTTTAGATGCAGCCCAGTTTGTCTGTGTTCTATATTTCTTTGACTCTGTCCTTTGCTGCTGTTACCCATTTGCCTTAGCCTTCCTCTTAGTTTAGTTTCCTTAGTCTTTTCCTTGGAGGGGTAGGGAGAAGTTTGCATAGGTTATTTCGTTTTTCCCTGCTCCTGATCCTTACTTTCTAGAGGATCCATTCCATGTTTTCCATTTCACTTCTGCATCCATTTCCCATTTGATCATTAGGTGTGGTGTGCGGTGGTAGCTAGCTCCTGTGTGAATGCTTATGTTTTCCCCTCTATTTGTAATCCCTATTCCAACTTAGGTATTTAGTTGTCTGCAGCGGATCACGCTCTGCTGCCTTCCAGTCTCCGCCCTTGCCCTGCCGGGCTCTCCACATTGCAGCGGATCTCACTCTGCTGCCTTCCAGCCTCCGCCCTTGCCCTGCGGGCTCTCCACATAGCAGCGGATCACGCTCTGCTGCCTTCCAGTCTCCGCCCTTGCCCTGCCGGGCTCTCTACATTGCAGCGGATCTCGCTCTGCTGATTCCCAGCCTCAGCCCTTGTCCTCTGGGCTCCCTGCCCGGCAGCCTGCCTCATTCCGGCTGCCTTCAGCCCTTGTCCTCTGGACCTCCCTACTTCTCCCATTGCTGTTATAGCCTTTTCTGGGTCCCAGATTCATCAACAGGATTCGTGGGCTAGCTGACATTCAAGAGGTGTATCTCGTCCTCGTGAGTACAGTTCTTAAGTTCCCTTATGTAATACCATCAAGAGTGTTAGTACACAGATCCTGTCATTGCTGGCCCACCACGTGGGTTTAGCGCTGTCAGTACCTGTAACAGCAATTGGGGGTAAGGTGCTTGCCGACTTTCCTCGCGGTCAGGTGCTTACCCCACATCCCTTTTCATATATTGGTTTTGATGTCACACTCTATTTGCACTCCTGGGTTCTAGCATACCTGAGTCGTTGTTCCTGGGTGCACATTTCCCTTGCCATATTTGCTGCCTTTGTACTCGCCTGACTAATCCTGACAGTATGACCAGCCCAAAATTCCCATTGAATATGGCAAGTTTAAGAAAGAAAGGCAGCAAGGCCTCTAACAAGTTTGTACAGAAAGCTTCCCCTACATTTACCTGTGACAATCAAATCACTAGTCCTGACTCCAATGAACTCCTTGTCACGAATGGGCATTTACGTGCAAAGTATTTTTCCCATAGGATGGCACATCCTACATGGCCTGCTCCTAGTTCTATCTTTGGTTTTGATCCCGATTCTATGTCAGCACAAGCCTTAGCCGCAGAAAACAACACACTGTTAGACTTATTATACGAGAGTACCTCTGTTGTTGAACCCCATGATTCCAGTTGTGCTTCACCTCAGATAGAACAGTTTCATGATACCAACATAAAGAATGGAGGGATTTCTTGCATAACTTCTGTTTTCTACCCTCAGTCTAACGCATACTCTGTTGCACAGGTACAGACTGTAGTCCCTAATGCCAAGAGGTCTAAAGTCAATAGTTTGTTTAAGGGAAACACAGACCAAGTTGGAAAGACAAACTATAAATCACAGAACCTGCAAGCAGTAGAGGACAATGTACAATCGATGCATATTCAGATTGCTAGTGCAGGATCCAGTCCTGATGCCACTATGCTTCCCCCTGTGCCTACTGATAGTGATGTACAGTTAATGCAGGGCATGCTAAGAGCTAAACTTGAGGAGTTAAGACAAAAACTCATTTCTGCACAAGAGGAAAATAAAACCTTACACTCTTTACTGAATACACCTCAGACTTTATCTGTTGATGTGGAGGAAGTGAACACTGTTCAGCCCCTGAGTGTAGAGACTTTGGTAAACCATGATATTTGTCGATATGTTAGATCTATTGGGAGTGAAGGTCTTTCGTCTAGCACAGCGCTTAATCTAGGCACGGGTTCTAACAATTGTTCTGCTGTTTATCAAGGATTGCAGTTAGCCGAAGAGTTACAAGCCACTCCTTTACCAAAAATACCCTGTGTAGCAGTATTTCATAATTCTGAGCTAGCACACATACAAGCCTCTGATTCCCAAACACAATCCACAATGGTGGCATACACAGATTCAGTCACTACCCTAGGCTTAGGCCCTGCTCTTGATACAGCTGCTGAGACTGAAGTAGATGTTAAAGCTGATGTGGAAAACAACGTTACCTCTGGGTTCACTCTTCCTTCTGCCAATTCTGATCAATACGAACAGTCAGAGACAGTACAGATTTCATGTTCTGATGAACTCATTCCACAGGATACAGAACCAAAAGACCAGCAGGCGATTCCTGAACTGTTGATTGTTAATCTGCCTCTTTCAGAAGCTAAGACAGAGGAATGGACAATTGACGAAATCCTGATTAACAGAGACTTTACTATGGTGATTCCACTGGTTGATTTTGACTTCCACAAAGAAAGAGACTCTGTGTCACCCACTAAAGAAAAGGACTGCAAGGGTACGGTTCAGTCCTTGGTTACTGGAGTCAAGGAGTCTAATGCCCTAAAGGTGCCCTCCATTCCTGAGCCACTAATGTGTCTATCAACTTCTGAGACTTCTGTGTGTCCTCCTACAACCATTGACTCTTCTATAATTCAATCCACAGCCCTGCCGTCATCTTTGGCACACCTGTCTTCAACCAATGAACCGCAGCCATGTCTGCCATTTACTCAAGAGCCAGTCCCAAAGACCTGGACATGTTTGTATCCAGCAACCGAGATTGCTCCAGCTTGCATGCCTTCAGCCTCAAGGTTTCCCCTGACCTGCCTGTCTTCAGCTACAGTGACTCATCCTGCAGATCATCCTTCAGCTTTAGAGCCTCCGGTAGTCCATCAAAAGAGCATGTCTTCAGTCCCGGAGTATACTGAGTATTTGCCTTCAGTTCATGAGACACCTGTATCCTGCATAGCCTCGCTGCCAATATCAGAGGCATATCTGTCTACATCAAAAGATTCGGCTGTGTTTTCTTCTGCGCCAGCGATTCCTCCTGAATCCCTACCATTTACAGTCGATGAACGTCTAGCCTGCCTTTCTTTTGCTTCAGGAGGAGCACCAGAATGCCTGCCTTTTCCACAAGACGATTCTTCCAACTGCTTCATTTTAGCATCAGTGCCTCCTAAAGATGCAGCATCAGAGTTTGAGACTTTTGCCAGCTCCCGCTTCAGAGTCATCAAGCTGGACCAAGTGGTGAGTCAGAACCACTCACTTGGGTGTGCACAAGGGGTGGTGCAGACCGGCGTATTACCTACAGGACTTGTGCAACAGAATTCCGCCAAGAAGCACCAGTCGGGTGCTAGTAGCCAAAGGAAGGGAATGACTGCTGCAGTTCAAGATGCGTCTGTTATTGCTCCTTCTGCGAGTCTGCCTGAAATACCAAGTACTGCGTCTATCACTCCTATCAGGATGCCAAACATCCCTGCTGTGGTATCCCACGTGAAACAAGGTGGCTACACGACTGTCACCAGGAGTACCAGCCTCGTACAACCCATGGGACTTCCAGGCATCCAAGGCGTAGAATATGTGCAGTCAAACCTTAATCATTTTCAACCACAAGCCTTTTCCCAGATGGATGACAGAAAAAGATCTGAACCTCTACCTCAGCCGCCACCTTCTCTAATGGCTGAACATGAACATTTCCTGAAGCCAGCAACTTCCTCACCTCCCGCATGTCCGCTCTCGGCGGAAAGGCTAACAGAACTTCTACCATCGTCTAAGGCAAGTTGCACCAGCCTGCCTCCCTCCTCAAAGACTTACAAGGGTCCAATCCCAGTGACTGAGCTTCCTGGACCTTCCAACTCTGCTCCAGGTCCTGCAAGTTCTTCATGCCTTTCTTCGAACCATGAGTCTCTTCCTCACCAGAAGTCACTGTTTCCATCAGTATCACCTCCAAAGACAACACACTCCTATCATGGAAGCCCATCTGCCTTTGCCCACATGCCACCATTTCCATCAGTGCCACCTCCAAAGAAAAAGCACTCCCATCATGGAAAGAAGAAGTCTCGTACGGGTGGCGGGCACCCGAAGAGGGCCGTAGGAGGGGGTATACTGTCACGACTCGCTCCCTTCGCTCCCATTCCCGCCACTTGGGGGCATGTTTTGGGGCTTATTCCTTGCTGGACATTTCCTCCGAACCTAATGCCACAGTGCTGTAATGAATTGGGAGCGCTAAATCCCTATTTTCCAAACTACTTCCCTTCCGGATCCATTCCAGGTTTTTGGCAGCCAGCATGCTTCTTTAACCAAATGACTGTGCTTCCCAGAATGCCTGGCCCACTGCTCCACCTCCACCCTTGCAGGACAAGGTTGGGTGGAGGATAGGCAACACCTGTGGCTGCAGGTGCAGCAGTCAGCACACCTGAGGCGTGTGCTCGTTAAACAGCTTTAAAAGCCTCAGTCTCACTTCAGTCCAGCGCTGGTCATCGTTTGCAGTGTTCCTGTTTTTGACTAGTCCCTGGTCCCTGGTTCCTTGCCTTTGTACCTACTTCCTTGTTCCTGTTTTCTTGTTTCCTCCGCCCTGAATTTCGGATTCATGCGCTAATTGATTTCTGCTCCCTTGATTTCCCTTTTTGTCTTCCCCTGTTTGCAGGCAGCAATTCTCAGTGCTTTCCCCTTTTAGATGCAGCCCAGTTTGTCTGTGTTCTATATTTCTTTGACTCTGTCCTTTGCTGCTGTTACCCATTTGCCTTAGCCTTCCTCTTAGTTTAGTTTCCTGTCTTTTCCTTGGAGGGGTAGGGAGAAGTTTGCATAGGTTATTTCGTTTTTCCCTGCTCCTGATCCTTACTTTCTAGAGGATCCATTCCATGTTTTCCATTTCACTTCTGCATCCATTTCCCATTTGATCATTAGGTGTGGTGTGCGGTGGTAGCTAGCTCCTGTGTGAATGCTTATGTTTTCCCCACTAATTTGTAATCCCTATTCCAACTTAGGTATTTAGTTTTCTGCAGCGGATCACGCTCTGCTGCCTTCCAGTCTCCGCCCTTGCCCTGCCGGGCTCTCCACATTGCAGCGGATCTCACTCTGCTGCCTTCCAGCCTCCGCCCTTGCCCTGCGGGCTCTCCACATAGCAGCGGATCACGCTCTGCTGCCTTCCAGTCTCCGCCCTTGCCCTGCCGGGCTCTCTACATTGCAGCGGATCTCGCTCTGCTGATTCCCAGCCTCAGCCCTTGTCCTCTGGGCTCCCTGCCCGGCAGCCTGCCTCATTCCGGCTGCCTTCAGCCCTTGTCCTCTGGACCTCCCTACTTCTCCCATTGCTGTTATAGCCTTTTCTGGGTCCCAGATTCATCAACAGGATTCGTGGGCTAGCTGACATTCAAGAGGTGTATCTCGTCCTCGTGAGTACAGTTCTTAAGTTCCCTTATGTAATACCATCAAGAGTGTTAGTACACAGATCCTGTCATTGCTGGCCCACCACGTGGGTTTAGCGCTGTCAGTACCTGTAACAGCAATTGGGGGTAAGGTGCTTGCCGACTTTCCTCGCGGTCAGGTGCTTACCCCACATCCCTTTTCATATATTGGTTTTGATGTCACACTCTATTTGCACTCCTGGGTTCTAGCATACCTGAGTTGTTGTTCCTGGGTGCACATTTCCCTTGCCATATTTGCTGCCTTTGTACTCGCCTGACTAATCCTGACAGCAGCACGGGCCAACAACTCTCAGGATCAGCATGAGACAAAGGTAGAGGAAAAGTCGGTGCCACAGTTTGCAACAGGTGTCATAATAAATTATGCTACCGTTGCGGCCAAGACAAATTCTGGAGCTGTCAAGTAACTATGGATGGTGAAGGGGCACTCTAGCATGAAACAAAACTCTTCAAGGGTGCAGCTGGGGGGGGCGTGGCCAGTGGCGCAATGGAAAAGACGTGAGTCTCTTCGGCTCCCGCGACCGCTGAACACATTCTGGATAAAAAGCCTGATTCCTGTACAATATCGGACTAAAAACACCCCTGATGGGTGTCGGACACCTCCGTGCATAAGAGAGGTAGTCAACAGCTGAAATCGCAGCTGAACCACAGAGCTGGGAGCAAGAAGACCGCTGTACAGGCGCCAACCAGCCCGCCTTCAAGATGGCCGCCCATGGCTATATTCAAACGCACTGAAACCGTGAGGCGAAGCTGCATCGCGGCGGAGCTGCACCCACCGCCTGCCTGCTGTCGGCGTCGGGGACTGACCCCCGGCTCGCGGGCAGATTCCAGCCAGCCTGCCGACAGAATGAAAACTCAGCGCGCCTCCATCGTCCTGGGTCCGGCTGGCCTGCAGTTGGCGCTGAGCGCACACTCCCTGGGCGGGGCCCGGGACTGCCGGTGAAGTGGAGTATCGAGCGGAGATGGGCGCATTGACCTGGTGGACCTGTGGTGTGCTGGGGCGCGAGAGCCCACCGACAGCGGGGCCTGACAGAGGCTGGGCGGAGAGCAGCGCACACACCACCCAAATAGCGGGGCCTGGAGGCCAGCGTTGTGTGGCGGCTGGGGCGCCACCTACGTGAGGGCGTGTGTGCCCACCAACGGCTGGGCGTGGCGGAGGCCTGGAAGAGAGCAGCACACACACGCCACCATAAGAGCAAGGCCTGGAGGACTGCACCGGGTGGTAGCCGGGACACGGCCTGTGTGTGGGCGTGAGAGCCCTCCAATGGCTGGGCTTGACGACGGACGCAGCAGAGGCCCGGAGGAAAGCAGCACTCACACCACCCCAGGAGTATGGCCTGCGCGAGGGGAAGGCAGAGGCTGCTGCCAGGGTGTGACCTCAAGAGGAGCAATCCTCACTGAAACAACAGCTACATTGCCTGAGGTAAGGGGATGAGAACCCCTCAGTGAGCCCTAGAAACAAGCGGGCGGTCCGGGGAACGGGCGGTGGTGCCGGCAGACAACATACTCCCAGTGCCAGCAGTTCGCGAAGAAGTGTGCGGACGAAACAAATCGCTAGTCAGCAAGGCCCACTGCCACAAGACGTTTGTTTTGAACAAGACGTAATAAGAATCATGGGGAAGGACAGATCCAAAAGGCTCCCCACTCAAAGCAGTATGGACCAATACACCATTCCTCCGCCGCAGGCTCCTGACCTCCACTCGCTATCCTCGGAGGAAACAGAGACAGACAATGTTATCTCCCTGAAAGATGTGATGGCTGCTATAGCGGAGTCCCGCATGTCCATGGAACAGAAAATGGACGGAATAAGCATGGATGTGTCCCTCCTCAGGCACAACCTCCAAAAGCTAACAACACGTACCGCGGAGGCCGAGCAACGCATCTCCACAACAGTAGATGGGATTCACAACATGCGACAACAACTTCAGCACGTTACATCCAAACTCAAGGTGCTAGAGGACAGAATCGAAAGATGGTGAAGGTAGATCTAGACGCAATAATGTGCGCATACTCGGCATTCCCGAGAAAGCAGAAGGCCCCTGCATGGAACTGTTTCTGGAGCAGATGCTCACGACCTGTTCGACCCAGACTCTTTTTCCAAGTTCTTTTCTATAGAGAGAGCACACAGAATGCCATCGGGCAGACCAGTACCAGGGGCACCCCCACGTACAGTGATAGCGAGGTTCCTAAATTTCAGGGACCGAGACGCATTACTGCAACATGCACGTGCCAAGGGCACGATTACCTTCAATGGTTCCAAAATCACCTTCTTCCCCGATTATACCAGGGAAGTGCAGAAAGCAAGACAATCCTTTGACCACCTTAAAAAGCAACTGCAAACAATGGGCGTGAAATATGGTCTGTTCTTTCCCGCACAGCTCAAGATCTACCACAAAGGGACCACTTAACGACCCCAAAGAAGCATGGCGCTGGGCTGAACAACACGTAGAAGGAGACTGGTCGGCCTCCGGTAGCAGGAGGAGAAGGAATCACAGACCACCGCCTGACCAACAGCGTGCGCCCCGGCAACCACCAGCTCAAGTCCCACCAGAAGATGTAGGGGGGGTGACCCCTGCCTTGGCCCCCTTCGGCGCCCCGATGCGCCGCATTAAAGATGAACTGAATCATCGCCCCAGTTGCATCACACCTCAACACCCAATCCAAGGTATCTCACACTTGCTAAATGCGGTCGCGGGAACGCCCTGTACCCGCACGTCAGAGGGCCCCCCCCCACAGATACAATCCATGCTAGTACTAGTAGTGGCAAGCCCCCCTAGCTGTAATTCTCAAGGGGGACCCACCTGAACTTCTTAGTTAGTTTGTTCTATGTGAGTTGTCCGGTTGACAACTTGGAGTTTTTATGTTCGGGCGATCGATGCTTCTAGTTGGGAGGAGTATAGGGTGGGAGGTTATGGGTTTGTTGGGTTTAGTTATGAAAAGGACCAGTCAAGCACGAAACATATTAAAGTCAAATAAGGGGGCAACAGCAAATGAACACACAGCAGTCCAGCGGCTGGCGTCGCCATCAGCAGCATACACTTTCTCGTCCATAGTCAGACATGGCATCAATTAACACTAAGGCCATCATAGCTAGAACGCTCAAACTTATGACTTGGAATGTCAACGGACTCGGCAATGCAATCAAACGCCGATTGGTAGGGCAATACTTGAATAGGCACGCACCAGATGTAGCTTTTCTGTCTGAAACACACCTTGTGGGTACAGAATGACTCTATTCAAACGTACAAACTACAGACTCGCACTACATGCAGGCTTCACGATGGGCTCACGGGGTGTCATGATATTGATACACAAAAACCTCCCCTTCCACTTGAACACAGTAACACAGGACACCTGAGGCAGGTATATATATGCGACAGGCACGCTCTGGTAAAACTCTATTGCATTGCTCGCTATCTACTCACCACCCACTCTACTAACGCCACTACTCACCGACATCTGCCCCCTAATCATGGAAGACACCTCTAACATTACGATAATAGGAGGAGACTTTAATGAAGTCTTGGACACAACCCTGGACCGCTCACACTTGTGCAATAGAAACCCCAGTACACCTACCAAACTTGCCACATTTACGAACGCTCTAGGCTTGTGTGATGTATGGAGAGATCTCCACCCCGACTCCAGGGAATATTCCTTTCATTCTGGGGTTCACGCCTCACTTTCCAGACTGGATTACTTCTTTCTCCCATCAACTGACTTACACAGAGAACAAGACGCATGTCTACTTCCCAGGGGCATTTCCGACCACTCCCCATTGGTGCTGACACTCACAACTTCCAGACCGACCCCCCCGCCTAGCTGGCGTCTGAAAAATTACTATTTGGGTAACCCGGACCTGATAGCCAAGCTCCAAAAATCAACCGAAACATATTTCGAGTTAAACACAGAGTCTGCATCAGGCCCTGAGTCACTATGGGAGGCAGACAAAGCAGTACTAAGGGGGCAACTCATCTCCTGGACGACCGCACATAGGAAACAGCATTTACTTAAGGTACACGAAGCGGAACAACAGGTAAAAGTGGCAGAGGAAACACACATTACCCAAGACACACCCGAGACAAATCGAGCCTTACTCCGAGCACAGAAGCTGCTCCGAAACACAGCACTAGACAATGCCAGGCACGCACACACTGCAATGCGGACACGGGTATATGAAACGGGTGATAAAGCTGGTAAAATGTTAGCGTGGCTGGAACGTAAGGAGCAGGGACTCAGCCATGTTCGTCAGCTACAGACAGGGAGCACAGGTCCACTAGTCAGACCCTCCAGCTTATAGCGACTTTGCGATCCCGCAAAATGCAGCGAAAATGACCGTTTTGCGCAAAATGCCGCAAAAACAGCCGTTTTGTGCAAAAACAGCATCTTAAAAAAATATATATATTTTTTTGTAACTTTTTTTTTAAAGTAATCTGCAAAAATTACTGTTTTAAGAAAAATTATACTCAGGGTGCCAGGTTCTCAACTTTTTTTTTACACAAGAAATGAAATGCGCTAACACATCTCATCGCTTGCGCCCCCAAAAAGTGCAGCCCAATCCACAATGGACACATGAATGGACACATTGTATATGCGCGCCCATTCAGATGGCCTTTTTCACCTCCTTGATCAAATAAAGTGGCGTTTCTGTCAATTTAAAAGTGCATCCCTCCTTTCCAAGCAAGATGCACTTTTAAATGTGTAGAAATTGTTGGCAAACCTACGCGCACGGGATGTGGGGCTGACACTGCATGACAGGGTCTTTCCTGACCCTTTCATGCATTTCTTTTAAGGTATGAACCGCTGCTGTATCGCTTGCATTTCTGTTCCTCAAAAAGGATAAAAATGAATTTTTTGGGTCGCATTTTACAGCGGCAGGCACCTGGAGGGCCTGTCCCTGTGAAAGGCGCTGGGAGCTTGCAGAACACTGTCGGGAGAGCGTTTCTATTCAAAGTACTGCCCATTTTGATGACAAAAATCTATCGAATGTTCCAATTTGACCTATTTCGTCCAGTACTATTCAATCGATTTTTATAAATACTGAACATGTGTTGCGGGGGTGTCACCCGCTCCCCATGTTCAGTATTTTTGGTCTAGAGTGGTTGCAGAAGTGTTTTCCCCTTTTTCTTCAAAATTGGAGGCGGGACAGAAAAAAAGAAAATAACGAAAAAGGGACCCTGCGGAGTCGGATCCGACCTGCGTTAGAGAGACGGATCTGGCACCGCAGGGTTGCAGGGGAAGCGGCGGCGACCAAGCAGTTAAGTTGGGGAGGGGGTGGGGTGGTGGTGAAAGGTACATTTTGGCTTGTTTGGCAGAAGTGCAAATCAATTTGCAGCAAAATTGACTACGGTCAATTCCGCCGCAAATAATTACACTTCGGTCAAACAACCCAGAACACCATTCAAGGCAGCTAGCCAGCGCACAATTTGCGCTACAGCTCAAGCCTGTGGAAATGCGCCGGTCACCTTTGAGAATAAGGTGACCTGCTCATTTCCAAAAATAGGTTGTCTAAAAATAGCATATCCTCCGTTCTTTTTTTAAATGCCCCATTATTTGAGGAACTGGGTCAAAATGTACATTTAAAAAAAATAAAACAAATGGTTACACTATGAGAGAGAGGGAGAGTGATGGGTGAGATGTGAAGTGATAGGCAAGAAAGCAGAGGGAGAGAAGTGGGTCAGAGGAGGAAGCGCTGCACAAGAGAGCAGAAGAAGCAGTGATGCGGTGGGCCAGAAATCTGAGAGCGAGCAGAGGTAAAGAAAGTAGAGGGAGCGTGTGGTCAGTGAGCCAGAAAGCAGAGAGGAAGCAGTTGGCCGGAAAGGGGCAGTGAGCTGCAGATTGGGAAAAAGGATGAGGGAAGAGTGCGACAGAATGGGAGAAAGTATGCAAGATGCAGAAGCAGCACAAAATAATGAAGGACTGTATATTGCGGGAGGAATTGTAGAGTGTAAGGTGTGAGTTGGGAGTATGATTTGGAGTGTGGCAGGGGCTGGGCAGTGCAAATTGTGACTTGACAGTGTGACATAGCACATGAGTATTTGTATGACAGAGTCCGAGGTTAAGGAATGCAAGTTGTGATGGAGAGTTGGTGAGATGTGTGTTGGTGAGAGAGGTGTGTGGGTGTTTGGGGGATTGGAGAACGTAGAAGGGGAATATTTTCAGCATTACAATTGCTAATGATCAATTTAGTTAATACTATTAAATAGGCATGAACATTAAACCAGAAATGTAGCCAAATCAAACACTGTTCTGCCAAGCCAGAGACATCTGGGACTCTTCCTATTAAATGAATGCAAAAGATACATAATAATGATACCCTGGCTCTCTTGTAGCCTTGCACTATGCCTATTTTCTGCAATGTGGCAATCTTACACCCTCTAGTTAATACAAAATGTCCCTCAAAAATGCCGCAATAAATAAAGGTTCGTGCCGCAAAATTTGCCATTTAATGCTGCAAAATTTGCCATTTCATGCCGCAAAATCCTGGAAGGTCTGACTAGTGTCAGATCAAGACATAACGCGGGGCTTCGCGGACTATTACGCTGAGCTCTATAAGACACCCACCACCCGCATAAACTCGTCAATTATAGATGAAATCTATTTCCCCACTTTAAACGAAACACAATGAGAATTGCTGGAGAGGGATATAACGGAAGATGAGGTGTCCTGTGCTATGTCCGCCCTCCAGGCCGGCAAGTCCCCAGGGCCCAAATGGCTTCCCGATCGAACTGTGGCGGAAGGTGGGAACCAACGTGATCGCCCCACACCTGCTGCGAATGTACAAAAACGCAAGAGAACGGGGCATCCATTCTCCAGACCTGAGAGAAGCTACAATAATAGTATTACCCAAACCGGACAAACCCCCTGACAACTGCATCTCTTATAGGCCCATTTCACTTATAAACAGCGAAACCAAAATTCTTGCTAAAATACTGGCAGACCGATTGCAACAGGCGATTCCCTCCCTGATCCATCCGGACCAATGCGGCTTCATGCCCCAGAGATCGACGCGCATGAACCTCCACAGACTGCATGCAGCACTGGAAAAAGCCGACAGCATACAAGGACCGCTGGCTTTGCTGGCTATCGATTTCGAAAAGGCTTTCGATTCGGTAAGATGGGAGGCCATCTGGGACATAATGGGGCACATGGGATTTGGCACAAACTTTATGAACTGGGTGCAATTACTGTATACACCACTCTGGGAGGGCTTCCGTTGGTCTGAGACATAGGAGGACAGAGTCTCACTTTACGCGGACAACCTGCTTATCTACTTGAAAGACCCACGCAACTCCTACCACAGAGTTACACAAATGCTGAAGAGATATGGAGCCTTCAGTGGCCTACGTGTGAACTGGGCCTAATCCATCCTATTCCCCATAGGTAGCATGGCAGCCACATGTCCTGTGACTGCCCCTACCAAATCGTGACAGAACAGTTCAAATACCTGGGGGTAAATATCACGAAACGTCTTACAGATTACACAGTACTGAACCTCCACCCAGTTGTGACGAGATTTGCAGAGGACACTCGCCATTAGACCTCCCTGCCACTAACACTGATGGGCAGAGCTGCCCTATTCAAAATGATCGCACTTCCCAAGTTTCTGTATATCCTGAAAAATGCACCGCTGCACATCCCACATCATGAATTCCTTAAGATAGACCGCATCCTTCGTAAGCTGCTGTGGAGCAGAGGTCACCCGCGGATTGCTCTCTCCACTCTTCAATGGTCGGTCTGGGAGGGAGGGATTGGGCTGCCTAGATTGCAGACTTATTACTGGGCCAACCAGATGGCGGTGGTGAATGACATGCTCCACGGGGACAGGAACATGCCGCACATCAAAAGAATCAACACTCACAGCGCAATGTCACCCCTGGAACTTGTATAAGGTGGCCGGAGCCGCACACCAGCTCTCAACATGGAAACTCATATCACACGCATCTGGACCGCCGCACATCGCTACATAGGATGGGACGCAAAGCTGACTCTAGCCCAACCTTTGTGGAACAATAGTCTTCTCCCCGAAACACAGAAGTTGCCTAAATGGCCCGCATGGGCCCAGAGTGGTATCACCAGAGTCGGAGACGTAATAAGGGAAGGGACACTGGCCCCGTTTGAAACACTGCACTCTGAATTCGCCCTCCCACCCTCTGAGGAATACCACTATACTCAACTGAAACATGCACTGCTTGCCCACCGGCAAATCATCAGCGATATGCCAGAGTGCACCCCGTTGGAGTGCAACATTGTCCAGGACCAAATAAAATGAAAAATCACCTCAACTATGTACAATGTGATCACATCCTTTGCCACACCTGAACTGATCAGCCTGAAAGCCAGATGGGAGCGCGACGTGGGCCCCCTACAACCAGAGGACTGGACAGAGGCTCTGATGTACCCCCGGGAAGTGGTCATCTCATCAAGGCTCCGACTGGTCCAACTCAAGATCCTGCACCGCATCTACTACCCTAGAGTGCCACTCTTCCGATGGGGCAGAACCTCGGACGCGCGATGCCTGCGATGCAAATGGGAAGAAGGAACTTTCTTCCACATCATATTGGAATGCGACAAAATACACCGACTATGGAGGAAATGCTGTGACAAACTTTCCAGAGTTTTGGGCAAGCCAATACAAAGGGAACCAAAACAGCTCAGAAGGAACATTGCGCAGCTATGGGGATCGGAGAGAACACCCTGCTATGACCAATGGGTCACAGACGTGGAAATTTGCGTAATAATGGAACGCAGGGTGTACGCTGCGAGGGGATGCCCGCAAAAAGTGAGTAAAATATGGCAGAGATGGGAAGATGATAGCTAAGCTCCCGACGAGATGACACAAGCACAGATGTACTAATTGGGCGAGGCGACGCCGGGTTAGCGAGCCAGGTACGCACAAACTGTTTCACGTGCTCCCTCATCGTAAACTTGATGGTCCTAAGGGTTAAGGCCCTATATCCCCTTTTCCCCTCCCTTTTCCCAGTTGTTGTCTTACCCTCCTTTTCTTTCCCTTCCCTGCAATGTATAGTTATTTGTAATGTTTATTCATGCTTGAATACCAAAAAAAGGGTGCAGCTGTCTACAAAGCAAAGAATTTACAACCTGGTCAGAAGGCTGATGCAAAATGTATTCAGCAGCACCCACACTGTTGATGATGATGGCTGTAAATGTTACATGCTCCTGCATTAGGCCACCAAAAGACAGTATACTCTTCGTGCATTGAAACAAATCGGGATGTTGAAAAACCTAGCCAATTACATAGTAAAGCAAACATGAATTGTATTGTGTGTTTTGAGGTTTGATAGCAGATTTGTTTTTTTATGTTTAATGAAATTCCTCATTTCCTGGAGCTATTACTATCTAATGGTATGCCAATGTTATGATACAACAGTGCAGGGAGGCAAAGACTCCATGCTAAATTCTATTTCTAATCTCATGGTTAATAGCACTTTTGACAAAGTGCTGTACATAGAACATAGTTATCACCGAACTGAAGTCAGTACTCCTTTATCGACCTCAAAAGGATGAAAGGGCGATTTGGCTTTGCCACAATTCAAACCTGCAATCTACAGATCACAGCAAGGAGTGCTCAACCGGCTGAGCTATCTTATTGGCGAACATCTGTCAGAGGTCGGTTAACTGAGTATCAACAGAGGTATAATAATCACAGTGCATAGATGTTGGACTAACCATGTATGAAGCACTACATAAAGTTGAATACCTATCTGGATTATCACAGGGACAGGTTTTGCTTAAGTTTCTATTTCAATTACAAATGTAACTTTAATTTGTTTGTTTTTGTACAGCGCTTGCACTTCCTGGAGTGTCAGGTTTTGGATGTTTTAATGGTAGTAATTTGCCCCGTTCACTGCAAGGTTGAATGGATGTAAACGAGACCGTGCATAGTCATCATTTTACACACTGTTTTTATAATTAGAGTGTACATTAAATTATAAGTGTAAAACTGATCTGCCTTCGCATGATTATGCACACAGCACAGGAACTCTGAAAATACACTGGAAAGAAAAGCATAATTTGTTACAAGATGTTAATTCTCAATTGCAACTTAGTTTTCAATCTTATTAATTATACAATCGTAAAATGCTAGGAAAATAAATATGCAGAGTGCTTCTGTTTGCTCCATGGGCATCAACACAGCAGAAGTTGAATGGAAATAAACCATTCCTTTAATCACAGTGTGCAGTTTCTTGTTTTGAAAGGCTTCAGAGAAATACATTCTGTTTCAGAGTCTGTAACCATGGCTTGCAATGAAATCCATGTAGATAAAAATCAAAAGAAGTGTTCTGGTTTGTGTCAAGCAACCGGACCTTTGCAATGCCTTCTGCTCTAAACTTGTGTAAATGTACACATGAAACTAATAAAGCTGTCGTATTTACAAGATTTTCATGCGTAAAAAGGACTCGTACGCAGCTTATCTGGAGGCCTGTGTATATGTATGTTTAGTGGGCAGATGGGGTGAGGGTGTGGTGTGGGATGGGAGAGAGTTGTGAGGGGGGATGCTCTCATATAAAAAAACAAATTGTGTGAGCTACAAGATTATACCAAACCATGGACAACGTAAATGTGGTAGATGTAACCACATAAAGCCATGAGGGTCAGGCAAGTTCATTGCCCAGACACTCATCAAGTCTATTGATGACATGATTGTGGGAAGGATTAATATCATAATCCTCAATGGGAAGATAATAAGGTAAATTACAAGGCCCATAGAATGGATTCCATAACCTCACCATGGAGCAATTGGGAAATATATTAAAACCGCTATCCTTACAAATTTTGTTGTGTCACAGATGGCCTAAAAAAACTTTCCAATGTCCATATATGGTTCAAGGGTTTTTACTAACAGGCAAAGTTTGTATGCAGTACCCTCTGGGAACACTACAAACAACTCTGAGGTATAGGACACCCAACCTTTGGTATAAGCTTGTACTACACAGTTTTGGTAGCATGTTGAGCAGCCAGGCTTATCTCAAGAGGGGTCAATGTGAGCTGTAGTGGAGTTACACAGAGATTTACAGTTAAAAGTATTCAAATAAACTCTTCAACTCAAGGTTTCTTTAATAAACACGTGTTAATGTATTCATCAGTCAGTTAGAATAAGCCTTCTTCAGAAGGGAGCAATATACACTCAAATACACTTCAGGAAATACATACTCTTAATATCTCTACATTAGTAGTTACCCTTTTGGGAAGGCCCAGAGACACTACCTACACCCTAAGGTGACTTCAATTGCTAGAGTGCTGGGGACATTAATATATCACTGTTATATTTAGAATCATATAGTAATAAGTCAAAGGAAAAGGTTATTTAGAGCATACAAGAGACCATAAATATTCTTAAGCAGGCCAATACGTTCAGATCCCCCAATAAGAGTAATTCAGTGGAAGAGGCTAAGCCAAAGTCAATAGACAAAGGTCTATATAAGCTGAAGCACTTCTTTGTAGGTAAGTAGAAAGTCTTTGCACAGTGTTTTAGAAGTCTTTGAAGAAAAGAAGAATCAAATGTAGGGCCACAACATGATTAGACTAGTGAGTAGTAGAAGATGCAAGCAACTCTACAGTAAGAGGTAAGTTCTCTCAGACTTTACAGTACCTTTAGAATGAAGAAAAGTGCAGCAGATTACTTCTGTTCCTGTGCAGCTCTGCAGATCTCACTGTTCCTGGGCCTCAGTCATGGGGACAAGAGGGAGGACTTCTGGGGACTCCTGCACTGCAATGAGACAGTCACCGCTCGCAACCGGCAATCTTCAATTCAGTGGCTGTTCGGTGTTTCAGCTCCTTACGTCTACCACAAATAGCAACACTGTGGTTCCTGGCTGTCGAGATGGACTTTCCTTGCTTCTAAGGTCCCGCGCTCTGTTGAGTCCCGCTTCCTGGGAGTCTGGAGGATCTTCCTGGAACTCTAGGCCAACTTAAAAGCAACGCACACAATCTGGTGTTCCTCTCCCTGGCTATATGGTTTACAGCAGCATCTCTGCGGAAATTCAACCAGCTCTGAGATGGATGTCCAGGTGGCTTACTTTGGAGTTCATTGGTCCCACCAACCCAAAGGGAGAAGCCATCCTTGCAGGGGCTTCTCTGTCAATACGAATTTGGACTTTCAGCACAGCAGCAGGGCTTCACCGGGCAAACCAACGATCCAGGAGTTGCAGCAGGCGTCCTCTTCAAGTTCTTCTTTGGTTCCTTCGTCCAGTGGTCGACTATGCCTTCCAAGCCAAAAGCCTCGCCTTTTATTCAGTTCTCTCCCATTCATCCCAGCGCAACTGTCAGTCACCCAGCAGGGTGGCTGTCCTTGCCGGACAGTCAGCCGGCCAATCACCACAGAGTGCATTTGGGTCTCCTAGAAGACTAGGCACAGGGAGTTTTGGGCACCTCCCTCACTTCCTGCCTACCCCAGACACCCTGGAGCCAGAGGCGAGCTTCACTCGTGAATCCAGCCAAAGGCAAAGCGAAAAATGGAACCAAACCTGGTTTGTCACGTGGAATAAATCTCAAGAAGGACCTTTCCACAAAGAAATGGCAAAAAAAGAAGACTGGGCCATTTTTTATCAAAAATGGCACCCTTGGGTGCTTTACTGCAGCTGCGAAGGCAGCCCGCAGTAAATGCACACCATGGTAGTTAAAACGAAGGCACTGCCACCAGCCATTCAGTTGCTGAGGGTCTCAAAGGTGGCGAGAATTAGCACTTTTCTGAGAATTCTCCCTAACACTCACCCCTCCTCCCCTACCCCCCGCCCCCCAGACTATGGGACATGAGGATTTAATCCACCCCTGGATGAATCTCTTTACTCCAGTCGGTCATACTTTCTTGAGAAATCATCAGCATTTTGGTGATTACACCCTGACCTGTGTTCAATGGTAAAATGAAACCTCTGTAGGCTGATTGACCATCTTAACAATTTAGGATTTTCCCCCTTCATCTGCATTAGCCATCTCAAGGGTTGGTGGTCTGTTTGAATCGCAAAAGTAGACCCATATAAGCATGGTCTAAACTTCTTCAAAGACCACACAATGGCAAAACATTCACATTCTATGGTTGCCCACCTTGTCTCAGGTTCCTTCAGTTTCCTACTGAAGAAGCAGATTTGGTGTTCCCAGCCTTTCTCATCCAGCTGACCCAGAACTGCACCTATACCTGCATTGGAAGCATTTGTACAATAAAGGATTGGTTGTAGTCAGGAGCTCATAAGACTGGAGCTTGACAAAGGGCTTGCTTAAGTCCTTCAAATGCCTTAGTGCACTCCTCATTCCACCTGACCTTCTTGGGGAATTTGGTTGAGGAGATCCCATTCAAGGGAGAAGCTATGCTCCCATAAATCTCAATGAAGTTCCTATAGTAACCTGTTAGACCTAGAAAGGCTCTCACTTGAGTTTGAGTAGTAGAGCTGGCCCAGTCTTGTACAGCTTGTACTTTGATAGGCAATGGCCTTATTCCACCTCCTCCTACCTCATGCCCAAGTTAGACCATTTTAATCTGACCAATTTGACATTTACTTGCCTTTATGGGCAGATTGGCCTGCTCAAGAGCCTGCAATACATATACTAAGTGGTCAATATGCTCTTTCCAAGTAGGGCTGAACACTGCAATGTCATCCGAGTATGCAATGCAGAAGTCCTCCATCCCATTCAGAACAGGATTTACCATCCTTTGGAATGTAGCAGGTGCATTCTTTAGTCCAAGAGGCATAACCTTAAACTGGTAGAGGCCTCCTGGGGTTGAAAATGTAGCTTTCTTCTTGGTATGGTCTGTCAGAGCTATTTGCCAATTAGGTCAAATGTACTGAGGTACCTGGCTGAACCAATTTTTTCCACCTGTCCACCAGCTCATCTGTCCTAGGTAAAGGTTGGGACTCAGTCCGCGGTAAATGCACACCATGGTAGTTAAAATGAAACCACTGCCACCAGCCATTCAGTGAGAAAAGGGTAACATAAAAATGTTACATGAGAAGCTAGACAAAGGGGATCCTAGGTAACCCCTCCAGCACCCTATTGGAAGATAGTGTGTGCTGGGTCTAGAAAGTTAAAATGGTAAGTAAAGTCAATTTCACTTTACTGCTCTGGGAAACAGTAGCTGATCCCAGAGAAGGTATTGAAATCTTTGGGAAATCTGAAAGACTTCCCTGTGCCACTGCACTGAAGGTGCTGTGTGACACAATGTAAAAGATGATGCCTATGGATTTTGTCAGACTCCACAACCAAAAGAAACACAGTGTACAAAATCACATTAAAATACATAAGAGAGTGGTAAAAAAAGGGCAAAATCCAGCAAGTTGCAGGGGGTCTCTAAGGTGGAGGGAATTAGCAAATTTCTGAGAATCCTCCCGAACACACGGTTCACATGGAATACGAGCGATTGATTACCCACCTATCTAATCTAGATTTTCTCTCTGGGAAGACATAAAGGCCAAGGCCATTTCTAACTCCCTATGGGAGTTTCTAAGGGTTCACTACTCTATACTACCAAAATGATAATATCAAAGGTTTTCAAGATGATGGGCAAATTATCTCAGTCACTCTCCTTTCTCTGTCACTCTCACTTCCTGTCAGTCCTCTCCCTGATCTTACACCTCCTTTTTCTCGTCCCCTCCTCTGTTCTCTCCCTCCTTCTCTCCCACCATCTCCACTCACCTCCTTCTACTTCCTCTGATCTCCCTATTCCCTCTGCTCCCTCCTCCTGTCTCACTCTCTCTCCCTCTCGCTCATCACACTTCTACTCCTTTTCTTTACCAACCTATCACTACCACTTCCCTCCATCACCTACCACGTGCTCCAGCCTCCAACCTTCCCATCTACACTTGTCCCTTTCCCTTATCTCAACCACTCATGGACAACCTCTCTCTCTTTAAGCCTCTACTATTCTCACTCTCTCTTCCACCCTGTACAATCTCCTCCTCTGCTACCTCTTACAACCCACTCCACTACCACTCACTCTCACATGCACTCTCACATTCACAGCTTCAGCTCTTCCACCCGGTACCACTCTCTGCCACACAGAATACCTCACCTAACAAACTTTTCCTCAATCTCCTTAGCACTCTGCTCCGCCTCCTCCTGGTCTTTTAAACTACAGCCACACACCCTGGCCTCATCCAAGCACCTTTCACTCTGTCACTCTTTTGCTGGCCTTTTATGCTTTGGGTTTCAAAGCCCTGTCCTTCCCTGTCCCTCCATTGGTTCTGAGTCTCGCCTGACTCTGTGGGGCAATCTCTGGCTGTTCTGTCCCCTAAATTCGGGTCTTCACACGGTGGACCTTTAAAAATCCCTGCTGGCCCTGCCTCTTTTTCATGCACTTGGTTCTGCTCAGTCTCTGATTGCTCGGAGCAGGGACCATTTGGCGTTCCATTGCCTGAGCATTATGGTTAGCTGCGCTGCTTTCGGTTGAAGAGGAGTTTGACTGCCGCTAGAGATTCCACGTTGGCGTCTAATCCAGTGCCTTGATTCCACAATTCACCATGTGGTTCTGTCACTGTGAGGTATTCGACCATCCGCACTGGGAATGTGCACTTGCCTGGGCTTTTTGATTTTTTAAAAATGAAAATGAATGACGGGATATCAACCTCCATAAATGTGTGAAGCCATTCACCACACAAAACGCATAGGGCCTCATTACGACCCAGGCGGTAAGGGGTTAACGGCAGCGTTAACAGCGCCGACCCTTACCGCCTGAGTACGAGGTCCCTTAGCGCCATGGCGCTTTTAACACCTGCTTTTAGCAGGTGTTAAAATCCATGGCGCTAAGGGACCATGGAGTTAATTACGCCACCGTAATTTACGGTGGCGTAATTAACGCCTTCCCCACTCCCATTGTACCCTATGGGGCAAAAATGGGAATGGGGAAGGGTAAATGGGGATTGGGGACTTACCGCCCCGCCAAGGTCGGAATGGGGCGGTAAGTCCGCCAACCACCATGGCGTAAACGTAGTTTACGCCATGGTGGTAAAGTCACGGCCCAGGCGGTAACTTACCGCCTGGGTCGTAATGAGGCCCATAGTCAGGTATACTCGGGGAGGACACAGCCTACAGGCCTGAAAGGATGACACAAGCCCTGCGAAGCAGCTAGCAGGAGTGCCACAACAAGCATCAACCAGCGTCCATCTCTTAATGACATTTTCGAGGCTGTCAGGTTCTGAAACCGGCACAGGCTGCGCCACTGACTGTTGTCTTGCTGCAGTCACTAAAATCGCACGAGACTCCTTGACCAGACCAGCATTCAAGATCTGCCAAAAACCAGCACAGAGACAATTCTTGAACCCGAGCTGCTGTATAGTCCAGCCTGCAGCCATCCATCCAGCCTTGTTTGCCAAAATGCCTACTGCCTGATACCCGCAGCTGTCTCCCTTCTTCAACTCTGTCACAGGAGCTATTGAGCATAAAGAACATCTCAAGCACCAGGTACATTGTGCTTCTGTCCCCCTGGTCTTTCTCCGAAGGCCCCTAGTGACATTTACGACCCCTTGCTCCCTTGGTGCAGAAACCAAATAACCTTGAAAAGTTAAGATTGATTGCTTTACCGACTACTCTTCTGTCAGTATCTAGAATGCATCCCTTTCTTTCGTGAAACTGTCTGTCCTCTGTGTTCCTTTACAGGGTGGGTTGTATTTTGTAGTGTGCTAGATCTGTTGTAGTAATAATAAAGTAGATATTTGTATACAACCTTGATTGGACAGTCCATTTTATCAATGGGCAATAATTGCATTGTATTTTCGCTGTGTTGCAACTAACCAATGATCCACAACCTTGCGGAGATAAGCCTGCGGTTCCATCCACATTACCAAAATTGGACAAGGAGGTTTATAATTGACTTGTGTTCCAATCTGTTCCGATCCCTTCTGTTGTACAAGAGGTGTGGGGCTTATTGAGGGTTTAGAAACCGATATTCATCCCTGGACCACTGGTTGCCCGGAAGTTGATTCGTCACAGTCACCACACAGCATGATAGTGCTTGTGGTCCTAAAATAAAATAAACAGAACTCTGGCCAGAATCAGTGCTGTATGTCATTGGCTGAGTAACACTGTACCAAGGTTAACACTCAGGGCAGATTGAAGGGGTTCAAGAAATGGGGCTCTCCTAAATCCATCACCCCATCTCTGGGGTATAACTGGCTCTGGTGTATGCCCTGGTAGGACTCCTACCCAAGTTTTGGAGGGGTCCCTATCGCTCCCTGATAGGGTTATGCCTCTGACCCTGTCACAGTTGGGCAGTAATCAGGCTGCGACACAACCCTGTCAAGAACTTTCTTAAACCGAGCTAGAGGCTGAACTCTCTCTAGTGTCGGGTCATCACAAGGGCACAGGGGCACGCACTTCTCATGCGGGAGGTACAATGGCCCTCATTACGACCTTGGCGGAGGACCATGGTGCAATTTGCACCATGGTCCATGGCGCTAAGCTGCCAACTCCGCCATGGGGGTTGGCGGACTTACCGCCCCATTCCGAGGTTGGCGGGGCGGTAAGTCCCCAATCCCCATTTACCCTTCCCCATTCCCATTCCTGGCCCCATAGGGCATAATGGGAGTGGGGAAGGCGTTAATTACGCCACCGTAAATTACGGTGGCGTAATTAACAACAAGGTCCCTTAGCGCCATGGATTTTAACGCCTGCTAAAAGCAGGCGTTAAAATCACCATGGCGCTAAGGGAACTCGTACTCAGGCGGTAAGGTACGCCATGGTTTACGCCGGCGTAAACCCCTTTCCGCCAGGGTCGTAATGAGGGCCAATGTCAGAAGAGTACAATAGCGCCAATGTCAGCACTGATGAGGCAAACGGCAAGTAATGTACATGCATGTTAAATGCTCTGGCCACCTATCGGCTTGCAAAAAGTCACACATGTTTGTTCACTGAAAGAAAACGGGCCTACCTTTGCTTTTATGAATGAGGAATTTGTGCATCATGAAAAGGCACGCATTTTGTTCATACTGGGGTTGCCCTTAATTCCTTAGGAAAATTTGAGTGGTGGGTGGCGATAACTTCCACTTGTTTCTACTTGAAACATGTTGGTCAAGGCTTCTGTTCCCCTGTGCATATTGTCCTCACTCATACACCTGCGTCATTTGCCCCGCTCTAGTTGTGTCTCACTCTTTCTCTACTACTGTTTTGGGAGCTTATCCATTCATCATTTAGGGGGTCATTCCGAGTGAGGCGGTAAGGGGTAACGGCGCCTGTAATGGTGCCGGAGCCGTCAACACCTTACCGCCTCATTACGAGCAGATCAGGTGCTAACAACGGGCCCGTTCATAACGGGCCCGTTGTTAGCACCCTCCCCATTCCTATTGAGCCCTATGGGGGCTCGAATGGGTAATGGTTCCTCGAATGAGAAATTACCGGGCCCTCCAAGGTCGGAATGGCCCGGAAATTCCTCATTCGAGGAACACAGACCCGGTACCCGGTAAGGGGGTAGCCATGCCGCTAATAGCAATAGCTAATAGCGGCATGGCTACCTCCTAACTTGTAATGACCCCCTTAGTGTGTTTTGCCTCTCTGCACGGCTGACCTTTTAATATCAAGTTTGGTTAGCAGTTTTCTCGAAATCGTAGCGATTTTCTGCATCATTTGTTTTAAATGGCAGTATAAAGATAACTCAAGAAGAGGCCTTGAGTGTCCCTGGACGTTTGACAATGTTCTACTTTAATTTGCATGGATTTGCATGTTTACAAATCTAATCTCAGTGATGGTCATTATGAGTATGCCGGTCTGGAAATAAGGTGCCGGTAACAACTTGCCAGTAGTTCAGGCCCATAGCACCATTAACAATGGTGCCGGTGTTTCAGTGGTTTCAATCCCATGGAGTCCTATCCAACTCCATGGGAATGGGAACTTACTGTTACTCTGCCGCCAGTAATATCCTGGTAATACCGGGATATCGGGTGGCTGAAACGGTAAACCGGAATTGCTGATAAACTTACCGGATATCTCGTAATAACCCCCATTAATGTGTTGTGAAGCGTTGCCTTAAATCACAGGAAAATCAGTTTACACTCATGTAGTCGCATAGCATGGTGGTTTATTATGTCCTGTTTTATGCTTTGATCTTACTTGCATGGCCAGTTTAGAATCCATTCCAATCGTTTTTTTTTAAAAAACGTTTGGAAGAATCACATCTAGACCGTAGAAATATATTGATGTCAATTATTAAAAGTGATTGGCTTGTTCTTTCCCTGGTAACTGACATCTTGTTTATAATGTGTACCAAAGGTTACAGCCCTAGTCAAAGGAGTGCAGCCTACATAAAAATCAGCACTTTGACATGGCACACTTCCCTGTAGGCTTGAACACTACTACAAGGATTTATGATGCCCTAGACGAGGTGTTATTTTGGTTCCTCCCCTCCTCTTACAATGGATCACATTTTGTTTGTTTTGGGGCAGAAGGGTGCCTGTTTGGTGCCCCTCTGCTGGTGGCATCCAAGGCAGTCGACTTTAATTGCCTTCTTGTACCATTGACCCTGGATTCTCCGACCAGTACGTCAGAAAGGGGCATGTGCCTTCTTGTGCTCTGCCAGAACGGAAAGCTTGAGGTGAGGGCATGGTAGAAATTCTGTGAAGTTTGATGATGGCCAGTCCATGCTCTTTAAAGGAAACAGTGTGGGAACTGTTGCTTTGCTGGTCTAGCAAGGAGAGCTGAAAAAAAGGCAAAACTTGACAGGACTCCCAAACCATACACCATGTGGCAAAAGAGCTGCATAGTCCACAGTACAAATTATGAAACAACAGGCCTTATTACAAACGGAACAGATGAGCACTAACACTCTGAGTTTTCTTTGCATGCAATAAGTGTAACACCCATGTCATTTTATGGACTCCTATTTAAATGGCCGGTAGATAGGAGAATGCTACCTAGGTTCTAGGGCGTTAACCTTCCTGGTGTGATGTCATGTTGGTTGTTCATTGGTTGGGTGATTCTGCAATGAGGTGTCAGAGATCTGGCAGTAGGTGGCAGCGTGGTGTCTCCAAGGAGGCTGGCAGGGAGCAGCTGCATCCCAGTGACTGGGAATCTGATACAATGGGCCTCATTACGACCCTGGCGCTAAGTGTTTAACGGCGCCGTAAAAGGCTGCGGCACTGTTAAACACTTAGCGCCTTACTACGAGGTCCCTTTGCGGGACCCGACCTTAACGGCTGGTCTACACCAGCCGTTAAAGTAGGGACCCACAAAGGGACCTTGGTGCTAAGTACGTTACCGCAATTTGCGGTACCGTACTTAGCACCTTCCCCATTCCCATAGAGCCCTATGGGGCGAAAATGGGAATGGGGAAGGGCCATTGTTCAATGGGGAATTACCGCCCCGCCAACCTTGGAATGGGGTGTAATTCCCCATTGAACCATGGCGGACCCGTTACAACACCGGCACCAACCATGGTGCTAATAGCGCCATGGTTTAGCGCCGGTGTTGTAATGAGGGCCTATGACTGTGAGGACTCATGACCAGACAGGAAAGCAAAAGATGTCTGTCAGGAGAGTGTGTGAGGCAGCGAGAGGGAATATACTGTTTACAGGCGAGTGATGCTATAAATCCAATCCCTGGCTGGGGGGAAACCCATTTAAGATTTCCTCAGATTTTACCCTCCCCTAATGGGAGACTCTGAACACGGAATGACAGGAAAACTGCCATTATGTGGGACAAGCATTAATGACAGAGTTCCCTGGAGAGGGGCTAGCCCGTGTGCTTACACATGGGTGAGGCACCCAGGGAAGAAATTGGACATGATTATGGATTGATGACAGAGACTGACAGGTAGAGCATGTAGCAAATAAGAGACGTCTATAAGATGTGTGGAGAAAGGAAGTGGGGGATAGTAGCCATGTGTACCCAGGGGAGTTGCAGTGAAAACATTGAAAGAACGCAGGGGTTACCATCTGGTCTTTTGCTCCTCTAAAAGGTCACATGACCAGTAATGGGCTGGTCCCAAGGGAAAGGAGTAAATAGATTGCCGGCTATCTTATGTGTGTTTCTAAATAAGGTACACCGAGCATATCCTTGGTCGTCTTCATGGTAATATTCATATGGCATCATTGCCTGGATCGCATAGCCGTCTGGCGTTCCTATTGTCCTATAATCAATAGGTGGAGGCACTGAACATGCATGAAAATAGGATGGCAATTTTCCACCAAGGGTTATGGAATCAGGCTGCCCAGCCGAGCTCCTGTAGCGACAGGTAGTACCATGAAGGGCAAAATGTAGCGCGCAACCTTTTCACATGTAAGAAGGCAATTGCCTTAAGGGGCGCACGCTGCTGAGGGTGGGAAGGGAGATTTCCGCTGTGCTATGGTGTGGCAATACATTCTTCCTATGGGAACAGACTTGAGTCCTTCCTAGAGCCAGGAGGTCCTGTGACCACACTGGAGGATGCATCTGAAGGGTACGGCCAACTACTGCCACATCAGGTCCATTGATTGGAGGACTACATACCGAGTGCTCACATAGCATTACCTATCACACAAAGTTTCAAAACCGGCCGTGTCATTGATTAACATCACAGAGTTTAGTGGTTTCAACTTTTCGGAGCGATTATATTTGGAAGGAGTGTAAGCTGACAAAAAACAATATTGTAGGCTAGAAAGTAGGACAATCCCTGGGTACAGGCAGGGGTCAAGTCCTTAAAAAAGTGGGGGTACTCATTAACATACACATGGAATGTGACATCACCATAAATTAGTATATTAAGGTGAAATATGCACATTTCATTCAATTGGCTTTGCATAACCATGCAAATTGCACAGGACAATTGGCATTTGCCCTTCATAAAATCAACACACACAAAAAACCAAGGGAGGATATTTTCTTCTAATAGTGATTTGAAAACGTTAACAGGTGTGCATGTTTTGCACTCCCAAGAACCAATGTCAATGTTTTCCCTGGAGCATGCAGTCCTGAAATGTGACATTTCAGCTTTCGTTGTGGCCTGCGAATCTGCCACTGTGGTTCAAGTCCCGAGGCAAGTGTTAAAAAAGACAGTCAATGGGCCTCATTACACGGAAGGCGGTAAGGGTTAACGGCCACCGGTAATGGTACCGGTGACCGTTAACCCTTACCGCCTTACTACGAGGTCCCTTTGCGGGTAGGTACTTTAACGCCTGCTTTTTAGCAGGCGTTAAAAACCAACCCGCAAAGGGACCACGGTGCTAATTACGGTACCGCAATTTGCGGCACCGTAATTAGCGCCTTCCCCATTCCCACAGAGCCCTATGGGGCAAAAATGGGAATGGGGAAGGGCGAATTACCGCCCCGCCAACCTTGGAATAGGGCGGTAATTCCCCTTTCCACCAAGGTGGTGCCGGTATTTTACCGGCATGGAATAGCACCTTGGTCCTCCGCCTACCGTGCAATGAGGCCCAATGTTTGACGTTTTACACATCACCCTCTGAAAAAGTGGGAGGACACCGAACACCATTTCGGTGTTATATTTATAACGCGCTTAATACCCAGAGGTTTCTAAGCGCGGACCCAGGGATCGAACCTGTGGTGCTCCGTGTCCTGTTGTTTCCAAGGCGAGCACTTTGCCCCTGAGCTATCCTCCCGCGGTGCACTCGACTTGAGCCCTGCGTACAGGTGGTTGTAGTGAGAGGGAAGCCGTTTGCTCTATCCTGGTTAAGGAGAATGTCCTTCATGAGGTCAAGGAGCACAGGGAAAAGGTATGAACATTGTCAACAGTGTGTGCTGCAGCGAATGAGGAAATTCGCGAGAGTTAACTTAAGTGCAGATTCCAACAAAAGTTGAGAAGTAGAGTGATGAAAAATGTTTTTCCCTGAGTGCATGGTGTAGTAGAAACTCACAGCCATCATTACAGAAAGGTTAGTATGAGTACAACTCATGGTCACTTCTAATTTCCATCAGCAGTAACATACTACCCATTACCTCAGGAGGACATGTGTGAGTCAAAACCCAAAAAAAAAGCTTATGTAGGTTGGGGGTTAGAGAAATGTAGCTTCTTATCAGTCGTTTACCAATGTTGGGCCAAACTCCCCATCTTTTCCTGAATACATGTATAAGAAGATGAAGAGTGTTTACTGGCATGTCTTTCATGCTCATTCGCACGAGAAAAATATGTATTTTACACATTGAAACGACCTTCTTTTCTGCCAATCGTTTTATTTCTCTGGTTTTGTGCTTTTATTACACGAGGTGTGCTAATGAAAATGGGGACTAGCACATGTCATTGAGTGATGATATCTCAAGATGTTTTATTGCTTTTGTACACTTGATCAGGTCTATCGAAATGGGTATGTTATGTTATTGAATATTTATGCTACGCCCACATGCAGAATGAAACGTAGCAATATAGAATTTCGTTGACGTATCATTATCATACAACGTGTTACCTAGCATTAGTATCACGATCATTTTGGCTTGTAGATACAATGTGCAGACCCTGGAATACAAGCTCGAAATATAAATGAGCAGGTGTTCAATAAAAAAGTTCACTGAATGATGTATAGTAGAGAAGGAGAAAGGAATCCACATAGGATGGGCACACATATGTGTGCGTGTGTCATTCATAGTGCTTAAAAGAAATAGTGCCAAGAGACCACAACAGCCGGATATTGACTGTCTAATCATTGAATATTTGCATTTGTAGATTTGATGCATTTAATGGCTTTGCCTGTGTCAACAAAGACCAAAATGGGAGGTTCTGCCAAGATTATCAAGTTCGCTTCACGTGCTCAATGGACTTCTGTGCAGGTAAAAAGCGCGGTTTTTAATAACCTTCACACGTACTGTTTTTGTGTTTTCTTCTATTTAAAAATAGTGTATTTTCTTTACTTCAGTACAGAAGCATAAATCCTCTAAGGTACATGGAAGTAAGTCTGTGGATCAAAGTTCGATCTGACATTACTTTTCTATGCAGACTTCATGAGAAACAGGGAAAGGACCAACACTCGAAATTAAAACTCACAACACCATTGTCGTTGTGCACTACTGCAAGAGCCAAGTAGGCAAAGTAGTGTGGGAAGATGCAGGCTCAGGAAGAGAGAAAGAAGAAAAAGCAAACATTCACCACAAAAAATAGGAACTAACGCTGTAGCTCATGAAAGGGGTCTACATATGCTCAAGTCTTTTCTCCCTAGTTTCAAGTTAAATAGAACGCTCCCATATTGGTGAGGAAGGATTGCTCAAGGGTCACGCATTTGTCTAGGAAGCAAGACAATGTAGAGTAACACAGGTTCGAATCCCGATCTGCTCTTAGCAACCACTCGCTGGTATTAAGTAAATTATAAAATAACAATTATAAATTACCTATATGCTTCCTTTGAACAGCACTCCCTGAAACCCCACTTGTCGAACCCCACCCTACCAAGTCCTGCCTCTAGGACACCCTCACCAAACTGGATTTAATGACTCAGCTATTCTCCACTTGCCCCTGTGAATAGGTGCTATACCTCCCAGGCACCTTCTCCTCTCTGGCCTTGTACCCCACACGCCCGACTGGCATATGGGGAGCTCTTGAGATTGCTGCTAGGCCTCTGCACCCTGGGCCTCTTTTGTGTGGTATTTCCAAATGTCCGTATAGGAAAAGCGTTGGGCTTGCTGAACATGTGGAATACGGGTGACTGTGTAAATGATTCCCAGTTCACCCTTGCACACGCACCTCCCTTTCCCTCCGATCTCTCTCAATGGCCCCCACCACGCATCCAGCCTCACCCAACCTCCCCTCCACCCCTAGCCCCACAAAGCATCCCTACTTCCTAACCTTCTGCCTCCTGCTCGGCATGGCATCCTCATCACTGCCTCAGCCTACCCCTCACCCGGAACTCCTACAGCTCCAAATGGAGGCCTGCTCTTACTTGTACTGGGCCACCATTCAGCTCAATATTTGGGGTCCCAGGTTCAACCCTCCTGCTGAATTCCATGAAAAGGAAATCAATCCAGGAGGCGGGTCAATCCGCTGTGAAATCTGCTCGCAATCCTTTTGTCCTGGTCTTCTATTCCCTTTGGCAGGTTTTTCTTTGCAATTATGAACACCCTCCATAACGAATGTACAGGCCCATATCTGAACAAGATGAGCGGTAAACTCTACATGTGCACATCACTAGCGGGAACTGGGGTAAAATCACAAAGGCCTCATTACAAGTTTGGTGGTATTTCCAGTGGGAATAATGTCCAACTAACATAAGTTAAGGTGGACGTGTGTTTATTAAACCTGCAACATCTACAGGTTTTATATGTGTGGGGGCGTCTTGTCCCTGTGATGTTCTGTGTCCTTAATGTTGTGGTTAGAACTAAGCTAACATGTTGAACAGTACTCAATAGACATGCATCTAAATAATTTCCAAACATGTTAAATGAGACCCTATGGCATTGTACTTTGGCGTGTATTGTTTAGGATGGTTGCCAACACACTAATGTCACATTCATTTGTACTGGGCTATGGATCTGCAAAACAGTTCTTTCTACAAAAGGATGACTCCTAAACAACACAAATCCTAACATGAATAGCAGGCAACAACCCTCAAAGATGCTGCTAACTCCGTCATGCATGACATCCACATATAAACAGTGCATATGTGCCATTGGTACGCAGACGACATTATGAGCACTCTCCCCTATAGTTTTTCATCCACCTCTGATTGTAGCTAGATTAAACCCTGAATATTATTCGAGGACTAAATATTCAGAGTTTAGCTAAAGCTATAATGGGTCCCCCTTTGAGTTCCCATCTTCTTTCTTTGTGGCCTTTAGAAGGCTCAGGGTACTCTATTTCAGAGCTTCTGTGTTTGTTTTTGTGCTCATATAAAACAAGAGAAGGCCTGTTGTACCTTCACCACCAGTATCTAGAATGTGTAATACAAGCATGGAAGCCGGACCATTTCTATAACCCACCCAATGAGCACTATGATATGTCTGGAACAATACTTTAACTCGAAACTGCTCTTAATTCTCGACCCGTTTCGATATTCCTAGTATTTTTCAGCATTTTATGCCACGTTGGAACGAGCAGATTTATTTATAATTGGTCAACTTTGAAACATCTCTTTCGACCCCGGTTGTCTTAGCATGGGAATTTTAGCGTAGCAGAACTAACCTGGCCTCCCTCCTTGGATTTCCAAGATTGAAATACTTTGTTCTCTGAAATTTTGATTGTTTATTTAATGGCAGAAAAGTGATCATACAGTATGATATGATTGGTTATTTATAATGCGCTTAATACCCAGAACTTTCTAAGAACAGACGCGGGGCTCAAACCTGTGTTGCTGCGGTCTTGCTTCCAAGGCGAGCACGTTGCCACTGAGCTATCCCCCCGAGACAAGTAACTACAATCTTATTATTTGGAGCATTGTTTTGCTGGAAAAGTCATTGTTATAAGAGCCATTGCCTGGGCTGGAAGAATAGCTCAGGGGCAAGACAAAGCAGAGCAACACAGGTTCAGAACCTGTTCCTGTGCTTAAACACTGTCCGACGGTATTAAGTGTGATATAAATGATACATTTGTTATAAAAGATTAATTAATTATGGTCTGATCATTTTCTGATTTCCTACATCTAACTTCACTCGATTTGCCAAAAGCATCATTACACGGCCATGATTTCAGCTTCATCTTTTTAATTTATCAAGGTTAGTTATATGTGTATTTAGGAGATGGTGTACACAAAATCAGGGTGCTCATTATTTCTTTTTTTGATGTTTCTCTTTTTTGTCTTCTTTTTGCTGGTTACAACTAACTAGGGGGGGTATCCCACTTAGCCACATTCAACAGAAACCAGTTTGTATCCTTTTTCACGCATGTCTGCATATTTTCTATACAATGAATAACATAACTATTTATAGTTGGCTTGATATACGCAGCATAGGCCATTCCGCTAGCTCATTAAGTCCCAATGCATGTAATCATATGCACATGATTAACTTCTGTTCCCTGTGTGAGCGTCTGTTCCACATCGTTTGATACCTCTTATAGTTTAATTACTTTCAGTTTAATTGCTTCCAATCTTGGGAGGATAGCACAGGGGCAACATTCTCGCCTTGGAAACAAAACAACAACACAGAGAAACATAGGTTCAATCCCCGGGTCTAATAACATGTCATACTTCTAGAACAAGACTTTTAAATTAGACATCTATCTGATCAATTTCCTGATGCATAGGCACATGGGTAGTCTTTACTTTTACTGTTGATTTGTGTTCACCTATGCCGATAGTTACTAGCTTTTATTTCAGATGCATGCTTTTCCATAACACCCATTTAAATAAATTACATTTTTGGTCAATCAACTTTAACTGTGGATATTGAAAGATGTCACCTTCTTTGGAAAAAGCACATAACACACACCTATCAATGATGGAGGAATTGCTCCATTCCGTACGATGGTTGCACTGCTTTTGAAAGCAAATAGCGGCAGTCGGTCACACTCAGTGACCACTCCTATTGATCCCAATTCCGTACTCAATTTCCTTTCTTTTGTTGCTGTGTTGAAAGAATGTTGTTGCACAGACTAGTCTTTGTGGTTCCACAGGCTTTTCAATTCGGGGTATGAGAGGACCCCTACGACAAGACAACCCCCAAATTATTTGCATGCCTTACTAACATGCAGATATAGCCTCAGAGTATCAGATGCTATTTTTGGAGCTTCTACATTTCAAAATTACAGAAGCAGCGAAGGACACTGTCTAGACTGTGTTTTCTGAAACTCATAACGTATGGGTCCTTTACCTCTGCTTTACTGTTCTACCTAGACCAAAGGTTTCAGAAGAGAGTTAAATGTGTTATTGACATTGTGACTTTACTGGATTGATGTAGTATTATCTCAGTTATTGGCACTCTGATGATACCACGAAAGCTTGGAAACTGGCGACACCATGGTGAGAAATATATTTAAGCCATCTTTCGCTGGCACTACTCCTGTGCTGGCTTCATTCAGCATGTAACCAGGCCAGAGATTTGGGGCCATTTGTGCTTTTCAGATCTACTCCCTGGTTCAGCACATATCCTCCAAGGGGATTGGAATGTTACCAGGCATAACTTGTCCACACCAGTGCCTGTGATGGCTATTAAGTTCATGGCCTCGTAAGATACTTACCTGGCTGTTACGGGTTCCACTGCATGCTCATTTCGTGGTGGATGAGACTGTGGTTGTCAGAATGCCCCTGTATTGCTGGCTCTGGGGCCTGTGACATGAACCTATTGGCTTGTGAAACACAGGTACGCAATCTTCCTCGTTGAGCTGCATTTGAGGAAGGAGATCTGTTGGCAGTGATGCACAGCATGTGTACATTATTGGAAGATGGCGGGCAGCTGCAATGAATAGTGTATAGACCAACCTGAGTGATCATGGCCCACAGTCATCCTCAGCAGGAGGAAGCAGACTATTGGACCGCCTGCGAGTGACGGACTGTGCCACCTTGTTGTGAATTGTTATCTCGTCAAAAAAAGACAACACAAAAGGCGATAGATGCTTCAAGATTACACCGCTGTGAAGGGTGAAATCCCAAACAATAGCCACATCTTGCAAACATCTGATATTCTCTGTTGACTAGCTAGACACATATATGTCTAAACCAACAGGGAGCTATAACTCTTTCTGTGAGCAGGTGTGACTCATGAAAGCAATTCCCTTACATAAAGATACCTAGATGATGCACAAAGAATTTTGAATGTTAATCTTTGGATGGCAAATAAGATGATGCGCTGACCTTTCACGCATATGAGCTAAGCTGGACGAAATGGTATGTCCAATTAGTCAAGAAGAATATGGGGTAGTTCCTGGGAATTTGACTGCTCAGAGCCTGACCAAAAAACGAAGGCCTGATTACGAGTTTGGAGGTATAACCTTGAGTTAGTTCCGGTCAATCTGTTGTCACATGGCATGTGGAGAGTCGACCAGCAGACCATACCATCTGATTCAAAGCTAAAGGTGATTTATTCAGACGCACAAGCATGATCTAAAGATAAGCACTCTAATTACTGGCAGATGTCAAGTTAGTGTCATGGTCCCTTTTAGAAAACAACGTAAAAAGGTAAATAACCCTGAACATTTTGCTTGTCACGTTCTTCCTCAATATTTCTTTGATCATAATTACTATACCAAGCTTCTACAAAACAGACTAGCCTGTTTTAGTAATTACAGAGGTATTGTCGAACGGATGGATCAGATTAAGAGAATACAATACATTGTTGCCATCAATTAGCCAATTTGATTGAAAGGAATTATCTAGTGACAATGGCCCTCATTAGGACTCCGGCGCTAAACCATGGTGCTATTAGCACCATGGTCCATGCCGGAGTCCGCCATGGAGAAAGGGGGAATTACCATCCCATTCCAAGGTTGGCGGGGCGGTAATTCCCCCTTTCTCCATGGCATGTCCCCATTCCCATTTTTGCCCCATAGGGCTCAATGGGAATGGGGAAGGCGGCAATTACGGTACCGCAAATTGCGGTACCGTAATTGCCATCAAGGTCCCTTTGCGGGTCCCTACTTTAACGGCATGTCCAGACCAGCCGTTCAGGTCGGGTCCCGCAAAGGGACCTCGTAGTAAGGCGCTAAGGAGTTAACGGCGCCACAGCCTTTTACGGCGCTGTTAACCCCTTAGCGCCAGAGTCGTAATGAGGCCCAATATATCATTAAGTTATTTTATTTAGAACCACTCTATCATTGGTCCATATATATATTACCATGATAAGACCTGAATTAAATCAAGTTTAATTTATGGGGGGGTCAGCTTGGTTTCCAAATATAGGAGATGCTAAGATGTTCAAGTAGGCACACCCAAGAGATGCTTTAAGAATTTACCTTCCGCTAGATCCAACACTGCAACCAGGGCAGTAGCGCACACGCCGGAGATATACCTAGCAATCTCAATAGACTTTGTGTCACACGCTTTCAAGCTAGGCAACAGAGCTCTAGCGCCAGACTAACCGCAAAATACCTGAACTATTTCATTTATTTAGTTATTTATTTATTTGCATTTGTAAAGGGCCCAAGCCCAAGGGCACCAGGGCGCTGTTGCATACACGTTGCATACATCTTAACAGAAAAGGACAAGCAGCAAAGAGAGACAGAAACAAGAGAAGAAACACACATTTGGGGGGAGGAGGGGGCAGCGAGCTAAGGGAAGAGGGCCTTGCTGATAAACAAGAGAGGGCAGAGAGGAAGCCTGGGGGTGAGGCTTGACAGGTCCTGGTTCCAGGTGGTGTGGATGGGCGGTAGTTCTTACACAAAGAGCCATGTTTTGAGTGCCTTTCAGAAAGAACGGTAGTTAGTTTCTACTCTTAGCTCAGGCGGCAGTACCTCTTTAACACGAGAAAATACCAGATACATTTTTTGCCTCCAGGTATGTTGAAGAAGAAAAGAATAAGAAATCAAACTGAGAAACAATAGACAATTGGAGGCTGTCATTAATGCAGTAAAACAGTGGTGGTCATTTTCTTACTGCCACATCTTTTGATGATGACAGAATTACCACTGTTTTTACCACACCATTGAATTCCGAGTTTGGAGGGAAAGTGGAGGATTCACCACCAGCAAAAGGTTCGAGTTAAATCCTCCACTTTTCCTCCAGCAATCGGCGGGGTGTACTCTGGCGGAATTATCGCTCACAGTAAATCTGCTGCAATCCCCATGGAGTCCTATGGACTCCAGAAAGAGGAATTACACTACCTTACCACCACTCGTAATCCCATGGTAAACCTACGTGAACAAGTGGCGGTAATGGTAAATTATGTTGGCGGCAATTCAGCAGATTTACCACTGATTTACCAAAAACCTTATAATGACACCGTAAATCTTTTTTAATTTATTCTGATAAGCCATAATGTGTGATTTTGATGTATTTAACAGCATGTTCCTTATGGACATGACATTTGTAAAACTAGCCAACAACTTTTCCAAAGCCGTAGAGATTCTACCTAACATGACAACATTGTCTGCATAGGCAAGAAAAGATGTTACCATCATTGGTAACACTGGACGGATGGTGTTCAAGCCCATTAAGGCAGAGATTAAAAAGGAGTGGTGCCACCACACACCCCTTCCTGACATGGCGTCTGATCCTGATTGTGTTTGGGAGAGCACCATTCTTGATACAAATCACAAAGGCCTTAATGTCAATATACAGTTGAATGAACAGACTGAAAATCTGGGAGTCAACGGCCATATTTATAATGTGCCAGGGTCAAGGACTTGACCCTATCAGGGGAAAGGAACCCCTCCCCACCTGGGTAGGTGGCTTACTAGGGTACATGCTAAATTCGATACTACCCCAGTGGCGGGTGAGGGAGCTGGGAGAGAGAAATACATTTTAATCGGACATTGCATCCATTAGCACAATGAAAATCACAGCAATACATACAATAGAATCGTATAGAATACAAAGTCCTAACCTATAAACAGTAAAACAACATAGAAAACTGAATTCCCATCTTCCATAAAATATTTCATACTTTAAAAGCTTCCTTAATAAAATTAGCTACATCTGCTAAGAATTTGCCATCATTACTATTCATTAAAATGTATTGCCTGATCCATGTTCTTATACTATTCTGATTAAAATGCTGCCTAAGCCAGCATTTCCTCATGTGAATTGTAAACCTGCAGACTATTAAGAAATGCTCAAGATCCTCCCTCCGCCCCCACAACCCAATCCAAAGGGACACATGTTCTCTAATCTTAAGCGTGGTACTCTCGCTTGCTACGGCTATCATGAGCATGTAGTCTAACTATTGATGGTGAGGATTTCGGGAGCACTGGGGCCGGATCGTAAAATCTCAAAGAGGGAAGCGTAACCGCTCGTTCTAGAAAAGCTCCATCTTTAATCGCGGCTGCCCTTTTTTTAATTAAAGATTTGCAAAAAGATTTTAAATGCACGTCCCGTGCTTCCACAACCATCAATCTCCAACGGCACATTAGGCTCCGCCCGCTCGTGAACCCATTTTCATTGACTTTACTTGGATATTTGCTGAGTTCCGATGCCGCCGTAGAAAGATTAGTTTTTGGTAAAGGAGTATATAAACATTTTAAAAAGAAGTCCAGAAAGTGCTGCTCTGCTAAAAGGGTGATGTTAACCACACCCAATTCATAGCGTAGGGCGTCTGCTGGAGTATTTGGAGGTAAACCTACTACATGCAAGGCCCTTATTTTGTGCTTTTTCTAGAGGGGTACATGATACACACCCCATACTTCTGCCCCACAGAGAATCGTTGTATTAATCTTGGCCTGCATTACCTGTAGGCATTTATCCAGGTGTTTCACTCCAAATTGATGGTAAAAACGCATAAGTCCGCCCAGATCCACTACAGCCTGCTGAGAAATAGAGCTCATGTGATTTTTCCAAGACCCGTCATTGGAAAAAAGCAGGCCTAGGTATTTCTATTCCTGCACTACCTCTAGCCGTTGATTCTCAATTGACCAATTAGGGGGGCACTTCATTTCTGTGGCAAAAACCAGCAAGATTTATTGCCAACCCGTGATATTTAAAGTATGTGTTGGCATAATCCAAACTTAACTGCAAACCTTTGGGGGTTAAGTCTAGCAGCATCGTATCATCTGCATGTAACAATGCCCTTAGCTGAACCCCATTTAAGGAGGGGGGAATTAGAGATGTCTGTACAGCCATAGGATTAAGGTCACACAGAAGTAGTGAGAAATAAAAGTGGGGCCAAAGGGCAGCCTTCTTTCACCCCTCTATTACTAATAAATTCCCTTGGATAGCCGCACTGCCCATCACCTCTGACAGATATGCTGGAGTCTCTGTATAAAGCCTTAGTCGCTGCCAAAAGTCCAGATGGAACCCCAATATCTTCTTCTACAATAACACTTGGCTTACAGAATCAAACGCCTTAGACAAGTCAAGAAATGCTGCAAAAAGCCGAGACTTCTGTCTCCTTACATATTTCGTGACAGTCGTGTGTAAAATAAAACACTGATCTGTTGTCGAGCATCCTTTGCGAAATCCTGCTTGCGTGTTTGGGACCACGTGATTCTCATAAGCCCAAGCATACAGTCTCTCTACCAGGCACGCTGCATACATCTTATAAGACACATCCACCAATGCTATGGGACGATCAGAGTGAGGGTCTAAAAATCACCTTTTTGAATAAAGGAACAATCCAACTCCTTTGCCATGTAATGGAGTGGGGGTGGGGGGGGGGCATTTAAACTGACTAGCGATTATATACCTGAACCAAAACTGGTGCACACCAATCACATTCTTCCCCATACATTTCAGGTCTAAGGCCATCTGGGCCCGGGGCGTTGCCTTTTTTTAAGTTTTTAGTTGGGCTTCGATTTCAGCCAGCGTAAAACCCAGAGGTTGTTCCGCTTCTGCCTCGATTAAGTAGTTCGGCGAACTGCAGGCCCCTGCTTCGGGTTCCCACAGAATCTCCTCAAAATGAGAGACCCATCATTCTGAGTCAATGGCACCGGTGTCTCTTGCCACAACGCCGCAAATCCCTTCGACACTAGACTCCAGAATTCTTTTGGTTGATTATCTTTCACAGACTTGTCCAGCATGTCCCATTGGGCCTCCACAAACAAGTATTGCTTTCCCTAAGCAGTTTCTTACACAGAAAGAGGTGGCCTGTCGTAGTCTTATGTTGACACGTAGCTACGTGAATTGCCCACTTCAAATGCCTGAATTCAGAGTCGAACCAGGGGGCATCTACCCTCACTGAGCTGGGAGGGCAATTTGGCAAATACCTGACTGAATGTGCTCAAACAGGTCCATCACCTCTCCCTGCAAAGAGGCCTTCAATAACTTATGCTGAAGCCTACTTATATCCTCGTCTTCTAACATCTTTAACACCTCTATTTGGGACATATGGAGTTGGGAGGGCCCCAGTCCCTGAAACCACTGTATGTGCATTCACTGGTGATTCGGGTACCACTTTCATTCACCCAGTACCTTGCACCCTTAATTCTGGCCGAGTTCTCTTTGCTTTATTTGAGAACTACAAGGACCAGCATACCATGTGGTACCAGAAGAGCCCAGAGTCCCATGGGAGTACCTCAACGCTTCCCAGCAGATTCTAACACTGTGACACTGGTCGAAATAAAGAAGAATGACTTACTGCTGGTCTGGAGAGGAGGAACGCTGGCCCCATGTACAACGGGGTAACTAACAGCGAATCTTTGAATCACTGTGTGCCAAAAGGGGATGGGGATTATATAACCCTGGGAAAAAGATAGATGGAGATTGGGCATTGGAGTCAGATGGGGCACAGAACCAATGGGACATGGAGGTAAGAACAGAAACAGGAAAACATGGGTAAAAAAAGACCCGCAAAAGAGAGACACAGTGAAAGGTGTTCAGGTGAGGTCAGAGTGTGTGGCGGTAGACCAAGTGACCAGGCAAAAGACGGAATGTGGAGTGGAACGATAAAGAGAAAGTTGAGAAGCCAGATGGGCATTCAGTTGAAGTGTTGTGTGTAAGATTGTTACACAGTATTAAGAGTTTCCTACAAATGTGAGGGAATATGTGAGGGGAGGTATACAGGGTAGAAGGGGTTAGTATAGGGTGAGAGCAAAGAGGATGTAGATGATGGGGAGCGAGAGAGGAGAGAGAGCGAGAGAGAGAGAGAGAGAGAGAGAGAGAGACAGATTATGAGAGAGAAAAAGAGATTGTAGAGGGGAAGGTTGGAAGTAGTAGGAAGTAGTTTATGGAGGAGGGGAGTGGTAGAGATAGAGAAGAGAGGAGTATGAGAGCGGAGGGACAGATAAGGAGAGAGGTGGGAGAAATACAGAGAGTGAGAGAGAGGGAGTGAGAAAACCAGAGTGGGTAAGAAGGATGCGATGAGAGAGGACTGAGTGCCAAGACTGAAGCGAGTAGTGGGAGAATGTGGGAGAGGGCAGAGACATGGATAGAGATGAAGGGGAGATGAGAGAAGAGCAGAAGCAGAGAGCAGAGTATTGAGAAGGAAGGGAAGATCAGGGAAAGGAGTGTTCGGGTGTTTTGCAGGCATCATTCAGAAACAGCATTGGTAACATTCTTGTGGAATTCTTAGAGAAGGAACCGTGGATGGAAATGTTAGACACTAGGGGTCATTGGTCTCTAGGACTCATGCTAACATTGGGTGACAAAGAAGCATGGGTTATGGTGTGGGCAGCCCATGGGAGGTTGGGGGACTATCCTTTGGACATGTCCAGCAGCAACCCCACGTGCATGGGGAAGTCAATTATAGACTGCTCTTAATAAAAACCCTTAACTCATCTATTTGAGTCTTGTGATTATTAAGACCATCTGTGAAAATATGCACCTGCCACAACATGGATGTGTTCACCCATTCAAAAGCACTGGTCAAATCCATGAAAATGAGATTCAGACACGTCTCTGTCGAACCCAGGCCGATTTACCAGGGATCTGTTGCCTATTTGACTATTTGATCAATACAGGGCCTACCAGCCACCATCATAGGCACAGCTTTAACCTGGATGTTTGGGTCCTGAGGAGGCATGGTTCTATATTAACTGCCCAAGAGTCCTTCCTCCCAAAAGTTATTCACCAAAGTAAGTTTGAAAGCATCATAACAATCATCCACACTGAAGCATTCTGCCTTAAGAATATCACTGTATGTAATTGACAACCAGCCCTTGACATGTCTCAGCCAGTGGTTCGACTTGGTAATAAGGCTTGATTTATTCTCAAATTATCCTTTTGTTAGGCCAGGAAAACCACACATAAGTAAAAGGTTGAGCGATCACTCCAGGACAAGATCATGTTTGTTTTGCCTATGGTGGACAATAGATGTTCTTGAAGCTGTTCAAGGGTCAGCCTTGAAGCTATTTGTATGTCTACTGGCCAAACTTGATGATGGAGCATGAGTGGCAGCACGACTTTCTATGACCAAAAGTAAACCGTCTCTGCCCTCCAAAGGATTAACTTGTATGTTGACCAACTCAGGACAGTGTAATCTTTTATTCGTATAACTTGGTTGAGCAGTAGGTTTAACAGCTGTGAAAGTGGTTATCAGTTTAACTTTTGAGTTAGTTGGATTCAGCAACATATTAGCAGGGAGTTTATCATGAATGTCTGTATTGTCGATTGGCGAGCCATAATACCGGAGGACAGCCTCCCTATATCCCCTTTGAACAAATACACTCAGTATAATTGCTCCAACACTATGGTATAATAAGCCTAAGTATCCAGAGAAGTAGCAAAAGGTAGATATTTTACAGACTTATGGCAGGTCCTGTGCAAGTCAGATTGATTATCTCGCGCAGCAACATTATTATCAGAGCTGCCGTTCCATGGAGTCATTAGAGTGAGTGAGGCAGTAGTGCTTTCTCACTGGGGGACACCTTGGCATTATCATTACAATTCTTAATCCCCATTTCAGCAGAACCAATATGCTTATTGAAGCATGCCAATGTCTTGGCGTTACCTTTGACTGCGGCAGCTTCCGCACGAATGAGTAAGGAGGAAAGTGGTAGGAAATGATTGATTCAAAAAATATGCTTTTACCAATAAGATCATGTCAGGAGGGGATGTCAGCTAATGAAACATTAGGAACTTGTTCATTGAGGACATTGATTTCAATTGTAAGACAGAGAAGTGCTTGCCATCCTTCTCGTTCAAACCTCTTGATATTTCAAATTGATGAAGCAGATCCACAATTCTACTACTATTAGGCACGTTAATATCCGAGATAACAACATTATTGTCATTGAATATACTAATAATATCTTTCTCATCGACTGTCTTCAATTTAGTAAGAAAGTTAAAAGCGGTCTGTGTAAAGGTTACACCCAAACCACTCTTCAAAGCTTAACATTTAAGTTGCCTTTGTTAGGTTGAGCAGAGTTATCATTACACAAATCTAACAGTAATGTTTCAATGTACTAATACGTTTGTTAGTTTCTGTTATTAGACAAGAGATCATCAAAGACCTTTGAGGGGTATGCGCTAGAGGCAGCGAACATCTAGCCTTAGATTTGGACATCTTAAAAAAATACAAACAGGTAAAAGATCATGGCAACTAGATGCCATGCAACAGCTAATAACCACACAAAAAAGATACTGAACCTAAATCTAACACTATTAAAACGTATAATTAACATAAAAACAGCTAATACATCAATAATTATATACAATAATAAAACAATTGTAAAATATAGTTGAAAAGATCTATACAAAAAAATATAGTCTCCTGACTGGCTATAAAGTTAATAATTGCTATTTCAACATAAATGTCTGAGACATCCACAAATATTGTATAACTTGGGCCCACTCTGTTGGTGGATAACAAACAATAGATGTAAAATCTTGATCGGTGTCTCAGCCAGCTTACATGCTCACAGATAACGGGCATTAAGGGCAGTTAGTACATGAAGATAAATATTGACCTCCACTTAGCCAATCATAATGTTCAGATTGCAGTCAATAACTACTGCTGTTGACTGCTGTCGGAACATTCTGATTCCAAAAGTAGACAGGGAAACAACAATGCAATTTAGGGGCAAGATGCCTTTCAACAAGATACCTTCTCCCTAGGAAGACATGGGAAAATGCGTACACTTTCTTAAACAGAAACCTTTGACTTTTACACCCCCGCCCCTCATGCACGCTCATGTTAAACCCACTCCAGTTTAACCAAGTTTTCAATTGAAGGGCTTAACTTATGAAGAAAGCTTGTTATTTGAATGCTACAAAATAACACATTTAATTTAGTGAGTTTGTCCATTTATTTTCTCATTATTAAACTAACATAATAATAATAATAATAATAATAATAATAATAATAATAATAATAATAATAATAATAATTTAGCATTTATATAGCGCTACGAATCCTCAGGTATCTGAGCGCTAACGTTTTCTACTTCACACCCAAAACTCCAAAACATAATTTGTTACTACCACTATTATAGCCTCATAGACATCTGGAGGGGTCATTATCGCTTAGGATAATGACCTTTCACAAATCTATGGCCCACAGCGAAGCATGAACATTTCAGAGAGAACTGGACACCAAGGCATAAAAGCCCCACCCTTCGCGGAGGTCCACGCATGTGATAGCTACAATAATGCACACGTTAAGCTTTGGCCCACATGTAGGTATCATTAAACATGTGCCAAAGACCTGCTCCGTCCCACACCACCGAGCCACAAGCAACACTCTAGTAAAACAAAGGGAGTGCTATGGCAGCACACCTCTTAATGGAATGGAGAACATAAAAAAAAAGAAACTCCAGGCCCCTATAACGTAGGAATGTTTTACCAACAGCAAAATGCCAAAATAAGTAGCGACCTCAACAGAGCTCACAGAGCCCACACACTTCCCCAGACTGCCTTGTACACTTGCCCTCAGCACACGCACTTCACACACCATGCCAGTAATAGTGGGCTGCCTGGTCTGGGTTAGGGCACAGTGCTCCTCCTCATCAGCAGCGCTGACACCCCTTCCGCAGACAGCCCTTTTCTCTTTCTCTTACATTTTTGAGAGTCTGTGAGTGACAATGCATATGAACATGGGCCTTTACTCACACCCTCAATCATACCATATGCAATGCCTTGTTTTTCTGTAGCATGATATACCATGTTACGTTGTGCAATGTTTGGAATGTTGCATGATGCTAGCAAAGTCATCCTTTGCCTTTACGTTTTTATCGTTTCATTCTGTGACTAAGAAAGAACTCTCATCCTTGTAGATGGTCAGCCACATGTCTTCACACTAGCTCCCACCACCCTCCTCCTGCCACTCAACATTTCAAATATAACATGTTTCCATGTACACGCTATAGCCTCAACTTTTCCTTGAACTTTAAACTACACACTGACCAACACACCAAAGCCTACCCATGCATATGTGGCCTCTTTGGGCTACAATGTCATCTCTGGGCACCTTCAAGCATCAAGCATCCCAGCCTCCTGATGATCACCCTGTGGGACACAAACCCCCACACATTTCCAAACTTATCAACAAGCAACACAGTTTCTCTGATCTGCTCTGGTCCCACTAATCCCATATCCCGTGCTTCTTTTACATTACCCAAAGTGTCAGAAGCTGTTCCATATAAGACCAAGTGCCTTAAAACCAATATTCAAAATGTGTCCAAAGTTAACTGAGCAAGCAGGTTAGCTCAAGGATCTTCATGTTTTGCTGGTTTTGGAAAGTCGCGGAGAGCTAATAATTTTGGCACACAGAGAACAAAGGATATATGAGTAAACATTCATCACTACCAGTAAATCCATTTAATATGGAACTGAAAATCTACTTTCCCAGAGCAGAGGAGAATTTATTGAGATCGTTATAATGTGACTGACAACAGGATATCATATCAAAATTGATTAAATCAATAAATCAATGATTGATTTTTTTTGCCTTGATAAAGACCGCTGGTCGAAACACGTGTTGGCAGGGCACTAGGCAGAGCATTAAGAATACACAAACATCTAAACTTTTTTAAAATAGCCAAACGTACCAGCTTAATGGCCATGCCTATCTTGTAAATAACACATGTATGATAACACATCGATCTTTGGTAAATGCGGCTTTATCGCCTACTGCTGTATACTGTTCTTCTGGATATGTACGTTGCATGGTGAAGCAACTGTAGGGCTTTGGGTTCCTATGCCATTTTAGCGGAACTGATGGAAAGAATAAAGGACTTATAGTTTTACAAAGGTAGCGGGCGCCCCTCTCTCGCAAGAACAGACATGATAACCTGTTCAGTGGTTATTAACCACTTGAGAGTTCGCAGCCACTGCTTTTACTCACTGTGCCTTTCACAGATGGGAAATATCCATTTGCATATCAGTCTTTGTCCTGCCCAGGGGCAGTCCAGCACCGAAATACAATGGCAATTCCAATCTGAACGAGAGTACCACCAGCAACCCCATACACGTGTTTCACCCTTGTTGGGGATCATCAGTGAGGTGAAGCTGATGCCTCTCTAAGCACAGTGAGAGGGAGACCACGTCTGGTTGCCCCCAGGAGACCTAGGGTTACCAATCCCAGGTTCCTTAACAAATAGTTTTACAAAGTTAGCGGGCGCCCCTCTCTCGCAAGAACAGACATGATAACCTGTTCAGTGGTTATTAACCACTTGAGAGTTCGCAGCCACTGCTTTTACTCACTGTGCCTTTCACAGATGGGAAATATCCATTTGCATATCAGTCTTTGTCCTGCCCAGGGGCAGTCCAGCACCGAAATACAATGGCAATTCCAATCTGAACGAGAGTACCACCAGCAACCCCATACACGTGTTTCACCCTTGTTGGGGATCATCAGTGAGGTGAAGCTGATGCCTCTCTAAGCACAGTGAGAGGGAGACCACGTCTGGTTGCCCCCAGGAGACCTAGGGTTACCAATCCCAGGTTCCTTAACAAATAGTTTTACAAAGGTAGCGGGCGCCCCTCTCTCGCAAGAACAGACATGATAACCTGTTCAGTGGTTATTAACCACTTGAGAGTTCGCAGCCACTGCTTTTACTCACTGTGCCTTTCACAGATGGGAAATATCCATTTGCATATCAGTCTTTGTCCTGCCCAGGGGCAGTCCAGCACCGAAATACAATGGCAATTCCAATCTGAACGAGAGTACCACCAGCAACCCCATACACGTGTTTCACCCTTGTTGGGGATCATCAGTGAGGTGAAGCTGATGCCTCTCTAAGCACAGTGAGAGGGAGACCACGTCTGGTTGCCCCCAGGAGACCTAGGGTTACCAATCCCAGGTTCCTTAACAAATAGTTTTACAAAGGTAGCGGGCGCCCCTCTCTCGCAAGAACAGACATGATAACCTGTTCAGTGGTTATTAACCACTTGAGAGTTCGCAGCCACTGCTTTTACTCACTGTGCCTTTCACAGATGGGAAATATCCATTTGCATATCAGTCTTTGTCCTGCCCAGGGGCAGTCCAGCACCGAAATACAATGGCAATTCCAATCTGAACGAGAGTACCACCAGCAACCCCATACACGTGTTTCACCCTTGTTGGGGATCATCAGTGAGGTGAAGCTGATGCCTCTCTAAGCACAGTGAGAGGGAGACCACGTCTGGTTGCCCCCAGGAGACCTAGGGTTACCAATCCCAGGTTCCTTAACAAATAGTTTTACAAAGGTAGCGGGCGCCCCTCTCTCGCAAGAACAGACATGATAACCTGTTCAGTGGTTATTAACCACTTGAGAGTTCGCAGCCACTACTTTTACTCACTGTGCCTTTCACAGATGGGAAATATCCATTTGCATATCAGTCTTTGTCCTGCCCAGGGGCAGTCCAGCACCGAAATACAATGGCAATTCCAATCTCAACGAGAGTACCACCAGCAACCCCATACACGTGTTTCACCCTTGTTGGGGATCATCAGTGAGGTGAACCTGATGCCTCTCTAAGCACAGTGAGAGGGAGACCAAGTCTGGTTGCCCCCAGGAGACCTAGGGTTACCAATCCCAGGTTCCTTAACAAATAGTTTTACAAAGGTAGCGGGCGCCCCTCTCTCGCAAGAACAGACATGATAACCTGTTCAGTGGTTATTAACCACTTGAGAGTTCGCAGCCACTGCTTTTACTCACTGTGCCTTTCACAGATGGGAAATATCCATTTGCATATCAGTCTTTGTCCTGCCCAGGGGCAGTCCAGCACCGAAATACAATGGCAATTCCAATCTGAACGAGAGTACCACCAGCAACCCCATACATGTGTTTCACCCTTGTGGGGGATCATCAGTGAGGTGAAGCTGATGCCTCTCTAAGCACAGTGAGAGGGAGACCACGTCTGGTTGCCCCCAGGAGACCTAGGGTTACCAATCCCAGGTTCCTTAACAAATAGTTTTACAAAGGTAGCGGGCGCCCCTCTCTCGCAAGAACAGACATGATAACCTGTTCAGTGGTTATTAAGAGTGAAAGGCACAGTGAGTAAAAGCAGTGGCTGCGAACTCTCAAGTGGTTAATAACCACTGAACAGGTTATCATGTCTGTTCTTGCGAGAGAGGGGCGCCCGCTACCTTTGTAAAACTATTTGTTAAGGAACCTGGGATTGGTAACCCTAGGTCTCCTGGGGGCAACCAGACGTGGTCTCCCTCTCAATGTGCTTAGAGAGGCATCAGCTTCACCTCACTGATGATCCCCAACAAGGGTGAAACACGTGTATGGGGTTGCTGGTGGTACTCTCGTTCAGATTGGAATTGCCATTGTATTTCGGTGCTGGACTGCCCCTGGGCAGGACAAAGACTGATATGCAAATGGATATTTCCCATCTGTGAAAGGCACAGTGAGTAAAAGCAGTGGCTGCGAACTCTCAAGTGGTTAATAACCACTGAACAGGTTATCATGTCTGTTCTTGCGAGAGAGGGGCGCCCGCTACCTTTGTAAAACTATTTGTTAAGGAACCTGGGATTGGTAACCCTAGGTCTCCTGGGGGCAACCAGACGTGGTCTCCCTCTCACTGTGCTTAGAGAGGCATCAGCTTCACCTCACTGATGATCCCCAACAAGGGTGAAACACGTGTATGGGGTTGCTGGTGGTACTCTCGTTCAGATTGGAATTGCCATTGTATTTCGGTGCTGGACTGCCCCTGGGCAGGACAAAGACTGATATGCAAATGGATATTTCCCATCTGTGAAAGGCACAGTGAGTAAAAGCAGTGGCTGCGAACTCTCAAGTGGTTAATAACCACTGAACAGGTTATCATGTCTGTTCTTGCGAGAGAGGGGCGCCCGCTACCTTTGTAAAACTATTTGTTAAGGAACCTGGGATTGGTAACCCTAGGTCTCCTGGGGGCAACCAGACGTGGTCTCCTTCTCACTGTGCTTAGACAGGCATCAGCTTCACCTCACTGATGATCCCCAACAAGGGTGAAACACGTGTATGGGGTTGCTGGTGGTACTCTCGTTCAGATTGGAATTGCCATTGTATTTCGGTGCTGGACTGCCCCTGGGCAGGACAAAGACTGATATGCAAATGGATATTTCCCATCTGTGAAAGGCACAGTGAGTAAAAGCAGTGGCTGCGAACTCTCAAGTGGTTAATAACCACTGAACAGGTTATCATGTCTGTTCTTGCGAGAGAGGGGCGCCCGCTACCTTTGTAAAACTATTTGTTAAGGAACCTGGGATTGGTAACCCTAGCTCTCCTGGGGGCAACCAGACGTGGTCTCCCTCTCACTGTGCTTAGAGAGGCATCAGCTTCACCTCACTGATGATCCACAACAAGGGTGAAACACGTGTATGGGGTTGCTGGTGGTACTCTCGTTCAGATTGGAATTGCCATTGTATTTCGGTGCTGGACTGCCCCTGGGCAGGACAAAGACTGATATGCAAATGGATATTTCCCATCTGTGAAAGGCACAGTGAGTAAAAGCAGTGGCTGCGAACTCTCAAGTGGTTAATAACCACTGAACAGGTTATCATGTCTGTTCTTGCGAGAGAGGGGCGCCCGCTACCTTTGTAAAACGAAAGAATAAAGGACCACCGTTCTTTTCCTATCATAGTGTCAGGTGGACCCATTATCTCAACCAAACACACTCATTTAGCACACGCTATTTACATAGCAGCTTTCTTGAAAGGGAAGGTGTTTTTTCAGTCATGACTGTAGATACCTGCATTGCCTGGAGCACATTGACAGCACGTAAATACCTCTACTAGTCATTTATAGAGCTGAATGACTCTGACAACAAATGAGACACGGGTTTCCACGAATCACCCACATCTCTCTGACATGTGTAGTGGAGATAAGAAGACCCTACATCTAGCCATGTTTTGCTTTCAAAGATTTTCTGGGGGGGAGATGTCTTCCACAGGAGAGTTCGAAATGTCTACATTATATGGGTAGCAAACATAGACTTCCATCTATGTCATCTTAGAAGAAAGACACGTTTGCTAGTGATGTATCATAGCAATAGCAGAATGGTATCCCGACTATGTCAAAACTGGTGGCCATGACTTTTTTGCCATCTGAACAACAGAGCAAGAGAGCTGTGCACTCCCCCGGACTCAAACTATGAACCCAATAAGGCTACCTTCTGTGATGCCAATAGTATTTTGGGAGAAGATGGGTGTTCTTTCCTCTATGCTGACATAGAAGAAAGATACTGCCTTTTCTTTATTTAGAATAGACATAGAAAGCATTGGTTCTTCTACTGTATGTGTCTATAACAGAGTCTGTGTGGGGGCGTGGCCTGGAGCTCATGGTGGACAGAGGCTGAGGCGCCGAGCTCCGGCCGCGACGCCGCATCTTGATCCTTTTTCGCCGTAAGCAGGCATACCTCCAGGGCCACATCGGACCACGGTGGTGCGGAAACCGATCCTCATCAAGAAGCAGTGCCTCCGATAAGAAATTGGGATGCAGAACGTCCACAATCCCGCCTGTTCTGCCCTACCCCCCCGTCCCGCCGGCACCTAAGATGGCGGCCGTTCCATGACGCCGCACCAACTCGAGACCAGGCAGTCAGCTATTCCCGCCGCAGCGCCCGCAGGAGGAGAGAGGCGCCAAGACCGCGGTTGAGGCACGCACTGAAGACCGCTGCGCTTTACCGTCCCTTACAACATGAAACGCACCATGCATCGTACGACCGGACACAGCTCTTTCCCCGACACTGACCGCGGAAGCCCGAAAACGCGAGACGTGAGGGGGAAACTGCGAAGAGACACAGCATCGGCTCCCTGCCATCAACGAGACCACTACGTTGCCGAGTCCCGTGGAGAGCGGAGCCAAAGTCACTGAGGTGAGGAGATCTGGGGGGCAGGCCACCAGACTAAGGGGGCTATTCGAATCACCAGCATAAGAGCCATAAGCGAGAACTGAGGCACGAATCTCACCAGACAGGCCCAGCGCTAAAGCGCCAAGACTTTAACATGCCCTCCAGGAGCAAGCCGAAACCCTCCACAATGGACACGTACGTCACGACCAAGTCAAAAAACTCAACCACCCCACACCTTCACACTCCAGAACCCGCACAATCAAAGGGTGCTGATTCCGCCGAAAATCAAACCCAAGTACTAGAAGCCATAGCATCGCTGCGCACATTATCCGATTCCAGAATAGAAGAATTCAGATCAGACATCCAACTGATGCGCCAGGATGCTAAAAATTTAACAGAAAGGGTGACGAACTCCGAATCGGCCATAAAAGAGACGACGGAAGAAACAGTCGAACTGAAATCCAAAGTTGCAGACCTTGAAAGGCAGGTCGCCATCCTCGAGGCCAGAGCCGAGGAAGCCGAGGGACGTGCCAGACGGGGCAACATCAGGATACTGGGAGTGCCAGAAGGCGACGAAGGCCGAACCCAACAGCTTACGTAGAGGCCTTCCTACAACAAGAAGTAGGCGCAGGAAAACTCACACAAGGCTTTGCAGTTGAAAGGGCACATAGGTCCCTCCAGAAGAAACCTCCCCCAGGATCCCACCCTCGCCCGATAATCGCCAAAATACTTAATTTCCAAGACCGAGAAACCATACTGAGACACTCCAGGGAAGAGGGCCCCATTGAACGTGGCAACGCTAAAATCTCTGTCTACCCAGACTATACCCCAAAGAAGCAAAGGGAGAGAAACTCATTCGTACCTATCAAGGCCAGACTCCGGCAACTGAACCTAAAATATATGTTACTCTATCCATCGAGACTAAAGGTCATCCACAAGGGCCGTGCGATCTTCCTAGAGTCCCCAGCAGCCTCCAATATGTGGATGGAAGACAACAATCTAGCAGAAGACGGGGACACTTATCCCAAGAGCAAATGAGGAAATCCACTTATCTACGCACTTGACACATAAGCGCATACCGCACCACTACCCTACGACAACATAGGAGGTAACCTACACCACTATTTATCAAACAGATGCGGCCCTCGCTCGGCCTCACACCAGGCACAGGGCCTAGCCCCCACAAACAGACCAGGACAGGCCAGTTGCCTGCCCGACCCTGCTCGAGCCTGATACCCGGATGGGACCTGACGGCGCGAGAGCGCCTGAGCACCGCGAGAAAAACACAGTCGCTGCGCACAACAGTTCCAGTTTTGTTAAATGTTATTCTAGTTACACAGTCTTCACACTAGCGCAACCAACAAGGCAGAGGGCAAGACCACCGCAGATCACAAGCAAAACCAGAACTAAGAACCAAGATTTGGGAACCACCGAGGATGATCAACAACCAATGAGAACCACAGGAAAGGGCAGACGCACGGAATCCAACACTCCATCCCAATGGCGACACAATTGAAAGAGATGACTTGGAATGTACGTGGTATGGGATCATACTTGAGAAGGAATAGGATCCAGCCCTATCTCCGCAGAAAGAAGGTATCCATTGCACTATTCCAAGAGACCTACCTGTCGAAGGAGTCCTCGTCCAAGTTAGCTGAGCGGTGGGGAGGCACCGCGAAAGGAGCACCCTATTCTAGCTATGCTCGAGGAGTTTTCACGTGGGTGAACCCGAACGTGCCATTCTGCCTACTGGGCTCGGAGGCAGACCCTGAAGGCAGGTATCTAATATTATGGGGAACCATTGAACATACGGCGGTCTGTATAGTGAACTCCTACTTTCCACAACACAGAATTCCCTCACACCTTAAAATTCTCTGTGCCAAAATGACCCATCACAGGGAAGGCACCTTCATATGGGCTGGCGACTTTAACTGCTACAGAAACGGAAACATGGACAGATCCACCCCCCCCCCAGCAACCGAGAAACGCCGCCACTCATGCACTCAGCGAAGCGCTGAATCACCTCGACTTGGTAGACATTTGGAGAGAACAACACCCCAACGAAAGAAGCTACTCATATTACTCGGCCCCTCACAAGATTCACACAAGGATCGATTATCTGTTCATCAACAGAGAGCAAACTTCAATGGTAGACGCAGCAGCATACCTAGGCAGATCAATCTCCGATCATTCACCATTAATTATGGAATGGAAATTAAGGGGCCCCAGACCACCGATCCCGACATGGAAAATGTCTACCGCAGCCCTCATGGATCAAGAATTCAGGGAAGCACTCGGCAACAATCTTGAAGACTACATAGACAATAATAAAGGTTCTGTATCAACCTGGAGCACGCTTTGGGAGGCGATGAAGGTAGTGATAAGAGGAGAGGTGATGGCGGGCGCTGGAGGCATCCGGAAACACCTGACGGCAGCCCCAGAAGAACGAGAAGCTGAAATAACACGCCTTGAGACAGGCACTGTCGCCACCCTGGAAATGGAAAAGACCCTACAAGAAGTTTGCGAAGAATGTCGCCCAACCTGGGACAGGCTAGCCAAATTTGACTTTACAACAAACACTGCCAAAACCCACAAAGAAGCCGATAAACCAGGCAGGATGCTAGCCTGGTTATGCAAACGAGAACAACCAAGACACACTCCTACAGAGATCATAACTGAGAACGGGACAACATGCAGGACCCAACAAGATATCAGCAACGCCTTTGCGGAGTTCTACTGTAAACTATACTCCCACAATAGACAAATATCCAGAGAGGAAATCAAGAACAACCTGGAAGAGATTGGGCTACCGAGACTATCCGAGGAACAGAGAGAAGCTTTGGAAATGGAGATCACTACAGAGGATGTTAAGGAAGCTATCAGGTCGCTGGCCACCTGTAAGACTCCTGGCAGTGACGGCCTCCCGCCTGAATTTTATAAAGCTTACGAAGATATCATAACTCCGATACTACATGAAGTCTACACGGAGGCATCCGAAGTAGGGATACTCCCTAACACTATGAAAGAAACAATCATAATCCCCATGCTTAAGCCCAAAAAACAGCCTACGGACTGCGATTCATATGGCCCATTAGCAATGCTAAACTACAACAGTAAGATCCTAACCACTATCCTAGCCAACAGACTTGCAAAGGTGGTGGGAACCCTGATTCACGACAACCAAAATGGCTTCGTCCCGGGGCGCAACACCACGGCCAACCTAAGAAGACTTCAACACACTATGGCGTAGACCACCGCGAGAGACGAGGATCTTGCGGTATTCTCACTCAACGCCGTCAAGGCCTTCGACTCCATATTCTGGGAATGGTTGGTCGAGATGCTGAGGGAGTTTGGATTTGGAGAGGGTTTTGTGAGATGGATCAAGGTGCTCTACAACTCACCAATGGCAAGAGTGAAAACTGGAGGGATGATCTCGAAGCCCTTGGAGATCCAGAGAGGCACTAGGCAAGGGTGCCCGCTATCGCCGATCCTATACATCTTGGGCCTGGAACCAATTGCCATCTATTTTAGACAACAGTTCTTCGACGCAGGCATTAAACTGGGCGACCAACACTCCATAATACGCCGACGGCGCTGTACGCCAACAATGTACTCTTGTATGTGAAGGACCCACAAATAAACACACAAGTCATACTAGACGTCCTTGACAACTACGCACTTTACTCAGGAATCAAGTTTAGCAGATCGAAATCCTGTGCATTCCCGCTGGCAAGACTCAGACGCCTAGCAAAAACTGATTTACCAGTAGTGGGGATAAAATGGCAACTCGAAGCATTCTGATACCTGGGAATAAACATCCATCACACCCCAGAACCCACACACGACCACAATACCAAAATGGCGCTGAAGGGACTCCTCAACTCTATGAAATTCTGGTCAAAACTGCCACTTGCAATGATGGGTCGGACGTCCATTACAAAAATGATAATTCTCCCCCGCTTCCTATACTTCTTCACGAACATCTGTTACTATATCCGCCCCACCTTCTTCAAGACACTTGAAATATTAATCTGAGACTTGGGGCCCTTCCAGACACAAACGTCCCCTCTCAGTCCTCACGCTACGACACAAAGAAGGCGGAATACAACTCCCCGACTTTCAGATGTACTACTTAGCTGCACAGCTCAGCCACGTGACAAGGTGGCTTCAAGACGAATAAAATAATGAATCTGCGCTACTGAGACAAATACCCTCCAATCTCTTCCCCAAGGAAGTACTCTGGAACCCCCTCAAGCAGACACAGAATGTCCCCATGATAGCGAAATTAGGAAGACAGATCTGGACCAGAACTCGCTCCATTCTACAATCGAGCCACCCATATTCACCCAACTCTCCCATCCTAGCGGATGCATGTAAAACCATGACGGATCTCAGGGTAGCAAGAAGCTGGGAGAGTGCCGGGATCTACCTATGGAGGGACATGTTCGAAGAGGACAAATTCAGAGACTTTGAATCGATGCAGGAGGTTGAAAGACTCTCCAGCTGCCAATTTCTATGGTATCACCGACTCAAACAGATCGCCAGAAGCAAATGGGACAGCTGGCCCGAGGAACCCACTCCAGACCCGTTATTACAGGAGATGTACGAGCTAGCGGACGGATGGAAACCGGTAACCCGGCTCTACAGCCGATTGATGGACAAACCTAACCCCAAAGGCATAGCACTCAAGGAGAGATGGGAAATGGACCTGGGCATCACACTAACTGACAAAGAATGGGAAAGAATTTAATTTTATTGTACCCAAAAGAGGTGTCCCGCAACGCCAGGTTCAGGCAGATACAACTGAATACCCTATACAGGACGTACATGACCCCACAGCAAGTGGCTAAATTCAACAGGAAAGTCTCACCGAATTGCCCCTGGTGCGGCAGCGACACAGCCGACATGATCCACATGTTTTGGACCTGCAACAGGGTAAAGACACTCTGGTCCAGAGTTAGGCAGACCTGCACAACTGCTGGCATAACCAGATATGAGTGGGACCCGAAAGTCTGCCTATTAGGAGCTCACCCCAAAATAAGCAAATACAGACACGTAGTCAAATTGATGGACCTATCCTGCATCCTTGCGAAAAGAACTATAGCTATGGCCTGGAAGTCCCCAGGGGGCCCGAGATATGAACGTTGGATTAAGGAACTAGAGAGGTGGTCCGAGGCAGAGACCAGAGCATGGCAGGAAGGGGCCAACTATGGAACAGACGAAGCAAACAACACCCTCGAGTCGTGGAAGGCCATCCTAAGAGATGTGCCCTTTACTGCAGACCACAAACCCCCCTGAAGGGAACCCCAGAAGTAACATAATGCCAGGCAGAGGTTCACCTAAACTTCCCAAGATGCCCGACTTGCCCCAACCTCGGCACCCAAACTCACGAATTCACCTACCTCTGCCCTTGTATAGACACTGAAGATACCACAACTCCTAATGAAGACTGTTTTGTTTGTTTGTTTAACACCTCATTTTTTTGTTAAATGTTAACTATATTTAAAAGCTAATAAAATACGTTTAAAAAATAAATTGAAAAAAATGACAGTCTGTGTGGAAGCTGCCACTCTCATTTGTACTATGAGAAATAACCCATGTAAGAGCAGGGGCATGAGCCTAAGTAAGAGCAGGAGCTCGTGTGTACTCCTAATCACAACTCACTTTCTGTGAGGTCTTGCTCTGAATTGCATTATTTCCTTCATAGGGTAAGGCAGAATTGGAGTGCTATTCACTCTTACCAGACTCACTTTATAAGCACAGTAGAGACATAGGACCTCATTATGACCCTGGCGCTAATGGTTTAACGGCGCTGTAAAAGGCTGCAGCGCCGTTAATCCATTAGCGTCTTACTACGAGGTCTCTTTGCGGGACCTGCCCTGAACGGCTGGTTTAGACCAGCCGTTAAAGTAGGGACCTGCAAAGGGACCTTGGTGCTAAGTACGGTACCGCAATTTGCGGTACCATACTTAGCGCCTTCCCCAGTCCCATTGAGCCCTATGAGGCAAAAATGGGAATGGGGAAGGGCTAATGTTCAATGTGGAATTACCGCCCCGCCAACCTTGGAATTGAACGTTACGATACCGGCACCAACCATGGTGCTAATAGCGCCATGGTTTAGCGCCAGTATTGTAATGAGGGCCATAATCTCCAGTTGTGTACAGAGAGTAGTCTATCTTCTTGTTACCCAGGACTAACAAGAATAGCTGTATCTTCCAGGGGATTGTAGTTAAAAAACATTAATTTATGATATTTGCTACTAGAATGTCTTTGCTCTCAAAGCCTATAGAGAATGATTATAAAAGCTTTATTCAGGATATTGGAGCTCATTTCATTACCAGTTCGCTGGTATCTCAGTGATAAATCCACCGAGATACCACTAAACTGTAATACCATTACCGCCACACGGTCTGGTGGTATTGCTACCGGATTACCGGTGGTGGTGGTGTCACCTCCAGCTGTGAGCTGGAGGTGAATCCTCCAAATTTCCACCAAGCTCAAAGTTGGACGGTGCGGTAATACTGCATTAGCGGCATTACTGACGCATTTTTCCCGCACAGCCCAACTCATAGTGTGGCAGATTATCCACTTCTCAAATCCCCATTTATAGAAATCCTCTACATTCAGAGCGCAAAATATCATTCCTTGTACAGCAAAGGGGCTGAACAAAACAGCCTGCCATGACACTAGGTCATTGTATGAGAGACAGCAATCCATTAAAAAAAGTAACCAGCAAGGATCTGTGGGGAGATGGAGAGTGTGTAGGAAAGGATGAAGGTGTGGGCACAAGAACAGACTCCAGTTAAAAGAAGCAAAACAAAGGAGTCATGTTGGAAGGATAAATGGATTGTGATGGCGGGGAGAGGGAATAGGGACCATGTCTACTGTCAGCTTAGGAAAAGAAGGATAAATTGTCATAAAAAAAAGAAGAATGAAGAATAATGGAAGTGGTGCAGACAGAAGTAAAGAGTGGATGGGGACTGAAAAGGAAGGAAGAAAATGTGGAAAAGGGATGGATGGGTCTACAGCTGGAGGGCAAAAAAGAATGGAAGAAAGGAAACATGTAGCCTCAAAACCATACGAAGATTAATGATTCTGGAAGAATACACCTCAAGCAGCCAGTGCCCAGACTCAACGAAAATGGAGATACAAGTCCAAAAGAAATTGGTAGGATATACACAGTGGGATTTTTAGTCAAATATGTATAGACCTCTTTATTCTTCTCTACACTGACACACTAGACATGGGGCCTCATTACGAGGTGGGCGGTAAAGGTTAACGGGCACCGGTAAGGAGACCGGTGCCGGTAAACCCTTACCTCCCTATTTCGAGGACCCTTAGCGGGTCCCGCTATGGGCGCCTGGTTTTAGCAGGCGCCCTTAGCGGGAGCCGCTAAGGGACCAGGGAGCTAATAATTTCTATGGAATAGGCAGGCGGGGCAAAAGCAGGAGGTGGCCTTTCGTTGCATGCACTTGGAGTTTGAGCCTTGTTATGAAGACCTCAACTGATGGCATGGCTTTCGGAGAGCATGGGAGAGCTTTTCAGGTGGAAGAAACAAGTAGGGGAAAGGATCAAAAGTGAGAGAAAGCTCAGGTGGGGTAAGGGACTGAGTATGCAGAGAGATGAGATGTGGAGAGTTAAAGGCGTAGAGTACATTGAGAGGCAATTAGAAAGGTAGTGGGGCTCAAGGGCATGGATGGATTTAAGAACGAGTTGCAAAAACTTGGAGAGTGGCTTTAGATGGCAAATCATCCAGTAGGATGACAGTGAGTAGAGGTGGGGAGGAAGGGAGGGGCTTGAAACAAGTGCTCGTCACGAGGTAGAGAACTTTGTTGAGGCGAGCAGAGGAGACGACGGATAGGACAAGAAGTAGGGAAGCACAGTAGTCCAACTTGAAGAGCACTATAGGAAAAATTACAGATTTAGTTGAGTGGTCTGGCGGAGGATCTTTCTAATTCTTTCTGGGTTGACTATGCCTCTGAAGGGAGTGGCCGTGATGGCCTGGAAGACGTTCTAGTCATTCCCATAGAGGACTCCAAGATTGAAAGCCATTGGAGAAAGGGTGACGAGGTCAGAGGGGAAAGAAAGGGTGAAGGAAGAGTGGGGTTGGCATTGGAACTGGGAGAAAAAGGACTTCATTTCTTTGGGGAGTTACACATGAGGGAACATACAGTCATCCAATTGCGAATCGAGGTTAGGCAGATGGTTATGCATTCAGTGATTGCATGGGAGAAGTAAGGGAAGGAGAAGATCTAAGTATCCTCAGTGAAAAGGTGATTGTTAAAGCCAAAGCAGGAAATGCGTTTGTTGAGGGATGACATGTTCAGGGTGAAAAGGAGTGGGCCTAGTACTGCTCCGTAGGGAACACCCACAGGGATGGTTATCAATAAGGAGGTACTGGAGTTCTGTGTGATAGAGTGGGAGGGGAGAGAGAAGAGGACACCCTGTCAAGGGTGATGTCATTGAGGACAAGGAGTTTGAAGGAGGCGCCCACTTTGTCAGAGCCGGCCTGCAGAAATGTCTAGAAGAATCACATTGGAGAAATATTATTGGCGGGCAGTGGTTATAAAACTGAATAAATGGGTCAGAGCAAGTTAAGTGTTTGGACCAGAATTCAGTTTCGAGGGGGCCCGTGAATGACTGTACCTCAAGATAGTTGACTATGCATTTAAAGACAACCTTCTCAATGATTTTAGTGTGGTGGAGTATGTGAAGGGATCATGAAGCAAGACACAGACAACGGACTTAAAGTTCAAAGTAAAATCTTGATATATAAAGCTGAATGTATGTACGTGTATATGTTTGTCTGGCTATACAAACCCTCACCGCTGAACCCACATCTACTAAATTTTGCATGGATTCCTCTTTTGTCTGGGGCAAGATCGTAGTCTATGTTTGGATGCAAAAATCTTATATGCAAACAAATTTTGGAAGGTTTGTGTATGTTTGTCCGGCTATACAAATCCACACCGTTGAACCCAGTGCTACCAAATTTTGCATGGGTGCCTCAATTGTCTGGGGCAAGATTGTACTCTATGTTTGTATGCAAAGAATTCACTCTGTAAACACCCCATTTTCTGATGCTCACCCCGATTCACCACAGTAGGTACATTTGGAAAAGTGTCTGAAGCAAAATGTTCGATGTGTTGGTTGTTCCTTTGAAATGTATTACTAGTGTATACAGTTTGAAAGTGTTTATTAAAGCATTTTTAAAGGGATGAAAAAACATTTAAACATTATTTTTATCACGCCAGTCCAAATATGGGAAATAGCAAGGTTACAGTTTACTTAAGTCCATTCACGAGAAGAGAGCACACTCAATCAATCTTTCTTGGACATTTTCTCAAATGTGCTGAAGCCATTTAGTGACTGAAACATGCCGCACAAAACGCAAACATCACTTGGAAAAGCTCCATCTGATGCAAAGCAAAAATCATAATCAAGAGCTTCTGAAATACAACAACAAACTGCAGCAAAACATGCCAACCAGAGGACAAGAGCAACATCCTCCAGGGCAAATGAGATGACAGAGAAAACTGAAGCAGGACCGGCTGATATGAGGGACAAGAGCAACATCCTCCAGGGCACATGAGACACCAGAGCAAACTGAAGCAAGACTTGCTGATATGGGGACAAGAGCAACATCCTCTAGGGCACATGAGACACCAGAGCAAACTGAAGCAAGACTTGCCAACAAGAGGACAAGAGCAACATCCTCCAGGGCACATGAGACACCAGAGCAAACTGAAGCAAGACTTGCCAACCAGAGGACAAGAGCAACTTTCTCCAGGGCAAATGAGATGACAGAGCAAACTGAAGCAGGACCGGCTGATATGAGGGACAAGAGCAACATCCTCCAGGGCACATGAGACACCAGAGCAAACTGAAGCAAGACTTGCTGATATGAGGACAAGAGCAACATCCTCCAGTGCACATGAGACACCAGAGCAAACTGAAGCAAGACTTGCCGACAAGAGGACAAGAGCAACATCCTCCAGGGCACATGAGACACCAGAGCAAACTGAAGCAAGACTTGCCGACAAGAGGACAAGAGCAACATCCTCCAGGGCACATGAGACACCAGAGCAAACTGAAGCAAGACTTGCCGACAAGAGGACAAGAGCAACATCCTCCAGGCCACATCAGACACCAGAGCAAACTGAAGCAAGACTTCTCGACAAGAGGACAAGAGCAACATCCTCCAGGGCACATGAGACACCACTTGATCCGGACACGGGCAGAGCCAGGTACCCCAGCTAGTACTTTATTAAATAAAATGTCAGGATGGTAAAAGGCATAACTTGCCCTATGCTAAGGTGGGATTTCCCTACCTGAATGAAACTAAGGAAAGTCTGAGTCCAAGAGTTCAACCTAAAGGTCTGTCTGTGTCCAAAACCTATACTTGCCCTCACAGCTAAATTTAATCAATGTGTAGGGATATCAAAAGCAAAAGAAATTGTGTTCAACTCGAACTTCTGAGCTTCTCCCAGCTTCCAGCTTTCTTTCAGCTACACTTACCCAAGTACAGGAAAGTTCCACAAAAAAGTCTCAAGATTACCTTTCGCCTGTTGGAAAAGATACAGTCCAACACAACCCTCGGGGTTCCTTTCTCCAAGTTCAAGGCAATAGCACAAATAGGTCTCAGGGTTACCTTCCCCAAGTTCAAAGCAGTATCACAAATGGGTCTTGGGGTACCCTTCCCCAAGTTCAAAGCAGTGTCACAGATAGGTCCCAAGTTCCCTTCCCCCAGTTCAAAGCAACTCATTTTCAAAGGAAACAAAGCACTCTTCTAAGTCAAGTGAATACTCCTTTCGGGATTCTTCTTTCACAGTGTCTGTTTTTTTCCAATTTTAGAGTCCCTTGGTCTAGGCACAGTTGTCAGACCACACGGTCCACCCATCACAAGCAGCACAAACCAGAACCCTATGTTCACAATGTCTTTGGTTTTCACAATTCTGGGTTCCCTTGTGTAGGTGTAGTTGTCAGACCGCACGGTCCACCCATCACAGGTCACACAACTAGGAAACCTTGATATAGATTCACCCTTCTTTGCTTTTGCCAGGTTAGCCTTGTAGTTTTTTCACAGTATGTCCCTTCCACTCTGCTAGTCACTTGATTAGCTCTTGGTTTTGATGATGCAGGTTTCTACATTTGAGGGAGGGTTGCTTTTGAGACCACACATTTAAATAATATATTCACTCTTCTGTAATTTATTTAGGAAGATTTGCAAGCCTTTCTTTGTTTTACCCAACAGCTTTCTAGAATTCTGGCTGGTTAAACATTCATTGTTTGTGTTTTCTTCATCTTTGGGTGATGTTACGCACAAAGATCCCAGCGCATTATTAAAGAATAGTTCATTCGCAGAAGCTTTTCCATTAGCGGGACCTTTTAAATGTTTCCGATAATGGATTGCAACTTAATAACTATTTGCGATTACTGTTTCTGCATGCAAACGCTTTCAGACATTGGCTTTCATCCAGCAGCAAATGCGTATGAGACACACCTGTGATTCGGAGTGCAGGGAAACTCACTGGTGCTTGCACTTGTCTCTACTTGCTACGCGGCTGCTCTCTGCTCCACTCCTGCCTTCAGGGCCTTTCAGTCTGCCCCTACGATACTCTGGGGTTCCTGGCATGCCCCAAGGGAATGAGCTTTCTTCTGAGGACTTTTCAGGTCAGACTTTATTAGTGCCGCTCCACACTGCACCAACCTTACAAAAAGGAGCTCCTGCTCCAATGCAATACGCGAGACCCGTTTCACACACCTGCGGGTTCTGTGACTCAGCGCTTTATGCTTCAATGATCGGATTCACACAGCTTCCAGCAGTGGTTCATTTGCCTCCCTCTTTCACTGGTGTCTTTGCAGCTACTCTCATCAGGAGCTCCACTTTGGCCTCCACTCCGACCTCTAGTCTGAATTCCACTCGGACCCCCAGTTTGTCTCTCTGCCTGACTCCGAGGATGACTCTATATATTTCTTAATCACTTTTGGTGTTGCCCATTAACCCTAATTGCCTGACCCTCTGGAAAGTGTTTAGCTGGGCATGCCTGGTTCGCATACCCCTCTACAGGCATCTTCTTCGTCTCAGTACCAGAGTGGTAAACTAGGTTAATAGTGTTTACTATTCTTGATTGCTTCTTCCTCGTCTCAGTACTGTTAGGCAGAAATTGTGGGAAAATAAGGGAAAGGTATTGTAATAGCCCATAAAGGCTGCAGGGGTTAGCTTGTTCCTTAATAGGAAAAGGGGGAGACCATGTCTTGCCTACGGGCATCCCACTCCCAGTTGCCACAGACCCTCTACCCAGTTGATCCACTCTCGCTTGTCCATCCCCAGGGTCAGGATCCAAGAGCAATGGCCTTTCCCTGGCCACTTGAACAGAGGATCCATGGAGAAAAGGAGGGAGAATACCCTCAGGTTTCTCACATGCCCTTCGCCAATGCGGTTTGGACCACAGTGCTTCACATGGGAACCATGAGAGGAAGTCCACATTACTTTGCTCTCAGCCTTTTCTGGTGTTTCACTGTGAAGCAATATGGTTGAAGGTCCAAAAACCACTGCATTACTCAAGGGTTGGATTCTTTTCTTTCGCTGATTCAAACTAGAGGAGAATGATCTGTCACCAGGTGAAACTTGCAGCCTAAAAGATAATACTTCAGATGGATTATAGCCCATTTATTGGCAAGGCCTCTAACAATGACTGAATTGTTTTTCTCTCTGGGCAAGAGCTTTCTACTAATGTACAAAATGGAATGGTCGAACACATCATAATTTTGTGACAAAACATCTCCTACTCCCATAGGCATCTATCTGAAGAATACATTCTTTAGGGAAATCGGCTATGCCGAAAAAGGGACTCTGGCATAAGGCTTGTTTCAAGGTTGTATAACATATCTAATCCTCTTCTTCCCACCTGATCTTTTGGGGCTCAGTTTATTAATTGATCCATTAGTCTGGATGTTTTACTAGAATGATTTGGGCTAAATCTGCATTAGTGCCCGATTAAACCCAAAAAAGCTCTTAGATCTTTCTTTGTTTTGGGAGATGGTGTTTCTGGGACGGCCCTTAAATCCTCTCATTGTGATTGGGCAGTGTTGTTACCCACAAATAAAACTAATATATTACTGCTGACTGTGCCAGTTTACATTTTATTGGATTAGCAGTTAGTCCTGCTTTTCTTAACACTATCATGATAGTATAGAGGTGATATAGATGATCTTCCCATGTCTTGCTATGAATTACAATGTCATCTATGTATGCTCCGCAAAATTCAAGATTTTCTCCATAAACCTCTGAAATGTTGCAGGAGCACCATGTAAACCAAAAGGTAGGGCATTGAATTGAAACAGCCCTAAAGGAGTGGCAAATGCATTTTTTTCTTTATCAGGTCCATGTAAAGGAATTTGCCAACATCCCTTGCTGAGATCCATTGTTGATAGGTATACAGCATTACCCAGCCTATTTATTAGATCATCAATGCGAGGCATTGGGTAAGCATCAAAAGCAGGGATGGCATTTAATATAAGAAAGTCTATACAGAATCTCAAGCTTCCATCAGGTTTAGCCACCAACACAATAGGGGAAGACCAAGGGCTAGTAGAAGGTTCAATAATTTTAGCCTCTAACATAGGCTTAGCTTTCTGAATTATGGCTGCTTTCCTGGCCTCAGACAACCGGTACGGTTTTAAATGTACAACTTTACCAACAGGAGGGCGGATATGATGATAAACATCCCTCACTCTCCCAGGTTCTTCCTTGAATACATCAGTGTACTGCCTCATAAGCTCATATAGATCTTGTTTCTGATTATTATTGAGGTCAGATGAAATTAGAGCCCTACTTTATGTATCCTCGGGCAAAAGACAGGACACCATTATGGTTGGAGACTCCATAGGATGTTCCTTCTATTCCTTAAACATGATAGATTTGTGTTTTAGGGCGGAGATCAGGTTGTGAGATCTTATAATTAAATAGGGCTGTTTGTTCTATTACTTCATATGGTCCATGCCATTTGGACACAAGTTTGTTTTCTGAAGTTGCTAATAGGACAAGCACCTTTTGACCTATCGAAAAGGATCTAAGGGAAACCTTTTTATCGTAACAGTTCATTTGTTTTTCTTGGGTTTTAACCATATGGGCCTGTATCAGAGATCTTACAACCTTCATATGCTTTTTCAACCTACTTGCAGTCTGGGAGAGTGGAATAGGGGTTGCCTCTACCTCCTCGCAAGTTCCCCTCAATATATCTAGGACATCTCGTGGTTCTTGTCCATAAAGGAGTTCAAACTGAGAAAATCCCATGGAGGTCTGAGGTGTTTTCCGAACTGCAAACAAAGCCCAAGGTATCATCTGATCCCAGTTTTTCTCGTCTTGTTGTACTAACTTTCGGAGTATGGTTTTAAAAGTTTTGTTGAATCTTCTATGAGACCATCTGTTTGGGGATGATACACTGATGTTCTAAGGGTAGCAATGTGTAATAGTTCTTTCACTTCCTCCATAAGTTTGCTCATGAAAGTGGAACCTTGATCTGTTAGTATCGCCTTTAGAAACCTCACTCTAGAAAAAAAAGGTAGTAAATGTTTTAAGATCTGTTGTGTCATATTAGCTTGTGAGGGGAAGGCTTCTGGATAATGGGTGGCATACTTTACAATGACTAGGATATACTTATTTCCCAATTTGTAAGTCTACAGGGGTCCCACAATATCCACACCAATTCTAGAAAATGGAACCTCAATGATTGGTAATGGATTCAAGGGAGCTGATGGTGGCATATGAGTACTAGTTTTCTGGCAAACTGAGCATGCCCGAATAAATGTTTTAATGTCAGCATGGACTCTGGGTCAATAGAACTTGTTAGCTATTTGTGCTTGAGTCTTAAACTGCCCTAGAGGCCTCCCATCAGATGCGCATTAGCTATTTCTAATACTAACCGCTAATGTCTCTTGGGGACGTGGGGCTCTTGGGGACTATCAACTGTGTTTTTACTAGGCCATTCAAAGTGGTATCCCCTCTATAAAGGAGACCTGGTTTAAAAAAAGGGTCCCCCTATCTCTCGACCCTCAGGTTCTGAAACTACCTGTAAGAATGCTTCAGCCAGTAATGGATCATTTCGCTGGGCGAAAGCTAAATCGGGGAGTATCTCTTCTACAGGTCTTTTCATCTTTGCTTTTGGAGGGCCGTCACATGTCTCAGCAACCTCCCCAAAGCCTGAGTACCCATATTTGTACTTCCTTACCCTGATTTTTATTTAAGCCTAGGGAATACGGCTTTTTCAAGCAGCCCCTGAACAATCTCATCTCCTTGGGTGTACCTGAAACAGAACCTTTACATGGTTTTGTAATAAGACCTTATTTATTTATTTATTTATTTATTTATTTATTTATTTATTATGCACCGAAAACCCACGTGCATCAGGGCACAAACATTGACACAGTCAGACAAACGGATAAGACAGGACAGTTGGATCCTAGGTGATGGCGCTAAGGCTCATGATGAGTTTAGTTGAAAAGGGTTGTTTTGAAGGCTTTACGAAATGCTCTTGAGTTTTCTTTCAGTCTGAGTGCAAATGGCAGAGAGTTGCAGAATCTGGTGGCACACACAGGGAAAGAACTGTCCCACCCCTTTGATCATCTATAGCCCGAACAAGATAACAAAGCTGCATTGGACGAGCAGAGTGCTCTTATTGGTGAATGGAGAGTGATTAGATCTTTATGATATTGTTGCACATTCCCGTAAAGACACCAGTGTACCAAGGTGGCTGCTTTGAACCGGGAGCCAGTGAAGAGCTTTCCTGTTGTCTGAGATGTGTTCTCTTATCTGGATCCTCTTGATGATCCATACAGCATCGTTCTGAATAGTATGACATTTTTTGAGACATGACTTAGAAGCACCAATTAATAAGGCGTTACAGTAGTCTTGTCTCAAGAGGATGACAGCCCAGGCAATGATTGCACAGCTGGTTTTGGACAAGAAGGGTTGTATGTTCCAAAGCAGATGAAGATAGTACATGCAGTTCCAATCAATCTGATTTGCATAGGCCTCTGAATTTAATGATGCTTCCAATTGGATGCCAAGTGTTTTCACTTTACTTTAAGCAGGGATGGCATAGTCTTTTGTTTGAAATGTTTTTGAAGTCAGGTGTCAGTTTAGACAGAGATGATTGTGGCCCAAAGATGAGACCGTCTGTCTTGTTCCCATTTAAGCATAGTCAGTTCCTAGACATCCAGACCTCAATGAGGTTTTGCATGTTGAGAATATTGGAGGAGTCTAGGGTGTAGGTACCACTGACATCCACTGAATATGCCTGAGTCCTCTAGGAGTGCACAGAGCGGTCTCAAATGCAGATTAAACAACAGAGGGGACAAGCATGTACCCTGGGGGACACCGCACCCAATTGGAGTTGCCAATGACAAGGCCTCATACCAATGAATTCTGGACACCCGGTCTGAGAGAAAGGCTTTAATCCACTCGATGGCCTCTTTGGAATAATTCCCTAAGTGACTCAGGGTGTGGAGGAGGCTATCGTGGTCCAGCAAGTCGAAAGCCGCTGACAGGTTGAGCAGCAACCGAATCCCAGCTTTCCCATTGTCCAAGGATTTTAGCATCTAAGACTGAAGGTCGATCAGTGCCATCTCCGTACTGTAAGAGGGTCATATTGGCCATTTAGTAAAATATTAATTGCTTTCACAAACGTTTGCAATTGAAGCATCGCAAACTTATCAAGGATCTTTAGAAGAAAGTTGTAGTTTTTGATTGGTCTAGAACTGCTAAAATCCTTTGGGTCCGGACCTGGCTTTTTGAGAAGAGGAGTGATCGTAACTGCCTTGATAGATGCTGGACCCGAACCATCATGAAAAGCATTTACGAGCCTAGTGAGGACAGTTGCAAAGAGCACTTCATGCTCCAGTATGATTTTAGGTGGAATAATATTTTCGAAACAAGAGGTCGGTTTCCATATCAAGAGTGGACATTGTGAAGAATGAAAAGTCAGGAGAGTTTTGGATTCTATGATTAGAGACAGATGGTTCATTAATTTGGCTGGAGGTAATCAAGATATTTTTGATTTTATCTCTGGCCTTTTATATTTTGTCCTTGAAAGCCGTCTGTACTGCATCACAGTCCTGTCTTGTGTGCTGGAAGGTATTGATAATGCCTTAGATTTTTCCAAAGATTTAAACATTTTGAAAAGTTTTCCTGCACTATTTGAGGTCTCATCAATCTGTGTTAAAAAGGTTCTTTTTTGTCTCCACAATGTGGAGTTTATAACATTTCTCTGCTGATTTCAAGGCAGTTTTTTTCGCTTCAGATGGACATTTTAGCCATCTGGTTTCCAATTTGCATTTGCTGATCTTCTGTGCTCTAATTAGTGGTGTAAACCATTTTTGGTGTCCAGTGTTTGACCTGACCAATTTTGATCGAAAGGGAGACTTCCTGTCCAACATTTCTACCAAGCTACTGGTTGTTGTGTGTGACATGTAGGTACCTTGGTGAAATTCCGGCGAGTTACTTTTTTATGTTGTGTGATGTCAAAGGAGGACCCTTTAGTTCGATTTGAAAATCAATAATGAAATGGTCCAACCAAATACATGGTGTAGTACCATTAACATGTAACATTAAGTTATTTGCAGTAACCCAATCAATAATATTGTTGTTTATATTTGTGGGCTCTGAATTGTAAACCTGGTAGTTAATATTGTTTAGTGCCTGTTCCAATTCCATTGCTTCCCTATTTGCGGGGTTTCCTCGCCAACGATTTAGATCGCCCAAGAACAACGTGAAGCAGTTTGGACCTGAAAGGTTACCCAGGAATTGAGAGATCTCATCATTGAAGTCTGGCGTTGCAGCTGGTGAACGATATATAAAGATGAAATTGATGCAACTCTTATGCGTCTGGGTAATTTTAATGTGCAAGGCTTCACAATTCTGACAAGAGCATGGTACAGCGAAGAAATTCCAAATTGTTCTTAACAATGAAAGCCACCCCCACCCCTCTATGGACCTGCTCCCTATTTTTACAGAAAATTGAGTAATCCACAGGGACTGCTAGATTGATCTTGGGGCCGCTAGCTTCCGTATTCCACAAATCTGTAAAACACATTATGCCAGGTTTTTATCCATGATAAGGTTGTGTATGTCCTGTGCATGTTTATTCAAGGATCTAGTGTTAAGAAGTGCCATTTTTTCTTTCATACCAGCCTGCAGCAGGGGCTTTGATTAAGATATTTTTGATTTTATCTCTGGCCTTTGATATATTTTCCTTGAAAGCCGTCTGTACTTCATCGCAATCCTGTCTTGTGGGCGGCAAAGGTATTGATAATGCCTTAGGTTTTTCCAAAGATTTTAAAATTTCAAAAGGTTTTCCTGTACTGTTTGTTTACTCACCAATCAGATTGTTAAAAAAGTTATTTTTTGTTTCCACAATGTTGAGGTTATAAGTTTTCTCATCTGATTTCCAGGCAGTTTGTTCACTTCAGATGGACATTTTAGCCTTCTGGTTCCCAATTTGCGTTTGACGATCTTCTGTGCTCTAATTAGTGGTGTAGACCATTTTTGGTGCCCAGTGTTTGACCTGACCAATTTTGATCGAAGGTAGCCGTCCTGTCCAACATTTCCACTAAGCTACTGGAAAAAGTAGAGACCAGGGACTCCACTGAGTCCTTGGCTGTTGTGTGTGATATTCCTGCACCACTTTCATCTGTTTGCATTCCTTTCGCTTTGCCATGCACACTTCTTTTGTCTTTTTCTTTCTCTCTGTGTGCTTTTTACACGCTCCCCTCCTTCTGACATGCACACGTGCACCTATCCTTTTCCTATCATGCCTCTTGCACTCTTCTTTCACTCTTATGTGCATACCTGTACTTGTTTCCTTCTTTCTGGGTCTCTCGCACCCTTTTCTTTTACTCTGGACTTCGCACCGTTAACATGCCTTTTCCTTCCTTCTAGGCCACTAGCATGCATTCTACTTCTTTCCTCTTTCCTTATTCCTTCTTTCTTACTTTCTGTGTCTTTAAACTGTCCTTCTCGCTTTCCACTCTGAGCCACTTTACAAATCTTGCTTTTCTCTCTTTCCCGCTCCAGCCACCCGCACGGTCCCGAGTTTCTCTCTCTCTCATGCAAAACTCATTGGGTAGCATAGCGCTACCAAGTGGTCTCTCCCGGATGCTTTGGGTCGAGGTCAGGGTCCCACCACCTGCCCCTCATACTCCCTTGGGCCCGGCACACGGCCCAAGGGAAAGAGCAATTGCACGCACACCGCCAACAGGATGCCAGCTGCCTCGCTCCGGCTCTCAGGAGACACCTCTCCCTAGCCATGCTGCAGCCTCTCTCAAACATTGGGCTAGCATTGCGGCACACTGCTCTGCTCTGGATTCTTCTTTCTGCAGCTCCCAGCTTCTTAGCTTTTCTGATCCAGTATGCCTCTCCAGCTCGCTCATTCATCTGTGCAAGACCACACCTTTTATAGTGACAAAACCAGTCAAGTGGAGTCAGGTGTGAGAGGTCATTATTCAATGCCTGACCCTGCCTGACCCTATTAGTTGGACACGTTGAGTTCTTTCTATGGTAGGTTGCCCATATTTTCCCCATGTTATTTCCAATGGGTAATATTTACTGATCTTAGTTTGCTCTTCCTCATCTCAGTATTTGTTGGAAATGGGGAGGGGGAGAAGGAGGGAGATTGGAGCTACGCCATGAAGGCTGAGGGAGAGCAGGTTTGGGTATTTTTGGCACTGGGGAAATACCATGTGTCGCCCTTGGGTATCCTCCTACCAATCCCTTGTGACCCTCCACCCAGGTGATCCTCCCTCGCTTGCCCACCCCCAGGGTCAGGATCTAAAAGTGATGGTCCTTCCCTGGCCACCTGAATGGAAGACCCCAAGGTAGTTGGTAGGAGAATACCGTCAGGCTTCTCTCAATAAAATGACCAAAATACACAGATACATAGGATGTGATGAGTTTATTGCAAATGTAAACAAGAAACCTTTTTCTAGGATTGTATTTTCTCCCCACAGCCCCTAGAGAGTGCCAAACTGCATGGCTTAACTCCGACAAACCCCATGAGAACAGCATTGGAGACAACGAAACAATTGCTCACGTCAGAAACAAGTATCCACACCGGATGTGTGAAAGGCCGACCAGTATTGAGGCATTAGCGTGGTCCAGCTTGTCTGCTTTGCTCACACGAGATGTCATCAGAGAGTATGTATTTTCATAAATCTCAATTTCCAACATGTGCCTAGTCCATTTTATCATGCTTTAATAAGTGGTTAAATAAGCAAGATAGAATCTTTCAAAACTGCAATAACAAAATCCTAAATGATATAAAACCTTCAGAGCAGTAGGTGGTGGATGAAGGTGCTTCTGTTTTTGCACTGCCTCAAAATTGTATTTATGTAACTATTTTGCATACATACATACAGGGAAACAAGCTCATTTGGTCGCAAAAGATAATGTACCGGATACACAGGAGGCAGTGAGCCTCTTACAATGGGTAGAGTAAGATTGGCATGATGACCAGGTTTGGGAAGGGGTGTATTGGGAGAAACAGGGAACAATACGGTAGACAAAATTAGGACAAGTGTCAGCGGGTAGCCATTCTAGCCAGCTAAGCATGAGTTGTGACCTCAAACTATTAAGTGAGAATGTGGTGGGGAAAAGAGAGGAAAGAGTCCAGTTAACGGTGAGGGTAGGTCTAAGTAGTAAGGCTGGAGAGGTGAGTCAAGGGGGTAGCTCAAAAGCGAGGAGCAAGGAGGTGGCCTTTCAATTTGCTGTTGAATGCATCGATGTGGACGGTGCTTCGAATGAGAGGGGAGGGAGTTCAAAGTAAGGGGATCAAAAAGAGTCGAAGAGCGAAAGCGAGAGGAAGAACAGGGTGGGTGAACTGCCACAAGGTTGGAGGAGGAAGCAGAGAAAAAGCTATAAGAGGGTTTGTTGGGGGTGATAGAAGAGGATAGGTACGGTGGTGCCTTTCCATGAATGGATTTATGCACTAGTATAAGAAATTTGAATTTGACATTGTTTTGCACAGTTATCCAGCCAGCCTGCTGGCAAGAGGAGGAAGAAGAGATCAAGTGAGGGAGTCCAAAGATAGTCCTGGCATCAAAGTGAATAATGGTGTCCATGAGACAGAATGCATAGTTTGAAAGACACTATGGATACTCGCACAGTAGTCCATGTGTGGTGGTTCTGAAGGGAAGGCAGTGCCTGATTTCCCTGATATTCATGAGGCTGAAGCAAGCCACTGTTGCAGTTTTAGAGCTGAATGTAGACAATATGGGTGAAGGGCCATAGATGACCCCATGGTTTCTAGCTGAAGATGTGTAGGGAGGAGTTTAAGGTGGTAACTGGATAGGCAGGGGATGAGAAGAGACAGCAGATTTGGCAGGAAAGAAAAGCATATCTGCTTTGGAGGAGTTCAACCTAAAAGAGTGTGAGTTCATCCAGTATTTAATAGCAGAGAGACAGTCAGAGATTCTGGTAGATAGATCAGTGGAGAGCAGACCAGTGTACAGTGTGAACAGTAGGGGAGTGGAAACAGAGCCCTGAGGTACACCAAAAGTAAGAGGAGTGAGTTGAGAGGTGTTATTGTTCCAGGAAACAGAAAATTAATGAGGTGCCAGGCAGACCTCTATCCAGGCAAGTACCTGATCACAAATCCCAAGCAGAGATCTCTTTTGGGAGATCACAGTAATCAACAGTATCAAAGTCAGTAGATACGCTGAGGAGTTTTAGGATAGAGGATAGGTTGCCATGTTTAGCAGAGGCAATAAAGTTTGCAACATTTATGAGAGCAGTTTAAGTGTGGTGGGCCGGGCGGAAGCTAGCTTGAAGGGGGTCACCAAGGTCGTGCGTGTCAAGAATGTTAGTAAGGCGATTGAATACAACTCTTTCCAGCACATTAGAGTAGTGAGGAAGAAGTGACACAAGCTGAGAATTGGTCAGCAGGTTTGGCTAAGCACCTTGCTTTTTCAGGAGAGGGATGACATGGCAGTTTTGAAAGTAGAGGCGAAAGCAAGCAGATTCGAAGGGCACGATGAAGAAATTAACGAGGTGAGAGGCCACTAGGGGGGGAATAGGTTTCACAAGCTTGTGTGCAAGAGGATCTGATGGGGAGCTGGACGGGTTAGCCTTCATCGGCAGTGCAAGGACTTTGTCAGTGTTGGCATGACTGAAGTGTGAGATAGAGGCAGTGAAATACAGTAGAAGAATGAAGAAAGTAGGAGGAGGTAGTAAGAGGAAGATGACGAGAGATTTCCAGAATTTTGAGATTTTGTAAGCAAACTTTTCTGCAAGGTCACTAACTGAAAGAGTATAGTTCATAGTTGTGGGTTTATGAGGAGTAAGGAGTGAGTGTAGGGTGCCTTACAGTCAGTGAGGATACGTGTCAATGAGAGAAAAGTAGAAATCCCTTATAACACTATTAAGACAAGTCTTGAGAGAGTCATGGGCAGAGAGGTATAGTTGGAGGTAAAAATGCGAGTGAAAGCACCTCCATCTGCGCAGGAGTCATTGCATGTCGGTGTGGAGCCGCGTATGAATGGGGAGGCCCAAGGTTGAGGACACTGGGAACTCGGCGTGAAAGTTGGCAGTGGGAAGTAAGAAGGAGTCATGAAGTGGGGACTGGAAGCAGTGTCAGTGGCAGAAGGATCAGGAGAGATGGAGGAGAGTGAGAGTTGAAGATCAGAGAGAAAGGAAAAAGGTTTACATTTTCTCTTGGACATGAGAGTGGTATGAGGGAAGAAGAGGTTAGAGGGAGGAAAGATAATGGTGGTGAAAACTATGGAGTGGTCAAAAAGAGATGGCGTGACAGTAATGTTAGCTGCAGAGAGAGAGTTGCAGATGAACAGCAGATCAGGAGAGTTGCCCGCAGAGTGAGAGGGTAGGTTATGAATAGAGTGGATAGCGTGTTCATCGAGAAAAAAATGAAGGTCACATTTTTTGCAGAGTGTTAGGAGAAGGAATGTTAAAGTTATCTAAGAGGATGAGTTAATGGGATCGAGAGAGAATCAAGGAGCTGCCTGGGTTCATCAAAGAATGGGCAGAGGGACCAGGAGGGTGAGTGAGAACGAGCAATAGGTGAAAGCATACATTCAAAGGCTATAGAAGGGATGTTGCATTGGGGGTGTGAGAGAAAATGTGTGCCTGACACCACCATCTTTGCTTGTCAGATGAGTAGAGTGAGAGAAGGAAAGTTTGGGTCATGAAAGGCTGCCAGTAGTATCAGAGGGAGAGATCCAGGTTTCAGCGATACCAAGTAATTCAAGGGGAGGAAGCTACAGTGCAAGTAGTCAGTGATGAAGAAAGCCTTTTTAAAACAAACTGAGCGTTCCACAGTGCAATGTTCAGTTGATGCGGCAGGGAGGAGTGGAGGAATTTAGTTTCAGAGTAGGAGAGGCCGGGTGGCTAGGTGATGGGGGTAGAGTGGTCTGTTGACTGGTGTTGTTTGTTAGAAAGGGGGGTGGTATGGAATTGATGCAGTGAGAATGGTGAGTTGTGGGTTTTATGATCGGGCTTTCTTAATAATTTGTTATTATAAGGAAAACTCCAACGCAAGTGTGGTTCAGCAGCGAGCACAGGATGTTCGGTTTTCCCATCATGAATAAGGAACCTCTGGTCTTGGCTTCTGTGATGCCATGTTCCAAATATCTTGTAAATGGATAAATGTACTTATATGGTGATACTGCAAACCTTAGTGTAAGGTTCTCTCCTATTGTCAATGTTTACAACTTAAACCACATAGTGATGGGAACAGAAAGTGCTTCTAATTGCCGGTGAAACATAAATTGTGTCCTGATGCTGGTGACACAGTTGTGTACAGCCTAGTATCATGCAGTCACTGTGTGCAAGAGCTGGGCACCCATGACCTTCCACATTCACTTGCATGGGCAGTGATACACCTACCTAAGTTTCCCTTCTTGAAAAGATACTTTATTGAATGAACAATGGCAATGATAAGAGGAGTTGGGGTGCAGCTGTAGGTAAGAGTAGAGAACTTATGACTACTGTAACATTACCCTACTCGTATATCCTGGCTCGCTCCCATTCTGAAACAGCAGAACTAATTCACCAGAAGGAAGAGGACGGAATGAAGTACAACAGTATCATTAAATGAGGGTTCGGAAATGTTCTCTCCTTCTCTCCGCACATCTCGGACCTTACCAAAAAGGCTCACTTCCAGATGCACTTCCTGAGAGGTATTCTACCTTTTCTCACCTTCCCCCAGAAGCTCACTGTCTACAGAGCCCTGGTTCTCTCCATGCTGGACTAATGCAACAGCTTCTTTCTCAGTCTGCCTAACTCTACTCTTTGTCCACTGAAACGTATCCAGAACAGGACTGCAAGACTTATCCTTACCCTCAAGACCAGGAACTGCATTTCCTCAGCCCTGAACGCCCTTAACTGGCTCCCAGTGGCTGCAGGGATCAAGTTCAAGACCCTCTGCATTGTCTAGAAAGCATTTTGGGGCTGGACCCTCACTATATCCAACTCTCTCTGCCTAAATACCTTACTTCTAGAGTCCTTCGCTCAGCTACCTCCAACTCTCTGAGGGTCAGACGCTTCTCCAAGCAGGTGCCTCCTTCTGGAACGGCCTCCCTGCCCCTCTCAGACTTGTGCCTAACCACCTGAAGTTCTGGAAGCGACTCAAGACCTTCCTTTTCTCCTCTGCTTTCTCTCTCGCTTCCCTGCTATCCTACCTGTCTGCTGTGTTGGCTGGTGGCTTGGTACCCTCAGAGTCTCCCTGGGTACCAGGCTTCCCCTTAACCAGTCCTCCCTGGCCTGCCAGGCACTTAGGGGCTGTATCTGTACCCCTACACTACCCCTACAGCCCCCCTTGCCTCCTTGCACTTCTAGTGCCACGTTGCCCCGGCTGCACTTATTCAGAGCCATGCTGCCCTGATCGCACTTCTACCTTCGCTTTCTTCCTTTTCTTATGCACTTTGCCTGCCCCTTCCCCCTGCACTTCTGCTGTCTCACTTGCATGATATGAATGTCATATGGCCTAGTAAAATGGTTTGTCTTGTCTTCCCTCTGCCCCCCCTTAGTCTTATCGCACCTAGAAATCATGTTTCCCAATAACCTCTTTCTGAAAAAAGATGCATCTCACAAACAGTTCTCCCCTGCCATACAGATTTCCCTGACAAGCACTTGCCAAGAAATACCTTTCAAGGTCGCTTTAACTCTTATGGAATGGGCTCGAACCATTTTTTTTCTTTTCGGTCACCATAATCTGACGCAAGGTAAGATTTTTGCGCGACCTGACACTTGTGCATTTTTTTGGGTTTAAAGGTAATGCCTGCCACTTTTCGATTACATCGATAATGACAATATCTGAGCCTGCATTTGCCGGGCCCTGATACAGGACAAGAAGGGCACATTATTTCCACAACTGAATAAAAATGTACAGTATTGTTAAATAATCGATATGAGTTAAACCAGTACATCTAGACGTGAAATAATCGACATTCAAACTCATACATCCAGGCATTAAATAATTGACATGATTTAAATTGGTTCATCCAGTCAAGTTAAAAAGCAACACACTACAATAAAACTTGTTGTTATGTAACATGTGGTGACGTTAAGACATCCATGCCAGAATTCACCAGCTGCTATGAATTATAGTGAAAGTCCAAGTAGTAATGGAAATGCTTCAATAACTTGCAAAGCCTATATGTGGATTTATTTTATTTATTTATTGTGTATTTACAATGCGCCTATACACAATGGGCCTCATTACGAGTCCGGCGGTAAACAAGCCGGAAAAACCGGCAAGTTGCCGACGAACTCGTATTACCATTCCGCCTCCGTGATTCCCGGAATTACTGGGGCATTACGACCCCGGTGACAAGGGAATTCCAGAGGCGGAATTCTGTAATCCCCATTCCCATGGAGTCCCATAGGACCCCATGGGGATGGGGACCATGGAAACACTGGCTCCGTCTATGACAGAGCCGGTGTTTCCATGTCCGCCTGCAGGTGGGTGGTGTTAAACCCACCAGGTCAGACCTTGCGGGAGTGACACCTCCTGCCTGCAGGACTCTTAATCAGCCGGTCCGGAAAGAACAGTGGGGGCGGATTTACCACCACCGTTCTTTCCGGACCGGCAGGGTCTTAATAAGGCCCATGTGTTTTGAGCCACAACAAGACAAGATGGTAGCGAACCGGGAGAACAAAACAAAAACAATCCTACTAGGCCTTGTGACATTCGCCCAATCCCGCACTTCGAAAACACTTGTTGGTTTTAAACACATTATAAAAGAACAATTATAATATTATAAATAAATAGGAATAACAAGTAATTTGTCTTTCTGGAATTCTGTACAGACTCATTAAAGCTTTATTTCAGGCACACTTCAGGGGGTGAGTCACTGATTTAGTCTGTTCTTGAACACTTCAAATTCACAATGCAGACAAAAACCTCCAAAAAGCATTTAGAGTACAATACGCATCCATTTCGGACTATGGGCCTCATTACGAGTTTGGAGGTAGCCATGGTGCTATTAGCGCCATGGCTGCCTCCAAAATAGTATCCGGGTCCTGGTTCCTTGAATGAGGAATTACCATGTAATTGAGGACCCGGTAATTCCTCATTCAAAAAACCAATCCCCATTCCCATTTGAGCCCCCACAGGGCTCAATGGGAATGGGGCTGGAGCTAATAATGGGCCCATTAACAACGGGCCCATTATTAGCTCCCTGGTCCCCTTGCGGGACCTGCAAAGGACGTCTGGTCTGACCAGACGTTCTGAGCGGGTCCCGCAAGGGAACCTCGTAATGTTCTGCCAACCTCGTAATGAAGCCCTATGTATTTTGCTTGCAGTTATAGCATGTTTTTTTCTATCGTCTCTTATGATCATCACAAGGCATTCCATCTTGGTTTACTCGGTCACTTGACAAAATCCTTGTGCCTAAAAGCTTGTGTACAGTGTAGAGATGTTTGGCCATATCACATAAAGTGGCCCTTGATTTCATTATACTACAATTGATGCTTTTTTGTAATGTGTCTATCTTTCCTATCTCCATGGCATGCTTTTCAGGATGTTTGCTTGTATGAGGTAACGAGGGCCCAGAGAACGGGATGCCGTGTGAGTGCGCTGCTTTCCCGGGGCTATTCTAAATTCTTTAATACACAGTTATGAACCCTCCCAATGGTATGTATCTTGCCAACCTCTGAAGCCTGAAAAGTAGATCCATGCAGGCTTGACATGTGGCCAACTTTGCACCAGATATGCAGTTGAACTGGCCTGCTCTTAAATCTCAGTTGCCAGTTTAATGCTTTCCACTACAGAGTGTAAGTTGCTGTCTGACTTTGAGAACATACAGACATGTAATTGCTCAATTTACTATAGCCGGTAAGATAGCTATAGCCGATAAGAGGGTTGAGGGCTCACTGCTGTGATGTGTGTGTGATCTGCAGGTTGCAGGTTTGAATTCCTGGAAGGCCAACTCAGCCTTTCATCCTTCTGAGGTTCATACCCACATAGGTTGGGTGATATTGCATATATTTGTTCTATATAAAATGCTTAAGCATAACTGCTATATAATCACACATCATCATCATTTGGCCTTGGATCTCTGCTTGCATTCATAGTAATTTGGTAATAGGGCCTCTACACAGTGATATTGACAATACATATGGTGATCCATTCTTGTATGAAGTATATCAAATTACAGTGAAATCGTAACCATATTTTTTTGTAGTGTAAGTAAGAACAATGCTATGTGATGCCACTTCCTGTTTGTCAAGGAGTGAAGGTCGTGTTCCATCGCTTCAGGTGATGCCACTTCCGGGTGGTGTCAAATAACATCACTTCCACTGATGTCATCAGAGGTCAAGGGTTGTGTGATGTCAATTCCAAAACCCATGGCATTTTGGTGAAATGACGTCCCTTGCAGAAGGGCGCGTGAGAAAATTGAGTGCCAAGGGAGGCAGGGGAAAGCAGAGTGTTCAGGGGAAGGTAGGTCCACGAGTGCAAGGTAAGGGGCTGGAAGGACTACAAGGGTGCAGGCCATCCAGGATAATGCAGGGGGAAGGGGCCTGGAAGGGCAAGTGCAGGTGGGGTTGCGGGGTACAGGAGACCAAGTGCAGGGATAGACTGGAATTACGGCAGCCTGGTGCCAGTCAAGTGGCAGACGGGGGCAATAATAGCAGGGAAGAGGAAGAAGGAAGGAAGAAGAAAAAAGGAAGGTCTTCAGAAGCTTCTGGAACTTAAGGAGATCTGGCTCAAGTCTGAGAGGGGCAGGGAGGCCATTCCTGAGAGAGGCACCTGCATAGCAGAAAGATCTACCCTCCATTGTCTGCTTGGAGAAGCATCAGCAGAGAGTTAGAACTAGACGACCGAAGGGCTCTAGCAGGGAGGTATTTAGGGAGAGAGAATTGGATGTAGAGGTGTCCCAGGCCCCAGAAGGCCTTGTGGATGATGCAGAGGGTCTTGAACTTGATCCTCGCAGCAACCAGGAGCCAGTGGAGAGAATTTAAGGCTGGAGATATGCTCTCCCTGAACTTGAGGCCAAGGATAAATCTTGCAGTGTTATTCTGGATTAATTGAAGGGGCGAAGGGAGGAATTAGGCAGATTGCGGAAGAGGCTGTTGCAGTTGTCCAACCTGGAGAGGACCGGAGCTCTGGAGACATTGAGTTTCTGGGGAAAGGCGAGGAATGGGAGAATGCCTCTGAGTAGGTGGAGCTGCTAGAGAGCCTTTTTGGCAAGGTCTGTGATGTGAGGAGAGAAAGAGAGAGAAGAGTTGAAGCTGACACCAAGGTTATTTTTCCTCACAAGAAGGTGAGGGGATAGGGCCCAGAGAGTGGGAGGGAAACAGGAAGCAGGGGTCCCAATGAGAAGGATCTCTGTTTTACTGGCATTAAGGAAGACATTGTTATCAGTGTTAGATTGGATTTCTAAATTCTGCTCAGGTGAACAGATGTTTAGTATGCCACCCTTGTTAGTGAAACAGTGAACACTTCTGTGAAGTTAGCCAGGACATATTAAGGATGCTTGGCGAGCAGTCAAGGCAAAGACTCGGAAGTAGTGGGGGTTATCTGAGATTGTGCATGAGCACACACAGTACAACAACACAAATTACCCTTATACAGTAGTAGATCAAAAGTACACCATTTATTAGGCCCAGAACAAACACATGTGAATAATGGAAAACACAGTAATATCACTACTTAAACACACACTAAAATATATGAACAATCCCTTTTCGGTCAATATGGTAGAGTGCAGATTCACACCAAAACTGGTCAGGAGGGAAAGCAGATGGGCCTCATTACGAGTCACCTGGTCCGAAAATAACAGTGGCGGTAAACATGCCGCCACTGTTGTTTCCAGACTGGGTGATCTCGAGTCCTGCAGGCGGAGGTGGAAATCCCGCCAGGTCTGATGATGCCGGTTTTTCCATGGTCCCCATTCCTATTGAGTCCTATGGGACTCATTGGGAATGGGGATTTACCAAATTCCGCCTCTGGAATTCCCGGGTCACCGGGGTTGTAATGCCCCAGTAATTCCAGGAATCACTGAGGCGGAATGGTAATACAAGTCTGGCGGTAACCGAGTCGGAAAAACTGGCAGGTTACCACCAGATTCGTAATGAGGCCCAAAGTTTTAACACATTGGGCCTCATTACATGGAAGGCGGAGGACCAAGGTGCTATTAGCACCTTGGTCCATGCCAGTAAAATACCGGCACCGCCTTGGTGGAAAGGGGAATTACCGCCCCATTCCAAGGTTGGCGGGGCGGTAATTCCCCCTTCCACCACTGCCCTTCCCCATTCCCATTTTTGCCCCATAGGGCATAATGGGAATGGGGAAGGTGCTAATTACGGCACCGCAATTTTGCGGTGCCGTAATTAGCACCAAGGTCCCTTAGCGGGTTGGTTTTTAACGCCTGCAAAAAGCAGGCGTTAAAGCACCAACCCGCTAAGGGACCTCGTAGTAAGGCGGTAATGGTTAACGGTCACCGTTACCATTAACGGTGACCGTTAACCATTACCGCCATCCGTGTAATGAGGCCCATTGACCAATTCCACCTATGGATTTCCCTAACTTTATAAGTTCAGCCCTATGAAATTGGAGCCTTGTGCTCAATGGCAGGTTTTTGCGTTAAAATCGCTCTGTGATGCATAAAGCTCAAAGTACAATATTCAATGGGGTGGGTAAGTTAAAGGAGGGTTTTGGAGTGAGGAAAATTCAGTTCCGAGAGTCTGGAGTGGATCTGCTGCGAAGAGCAAAGTGGTTCCCAACTTGCGGAAGACTTTAGGAAGCAGAGGCTACCCAAGCTAGTGGCCAGCACCACAAGGGATCCTTCGTGTGTGAAAAGGGTTTGGATGAACTAGGGGTCTAAACTTGGCAAGTTTGAAGAAGGTTTCCTGGAGTATGAAATCCCCTCCTTGGATGCAGGTCCGGTTTACAACTGGAGCTGGATCTCTCATCTCGAATGCAGGAAGAAGAAAGCACCAATGCAGCTGGTATCAGGACACTAAAAGAAAGGTGGAAAAGTCACCAGCAGTGACCGCACAGTGACGCAGATTCACCCATGTCTCACAGTCTGATGCATACTTCTCTCTCATGGCTCAAAGAAGCTGGGACAATGAGATTTGACAAGAAGATGCTTTGCAGTGCGAATTAGGATTTCTCCAAAGCTGGAGCCGAAACTCAAAGTAACAGCGGTCCAGCACGGGTGCCAAGGTACAAGCTGGTCAGTCCATTGAAGGGCCCAGGGACACTTTCGAGAAGGCTCGTTTGCAGGGCACCAACGAGGCACCAAGAGTGATGGGTCCCACCACTCCAAGAGGTTGAAGCACCTTTGCAGGACTTCGGGGATCAATCGCAAAGTAGGGCTCTACCGGGACAACAGCAAGCTCAGGGTGCCAAACCTTCTCTGCACGGTTCCAGATAGTCCTTGGATCTGCTTCACTACTCTGGATACTTGGCTCCATGAATAGGTCAGTTTGGGCCTATTGGTAATCTACGGGTCTGCATTCAGAACCCCTCCTCATATCCAACTCCTCTCTCCCTTCGACTGGAACCGCCTCCCGCTCCACATCCGCTCTTCTACCTCCTACCCTTCCTTTCGCTCTTCTCTAAAATGTTATCTTTTTCACTCCCCTCCCTAAAACCCTTCGCTTCCTCTATTTCTTCTCCCTCCCCCTCATTCCTCACCTCTTACTCCTGCTCTTCCTTACCCTCTCCATCCTCTCTACCTCCTTCTTCCCCACCCCCAGCTCTTATCTAGCATTACTCTTTCCTCTCTTCTTCCTCACACCTTCTTGCCTTCCCTCTTACTTCCACTCTTACCTCCACTAATACCTACCATTCCCTCGCACACATCTGCCCCCTCCCTACTCCCTCCTCACCTGCCTTCTTATGCTTGTTGTATTTTTCCTTGTTACCTGGTTCTCATGTAAAGCACTTTGGATTAAAGGGCTATATAAATTCAATAAAATACAAATACAAATAGAAATCCCAAAGTCCAGTGCGTGCTCGCACCCAGCTGGCCAACGAGCAGATCTGCCCCACTCATGCACGCCAGCAGTGGTCCAATCAGGAACCTCTGCGGCTTTCATGTCCTCATGCATACCAGACATCCTAACATCAGTAATGTGGATAGGGACAGACAGTCCCAGCACACTTCCTGGATAACCACACACATGACATGCATTATCCCATGAAAAGCGCTAGCTTTCGTGGGGGAATGCATGCCCAAATAAGGACTGCCCGGGTCACAAAGATCAGGAGGAAGGCCAATGGACACAATGGCCAAAGGAGAAGACAAAATAACTTGTGGCACAGCCATGACTGACACTACCCACAGTCATGAGCCAAATGCAGTAAAAGCATGATGGCTCAGTAAAAGTTCATAAACATACATGAAAAGGCTTCTGCTACCATCATTCTAATCCCAGGCACATTGTCCAGTTACCAGCAAATCCTTAGTAGATGACTAGGGCCCGAAAACTCAAGCATTCCAGTGCGCGGTACAGTAATGTACTTTGCGCACTGGCGCACTGAAATACAGTTGCCAAAAGTGGCAACAAAGTCATAAGACTGAGAGAAACAAAGTTTCTCAGTACTGACTGTCTGAAGAACAAGTCAGTTTCCCCAGAGCAATGAGTGAAAGCCCAGTGGAGTGTAGCTGAAGGCTGTGCTCCAATGGGAAAAAGCAAGACAAGAGGCTAAAACAAAAGCAAAATGTTTGAGGGGGGTCCACAAATATAGACGTAAAATAGCAATAAGTGGATTTTTACCTAACAAGAAGTGCACCATGCCTGAATAGCAGGCAGGCAGTCAGGAATGAGAGAAGCCGAGGAGACAGAGGAAGGAAGCTGGAAGGAGAGCTGCATGTCATCCGCATAACACTGGAAGTTAGAAGAGAAGGTGGAGATCAAGTGGGCTAGAGGGGCCATATAGATGTTGATAAACCAAGGTGAGAGGATAGAACCCTGAAGGACACCACAGGTGGAGAGTGAGATGGTGGAAAGAAAAGGGCCCAGTTGAACTTGGGAAGGTAGGTCCGAGAGGAAGGAGGTCAATCAGTCCAGAGCCAGGTCTGTGATGCCAAGGGTTTCACGGAACTGATTTATCAGGGTGGCATGACTGACTGTATCAAAGGCAGAGGAAAGTTCAAGAAGGATGAGAACGGAAGGAGAGCTGGAATCGAGATTAGAGAGCAAGTCTTCACAGCTGTTCAGGAGAGCAGTTTCCATGGCTCTGGCAGCTCTGATTCCAGACTGTTGGTTGTGGAGACCACCAACCGATTCTGTGTGGTGGATAACATGGGAGATGGCCAGCTTCTTCAAGAGTTTGCCTCGGAAGGGGGTAATGGAGATAAGAAGGTAGTTTACCAGACAGGAGGGGTCAGCAGAAGGTTTTTTGAGGAGAGAATGTACAAAGGAGTGCTTGAGGAATTAGGGGAAGGATTAAGTGGCAAGGGAGTATTTGCAGAAATCAGCCAAGGCTGGAGCAAGAGAGACAATATTGTCATTGATAGTTCTGGAGGAGCAGGGTAGCACCTGTTTGGATGAGACTTTCATATAGCAGATTTGTCAAGAAACCTCATCAGGTGTTATGTGAGCAAAAGAGGAGAGTAGGAGGTGAGGTGGGAGGGGGGCCAAGGGAAGCCTGAGAGTGGGTGACGGAGAAGGATAAGGAGTAGAGGAAGGTGAGGACAAGACATCCTGAGTTTTAGAAATGTAGTGAGAGGCCAGAGAACTACAGAGGGCCAGGGAAGGCAGAGGAAAAGGTGAGACTGCAGAAGGGTGGATGAGTTCCTTGCAGATTTTCAAAGGTTCAGCCGTGTTGTTAGTGGCCACATAGATGCAGGCTCGGTTACAGGGCCTCTTGATGGAGCAGATGGAGATTCTGTGTTGCCTTTGGAGCAGGCAGCAGGCCAGTTTGTCAGAGGATTTGCTTGAAGCCTGCCACTTCCAGTCAGCAGCTCTGCACTTGCGTTTCAGAGTGGTCAGGTCGGAGTCATACCAAGAGTTGCACTTGGTGGCAGGCTTCATGCAAATCCTCATCACAGGGGCAAGGATGTCCAGAGTGTTTGAGATGGAGAGTTGAAGGTAAGTAAGGGCAGTGGCAGAGTAAGAGTAAGTGGCAGGATTAGGAGGTGGTGTTCAGTACAATATCTTCAAATAAGGGAAGGAACCCCGGGTGTGCACTCATTAAACAAATGTCTGGGTGCTGCCTCTATCTAGTCCCAGGTGGGGGTGAACTATGAAACAATCTAGAAGATGGAGGCGGGTCTTTAGGGTTAGGGATAACTGAAAGGGGAGTTTGCTTTCAGTAGTTAAAAGTAAATGTAATCATTAAGAATTTTAACATTAAACTTCATACATGAGAGTTTACTAAAAATATTTAAAGACAACACTTCAATTGGTTTCGCATTGGTACAATTCATTTCCAAAATACCACATCAGTGGCCAGGGTAACTAAACAATTTCAGTTGTCCATTCAGTTGTACCCTAGTTTTGAAACATATTGAAATCACATAGGGTTATTGCATAAACGTTTTAGTTATTTGTATCAGACTAAACGCTGTCTTCAAAATAGACAATACATTTTCTCAACATGTTTCAGTTCACAAAAATGGTGTTAAATCCGGAACATTCGTCAGGAGAGAAACCCTGGTTCACATATAACCCTTTAGACTATGCTGGGATCTGGGTGAAGGGGCCAGCGAGGAATTTCTTCTTTTCCTTGTCCTGTTTTGGTGTGTTGAGAGGGCGAGGTCAAGCGTGATTGCTGAAGGTAGGACTTCTATATATCCTTCCTTGTGCCTCTCAATGGAGGATTAGTGGCCCTGAATCTGCACTGCGGGGCAATTGGATGCTGTGGGTGTCTGTATTCCGACCAACGCCTCTGGTCCTTTCAGGCACAGCCTGTGAATTTGGGGTGTATCTGGGGAGAGAGGGAGTGTGGGATATGATCATGAGTGCCAGTTTGTGCTGCTGTCCCTCTCTCCCCAGATACACCCCGAATTCACACTGCAAGAACAGCACAGAGAAGCGTAGTTCTATGCCATTGAACCACCAAAGACCAAGAACAAGGTACTGTTCGGAAGCACAGTCCCCTTGGTCCACTTTCTGGGACCCTAGAGCGGTAATTTCCCTGCAAAACCCTGTGTTGCATCTTTTCTTGCAGTCATATCCTTTAAAGTGGCATTTCTGCAATTGCTTGCCTGCTCAAGTACCCAGACTGTAACGCTCACCTGACTCCCACGGAGGCGCTGGCCTGGTTCGCGCTGCTGTGCCCTCTTCTAAGGTGATGCGCAGGGTTCGGAAGACGGACTGGACCGGGCCCCCAAATCTGGCTTGTCTGGCTCGCAGAAGTATCCTTCTGTAGGCGAAAATAGGGGATTAACTGTCTGCGGGGTAATGCAATCAGCCTCCCACTTTCCCCTCTCACCCTCCTCGAAACCCTTCTGTGATTCCTCGTAGCCTCTCACCTTAGGGTCTGGAAGGACGAGCTCTCCATCCTGCTTCTGATGCAGGGGCGCATTGGTATCCAGTTACTTCACTGGATTTTCGAATTGGTGAGAACCAAACTTGCTTGGCATCCAGGTAAGTTTTTTGATAAGAGGTTCCCCTTGTGTCCATGCATTAATGTACTAATGCTAGTGTCTTTTTCCCCATAGGAGCCGAGGTACGGAATGCCGGGGAACAGGCACCGACCCGAGATGAGAGGAGAAATCCTTGTAGAAATCAGGTAAGTCTTTAATGAGCGTTTTTTGGTAATGTCTTTTCATTCGCTCATTAACGCTAATGTCTCTTTTTTCCCCTTAGGGGCCGGGGTCCGGAAATGCTAAGATGCGGTGCGGACCCGAAATGAAGAGGGAATGAATCAACAGGTAAATCTTAACATGGAGATTTAGCTTTCCTTATTCCCTTCTCTCTCTCACCTTTTGTTCTGGTCTTTTTTCTCCCTAGGCGCTGGGGCGTGACTGCGAATCCGGATGATCGCTGCTGAACATGGAGGCGCCCTGTAAAGGTGAGTGGAATGCGGTGCTGCAGCGATCGACGCGATGAGCTTTTAAATAAAAGTCTTCCTTTTCAGGATTGTCGGCGAGATGTCTCCGGGATGCGGATTTAGCAGGTAAGGACTTTTCCTTCTTCTGTTCTCTTCTTCTCTTCCTTTGCAGGTGATCCAGGATGCTGGCAGGCGTGGCAGAAGTCAGGATGCAGGAGCAGACACGGTGAGCGTCCAGCTGCTAGATGCAGAACAACGCGAAGCACGTGTGGCTGTTCGGGTGGGGTTTAAATAGCCTTGGAAGAAGTTCCAGGTATGTATCCTTCCTCCAATCAGGTATGTATCCTTCCCCGACCACGCCCGGATGGTAAATTAGTCCCACAGGTAAAGTAGTTCCTTTCAGGCCTCAAGGAGGCCGGGATCCTGCAGCATGGTCTGCATCAGGTAAGTGCACCCAAGCACTTCCATAATGAGCCTGGCGCCTATGGCGCCAGGACTGATGTCTTTTATGAGCCTGGCGCCATAGGCGCCAGGACACTGTCTAAAGGGCCCCTATATGGGGTTGCTGGGTCCTTCCTTGGGGACTGGATGTCCGCTTTCGGGGACGCAGGGCTTGAACCGGCTCCCCGGGAGCGGGCATCATGACAGCACTCCTCCCCAAGGCCCCTCCCAAGGTTGTTCCCTCCGGGGGTTTTGGTTTGTCTGGGAAGAGTCGGTGGAATTTCCTGACTAATTGAGGTGCATGCACATGCTCGCTGGGTTCCCACGACCTCTCCTGAGGTCCGTACCACTTCCAATCAATTATGTAGAACAGTTTTGACCTAAACATTTGTGAGTCTAAAATGTTCTTCACTTCGAATTCGGGCTCCCCATCTATTAGAATAGGTTCTGGAGGTTTGAGTAGTCGGGTTCCGGGTACCACTGGTTTCAAAAGTGACACATGAAAAACAGGGTGAATTCGCATACTAGCTGGTAAATCAAGTTTAACAGCCACTGGGTTAATTATTGCCGTAATAGAATAAGGTCCCAGATATTTTGGGTTAAAAGTTCGAGGCCCTTTGAGTGGTAAATGTCTGGTAGCTAACCACACTTGATCCCCAATCTGATACGGAGGTGCTTCACTCCGATGTAGATCAGCATTCTCCTTGTATTTTCTCTTGGCTTGTTGTAAATGCGTAGTTGCCTCTTTGAAGGCTTGGGTAATTGTAGAATGCAGATGTTCTACTGCAGGCATTCCGAGGTTCTGAGGTGAGTCAAGGTTTGAGGTTCGAGGGTGATGCCCAAACAAAGTATAAAAAGGACTGTGGCCAGTTCCAGAGTGTACCGAATTATTATATGCGTATTCGGCTATCCAAAGAATGTCTTTCCAGTTGCTTTCAGATTGCTGTAACATACAACGTAAGTATTCCTCAAGGGTCTGATTTGTCCTCTCGGTCTGACCATCGGTCTGAGGGTGGTGACTGGTCGATAATCTTACGTCGATCTGTGCCATTTGACAACATTTGCGCCAGAAATGGGAAATGAATTGGCTTCCCCGGTCAGAGATTAGTATAGATGGGAATCCATGTAGCCGAACAATATTTTCGAGGAATTCTTTGGCTAGCACAGAAGCTGAAGGTAAACCTTTCAAAGGAATAAAGTGGGCCATTTTGGAAAACAAATCCACAATTACCAGAATAGTATTGTACCCCGAACAAGGAGGCAGGTCTGTAATAAAATCCATTGATAGGGTGTGCCAGGGTGCTGGCGGTATGTCTAGAGGTTGAAGGAGACCGGCTGGCCTTTTCTTTTGACTTTTATTTTGGGCGCAAACACCACAGGACATCACAAAAGATTTAACATCTTTTCGCCAAGAAGGCCACCAAAATTGTCGTTTCACCTTTTCCTCTGTCTTGGCAATATCGGGGTGTCCCTCTATTAATGCATCATGATAACCGGAAATAACTAGTTCGTGTAATTCCTTATGTGGCAGGAATAAGCGTCCTTGGAAATAAGGTAAACCATTATCTATGGTAAAGTCTGATCCCTTTTGTATCCAATCCTGTAAGGTTGTAGGGTCCAGGAGTTGTTTCACTCTGGCTTGAATGTCTTCAAGCGTCTGTAACAAAGTCATGCCTAGAATCCTCTGTTCGGGAATTATTGGTACTGGTTCTGAGTTTGTATCAGATTCTCCCATTCCAATTCGGGATAAGGCGTCTGCTTTGCCATTCTTGCAGCCAGGTCGATAGGTAATCACGAAATCAAATTCAGCGAAAAACAAAGCCCATCGGAGCTGCCGTGATGACTGAGCCTTGGCGGTTTTCAAATACTGTAAATTCCGGTGATCAGTGATCACTGTGATGGTATGTCGAGCGCCAAGCAGATAATGCCGCCAGGCTTTAAAAGCGGACTTAATGGCTAATAGTTCTTTGTCCGTGATTGCATAATTAACCTCGGGTGCCGAGAATTTTCTGGACCAAAATGCTACGGGATGCAGTTGGTTGGTTTTGGGATCTCTTTGGGACAGGACAGCTCCCATGGCTAGGCTAGATGCGTCAGTCTCAACGACATAAGGGAGATCTGGACGCGGGTGTTTCAATATAGGTACGGAGGTAAACTTAGCTTTTAAATCCTGAAAGGCCTGCTCGGCTTCTTCAGACCATTCAAAATGTTTATTTTTCCTCAAGAGTGCAGTAATGGGTTGTACCACGCGTGAAAATTCCGGGATAAACCTGCGATAGAAATTGGCAAAGCCGAGCATGCTTTGAACCCCTTTTACAGAGCTAGGTGATGGCCATTTGAGGATGGCATCCACTTTTCTTGAATCCATTCGGAATCCTTTGGGTGTCAGGATGAAACCTAGAAACTCGACTTCTGTGGTATGGAAAACACATTTCTCCAAGTTAGCAAATAGTTTGTGTCGGCGCAGTTTTTCAAGTACTGCCCTGACGTGTTTTCTGTGATCAGATTCCGAAGAGGAGTACACCAGAATGTCATCGATATATACGACAACACAAACATCGATGAGTTCCCGAAGGACATCATTCATGAAGTATTGGAAGGCAGCCGGCGCGTTACACAATCCGAAAGGCATCACCTGGTACTCGAATAATCCGTATTTAGTGGAAGGCAGTTTTCCATTCGTCGCCTTCTTTAACTCGTACCAGATGATAAGCCCCCCGGAGATCTGACTTGGTGTATATGCAAGCGTCCTTCACCTGGTCAAGGAGTTCAGGGATCAGAGGCAGAGGATAACGGTTTTTAACCGTTATCTGGTTCAATGCGCGGTAATCGATACAAGTTCTAAGGTCGCCTTCTTTTTTGGGCACGAAGAACAAAGCCGAGGATGCCGGGGACTTTGACGGGCGAATAAAACCATTAGCTAGGTATTGATCCAAATATTGTCTCAAATGCAGATTCTCAGGTTCGGTAAGGGCATAAATCCTGCTACAAGGGGGTTGTGCACCGGGCACCACATCGATTTGGCAATCGTACGATCTGTGAGGAGGTAACGTGTTGGCCTGTTCCTTTTGGAAGACGTCCTGAAAGTCTTGGTATTCCGGAGGTAGTTGCATGGAGGCAGAGGTTACAGATGCTAGATTAATCTTCAAGTTTTCTGGGTAGCAGGTTTGTGTACAATCCGGGAAGGTTATTCTCTTAGCTCGCCAATCAATTCGAGGATTATGTGTCTCTAACCAAGGGATTCCAAGAATAACCTGAAACTGTGGAGCCTTGATAACATCAAACACAACACCCTCCCGATGGCCGTCGGGACCAATAAGAGTCACCTCAGTAGTGTAATTTTTTACCGGTCCAGAGGCAATTTCAGTTCCATCGACTGTGGTGATGACATCTTTGCTGGTTTTAGGACAGAGAGGGAGGTTAATCCTAGAGACCAATTCACAATCCACATAGTTTCCAATAGCCCCACTATCGATGTATGCCTTTATTGCATGCAACCGCTTTGGCTGTTCTGGATCTACGAGAGCCATTGGCACAATGAAATGCGAGGTCTGAGAGTTAGTTTTCAAGCTCGGCAAGCGGACCCCTACACTTGTCGGGCAGAGTCGTTTCCCGAAACAGAGTCTTCATGGTTTTTGAGTTTTGACTTATGTGAAAGTCCAGGTGAAAGGACAAGTACAAGTATAGTACCAATGTGGAAAACGTCTCGACGTAGTACTGAGCTTGAAGAATCATTGGGTAAAAACATAACTAGATAGGTTGACTGGAATTCCAAAAACTGTGGGCCTGAGGAGAGTGAAAAACAGAACTTTAAGATTACTATAGGAGCGTCTGAAGCAGCTCCTTGGAAAATTAGAATGGTCCAGGGCGAGCAGTTTCGAAATGAAGGTGAAAGACTCCTGGTCCTGGCTGGCAGAAGCGATTGTGGTAAATAAAAGAAGAGCCTAACTAAGCAATTATCAAGCACGGCCTAAGATGACCGTGGGTAACTGGAACACGAGAGGCTTTGGGCATTTGTTCTTGAATAATTAATTGCTATGGGATGACTATGTAAAGGCTGGAGGAGGGAATAGAAGCACAGAGCACCCTATCCAAGATTCTCTATAGGGTAGCTATGGAAGAGCAATCAAGGCTTAAGCTCTCAGGGGCCAGGGGGTGATGCAGGCTGGTTCTTAAGTACAGCGTAGTCCCCAATCCACCCACAAAGGAATGTCCACACACTATGTTATGTGCTATTTCTCTATATAAATAAGGTTCAGGATATATACATCAGTTAATAACTCACTTTGTACTCTGGCAATTATAATATGGCAAATATATACAATGTCTATGTGGTGCCACTCTTAACTATTGACTCCTTTAAAATGCGCCAACTGCTGACAGTTTCTAATGGCTTACAAATCAAACAGTAATGTGTATCAGCATCGGACATAGGAAGGAAGACAAGTTGAGTTAAACAATGACAGAATGGTGACTCCCTCTACTAAGGTACAATTCTGAGTGAGGATTCCCCCACCTGGGAAACCTGTAAATACAGTGTCAAATCAAAAATTAGTCATAGGGGCCCTTCTATGAGAACGAACAAGGCAAAATTGCCTGTTCTTTGGGATGGTACCCACTCTAGATTCCGCTGCCACACTTTAGCACACTGTACTTTTCACAGATGGAAATAACCATTTGCATATCAGTCTTTGTTCCGCCCACATGGGCAGTCCAGCACCGAAATGCTATGGCAATTCCCCTTTGAACAAGACTACCAACAGCAACCCCATACACGTGTTTCAGCCTTGTTGGGCATCATCAGTGAGGTGGAGCTGTGCCTCTCTGAGAACAGTGAGCAAGGGGGCCACGTCTGGCTTCCCCTGGTAACTTAGGGTGAGACCCAAAGTTACTAAATATGCAAAACAAAGGGGGGTCTGGGAGTCTCTCTACCAGCACGAACATGGCCCAATGACCTGTTCATGGATGGATGGCCCCTGGGAGAGTTTCAACCAAGTCTTTAGCTCACTGTCCCTTTCACAGAGAAGAAATATCTCTGTATATCAGTCTTTGTCCTGCCCTGGGGTAGTCCAGCACCGAAATGCTTAGGGGGACTAGGCCCTTCAAAAATCAAAAATTAGTCATGGGCGACTGGGAGATTTTTTCAAGGGCCTTAGGTTTAGTAACCCTAAGTGTCCTAGGGTCATAGAGACGTGGAGCCCTTGCTCACTGTGTTCAGAGAGGCACAGCTCCACCTCACTGATGATGCCCAACAAGGCTGAAACATGTGTATGGGGTTGCTGTTGGTACTCTTGTTCAGATGCCATAGCATTTCGGTGCTGGACTGCCCATGTGGGCGGGTCAAAGACTGATATGCAAATGGATATTTCCCATCTGTGAAAGGTACAGTGATCTCAAATGTGGCTGCAGACTCTAGAGTGAGTACCATCCCAAAGAACAGGCCATTTTTGCCGTGTTCGTTCTCATAGAGAGGCGCCCATGACTCATTTTGGGATTTTTTCAAGGGCCTTAGGTTTAGTCACCCTGAGTGTCCTAGGGTCATCCAGACGTGGACTCCTTGCTCACTGTGCTCAGAGAGACACAGCTCCACCTCACTGATGATGCCCAACAATGCTGAAACATGTGTATGGGGTTGCTGTTGGTATTCTTGTTCCGAAGGGAATTGCCATAGCATTTTGGTGCTAGATTGCCCATGTGGGCGGGACAACGACTGATATGCAAATGGTTATTTCCCATCTGTGAAAGGTACAGTGTGCTCAAATGTGGCTGCAGACATTAGAGTGGGTACCATCCTATAGAACAGGCCATTTTTGCCATGTTTGTTCTCATAGAGGGGTACCCTGACTAATTTTTGGATTCATAAATAAAATGTATCAACAAGCCCAGTCCGTATATGTTTAAAATAGTCTTGTTCTCTGCTCAAATGTTCTACTACCCCAATGTACTTGAGTTTAGCAGAGTTTCCTCAATGGTTCATCGACGGATTTCTCGAGGGTGAACTCCCTTTAAAGCCGGAGACACATGGCGTCGAGAGTCCTTGTAGAAATGTGAACCTCGGCGTTGAGAGTCCTCGAAGAAGATAGTTTGGTGCCGCAAAGAAGACTTCATTAAGAATCTAGGCCCGGCAGTGGGGCATCAAGGGTCAGTGTCGGATGTCGGCGATCGGGACTCAACCACGGCTGGATTTTTGCTTGTCAGTGTCTTTGTGGACTTCGGGTGGTGGGAAACCCACCAGCGGATTCTCCTCGGTCATCTACGACCTCGACTTTATCCGGCGGGACAAAGCAGTCGACGGTGATGGCAAGGGAGCCCTTCATTTAAATGTTCTTGGGCAAAAGGTGGAGCATTGAGCCTCCGGTCATTGAGCAGCATGGCGTTAAGCTGTCCCGGCTTCTGGACAACATGACTCGACTGGCTTCCAGAGGTTACGGAAATCCTCTGAACCTCGGTTGACAGCAATGGACTTTGATGGCCTCAATGTCCGGGTGCTTCACTTTGGATTTCGCAGGGGATCCTGTTTTCGGTCGACAGTCTTTCGGGACTGGCTTCCAGGGCGCCTCGAAGAAGATCAGCTTCTGCACGATGTTCCCTCGTAGCTTGGGAGAGGTCTCCTATGCCAGGTCCTCTCTCGGATCAGTTCACAACAGACTCGCTAGCTTTCAGATTGAGTCGAAGGAAAGCAGCAGCAATAATTCTTCTTCCAGCTGAGCTTCAAGGATAAGCAGCTTCAAGTTTCAACTTCAGATTCTGAACAATTCTGGTAAGTGAGAGGTCCCCAGATATACAGTTCTGGCTCTCATTCACACTGCTGAGCCAAGATCAGGCAGCCAATCATTCAGAAGGGCATTCATGCAGGCGGTCAATCAGGCTCACAGTGCATTCAGGCCATTCCCTTCCACCCAGACACCCATAACAATGAATGTGGATTGGGGCAAGCACCCATCCTTTCAGCACACCACACTGCATTCATGTCAGTTTCGGGCAGGGCGGTCTCATTCTTTGTGTCACACACAGACACAGATACAAGACACCCATAACACGGAATGCATATTGGTCACATGCTCCATTCACCCAGGTCCCACCCCAAGGGTGTACCCACAACATACAGTCACTGGGAAGGCTCCAGCCAGTCTGACCTGGACTTCCCCACAATACCATATATGGTTCTTCCACCCAACAGCCACTCAGGGGAAGGGACAGAGTCAGGGCTTCCCAGGACTTTGGGAAAACAAGGTAACAGGTAATAGAAACCAAGAGGCCATAGGGGTCCTCTTGTCTCCTATCAGGAATCCACTGATTCTTATGGCAGGGCCTGACTATCCCAAAATTGGAGGACACTCGGAGCACCTGTCAATTTCACCATGGACCTGCCACCAGTCCATACCCTGCTCTGTGGGCCACACACAGGTGCCCAAAAACATCGACTAGGAGTACAGGGTTGTACCCCGAACCATGGGTGCCATCAGGGTATCCCAGGGGTCTCTGTTCACCACAACCAAAAAAGAGGATGAGCTGCACTGCCAGGAGTCCCACATGGACTCCTGCGCAGAAAATAACACATAACACACATGATAAGGGAGTACAGGACAAGGACATGGAGGCCCTGTCCCTCAAATGCATTTCCAGCATCACAGAATATGAGAGCATTTGTCTACAGAAAACTTGGTTACTCACACCTACAACATTGGAGGGTTACACAGCTTACCTGAATCCAGCAAAGAAGGACAGAAAAAGGAAGACCAACATCCGGTTTGTTCACATTGGTAAGGAATGGTAGATCAGTAGTAACAACGAAAAAATTGAACTTGAATCCATACAGTTAAGTGCTACAAATTCGAACCACCAATATAAGCAGAGATTCGAACCACCAATATAAGCAGGTATACAAGTGTACCAAAAAAGTAGTGGAACTGTGACTCCAGCGGCGAACAGAGTAGGAAGGAAGGGAGCATCCGAAACACATTTTCAAGGGTTACAGGCATGCTGATTGACAGCCATTGAGTTGAAATAGATTTCAGTTTAGCTGTAACTGGTATTCGGTGGTAAAGTATGCTTTAACTTCATAAAAAACTGCTCCGGAATGGTGAACATGGTTGCAAAAAGTAGTGGAGATGTTAATAGTAAAAAGTAAACGTTGTGGAACACCGCTCCCGACAGTTCTCGCTCAGTTCGACCACTGGATATAAGATCAAAAGGCATTGAATGGTTGCTAGTATGTACTTTATGTTGGAATACAATGGGAATCAAAGACGCCATTTTCATACATCTAATCATGAGCCTGATTGATAATCTATGTGAAACCCTACTGGATCCAGTCATAATAATATGTGGAGACTTTAACATGAGTATCTGAGAGACTAACCTGAAATCCTGTGTTAATGAAAACAACCCTCTTGCCCAAGCGGAAAAAAATGGATTTCTGTGGGCAGGAGAAGCAAGTACAAGAAATGTGCAGCTTTTGAATGGGTACACCAGGGGGGACATCCCTGCCCACTCAACATGGAAAAGCAGTGATTACAACTAAGTTTTGGACTATTGCTATGAGTTGAGGAATGTACTGCCCCAGGTGTCTACTTTGCAAGTACTATCTAACCAGAATAGTGACCATAACATAATAAAGCTAACCTGTATTGTAATACAAGGGGTCTTTGCCAAAATATATCCTTTTTCGATTGACATTTCTCACGGACGAAACCCTCTTTCTCGCACAGCACTGTTATGATGCAGAGCTAGTTGTCGAAAGGAGAACATTAAAATCTGATTTAAGGAGACTTAAAAAAGGGGCCAAACTCCCCTGCTAAGCTTTAGACAAAGACCACAAATGCAAGTATACAAATTGGGTGAAGTCTAAAATATAAAATGTTGCAAGAGGATGCTGAACAAATGCTTCAAAAAATTGCAAACAGGAAATCGGGTGAGATCTGGATATTAATAAACTCACTGAGCCCCCCGCAGTTGGCACTTCAGACAAATGCAGCAGTGGCATCCACTTGGGTGCAGCACTTTGCAACATTATTTAATGTGGAGAGTGAAGGCCTAACCCATGTACCCCGGAAAGGGCTGACGAAATTGACTTTTACTACAGATAAGAATTACATTTTATTTTTAATCAAGAAAGTAAGTAATTCAAGGTCCCCCGGACCTGACGGTCTGACGAACGCCATCTTTAAGGAGGAACCAGAGCTGTGGTCAGACTTTTTGTGGATCTTTTTCTACCAAATTAAACGTCAAGGAAGGGTACCAGGATCATGGAAGACCTCGATTGTTATCCCGATAATCAAGAAGTGAGATAGGTGGGACCCAAGAAATTACCGACCTATCGCCCTTCTTAATGTTGCAGGCATGCTCTTTGCAAAACTTGTTCTGAGAATCCTTGAGGCCTGGGCCATTAAGTGTGGTCGTTTTGATGCTTTCCAGTCGGGATTTGTCAGGGAGATGGGAACATCTCTGAAAGTTTTCCTGATAAATGTCCTAAAATTGCAAGCCTCCAGGACTAAATAAAAGGCTTACCTGGCCCTCATAGACCTGACCGAGGCCTTTGATTCAATCAATAGACATCTATTATGGGCCAAATTGAAGAGTTGGGGAGGCCCAAGGGACATTTTGGTACCTATTCGGGACATACATTCAGGGACTTTGTTGCAAATAAAATTGGATCAGAACGGAACACTTTCATGCCCTATAGTAACAAGCAGGGGGCTAAAACTATTTGAGAAGATTCTCCATAGTGCCTGTGGTAACATTCTACAGAATATAGGTGGTACTGACTATAACATATGGTGCAAACGTTTTTTTTCTCTCTACAAATGAATGTATGGCGCTCTCTGGAAAGCCTGTTTTGGAAAAAAAAGGCCTTAGGCTTCCAAACTTGGTTGTGATACAGGTGATATGATTAGAATTGGATCTGATTTCCCTCCTGGCGACAGTGATATGAAAAAGTCTAGCGCTATACCGTAAGTGTATATCAGTGATCCCAACAAGAGGATTTGGCTTATTGAAGAGAGCATTGCTTGAAGGCAACTGATTTAACCTTGCATGAGTGGAAGAGTACTTGTATTGAGGCACTGACAAATCTAGATACCACAGAAGGACAATTGCTGACAATCCAATGTCAGTAAAAACTAGGATCTGACGGAAAGACTGGATTTCGGCGCAGGAGCAAAGCAGCCAGTTCAAACTATATTCTCAATCGGTGACAGTGTGCAGGATCTACAACACCCTGCCAAAATACTTGGAAAAGTTTCCCTGCAGTTTCTATAGATCCATGTACATGAGATTTCGACTAAATATTTACCTAGCGAAAGATGTTCTTGCCTCCTGGAAAAAAAGGGAGTGGCAAATATACTGGCTGCTGGCTTCGTATCGTGAAGGGAGAAAAGGAAGCTTTTCAACATTTGTTGCTGTTGCAAGGCTTTAACAACAATAAGATCTTGATTCTTGGGCAAATTCTTTGCAGAACTACCAACTGTCATCGGCAACGAATGGTGGATCATCTTTATGCAAGGGGAACGGATATCCCTAATCATCAATTTGATCAACTACCTGCAGATAGTTTTCGAAGTAATTGACGTATAATAACTAATAAGGGGGGCCCAAGTGGGGAAAGGGGGCAGGAAGACCGCTGATTACTGTTCTTATCAACTCTTGGGGAGACTGATTGTGTAGGGCTTTTTCTCCTTTTTTTTTCTTTTGCCCCATTTTGGTACCAATTGTCGAACAAGAGGCAATGAGGGGTTCCGGTGCATTGTGAAGTAATTGTTTTTTAAAAATGTTGTTTAATGTTTGTACTTTTACTTCGTCTTGGATGTATGGGGAAAGGCTTAAATAAGCCAAGCACCTAATAAATAAAAACATTTTTTTAAAATAACTTTAAAAATTGCAAAATCGGAAATCTCCCAAAATCGCCTATACTGTATTTACAGGGCGAATGGGTGGGGTTGGTTAAATTTCACTAGAACACCCCATAGTGTGTCCATAACTTCTAATTTTTGGAATAGTCGCAAAATCGCAAGCCTCCCAAAATCACTTATACTGATAGCACAGGGCCGGACCCAGGGCTGTGCAGAGCAAATGCGTGGAGTTGGTCAGATTTCACTATTGCCAGTTCACCCGAAACTGGTATGCCAACATCGGCCAAAATTGAACCTCACCAACTGTTGTGTGGCTGGAGCCAACAATCGCAAAATGGGCAATCCCCTGTCATGAGGATCCGCTTGAAGCCCAAAGCCAAATGGAAGTGTAGGGTGGCTGAGAGGAAATGGCAGGCTTCTTGTGCATCCTCTGACAAACTGGCCTGCCGCCTGCTTTAAAGGCAATATCGGCTCTCTGTCCACACTAAGAAAAGAGCTCCCATCGAAGCCTGCATCTCTGCGGCATATAACAACTCGGCCAAACTTTTTAAAATCTGCAAGGAGCTGGATACTCCTACTGCAGTCTCTACTTCTCCTGCCCCCTCCCAGGCCCTCTGCACAGCACTGGCCTCTCATTTTATCACAAAAACCCAGGACATCCTGTCCACCCTCTCATCATCCCCTCCTCATCCAGCGTCTCTCTCCGTTACCTCCGGCCCCCTTGCAGCCGCCTCTCCTCCCTCTTTCTCTTCCTTTCCTCTGTTCTACCCTGATGAGATTACCAGACAAGTCCGATCTATGAAAGCCTCGTCAAAACAGGTTCTTCCCTGTTCATCCAAAACCATCAAGGACCATATTGACACCCTCGCTCCTGCCCTGGCTGACTTCTACAACCATTCCTTCATCACAGGAACATTCCCCTCCCCTCTAAAGCACTCACTTGAGCACCCTCTTCTCAAGAAACCCACTGCCAACCCTTCCTGCCCGGCTAACTATTGCCCGATCTCTATCGCTCCTTTCCTCGGAAAACTCCTGGAAAAGCTGGCCATCTCCTAGCTTAACCTCCACACTGATTCTGTCGGCTGCCTCCATGACCATCAGTCTGGCTTCGGAGCTGCCAGAAGCACAGAAACTGCTCTCCTGAACATCTGTGAAGACCTGCTCTCTAATCTTGATTCTAATCTCCCCTCTGTCTTCATCCTACTCTATCTCTCTTCTGCCTTTGATACGGTCAACCATGCCATCCTGCTCAACCGACTCCTTGATAACCTGGGTATCAGTGACCAGGCTCTGGTCTGGCTGACTTCTTTCCTCTCTGATCGACCCTCTGAGTTCCAACGTGGTTCCTTTCTTTGCTCTATCTCACTCTCTACTTGTGGTGTTCCACAGGGGTCTAACCACTCTCCTTGGCTCTTCAACCAATACCTGGCACCCCTTGCCCAACATATTGCTGTTCTCTGCTCCAACTTTCAGTGCTATGTGGATGACACTCAGCTCGTTTTCAGGCTCCCCTCTGCTACCTCTGCTCCCTCTCTCATCTCTGACTGTCTTTCTGCAATCCAGGAGTGGTGTGCCACCAACAACCTCTGCCTTAATGTCAGTAAGACAGAGATCCTGCTCATCAGCACTCCTGCACCTTCCTTTCCTACCTCCGTTGGCCCTCTTTCTGCTCCCACCTATGAGGCTAAGAAGCTCGGGTCATCTTCGACTCCACACTCCCCTTCTCTCCTCACAACTCTGACGTCTCTTAGAAGTCAGACTACCAACTGCACCTCCTCAGAGTTATTCGTCCTTTCCTCTCCTTCCCCCAGAATCTCAACATCTCCAGAGCTCAGGTTCTCTCTATGCTGGACTACTGCAACCGCTTTCTAAATCTGCCTGCTACCACTCTTCGCCCTCTGCAACTCATCCAGAACAGGACTGCAAGACCTGTCCTTGACCTCAAGCCTTGGGATCGTATCTCTGCAGCCCTGAAATCTCTTCATTGGCTCCCAGTGACTGCAAGGATTAAGTTCAAGACCCTCTGTATTGTGCACAAGGCCTTCTGAGGCCTTGGGCCAAAATACCTTCAACTCTCCCTTCGGAAATACCTTCCTACTCAAGCTCTTTGCTCCTCTACCTGCAACTCCCTCAGGGTCAGTTGCTTCTCCAAGCAACGAGTTGGTGGTAGATCTCTTTCTTCGGCTGGGGATTCCCTCTGGAACAGCCTCCCTGCCTCTCTGAAACTTGGGGAGAACCATCTTCAGTTCCGGAAACACCTCAAGACCTTCCTCTTTGCTTCTGCCTTCTCTCTTCCTCTATGCTGCTGATCTCTTCTGTTTCTGCACTGGGCACCTGGCTACCCTCTGAATTCGGGCCAGATCCCTGCCCACCCAGCTGCATACCCGTACTGCCTCCTGGCAACCCTCTGCACTTGGGTCTGTAACTGCAACCCTACAGTCCCTTTACCCGCACTTTTATGACAGGGCGCTTAATTATTGCACTTGCCTCCTGCTGTCCACACTTCCTGTTGTTGTTTTGATCTCGTGTTCAGCACTTCCCACTCCTCCCCTTCCCCTTGCACTTCCCCCCTTCCCTCTGCGCTGAACTTCTTCGTTCTCAATGTCACTGCGACTAGTAAGATTGTTGTTCTGTTCTCCCTTGTATGCCTCCCATGCCTTGTTGTGCCCTGAAACACTTTTGTATGGGCGCTATATAAATAAAATATATCATATCAATCTCCTGAAACCGCCTATACTGAAACCCCAGGGCTGAAGTCCACCCTGTGCAGGAGCCAAGCCCAAACATACAAACACACTTTCACAAATATATATATAGATTGCATTTTATCAGCTTTTCTGTCCCAATGTTTGTCATCTCCTACCTATTTTGCATCATGCTTGCTGCTTCCTGCATGTTCCTGACCTCTTTCAAGTCGAAGTCTTGATTTGAGTAAGCTACCTACAGATGATCCAAGGGTAATACTGCGTACTTATGCCTCACTTCTATTTGAGAATGGCTGCTTTTGGGTGTCGAAGAATCCTACGAAAATGTCTTTAAGCGTCTTCTTTTCATCCAGTCTCCACCTGGCCAGTGCATTACTCACAGGGCAACTCCCAACCACACAATAGTAGCATAGATGGTGTGTTTGAAGACGATCTGAAGGAAGATCCAAGTAGACCCTAAAAATATCCCTCACCTCCGAGGGACAAAGTATCTATTAAGCTGCGGGTGAAAAGGGTGATGGTATATTCCTCCCCTCAAATATCATGATCCCAACAATTTGTGGATCAATCCTTACTAAAAGTTCTAGCGAGCACTTACTACACACCAATCTCATGCATCTCCAAGCCGGATGTACACGCACTCACTGTGAATGCTGCGAGGGCTGTATACGCAAAGATCTAATTCTATCTATAATATACTGTTCTCAATGCAAAAACACCCTCTATTAAGACACTAATTAAACCTCCATCAGGCTAGTCATATTGGGCGTTCAACCACTAAATTGTGTTCTGTGGGTCAAAGAGTGATGTAGAACCCTTGACATGACTAAATCTATGTACGTGTACAGGACACATCCCGGATGCCATGGGCTTCCCATCATAATTCGAATCTTCCTTATTCCCAATTGTTTAATGAGCAACTTGTTATTTCTCCCAATTCAATGTTATCCTTTCTGACGTGCAAGAGTTGCTTGAGCTACTACTGTCAAGTCAAGCCAAGATAACTTTATTTCAAATAAAAGGAAGATCCATAAAACTGCACTTACATTCTATCAAATTAGTTTCTTTTCAATACAGCAGATTACGTTTCATCCACCCTCATAAAGTAAAACCCACATTACCCTAAAAAATTGTTAAACATAGCACTTCCTTTTATTCTAGTGAGTGCACTGTTACCTCATTAAACTAACAAATCTGCATCAGTGATAGCTGCAATATTGAGTAAAGTGTTAAAGGCCCTAGAAATTGCAAAGTCCATGTACAGCATTTCATTTAAGGCACCATGCGCATTAAGGTCAAATGCAAAGACACTGTGCATTGCTCACTAAAAATCAGTTTGAATATTCCCCTTCTCATTAAATCAAAGCAGCCTATTCCACCCCCTTTGCAAACCCGATAATTTATGGCCAGAGTTGTTTCCCCACGTTGTGCCACCCAGCAATATCCGTATGCAAGCTTGGAAATGATCAGCTTATTGCAAGTTCGGCGTGACGTCGCAACTGACGTGTAGTAAGAAAATTACATCACAGCTGCTCAGCAATCAGTTATTATGCTTCGGTTGTGACATCACAATGCCTGCTGCGTGAGCCAGCACAGAGCAGAACTCCAGCTATCACTGCAGCACTTAAGACCGTGACAAGCTTTTGAAATTCCTTGCTTGTCAAATGTTTTTCTGTGACACTTTACAGACAGTTATTGACATGAAGCTGTTTATGGTTGAATTTGTGCACTTTTGAAGCTTAACACATGTCAGCAAGAATGTTTTTACTTATTTTAAAGCGCAACAAAGTTCAGGCCCCTACTGGCAAACAATTGCCGTAATTGCAGGCACCGGTGTTGCTGCTGCCTGTGATTGGGGCATCCCCATTCCATGGAGTAATATGGGACTCCATGGAATGGGGATTAACCGGCGTCTCTGCCACCCGTAATATCTCGGTAGTACCGGGATATCAGGCGCCGGAGACGGTAAGATAGTTCCCCGGTAGCCCAATCGAATTACCAAAACTTGGACCAATGACTAAGCACGATAAAACTTAATGGTGGCTTTAAAAAAACACAACAGATTCCTACATAGAGTTAAAGCCACACTATTGCTGCTTCATCCTTATTTGGGCATGGGTAATCTGGGATGTCCATGACAAATTGGTTCACTTGCGCTTCTGGAAGCCATGTTGGCATTCTGAAATATGCATTTTCACACAAATGGGGCCTTCCTAAACAACTCTCCATGCGAATAAAGGCAGGATAGAGCAATAACATTTGTAATGCACCCTCTCCCCCTTTTTTAAAAAAACAGCCACTATTTCAGCACTTTCAAAAGATGGTGGCGTTACCAAAACACTCACAATGGTCTTTAAAAACCATATTAACCTCCAGATGAAAGGCTCCCATTTACTCCTATGAGTGAAAACCTGTAGCATTGCCATTTTCTGTACTTCTATGGCCCGTATGCTTCCTGGAGTGTACCGTCCCCTTACCCACTCACTATCTCCCACGTAGGTACTCCCAGCACCGTTTCCTCTATGGATTTCTTTCCCTGGAGCAAGTTTAAGTGTAGCAAAATGATCGTGCCAGATAGTGGCATTTAGTCCACTGTCACTTATATAATAGTACACAGTGTTTTTATAAACCTTTCTAGCAGCCACTTCATACAGGGAGTCCCAAGTAACCAAATGTCTATTTATTACACACAAAGGACTTGTATTGGCTTCCATCAGACCTTTCAGTTCTTTTAACAGGTTCCCCTTCTCTGCATCAAGCCAATCTTTTAACTCTTTGTGTTTTGACTCACACCCCTTTGAAATATGGCCAAGCGCAAATGTCTCCCATTGCTTTGACTTAATTCTCATAGGATTCTCAAATGTCCAACCCATCTGGATCCGTATCTAAGATGTCCTCAACATAAACCAAAGCCACACAAATATTTCCCCAGACCGTTGACCCGAACATTCCTCTTTCCGTTTAAAGTTCCTTCCATGCCCACAAATATACATGGCATCCAACACCCCAGTGTCTAATTTCTATATCACTTCAGTCCCCCCAGGTCTAACAGGTTCAACAGATGGTAATGATCGTATTCAATCCTGAGCACTGTAGGGTATTTTGTGGATATTTGGGGCTTTGCGGTATTTTCTTACCGCCAGAATACCTTTAGCAATAATCACTCTCTATATTCATATTGGATCACACATAACAATAATACAGTGCGTTATTTCAGAGCTCAGACATATTTAGGTGGTAAACGTGGTTGATTTGCGTGGTTATAGTGGCGAGCATAATTCCTTTGTTCTATTTGTGGCCCCAACATCCAGAATCCCTTGTTTTTGTTTAGATTGTTCTTGTGATTACTAGAGAAACCTCAGGCCTTCATTTCAGGAATACCACATTTTCAGTGTTAGTGTTAGTGTGCCACCATGGCCGATCTCACTGACTTATTTACGACAGAGAGCTATATGTGGTAATTTTGTGGTAATTTCCACTACCTTATATACGGTAGGGAACTATGTCCAGAGAGTCTCTCTTCCCGTTGGATCATGTACCTCCAACGAGCTATGCTACACACAGTCACTCACAACTGTCCATACTGAATATGATCATGCACACATCTGTCTTAAAATGACAATTGCACTGTTTAAAAATCTCCCCACATCATCAGCACTGTATTGGTAAATATAAAACACACCACCCGTCTGCTTTCAAATATTTTTCTGTATTATAAAAGTTGCATTTAAACACGATCTCACTCTTTACAGAAATAAATAAAATAGCACAGTAACAGCATTGTCTGTGATACACTGAAAAGAGAGTGGCGGAGACGAGAACTCAATTTGCAACATTAACATGTGATTAAAGCACAGGAATCTCCTTTCCTACACTGACTAAATATTCTCGTACACACTCAGCCCCCACACTTCTGTAATTACCTTATCTGTTCAGCCTGAGTTTTCTTCAGCTGTTCTCTTTCTGAATGTGGCTCCCTTGAAGATTAACCCCGGTGAAAACAAGCGTCTTTCGTTCTCAAACCGGGGTTATTGCCTGGAACTCTCAGCTTGTTCATCAGAAATGCTCCAACCAGGAAAACAGGTCCTTCTCCCAGCTCTCCAAATCCCGACTGTCCTCCCCCTCTCCTCAAACTCCCCCCAGCAAAACCCTCATCACTGCCTCTAGCATGATACTTGCTATGACGCTGCTCCAATCAGAAATTAATCATGCCATCTCCTTCCTCTCTACACAATGGCTCCTTTTTACAGTAACCATTTGTAACCAACTGATTTCCTGTATCTTCGAGCCCTTGGCTTCCTGAGTTATGTGGACAGAGCAGCAGAGAAAAAGAAAAAAAAATGAATGTGCGTTTAACAGTTCACTTTCAGAGAAGACCTATTTCTGCAGTGGAGACACATTTTTATTAGTGGGTTATGTTAAATGCAGTTTTATTAGTCAGGTTAGTTATTAATAATGTTAGTTATTAATTTTCAAATGTGTCTCTTGCACCATAGGCATTTCAGGTGAAAAATAGTGTGCATTTTTGAATGTGCACGTGTGCTTTTAACTGTAAAAATAGATTTGCATCTTATATGTTAAAATCGTTTTTGACTGAATAGCCTGGCTTTACTTATATGTCATGTTAATCTGGTAACACATATAGCAATGCACCGCACCCATGTGGTGGCGCTGCATTAAAAAAAAAATTGCTACCTGTGCAGTAGTGCTGTACTCTGTGCTGTAACACGCCAAATATCCTTACATACCCTCCTTTTGTTTTTAGAACTTGGTTACAATCCAAGCCAATTCCTAAAAACAACTTGTTCTTTTTTTCTCAAATTCATTTTTATAACATGTCTTTCTTTGTGATTCAATAAATATTCCACATCCGGATCTATTGGAAAAGTATCCTTTTGAAAAAAATCGATATTTTCCACTTGGCTTTCCCAAACATCATTTGTTACATGAAACAATGTTAACCCCCCAATTGACACAATTGTATCCTTTGGAACCTGTAAATAAAAAACATTATATTTCACCTGTTTAACCACGTATGTTCCATGGTTTAAATGTACTACCGTCATGTTCTTTAAACAGGTGCTGATCAACCATTTACCTCTGACCATCTTAGCCTGTGCCATTCCTTCACTCCCCATATTGCTAATAATCACTTCACATCCCTCTGATATACTTGGGTCAGATTTCAAACCACAAATAGCATCTGTGGCATCAGGAACAAACGGTTTACCTGGACACATATAATTTTGTTCTTTAAATTTTACACATGTTTCCAGGTTTGGTATTAAATAAACTTCAGGTTCCCATGACTGAAATGCCACCACTTCTGGAGTCTTAATCTTAATAAATTTGTCCTCCTGCCAAAATCCCACGTTGTGTACCCACTTCGTTTGATAAATAAGTTCAGGGGCTACATATGGGATGCATAGCAAAAATCCGATCTCTAGTCTTTCCAAGTCCACATATAACGGCATTGCATTAGCCATTTCGAATGCAATTTTTACCTGTATTATATCAATTTCCCTCCTGGTCAATCTTTCTATCATTAGACAAATAATATCCTGCGAAACAAAATACAAGGGGATATGTCCTTGAATCAATTGTGAAACTGCAGTTTGAACTTCTCTCATATAATTCGTTAATAGTCTATCAACAGGACTCATTATGTTCAATATTTCATTTAAAGTTCTGTCATGCTTAAGTATTATTTTAGTCGCCCGTTGCATTACATCCGCTTGTTCATTTAGAATGATTGCAGTTTCATTTATGAATCTTACTTGTTCATCCAGTCCCCCTCTAATTCCATCTAATGTTTTTTGTATTATTTCTAGGTCAATACTCAGTTGTTGCGCTTTAGTACTCAGTGTTCCTACCGAAATAGAATTGGCTGTTGATATTGTGGTACCTATTATGGCTCCAACTATAGACATTACCATTGATATCGCGAGCATCACCGCACCTCTCTTTCTTCTTAATGTCTGCTGAATTCATGAATGTTTTTTCCAATTGCATTAATATATCTCTTATTGACTGCTTAGTGTCCTCTTTTCTTATTTCCAGCCACTCTTTAGTCTGTTCAATCTTAATTCCGGTATTGTGCAAGTGTTTTTCAATCAAAATCTCAGGATTCAATGGTATGTATATATTTTGGAAAATCATCCTTCTATCACTCATGATGAATCCTGGTGCCTCTTCCACCGCGATACCAGATGCTGGTCCAGGTTCAATGACAACCTGTGCTTCTGAATTCTTGAAGATCCCTCCAAATATCATCATCATTAACCATATCATTGGTATCATCTTCAATGCTGATCGCTTTGTAGCCTTGGTCTTCACCCCTCTTTGGGGCTTTCCCGGAATCCGTCCACGTGGGCTCCAGGACTCCATCGTCTCCCGTGGGCTCTGATCCCGGAACCTCCGACCAAATAATGTTAATTTTCTAAATCAAATAGAAAATAAACAAATTAAGTACATAGCACAATACTAACTTCACCCTTTTGCCAAAAGTAAAACATGCTTGGTAAAAATATTTCGCTTTTTTTTTTTTTTTTTCTGAAATTAAACACAAGTTAAAAGAAAACAAGCACATATAAAACAGCATTCAATATTTAATACATTTTCTCTCTGCACACCAACCATGAGCTTCCATTATATATTTTTATTTATTTATTTATTTTATATTATATATTTTTACATATATTACAGTGTTTATGTACCATTATAACAATCAACTTTTTAACTTCTTTGTCACTGCCTCTTGATTGTACCCATTTATTTTCTCTTTTTGTGTTCAAGGGACTTTATCTGTTTCTACTTGCTCAAGCTGCCTGATCTCATGTCTGGGATGGCATGGTTTGATTTGATTTACATGGACAAACTGCTCTATTGCCGTTTCACCTTCATTTTTCAAAATTTTATAAACTACAGGAGAGACCTTATATATACTTCGAAATGGCCCCTGCCAGGCTGCTAGAAATTTAGAATTTTTCTGTTTACTTTTTCCAAAATGAAACTTGTACACCTGATCCCCTACACTGTATTCCTTTACTGATGTCTTTTTGTCATAATAAGACTTTGCACTGTCAGCAGCCCTTTCCATATTTCTCTGCACAAAAGCAAATGCATGTTGCAAATGCCTCCTCAGTTCATCAATATATTCATGAACTGTGGATGCACTCACAAGTGTCTGCTCATGTGTTCTGTATAGTAGGTGTTGTGGTAACACCATTTTCCTACCTGTCAAGACCTCATGGGGGCTAACACCTGTTGCCTTGGCAGGAGTTGATCTGATTGCCATCAAAACCAACGGTAAACGTAAATCCCAGCTGGAACCTGCTTCTGCCACAAATTTCTTTAAAATATCCACAACAGACCTATTGCTTCTTTCAACTGTACCTGAAGACGCCGCCCGATATGCGATATGTAGTTTCCTTTTCACACCTAGTATTTGCCATACCTTACTCTTAGAGTACTTGTGAAATGACTTCCTCTGTCTGACTCAATTCTTTGTGGCAACCCAAACCTTGAGAACACATGGTTCACCAGCAATGTGGCTGCTGTTTGCGCACTACAATCTGGTGCAGGAATGCATTCAATCCACTTCGACATCAAACATACCACATTCAAAATATAACGGTGTCCCCTGCTCGACCTTTTTAAAGGACCTACATAGTCTATTTGCAAATCTGACCATGGGAGAGTTAGGCCTCTTTTCATCAATGGTGCTCTATGCATTGGTGAAGCAGGTTTAAATTGGGCGCATACTAGACATCCTCTAGTATATAATTCCACATCTTGGGACATATGTGGCCAGTAAGCATAATCTTTTAGTATTTCTAATGTTTTTTGTGAACCTCTATGGCCTGCAGTTATGGCATCATGTGCATGGTGTAGCATTAGTCCTCTGAATGAAAGGGGTACTACCCACTGTATTTGTCCTGTTATGGACTCTCTAATCATGAGTCCATCCTGTAATCTAATTCGTGTTTTGTTCTTTAATAACACCCTCACCTCCTCTTTTCCCATACAATCATTTTCTGTCAAAGAATTTTGTTCGGAATCTATCAAATGATTATAATAGATTCCCAAAATTTGATAATTCTTTTGTGCCTCAATCAAATCTTGGTCTGGCGTGTCATGACTCCACTGCACCACCGGTTGATCTACCTCCTTTGGTGCTTTAGAACGTGTGACTGCATCAATTTGTATTTCACCCATTAAATAATCAATAGGTAGCAATTCTCCCATCACAGCCCCAATCTTAGCCAGGTGGTCTGCCTTATCATTTCCCTCCTTATCCTCTCCTGGTGTTTTTAAATGCCCACAAATTTTTCTCCAGTATATTGTTAACTTATTCTCTGACACCAATTTGTCTATGGCTTGTATCATTTTTCCATGCTTAAGTGGCTTTTTGTTGTATGTAACCATGCCTCTTGCTTTCCAACCAGGCAAATACTCCACAAAGCTATTCCGTGCATAGTCAGAATCAGTCACCAGGACAATTTCACTGAACATTTTAATCAACTGCAGTAGCAATTGCTTTATAAATGGCTGCCAATTCCGCCACCTGACTGCTCCTATCTCCAATCCTCATCCCTATACTGGGGACACCTTCACATTTCAACCAGACATTTCCTATTCCTGCCACTAATTGTTTATTACTGTCATTTTCAATGTGAAAAGCACAACCATCCACATATACAGTTGGCAAATCCTTGCATGTTTTTTCATCAAAAGCTTTGTGTGGTGATTGTTCAAATTCCTGCAAACTAGTTTCTACTTCCATTTCATTTGGTATTTGTTCAGCTGCACAGTCATGTACGTCAGCTAACCCTTGAGCAATTGGGTTCTTTTTATTTTGTCCATATCTCACTTCTACGGGAAAACCTTGTAATGCCAGCGTCCATGAAGTGATTCTGGATTGCGCTAGATTACCTGATCTAATTCTTTTACTCTCTAAAAATTGCAAAGGTTGGTGATTTGTTTCAATAATCACCTTTTCTCCCTGAACAATGGGGCGGAAATGTCGTAGCGCCCACACAGTGGTTAATAGGGCCTTTTCACATTCATTAAATTTCATTTCAACTTGGGAAAATGCCTTACTTGCATATGCAATGGTTTTGTGATTCAAATCGTGTTTTTGTGATAACACTGCTGACATACAATGTTCAGAAAAACCTATTTCTATAAAGAAATCCCTGTCCTTTATGGGGTATGCTAAACATGGTGCCTTTACAAGACATTCCTTTAATTTAGCCACTGCATCAGACTGCTCTATTTCCCATTTCCAGGGAGTATTCAGTTTAAGCAGTTTAGTCAATGGTTGAGTGATTTCTGCATAATTTTCAATGAACTTTCTGTTATAGCCTGTCATCCCTAATAAACTTTTTACTCCTTTCACATTTTTAGGATCTTTTAATCTTTGTATGGCCTCTATTTTCTTCTTTTGTGGATTTAGCCCATGTTCAGTCACTTCATGCCCTAGAAAGTTCACTTTTTTTCTTGCACCATTGTGCTTTTTGCAAAGATACTTTGGCGCCTGCTTTCTGCAATTGGCCAAGTACATGTCTTATTTCATCAAAATGGCTTTTCAGGCTTTTATTTTTTATCAGGACATCGTCCACATAAACTATTGTTCCTCTTTCCGCTGCATCCGGCATGGCCTTTCTCAAAAATATGCCAAATTCACTCCCACTATTGATGTACCCGAACGGAGCTCTAAGCCAGGCATATTGAGTCCTGTCAAATGTAAAGGAAAATAAATGTTGTATCTCCTCTGCCAATGGCACGCACCAATATCCAGAGTGAGATCTAATGTGGTAAATACATTTGAACCATGTATCTGAGCTAGGCCCTGATCAATGAATGGCAGTGGCCATCTAGATACTGGTACTCTTTTATTTAACTCTCTCAAGTCTGCACACAGCCGCCATTGACCATTTGGCTTTAACACACCTAAAATAGGTGTATTGGATGTGCTATGAATGGGCCTGATGATTCCCCGCGATTCCAAATTTTTAATAATCTCTGCCAATGATTCTAAACATGCCAGCGGTAGTCTATACTGGCGTACAAACACTGGATTTCTGCTACACCCTTCTGGTAGTGTGGCCACATGTAAATCAGTTAAACCACAATCATAAGCATCTTTTGCAAATACATCCTTAAACTCCATAAATATCTCCCTTAGATTGTCCCTCTCTTCATTGCTTTCACACGCATTCGCTAAGGAGATCTGTTCTTCTACCATTTTGGAAAATTCTGGAAAATCTTCTGGTAAGGGAATCTCGGCGCTTTCCTCTAACTGTGTGGCTGTGTCTTTTTGTAAAGCTGCCACTTTTAAATATTTTGGCATATCAGCTTCCACTTCAATGGGCTGATTTTCTGTTTCATTTTCATTTAAATTAAATATTATGCAATCCTCTTGATGGCAGCACACTGTCTCATTTGAATCATAAGGATACACAGAATGAATTTTAAATATTCCTTTGGGCTGAGAGTCCAGGTGTTCTGGCAACTCACCCTTGGCATCTACATACTTTTCAGGAATATTTCCAATCACCATGTTATTTAAATCTGCCGTATAATGTGATTTTTGTATGGCCATTCCTAATGGGGAGTTTTCCTCTAAATGAATATCCTGACAACCTTTATTATTTACCATAATTTTTACAGATCCTTCACCAATATCTACCAATGGAATGTATTCATAATCCAGGCCTTGCTGTTTTATGGATTCATTCAGGCATACAAATGCATCAGAGCCTTTCATCTGCTGTCCATTTTTGCATTTCAGTGTTATTGCAAACTGTTTTGTAAATGCAGGAATAATAGTATCTTTCCTCATTTGTAATTCGATTGCATAAGGAACCAGTTGTGCACAATGATAAGCCCTTCTTTTGTCTTCAAATTCAGGTGCCGGACCACCTAGGCGTGACCATATTTTTTGATTAAGGAAATCTAACACCATACACATTCTGTGCATGATGTCATTTCCCATGTAAAATTCATTTTGTGCTCCACTCACTATCCATACATTATGGTAAATTGTTTTCTGCCCAATACTAATTTTAAGCATGCATCTGCCTGCAATTCGGTTTTCAAAGTCTGGACTGTCCAAGCCAGAAACATATTGGTTTTTAATCCTAAATCTCGGGATTTCTTCCCTCTCCATTATTTTTTGCAACAATTTCTCATTAATGAAACTCCTTTCATGTTCAAGCGCTAAAGTGGCTTTTATTGTTTTAAAATAGTCATGTATACCAACATGAACCCATGGTTGCTCATCTTCCATGTGTATTTCTGCCAGAGTGGTAATGTGTTTTTCTGAATCTGTTTTAGGAGTAATATTCTGTTTGCATGTTTTCTCTTTTAAATAAAAACGTAATGTGTGCTCATCTATGGCAGTCTGCCAATTTTTCCTTGGGTCCAAGTATATTTGTACAGGTAGTTTTTCATTGTCGCTCTGCATTTTGTCTTGACACATTAATATAACAGTGACACTAGGTATGCAGCTATTCTGGAGATATACCTCCAAGTATAATTTGTTTTGGCAACGGTGTGACATTCATTTATATTGCTGTTTTGTGATTTTAGTTTCTTAGGCCTCAATGGTTTTTTGGTTAAGGACCACAGCACTCCATTCACCCCATCTATTAGAGGAGACAATCTTTTCAGACAATCTGTCCCCATCAGAAATGGAATTTCACAAATAGATGTGATCAATACCTCTTGTTTCATTCTGTGCTTTCCTATGTTTATGTCAACCTCAGTTACACCTATGATGGGCACCTCCTCCCCATTAAAGTTATGCACTGGGCCTTGATTTTCCTTCACTGTGATCTGACTTCGTGGGGGTCTCCCTTCATTGATACTCTTTACCAGCTCCTTGGACATAATTGTGGCCTGTGCGCCAGTGTCAATCATAGCAAAGGTGTGGCATTTTTCTTCTACAGTGATGGGTGCATAATATCTGTCCTCAACTTCCTCTAATACACATAAGAAATGTGAATTCTTACTGATTTCAGGGCTCACCTTTCTCAGGTCTTTTTCACTTTTGGCTAAACACATTGGTAAATGGAAAGACATTTTTCCCTCCTTTATACCCATTTCTGCGCGAGAGACTTTATTCATTTCTCCATGATCAGAGGTTTTTTGGAGTGTGGCCACTGTTCGCCCATCCATCTGGGTAACATCAGAGACCACATTACAACCTTCCAACTGAACATGTGTAACAACATCATTCATCAATTTGTCATTTTTTAATTCTGTGCATTTGTGATCATTTAGTGTGATACCAGCCCTTTCAGCCTCTTCAAAAATATGTGGCTCAAAGAATTCTTCAGGTGATTGACTTGTACCCTCCTTGTGAGTATTTCCTTTTTCTGTCTGTGTTTGGTCATTGTTTTGCTTGCCCAGGGAAGGAGCTATAGCATCCCCACTTACTCCCTGTCCACTGGTATTCCCCATGCATGAGTAATTTTTCTTAAGTCTGTCCCTTTTTTCTTTTGGAATTCCTAATGTTTCTTTTTCATTTGTACAAATCTTTACTGTTTTATTTAGCTCTAGGTTAAACCGTACCTCTTTTTTAGAATTATTTGCACTTTCTGTCACAAGTTCATTTACTGGCACTTTCACATTTAATCCATTAGGCATCTCAGAGTCGTTATGCAAAATTATATCAGAGCAATCTGTCATTTTGGCACTGCAGTTATCATGAGTACTTAGTCACTTTTCGTAAGCCCCCCGGTCACTGCTATGGCCATCAGCCCCCTCTTTGGAAGGTTGTTTTTGCGCTGTACAGAGCTTTCCTATTTGCTCAGCTAACATTTTCACTTGGGCCTCAAGGCACTGGAACCTTTCCATCTCTCTAGGATCCTCTTTCTGTGGTCTAGGTCAATATTGGTTGTTTTCCCCCTGATTGGATCTATTCTGATACCTCTCAGGTGAATGATGTCGGTTGGGATGGTTTCTGAACTCTTGATTCATTTGTGGAGGGGAGCGGGTTGCACCCATCCTTTGATTATAATCCCCTGGTGGGGAATCATTGTACTGGCGTGGATTGTAGTTCACGTTTTGCCTCATGTCCTGTCTCTCAGATTGTGGGTACTGGCCCCTAGGTTGATTTCCATTATCAGTAAATCGATCCACATATCGGGGCCTATCCTGATTACCATATATCATGGTGTTGGGATCAAATCTGCTCTGTGTCCCCAATGACTGGTAGGGACCATCATTTCTTTGATCTTGATTTTGTCTCTGGTTATTGTTCATACCTGCCATATCAGGCCGATATCCTACCCGGGGTCTGTCCCCTAAATACCTAGGGCTGATGTAGCTTTCTCTATTACTAGGATCATGTGATTGGACATTGGTACAGGAAATGGCGATCTTTGTTGATTACCCCTTTGTTCAGGTGTCACATTATTTTTACCTTGGCTTTGAGCAGACTCAAGGGACATTTTGGCTGACCTGATTTCCATTACTGTGGCTGAGGGTTCTTTAGATTTAGGTCTAGTATCTTTCATTTTATCACTTTCTCTACCCTGACAATAGAGTACCTCATATAGTTTTGTGCTTTGATGTACAATCCATTCAAGGGACTTGTCACGGTCAAATTCACGGACCAATTGGGATATGATGTCTTTCTGTAGCCCATAGAAGTATGCAGTTTTAAACTCATTGGAATTTGAGTCAAAAGATACATCAAAGCGAGAAAATGCTCTTTTTAAGTCTTGTAAAAATTGGCGAGGGGATGTATTAGGTCCAGCAGTAATTGTGTAAGCGACTTTCTTTGCCTCCTGCAATGACTGAAAAGGAGAAAAATGACGCCTAATTTCTTTTTCAAACTCCAACCAGGTCATATTCTGCTGTTCATTTAATCCCCTTATGATGCTGGCCGTCGGGGCATCTAAAGTTAAATGAAAATATTGTCTGTACTGTTCCTTAGGTATCTGGAGTGCTTTAAAAATGTCATGCACCGCTTCTAAGTGATCCTCAATGCAGCATTCACCTCCCTTTTTAAATGGTTTGATCAGGGCTTTAATGGATTTCATTATTTTTATGGGGCTACTTGTTGCAATGCATGGAATTGCACTATTTTGTGATTCGATCCTGTTTTCAGGTGTATGAGATTGGTGGCTGCCACCAATGGGAGTATCAAATCCCCCAAGGGCGCTGCAACCAAGTTCAGTCACCGGCCCAGTCACTGGAGCACTAGCTTTTTGGGCAGAGCTAGAATTCACCTCCACTCCATTGAATGTGGTACCCTGCCGCCTCTCCTGGGACCTGGGAATGCACATTTGCTGTTCTAAGTCCTTACACTTTTTAAGGAGTCTGTTGGCTTCAGCTTGCAAATAGTTGTTTTCACCACTCATCTTATTAATCACCTCCTGCATGTCGCACATTTGCATTTGGCATTCATTGAACTCTTTATTTCTCTTGTCTCTTTCTTGAATCATTTTAATCATTTCTTGTTCTGCGCTCTGGAGATCACATTCTTTTTCACAATGTTCTTTTTGTAAAATCTGCATTTCTGAAACAACCTCATCTTTATCCTGTCTAATGTGATCCACTAAGGCTTTTAAGTGTCCCAATTCTTGCTCACTATCCTCAAATTGTTTCTTGCTTTTGGATAACTGAGTATCAAAGTCTCTGCATTTTAATTGCATGTCTTTTTGGCATACATCCAATTCTGCTCTCAACATTTCCTGATTTTTACTTGCCCCATCTAATTCAGTCTTTAACCTGTTAATTAGCTGAGTATCATTCTCTTGCATTCGCAGGGACTTGTTTAAAATAAACCATATTTTGCCGCATAGCCGTATTAAACAGTCTTTCTCTGCACTTTTATCGGCTGCATTCAATAATCTTGTAAGGCAGACCTGAATTATGCTGCCTTCTGCAAAAATATTGTCTAGTTTTTCTTTCTGCACCTCACCCTGAATGCGGTTACTCCATTCTAACGTGCTATTCGAGGACCAATTCCCATGTGCAAACAACTTTGCCTCTAAATATTGCACTAGATCTGAGAATGTGGTTTCCCTTTGTGACATTCTGAAATTCGTTTTTAGTGGCACACTGCTATTATAAAATGGGTTCACTTTAATGTGCAAATGGCAGTGTGAGACACGCTTGCCACGCCCAGTAGGTACTCTATGATCACTTTCCCGGCCTGCAACGCACCATAAGCATAAATATGTAGGGTATTTTGTGGATATTTGGGGCTTTGCGGTATTTTCTTACTGCCAGAATACCTTTAGCAATAATCACTCTCTATATTCATATTGGATCACACATAACAATAATACAGTGCGTTATTTCAGAGCTCAGACATATTTAGGTGGTAAACGTGGTTGATTTGCGTGGTTATAGTGGCGAGCATAATTCCTTTGTTCTATTTGTGGCCCCAACATCCAGAATCCCTTGTTTTTGTTTAGATTGTTCTTGTGATTACTAGAGAAACCTCAGGCCTACATTTCAGGAATACCACATTTTCAGTGTTAGTGTTAGTGTGCCACCATGGGCGATCTCACTGACTTATTTACGACAGAGAGCTATATGTGGTAATTTTGTGGTAATTTCCACTACCTTATATACGGTAGGGAACTATGTCCAGAGAGTCTCTCTTCCCGTTGGCTCATGTACCTCCAACGAGCTATGCTACAAACAGTCACTCACAACTGTCCATACTGAATATGAATCATGCACACATCTGTCTTAAAATGACAATTGCACTGTTTAAAAATCTCCCCACATCATCAGCACTGTTTTGGTAAATATAAAACACACCACCCGTCTGCTTTCAAATATTTTTCTGTATTATAAAAGTTGCATTTAAACACGATCTCACTCTTTACAGAAATAAATAAAATAGCACAGTAACAGCATTGTCTGTGATACACTGAAAAGAGAGTGGCGAAGACGAGAACTCAATTTGCAACATTAACATGTGATTAAAGCACAGGAATCTCCTTTCCTACACTGACTAAATATTCTCGTACACACTCAGCCCCCACACTTCTGTAATTACCTTATCTGTTCAGCCTGAGTTTTCTTCAGCTGTTCTCTTTCTGAATGTGGCTCCCTTGAAGATTAACCCCGGTGAAAACAAGCGTCTTTCGTTCTCAAACCGGGGTTATTGCCTGGAACTCTCAGCTTTTTCATCAGAAATGCTCCAACCAGGAAAACAGGTCATTCTCCCAGCTCTCCAAATCCCGACTGTCCTCCCCCTCTCCTCAAACTCCCCCCAGCAAAACCCTCATCACTGCCTCTAGCATGATACTTGCTATGACGCTGCTCCAATCAGAAATTAATCATGCCATCTCCTTCCTCTCTACACAATGGCTCCTTTTTACAGTAACCATTTGTAACCAACTGATTTCCTGTATCTTCGAGCCCTTGGCTTCCTGTAGTTATGTGGACGGAGCAGCAGAGAAAAAGAAAAAAAATGAATGTGCGTTTAAAAGTTCACTTTCAGAGTAGGCCTATTTCTGCAGTGGAGACACATTTTTATTAGTGGGTTATGTTAAATGCAGTTTTATTAGTCAGGTTAGTTATTAATAATGTTAGTTATTAATTTTCAAATGTGTCTCTTGCACCATAGGCATTTCAGGTGAAAAATAGTGTGCATTTTTGAATGTGCACGTGTGCTTTTAACTGTAAAAATAGATTTGCATCTTATATGTTAAAATCGTTTTTGACTGAATAGCCTGGCTTTACTTATATGTCATGTTAATCTGGTAACACATATAGCAATGCACCGCACCCATGTGGTGGCGCTGCATTAAAAAAAAAATTGCTACCTGTGCAGTAGTGCTGTACTCTGTGCTATAACACGCCAAATATCCTTACAGCACCAGGAAATCCACCAGCCCAAACCATGACTCAAGAGTGAAACATGTGTAGTTAATGGGAGAGGCTGACAGTGCTGAAATAAAGGTAATGGCGGCTGCAGTATACAGAGAAGTCTACAATGATTGCCCTCATTTTGGTTTTGCACACCATGTCCCTGATTTGCAAACCTGTGTTTCCCCTAGCTCCAGATAGGGTAATCATTTCTGAAAGCCCTAACTCATCCTCCTCTAAAATATACTCATCTTGGTCCCTCAAGGGTAATCCTAATTTAGCATTACAATCTCCCAATAAAAGAATACATGGTGGTGAGCCCAAACTACTGTCAACTGTCTTGCAGAGATTCTTGTAAAAGAAACTAATACATCCCCTAGGTTATGCAGCTGGTGAACCCTGCCTGTTTTTATTGGGCATTAATCTCTATGAGATCACAAAGTGGTGGGTTCTTACCCTGCAGAGTGTCTTAGTGGAGTCATAAAAAAATGTCTGTCCATTCCTTGGACAGAGCTGATGAGAACCCCAAAGCCAGGCCTAAGAAGGATGCCCCACCATGCAATTAGAGGCTAATCTGTCAAACAATCTGGCCTCTCCTGCCTCTATGAGGGACTTCTGCTATGTCCCCTGCAACACCACACTCTCTAACTTCCTGGCTCATTCCCACTGTTCCCAATCTTCTAGCCTCTTTTTAAAGCAGGAATTTTGCAAGAAAGACACAACAATGTGTGCTTCAAGAATTTTCATTATAAAATTCCGTAGTCCAGCTCCCTTTTGCATGAGGAACACATGTTTTGTTGAAGAAAGGATCAATTTTCTCTGTTTTATTTAACTCAGGGTTCAAACCACTGGTCAAATTTCCAGCAGTATAGGCCGACTCCATGACGCAACACTCCATTCTTGTTGTTGACATAGAATGGTAATGGCATAATGGTTCTGTGTATTGTTAGAAGCCACTCCCTCTCTTTCTGGGGTGATCCCATGTCTCAAGCAGACTGCACCCCTCTCTATTGGCCACATGCTGCTGAAGAGAAATGTCCGTCCAACCAGAGCTCAAAGCCATACTCAGTTAGTAATTCTGGATCTTCTATAAAAGAAATTTTAAAAAAACGTTGAGGCCTCTTCATCACACAGGCTTTCCCTCCATTCGGTTTAATCCAACTGCTCTATTTGGTGGGTGGTAGTAACCTTTCCCTATGATCCGGTGGTAAATAAAAGCACTAGTGCATTTTATTTAACTAGTCAATAGGTCTACGAAATGGCCACCTCGCACTACTCAGGGATTCGAACTGTAGCATTGCACGCCGTCACCATGTTGGGACGCAGCAATGCGAGGTGACCAGGGGCAATGTGTGCCCGCTCAGTGTGCCAATAAAGCAGAATATGTTGAACCTCCATGGCATCTGGTCGCATCTGTGCAGGCAGTCCACGCAGTCCCAGCACGCCTCTACTCGCTACTGAATACACTACACTGGCGACGAGGGACGTCGATTCCGACACGCTCAGAAGAAGCGGAGTGCCCGCTGCCTGTTAATGAGCAGAGGGGAGGAATGGAGGAGAACCAGAGGAAGAAAGTTATCCGGCAAGGCCTGTGGGCCCACGGGTGAATGCACAGTGCACCAGAAGTGCCCCAACCACAGCTAGAGGGCCGGGGAGGCAGAGGAAAAGAGGGACACCACTGGGACAGCAGGAGTGGTGGGCCAAGAGGCCTGCCGGAATCAACTAATATAACAAAGGGGGCCACAACAGATCACGCGACACATGCAAGCCAGAGCAGTCCAAACACTGCACCGGGGGATCATGTCAGAACAGGTACAGGACCAGGCTGCACCAGCACACGCCCAGTGTCAGAAAGGGAGGGATGTGTTCCCTGTACCCTCAATCATGCCTTTTGACACAATAGACACCACCAGCCTGGGTCCACGATGGACCAGGTGGATGAAAGAGTTTGATGCCTATCTTGATGCAGTGGGACTACAAGAGGACAAATGTATCATCAGCCTGCTCACTGTCCTTGCTGGCCCAGAGGTACGGAACATTATTTTTGAATTGCTCGAGGACATGGAGTACAAATAAGACGAGTTAAAGAAAATATTAAAAGATCACTTCACCACACACCAAAACGTTGATTATGAAAGACATGTATTGCATACCACCAGGCAGCTCCCAGGAGAGAGCATGGACCAATTTGTTACACGCCTGAGAGCTAGGATGAAACACTGCGAATTCCAGTTATATAACAACGAAGAGGCCATAAAATCTCAAGAAATATGGGTTGTGAATCCCTGATACTAAAAAAGAAACTGCGGCAAGTGCTACTCACACTAGCAGAAATACTTGTGTTGGCGAGAACATCATCAGCTTTGGACCTTCAGATGTCCACATTGAGCAAGTCACCCATCACTGCTCCTTTCATCAAAGAAGAAGGGATGAATAAAATGACTTCACAACCCCTTATGCTACGTGACCCCAGGCAAGAAAAACAACATGGTTTCTGATGCGGAAATGACCTCCCCCATGAAGGATCGTGCCCAGCCATCGATCAAATATTCTCAGCCTGTGGGGGCGAGGATCACTAACGAGCAATGTACCGAAAACCAAAAGCAATGAGGGTCAATTATATTGAACAAGGACTGCACCGAAATAGGACCCCACCCAGGCACCAAAGGGAAGAGAGGTCAAGTCAAAAAGAACAGAAAGAAGATATCACAAGGAAAGAAGATGCCACACCAGAGGGAAACAATTGCAGTCTCCAGAGAGACATCGAAAAGGTCGAAGAAGGATGCACAAACTGTACAAATCCATGCCATCCACGCCATCCGCTAGCAAGTCAGAATTACACTCTAGCCTGGACAGACGCAAAAAGGGATACCTGTATGCTTTGCGAAATTCAACAGCATCACACTAACACTGACCATGCAAAATCAGGAATTTGAGTTTCTAGTGGACTCTGGAGCCTCAATAAATGCCAAGAAACCCCTTCCATGCCTGGGCGCATTCAAAACGTTGTGCCACCACAAAGATAAGCAAGATCACATAGCAGTGAATATTCTGGCAACAGAGGCTCTAAGTGGCTGTGTTTTAAGCTGCATTGGCTGTGTTTTAAGCTTCAAGTCGGCTTTCCAAATGGGCCTAATCCACTTTTTGTACCAAATAATGGCAGGAAATATATGTCCCCGGCGGCCAAAGTGGCAGCAAACTTTCCACGCCTTTTCAAGGAAATAGAGAAGCTCAAAGGACGCTAAATAAAACTGCATATTGACCCAGCGGTGAAGCTCATTGTGCAACATTTCAGAGGGATCCCGTTCAACATTCAGCATCAAGTCAAAAAGGAGCTAATGACACTAATGTACGGAGACATCATAGAGCACACAACAAGGCCCACGCCATGGGTCTCACCTGTCATCCCAGTGCCAAAGAAAAGTGCTGACGGCCAAATTAGGTTGTGCGGTGACATGTCGGCACTGAATAAAGTGATCCTTTGAGAGCACCACCAATCACCCTGCATCACAGACATGATGCACCTTCTCAGCAGAGCCACAGTGTTTTCCCACCTAGATCTGAACAAGGGATACCACCAAATTGAGCTTGCGCTACATAACAACCTTCATCATGCACCTAGGGCTCTTTCGGTACAAACGCCTGAGTTTCGGGATCTCAGCAGCAACCGAAAACATTCAAGAGGAAATACACAAAATCATTCGTCACATACCGCATTGCATCAACTATAGTGATGAAATTTTAATATTTGGACACTCTCAGGAAACACATGATGCCACGCTGATGAAAATGTTCACAGCACTGCAATGCTAACCTCACCCTAAACAAGGAAAAATGTGACTTTGACAAAAGCACGCTTACATTTTTCACCCACATTTTCTCTCAAAAGGCAATCCAATATGTGCTGGTAGTACTGGACAAACGCTCAAGCTACCCAGAGGTAGAAGTATTATCTTCCACAGCAGCCACAGCACTGATACCAGCACTAGATCGAATATTTTTAGCATTCGGGCTACCAAAGGTGGTCAAATCGGACAATGGCCCACCATTCACCAGCAGAGACTTCTGAGATTTCGCCAACTACCTAGGCTTCCAGCACTGGAAGATCACACCCCTCATGGCCAACATCAAAAGGGCCATACACATCACAACAATTGCACACATGCCTATTGAACAAGCTCTCTGCCAACTTCTATGGGACTACCCCAACACACTGCACGACTCCACCAGGAAATGTCCAGCAGAATTCATGTTTGGACGTCCCGTGAGTCCGAGAGTCCCCCAGAAGGACCAGGAAGTGGAAGAAAGCAAAGCGAAAGCAGAAGTAAGGAAAAGAGACGACCGAGCAAAGGAAAACATGAAGGACTATGCAGACAGAAGAAGAAGGGCCCGAACTGCAGAGTTAGCAGAAGGGGAACAAGTACTGGTACGGCAAGCACTAGTTCAGAAGGACACACCACTGTTTGATCCACGACCCATGACGGTCTCCCGCATCAAGGGATCCATGGTCATGGCAGAAAGGGAAGGATGGGTCATAACAAGGAACAGTTCACTCTTCAGAAAGGCCGGAGAAGACACAATTCGAGTAAATGAGCAATGGAGTGAGAAGAAGACACCCGAGGGGGGTCAGAATACTGGCTGACGAAGATAAACCGGAAAGAGAAGAGCACAGCATCATCAGGAAAAATCCGGATAAAAACATCAAATCACCCAGACAAAGAAGACTCTGCTGCATCCTTTGAAGACCCCCAGGTTTGAGGAAATGGGGTAGGACGATATTTATTTTGGGGGGAGATGTAGCATCGTGCGCCATCACCATGTTGGGACGCAGCGATGCGTGATCCCGGTCAGCTGACTAAGGGCAACGTGTGCGCGCATTGCACACTCCCAAAGCAGAATATGTTGAACCTCCATGGCGTCTGGTCGCATCTGTGCAGGCGGACTATGCAGCAGTCCCAGCGCGCCCCTCCCCGCTACTGAATACACTACACGGACAACACATTGACGTGCCTGATATGCAAATTGGGCACATCAGAAAGAGACTGTGGGCAATGAGACACACACGGGAGCCTCAAAAATATTGCACGATTGGTTTAGCCTGTATGCCTCTTTGTGCACATTAGCAAATATAGCGACATAGGCCAGCAAGCAACAACGGGCATCTGTAACTGCATCCTATTTAACAACAATAACTCGAATTTGGCTGTTGCCGTGGTCACAATGCATAACAACCATTGACAAAGTCAACAGTTTGCGCTCCTATGGAGGAATGGGATTGCCATTTTCCAGTCGCTGCCAAAATTGTAGTATTTGGCCATAAGATAGTCACAGATGGCAAATAGTGTGGGTACCTGGGAATATTATGTAGGTACCTGTCAAATGTCTATCTAAGGTCTATACACAAGCCAAAACTGTTCGCTTTGCCAATGCTTCTTTTAAACAGGAATGTATTGCCAGGAACAGATGAAAGATCACACCGTGCTCATGAATCAACTGGCTAAAGGCAGCCTTGGTGAAGAAATTTGTATTACATGAGGAGATAGTTTGAAGGTGCAATTAAGCCATTACCTTTCAGAAGGCTTCTCAGTAAGCACATAGCTAGATATGAGTGTTCCCGGGGGCATGTGTTTTGAGCAGTAAGAGGCAGGTAGCGGTTGGTAAATCACAGTGGGTTAAATCACCATGAGTGGTCAGTGGGTGAGTAAAATGCCAAAAACAGCCAAATGCCTGTGTGTCCCTCCTCACATACCTTACAGCCAGCAACTACAGCACCACCTCCCTGTTTTTTGTGTAGGCACGGGATAGGCATTGGCCAGGCACTGTTGTAATGGTACTAACTGGCCATTCATTGTAGCAGCTGAAATATGGTGAGAGTACCTGGGCATATGATAGCAGTCCCTCCCAAATGCCTATCTAATAACTAAATACAAGCCAAAACTGTCACCTTTGCAACTGCTTGATTTAACAGGATTTCAATGAAGGGGACACATTCTACTTATAAATTAAGTGGCAGATGCACGCCTGGCTAACACATTTCAATTGCACCAGTAGCTCATTTAAAACCCCAGTTAAGACATTAACTCTCAGAAGACTGTTTTGAGAAAACACTGGCAGGCAGCAGAAGGTTTGCAGTTACGAATTCATAAAACTAGCTCAGAGAGATCCCAGGAGGTTGTATTTTGGGTGTTGGGAGGGGGGCAAGAAGTGGGTGGAATTGGACACCGGCATTAGCATGGTCATGAGCAGCCAATATGTGGGTAACTAACCAAACAACACCTAAATGCTTTGTGTCCTCTTCAAATCCATCCCCCTCCTAAGAGCCAAACTAAAAATGCGCCTTGTGAAAATGATAATCGGGATGCAAGCAGAGGCCTTGGCAGGTCGGTGGCTGGGCCCCTGAATCACAACACAGCCGAATGGACAATGTAAGAAGTCCTTCGTGTTCAAGGGCCTGTTACACTTTGCGTATGGTTACTGTTAGGTAGAATTTTCATTTCTGTGCTAATTTCCTCCCACCTTAGAGACCCCCAGCTCTTTTGCTGGATTTAGGACTTTTTAATTTTAACTCCTGAGTGAGTGGAACCTTTTTCTCACTCCATCCTGTGTTTTCCCTCACTAGGATTATATGTTTTCACTGTTTTTGGAGTCTGACAAACTCCATAGGCATCTGCTTTTTGTACAGTGACACACAGTACGCTCAGTGCACTGTCACTGGGAAATCCCCTGGATTTCTCATAAGGTTTAAATACCTTTTCTTGGGTAAACAACTGTTCCCAAGAATTGTAAGGTGAAATTGATCTTACTTACCTTTTTACTTTGTAGGTGGGCACACACCATCATATGTGGAGTGCTGCGGAGGTTACCTAGTAGCCCCTTATCCGACTTTCTAATGTAACATTTTTTGTTTCCCTTACTGCTTTAAATGGCTAGTGGCAGTGGTTTACTTTTTACTACCAGTGTGCATTTATATCACAAGCTGAAACCTCACCTGCGTTACATCACCCATGGGTGACCATGTTGCCAAAATGGCCCCTGCCTTCTTTTTTAGCCATTTCCTGTTTGTAGGGTCTTTCTAGACAGGTCTGAGCCCTTTGTGTATTTTGCCTATTGCGGGCTTCAGCCCTGAAGCCCACCCCCAGCTCCATTGTGTCTGGAAGGACAGGAAGTGAGGGAGGGTCCCAAACATCCCCTGTCCTTTGTCTCTATGTGTGCCTGAATGAAACCAGTCCTGATTGGCTGGCTGGCTGTCCGGGAAGGACAGCCACCCTGCTCGGTGATAGACAGCCTAGGGCTGTGAATGAATGAGAACAAGCTTAAAAGGTGAGGTTCTTGGGACTACAGGCAGAGTCGACCACTGGAAGAAACATCTAAAGAAGAAATCGTGAAGAGAAGCCTGCTGCAAACTCCTGGACTTTGAAGTGCCCGGTGAAGGCCTGCTGCTATGCTGACCTCCTTTTTCAAATCGACAGCAAGCTCCGGACGGAACGACTTCTCCCCTTGGGCTGGTGGGACCACCTAGACCTGAATTGAACTCTACTTTGGCACAAACCCCGACTTGCTGTGCCTTGCCAGTGCTGCAGAAGCCCGATGCCAGTGGTCGAGTGTCCATTATCAAGTGCACAGAACAGATGCAGCCAAAAGTTCCAGGAGCCTCCTAAGGCCCCACCAGAAACAGGAAATCCTAATCCAGAGTCCCCTCTCCAGAGTCCAGGACCGAGGGAGCAAGAAAAGTCCAAACAGGAATATGTGTTCTCCATCAGTGCTGTTTGAAAGGCGCTGAAACCACAAAGAGCCACTGAATCTAAGAAAATCCATAGCTGACAAAGTCCTCTCCCGAGTATTGCTGCAGGAGCCCACCAGACGTGCTCCCTCTTGTCCCCACAACTGATGCCCAGGAACAAGGGTCTGCTTGGCTGTAGCAAGGAGGAATCCAACTGGAACACTTTCTTCAAAGCAGAGGTCCTCTGTGTGCTTGGTGTATTTGCCTTATTGCCATATGTCATGCTTTCTCTCTTGAGAAGTGCACTGGCTTAACCTTTGGAGTTGATCTCAACTCCCCTTGCGCAGGCTTAACAGCTTGTGTTCCTTCTGTTATTTTCTTGAACTATCTGACTTTGTGAAAGACTTTATCCAAGAAGAATAGGATCAGAACTATTGACCTAGTCCTATTGACTTTGGCTGTCCTAGCTCCTTAAAGGCACCCTTCTACATCTATTGATATTGGCACTGCTTGTCCCTTCATAGGTTGTAATTTGTTGAACACTTTTACTGCTGAGAAAGGCTTACATAGATATCATTAAAGGATTCAAACTGTCTTCATGTTATGAGAAAGTATGTTCTAACCTTTCTATTTCCCTAACCCTTCCTTCATGAAACCAAGAGTCTAAAAGGTACATTGGTGTTTAAGATAAATGCAATACTATCCTTGTGACTTCAGGGTGTAGGTGAAATGTATTAGCATGTCCAAAGAGCATTCACCAACTTTATTGAATTTGTAAAGTGATTCGAAAGTTTGCTTGACTGTTACAAACAATTGACATTTTTATAGACTGCTTAACTAAAACTGATGTGTAAATAAATAAATATTTATAACTGAAACCTTGAGCTTATAAGTGTTCCTCGGTGACTTGTATTGACTAAATTTCTCTGTACAGCTCTACAGCTCACATTTACCCCTCTGGCAATAGGCCTGGCTGATCAGTCACACTACCAACTTGTGCAGTACAGTCCTATACCAAAAAGTGGGTTACCTAATACCAAGCAGATAAGTCTTGTGCAGTCTCACACAAGGGGGCTGCACCAATTCCTACCGAACAGTGACTGCCTTCCCTGTGCAGCTGGTACCCATTTAAATGTTTGAAAACCATGTATAACCTCCTTGCTAGTAGCAAGGACAAAAGGCACACCTGGTTTCCACCCCCTGCCTATTACGACTAGCAATGTGAGCCCCTCAGTCATCAATGGCCTTTGCAGATATGATATGAAATATCATTTATGTCAATGTTAATCTGATACATTGTTCACAAAAGCAGCACTTTCCCATCGCTTTGGTGTTGTGAGAACCCAAAACTTCTAAATAAATTCTGCCCTCAGTTGGGTACCAATGAGGGCTTTGCTTTACTGCTGCCGCTAAATACTGTATCCGGTCTGCATGTAATGCTGCAACTTAATGAGCATTGCTATGGGTTCTTGGGATGAGGGACAGCCTTCTAGGGAGGGCCATCAGGCCCATGTTGGGTGGCAGGAGCACCAGTTGACTGCCTCACTTTGCTAACAGGAGTACATTGATTGGTTTGATTTTCATGAGGCCATGTTTCTCTTTCTCTCCCAGCTATGATGTCTCCTATGGCTTTCTCTGTCTCGATGCTGACCAGCATTATGAAGATTGCTTTGACTACTCGGTGAAGTTCAGCTGCCCCCCGAGTTTCTGCTCAGGTAAAGTGCCATCAGTTGGGGGTTCTGAAGGGGTGGAAGTCAAAAGAGCTATCCAATAACACAATAAAGGTAAGAGGTAAAGTTGGTATAGCACAGGAACCAAAGACAGATGATGACTTGTCCTAGGCCCATAGGGGTCTGCATACCTTGCCTATCCAGGCATTTAGGACTACAATCACTGTTACCTCTAACCAGAAGTGCCAATGGTGAAGGATCATGGGAGTTGTAGTGTGCTTGAAATGGAATGCTACACTTCTTTAAATAGAAATCTGGCTCATTTCGCGTTTGACGGTGCAGTAAAAAGCGACATCAAAGTGGCAGGAATTCCCTTACCGCTACTTTTCTGAACCACCAAGTCAAGTAGTTAAGTGGGGAAGATACCTCCAGCCACTGGCTGCAGGTATCTCCCCCACTTTACCAGCAAAAATTGGAGGAATTACTGAAGGTGGAATTAGCACTCATGATAATTTCTCCTAAACCTCCATGAATGGCTCCTAACGCTGCTGTTGCCAAACTCGTAATTTGATGGTAAAGCTGCCAGGCTGAGTGGTGGTAACAGTAAATTAGTTCAGAGGTAATCTGGAATTACCACAAAACTTGTAATGAAGATATAGGGAATTAGGTTGGTTACCATATGTTTATACATACTTGTTGTTTAAAAGTATCACAGGCTTTGCACGTGTTTCACTTGATTGAGAAATGGGCCTCCATGTCAGCATGGTGGTAACACTACACACTTGATATACGTGGGACAAGCAGACTTTCGTTTAAAAAATATATTTTGTAATTAAGAGGTGTGAGGGCAAGGGGTGTTTACAGCTTGGGCCATTTACTTTCAAGGTGCCCGTGTCATACATTTCTCACAAGATCATAATTAGGTTGTATTTTAATAATATAAGGTATTTAAAAATACCACATTTTTACCATTAACACCACACTTTGTAATGAGAACTAATCTTACTACTAATCTTAGTATTCAGTTAACATATTTTGATAAATGCGTGCAAACATGTTTAGATGTGTTCCACATTTAAACCTCTCCCTCCACCCTTGTGTACTGAGTAAGTCAACTTGGCAAGGTCTGATCATGACTTTTCAGTTTTTTTCTGGTTACAGACCAATGCCCTAGTTAATGAGATGAGATGGTGTCCTTGGCAACCGTGTGTTTGCATTTGAGAGGATAGCAAGACAGAGGTGAGGACCCTGAGTGTTGGGGGCTAAGCTGTTCCAGTGTATAGTGGAGGATTCACAGAACTCACAGTCACAAAAGGGCATATAAATGACTGGCTGGTTGGGAATAACGTGTTTTGGAGTCTAAATGCAGTTGTTCATTGTTAATTTTGTTTCTGTTTTAAATATTTTATTAAAGCTGAGTTTAGGCAACTGATACAAATAGATTTAGTTATTTCCAACATTTACATAACTTTCAATGTCAAATTTATATAATTAGCATAATAATATTTTGATATTTAACAATATAATTTTAACTTGGTATCATTGTGCAGTGATGGGACACACCAGGGAAGTACAGACGCAATAGAGGACACAAAACATTAGGGAAGGATAGGGTGGGGTACACTGGGAGAAAATAATTAAGATCTACTAATCATGAGTATTAAGATATTGTATAAACCTACTCCATTTGATATTAAATTTGTGAGACTAAACAAAAGAGAAAGCATGGCATTGTTCTGTTCGATGAATGGCACAAATAGAATTCCACCAGACATTGAGCGAAAGGTTTGCAGAATTTTTCCAATTACACGTAATGTTTTGAAAAGCAATATTTAAAAACAAGTTTAACAGAGAAGGAGAGTCAATTTGATGTATACTAGAATTAACAATAGGGCCAATCATGAGACTGGCTAGTGTTAGTGGTTCTGTTAAAAGAAAAATTGCTTGCATAAGTGACCAAACTTTAGATCAGAAGGTATGAACAAATTTACAATTAAAAATTAAATGAATAATATCTGCTTTTGGCTCAGAGCAAGACTAGCATTGACTGGATAAACCCTTTACAGTTTTGGCAATATGTAGGGGGGTGAGAAATGCTCGATGGAAGATGAAAACATATTTTTGAGTAAGGTTAGCAGCCAGAGATCTAGACTGACAGACTGCCCAAATCTTGGTCCAATGATCTAAGGAGGGTTGAAAATTCCAATCAACTTCCCATTATCTAATAGTATTGAGATTGTGTATGTTTGGAGAGAGAGGATCATTAAGCAACATATATAGTTTGGCAGCTTTAATAGAAGAATTATTAATTACAAGATTTAGAAAAGGAGAGGGGGATTTTTGATTGAGAGTAGGTAAAGACTTAATTATAGATTTAATAAGTGGATAATAGAAGGGAAGGTCAGAAACAGGAATGGTACTATTTCTGTGTTCTGGATTAATTTGTCTAGTATATATGATCCCTGAGTTATACCATCTACAAATAGTAGAGAGAGTGGTTTTGGTGGAATTTGATATACCAAACCAAAGGAAAGTATCATAAGGATTCATTATTGTAAAGGAGATGGCCTGGAGTTTATTCCAAATAATTTTGAAGAAGTGTAGTGAGGGGAAGTTAGTGATATTGGGCCAGGATGAGATTGCTGAGAAGTGGGAGAGAGTAAGTGGAGAGATATGGCTCCTTTCAATATAAATCCATAAAGGAGGATTATTGGGATTGGATTCATAATGCTTAAACATGGCTAATTGTTTTAAAATGAAAGTTGTATGGTACACTTGCAAATTAGGAAATTTAACTCCCCCTAAGGATTTGGGGGGTCTTAATTGTTGACAGTGATGCATGGTGTTTTTTGATTCCATTAAAATGAAATGAGAATGGAGTAGAGTTTTATATAAAAGGAGTTGTGAATAACAGTCAGGGCCATGGATAACGAATAAAGCAGGGATCCCCAACATGTAGCTCGGGAGCAACATGTTGCTCACGGCACCATAAATTGTTGCTCGCCAGTTGCCCTGGGCAATGGTGTGAAGGCCTAGAAGGAGGTGCTGAATGGATGAGACCTCAATAGCACTGTAGTCAGGACAGACTCCTGGCCTGTGCAAGAATGTTGGCCAATGAGCCGCTGTGTTTCCTGATGGATTATTTGTATACATGCAAGATTTGTTTGGTGCCACCATGCACATAATTCTTCAGTAAATGTCCTTACTTGTTATGGTAGTGTCATTGCTAAAACCCTGTCATCTCCAGTTACTTTGCCCAGCTGACAAATGTATTAATGAATACAATATTTGAACCATGTTTGTGTCATGGAGAAAATTGGCATATTCTGTTCTTTGGTACAACTAGTATGAGCATAATGGACAAGGAGGTGGTATGCATACCCAACTTTCCTTTATTAAATAATGTGCATGCACACTTTCTGTACAAGTGGTGTTTGTGTTTGATCCCACCATGTATATTTATCGACAATATTCATTTTGGTGTCTCCTGTATTTATTATTACATAGTGTCCCAGCAGAAAAATGGTCTTCGTTTGATAACCTGCCCATCTAGCACATGGTTAATGGGCAGATACGGTAAATGCATGCCACATTTTTCATAATTAATTTGCCCTGTATTCCAATCCAATTAATTGATTGTTAATAGGTTTAAACTAACAAGTCAATTAATTGATTCAAATACTCAGTTAACACCACCACACCCCTCTATGAAGTGGTCATCAAATGCACAAAGGTTTGACCAATGTTTGCCACTAAGCCTTGTGTAAAATCCCTTTTGGGCAGAGTAAGTATGCTCCAAATAATTCAGAAAGGTATTATTTTTATTCCTAACCACTTTTTCACCAATGCAACAGCCTTCTGGAGCTTTAATACACACCATTTGCCATAACATTCCCAAATAATTCTCAGGAGGTAACCTCCAAAGGCCCAATGAAGTGATCTTTAAAGGCTACTATGTAATGACCTGAAGTACCAATTCATATTTATATTTCTCCATTAAGTCAGCAACATTTAAAAACATGTTTCATATTTTTCATACAATTCACACAGAACAAGCCCAAAATAAAAAAGCAACTTCAACATAATCAAACTTCCTATATATACAAGTCTGAACATTACAATGAATTATATATAACATAGCTCCCATGCATTCCATGCTTATGCAAAACAGAGAAACAGCAAATGAACTGAAAATGAACCAAATCTTTGACTCCTATTTTGCAAGCGCACTTTGTGCTTCCTCCTGCACACTTTCTTAATTTATTGGGGAGTGGGTACATTTAAAAGTACCATTACCACCAGCCTCCTGCATTCTGGGGATCTTATTTGACAGATTTCTCCTTGCCATCTTATGTGTGTACGTAAGTCTGTATATAAGGCTAAAGTGGGCAGCCTATGTATATTTTGGACATCTGACTCTTTTTCCATCGGACACGCTCTTGCTTTTGGAGCTATTTTGAGGTGGCTTAATGCACCACATGTAGTTATATTGCATCCCTATTCAAATGGACAGTGCCTTACAACCGCCCATAGCCACAAGTATTTCTCTTCACCAGGGGAGGCTACAATCGCACTTGCACTGAAATTCACTTTATGATTAGCAGAAAATCCCAGATGTGCCTTTAAAAAATAAGGAACATTCTTAACCGGCCTGACACTCAAATTGAACACCCCCAATTCGGCTCACAAGGGGCTAGCAGGTGTATCTGCAGGAAGACCTGCTATTTGGCACAGGAATTTATTTTGCAACCCCTCCAGGAAATGACAGTTCTAACCACCCTAGATTTTGCAGCCTTAAAATCATGGAGCAGACCTTTTTCTTATATACCTCCAACTTCTCCAATCAGAATGCCGCAAACCTGAAATAACAACGTAAAAAGCCATTTAATCATTAACGATGCCTTTTCAGCTATCTTAATAAAATTACTTATGCAAGCACTGCTCTTTCAGAAGAGTAGGCTCGGATAAAAATGAGACTGCCCCCTCATCTCTACATTCATTTAAAAACTATCTACAAGGTTTCACCCTTTGCCTGAACACCATCATTTTTATTTTTATTATATTTAATTTCAAACTGTAATTCCCAAAATAGTAACTTGTGTTTAACAGGCCCTGTTGGAGACCTGCTGGGGGCAAGGCCAAATTGTTGCGTCTTCTGCATAAGAGTGCATGCTATAAAATGAACCCTTCAGGTGGAGGGTGGATTAACTTTCCTAAGAGAAGTACTAGAATCAACATCCAAAAGGAATACATTGGGACCAACTGACATCCCTGCTTGTCACCTTTATTTGTGTTGGAAAACAATGTATAATTCCACAATCTTGTATATTGGACAGATGTAGAGATGTCTGCGTATCACAATGGACAAGACTTAAAAAACCATTAGTGACCTGTAAAAATGTAGAAGTAGGACTCGGACACAGTGGGCTCATGTTGATTGACATATACTTTTATTGAAAGGAAAAGGGTGGGGGACTGGGGAAACTCCTGCCTTTCCCTAAAGCTAAGAGGGGTTTCCCTTCCTCAACCAAAACTAAGGAAACTGTCAGTATGTCTTGTCTAAAGTAAAAAGTCCACTGTCTGTCACAAGTCCGAAGCTTATTTCCATCCCTCACACTATTTACTAACTTATAAAAAACAAAATGTCTTCTTAATTCAGAAGAATAGGTTGTAGATCCAATCAAAGAGTTCCAAATAACACAGGTTCCAAACCCAAAGTTCTTAAATGCAAAAAAAAGTTCCATAAAGTTCTTAGATATTTCTCTGTTGCACAAACTTCGTAGCAACCAGGGGCAACAACTCCCTTGTCCTGGTTCCTTCTCTTGGCAACTCTATTTATTGGACCACAGCCAGGGGCAATGACTCCTTTGCCCTGGTTCCTTCTCTTGTAGGTCCTAGATCTCTGCCTTTCTCTCTTTCTGCTTTGGCCAACTTGGTTCACTTCCCTGCCAAGTATGGTCCTTAGTAAATTACTCTGTGGTTTCCCTTCTTCTCATGGGATTGTGCCCCAGACCCCTCTTTATGTTTGGGAACTGGGAGCCCTCTTCTCTCAAGTACCACCACGAGGAAGAGGACTTGTGTGTTTCTCCTGTAGTGGGTCCCAAACCCCCCTTCTTTGCGTGAGGGTACTTGGAGCTCTCTTCTCCCATGTACCACCACAAGGAAGATGACTTGTATGGTTCTCGTGTAGTGGGTCGCAAACACCATTTTTATGTTTGGGTACTTGGAGCCCTTTCCTCCCAAGTACCGCCACAAGGAAGAGGACTCATGTTGCTTTCGTTTGGTGGGTCCCAAACCCTTAAGTTTCTCATGTTGGCCGACAGACATGGTTCACATGCCTGCCAGGTACTGTGACTATTAAGATGCTGGCTGCACTGTCTTAGTTTCCCACCAGCCAGCCTGAGTGCTCCCCTTTGTAGTGGGTTCTGGTCTGCCCAGGAACACTGCAATGTCAATCTTTCCCAGGACAGCTTGATCTTCCTTTCACGCGCTTCCCTGTCTGCAGGAACACCGGGAGCTTCTCTCTGCCAGCTCGCCTTTCGGTCCTTCCACTGTGGACTGCCCCTTGTCCTTCCAGCTCCTCTCTTGGCATCCTGGTGTGCTTCCTTGCACTTTCCTGCACCATGCTGGCTCCTGCAGCTCCTTCATGGAGGACTAGACAACTTCTTCCTGAGTCCCTCGTCCCTTTCTACTATGCATTGACCAATGAGCAGCCAGCAACAACTAGACTGCTCATTGTGGTTCTTAGGAGAACTCTTCATGCCTCTGCTCCTCCTCTTCATCCCAGTACTTATTCCAAGTTGTCTAGAATGCTCATGTTGGTTATGCAGAACACTCTACATTCCTCCATGCATCTTATTTGTCTCAGTTGTTATCAATAACATATCTTTCAACTCTTCCCCATTCTTCCTCGTCTCAGTATTTCTAACCTTGATCTCCCTTGTGTCAGTTGTGCTCTTCATAGTCCCAGTACTTATCTAGGGAAGGGGTTGTTCTTTGGGTTATAGGAATGGGGGGGGGTCCTAGGGTCTGGCGATTGGCGAGTATATTGCGTTCTCAGGGTAGGGTTGCTCCTAGTCCCAGGAGGGGTTTCCTCTCCCATGTGATTCTCTCCCTGTGCACCACCCTCAGGGGAACTATTGTACCGAGGACGTACCGCCCTGGCCACATGGGAATGGTCTCCCCCATAGGGGAGAAGGGACAGCATCCACAGATTTGTCACAGACTCCAATAAAATGTAAATTCCGCCACATTATGTTTCTATCAATCAAATACCGACGGAATCCACCCTGTAGTGCTACGGACTCCATAATTGGGGACTAACACTGCCAAACCACCACTTGGAATCTGGCAGTGATACCGCTGGACCAGGACCAAGTAGCAGTAACAGTACCGTTGAGATGCCACCAAACTCGTAATAAGCCCCAATGTCCAGTAAGGGAATTGGCCTATAACCTTGAGGGGCTGGTTTTCCAAGAAATACTTGTCTAAGGGGATGGCATAATGCATGTCTTGACAACAACAATAAACATAAAACGATTTGGTATCCTTCAAAAAAGCTTCCATTTTTTTCTCAAATTTGTTTTTTGTCTTAATGCAATTTTTTATGCCATTTTGAAACTATAAATCTGACCAGCAGTGTACACACCCCTCATTAAATCATGGTTCAGTTTTATTTTCGAGATTCTACATTCTGGATCGAACTGGTGCATCCCTTTCTATAACCTGGAACTCCTGAACTTGGGGGCACGGTTTGCCAATAGCTCTGTCCTGGATAGTTTCTCCTAAAGACTCAGACAAACTGACGCTTTCCTTTGTGGCCTCTGAACTGTTCAACAGTTTTAAGAGAATGTTAATTTCTTGTGAATTAGTAATTCTTTCCAATGCCTCCTTTTCGAGCGTAGGCATCGCCAACCAGCCTCTCTGGCTTTCAGATATCTTCTTTGTGGTGCCTACCCTGGCCATTGGAAAATTAACTCAAGAGGATTGTGTTTACTCTTTGATCAATAAGAAATGTAACATTTCATAACATTCCTGAAGAAAAAAAACATCCACAATACAGTCATCAATGACTGTGGAACAGTATTGCCGATCTTGCATGCTTAGGAATGCACCATTTGCCATTAAAGATCCCATAAAATCCTAGGCAGAATCTCAGGCTCAGTTCGTGGCCATTTTTACTGTCCCTACATTTGCACTAATATTTTGCTCGGGAACCTGAAACCCCTGGTAATGTTTATTTACTCCTACTCTATTTTTGAACAGCTGGACTGGTCCTATATGTCTATAAATGTACTACTGACCACTCAATTTCCTCAACATTCCTTGTAAACAACCACTTAAAGTCAAATAAAGTTAAAGGCCTTGCACATTTCCTTGACTAGAATAACACGTGGTCTAGATAACTATTAAGTACTGCAAATTAAATGTTCTATATGCAGTTTTAATTTTGTTACATTTCTAATTTGTGTTGCAAACACTTTGTCTGCCAACTGTGCGCCGATATATTCCGTCGAAAAATTGATGTTGCTCACCATTTAATTTGATATGCCAATGTTGCTCATTGCGCACAAAAGGTTGGGGACCCCTGGAATAAAGGATGGTTGGAGTAATCATCATTTTTATGGTGTCTAAGCGACCCCACCAAGATAAGAAAAGAGGTGGCCATTTTTCAGTCATTTCCGTGATTTTATCGATTAGGTGGTAGTATTAAGAGTGATAGTAGAGTATATATCTTTGGGTATAGAGTCCCAAATATTTGATAGGAGATGATTGCCAAGATGAGCCGGAAAGAGAGGTATTAGCTATGTTACAAGTAAAGGTGAGAGGCATTACATCTGACTTATCAAAATTCGGTGACACATTAGAGTAATTATTAACTGTAGAAATTAAATGCTGAATGGATGAGGCACGTTCTGAGAGATAGATTAGAATGTCATCAGGGTATGCAGAGAGTTTTATTTCTAGATTATTTATGGAGACACATTTAATATTCAGATTCATTCTAATATTTTGAAGCAGGAGTTCTAAAGCGAGATTAAATAGTAGGGGAGAAAGAAGACAGCCTTGACGAGTTCCTCTTTTAATTCGGAATGAGGAAGAAATGGAATTATTAATGAGGATTCGAGTAGTAAGAGAGGAGGAAATAATTTTGATTAGATTGATGGAGTAAGAAGGAAGACCATGCCAGGATAGAGAATGGAACATTAAGGACCAGGAAACACAGTCAAATGCTTTTTCAGCATCAAGGGCAAGCAGAGCAGGTGCTACTTTGGAGTTTTGGGAATGAGCTAGGGAATTAAAAAGTAGTCTGGTATTAGAAGAGGCAAGGTGACCTTTGATGAAACCAGATTGGTCTTGATGTATAAGTTTAGGAAGGAATTGCTCTAATCATTTCGTAGGAATTTTAGCATACATTTTGGAGTCTGAGTTGATGAGTAAAAGGGGTCTGTAGTTTTTAACAATTGCTGGGTCTTTCTCGGGTTTAGGGAAGAGTATTTAAAGGGCTTCTCCAAATGATCCAGGAGTTTGTCCAATTTCCATAAAATAGGAGTATAGTTCTAAGAGTTTGGGAGCAATTTAATCAATAAAAGTTTTATAAAAATCAGAGGTGCAACCATCTGGGCCAGGTGTTTTGTTGGGTTTCATATCTATTATTGCTTGTTTGATTTCTAAGAGGGAGGGAGATGGGTGTATTAAGTGAGGAAAAATCAATTGGTTGTGAACGATTTATCTTCTTGTTTGTTGTAAAGAAAGAATCTATATCTTCAGCGGTAATGGAAGGATCAGAAGCATATAAATTAGAGTAGAAGTCAATGAAAGCATAATTGATGTCTTTTGGATCGGTTAATATATTATCTTCTGGTGATATTATATGTGTTATATGAGATTTCTTTAAAAAAAAATGTAAGGTGTGAGGCCAGCATTTTGTCTGTTTTATTAGAACCGTTATAAAATTTGGTTTTAGATCTGAAAATAGAATTAGCTGATTTATCAGTACTGAGTTTATTGAATTCATTGCATTTAATCATAAGATCTTTTAGGGTATTAGGGTTCGGGTTTGCGTAATACCATTGTTCAAGGGTTTTTTTGTGTTAGAAGGGTGTTATATGTGTGTTCAGATTTACTTTTTTTGAAGGCAGTATATTGAATAATGAACCCACGGAGTGAAGCTTTAAAAGCATCCTAATTATTGTGCATAGATGTGTGTTCAGGACGATTATTAAAGAAAAATTCCTTAATGAAGGTGTTTGTTTTATTTACAAAGGTTTTATCTTTTAGAAGGAACGAATTGAATATCCATCTAGGAGAAAGTTTATTGGTGGGGATCCATTCAATAATGGTGAAAACTGGGGCATGATCAGAAATGGTTATGTGGCTAATTTCAGAGTTTAATATGCAAGGGGTTAGCGAGGAATTAACACAAATATAGTCTAGTCTGGAAAAAGACTGGTGAGGTGGGGAATAAAATGTAAAGTCTCTAGTGTCCGGGTGACAGAAGAGCCAGCAGTCCACTAAGTTTAGATTTTTCAATAGGTTTAGAAAGCAATTGCAGGATTTAGAGTTGGAAACGTTCGAGGAGGATTTACAGTCAAGTACAAAATCATAAATCTGATTCATATCACCACAAAATATGAATCTGTCATCAATCTTTTCAGAGAAGATCGAAAGAAAATTGGACCAAAATGTGGGGTTGGAGGCATTCCGGCCATAGACATTAACAATGGTAATGGGTAGATTGTTGATGTTTGCTTCGACCTGGCATATACAAATTATCAAAGCAACTAAATGTGTATGTTGTCTTTAAATCCAATAACATCTTTACTGACACATATTGTGCTTTAAAATGTACGATTTGATACTTGGTCCCCACACCAGATGGCCCTTTAGGGTAGAACAGAGGGGGTGGAGCCTTCAAGTTGGCCCAGCCCACTTATTTTTAAAAGGCCCATTCCATCACCAGTTATCCCCGCCTCAAAATGGAGGTTTCATTGCAGCCCCTGCTGCAAGCCATGCCACAAGAGCAGTGACAGGGCTTGACCATAGGCCCTGGATGGATACCTACATGGGTAACGCCTTAGTGCCTGGCCTGAGAGTGGCCTGCAATACACAAATTCGACCCTTCCAAAGTTTACCTGTGAAGTACCATTAAAATGAGATCATTATAACATTACAGCAGTTGGAGTCTAGCCAGTGGTCAAAGTGGAAAAATAAAAGTAGTGGAACTGTGGACATTGTTGAAAAAAGGGTGTTGTTGCATGCAGCATAGGTCCAGTATTAAAAATGCATTCTATTGTATATATCATATATTGAAATGCATATATTAGATGCTGAACTATACACACTGTACACTGAGAAATATACATTCTACTCTGAGAGGTATAGTCTGTATTTTGCAATAAATGCGTTACCCGCACCTTCCCCTCAGCTCCGTGCCATGCCCTTGTCCCTGATTTCGGCAAAGGGTATGTCCAACACATGTATCGCTCTCCAGATTCTGTTAGCCCTTCCCGTTTCAGTGGCAGGTGGCGAAAGAAGCTTTTCAAAGCTAAAGTTGATCAAAAGTTATATTCGATCTTCTATGATGCAAAAAAGACTTGTCGGGCTAGCAACCTTGTCAATAGAGCATGACTTTGCTCAACACATTTATATGAAGAACCTTGTTTCCACATTTGCGAAAATTAAAGCTCTGAAAGTTAATTTCTAATGTGCATTTTCACTTGTTTTAACACACATCTGGTAAGAAGTCACATGCATGCCTAGATATATGTGTGATTTATATGTCTGGGTCACCAAAGCCATCATTTATTATACATGATGGATTTGGTGAGCCAGACACATGTTTTATGGTTTGTCAACAGATGGGCCACCACTTCTGCTCCTGTGTTTCTTGGGTTTTTGGATGGTTTTGGAGAGTCACTCACTGTTTTTCACTGTTTTCGGTGTTTTAAAAATAAGAAACATATTGCAAAGTATTGTTGAATGTATACATATCATAGTAAGTATTGGGACACGTTTAGTATTTTGTACCAGGTAGTGCTGCTTATGTGCTTACAGGTGTCTAGTATGTATTACGAAAATCGTTTTCCTACTGTCTGTATTGCCTATATATAATTTACAGAAAGGATTAGATCCACATGCATCAGTATTACATTTTTTGTTCCTATATTATCATTGACTTGTTTAATGAACCTGTATTTATGAAACACAAAGGCTTTAATTTGACTTCTGAAACCTAACACTATGAGTGGACGTAAGGGTGAGGAAAGTGCAATGGGATCCATCCACAGCACAAGACGTGAGCAATGTGTTAGGTGGAGGTATGGGTTTGTGGCAATCAGTAACGAAAGGAGGGAGGTTGGTTGAGAAGGGTTAGGATCTGGAGTTGGGGCGGCACCAATCTGACAGTTGGCCTATGGAGGAAAAATTGCTTGCACCGGCCCTGTTTGTGTTTGATACTGTGGACTTTGTTCATGAATAGTTTATTCTCCGTCTGATTGGCAATTAGTCTACTGCACTTATCTCCTTGCTACCAGTACTTCAGGTGAAGGACTAATAATGCAATTTCCACACCTAGCCAAGTTGTGTTTGTTAAGTTCAACTTTCATTTTCTCTAGTTTGAACTTGGCTTTCAAGTGCCTATGATATTGAACACTGAAGTAGAATAGCTGCTTGTTAAATGTCATGGGCTTATAAAATGGTAATTGTACATATCGCCCTAACACATGTTGCATGTTCCTTGTAACCACTTGGCCATACTCAAGAATGCTGACCTTTAAAGAGAAGGAACACCCTCCATAAACCTGCAGCTCAGCTGACACGAAAAGTCTAATATACTTCTATGCGACAAGGTTGCACATGGTTGTTGGCTCAGATTCAAAAAGACGTCTCTTCACTTCTGAGTACAACACCACTTTATGTATTGCTTGATTGGTCATGAAGACCAATCACGGGAGATGGCAGGTGAACGCCGGCCCCCCACCACGGCCCACACTAGTCGCCCTGAGCCTGCTCCTTCCTTCTGCATTTCACACACAGCAAACCTGCATCAGCTGGTGAGTCTCTGCTACACAAGGCTCCTCTTTGTCCTGCCACTACACGACCAGCGCTGGATTGCGCAACCAGGTTAGCCTAGAAAGTGCATTGGTGAATTTGAAAAAGAAAAGAAAAGTGTTCATCTTCGTTTTTCACAAAATGTGCACACAACTTATTGTGCTGGTAGAGGGATTCCCAGAAACCCCTTTGTTTTGTATATTAAGTAACTTTGGGTGTCACCCTAAGTTACCAGGGGAATACAGACGTGGACCCCTTGCTCACTGTGCTTAGAGAGGCATCAGCTCCACCTCACAGATGATGCCCAACAAGGCTGAAACACGTGTATGAGGTTGCTGTTGGTACTCTTGTACAGAGAAGAATTGCCCAGCATTTCGGTGCTGGACTGCCCCTGGGCAGGACAAAGACTGATAAGCAGGGATATTTCTTATCTGTGAAAGGGACAGTACCTAAAGACTTGGTTGAGACTCTCCCAGGGGCTATCCATCCAAGAACATGTCAATGGGCCATGTTCCTGCGGGTAGAGAGACTCCCAGACCCCCCTTTGTTTTGTTCTAAACATTGTTATGAGTTTTAACCAACACACACAGTTGTCTGAACCTGGGTGTGCCTTTTCCCTTCTGCCTTTACTCTTAACCAAATCATCTCTCCTTAATGCATCTCTGTGCATGTTTTAACCCCAATTCTGCATTGTTTTTCTGTGCTTTTAGTCATTCGAATCCTGGTGTGTTTCTAACATTGTGCATTGTTTTTGCTGTGCTTTTGGTAATTCGAATCCTGGTGTGTTCTTAACATCACTTCACCCCCATTTTGCATTGTTTTTGCTGTGATTTTGGTAATTCAATTCCCTTTTTGTGTTTTAACTATACTTCATCCCATTTTTGGTGCTGAAGTGTTTCTATTGCATCTGTTTTCTTGCTTCTCCTGCCTACTAGGCCACATGGTGAGTCTATGCTCGTACTGTCCTGTACTGCCCCTCTGCTATCTTCCTTCCTATCCTCCTCCTTATGGCACTCACCATATCCCCTATGTATTCTAACTGCTATACTATCACCTATCCTGCCTCTCTCACGAAGTCTGGAAGAAATAAGCTTAAAAATGACATCCTGACCACTAACCCCAGCCTACCCATTGCAGACACCTATGTCAGTGCTACTTCCAGACACATTTTCACTGACATCTTCTTTTCTGTCCCCTCTCCAGATCTTTGGACTCCTCATCTTATCTCTACTCTCTCTCTCCTCTCTAACCCATTATAAGTGGCACTAGATGGAAGTACTTTTGGCAGGCTTCTCATCATCCAGGTGTATCCATAATGTCTATCGCAATGGCAGTATCATGGCTCAGGGTCCTCAACCCAACCGCCTCCTCTTTGACCGGCGCTTTCCGTCCCTCATCAACTTCCTTCCCACACTTGCTACTCCTTCTTCCTCTAACTCTGTTCCCCCTCCTCCGACTAGTGAACCACGCCCCTGTACCCCTCCTCGGAATACCTTCAAAAGCAGTGACCTCTTGCATCTAGCCACGCTTAATGCTCGCTCTGATATCAAACATTCTGCCGACATCTGCCTTCTCCTTCAAGGCCTTGACCTCAATATCCTCACTCTTACGGAGAGGTGGTTCAAAGCCAGCTCAGTCACTGCTTTTGACTCCCTGCTCCCTGATGGCAATAAGATCATCTCCAAGCCTCACCCTAACCGCGCTGGTGGTGGGGTTGCCCTGATCTTCCCTGAGTGGGTTCCTTCTTCCCTCATACCGACCCCCCTTACTGTTCCTTCGAGATCCTGGTCTGCAAGCTGGTCATCTCTCCCACTTCCTCCCTCACCACTGCCACTATCTACAGGCCACCTGGCTCTACTAACCTGTTCCTCTCTGAAGGGTCCGATTTCTCTTCTTCTCTCCTCACATCCACCTCTAAACTCCTTCTCCTGGGTGACTTCAACATACACATTGACTCCTCAATCATGGGATCCACTCTTTTCCATGACCTCTGCACCTCGCTCTCCCTCTCTATTCTCCCTTCTGGTCCTACCCAGTTGGCTGGACACACTCTCGATGCCATCATTCACACTGATCTTTTTCTCTCCACCTCACTCTCCTGGTCAGACCATTCCCAATGCTCCTCTCACCTGGGTCCTCTCTGCCATCTGACCACACCTCCGCCAGCCCTGTCAACATCGTTCACAAACATTCGTCCAATGAAACTAGTGTCAGTGGCTGCCTTCGCATCTACCTTCATCCCCCCTCTCCTCCCACTACAGACTCTAAATCTGACTCCACTCTCAGAGACCTCCTTCTTGCCATCACTAATACTTTCGGCATTATTGCCCTAGTCATGAGGATCCACCTGTAACATGCCTCCAAACATAACACCTGGTACAACTCTGAACTTGCAGCCCTGAAATGCAATTGCAGAACAGAAGTGGCAGACCTCAGGCACACCTTTTGACAAACTGGCCTGTCACCTTCTACAAAGGAAATACTGACTCTCCATTCACTCCAAGAAAGTGGCCCACGTCTAGGCTTGTGTCTCCGGTGCATCCAACAATACGGCTGAACTCTATAAAATTTACAAGGAACTAGCCAACCCTTACGCAGTCTCCACCTCACCTCTTCCCTCCCAGGCCCTCTGCAAGGCACTGGCAGACACTTCACTGCAAAAACTCAGGATATCCTGAGCACCCTCGCTTTCCTTTGCCCCTCTCCTCCCCCCACCCTCCTGCCTTCTATGGCCTCCCATCCCCCCTCTGCCTTTCTCTCCTCCTTCTCTCCTATCACACCAGATGAGGTCACTAGAGTTGTCCGGTCTATGAAGGTATCCTCCAAACAGGTCTCCCCCTGTTCTTCCAGAACCATTAAGGACAATATTGGTTTGATTGTCCCTGCACTTGCTGACTCCTGAAATCACCCTTTTGCTACTGGATCTTCCCCCCTTCCCTAAAGCACTCTCTTGAGCGCCCGCTCCTGAAAAAACCTTCAGCAGACCAGTCTTGGCTGGCTAACTACCACCCCATCTCTATCACCCCCTTCCTTGGGAAACTCCTGGAGAAGCATGTCTTCTACAACTGACCCAGCACACTGAGCTTGTTGGATGCCTACACAACCACCAATCTGGATTCCGAGCATCCAGCGGCACGGAAACTGCTCTTCTGAACACTTGTGAAGAACTACTTGCATCTCTTGATTCTAACTCTCCAGCTGTTCTCATTCTACCTGATCTCTCCTCTGCATTTGACAAGGTCAACCACTCCATTCTAATAAAACAGCTCCACAATACACTATCTCAGAGTGGGCCCTGAACTGGCTGACTTCCTCTATGACGTCCCTCCCAGGTTATCCTTGGCTCTTTCTCCTCCCCCACCTATATCCCTAACTGCACCGTCCCCCAGGGCTCCACCCTTTCCCCAGGCTCTTTAACATCTATCTTGCTCCGCTTGCACACCTAATTTCCACCTTCTCCCCTTACTTCCAGTCTAATGCAGATGACACACAACTCTTCTTCAAACTTCCCTCTGATCCTTGCCTTACTTCTTCCATCATTCCAGACTGCCTATTTGCCATCCAGTCCTGGTGTGCCTCCAATGATCTCTGCCTCAATACCAGCAAGACTGAGATCCTTCCCATTGGGACACCTGCTCCCGCTTTCGTCCCCTCATTCTGGGCTCCCTCAGTGGGCTTTCCCCCTTCTCCTTCATCTGAAGCCAAAAACCTAGGGGTCATCTTCGACGCCTCTCTTTCCCTCCTCCCTCACATCCAGGAACTTGCCAAGAAGGCCCACTTTCAACTCCACCTTCTCAAAGGAATCCTTCCTTTCCTCACTTTCCCCCAGAAGCTCAATGTCTCTAGAGCTCTGGTTCTCTCTAGGCTAGACTACTGCAGCAGCCTCTTCCTTAATCTACCCTCTTCCTCTTTACGACCACTCCAGCTAATCCAGAATAAGGTTGCAAGATTTATCCTTGACCTCCAGCCCTAAAACCTCCTAAAACCTCTCCCGGTTGCTGCAAGGATCAAATTCAAATCCCTCTGCATCATCCATAAGGCTGTCTGGGTCCGGGGACAATGCTATCTATAACTTGCTCTATCTATAACTGACTCTATCTATAACTGGCTCTCACCAAATACTCTCCATCCAGATCTCTACATTCCTCCAGGACCAACACTCTGTGTGTGAAGCGCTTCGCTAAACAGCAAGCTGGTGGCCGATCTCTTTCCTCTGTTGGCTCCCTCCTATGGAACAGCCTCCCCCTTTCTTTTCATCTTGGATCGGATCTCCTCAAATTCCAGAAACTCCTCAAGACTTTCCTTTTCACCTCCTCCTTCCCTCCCTTCCTCCTTTGCTAAACTCCACAGTTACTAAGATTAGTGACCAGGGCCATTATGTGTCCACCTGGGTCCTGGCCTCCAACCCCAATTGCCTTCAGCTTCTGCCTGCTCCCAGCACTTGCCTTTGGGTCCAGCGGCCTCTGCTATCATACGCCTGCACTTATTTATTGGCAGTTGACCACACTTACCAAGTGATCTCTGCCAGTCACTTAACAGCTGCTTGCAACTTACTCTGTAGCACTTTCCTCTGCTGTACTCCTAGCACTTATGCCCCCCTCCCCGATCCCTCAACAATTTAATTTGTTGATTAATTGGTTTTGTTAGCCTCACAGGAACTTAAGGCAGGTGCCCTCATTCAACCCTTTAAAATAAGCACAATTGACACAACCTATGTACCTTATTAAGTAAAGTATTACCTTTAGTACATATTAGGGAGAGATAGAGAAGAGAAAAACAGAGAAAACAGAATGGCATACTCGCATACCATTTCAGCACAACCGTTGCATATTGAGTCAGAAATTACTATCGTTGTGTAAAAGAGTACATTTTATTTACAATATAATATCTCACCATTCTTTCTTTAATGAATCCCCAACAAATCAAAAGAAATCAAAGCCCTTACAGGGTATAGGTCATAATTCTCAAACCACATTCATGAATAGGGACTTAAAAAAAGCACTTTTCAAAAACTCCAAAACTGCTCTGTTCATACCCACACCGGCATATCACAATTCAATGTTTCAACGCCAGCTAAGTCAAAAGAAAACCTGCCAACGCCAGGTATTCAAACTAAACAAGGGCATATATGATAACACCTCTTTGCAAGAATGAAAGCAAAATGCAATAAAGAAACTATAATGTTAATTGAAGTAATCATCCATTTCAAATATGCAATGACCATCAAGCGCACACATGTAAAACAAGATATTCCCCATCATATAATTTATAAGATGCCTGTTTGATAAGTAAACAGGACATCCCTGTGGCTGTAGCTGTTCAGCTGTAAAAGGTCCCTCTTCCAGCATGCATGTCCTCAGCCATCCCATCAGTCAGCCATCCTTCTAAGGCTTACATGGCATTAAATACATGTTATTTGGAAAGCCCTGATTAGTAGACTCACATGTCTCCCTTTGTCTAATAGATCTAATGCAAATCATTGTTGCAGGGACTTTAATGTCCTGCCCTTATGATGTGATGTATATCAACAATTACTTGGTACACCCCTTCAGCTTTAAACTGCGGTAAACAATGCTCTGTGATTTATCTGTCGCATGCAAAAAACTTGCATTGTCTGTCTGTGTCTGTTTATCTGTCAGCAGCGAACAGTGTTCAACATGTCTAAGCAATGCTCCAGATAAGATTTGGAAGTGGGAGGTTTTACTACCTATTTTTTAAAATTGGGAGTAAAATTATTTTTTAGGTGTAAAAATTGAATTCCAATTCTCAATCGGAGTATTTTATAAGCGAGTAGACATATGTTTTAACTGGAAAACAGAAATGTGTTTGTAATAATTATTTCTTTGCACCTAGTTATTCATGCACATTAAAAGATACATGTTACTTTTTCCTGTCAGGCAGTAATAATAGTAGTTTCTTCCTGTGTTACTACATGCACTACAGGTCCAAACATATCCATGGACCTGTGTGGGTGAATGCAGAGGCACAATGATATGATGATATGATATTTTATTTGTATCGCGCTCATACACAGTGTTCTACGTGTCTTATTCCTATTTTTATTTGGAGTATTTTTACTCCCAATTTTTATTTTTGGGGAGTATTTGCCTATTTTTAAGGAGTAAAAGTGGCCAATACACCCCATATCTGTAGGGCTGTATCTAAGGCCATGTGTATTGGTGCCTAGAAAAATGTTTCTGCGGCAGGCTGCTCCAAAGCACTTATTTATTAGCTATATTAGTCCCCAGCTCTGTGCCCCTGCTGATTGGTGCCATCATCGCGTTTTCAAAGCACAGCAGAGTACTTGTAGGCACAGAGTGCATCCCAGAGGTCCGATATTCCAATCTTTTTATGGGGGATTAAACAGAAGAGAGGAAGATGGAGAGGGACAGGCAGGGGGAGAGAGAGATAGCGAAAGGGAGGTAGAGAGAGATGGAGAGAGAGAACAAAAGAGAAACAGAGAGTGAGTAAGAGAGACAGAGAGAGAGAGAGACCTGTGCCTGTCTCTATAACCCCAGTCATCATATCTGAGGCACATTCAATGTGTCCACTTTTGCAGGTGGACTCCTTTTCCCCAAATATTCTGTCCTCCAATCCAGGAACATTCCAAGTCCAATGTGCAATGCAGTTGAATCATCCACCCATGCAGTTCAATGGGGCATGACTTAAGGGTTTCCTGGATACCAACTAAACCATCATGCCTCCCTTGTGATACCTCCCCGATGGACAGCATAACTGTGCATAGATGTTAATTTCCCATCTAATGATGGTGCGATGTCCCCATTTCTCCAAATCCTTGCTCTTAACAACCCTGTTAATCTAACATTCAGTTTGCAATGACCATGTGTAAACCACTCAGTAATGGCATCGTGCTGAGGACAATAGGCCTATGTAAGTGCTGACCTGCTCAGGGGTGGCTTGGAAATAAAAGAGGCCTTGCAACTAATGTTCAAATAGTCCCCATGTTACACATTTTCCACAAGCCCAACCCTTTTCCTATGAGAACATTTGGAAATAAAATAGGTTCCCACACAAAAGAGGGCCAGGGTGCAGAGGCCTATTGGGAAAACTGCAGAGTTCCTTATAGGCCGGTCCAACCCTGGTCCTTCTCCAGTAAATAAATACAACAGCACTTATCTTATTAATCTGGGAAGCGAGACGGAATCTTAATACATTTGTTCAAGAATGTTTGGTAACCCTATTGATCAGATGTATTTAAGAGGAAAGAGATTCTAGTATTGCACAGTGTGGACAGTCGATGGAAGCTGCAGACAATGTCCAAGCAGTAACACTAACAACTTCCCTGTGCTGCTTCTTTCCCTTCAGGCTGTCGGACATCTTGGCTAAACAGGGATAAACCCACTAAGAATGGGGATTTTGAAACGTTCACGGCACTGAGAAACGATTTCCCGGGCAAGATCTGCGCACACCCCATTGGAATTGAGGCCCAGACTGTCTCCGGCATCCCTGCATCCCAGACTGGAAACATCTTTGGCGTGTAAGCATTCCAATGTTCTAGGTGTACCAAGTGGACTAGTGATTATAACAGAATTTATGTTGGATCCTGTATTAATTAACAATATGTAAAGGTATATCAATAACAGATATATCATTTGCTGTGTAGCATAACGAACCCTAACCACTGCATCAAAAATGTAAACAGACTATATGTATTTTCCAATTTTAAAAAGCTCAAACAAACAAAAAGTGTTGGGATTGTTTCAAAGTTTAAACCATAAAGAAAAGAGAAGTGTATTTAGCCAGTAACAGTATTTCTCTTCAAGAATCATGTTCTGCACGCATTCCTCTGCTTGGCACAGGCCCCTTCCATGGTCAGAACCAAGGTTCTTTTGAAAAAACAAATAAGGAACATTTGGTGGTAGTTCTGATGGTCATGTAGATACCCTTTCGGGGGAGATTACACGAAAGCAGGACCGACTCCCAGTTAGCATGCAAACTGGGAGAAGGGACTGGCTATGGGTGCTGGGCAGCAGAGATCAACTGGGTGGCAGGGTCAGCAGTCAAAGAGACACACATAGAATAAACAAGACACAGAAGTCAAATAATGTGGAAAAACTCAGGAACACATGATGACTGGGCATCCTATATGAGCAAGATAAAAAGCAAATGGATCTGTCATACAGGCCACCGTCGGGAACTCCGGGAATCAGCAATAAAAGATACAGAAACTAGAGTCATCACACAACATCAAAATGACAAGCATATGATGAGCAGATTCAATCTTCGTCGTGCTCGTCGTTTTGTTTTCTTTTCATGGCACTAGACTTCTAATTTGTGCCTTAATTTTCTCCTGCATTGACATGTTCTTCTCTCCTGATTGGACTCCCTGTATCTCGTTTTACACATCTATGCTCTGTTTATAATTCTGCAAGCCCTCTACTCTTTGGTATACCTGTCTGTTCTGCTATCTCTTCCTCACTTCTCACTGTCGTCTACTCTTTGGTCTACCTGTCTGTTCTTCTCTCTCTTCCTCACTTCTCTGTCGTCTACTCTTTGGTCTATCTGCCTGTTCTTCTATCTCTTCCTCACTTCTCGCTGTCGTCTACTCTTTGGTCTATCAGCCTGTTCTTCTATCTCTTCCTCACTTCTCTGTCGTCTACTCTTTGGTCTATCTGCCTGTTCTTCTATCTCTTCCTCACTTCTCGCTGTCGTCTACTCTTTGGTCTATCTGCCTGTTCTTCTGTCTCTTCCTCACTTCTAGCTGTCGTCTACTCTTTGGTCTATCTGCCTGTTCTTCTATCTCTTCCTCACTTCTCGCTGTCGTCTACTCTTTGGTCTATCTGCCTGTTCTCCTGTCTCTTCCTCACTTCTAGCTGTCGTCTACTCTTTGGTCTATCTGCCTGTTCTTCTATCTCTTCCTCACTTCCCACTGTCGTCTACTCTTTGGTCTATCTGCCTGTTCTTCTGTCTCTTCCTCACTTCTCGCTGCTGTCTACTCTTTGCTCTACCTGTCTGTTCTTCTATCTCTTCCTCACTTCTCACTGCTGTCTACTCTTTGCTCTACCTGCCTGTTCTTCTATCTCTTCCTCACTTCTCTGACGTCTACTCTTTGGTCTATCTGCCTGTTCTTCTATCTCTTCCTCACTTCTCGCTGTCGTCTACTCTTTGGTCTATCTGCCTGTTCTTCTATCTCTTCCTCACTTCTCGCTGTCGTCTACTCTTTGGTCTATCTGCCTGTTCTTCTGTCTCTTCCTCACTTCTAGCTGTCGTCTACTCTTTGGTCTATCTGCCTGTTCTTCTATCTCTTCCTCACTTCTCGCTGTCGTCTACTCTTTGGTCTATCTGCCTGTTCTCCTGTCTCTTCCTCACTTCTAGCTGTCGTCTACTCTTTGGTCTATCTGCCTGTTCTTCTATCTCTTCCTCACTTCCCACTGTCGTCTACTCTTTGGTCTATCTGCCTGTTCTTCTGTCTCTTCCTCACTTCTCGCTGCTGTCTACTCTTTGCTCTACCTGTCTGTTCTTCTATCTCTTCCTCACTTCTCACTGCTGTCTACTCTTTGCTCTACCTGCCTGTTCTTCTATCTCTTCCTCACTTCTCTGACGCCTACTCTTTGGTCTATCTGCCTGTTCTTCTATCTCTTCCTCACTTCTCGCTGTCGTCTACTCTTTGGTCTATCTGCCTGTTCTTCTATCTCTTCCTCACTTCTCGCTGTCGTCTACTCTTTGGTCTATCTGCCTGTTCTTCTGTCTCTTCCTCACTTCTAGCTGTCGTCTACTCTTTGGTCTATCTGCCTGTTCTTCTATCTCTTCCTCACTTCTCGCTGTCGTCTACTCTTTGGTCTATCTGCCTGTTCTCCTGTCTCTTCCTCACTTCTAGCTGTCGTCTACTCTTTGGTCTATCTGCCTGTTCTTCTATCTCTTCCTCACTTCCCACTGTCGTCTACTCTTTGGTCTATCTGCCTGTTCTTCTATCTCTTCCTCACTTCCCACTGTCGTCTACTCTTTGGTCTATCTGCCTGTTCTTCTATCTCTTCCTCACTTCTCGCTGCTGTCTACTCTTTGCTCTACCTGTCTGTTCTTCTATCTCTTTCTCACTTCTCACTGCTGTCTACTCTTTGCTCTACCTGTCTGTTCTTCTATCTCTTCCTCACTTCTCGCTGCTGTCTACTCTTTGGTCTAGTTACCTGTTCCTCTATCTCTTCCTCACTTCTCGCTGTCTCTATTCTATCATTTGAATCCCGTCTTTTGTTTCACGTTCTTTCCATTGTTTTTAAATGTCTTCATGGTCTAGCTCCAACTTATCTCGTTTCTCTTATTTCCTTGTATTACCGTACTCGAGCCACACGCTCCCAATCTACCCATCGTTTTGCTGCTCCTACACCCCCTTGTGCTTCCTCTCGCTTTTGCTCCTTTTCTCTTCTTCCTTCACTTCATTGAAATTCTTTTCCTCACACTATTCGTTCTTCTTCTACCTATCATTTTACGCACTCGTTTGAAGGCCCATTTCTGTCCTCATTGTCCACCTCATAACAAGAGGATTTTATTTGTCAATGTTGCTCTGTAATTTTGTACCGTTCCCTCTTCTGTGAAGGCGGTTTAGTGAAAGCACATTTTAAATTCAATAAAATACAAATTTTCAATGGTGAGAAATTGGAATACGGGATAAAGCAAATGTAATGTGTGAGGTGACTCCTCTCTTCTGCGCATGTATTTCCTGTTTGTTTAATAGTGCACATGACTCCACACGTCTTGCTGCTAAATTGTGCACAAGTGCAGTGATAGAAGTGTACCGAACAAAGTAGTGGAACTGTGGTCTCGGCAGGGGAGAGGGTAGGTAGTGCAACATGCAACAAGGTGTGTGTGGGGCATTGCAATAGTCTGAGTGACTAGTGCTCCTAATACATTACCCTTGCACAGGGAATGAATGGACAAATCCTCTGTATAGAATTGTGAACATGGGCGTAGAAAGTAGAGGAATGGTAAACAGGTAAAAATAAGAGTAGTGGAACCCCGCGCCCGACCGTTCCCGCTCAGTTCAATCACTGCGCAAGTGTGGTACTGCACTGCCTCATCATCAAGACGACCTCCCAGGACCTGCTGCACTGCACCATCCTGCCACTTTCTAGACAGTCTACAGACAATGGCAGTGCAGACAAACGCCTGCAAAATCAATATAAGCTCATTTTTGTTGTGGTGTAATGCAAAATGCATGCGTAAAATGCATGCATGAAAATGTAAAGCATGCATTTCATGCCAAGTTACATTTTCCATCATTTGTGATTCGGGGAGGTGGCACAGAATAACATTTCCGTTTCCCCTTCTTCTCCAGCAAACCAATACTTTCCATGCATGTATAAATGCTTTGAATGCCTATGGAATCCTCCTGCTTTTTTTTTACAAAAAAGCAGGCAAATTCCATACCAACTCATTGAAAAATCTCTGCCATACATACATGCAGGTAGAATTTACGCCGTTTGCATTGCGAACTGCAGAAAGGGAGGCATAACGTTGATTTCGCCTTCCGTTTACACTTCCTTTTTGCACTCTGAAATGCTGAAAAGTGCGCAGAGGGGACCCTTTAGCACTTAAGTGCAAGTATAAGCAGTCCCTGCCACGCAATTCATGGAGACTTTCAAAATAAGCCACTATGATTGACATGTGAAAAGACTGCAATTTAACCTGGTTCTTCTGCTTACTTATTTTTCTCTTATCCTCTCCTCTTCTGCACTCCTTTCAGCCCTTCTCGCTCTTTTCTCATGTTTTCCATATCTTCCACTTTATCACTTCTTTTTATCTCAGTGGCCCTCATTACGACCCTGGCGGAAAGTGACTGACCGGACCGCCACAGCGTAAATAGCGTTTCCGCCATTGCACGATGGAGCGAAGTGCGGCCCATTCCGACCCATCGGGCACGAGCACCACGCCATGGCGGAAGTGCAAAGTCCGCGATGGCGGAAATGACCCCAAAACGGCCCACACCGCCGCCGTACGGCGCACTAGGTGCAATACCGCCACCCATCATAGCGGACACCGCAGTGAGCGCCAACCGGAAAGTACGGTGACCGTAAATATACGGAAACGGAAGTAAAAACATGGGCCCGGAACGGGAAACAACACCCCGTACACCTATAAAACCACAAAATACACACAACCACTAAAAACACCACCCTGAGACACATCCCAACCCGTCATCCACCCTAGTGAAACCAAGAAAAATGGGAAAAGTAGCGAAGAAAGCGTGCGACCGCAAGCGGCAGGTCCACTTCTCCCGTGAGGAACTCACCGTGCTTACAGAGACCCTCCAGGAGAATGCCGCCGCCGTCTTCTCCACGCAAATGACCAGGACGGCACTTGCGAACAAGAAGGCCATATGGGCCCTGGTGGCACAGCGGGTAAGTGCGGTGGGGACCGCACCCCGCAACCCACAGCAATGCAGGAAGCGGTGGGACGACCTGCGGATACACGTCCGTAGCATACTTTCTGCCAACCGCAACATTGCCACAGCCACCGGGGGAGGATCGGAATCACCCATCAAGTTGACCCCCTGGGAAGAAATCTGTGCCTCCACCATTGGAATGGAGAGCATAGAGGGAGTCGGAGGGATGGAGAAAGGAGTGCAGACATCCGGAGAATCAGGTAGGTGGGCCAAATAAATCCATGCCAAATCCACAATGTCCAATCATGTGACTCACATGTGTCCACATAGCGCAACAGCAACACATGGCCAGGAGAACGTCCACACACATTGGCCTGATAGCGCACTTTAAAACTCACAATAAATACATAAATAAGTAAAAACCCCAAAAACACCCACTACACGTGCAGCAGGCACACCCTAACTGCAGGCTGCCAAACAACTGCACCCTCACTCCACACACAAATGAAAGCACCTCCAAGGCCCCGACCCAAATCACCCTCAGGTACCACCCCAATGCATGTGATACATTGCCATTCCAATTCCCACAGACCCATTAATAACGCTCGCCCTCCTTTACTCCACCACAGGGTCCGATCCAAACGACGAGCTCCAGGACACCCCTACCAGCACACCTGCAAAGAGGGCCAAGACCGACGGCCAAAGACCCTCCACCTCAGCTGCACGCATCAAGACACGGCAGCAGCACATATCAAGTGGCAGCACACAGGAGGGAACATCAACAGGCACCCCAGCAGCCAGCATGCCCACAACAGCACCACCACAGGTCCCCCCAATGGATGCCACAGAAGGTACTGCCTCTGGTGGCAGCAGCACCATAGGTGACACCCCATTAATGGCAGCATGCTCCGACACAGAAGACGGGGATGTCGAAGTCAGATCCATCCATGACCTGTCCCAATCCCCCTGTCTGTTCCATCCCGTACACCATGAGGATACCACGCAGGGGCACCCACAAGACGACGACTGGCCATCCCCCACAAGCCCTGTGGCAGGGCAACATGAGGCGAACAGCCCCTCTGTGACACCACCGCAAATGGCCATGGCCCAGCAGAGGCAACAGTCCCTCGACCAGTTAATCGTGCAACAGCAGCAACTGGCCACGCTCCTCAAGGACCATGCCGATGGATGTGGGGGCACCAAGGCAGACATAGAAACATCAACTGAGACACTTAGGGCACAAATGGAGAGTAGCACCGAGAGCCTGAGAGTCCAAATGGAGAGTAGCACCGAGAGCCTGAGAGTCCAAATGGAGAGAAGCACCGAGAGCCTGAGAGTCCAAATGGAGAGAAGCACCGAGAGCCTGAGGGGGGAACTGCATGCGACGTCCAAAGACGTATGTGCCGAACTTGCCGCAGTGCGCCGTGTGCTCACTGAGCTCTCACAAACCCTTAGGGACATGCATGGACGTGAGCAGGCAAAGACATCATCCGTTGCAAGTTCCGTCCAGGGCAGCCCCCACCGTAGATCTGGGAGGAACCTACGCTCCACAGGCAGGGGTGCCCCTGATACCCGCAGAGGGGGCTTGCAATAGCGACTACCCACTGACAATGAGCATCTTTGGACACTGGTGTTCGGGGGGGAGGTAGGAGGGTGGAGGGGGTGTGTTGGGCTCACTTGGGTGGCGGGTCGATAGGGTGTTCAACATGATATCACATATGCCATAAACAATGCACGATCAAACAATGAGATGTGTGGACAATGATCTTTGTGTACTAGGCCATCATAGGCGTACAGTCCATATTGTGCATGTACCAGACACACACAGTGCCACGAGTCCCGTGTCCATGTATCAGCCACCAGGCGTGAGTGCTAGAAGCATGCATCTATGAGATGCTGACGAATTTCACGGCCCTCCTGTGCCTCGCAGACTCCTTGAGGTGCTGCCACATCCCCACCCTCATCATGACCATCTTCAGGTGCTTGCAGTTCTGCGTCAGGGGGCATGGGCACATTTCTACGTACGCACATGTTGTGGAGCATGACACATGCCATCACCATCTTTGCAACCTTCTCATGGCGGTACAGGAGTGCCCCGCCAGACCTGCTGAGGCACCGGAAACGGGTCTTCAGTAGGCCGAATGCCTGTTCAATGACTACACGGGTACGTGAGTGGGCATGGTTGTAGTCCTCCTCATGCTGGTCCCGTGGGTTCCGGACTGGTGTGAGGAGCCATCTCTTCAGTGGATATCCGGCATCACCTGTATGTGGACGATAAACGAATTATGTGGAATGCCATTGCTACGTACGCACCCCCCCCCACCCTTCCTGCCAGGTCATTGCCGCATCACATACCCCACATCATCATGCATGAAATGAGACTCACCGAGTAGCCAGGATCTGTTCCCTGCGTGTCGCTCCATGTAGCGTGGTATTGTAGAGTTCCTCAAGACCATAGAATCATGGGTTGATCCAGGGAATCGGGCACGACAATGTGTAATGATCCTGTTGGAGTCACACACCATTTGTACATTCAGTGAATGAAATTGTTTTCGGTTGCGGTACTGGGCCTCCATGGCATGTGGGACGACCAATTCCACATGGGTGCAGTCGATGGCACCAATGCAACCCGGTATGCCGCCAAGTGCATGGAATCCCACTTTTGTGTTGGTTATTTCCTGCTCCGAGCGTGGTAGAGAGATGTAGTCGTCTGCGTGCTGCAGGAGGACATCGAGCACTTGCAATAGTGTCCGTGAGAACAGTGGCTGAGAAATGCCATGCAACTGTCCGACTGTGTGCTGGTAGGTGCCTGTGGCCAGGAAGTGGAGTACAGACACCACCTTCAGTAGGGGTGGGATGGCGGTTGGGCTATCTATCATGCTGACAAGGTCAGCCTGTGTCATGTCCACAATGGCGGCTATGGTGTCCCGGTCCAAACGGTAGAGGGTGTGGATCTGCTCATCAGTGAGGTTGAACGGATGTGCTCGGAGGCGTGGGATTGCGGGCTGCCTGCGTGGTGGTAGTGGCTGTGCAGGCAGCCCTTGCTGGCCCTGCCTTGCCCTCCTCCTCCTCCTGCGTCTCCTCCGTGCGGCCGGTTGTAGTTGGTGTTCGTCTTCTTCTTGGAGTTGGAGTACTTGCAGTGCTATCAGGTCCCCCAGGGCCAACATCGCGAGTCCTGCCGGTAGCATTTCGGAGTGGGTGTGGTTGTGGGAGGAGACTGGGTGTGCAATTTATGTGTTTTCAGGCTGTATGGCCTCCACCTGTGGTGATTCATTCCACCTGTGCAAGCTGCTCTCCCCTTTGGGCGAGCACGTCCCGCACACAACGCTGCAATTCGAGGAATGGCATCTTGCTATTACAATCATGTATTAGTACCCGATGGCCGTGTAACATTGGTTGATATGTTCATTCGGCTATGGTCCCATTGTTTCACATGCATTCTTTGCAGTCGCGAACAGACTTGTGAAGGGTCAGTGGAACGTAGTACTCGAGTAACGGTGGACCCTCATGCATCACTGTACCGAGGTTCACCGACGGGCGGGGCCTCCCATTTGTGAGTGAAGGCAGTTGCCATTTTCACACACAGCCGCACTAGATGGATTAATTTGTGATTTCAAGCGGCCACAGATGCCTTTTCGACGTGATGTTGCAAATGAGGAATTCGAAGGGCGGCGCTTTCGGTCTTCAGCTAGCGGCGAGGAGATGCCCACAGGTCTGACTGCAAATATAACGTTCTATTGTTCAGTGTCCTTGGGACAGGGGCCATGGCGAGGATGCAATGATTGATATGAATAGTTTGGGATGCGCAATAGCGAAGTGGATGATGAGGCCGGACGTTCCCAAATACATGTTACTTCACAACACTGGAATTACGGGCTGGGGCACAGTGGATTTTGCAGGCTGCATAACGCACAGACTCAATGGAATTCTCACATGTTATGTGAGTATGGAAACAGGCGTTATCATTACGGGATGAGGGAATGATGAATGGATGCATGGACAGATGATTTGATACGGTGTTTGCCATGTACAGGGCTTCTTGGTACCTGTCCGCCTCCCCTGCGCTATGTGATGCAGGGCTGCCATAGTGGGACCATCGTCTATCTGGCCTTGTTGAGCCCTCCCTGTCTCGACGCGCCTTCAGACACTTGTGTCCATGCACGTTACCAATCCCATCTGATGCACAGGTACACTCGTTTGTGATGGTGTTTTCACCTCGATATGGATAGTTATGAGTCGCAAGTGGTTTTGGGGTGGTGATGATCCTTTGGAGTGGGCTAGCATGCATATGGCTGTGGATCTAGTGTGATCATTGAAGTGAGTTGTTTGAATGTAGTTCTGATGGCCATTCTATTCTTTTTCTTTTCTTTTGGTTGACAGGTATCTCCTCCCCTTTTGCCACTGCCATCTGTATGCCACTCCTGCAGATGGGTTTTACTCCCGACACCTGCTGCTTCGTGTTAATCAGTGGAGCAGCATTACGATCTTATGGGACGATCGCCAATGGGCCACATGCCCTTACGCAGTACTAGTGGCTCGGAGCAACATTTCGGCCTTTCAGCTGGACTAGTGCCTCCCTATTGGGACGGCCCTGCGGTTCTAGGCGCTTCCATGTTGCCTTTTCGTACGAGAATGTAGCCCCTGTGTACCATGAAGGAACAGGGCGTCACACAAGAAGTAGCTGGTCATTTATTGCGGATGCAGCCCACAATGGTGAAATGTGTTTTGGAGTTCATGGCCTAATGGCTGTATGGGCTTGGTGAATTTGTTGTGCATTAAATTTCTATTCTGATATGGGCCGTGTAGCGTTCTTCTTTGCAAGTGATGTGGCATATTCCTATTTGGGGAGCGATGTATTGTGAGGAGATCTGCATTGGGTTCCAGCTTCGGAGTATAGTTGCGTGGTACTGTGCTGGGCGCGTTTGCCTACGAAGCCCAGTGAGGTCAGGGGTGAGGGCTGCCAATATGACTGTTTGAATGATGTCATGCTCAGGGGCGGGGGATTAGGTTTTGTGTAACAGATGCCGGTCAGCCAGGTGGATTGGTGGAATGATGTGATTATCGGAATATTGCTGGTCACAGGTGCCTGTGTTTGCGTGCGTTTCTTGGTGGGAGACTGAGGTCATGTCCATTGGTATGGCTTCTGTATTCGTGCCATCTGTGCCCTGCAGCTCCCATTGGCCCCTCTTGTGATTCTTTTGTTCGTTGGCATGCATGGGTGACTTGTACATTTCACTGGTTGCATTGTGACTTCGTTGCACCTACGGGGAGTTGTACTATGTGGCCAGGGAGCGGTGTACAGGCACTCAGTGGGGCCGTTTACGGTTGATTCGCGATGCCGTACTTCTCACCATGGCGGAATGGTACTTTCCGCCGTGCTTGATGGCGTTAAGTACATGTCCGCTAGGGTCGGAATTCGCGTACCCTTGCGCCATGGTGCTAATTACGGTTTGGCATGGCGCGCGCGCGCGTACTTGGTGCAGTTAGCGTTGGCGTTCACTACTGTGTCGCTAATGGCATCGTACTTTACGGTGACGGGTCATAATCGCACCGAGCGCTATTCGATGGCGGTATTGCATTTCCGCCATCGTTTTTCGATTTCCGCCAGGGTCGTAATGAGGGCCAGTGTCTTTTCTCCCTATCTCCTTTCTACTTCCCACTTTATTTGTTTTTCTCTCTCTCCACACTCTCACCTCTTATGTGGAGACGTCTTCAACCACTCCTCACAGCTTCAAGCGTTTCCATTCCTCGTCTATCCTCGCATCTTGTTTCCTCTCTCCTCTGATTTTATTTTCTCTGTGTCCTCCCCTTTCCTCTTTTGACCTTTCCCTATAACTTTCTCTCGTCTCTGTTTCAACTCCTCTTATCTCTCTTCTTCATCTTTCCTCCTTTCTTCAATCGCCTTTCTATTCTTTCCTCCTTTCTTCAATCGCCTTTCTATCCCCACTATCCACCTCTTCCCTGCCATCTTCCCTCTCGTTGCAGCTAATAGGCCTCCCTAAAAGTGAATCCTACTAGGCCCGGGCAAAGTGTCCCAGTCACATTCTGATAGGGTTGCTGGTCCTTATGGATTTTTCTAACTGTCCAAATCTGCCTCCCTCTCCTTTATAAGCCGTACATCGCCAGGAAAGTCTGGATTCTTTGGGGAAAAAATAGAGGAAATGCATGGACGTCATTTAGGCGTTGCCAGGGGTCGCAACTGCGACCCCTGAGGTCTCCCTTGCTACCCCAAAAAAAATATATATCTTTTTATTTTTTATTTTAATTGAGGCTCATGGGCTGTGGCCAGCAGCATATGGCTGTTTGTTTCTGGAGTGGCTGGTTTTATGCTAGCTATAGCTGGTAAGATAGCTCAGTAGGTTGAGCGCTGGCTGCTGCAATGTGTGTGTGATCTGCAGGTTCGACTCCCAGCAAGGTCAGCTCAGCCTTTCATCCAGCTGAGATTAATAATTGCATACCAACACAGTTTGGGTGCTATTGTATGTATATTTGTTGTATATGAAGCGCTTAAGCGTAAGTGCTATATAATAACACATCATTATTGTTTGGTCTTGGACGTCTGCTTGCATTCACAGTGATTTGGTAATATGGGGCTATACGCACTGATATTAACAATACATATGGTGATCCATTCTCGTATGAAATGTATATCACTTTACAGTGATATCGTAACATATTTTTCGTAGTGTACTTAGAAACAATGCTATGTGATGCCACTTTCTGTTTTGTCGAGGGGTGAAAGGTTGTATTCCTTCGCTTCCCGACATGTCACTTTGGGGCGGGGTCAAATGACATCACTTCCTGTGATGTCATCAGAGGTCAAGGGTTGTGTGATGTCACTTCCGCTACCCCTGGCATTTTGGTGAAATGACGTCCCTGAGGAAATGTAACTGCAAAGGAGGTCTGTACCAAATGGTTTACTTTGTATTCGGAGGAAGCGGGAGCCCAACAGTGGATTTTTGTTCAATTTTTTTTATCAAATTGGAAAATAAATGTATGAAATAAACACATTCATTTAAGGAGGCATTGTCAATATTGTTCCCTTTCCCTTGGTGACAGCTCACATGTTTGTTAAAAGTATTCAGAGAAAGAAAAGGCAAGAAGGCATGGTCCTAAAAAGCTTACTAGAAGTGCAGTTTTCCTTTTTGTCTCTAGCATGTCCCAAGTAACTGAGGAAAGGCCAGCGACACAGAACGAATAACTGGTGGTGAAGTGGAGGAGAGGCTTTGACATCAATGTGTTCACTCGACCTCTGAAGGGTTCCCTTGGGTCCTGCCCCATGCTTCCACATCTGGCCCCAATGGGTCCTTGAATGAGAAAGGTCTGATTACACCCATAGGTGAGCTGATGACATTTCCAGCGCCGCCAGCAGACACACACAGAACTTAGTGATTGGGAGGCCTGGGGAGGCAAAACTGTGATTTAGCTATTCTTGTATTTATTTATTTTAATAAACCGATACTTAGAGGGCCAAAGGAAAACTCTTAAAAGTGTAATTCATTGTTGTTCCTGTGATAACAGGAGAGAAAGGGAATCGAGTTTGCAGATGGTCCTCTTTGACTTTGGTGTATGTTTCTGTTTTGGGGGGGAAGGTAGTGCTTGTGTGTTGTGGGGGCGTGAATTACATAGAGAGCAGAAGCACACGTATAGCTCTCCTTCTGTTGTTTTGGGCGTAATGGGGAAAGGAGTTGCTGTGCATTGTGCCCAAAGCATTAGAATTGTGAACTGGTAGCTGCTGGGCTCCATTATGTAAATGTGCCCCTTTTCAACACTGTAATTAACGCCAGGGGCATGGTTTTTCAGCCGCAAGAGAATGCAGCATTGTTCATTAAAAAGAAATCTCAGTAATGTTTTAATTAAAATACTCCAAACCTTGTCTATGCAAATAATTTAGTCACAGGTATCACTTTTACCCAGTACAAAGGTATTTGTTTTGTCAACATTAAAAGGGTGAACGTTTGCGTTGGCCCTGCAGGAATTCAAATGTGTATCAACAGGTTGCAGATCTCTGGAGCAGGCACGCTATCCCACTGTGCTGTCTTACACGATTTGGAAAACAAAATAGGTGATGACTGGAAAGTTTAGAATTCATCTTAAACTCTTGAATTGCTCTAGGCAACCCTCCAGATCATCGTTCTTCAGCCTCCCAAGACATTACACCCCAAAAGGGACAGTCCAGCCCAAACTGCTTGGTCACATCCCTTCTGCAGGAGACCACAAGCAACCTCAGACTTATTTCGGCCTCATTGGGCATCAGCAGCAAGGGGTTGCTTGGCTCTTTGGGCCTAGCAGGCTTGGGACTTACGTCTGGGCTACCCGACCCACTCAGGTTTGGAACTTTGTCCAGTGGTTTATATGTTGACTGCTGCAGCCACCATTAACCACCAAGCAATTTAACTGGAACTGGACCATGTCACCTGCAAGTTAGACACAGATCCCTGCATCAGGTACATCAGGGCTTTAAGTGGGGTAAGACATTGAGGGGGTGGTTTGATTTGGGGGCGGGTGTTGCATGATGGGCGTGGCCTGAAAAGTACACACACCATAGTAAGATACGCAAACAGCAGCTAACTATGGTTTGTGTATTTTGCAAGCCATCTTTTTCAAATATAGAAATATGTTACATATTTCTATGTTTATGAAAGATGATTTGAAAAGTAAGTATACAAAACATAGTAAGGTACGCACATAAATAAATAAATGCTTACTTTTACATATTTGTTTGCGTGCTTTCCTATGGTTTGTGTACTTTTCACGCATGTAACACATTTCTATGGTTATAAAAGATGGCTTGAAAAGTACACAATTCAATCCATCTTTTATAAAGCTTTGACGACGGACAAAGCCTGAGGCGTCTTTGTCCGTCGGCAATGCTTTATAAAAGATGGCTTGAATTGTGTATACTTTTCAAGCCATCTTTTATAAATCTAGAAATATGTCACGCAAGTCGCCAGGTTCGGCGAGGGTTCAAGACGCCTCAGTGACATGGGGAGGGGGGGGAACTAAAGGACAGTAACTTCCTCTGGTGACTCCTCAGGCAAGGGGTCACCAGAGGAAGTTACAGTGACTTACAGAAGTGCCGGCCAGCCACAGAGAAGCTGTGGGTGGCTGGCTGGCACTTCTGTCAACTTGCCTGACTTGATGGTGGGCGCATCTCGCAACGCAGCTGCGGCAGTGGTGGGATAATGTGTCCTCCCGTTGTGTGGTTGGACTGGGGGGCCCTGGCAGGCTCGCCGCTCTTTAAGCACCGAGGTACATTCATGCGCTGAGGTATCTTTCATGCGCTGTATAACTCTTGCCCTATTCTTTTGTGGAAAACCGTGGATTGCGGCAGCTTATGGGAAAGGTTCATCACTGCAGGAAATCACCTTACTTTCTCTTGCAAGGTGAAACCAGAATTTGATGACAGGTTTATGACTACAGTGGGAAGGGTACTTCAACAGTCTGTGAGAGTAAAAATCCACTTCACCATGGGAATGTGGACCAGTGTTCAAAGCATTAACTATATGGCCATCAACGCCCATGGGGTGACCCTTCCTTCATCTACCAGCCAAAAGAGGTTGAAGACAATGCAAGGGGGCAGCAAGTGTATGCAGATCGGCACAGGCAACGTTGTGGATTCAAGTGTTTCAGAGCAGAAGCCAGAGAGGAGTTAACATTGGGCAGAAGGTGGAGGAGGTGGAAACAATAAGGCTAAGGATGAGTCATTTGCTTTTGGGATTTGTCGCAGCAGACAACGGGTCAATTGCCCTTGCCGCCTTATGAGTTGACAGGATAAGACACATCCTCTGCTCATGTCCTTCACCTCATGGTCACATGCTTTATCAGCAATATTTAGCCTGTGCTCCACACTTTTGACTTTTGTTGAAGACCTAAAATGGCCACCTGCTGTAACTCTACTCTGCACATATTGTACACGCTGTGTGAGCAGTGGATTGCTCCCACAGATCATTGCAACACAGACAGCAGAGGTCTAGATAGGGTATTTTTGACAATGTGTCAGTGGCAGATGCTGCCTAATGTCTTCTCTGTGCTATGACCTTTCAAAGAGGCCCCCAAGTAGGCTATCCATCATATTGCATTCCTCAGTGAGGTTCCCCCTCTAGTGCACTTGCTTGAGCTGACCCTGACCAACATGGCCAGGGCCATGCCTTGGCAGGCGATACCTATGCCATACATGTGGGGATGGCCATGATTTCAGCCTAGCATGGCAATACATGTATGCTGCACTAACTGCTGCAAAGCAAGGACTTTGCTCCCAATGGCTGCACTGTCTGCTGGGATGCGGGACATGTGCTCCCTAAGTCTGCACTGAGTGCTGAGATACAGAGAATTTGCGCCCTATGGCTGTACTGACTGCTGCAATGCAGGGGATTTGCTCCCTATCGCTGTAATGACTGGTGAAATGCAGATCATTTTGTCACTAGTGGTTGGACTGACTTCTGGAATGCAAGGCATATGCTCCCTAAGGCTGCACTACGTGTTGGAAGGCAGAGAATGTGCTCCCTATGACTGCTGCAATGCATAGAATGTGCTCCCAATGGTTACACTGAATGTTGCAATGCAGAGAATGTGTTCTCTATGGCTGCACTGACTGCTGTTATGCAAGGAATTTGGTCCCTATGGGTGCACCGACTGCTACAATGCAGATAATGTTCTCCCTATGGCTGCAACAGCTACTGCAATGCCAAAAATATGGTCTCTATAGCTGCACTGACTGTTGCAAGGCAGGACATTTGTATCCCAAAGCAATTGGCAAAGATGCTGTACATTTATGTTGCAGGAAATCCAATCCAAAAATCATTTAACTAATTTACGGATGTACTGTGTTCTGGGAAGGACGGGGGATGGTACTCCAAATCCTAAGCAGACTGAGGCAGTCTCTGGTAATGCGTAACCCATTCCTCAGGACAAAAGATAAAGAGATTCATTATGAGATGGACGGAGGAATTTCTGTTGCCACTGTGGTGTACAGCAGAATTACCACCATATTCAGACTTTGTGGGATTGGGCACACACCGATGGCGGTAACAGTAATTCCGTCTGGCAGAGTTACTGCCAAAAATGAGTATCTGGCAGGAAATTGGCCCAGAGTCGTCTGAATTACTGTTACCACCGATCCATTCATTGCTAGTAGGGGCAAAATTAGCACTTGTGGAAATAGTTTCATCACGGGAGCGGGATGCACGGTGGCGGCCATCTTGAAAAACACAATCCACTCTCAATCTCCCATTTACTGTTGCCATCCTGACACAATAGCAGTCATAACATGTCACAGGAAAAGGCTTACTCTGCTGCACATTTGGGGCCAAGGGTCTGAGTCCTCCACCTCTGTCACCCCCACAGAGGGATCACTGTCCAGCACCCCAAGGCACCACTCCTTGTGTCATCTGACCCCTAAGTTGCAGGAGCTGGCTGTCAAGTCCAAGAGGCATCGGAAGTAACATTCACTATGCACATTTTGTTCACAGTCACAAAGGAGGTGGGTGGGGAGGGTGCGTTGGGAATGGTGTCTTAGGGAGGTGGACGTGTTTGGGTAGTAGTGTTGGGGATGGTGTTTTAGGGAGGGGGAGGTGGGTGTGGAGGATGTGATGGGGATGGTGTTTTGAGGAGAGAGCAGGTGGGTGTGGAGGGTGTTTTCACATTTCATTATTGTCTCCTCTGTCTCCTCTCCCCCCGTGACTTCATCTCTGCTTCCCTTTCCTCCCTAGGCTGGCTTCCCTTTCACTCCCATCTCAAATTTCAATTTCTCTGCCTAGTCTTTAAATCTCTCCACGGTCTTGCTACCCCTTATCTCGCCTCCCTCCTCTCGTTCTACATTCCCTCCCGCTCCCTTCGCTCAGCTGACCACATCCGTCTCACTGTTCCTCCTTCCCCTTGCTCCTCATCCCGCTTCCGCTCCTTCCATCTCCTTGCCCCCCTTCACTAGAACGCCTTACCTCTCTCACTCTGCTCTATTTCCACCTTTTCCTCATTCCGAACTTCCCTCAAATCTCTCCTCCTCCATTCCCCCCTTGAAACCCCTCCCCCTTCCTAGTCCCCTCCCTCCTTGCCTTATCTCCTTGGTCTTCTCCTTACCCCCTCCATCCTCCCTATCTCTCCCCTCTCCCCTTCCTTTCCCTTCCCCCTCTTCCCCTCCCCCCTCTCCCTCTCATTTCTACTGCACTCCTCTTCTTCTCTCCTCCAGCTAATTGCTCTACTTATTGTTTTGTTGGCCTGATTCTCAATTTGTTAATTGCTTCTACTGTTACTGTTAGAATGTTATTTCTCATGTATCTTGTTGTTATAATGTGCAGCGCTTTGGTGTAAAGCGCTATATAAATAAATACAAAATACAAATAATTAAATACTAGCTCACTTGAAGCAATGCTAGGCCATGTCTCACTGTATGCTTGTGTTTCATTTATTATGTGGCTATATACAGAGGTGTGTAGCATGTTGATATCAATGTTCTAAAAATAATTGTCTATGAGTTAATGCCGAACTAGACGACCATCACTGCCCTCTTCCCGCTCACTGCATGGCAGAACAGAACCCGCAGGTAGTGAGTCCTTCTCTTCTGGGGTTGGCATATCCTTATCAGGGGTTAGGGGGGCATTCGGCCAGAGGCAAAAGTTTTGCAGCATGGCACAGGAAGGTACACTTTGTCCAACCTTCACTGCCCTGTAAATCAAGGCCCTTCCGGTCTGGGGTAGACACCGGAAACAACCCTGCAACAGGTCAAAGGTCCGCTCAGTGCACAGCCTGGTATGGATGTGTTCCTCGTTGTTGGCCAGCTCCTGTGGCATCTGTGTATTCCGCACGGGTGTCTCCAGCCATAGTAGCTGGGGTATCCAAAGTCACCTGCAGGGGCAAAGGTAATAGGTGTCATTCACAGAGCATTATGGATGTGTTGTCTTTTCCAATGGCATATTGATAGACACTCTGTGCATGCATTTTACTAATATTGTCACAACATGATTTGCCATCACAGTACTTGAATGTGGCGCTATTCACTATGGGGGGAACATTTGCATTGTCGTGTAACACCATGCAAACAGCTCACATCCAGCACTCTTCACTTTCATTGGCTGTAAATGGCATGGTAGAATTCCAATGTGCCTCTGATGGGCCTGTGCGTTTCTGGGTGGTTAGTTGTACTTGTGCAGGTTTGTGTTTTCTGTGTTTATTCCATGATGACTTCATATACATGGTTACCTGAGTACATGCCATTACTTTCTTCCAGTGTTGCACTGAATGTATACAGTGTTGAATTGTCTCCTTCCATGTATATGGATGTATAATGTTGCATTGTGGTTCCCGTACTCCTGTGTGTATGTTGCTTGCCTGTTGGGGCAATATACATTTGTAACATATTACTGCATTGTCAAGCCTGTCCTAGTCTTGTGGGTTGTTGGCTGTCAGATGCTGGGTGAGAGGGCAGGTTCTGCATTACAAGGCCTTGACAGGACATGCATTGTTCAAGTGTGGGAATGTCCCACCCCTTCAGCTGGCATTTCACTGGTGCAGCGAGATCAGTTTGTGTGTTGGCACTTGTGCTCACCCAATATCTGTGTTGCACTCTGTGCCAATTCACACATCCCGCAGGACCATGGCATTGCGGTTTGGAACCAGGGAAGCAGACACATCAGTGTGTAATGAGACGGTCAGGATTGCAGGTAACCTGGGCATTCAGGATGTGATACGGCTTCCGGTTGCAATATATCTCTTCAGATGCCACGCCAGCCACCAACGCCACCCGGGTACAGTCCTGAGTGGCAATCACGTTGGGCATGCAGGCTGCTGCATAATAGCGTGCCTTCTTGGCCTTCTCCTGTGCTGGGGTGGTGGGCTGTTAGATGTGCTGGGAGACACAGTGCATGAGTGCTTCCAGCACCTGCACAAGCACATTAGAAAATGTGGGCTGGGAAATGCCATGCAGCATGCCCGCGGTGTGCTGGAAGGTGCCAGTTGCCAAGAAATGTAGGACAGACACAAGCTTCAGGAGCAGGGGTAAGACTGTTCTAATGTGGATCCTGCTCTCTAGCAGCTCAGCAATGGTCTCCCTGTTCTGCAGGTTTAGGGTGATTTCCTGATTGTCAGTCAGGTCCATGATGAGGGTCTGATCCGGGGTATGGCCCTTACTGGACTGGGACAAGAAATAGGCCTGGGCGCCCCCAAAAAAGTGGGCCACCTTCGTGAATCGCAACAATTCTCAATCTTGATAATACGCTGCTTATGGAGGTTGTGAAAGGTCGATGGTGTTTGCTGGTTTGAACATTTTGTGCAAACACTTTGGAAATCAGATAACATTCATTTTGTTCTTTGTAAAGAAAAGAAAAGCGGTAACAACACACAACCTTGTGCTTATTGTGTGGAACCAGAACGAAGGCATTCTATTAGTTGCCACTGGTAATGATTATAGATTTGCATTTAATAAACAATACAGCCAAATAATGACCCAGGAAAAGTAACTTGCCTGTTCTATCACGCCTCACCATCAAACATTGCGCTTGAAGTGCCTGGAGCTAAGCGCAGTGAAAATAAGTGAAGTAGTTTTAAACACTCACAGTGACATCAACAAGGATGGATATAACATGGTGGGCATTCTAACGTTCCCCAGTGCTACTTGTAGAAAACAGCCCACATGACTCTCATCTCATTCAGCCCAGGGCCGAATGGCCCGAGTGCTCAGTGTGCCGCTGGGTATGGGCGCTCGCCTTGCATGGAGTCTCCTCCTCCTACTCCCTGTGCCCTCTACCCTGTGCTGCTCTTCCACCCTGTGCAGCTCAATGCAGAGCAGGAGCAGCTGCATGTCCCAATTGGCAACAGATAGTGGCAACTTGGTGTTGGGAAGTGTGTTTGGGGAAGGTGTGGGCCTTATGTACCATCCCTCAGTGGATTGGGTGCACCGCTGTCTTAATGTTCATCACCTGTATGCATTTACCTCCACCTTTTAGGTGGAGGTAACTGCACTGTGTTCTTGGTCGAATTACCACCCAATTTTGGCAGTATTTCTGCAGTATTTCAACTTGTAATATGGCAGAAATACCATGATCCATTGCAGGGTCTAATTCCGCCATGTGTTGGTACTAATTCCACCTGTGCTTTTTCCACCCGTGGTAATTCCACCGGAGGAATTAGCACCGACTCCTAATTCTGTGGTATGGTAAAATGTCACTTTTACCATATATTGCCAGAGTCATGATACTTTGGTGTACAGATGAAGGATTTGTGGACTTTCCTGTTTCCAGTGGTTAGCAGAATGCAGCACAGCCGGCATCATCACGGCCAAGACGGGGCAGTCGTTTGCTTCGGCTATCCTATCTGCATAGTTGAAGTGAGAGTATTTATCTGGAAAGCACTAATGAACTCGGGAGGGGATTCCAGCAGAGCTCTAACATGCCAGATTCACCTCATTTGCAACCTGAACTGTCTTGAACCAGTTTAAACGATAGGCATCTGTTGGTAACTTTGGTTTGAATCAAATTCTAATCAATTGGAGCTGAATAAAGACGTAACATCAAAAAATTGTCATCAAAATGCATTACAATCAGATGCAATGAAATGAAAACAGAAACCTTTGCTTATTGTGCATTTGAGCCAAGTACTCTTATCTAGCCGAGCTGTTGAAATGGACTTTCAAACCTTTTAACTATTTTAGTTTAAAATCCACATGGATAGTACCATTCAAACTATTTGTTTAGCTAGATTTGTATCGAATCCCAGCCAATTCACCCTTCCCTGATTTACACCTGTGATCTTGGCTAAAATAAGGCAATAGGATTCTGCATCAGGTGCTCTATTGCTTCTCTGAGAGCTGTTTATTTAATGTTCTTTCCTTGCTGTCTCTACACAGGTATGATGCCACATTCGGATTTGCTTGCATAAACAAGAATCAGAGGGCCGGAACCTCGTGCCAAGACTACATGGTGCGATTCACCTGCCCAATCGAATTCTGCTCTGGTTAGTGTTCAGTTATGAATTGCGTAAGAAGCTGGGAAGTGTGTGTGGGGGCGGGGGGAGGGGCAGTAAGCATTTGCATTCCTAACACACAGAGATGATCATTGATACAGAATGTGGGAATCGTGTATGCTTAGAATGTATCTAAATCGGGCTGTGGTGCAAGAAACCTAGTCAGTGACTAATTCTCATCCAGAATGTGGACCCATGACATTTCGCAATTACACCTCCCTCTTTACAACACACACACCCATAGACAGCACCAAAGAAGCTGAGCATGACATCGATTACAATCTCACAATAACGAGAGGAAAGCTTTACGCTACTCCCATCCAGCTAAAAAGCGGACACTCTACCCCTTATTTATAAAAAAAAAACACAAAATGTATGAGTCTGAAATGGAAATATAATATACTAGTGATGTCTACAGAATTTTGGAAAATAACTAAAGTCCCTTAAAGATTCTTAGCCAACAAGGCAGCACGTTTCGTTATCAGCATTATATCACCAAACATGCATTGTACCTTTTATGCGTGGTGGAACAGAACTCACTTCCTAGAATCAAGTTTAAAACGTATCTGTTCAACCTTAATCCAGGTTAAATCCCTTCCTCTCCTCATCCTGCCTGATCCCACAGCCTGTCCATTGATCTTTGTCGTCGTCCCTGTCTGTTTTATGTGCGCTCTGAGGCCAAGGGCGTGTGGCGCGTAACACACATTTAAATAAATAAATAAGCTGCAGATAAGGGGGCTCATTACAGGTTTGCCGATCTGGTCAAATTTGACAATGAGGGTTCGCTGATTTACCTCCAGCCAAGAGCTACTGGCAAAATAAATGCAGGAATTACTGGCACCGGTATTTATTCTGTCAATCCCCACCATGGAGTCCTATGGGACTCCATGGAATGGGGATTTACCGCCCTTTCCGCCACCTGTAATATCCTGGTAATTCCGGGGTATCAGGCGACGGAAATGGTAGGGGCAGTTTGCTGCCAACCCGCTGAAATGTGGGAGACATTGCTCACCCCTTCTCCAGCCAGCGCGCCCACCCACATTGGCATGAAGGATGGACTGAGATCAAGAATTGGCAGGCTTTGCACTATACACCTCGTGCAGAAGTTACGCAGCCCAGGCAGTGGAGACTGTAGAAGGATGAAGGATTAAATGCTCGGAGCTTATTCAGGAAAGGGGTTTGGTAGACATCGATGTATTACTGACCCGCACTTGCAGCTTACTGTTTTCAAATTAGAGACTCTTTCAAATGTGGGGTTAATTTCACCACTTGAAACACTTGTGTATAGGCGCGTTGTAAATGCCATATCATATCATATGACATATAACGTATTTTTCAACAAACAAGACAAATGTCTATGTTTGAATAGGACATTACCGATCCAAAATTCTTCCTTTGCCAAACAAGATAGCTAATTGATTCCAAATGTTTTCTTTAACAAATAAGTTAACATCTAGGGCCTGTGCGCACAAGTTTCACACTCCCGTGCATCTTCTGGGCAGAGATTTATCTGAAGGCTAAGTTCACACACATGCAATAAAATATGTTTCCAACCTTGTACCTACAGCGCATTTATAAGGGGTTTGAAATCCAGAGGAACAGAACCCACAGTTTTGTTGTAAACATGTTTTTAAGTTCCAATGTATTAAGCAGTGAGAGGAGAACCGCAGCTAAACGTATTACCCCATGATTTGCCTTTCTGCAAGAATCATTTCAGCTACATATTCAGTATAAACAGGTAAAACAAATATGCGACTATGTGTGTAGTCTTCAAACTGCAGCTTTTTTGCCCTTATTTTTTAAATACCTTCACCATCCCATAATCAACATGTCATACACATAAGGACGACTGCACACGCGAGGAAAGCACAGAGGAGATATGGGGGAGAGAAGAAACAAAAAAGGGGCGTCCACATCAGACATGCTGTCAATTAGTACCCGGCATGTGCTGTCCATGGGAAATAATACACGTGGATTGGCTCTTTTCCGAGCCATACCACAGGGTATTCCCTTGGACGCACGTACTTGCCTGATTTTGTTCCCTGCGGGGGGCGTGGCAGCCCCTTAGCCAATGAGGAGGCTTGAAACGGGGCAATACCCGCTCCGAGCCTCCCCAAGGCTGGAGGCTGCCTTCGTCCCCCGCAGGGGACTCAGGTAAGTTTTTTTTCCCCTCCTCCCCCCTCCCCTGCAAACTATTCCCTCCATGCCCTCCCAAGCCCACTTACCTTCTTTTTTCTTTTTCTCGGGAGTGAACGCGCTGGGAACACTTCTGTTCCCAGCGCGTCCGCTCCCGATGGCCACCATGGAAAGGGAAAATGGACTACGTTTTCCCTTTCCTAGCTGCCATTTTATTCAACTTTTTCTTTTTTTTCTTTTTTTTCTGTTTCGAAACGCAGCAGCGTTTCGGAACAGAAAAAATGCCATTAGTACCCTGGTCTAACGAGCCGAGGTACTAATGGCTATAAGACCCTCAGCGGCGGGCCTATACCGCCCACGGTAATGCCCCCGGGGCCTCGTTAAGACCCTTGCTACGCTACGTAACTAGGGGCCCCAGGGGCATTACATGGGGCGGTATTGGCCCGCTGCCTCGGATCTATTTGCCACATTAAACAATATCTGATCATATTCAGCCAGCATGCTATTCCCTCAACTCAGAAGGAAACCGTTCCCTGAAACTAGTCTTCAAGTTTCGGTTTGTCATTACTTTGGCTGTTTCTCAAAACTTGTTTCTTGTAACAATCAGGACCCTGTGAATTCATTTCTCAAGGTTACAAGATAGATGGAAGCCTGGGGGGAACAAACACAAAACGCATAACAGTGGTGATCGCTCCAACAACATGCTAACAACCAGCGCCCGCCACCTGGGAACGCCTTCTAAAAATGGCTGGATGTTCCCACAGTTCCAGAACATGTATAAAGTTGTTCATCCGGGTCACCTGCCTGACCAGCGTTCATACAGATGACAGTTTGTGCATTTGCACATCTTCTATGGTGACTAGTACAGGGAGGGCACAGTCCTCTGCTGGGAAACCAGAGGTCTGGGTCCACTTTCATCTTCACTGCATTGGTGCATATCGCTATCCAGTCTCTCTCTGAGATGTAACTTCTCAAGTCCACTTTCCCATTGTTCCTTCTACAGGACATAAGGTTCAAAGGCGGAATTAGATGTTAACAGTCGGTAAATAATAGAGGCAGTGCGTGGGAGTAACACAGAAAACTGGTACAGTGCAGGAGGCTCCGATCTTGTAGTCTGGCATCCAAGATAGTGAACATATTAAAAAACAGGGAAATAGTTGTTAATACCTCATGTCCTCTCTAGCTTGTAAATTGTGTTTACCCCTAAGGTCCCAACGTTCATCAGGATACTCCTATCTAGCACATGCTTAATCTTAAAGATATCAGTCTTATGCCCGATTTCCAATTCAGACTCTGGTTGTTATGTTCGATAGCAGGATTATTCCCCAGACTAGAATCACTGGTGGGCAAGTACGTTCCGTATCCCATCAATTCTCATTCCCTTTCTTTCACTCGGAGATAACATGGCAGACGAAGGGGTGTGTTGAGGTTGGCAATGATTGAAGAGGATGTAGTCCAGAAGGACAGGACTCCTTGACCCCCCTTTCAATGCCCACCAAGTTTGGCGAGTGAGTGGACCCACCCCAATAATCCAATGATATAGGAGACATAATGTGTAGACCCTATGATAAAACCTAACATAGAGAAAACCGAAGCCACCCAGATGTGTGGGACACTGCAGCACACTCATGGGCATACTATGCCTAGCTCCCTACCTCTCAAAAAGCTATTTCCCACCTTGTGTATTTCCCTCAGGACGCTTGCGCAACGATATCTCGGAAGCATACTTAACAGTAGACATGTAATTTTAACTGCACCTTTTAATCCCCAATAAAATTACCTTTGGACTGTCTCCTACGGGCTTCCCGAGTGTCATGAACCGTCGCCTATGTCCCTTTTTTGACCTCGTGGTCCCTGAATCATAGAGCACTGAATGCAGTAACCCTCCCAACATGGCCGTCGAATATGAAACGCAGCTTGCCAGCCTTTACGTTCCACGCTCGGCGCACTACTAAACAGACACACCCCTGCGGCTCTGCGCGTCTCAACGCTAATGCTCGCTGCAGCTGGACGTGTGCTGCCGGAGTTCGCTCGGGGCTATTCTCCTGAATTCCCTATTCCCAGTTCCTTGATTCCTCCTCCTTTCCTTTCATCCTTCAAACTTACTGAACTTTCCTGGATGTTCGCCGCACTCGAGTCACGGCTTCCGTGCCTCCGTGTGCGGACATTGTTCCTTCCTCGTTCCGTCCTGGACAATCTGAACGAAGCACGCTGGAATCCGAAGACCCGTGCACGGGCTTATATAAATCCTGAACCGTGCGTTAGAAGTCACAAAAGAAGGTTGCAAGCAAACAGGAAAAACAGGTGAGAAGGGGAGAGACTTGTGACGCTGAGCTTCTATCAATTTCTTACGCACATTAATCTCAAGAAGGCATCTGGTGTCCCTTGTCATATAGATCCCCAAATATTTCAACTCATTCTTTGCCCAGCCTTGCCTTATCATCGGGAATAGACCACCATGACAAGGCTGTGGAAAAGTGAAAACCTCTCTTTTTGAGGCCTTCTTCTTTGAAATTCCCAACACTCCCAGGAGATCAAATAAGCCCCTAAATCGTTCCCCTGGGACCAATATCAGGACCTATAAGTAATCTATGACCAAGTCACCATAGAGATACAATCCTCACTGACTACACCTCGTATCCCCTCATCCCCCCAGATGGTCATTGCTTCCGCTTGTAATAATATATCAAAAAGCAAGGGATAAGGTGCATCCCTGTCCCATTCACAGCGGCCCAACCTCATGCCTTGCCATCCACGGTGCAAAACAACGTAAGGACATTTGCACTACAATGTAGCTCCCAAAGCACTTATCCAAGATACCACCAACACACCCTGCCAAAGGCCTTTTCCGCCTTAATATTAACAGCTGCGACAGGTCCATGACAGTTTTTTGCAAGTGGTTTGTGTACATGTGCTCACTAAAAGTATGAGAGATATAGCGGCCCGATATGAACTAAATCTGGTTCTTTTGGTTAATCTTTGCCAAGCGCAAATCAAAGATCTTGCCCAAGATTTTATTAAACTTTATTGGGATACTTGGCAATGCAGACATAATAGTTCTTGGCATAAGAGGAATACAGAAGAGACAAAAAAGAGTTATGCAATGGAGAGTACACAGTATCAATGAGATGCTACAGAATATACATTTCATTCATCATGTTTCATTCTATCGTATCCGTCCTAGCAAGCATGGTGGCCATATGTCCTTATGCAAACTGGAGCCCGACGACAATGACGACCAGGCTTCCTCGATGTTCTCAGCCCACGCCATGGGTCCAACGTTGTAATATGCTTGAGATGGAGATGAGCGTCAGTAGTAGCCTCCAAAGTAGAGCACATGTCCCTCCAAAATCTCTGCAATTGAGGGCGAGACCACAACATATGTTAATAATCTGCTTTGGCTACACCACACCTGGTGCATACACCCTCACATTCTCGACACAACAGGTGGACCCTCGCTGGGGTAAAGTGCCATATATTAAGTATTTAAAACTGGATAATCCTGAACTTCAAGTTCAAGGATACTTCCCTAATCGATACACACACATTGCCTGCCAAATTTTATCTGTAAACTCAACATCTAAGTGCGATATTGGGATATATTATTATTATTTTTATTATTATTATTATTATTATTATCATTATTGTTATTATTATTATTATTGTATTTAGTGAGCATGGACCTAGCTTCAAGAAGCAACAGAGCGCTTTACAGAGGTGTACAACAATACAGATAGACAACACAGTGCCTTACAGAGGTATACAAAAGAACAGATATAGAGCAGGCGATAGGAAACAGAGGGGCACAGAGGAGGGGTACAGCTGTACATAGTGACAGGGAGGAGAGGTGCGGACGGCTTCTTGCGAGTCAGGTGGCGTGAGGGGCGACGTGATGGCCTAGGTGTTGAGAATGAGAGACTCCTTGAAGAGGGGGGTCTTGAGTTCTTTTCTGAAATGTAGGAGCATGGGGACAAGTCTGATGCTGACTGGGAGAAGGTTCTATAGTCCTGTGGTTTAGGCAGAGAAGGCTTATTTTCTGGTCCTTTCCTTTTTTCAGTGGCAGATTTCAAGTGTCCTCACTTCTGGTGGTGTGCTGTCGGCCAGAGATGCTGAGTTTCTCCACGAGGCAGCTGGGTGACTTGACGGTGACTGCCTTATAGATGATGCAGCTAGACTTGAAGGTGATTCGTGCATGCCGTGGGAGCCAGAGAAGGTCAATGAGGGCCAGAGTTATGTGGTCGTATCTGCATAGATCCTTGATGAGGCGTGCGGCCGCATGTAGGACACTTCTCAGGGTCACAAGAAAGCATGATGGGAGGCCATCGAGGAGGGCATTGCCCCCATCGGGGTTGTATAGGACCAGTGTTTGAACCGTGGATCCAAAGCTGTCCGGAGGGAGAGCTTGACTTTCCCCAGGAGGGAGAGCTGATACTAAGCTGTCTGAGATTTCTTAGCTATGTGTGTCTTGAAGAAGTGGTGTTTGTCGATGTGGAACCCGAGGGACTTGGCGCAGGAGGTGAGCTCGGGTGTGCAGCCCTCAGGGTTCATGGTTGATAGCCGGATCTGTATGTCTGGGTGTTTGGTATCGTTGGCGAGGAGTAGGAATTTGGACTTGGAGGGGTTGAGCTTCAAGTATGCACTGGACACCCAAGCATTGCATCTGGGATCGTGAAAAATGCTCCATTTGTGTACATGTCCTCCATTAGCACATATTGGAGCCATGACCATATAGCTTGCATAATGGAGGATCTGAGGCAGGCGGTACAGTCCGGCAGTTCCACAGAGGAATTTCTCTGCAATATGAACAATATTGTAGTAACCACAAACGTCCATTGCTTAGTTCGGCTTCAGTTACAACGTGATGATGGCTTCATGCTTAGAGAAGGGAGTATACTTCTCTCCAGCGATTCCTCCCAGACCTCAAGCAGATGCTTACTAAGTATATATTTGTATTCATTATAAAATTCTTAATTGAGTCCGTCAGAACCAATCTCTTTCTCCATCTCTGCAACATTTATGGGTTGATCAAGCAGTAACTTGGTAACTTCCAAAGATTGCTTCAATGGAAGCTCAGTGAGGTATTTGTGCATGTCAGATTGAGTGCTTGTGTTTCTGCCGGGCATATAGTTTGGCATTGAAGTCTGTAAATGACTTATTTATCTCAGTGCCAGTGTACACCACTCTGCTTCCCCATTCTTTAAAAACGGGATTACACTATCGCCCCTGTCTGTCATCACCAGGCACGCATTTTACCTGATCTCTCTCCTTCTCCATTGCAACAAGCTGCAGCAGGTGTACTTCGATATTTATATCTGCATTGTCCTGGAATGCAGTCTTCATCTCATTAATTTCTCTTAGTTTCTCTACTGTCAGGTTAGACGTGTATTCTAATTTGTATTTCTGTATCTTTCCCTCACTCTCACCTCTCTCCTTATCAATTAATTTCAAAACCCAGCATCCTGTGGATATAGCTATTCCTCAAATGAACACCTTAAAAGCTTGACATTAAGTATCTGCCTCCTTCACCGACCCGGTATTAGTTGCAAAAAACCATTGTATGTTGTCATTGATATTGGATGCAAAGAAGACATTTTGCAATGCTAGGGGGATGAACCTCCATCTGTTGAAAGGGTAATGATGACAGACCCATGGCAGGCATATTAATATGTGGGAGGGAGTGGTCTGAATAAGTTCTAGAGTGGATCCTTGCGGCAGACACCACTCTGATGAGCACAGGGGAGAGAACCGGAGGTCAATTCGAGAGGATTAATCATGCACTGAAGAGTAATACATGTATGCACAATCACTGTGGTGTGTCACCAGCCAGGCATCAAGTAGGTGTAGACTTACCTTGCCATCAAGCAAGGTACGGGCAGCTCTAGCCAATCTCCTTGGTCTCTTGCCTGAACAATCCAGCATATCCAATATCATGTTAAAATACCACCCTCCCCATAGTATCGGCACCATTGGAAATGGTTGTCACATGTCAATAATATTGGAGTAGAATTGGGGGTCACAATATTAGGGCCATACGCATTCACCACTAGGATCTCCCCACTCTTAAGTCTACCATATACCATCCAATAACACCCCATTGGGTCTACCAAATTGCGCATTTGCTTGACCCTTAGGCATCAATGAACTATAATTAGGACCCCTCTCGACTGTGTGGAGTATGATGTATAAAATATATTGTTTCCCCATTTGCCGGCAATTGGGACATAAGGTTGGCATCCTGTTCCTACAGGAGACTCATGCTATGTATAGTCATAAAGTTGGCATGAGACTCCAGTAGGAACAGGATTCCAACCGTATGTCGTTTCTACATAATCCAATACTTTATGCATCTTAATAGGATTAACCACGCCATGTACATTTCAGCCCATGTAGGTCACTTAATCTAACATGTGTAGGGAAACTAAAAACAGCACATTTTGACCATATTACCATTATCATGTGTATGCCTAACTTTGAACTTTATAAACAGTGAAAACATTGGTCAAGTCAAACTTTAATCCCCTTTAAACCCAGATGAACACCCCACCCCCACCTTCACTGCTTCATTCAGCACAGCAGTTGTTGGATATATTTTGAGGTTATATTTATTACTTCAAGGTATTTTTTTTATTATGGTGGTATTTGGTGGTATTTTATAATACTTCTCAATATATTGTGGTAACCTGTTGGGGTATTTGTATAGTGGTCAGACTGGTTTAAGAATTCTGCCTAATAATTATTTTGACGAGGGTCCCATACAAAAAACAAATTACTGGACATGATACACTCTGGATATATGGCTCATGCCCTCCTCTGGTACCTTATGTACAATACCAAACAATTCCCTTTTGGCTGAGTTTCAAAAACGGAAAAGCATGCAATTGAAATACTGCACATTCATTCAATCTCTCTAGATAAACAACTCACCACGGCTTCTTTACTTTGAGATATTTCTTACCACACACACCTCTGTCTCCTTATACATGTCAAATAAAAGGGACTGAATGCAGAATAAATATCATGAGACTAAGTTACTTATTTAATCTGTTTTTAATCGTAAAATTAAAATATGCAAATTACACAGAGAGACACTTATTCCCACATTGTACTTCATAGTGCACATACAGTTATTCTTGTAATAGCTTTCATTGCCTTATCTGTGCAAAGCCCTGCCAATTGTCCTTGGCATCGTGGAACTTGGCAAGAGAAATACACTTTAAAAAAACACAGCAAGACTTTGGGAAATATAAACGCAGTGTTACATGTACATTACAAATAGGATCCCTAATACAGCACCTAAAATGAAATGAACTATTTAAACTAAGCTACCTCTTATCATTCACATCACCAGCCCCTCACTTAACCTCATATTTACCTAGATTTGTTGGCGATATTTCCGTCTCACTTTGGCAGGGAAATCTTCTGCAGTCTTTCTGCCTGCCTCGCACAGGGTCAACCCAGATAAGGACAGCTTTAGCATCAATCAACTTGCCAGCACTGAACACCATCTGCCCAGTCGGCACTCTGCTCCATTGTCTCCCAGCGCCCGAAAAAGAAACTGCCTCCTACTCTGTCTCAAAACCCTTTTTAACAAACGAGCCTTGTCAATCTAGAAAGACACCTCCCCTTGACCAAATCATCCCACTAAGATTCACGCAGTCTGCCTCTGTGTGTTTTCCTCATTATACTAACTGCACTGCTGTAGAAAAATCAAATGTTTTTCTTGTGCACTTCCTGCTTCAAAACAAAGTTATGTTTCAGTCTGGGAGGATATCTCAGGGGCAACGTGCTCGCCTTGGAAGCAAGAAGACACGAAGCAGCACAGGTTCAATCCCTGGGTCCACGCTTAAAAACCTCTGGGCATTAAGCACATTATAAATAACATATCATATCATATCCTTCAGCAGAACGGAACTTCACATTTTTCAGTTTACCACACAGCGCAAATCCAGCCTGCACGTCTTAAGTCCATTTCTCTTCCCATTTTCAGAGCATCATGCATTTTCATCAGTCTGCATTTAACTTATTTCATGAACTAATTTGCACTAAATGTTATTATGTGAATCGATTACATGTTAACTGGGGTTCGGTTAATTAGTATGTTAATTTATGTTAGTATTATATATTAAGTGCAGCTCAGTTCATTGAAATATCATCCTGAATCAAAGTGCAATTTCAATCATGTGCTCTGTGCATTGGCATCTATTTAATTCTGCCTGAGACTCACACTCTTGAGCCCAGTAATGAGTTTCACACCCTGGGCCCCAGTTGCAGTCCAAACCCACGCTAACATGTGCATGCTGAAATGATGAATCTAACTGTTAAAATGTGTTGCCCCTAATCCTACACAGTGTAACAATCCCACCACCCCCGCCCCCACCAGAAGCCCATGCAAAAAAGCAACTCAGCTCAGGGCTAGCTTTATGCGACTGACATACCTCTGCTTCCGATCCTTTCTCTGATGAATCGTGGTTGGATAGCGTGGAATCTTATGCACCCTCCCGTTCTTGCCATATGACCTAGAGCTTGGGATGTTTTGCTCAATGAATGTCAATGCTTCTTCAGGAATTGTTAAAAAGTAAATCTTATTTTTGGAACTCGAAGAATAGTTTCACCAGATAGAGCATTGAGTAGTTAATGGAGCGTTCGCGCAGCAGTTTTTTAACTCCCAGAACACAGGTATAGGTCTCCCTTGATCCTGGCTGCTTTCAGGATAGTGTCTCTGTCCCTAAAGTTAAGGACCCTAGCGATGATGGATCTTGGTGCTGCTCTTGGTTTCGGAGTAGCGACAACAGATTTATGTGCTCACTCTCATGAACCTGGGTGTTAGCTGTGGCTGGTCTAGTAGAGCCAGCAGTGGAGTGTCTACAAAGAACTCCATGTTGTTTGTAACAGAATTCTCCGGCACTCCAAGAATGCAGATATCATTTCAGTGAGATGGTGATTCCAGGTCATCAAATTCTTTCATGGTAATTGTGACTGTTTTAGTAAGTGCTTCCAGGTCTGCTTTCAGTCTCAACACCTCATCCTCAACCAGCCCGACTTTTGTTTCAGCATCAGTGATTCTTCCCCTGTGCTTTTTCCAACTTAGCTTTAATGGCAGATATATTCATTGTGATATTATCCAGCTTAGAGTTTACTTAAGAGAATCCTTTGCTCACACTGGCTTGTATCCTTTGAAGTTCTGTGGGCTCCTCCAAGGCTAGGGGAGATGCATCCCCTGAAGTGCCGCCACCCGAGGCTTGTGGTTTAGGTGTGCATTTGGCAAAGGCATCTAACGCCCTTGTTTTTCATGCATGTTTTTAGGCATCCTCTGTCAGCAGGACTGCAGTTTATACCACTAGTTAACAAAAGTATGAGCTGCAGCACCTGTTGGGATGTTCGAGCAATAAACTCCTCCTTGCTTATATATTTGGTCGCCCACTCCAAGTACCCAACCATCTCACGATATGATCAGCATGTCATGGAGAGGGGGAAGGGATTTGGAGTAATCATAGAATTGTCACGATGGATCCCCAGCACTGACCCCAAGGGGCGGTAGGTCCCCTGGGAAAAGGATGAACCTCAAGCGATCTAGCCACACCTCAGGGACAACCGTATTATGGCGGTTTGGCAATCCCTCCTGGCATGGCAGCCTCCCAGCTACATCCTACCTTCCAAACAGGAGGCCCCATTGTTCGGTATGAGGAGAGGCCGAGACGGAAAAGCACTCACCACCGGCACTGTCCTCCACACGAGTCAGGTCCCTCGCCAGCGGGCACAGCTCCGTCAGGGACACTACCAGCCCCGGTTACAGAAGGGCTCCAGCGAGCACGGTCAGCCTCGGCAAGCAAAGCCTCGTCCGAGTCTCAGACAGTCAACGAGATACACAACTGAGCCCTCGCAGGCGCACACCGACTCTTCCATAAAGCTTGGACAGCGCTCTCATCCCCGTTTGGAATCTCAAAATATCAGTACTATGAGTGCTACCAGATCAGAACCTGCATGGCATGCAGAACGTTAGACAGACACTGCCATCTTGCGTGTTGCGCAACAGCACCCATCCATGTCTTGGCCAAAATTTGAACAGTATTTAGAAATGAGATGTGACGATGGTTAGTAAAAAAACAAATGTCGGGTGGGCACTACTGAAGTAAATGTGCATTGGCATCTATTTAATTCTGCCTGAGACTCACGCTCTTGAGCCCAGTAATGAGTTTCACACCCTGGGCCCCAGTTGCAGTCCAAACCCACGCTAACACGTGCATGCTGAAATTGCCCCTACTCCTACACAGTGTAACAATCCCACCATATATATATATATATATATATATATATATATATATATATATATATATATATATATATATATACATATGTGTCTATACGCATTGATTACAATGTATAGGCATCCTCCAGTAACCTGACATACACTCAATCAGGACAAAAATAAACCACAACTCAATCTGATGAAATCAATCACCAGAAATGGGTACGCCTGTGGTGTAGTAAATACTACTGCATGTTAAATTACATGTACAGTAAATTCAACCTACAAAATATCAAAATAAGTGAAGAATTCTTCCAGAATCTTTTTTTTATTCGATGCTCTTCTAAAAATCACAAATGCAAGGATGCAGAGACCAATGCCGATGCATTTCGGAGCTGTCTGTCCTTCCTCATGGCTGGCTCTGTCCTTCTAAGCATTCAACATACCTTAGCCTGAAAGATGAGGTCACCCTTAAAGAAGCCACTCGAGAAATTGTGGTTGCCTAAAAAATGGTCTACCTCCAGGTGGCAAACGGCTTTATGGGCACGCAGTGTTAGAGACTCACTACATGGACACCTATTAAAGCGCATTTCCCTCTCTCGGTCTCAGCAATAGAGAGCTTCAGTCCAGTCAATACCATGTGTAAAGTCCACTACAAACGCTCGTTGAAATATCAAGAATTTAGAAGGCACTCCTTTCTTCATGGAGTCTTAGTTTTCCAAAGCTTGCGCCCAGGATTTACCATACCACAGGTGTCCCCAGTTCTGGTTTGAGTTGTGATTGTTAGTACAGTCAGTATAGGCTTCTCATGATTTCAGAACCACTCATGTTCATAAACCCTGATTGCACTGACTCAGGGAGTGCCCCCCGTCCCCCTCTGAATGACATCTACAAAGGGTGCAAAACGTCACTAGCGGACTAGCAGCCCATCCGGCCTTGAACTTTTGATGTTGCGTGAGTCACATAGCCCGATGTAACTATTTTCAATTGGAATGTTTTTCTATATTTTATGAAAGCTGGGCTTTAAATAAATACATTTTCTGTGTAACTCCCTAACATTGACACCTCATTAAACTAGGAAACTGACTGCTCCCTTACTTGATCCCTAGTGTCCCCCTGATGCATCTCTTCTCCAGCATTACATCTATTGGGGACTCGCATGCTTTCATTACATACCTGTCACTGCTAATAGTGCGCCTTGAGGCCTATGTTAATGTTAAAGGATATTTGTACGGCGCACTATCACCACCGGAGTGGTCCCCTGGTGCTCTGGCGGCTCTGAAAAAGAGAGGGGGGGGTGAGTTAGTGGGAATGAACTGGAAAAGTTCGAGAGAGCAGTGATGTGCTGTTGACAGCCTCAGCCTGGTGGATCCGTTGGCTGGGCTTGGGGTGTTTTACGGTCGGTAGTCGTTGTATGCTGTTGGGCAAGTCTATGTGCGGTTTGTTGTGCTGTTGCAGTTTAGTGAAGTGTGTGCGGTTTGCTGCGCTTAAGGCTTGTGGTTGTGTTTGGTTAGGGTTTGAGAGGTGTATGCAGAGGGGTGAAATTGTTAGTGGATTGGTTAATTGGCATTGCTGTCCTTGCAATTATGTCTGGGTGTGGTGCCCGCTATCATTCACTATTTCATCTGAGTGTGGCATATGCTAACATTCACATTTCTATCTAGATGTGACGCGTTTGGCACGTTAGAAGAATTAAATAAATAAATAGTCTGACAGTTCAATGTTCAGATCACGAGTTTAGCGCCTACACCGTCACAAGGGCCGAGCTGATGAGTATGATGAATATGAAGATGGCATGTGATAAACAGAATATCCCAAATAATCTGCGGTACGAGCGTCTATGGCATTTTCAACTTGCCTTTCCTATGAGGGAGGAAGAAGCGATCATGAGTCATCAATGGGTTATCTCAAATCCCCGTAGAGCTACAGAGGACATGCAATGTGATAATCTAGAGTGACGCCAGTCAATAAGCACATTACTCAATTGAACCCAGGTCCACGTTCTTTACTTTTTTCGTCATTCACGGTCCCAGCCAAGGGTAGCATTATTTATGAACCAGCGTTTTGATGTCATAACAAAATCCCCGTGGATGACCGTAGACATAAAGCAGAACTATAATAAGACAAGTAGCGGGTCCCATGTTTCAGACTGTCCTTAGGCAACTTCTGCGAAGGACTGCTGTAACAAGGACTACGTGTCCCAGAATGCTCTTGCCCAAGAGTATTTCCACCCCTCCTCCCCCAAAGCTCTATGAACAAAAGGGAAAACAGTAATGTCTGGATAGCTGAAGTCTGCCAGACCAACCAATTATAAGTTTGCACTACATGGTAAAAAAAAAGAAGTGCAACAAATTCTGGATTCCTCATTGCTCTAAGCAGCATGTCTCTGCAGCTGGTGTGCAGTGTGAGAGGCAGATGGTGACGCTTTAGGCGTGGTGGATGGAAGGCCTTCCAGGAAGCAAAGCCACTGAGTGACTCTGCCCAGTGGCTCCAGCGTGAGAGCAAGGCACTGCTAGATAATTGACACCAGGAGGCGGATGTGGCTATGAAACCAACCTGGCCCCTGTACCATGCGGCCAGCTGCCAGTAAGGACGAAGTGCCGCCAAGAATTGATGAGGACAGGGAAAAGACCCGGGGCTAAGCTGATGTCAGAACTGTCAGGACTGGGGGCTAGCTAGTCTTTTGGCTGTAGCTCCTGAGATTCTATCCAGGGCTACAACCAAAAGATCAGGGGCTATAGCCCCTTTAACCCCCCCCAGCAACGCCCCTGGATGAGGAACCGCGGGAGTTGGGCCTTTCTCATCAATGCTATCATGTTACGAAGGCTCGTTGTTAACGCAAAGCCAGGGAGCAGCAGAGGTACGGCTGCAAACCCCAATAGGAAATAAAAGCTGTGCTGAAGGCAGTGGTCGAAGTGGGAGGGAGCGGTTGGGAGCAGTGCTCCTCCACTTTAAAAACAAAAAAGTGCTACTGTTCCTATACTTTTATTTTAAAAAGAAACCGTTTACTTTTAAAGTAAATGTGTAGGAAGAAGTTAAAACCTGAAGTGCACTGCACTGAACATCCCCTTGAACAGCAGGTGTGATTGTTTATGGGTTTGGATTTTTTGGGGAGGTGGCGTGGTGATGGGGTGTGTTGGGAGCGGGGGCAGGCCAACAGGGAACATAGCTCCACTATTTCTTTTCCAATTCAAAGTTTTATTTTCAAATAAACAAAAATATAACAACAATTGAATAGATGATATCGACAAAAGACTTAAAAGCATCTGGTACATATTAACAAGCACAATAACATATCAGATCAAATCAGTACCAAGGTCAAACACTATTTCTCTTCCTACACGCAAGATGCTTCACCGATTAATAGTACTGAACCCAGATGGGCACAGGCAGGGGGCCATCTGCACGGGCACGGGCTTTCGGCACCCTACTAAGGAGGAGTGCTGGATAGGATCAGCAGTGGTGGTAGTGAATGGGAGTGGGCATGAGCAGTGCTGGATAGGATCAGCAGTGGTGGTAGTGAATGGGAGAGGGCATGAGCAGTGCTGGATAGGATCAGCAGTGGTGGTAGTGAATGGGAGTGGGCATGAGCAGTGCTGGATAGGATCAGCAGCGGTGGTAGTAGTGAATGGGCATGAGCAGTGCTGGATAGGATCAGCAGTGGTGGTAGTGAATGGGAGTGGGCATGAGCAGTGCTGGATAGGATCAGCAGTGGTGGTAGTGAATGGGAGTGGGCATGAGCAGTGCTGGATAGGATCAGCAGTGGTGGTAGTGAATGGGAGTGGGCATGAGCAGTGCTGGATAGGATCAGCAGTGGTGGTAGTGAATGGGAGAGGGCATGGCCAGTGCTGGATAGGATCAGCAGTGGTGGTAGTGAATGGGAGTGGGCATGAGCAGTGCTGGATAGGATCAGCAGCGGTGGTAGTAGTGAATGGGCATGAGCAGTGCTGGATAGGATCAGCAGTGGTGGTAGTGAATGGGAGTGGGCATGAGCAGTGCTGGATAGGATCAGCAGTGGTGGTAGTGAATGGGAGTGGGCATGAGCAGTGCTGGATAGGATCAGCAGCGGTGGTAGTAGTGAATGGGCATGAGCAGTGCTGGATAGGATCAGCAGTGGTGGTAGTGAATGGGAGAGGGCATGAGCAGTGCTGGATAGGATCAGCAGCGGTGGTAGTGAATGGGAGTGGGCATGAGCAGTGCTGGATAGGATCAGCAGTGGTGGTAGTGAATGGGAGTGGGCATGAGCAGTGCTGGATAGGATCAGCAGCGGTGGTAGTAGTGAATGGGCATGAGCAGTGCTGGATAGGATCAGCAGCGGTGGTAGTAGTGAATGGGAGTGGGCATGAGCAGTGCTGGATAGGATCAGCAGCGGTGGTAGTGAATGGGAGTGGGCATGAGCAGTGCTGGATAGGATCAGCAGCGGTGGTAGTAGTGAATGGGAGTGGGCATGAGCAGTGCTGGATAGGATCAGCAGCGGTGGTAGTGAATGGGAGTGGGCATGAGCAGTGCTGGATAGGATCAGCAGCGGTGGTAGTGAATGGGAGTGGGCATGAGCAGTGCTGGATAGGATCAGCAGTGGTGGTAGTGAATGGGAGTGGGCATGAGCATCTCGGCTGCATCCTGAGTTCAAAAGGTGATCAGCAAGCACCTGCTGGCAGGAAGGTCCAACAGCCAGCTCCTTTTTCAAGTGTGAGATACGAAGTGGCCACCGTTTTCAATGCTCCCTCTGGCTGGGAGATGCCTAACTGTCACTCTGACAGGGCTTTAGGATGATCAAGCTTCAAGCTCCTGGCATGGCCCATGTGCAGAGAAGGGGGAACTTGGGCAGTACCACTGTGAAAGCAAATATGCATATCCCCCTATCCGCATGAACTGTTCAGAAACAGGCCCATATACATACCTTTTTATAGATGTGTGCTGGAACCAACGTAGAGGAGTCTCACTACAAGGATTTAACCTCATAAAGTAGCCCCCTGATTCCAACAGGGGCTTCAAATGCCAAGTACATCCAGATTAATGTTGAGTGATATGCAACACAGGAAAGGCAAGAGGAAAACATCTAAAAGGGCAACTTTTTGCAATAACAAAAGAGCATGTGCTGTTTCTAAAACGGAACTCTGTTTAGACAAGAAGCATGCACATTGGTTGCTATTTTGCAGATGTAAATTCGGGATTCTGACCTAATCATTGCAATAAATAAATAATATAACAGGTTTTCAACATTCATTGCAAATTGACAATTGGAGGAAATCCCCGAAAGCCCAGCGCTATACAGTGCATTCAATCTAGTCTGGAGGAGCCAGTCCTACTGTCGCCTAACAACTAAAAACAGAATATTTTACTGAACTAAGGCAACAAGAAGCACTGGACAAGAAAAGCCTTCGTGGCCGGTCCCCGGCCACAGTAAAAACACAGCAAACGACTGGCAGGCATACATCCTTCCCACACTGCCTCCTGTACACTCCCACTGCAGGAGGAGTCATTACGCACACAGAAATATGGACAAGAAAATAATTAGAATCATATGCAAAGAGGACCCTACACCATTAGTTTAGTTTAGTTTATTTATTTGTAAAGCGCGCCAAGCCCAGAGGCATCTGGGCGCTATGCATATTGATTCCACACAAATACAGGTCATGGGATACTGCAGTAAAATACAACACAGTTGCATATATACATCAGGCACAATTTACATAAATATTTAAATATTTACATGGCAGGTTGTGCTTATGGGATTGATGCAAGGTCTTGCTCTTGGAGCCACATGTTAACCTTTTTCCGGAATACAAGGTAGGAGGGTTCCTCCCTTAGTGAGAGCGGGAGGGCATTCCATTTCTTTGCAGCGAGGACTGGGAAACTAACCCCGCCTGCTCTTTGTTGCTTGAAGCGTGGGATGTTGGCACAGTGCGTCTGGAATGTTCTGGTGGGCCGCGTTGCGGTGTGGCGGGTGATATTATTGGACAGGTAGATGGGCGCCTGGTTAGATAAGCACTTGTGCGTGAGGGACAATGTTTTTAGTAAGATCCTTTGCTTAATATTAAGCCAATTTATTGAGTGTCTGATTTCCGAGATGTGTTGTCTCCTAGGAATGTTCAAGGCTGCCCTAATGGCGTTGTTTTGCAGGACTTGCACTTTATTAAGGTTTTGTTGTGATGTGCCAAGATAGAGCGCATTACAATAATCGAGCTTAGAGAGGACAAGTGCTCTTGCTATTGTGATGCAGTTAGTTGTTGTCAGGTAAGGACGGCAAGCAGTTATGAGCATGCATGTGTAGGCGGAGGAAGAAGCCATGGCGTTGGTTTGTCTCATTAAGGTTAGTGCAGAATCAATATAAATTCCCAGAGTTTTAACGACTTTGGAATCTTTGATTATATTGCCGTCAATATCAAAGGAGGTGAATAACCCATCCAGTTTGTTCATTTTGGCTGGTGATCCCAGGATGAGCAGCTCTTTCTTATCGTCGTGAAGACAGAGCCTGTGTTTCGCCACCCAGGCTTGTATAATGAGGTAAACGTCATTCAAAGTCCTACTATCCACCCAGATAGTCGAGCTCATCGAAAAAAGTGCCTTGGTGAACACATTGTAGAGAGTAGGAGACACACAAGACCCCTGGGGGACCCCACAGGTAACTGGAGTAGGTATAGCACAGGCTGAGCGCACAAAGACCCTCATGGATCTGTTGTTAAGGAATGACTCAATCCAGGCGTTTGCATGGTCTGAGAAGTACGTAGCAGATGAGAGGGGTTTACATAAAATGTTATGGTTTACCAAATCAAATGCCGCTGATAAGTCAAGTAAAAGAAGCAAGGCAAGTTTTCCATTGGCTTTCAGTGTCTGGATCTGTGTCTTAAGGTCGATTAGTGCTGTTTCAGTCCCATGCCTGGGTCTGAATCCTGATTGTCTAAGGCCTAGCAAGTTATTAGATTCAAGGTGGTATTGCTATTTGCAGATAGGCTGCTCGGCCCAGTATTTTTAGCAGAAAAGGTACCGTCGTGATGGCTCTATAGTTAGATGGATTGTTAAGGTTTAAAGATGTTTTTTTTAGAAGCAGGAGTACCCATGCATCTTTCAGATTATTGGGTACTATGCTAGATTTAAATGAAACGTTAATGACAGAAGTGACGAAGGGGGCCATTTCCTTCACAGCCTCCTTAATAAGAGGCCCAGGACATGTGTCTCCCTGAAAGTAAGACAGTTTTAGTTTCAGGATGACAGTCTCAACCTGTTTGATGGAGAGGGGCGCAAAGTTAACCATGGCTTGAGTCTGGGTAAGTCTCTCGTAACCAGGACTAATGTCTGGCAGAGGGACTCCCAGGACCCCCCTTGTTAATTTGCATATTTAAGTAACTTTGGGTCTCACCCTAAGTTACTAGGGGAATCCAGACGTGGACCCCTTGCTCACTATTCTTAGAGAGGCACAGATCCACCCTACTGATGAGGTCCAACCAGACCGAAACACGTGTCTAGGGTTTCTGTTGGTACTCTTGTTCAGAGGAGAATTGCCTAGCATTTCGGTGCTGGACTGCCCCAGGGCAGGACAAAGACTGATATGTTTGGGATATTTCTTCTCTGTGAAAGATAGTGAGCTAAAGACTCTGGGTAAGTCTCTCGTAACCAGGACTAATGTCTGGCAGAGGGACTCCCAGGACCCCCCTTGTTAATTTGAGTTTAAAATAGGCAACAGGCAGCCAGTTATTGTTAAATCTTAGAGGATAAATTAATACAGGGAGGAAAAGGCTTTCTTTTGCAAGAGCGCATGTGTTTACTCATGCTACGAAGATGGCGGCCACATAGAGGTGACACCAGAGGGGATATCACATTTATGGGGTGCATCGCTGTTCCGTCTGGGGCGCATCCCAGTTCTTTCATTCAGGTTCTGCCCCGGGGCCTACCTGAGGTTCAGTTCATTCGCTATAAGTAGGTTCAGAATCTACAATGCAAACGACCCATATGTGACACAATACAAGGTTACCCATCAGTCTCGGTTCTGAATGGCTGGATGGGCCAACCCTGGTAGGTGGCTCAATAAGAGGCGACGGGCACTGGGTAATAGCTTTCCCTGACCTCTCGGTTATGGTAGCTCAATCTGCCTACCCTGGTAGGTAGCTAAAGCAGAGGCTACCAACACCGGAGAAGGTCATCTCACCAGGTGCCAAAAGTGGTACCGCCCCTCTCCTTTCTGGTAATAACAGTTGAACACACCGCCGAGCACCAGCTCCAACAAAAACAGGTAGGTGGGAATAAAGGAGCATGTCTTCAATGCCCGCCACAATCAAAAAGAACTTGCCCGTGCGCGGCGCCTGAATGTACTGGCTCGGCAAATGTACAAAAGCACCATGAAGAGGCTGCAAGGTGATAGTTTTGGTTTTGCATAGAACTTGTAAAAAATAAAATGGTGCAATCTGACACTATGGGCCAGATAGTCATAAAAAGGTTTTAGGTGCAAGTGATAAGAAGCGCTAAAGGAGCAGCCCAATTTGCAAAGGGCTTCTGAGTTTGTTTCATTTGTGCTACTTTTTGACAATAGGGCCCTGTTTCCCAGAATTCACTTCCCCACCCACATCCATTGGCAGGTGATGGGCAAGTGAGCATGGACAGGGTTTAGGCGGATAAGAGTGTCAGGGACCAGAGGCAACCCTCATTCCGAATGAATTCCTTGGGGTGCAAGCCACTGTTCACTTTAAAAATGCAACTTTTTATTTCTATAATCCATACCTTCCTTAAGAATTAACTGAGGTGATTAATTTCAACTAAACACACCAAAACCTCCATCGAAGCTAACATATTTTTGACATTATACTCTTCGCCAGTGGCATAACATGACAATAGAATAATAGCCCCCCTGTAAAATGTTATGAGGAGGCACCCTGCGATTTTTGGCATCTATATCCACAGACAGGGCCCGATTCACGGAAAAGTGCGAATTTAACCCGCAATTGCCGTGCGCTGAGAACGACACTGCGTCAACCTGCGCCGAGCCTAAAAAATGCGCGCCCCGCGTATTCATGGAATGTCCTGTGCAAAGTTACTGTATTCACTAGTCGCACCCGGAACCCCCCCGACACGACCCCTCGCAAAGCAAAAACAACCAGAACAGCTACCTTTGCCTGCTCCCCCTGGTGCAAATACACGCACCCTTCAAACAGTGCGGGGGGGTCCCATGCAAGCAGGCCTGCATCTCAGGAACCCTGCGCAGGGACCTCCATAACTGTTGCCAGCACCCCGACAACATGCGTATAAAAAATCATAACTCGGGTTAAACTCAGAAAATCTGCGTACAAACCCCCGTAAACCGTTCATGCACCCTGCTACACTGCTTGCGCTCACTCCTACGTTAGATCGGAACCCCAGTTGCGTACATGCACCCGTGAATCCGACATGCAAACCCACATCCGTGCTGCAATTCCTATGCACAAGTGTCTTTATGCCTGCTTTCAGGTGGCATAGAGATCGAGGGATTTGCATTGCCATTTCTAGTCCGAGAGGCTGCATGGGTGGTCGCATGAATAAGTGTTGTTTGGCGCGATTGTGGAAGTGCGAAGGACTGCCTGTGGGCGGTCCCTCGGAATGTACATGTTTTTGTATTTTCTACCCCATTTTTTGTGCTCCGCACTGTTCCCAGCCCTCTGCGCAAGCCACGCCCGCGCTCTGCGTAGTGTCTCGTGCAAGGCGCTCCACGGCTCGCAGAGATGTGCCGAGCCTGCGTGAACTCTTCAAATCTTTAAATCTCTTCACGACCTGCTCCTCCTTACCTCTCCTCTCTTCTCGCCTTTTACACCCCCTCTCGCTCGCTTCATTCTGCCGATCTCTTCTTACTTTCAGTTCCCCCACCCCCGTCTGCCTCTTCTCGTTTCCGTTCCTTTCAGCTTGTTGCCCCCTTACACTGGAACTTCCTACCTTTCTCTATCCATTCCTCCCCTTCCTATTCTTCCTTCCGCTCCTCATTGAAATCTCTTCTTTTTCATTCCCCTCCCTGATCCCCTTCCCCCTCTTACCCTTCTTTTCCTCTTTCTTCTACCCTTCTCTTTGTTCTTTATCTTCCCCTTCTCTTCTAAATCTCCCTTCTTCCTACTATTCACTTTACTCACTACTCTCTCTCCCCTTTTCTTTCTCCACCCCCCCTCCTCTCCTCTTCTTTCTCATATGTAAATTGTTCTACATGCTGATTTTCTGGTTTGACTCCTGTTTACCGTTATTGCTTCTACTGTTCCATGTTTAATGCATATTTTGATGTGCATTATAAAGCGCCTTGGATTAAGGCGCTATATAAAACAATCAATACAAATACAAACTCCACGCATGTCCTAGAAAAGTCCCACGCATTCGATTCCATACACAGTTTGACATGCAAGTTCCCCATTTCCTGCGCAAATAGTTCCATGAATCGGGCTCACAGTCTTTAGGCAAATCTGTAAGACCTTTAACATTGGGGGCCCCTATGCGCATGGTCCGCTTGGAAGATTATTATGCCCATGCTATTGTAAATGAACAAATGCTCCTTCTATAAAATCAGCATTATAAATACATACGCCTAACAACCTGAAGTGATTTGAAAATTGTTACTGAAACTAACACCGGCTTAGTTCCTGTTTGCTTCTCTTTGCTGCCTGCATTAAGGGTGTGTTTTCAATTTTTTTCCTTTTAGGGAAACGATCTTTCCTGTGAGAACTGTAGAGGGGACCAGCTGAATACGAACAAAGTCCCTATTTCTGGAGAGGTCGCCTGTACCAGCTACCACTGAGCGAATCTACAAATGTACTCCCATACATGTATAGTTACGCGCACACACACACACACACACACAAGCACACACGTGCACAAGCGCACACACACAGAGCACAGCACAGCCAAATCAAGGAAACCACAACAATAAACCTAAAGCATGCCAACATGCCCCAACATCACACATAAGCAGATCCATTGCCACATAGATATTGATAGGCTAGCACACACAAGCACACACGTGCACAAGCGCACACACACAGAGCACAGCACAGCCAAATCAAGGAAACCACAACAATAAACCTAAAGCATGCCAACATGCCCCAACATCACACATAAGCAGATCCATTGCCACATAGATATTGATAGACTAACACACACACATACACAAGCACACACGTGCACAAGCGCACACACACAGAGCACAGCACAGCCAAATCAAGGAAACCACAACAATAAACCTAAAGCATGCCAACATGCCCCAACATCACACATAAGCAGATCCATTGCCACATAGATATTGATAGACTAACAGCTACAGTCCAATTGAAATATGTAAAGTTATGCTCTCATGAGTGCATAGAAATATTCAGATGAACAATCACATGCCAATCAGTATGAGCACACTGGCACACACACACACACACATACACGGATCTGTTGAAAACATTGGTAAATAGGTGTTGTATAAGGTGTATTATTGTAATATTATTAGAAATAATAAAAGTACAATTTCCAGCATTCTAATAAAGTCATGATTAGAATGTTATTTTTTTAATTTCCAGTGAGGGTTTGCCTTACTTTGTGAATGTGTCATTGTTTTATTTCACAGCTGCTAACCAGTGTAAGAAAAACACAATAATAAAATTAGCCAAATGCTTCTATTTATTATATATATATTTTCAGCTATCTATACTGCATTGCACATTTTCTGACTTGTTGAACATGTGTCCAGGTAGTTTTGCCTTTTAAAAAGCATATACTGTCTTTTTTTTAAATCATTTTTAATTTTCGAATTTTCAAATAAACAAGGCAATATAACTTCATAAAACAGGATAAAAAAACAGTACAGAGTTTAAGAAGGAAAGCAAACTTGACTTCCCAGCAGATATTTCACTTAGTACTTCATGACACAATCAGCAAACATGCAAAGATACAATCCCGTGACTAATGAGAACAAAACACAGAACAGACATAAACATTTACACACACATATACATGAAACACAAAACTGAACTATATAAATCATAACCTTGTCCCAATCAACATCCAGGTCCAGCATAAGACCTTAATATAAACCATACAAGTCATTAAAAGGCGACGACAATTTCAAACACAGATCTTCCCTGCCTTGTTTTAAAAACATAACATTTTCATAACTCGATAAAACCTGTAACTCAGTTAACCAGTCCTCCACTTGTGGCTTGTTCCTGGTCAGCCAGAACCTGAATATTTCTTTTCCCGCCACTGATAAAGTCCTGTCAATTGACCGTCTGCGACTACAAGCAATCTCACATCTACCTATACTTGCCAACAAAATAGCCTGAGTGGGTGTCCTATGAAAAGTTATTTTCAGTATCATGTTCAGCCTACCCAACATATCCGTCCAAAAATGTTTAACCCTAGAACAGTTCCACAGCACGTGCAGCAGTGTCCCAAAAAAGATATCACGTTTTTTAAATTTTTTTAAATTATATATTTTTTTAAACAGAGAGGGTATCTTGTTTCAAGAGTAGTTATGAATCAAATCGTATACACTTAACACATGTGTGATGTTTCCAAATCAAGCACAACATTTTCAGCAAGCACAAAGTCATATGGCGCTGAGTGCTCCAAATAATTATGTAAAGTCTGGAATCTACTAATGGCATGTCCCGCATGCATCATACATATCTCTTATATTAGTTTATTTTACACCAGCAAGAAACAAAAAGCACCACTGCCAGAATACCCCAGCTCCTGGACCAATTCCACCTCCCCGACCCCCTTAAAGTCCTACACCAACCAGAGTCCAAAGATTCTGTACGATCCCTAAAGTATCCTGGAGACCTCTTATCACATGGCAACCTATTAATGGAATGAAGACTGGACTTTGGGAAGGGACATGATCAGCTCAATAACCTACAATTCCCAATGAATCGAATAGATAATTCACTTGCATTCCTTTATCTCCAACCAGTATAATGGTGCTCCTCCTGAGGATGGAATGGGAGAACAAACATATAATGAAAAGGGGGATGCTTGCACCATAAAGGGAGGAATAATACACACCTTTCTCTCGTTATTATTATCTGAAATTTCCATCATAATTACTAGGAACAATCCACATTCTATGACACAGCACTTCCTATAATATACTCTTAAAACCTATATGAGTCCCAGCTGAGTTATGCACAATATGTTTATAGTAGAGCCTTTGAGATGTAACATCATGAGACTAATCTAGCGACTTGACCAAGTGTTCAAATCTAACTACTGGCCAAAAAGCTTGGAAAGCCATGGCAAGTGTCGAAGAATGGACCCAAAAAACCAAAAGTCCTTTTATCCATCTATCCCACCTTGCCAAAGTAGACAAAGAAACAGATCAGAAAGGTCTTCTAAAGGGAAAACATATCCAAAGATGACCTGAAGTCTTTGGTACAGTGTTCATATTGTTGCCGAGAACCTACCAAAGTCTGTGAAAATCTGGACACAAAATGGATGTTCTATTATACTAGGCTAGAGGCAAGTTTAGTGTGACAAGAAACAAAAATAAACAGCAAAAGATGAAAATACACAAGTTCAATCAAGTGCTCTCATATCCACCACTCTTCTGAACACAATCAAATGTGTCCAAATAACACACATGGCAAATACTTTCTTCATTGAACAAATTAACACTATACAGAATACTCCCTATTTTCAATTTTTATTGATATTTGCACATAATGATAAATCGGCATTAATATGGTTCCTGTCAGTGTTTATTTATAAAATCTTAAAACTAAGGATAAGTAGGCTTCTTGTTTATCTCATTTTGGTGTCAGCCATACATTGCAAGCCAATGGCTGTGTAAATTGAGAGCATGCAAATTGCACATGAATTAGTTGACTTTCCTTTAAAGACATTTTAATGGCTGCAGAAATGTGTTACAGGTGTGCGGGAGGAATCTGTTTAAAGGCTGTTAGTTGATTGTTTTTTAAGTAAAAATGGAGGTTGGTTTGATGTGTAATTTCAGTTTGTGTACCAGCATGTGTATGTTTTTTTGGCAAATTTGTGTGTTGGTGTACGAATGTAAAGGAGTTGAAAAATGGCGATTGATTTGTTCTGTTACAGTCCTGCTCTTTCAGGACGCGATTTACAAGTAGAACATTAAATACATTTGAATAAGTGAGGAAAAATACTTATTGCTGTTATATCCTCGGTTTATGACAGAGAACACAAAGGATACAGATTGGTGATGTCTCAGATTTATGACAATGGAACACTAATCAAAGGATACGGACTGGTAGCCAAAAAGGATACACTCGTATCTTTCCCGAAGTAACTGGTAACCTGAAGGAGAACAACGTCCTGTCAAGATTAAACCTTCCAACTAATGTCACTCTCTGACTAGAATGAAATCTACAGCCAAAGAGAGCTATTAGTGGAAAGGGCGTGAGTGGACCAAGAGTCACCAGGCTGTTGGTAGAAAGGAACTATATTAGAACAGGGCTATAATCAAGAGGACAGAAGGGCCTATCTAGGTTACACTAACCTGAAATCAGCACGGTCACAGGTAAGTCCAAAAAGGTCTGGTGGTAATCCAAGGAAACAACAACAAGGAAGGGAGTTAGTAAAGGAGTCTGACCAGGACGGAACGAGGGCCGCACTAGAGTCGGGTTGGGGCACGTAGGATAGCGTCCAATCAAGTTCAGTGCACTTATTCATTGTAGGTGAGAAGAAGAAATGGAGAACCTTGATCCAGGTAGGTAAGCCCTTTTGCAGTAGAATGTCCAATTAGGATTTTGTGAGGAAAAACAGGGACTGAGCTTACGATAACAACAGCACAAGACACTCCTATTGAAATACGGGTGGTAAATAAACAGGAGTTGTATACCCGCAATAGACAGAGCGGATGACTTACAGAAAGTAAGGTTGCCAGAGGAGGAATGTTGCAAACAGAATTGGAGCGGAGATAAAGGCAGGTAGGGAATTGGAGCTCTGCTGGATGGAATTTCAGAATGGATGCTGACCATGGAAATCAGCTGGCGACTCTGAGTGACACCAGAGCGGGGAGTTGCCGAACGCCGCGTAGGAACGCGAGAAAAAGCAACTGCTCCGAGCAGAACCTGGAGCGATAAATAGGAAGCAGGAAAATGCTGACTGCAAAACACTGAGTCTGCGAGGGAAATAGCAAACTCTGAGCTCCGGAACGCCGTGGATTAAGAACAACGATCAGAAGCGCCGTTGATTTGAATTGGCCGTGTTAAATACAGTCACCTGACATTCACGTAATCACGTGCTCACCGTAATGACGAATACGGCACACAGTTCTGAGAATTACCACGTGTAGGACTCGCGAACGTTTCGTAAACAAGAAAAAGACTGTAGTATCAAGGTGACACCATCAGTAAGCGCATTAATAGCAGCGCTTCCCAAACAATCTCCAACGTGTATAGAATGGCATGGCCGTTCTGAAAGCTGAATGTACAGATAATAAGGAGCGTTTAGGAGGAGATAGAGATGTGCCGGATGTACCTGGACCGACAGGCCTGACAATTGCAACGTATTTCTTTTATAGAGCAAACAACAACTGCAGATAAGTACAGATAAAATGACAAGAAGTTGAATATGGGTAAATGCAGATAGAAATGTAGAAAACATAACTACCATAAAACCTGGAGCCTTAACTATACATCCTAACATCGAAATGACAACGTGGACAGCTTTTCCATCCTTCCTCATGCAACCCACCTCAATGGCACACATCCCAACCCCTCAGAATAGGCACACCCCATTCTATCATCACTTCTCTCCAAGCACATCCTCTGACAGAAACATCCTACCCTCACCTTTCATGAACTCCTCTCGCCAATTGGCTACTCCCATCCTGTGATACAACTGAGAAGCCCCCTCCCCTTCTCAGAAAAACTGCATGTAGACTCTGATGGCCATATCAATTTTCTCCATATCACTCCCATTCCTTAGCAAAATATGTGGAAAGGGCCAGAGCAACCAATTGAAAGGTCATATCAACAGCATCAAGCTATTCTGTCCTACAAATCACCTTCCGACCACACTTCAACACTGAGACAGCCACTATCTACGTAGTTGATGACACACCGAGAATTGCTGACAAAGGTGTCCCTTGCCTCTGAGTCCTCACAGATATCTCAGTGGACTTTGACGGTTTCAGGTAATAATATCCCGATATATATGGTCAGCGTATATAATGTCACCAGGAAAAGGTTGTGGCGACATTAGATAGGTGTCCATATATATATATAGGGACAGGGGGAGTGGGGATTGTGAGGATGTCCCCCACTCTTCTTGAGAGAAAAAGGGGTTGGGGTTCTGGGGGTATCCCCCGCTTGTTCCATGTAATAATGTCCCCGCAAAAAATGGGAATTTTTCGGCGATTCTTTTGCATGGCGATATATTTTTGAGGGGACATTATTACATGGAACCGACTTTGACACAGTGGCTCATAGGTCTCTGGTCCCCATGCACTACTCCTTCATGGTAATCCCTGACACTGTTCTTAGATGGTTTACTTTTCTACTCTTAAAACGACAAACACTATTTCCAAATAAACTCATTCAGGACCCCACCGCCTTTCTGTCACCTGCAGCAAACTTACAGTTTTACTCATGTGCCCAATAATATTCAACCTTCTTATGGAGAAACTAACAGTGAGTTATACTGTCCACCCATAACATCACACTGCAATACACTGATGACACACACCTCTGTCACAAAGGGTTGTCTGCCAGTGGCATTGAACAACTCCAATTTTGTCTGGGCATCATTCAGGCTTGGATGTCTCCATAATACCTTAAACTAAATCCAACTGAAACTGATGTCCTCTTTATCAATGGAGGCAAATCTCTGTCTCCAGACAAATGCCTCTCAAACATGAATCACTGTGGTGCAGTCGAGCTTGAAGAAAGACAGTGGCTCTCCTGTGTAGCCTGGGCGATCAGGTACCAACGCTTTTAATTTTGGTGTGTTAACCCTAGTGCTGAAGCTTCAAACTCCTGCTCTAGTGTTGTACATGCCTGATACTTAAGTGGATGCTCTGCTGTCAGTGGAGGTGAACCCTGTGACAGGTTCAGGGATGGGCCTCATTGTCTGCCCAGTACCCAGCCTAGAGAGTAGCTGTACAGACCCAATGGTGGGGTGTCGCTCCACTGGGCACTGTGGAGGCTTGACGGTGGTCACCCCCAACGCCAGTTGGGTAGGTTGTCAGAACGCAAACAAGATCTGAGGGCCCTGAAGGAGATGAAGACCTGGACACAATATTCGGTCCCCAGGGCTGCAGAGAGGACTTGGACATGTGCAGGCTAGCACTCGAACCAGTGCCCATACAATAGCTTTTCCCTGAGGCACAGGGCAGTGTCGTGCAGGTTTTTTTTCACAGAAGTGTGCCCAATACTTTGCAACATTAATAACGATTTCAATTTACTTTACCTTCAATCAATGAAAAACAATTCTTGGAACTAAGTATTTTGAACCAAATTGTCTTTTTTATTGGAACATCTTTTTAAACTTATTTTATAGTTTCATGCTTATAATTTTGTATCAGTTCTTTTCCGGCATTCACTTGCCCTTCGATATGTATTCTCACGAACTAAGCATTGCATGTGTCATTTACAACTGGTTGAATTTTTGAGTTTATTAGACAAATTCAACATTTACTGGTTCAGCACATAATATCATAAAAACATCAACAAAAGCAAAAACAGAGCAGAGGAACTATTCCTCTGCTATCAACACATGTTGTGACTCTCAATAATCACCCAAGTGCACATATATGCTTTTATATTTCCCAAAATAGGGTCTGCGTATACAAAAATATAATGATTAAATATCACCTGTGGTTGTTGCTTGCAGTGGGACCATACTATCCCTGTCTGCTAGATTGACGTTTTGGTGGTATTTTGATGTAGCTGCCTTCCTCAGGACCTCTAGTTATTAGTTGACCTTGAAAAACAACATAAAAAATGTGTAAACAATTGTTCTACTCTGAAATCATATGTATGTGAAAACAAGTTATACTTTGGATTAATAGATTCACTAAAGTCAAAGAACAAGTTACTTTCTTACCTGGTAACGTTCTTTCGATGGGATGTTCCGACGACGTATTCCACATCTATGACAGGTAATCACCACAGCTGTGCTGCTTTGGAAAATTTTCGGCGTCTGCGTCCTGCGTCAATGACGTCGATATGCTGTCCTCGATGGCCTCTGTCGAGCCGACATCACCGGATGTTATAAGTAGGACGCATGACGCCCGTAGCCTCAGTTGTAGTTTTTTCCCAGAATGTGTGGCACCAATCGTCTGCCAGAATGACTACAGAAAGCCTTGCGGAAACGGAAGCTGCGATCGCATAAGAAATTCTGTAGAGGGTCAGGCTGGGAGGGTTCGATGTGGAATACGTCGTCGGAACATCCCATCAAAAGAACATTAAAAGTAACTTGTTCTTCGAGGGGATTGGTTCCTCCGACGTATTCCACATCTATGGCAGACTCCCAAAGCAGTACCAACGTATGGAGGTGGGAAAAGAATTTAGAATTTTAGAATGCCCAATCAAATTGCAGAATATAGGACTCCCTTACCAAAGGCCAAATCTGGCCCATGGATAGAATCCAGGGAGTAGTGTTTGACAAAAGTATGGACAGAGACCCATGTGGCTGCTTCAAAAATGTTACGAATGGGAACACCCCCCTGCAGAGCAGTATAGGCAGCCACACCCCTTGTAGAATGGACCGTAAGCCTACCAGAGGGTCCTTACCCGCCAAACGGTAACATTCAGAGATTGTCAAGCTAATCCATCCAGACAAAGTCTGCTTAGTAACCGCTTGTCCCAAACGCCTTCCAGCGTATCCTACAAACAGCTGATCATCCACTCTGACCCGGGACATGCGTGAGATATAGAAATGTAAAGCTCTCCTAGGATCCAACCTATGGAGCCTCTCCTCTTCCTTACTAGGATGCGAAGGAGGATAGAATGCCGGAAGAATGACCTTCTGGCTCAAATGAAATTCCGACACAACCTTCGGAAGAAAAGAAGGACGAACCCTAAAGACAAACCTGTCCTTATGGAACACTGTGAAAGGTGGTTTAGCGGATAGTGCCTGCAATTTACTCACTGTGCGAGCGGAAGTAACCGCAACTAAAAATACAGTTTTAAAGGTCAAAAGTCCAAAAGGACAAGAATGTAAAGGCTCAAACGGAGCTCCCATTAGGAATTTAATGGTACCCACTTGCAGGCCCTTGTGGGCTAACGAAAGCAAAAAAGACAGAACCACAGGAATGGCACATGAAAAAGGATCCACATTCTTAACCCTGCACCAGTTGCAGAACTTTCCCCAACGGCAACGGTACAGGGACTTTGTGGCGGACCTTCTGGCAGAAAGCAACACCTCCATCATGTCTTCAGGGAGGTCCCAATCCTTATACCTCAACCTTTCAGAAGCCAAGCATGAAGGTTGAGAGACTTGACCTCTGGATGGAGAACCTGAACCCCCCCCCCCCGCCTGTGAGAGCAGATCGTCTCGGTAGGGAAGACGGTGTGGAGGGCCGATGGACATGTCGAGAAGGTCCAGGTACCACGTTCTCCTGGCCCATGCCGGAGCAATGAGGATTATTCAGGAACTGAACCTCCGTAACCTCCACAGCACTTGCGGAATGACGGGGACGGGAGGAAACACGTACAGCAGTGGGAAGGACCACTCCACTACGAGCGCATCCCCTAAGGCTCCTCTTGGAGGAAATTCCCACGAGCAGAACCTTTTGCACTTCCGGTTGACACTGGCGGCGAAGAGATCCACTTGTGGGTTCCCCCAAAGGGCGAAGATCTCCAGGAGAATCTCCTGAGCCAGCTCCCACTCGTGAGAGACCGTGCTCTGCCTGCTCAGAGCGTCCGCCGCCTCGTTTTTCGTCTCCGGCCAGATGAACAGCCGAGATCGGAATTTCCTGCTGGATGGCCCAGAACCAGAGCTGCATCGCCTCTCTGCACAGAGGGAGAGACCCTGTCCCCCGCTTTTTTTTGAAGTAGTGCATGGCCACTGTATTGTCCGTCAGAATCAGGACATTCTTCCCCCGCACAGATGGCAGAAAAGCCTTCAGGGCTAGTCTGACGGCCCTCAGCTCCAACAGATTGATATGGAGTCTGGACTCCAACGGAGACCAACGACCGCAGACTGTCAACTCGTTGACATGAGCTCCCCATCCCATGAGGGATGCGTCCGACATGATCGTCACCTCCGGCCAGGGTAGCCAAAATGGAGCCCCCTTCATCAAATTGCCTTCGACGGCCCACCACAGAAGATCCTGGGTGACCGAGAGTGGCACCTGAACGGGATCCGACATCCTTCCGGAGCACCGTGACCACTGCATCTTGAGAGCCCACTGCAGAGATCTCATCCGCAGCCTGGCCTCTGGCACCAGAAGAATGCAGGATGCCATGAGGCCGAGCAGAATGTGATGAGCCCTCATCTGGGGAGGTGAACACTGCCCCAGAGATGTGTCGAGCACTGCTCCGATGTACTGTAGCCGCTGGGTAGGTGTCAAGTGGGACTTCTTTAAGTTGAGGGAGAAGCCCAGCTTGTGAAGGGAGTGGCAGGTGACTGACAGATGATCCAGGACGTGCTCGGGAGAGCGTGCCCTGATCAACCAATCGTCCAGGTAGGGGTAGACGTGAATCCCCCCTTTCCTGAGAGACGCTGCCACCACCACCATGAGCTTGGTGAAGGCCCTCGGGGCGGAAGTCAATCCGAACGGCAGGACCCGAAACTGAAAATGCGAGTCGCCAACTGCAAACCTCAGGTACTTCTTGTGCTTGGGATGAATCGATACATGAAAGTAAGTGTCCTTGAGGTCGAGAGACACCAACCAGTCCTGTAGTTGAAGGGCCTGGAGGACTTGAGAAAGAGTAACCATCTTGAACTTGTCCTTCCTGAGGAGCTTGTTCAAACCATGCAAGTCCATGATGGGTCTCAATCCCCCGTCCTTTTTCGGAATCAAAAAATATGGGGAATACCATCCCTTGTTCCTCTCCGCTAAAGGCACCAGTTCTATGGCGCCTTTCTCCAGCAGGGATTTGATTTCCTGCACAAGGAGCAGATCTGGACTCTTCAAAGAGAGATTTCCTGGTTGATTGTCGAAAGGCCTCTGCCGGAAAGGAAGACTAGCCGTGGGCTATGATCTCCAGACCCCACACATCTAAACTATTGGCACGCCATTCTAGAAGATGCTGCGCCAGCCTTCCCCCAACCGGCGAACCATGGGACATGGCCTCATGACTGAGCTGAAGCGGCTGCGGCAGTGCCAGAGGGCAAAGAGGCAACTGTCCGAGCGACTTTAGCACCTCGAGTGCCTTGTTTTCCACCTCTTGTACTCCTACTTTGGGCCCTTTGACTGGCAGCCCCCCTCGATCTACCAAAGGACGAGTAGTATCGAAACGAACCTCCCCTCCATTGCTGTCCCCTAGGACGAAAAGGTGGAGGTTGGCGACTGCAGCGCTCAACGACTTCGCTGCAGCTTTGGAGGTCTGCAACCTCTCAAGGCTCTCGTCAGCCTTGCTGCCAAAAAGATGGTCAACATCAAAGGGCATGTTGAGAAGTCGGGCTTGTACATCAGGAGCAAACCCCGACTTCCGCAACCACGCAAATCTGCGCATCACGGTGCTCGCCGCCATGGACACAGTCTGCCATGTCCAAACCCGATTGAACGGATTTGCACATGACATCATTGCCATCTTGTTCAAGAGCAAGAAATCCATCCCGTTCCTCCCCTTTGGGAATATGTTCAGCCGCCAAAGATACACAATTCCACAGAGTGTGAGTGAAACTTGCTAAGGCACACACAGAGTTGGCTGCCTGCAGAGCCATACCCCCTGAAGAAAATACTTTCTTTGCCCAACCGTCAAAACGTTTGTCGTCCCTATCAGGAGGGATGGTAGGGTACGATGCCTGCTTTGCTGGGGCCATAGCCACCCGCACCATAAACTGTCCGGAGTGGGGTCCATAGTCAAGTAGCCGGGGTCACCACTGGCTGGACGGTATTTTTTTGGCAACGACTTGCTCACTGCCGGGAGACTCTCCAGAGCAGTCCAAGCCGCCACCACCCTTCTCTGTAAGGCCATATGAAATGGCAGCACCGGGTCAGTGGGTGGACCTTGGTAAAGGATATCTGTCAGGTCATCCTGCAGTAAATCCACTGGTGGCGCAGACCACCCCAAGTACTCCGTCACCCTCGACATGAGGCGCCTGTACGAAGATTCAGCATGCGTACCAGGCTCAGGCCTGCCAAACTCAACCTCCGGGGAGGTATCAAGACCACTGGCGTCGTGCAAAGACTGACGCAAGTCTTCCAACTGGCTATGACCAGACAATAGGTAATCAGGAACCTCATCAGGAACCAAACCTTCATCAGACCCTTCATACACCGCAGAGATGTAATCCAGAGGCTGGAATAAATCCCTGGACGAGGGTACAGAAAAAGGCTCAAACACAGGCCTCACTGACTTCTTCAGGGCCTTCCTCGGAGCTTCCACCGATGCACGGGGTACCTCCGGTAAAGCCTCCACAAAAGGTGTCGAGGGCTTCGACGGAATCGGCGTCGACGTCAAGCGTGGCACAGATGGCTTCGACACAGGCCTCGAGGACGGTACCCCGAGCGTGTCCTTCGACGACCTCGAAGCCGATGGCATCGACGTCTTCTTAGAAGACCTCACAGGCTCCGACGGTCTCAAGGGGGTCGTGGACCGGGACCTGGAGCGGGCATGGCTAGAGCGATCCACCTTGTCCGATCAGGACCTCGATGGCTCCCGATGATCACTCCGACCGCATGAGCCCGAAGGCGTGTGAGCGGTGGCCGTAGCGTGTTCCCTGCCGGCTTCTCTCAAAGGCACAGATGGAACGGAGCTCTGAGATTTGAAAATCGTCATCATCTCCTTACGAAATGCATCCCATTCTGCAGGAGAGGAATGCTTGTTGGGACAAGCCACCTGCCGTCTGGCGGAGTCCTGGGACGAGGACGGGGAAGGCGTCCGGTGATGGCGATTCCGCGAGTGCCTCGAAGAGGCAGAGGAATGGCGGGAACCACACCGGGACCGAGACCCCCTGGACTTACACCGATGCAGATTTCGACTTTCGGGGATTGGAAACCTTACCGACAGATAGCTTCTTCTTCCGCTCCTGCAAGGCCTTCAACATCAAAGACTGGCAATCGTCACAGTCATCAGTGGCGTGGTCCTCGCCGAGGCACCAGAGGCAGATGTCGTGCGGGTCCGTAAGCGACATTTTGGAACCGCAGTCCCCACACTTCTTGAAACCCGACCGCGGGGTAGAAGAAGACGAAGACATGATATCTTCACAACACCAAGTTCGAAGAACCGTATGGAAACAGAAGAACCGAGGCGCGCCGAGACCTCCGAAGTGAACACATTCGTGGAAAAAAACGGAACTGAGGCTACAGGCCTCGTGCATCCTACTTATAACATCCGGTGACATCGGCTCGACGGAGACCCTCGAGGACAGCGTATCGGCATCATCGACGCAGGGCGCAGATGCCGAAAATTTTCCAAAGTAGCACAGCTGTGGTGATTACCTGTCATAGATGTGGAATACGTCAGAGGAACCAATCTCCTCAAAATATATATATACATTTTTCAATTTACTAACCTTGTATCTCGCTATGTATCTTCCTTTTCTTCTGTTTTTTAATGCATCTTTGGTTCAACCGTCCAGTATATAAAACAACCATAAATATGTTATGTGTTTCTATATGGCTATTTTCCTTGTCCTAGTAGTATCAAGTTAGACTTTGAACCTTGGTCTCTTATTTCTTGTTCCAACTGTATACAGAGAAATTGTTCAATGGGCCCAGATCTGTCAAGTCCATGACCTGAAAGACATATGTATATGTGTGTATAGATACACTTATATAGATCTAAGCATATACCATTATGCCACGAGGATTAGTTGATTTTACATTTAGTTTTTTTTTCTATTTTCTCGAATCAAAAGAAATATAACAATATTGGCTAATGATAATACTGTTTATCATCTCTATTGCTTGTTGGAAGCAAGGCCCCCTCCAGGCGTGTCTGCCTCACTCGCTGTTATATTACTGGCCAGGGCACATGATTTATATATATTTGGTGTGTCCCCTTTCTATCTTGTATGTGCACTAACCTGTTCCCCTAAAGTGTCTCTTTGGGATAGATGGATAGCTTCAAACGAAGAAAATGATTTTTTCCACGAACTTCCTTTGTGCTGTCAGTCTTTCCCTGTAAAGGGACAGCAGACCTGTCAATACATTTCTGCTTATATGGGTTTGGTCCGCTGCTATAAGCATTGGCTCTACATTACCACTGCTATCATGCACCTGAAACTTACTTTTTCTTTGCCTCTTCTCGCGCTGGAATTGCTGTTCAGCCATAATGTCTGTTAAACAGATGGAAGTCTGCGCTATCTTCAGTCTCACTAGAGCGGCGTGCGTGGTATGTATGCCACAACCCAAGGCGGCATTCTTTTTTGCAATGTATTTTTTTCCTCTTAGGTCTAGTAATACTTGCTCGAGTAAAGCCTGAATCCGTAGAAAAAAACAAATGCAAAAAACCGAAGGAGAAATGAATTTGACTGAAAATGGTAGCTATTCTGGTATGTATAGTAAATAAAAGGGGGGGAGGGGTAACGGTATAAGTTAGGGTAGGGGGAATCATAGGGTTTGTGGAGTTCAAAAAGTAATTTTCATTTTACGGTCAAAAAAAGTAATTATTCATTCATTCGATTTGTTTTTTCGAAATGTTCATGGATATCTTTAGAGCCGAGTGCTGTGTCTCTCTCTGCTGCTGTGAGCTCCGATTAGTTGCCATGGGAACCTGATGTTTCGGGTCCAAGTTTTTCAAGTCTAGTAGCGCCATGGTTGCCGCCGGTATTTTACCGATTCCGCCATGGTGAATGGTGGAATTACCGCCCCATTCCAAGGCTGTCGGGGCGGTAATTCCCCATTCACCATTGGCCCTTCCCCATTCCCATTTTTGCCCCCATAGGGCTCAATGGAAATGGGGAAGTTGGTTACGTTACCGCACATTGCGGTACCGTAATTAACTCCAAGGTCCCTTTGCGGGTCCAATCCTTAATGGCTGGTAACACCAGCCGTCAAGGTAGGGACCCGCAAAGGGACCTCGTTTAGGTGGTAAGGGGTTAACAGCGCCCCCACCTTTTACAGCGCCGTTAACCCCTTACCGCCTGGGTCGTAATGAGGCCCAATATGTAGGACCCTGTTTGTCCGTTGCTGTGGCAACACCCATGCCACTTCCGACGCGCCTTTGCATTCCCCAGGGACGGAAAGCGTTTCTATGGAATTCGCAGCTCTACTTCTGTCGAAGGCTGCGCGTCCTGCCTATTGCTTACTGGTGGAATGACCGCCTAATTTACAATTCCTGAATATTGCAATATCCCTGGTTCCTCTCAGGGTATATAGTCTTCTACATGTGTGAGGCAGACAAGCCTGGAGGAGGCCTTGCTTCCAGCAAGCAATAAAGATGATTGACCTTAGTATCACTATCCAATATTGCTATATTTATTTTGAGTGGAGAAAAAAAGAAAAAAAGAAACTAAATCCAAAATCAACAAATACTTAAATCTATATAAGTGTATCTATACGCACATATATATATGTCTTTCAGGCCATGGACGTAACAGATCTGGGCCTATTGAAATAAGTCTCTGTATACAGTTGGAACAAGTAATAAGAGACCAAGGTGTGGCACACCCTTGCACACCCTTGCACACAGAAACAATACAGACCAACCTATATGGGGTAAGCACAAACAAATGCTGATCATAGTATATAACTTAGAACTTCTAGGCCAAGGAAAATATCCATATAGGAGCCGATAACATATTTATGGTTTCTTTGTATAGTGGACGGTAGAACCAGAAATACTAGAGAACATTTAAAAAACTGAAGTAGGAGGAGATACATAGAGAGATGCAAGGTTAGTAAATTGAAAAATTAATGTATAGGATTTGATTGGATTAATAGTTTCACTAAAGTTCCAAGGTATACCTTGTTTTTACGTACATATGATTTTAGAGTAGAAAAATAGTTTCTACATTTTGTATGTTGTTTTTCAGGGTCAAGTAATAACTACAGGTCCGGAGGAAGGCGGCTAAATCAAAACACAGCTGAAACATCAAGCAAGCAGACACGGATAGTATGATCCCACTGCAAGCAACAACCATAGGAGAAATCTAATCAATATATTTTTGTAGACGTAGACCCTGTTTTTGGAAGTAAAAAAGAATATGTGTGCACTTGGGTGGTTAGTGGGAATCACAGCATGAGGTGATAGTGGAGGAATAGACCCTCTGCTTTGTTTTTGCTTTTGTTGATGTTCTTATGATATGTGCTGAACCAGTAAATGTTCAATTTGTCTAAAAAATTAAACCAGGTTCAAATGACATGCACAACCATTAGTTTGTGAGAATACATGTAGGAGGGCAAATGTATGACGGAAAAGAACCGGTGCAAAATTATAAGCATGAAACTATAAAATAAGTTTAAAAAGATGTACCAATAAATAAGAGAAATTGGTTCAAAATACTCAGTTCCAAGAACTGTATTGTCATTGATTGAAGTTAAAGTAAATTGAAATCGTTATTAATGTTGCAAAGTGTTGGATACACTTCTGTGAAAAATATGCGATTGAACCCATTCTACCCAACAAAAGGGCATCTCCCTTATGTAAAAGTGTCAGTGCAGGAGCCTCTAAGGAGGCCCGGATTTCCTGAAGCAAATGATGGATGCTGAGCCTGGCCAGAACTACGTCCCTGGAAAGAGAATGCTTCACATTGAAGTGAGTGATTTGAGGGGCTGAGTGCAAGAGACACTACAGTCACAGCGCAAGAACGTTTAGGGTATCCACTTAGATGATGATCTAACTGATAAATCGGGCGACTCCATAACGGAAGATGGGGATCCTTCTCCTATGGATTTGTTTACCCTCATGAAGCAAATGGCTAAAGAAGTAAACTCGATTAAGCGATGGGGACCATCTTTTCACTCCAGACGCAAGTTTCACTTTTCTGATTCTGATATTTCTGCTCTACTTACTCATGCTCATTGTAATTGTCATTGTAATTGTTTATTCATTTATAGTGCGCACCGGGCCCGTGGGCATCTAGGCGCACATCAAGTTACAGGGTTACATATGACAGTATAAATATATACGAGATACAGAATATATATAGTGTACAGTTGGAGTACAGTTAAAGCAGGAGAGTGTGTTCTGGAAGAACATATATGCACTAGATACATTACTGAGCAGACATACATTTTTGGGGGAATTCACCAGGTGGAAGTACCAGAAGATATAATATGGGTCAGCAGTGTAGGGAGTGCAGCCATTTCTTGGTGTTAGATTTGAAACAATGGAAAGGGAAATGGCTCTAAAAGAGTCCGGGGTAGAGTTCCATAGTTGCACGGCCTGGACTGGAAAGCTAGCACCTCCTGTTTTTTTAGCTTGAATTTAGGTATTCTCGGGATGTTGGTTTCTAATTTTCTGATGGGGCATGTGGAGGTGTGTTTAGAGAATCTATCTGTGAGGTAGAGGGGAGCCATGTTGGATAGGAATTTATGAGTGAGGTTGATTGATTTAAGCTTGATTCGGTCTGTAATAGAGAGCCAGTTGGTGTCACGCCTCACATGAGAGATGTGTTGTGATTTGGGTATGCTTAGGACCGCTCTTAAGGCATTGGTCTGGATTGTTTGTAATTTAGTGGTGTTGCGTTTGTATAAGGAATTACAGTAGTCTACTTTGGAGAGGATTAAGGCTCTTGCAATTGTTATGCAGCTTGCCGTGGACAGGAAAGGTCGGCATGCATACATCAGTTTGCATGTGTAGTTGGTGGCGGACGCTGTGGCGTTGACTTGTTTATTAAGGTTGAGACCTGAGTCGAGGTAAAAGCCCAGGGTCCTGACCGCCTTAGATACATTGATCGTAATTCCATCACCCTACTGCTTCCCCTTCTAATCCTCTTCCCTCTAATCTTATTCCACAAGTCCATCCCTATCTTCTCTCTTATCTTATCACACTTATTAACTCCTCTTTTTCCAACTCCTCTTTTCCTTCCCTTTTCAAGCATTCACTCATTCTTCTGTTCCTAAAATAAAATCCCTTCCATTTCTGCTAATTTTCAGCCTATTTCTCTTCTCCCTTTCCTATCTAAACTTCTTAAATGTGCTGCTTATTTTCAAGTATCTACTTATCTGAATCTTTACTCTCTTTTACCTCCTCGCCAATCTGGATTTCGAACTGCTCATTCTACAGAGACTGCTCCTTTGCTGTTTCTAATGCTCTTCTTTCTGCTCATCATTCTAAATCTTCTTCTATTTATATTCTTCTAGACCTTTCCGCTGCACTTGATACTGTCAATCATTCTCTTCTTCTTACCCCTGTTTCTGCTCTTGGACTTTCTGGCTATGTTTTTCAATGGGTTTTTCTCATTTTGGTCAGCGGTCCTACTTGGGCTGGTCACACTTTCTCACTGCAACCTTTTTTTTATGGCGTTCCACAAGACTCCTTTTCTCGGCCCCCTTCACATTTCTCTTTATACTGCCCTCCTTTCTGCTCATATTTTCTCCTTTTGCCTTTCTTTTCATCGTTATGCAGACGACACGCAAATCAATTGATGCAATTTTACACTCTCCTGTTTCTAAATGTCTCCCTGCCATCGATAATTGGATGTCCTCTCAGTTTCTCAACCTCAATCCCTCTGACTGAGGTGCTATTTCGTTCCTGCTTCTCCCATCCCTCCTACGCTTCCTCCTCCTTCTCTTTCTTTTCCCCCATAATTTCTGCCCTTTTCCTCCTCTGCCCAAATTTGTGTATCATCTTTGACCCCTCTCTTTCCTTTTGCTTGCATATTTCTGCTACTGCTCAATCTTGTTCTTATGCTTTGATCAACATTCATCGTGCGGGACCTTACCTCTCATTGCATGCTACTAAGTTTCTTCTTTTCTCCATATTGATTATTGTACATCTCTTCTCCTTGGTCTTCCTGCCTTTCATCATCTTCCTCTTCGATCCATCTATAATTCTTCGGTTTGCCATCTTTCATCCATGTCTCCTCGTGTTTGTGCTCGATATCGCTCCTCGCTTTTGAATCTCGTCTCCTCTATCATTTTCTTTCAATTGTTTTCAAGTTTACTCATGGTCTTGCTTCTCCTTATCTCCCCTCGCTGATTTCATTTTTTTTCTCCGTCTGGGTCTCTCCAATCTCAAAATCAGTTTCTGCTTACAGTTTCTAAACTTCCATGTGCATCTTCTTGTTTCTGTTTTTTTACTCTTTTGACCCCCTAAAGATGTTATGTTATGAATTTTTATAAAGCACGGACCATCACCAGCTAGGGCATCATGGCGCTAGAGATCAGACTAAGAGGAAGCAGCAAGAAAACGAGAGAAAGCCGCAAACCTGCATTCGGCCGAAAATAAAACGGTTTTTAGTGTGCAGCGAAAAACCAGGTGATTAACCAGAGCAAGAAGTATGGGAGGCAAAGTGTTCCAAAGAGAAGACGTAGCCACCTAAAAGGAGCGACCCCCAAAGTGAGAGCGCTTAAACCGAGGAACCACAATGCGACAGGTTGCAGCAGACCGAAGCGGGCATGCAGGTATATACCGCCTAAATTTAAGCTGCAGATAAACCAGCCCTCTACCATAAAAGGCCCAGGAGCCAATGTAGCTGTCTGAGGATGGCAGAGATGCATGAAAGGCGGGGAGCTCCTTCGGTCACACATGCTGCCGAATTTTGAATGATCTGAAGCCCTGAAGCAGGTAAGTGGTTTGAGAAAAATAGAGAGAGTTACAGTAGTCCATAAAACCCACAACTAATGAGGAAACAACCAGAGGGTAAAGCTGAACAGGAGGAAAAGGAAGGACTTTACGAAGAACCCAAAGTTTAAACTGAACAGCTTTTCAAACCGCTGACCTGATCTGCCATGGAAAGCGAGGCTGACAGCACGTCCCCAAGATCTTTCAAAGTGGACAATTTGCCTAGCATTTCGGTGCTGGAATGCCCCAGGGCAGGACAAAGACTGATATGTTTTGGAAATTTCTCCTCTGTCAAAGATAGTGAGCTAAAGACTCTGGGTAAGTCTCTCATAACCAGGACTAATGTGTGGCAGAGGGACTCCCAGAACCCCCCTTGTTAATTTGGTATATTATTGAGACCATAGGAAATACTTGTGTAGTCCTTCGAGGTATGGCTTGGGCCTGGCTCCGAAAGTCATTCTATGTCATCCACTTCCCCAAAACAGGCAAACCAGTTCAGTGAGCACACTGGGACATGCTCTTTGGCCACTCTGCCCCTAGGACCTCTCGCGATAATCCCAGGGCCCAGAGGAGCCTGAGCAACTGCAGGAATGGCAATCGAGTAAACCTCAGACAACGGTGTGCAATGTGTAGAATTAGGTCATTCTGCTACTGCAATGCCCCCCTTCCATGTGGGTGGAAATAGTTCAGCAACACCATCCATGCACAGCGCTTGGCACCAGGGAGTCCTAGGTTGCAGACTACAACATGATTAGTCACACCAAGGTGCTTAAAGGTCGCCACTATGCAATCCCTGTCAATAGATTTGTTTGTAAGACCCACCCACTGACTCTGAGAGCCATTAGGATTAAGTGTGAATCAACAGGTCTGCCCTTAATATTAGAATTAATCCACTGGGTTCACGTATTGACTTATTCATCAAAGCACCACAATCTTCTCTCATCCCGACCTCCAATTTTGGCATATTCAAAATCACTCCCAGAGTTACAATTACAATTACAACTATACTACTCTCGGGAGGATAGCTCAGGGGCAACGCACTCGTCTTGGAAGCAAGACGATGCTGAGCAACACAGGATTCGATCCCCGGGTCCGCACTTAGAAACCTCTGGGTATTAAGTGCTTTATAAATAACCCATTACAATTACAATTACAATTACCAGTGGCAATGCTTTGGAAGGTAACTGCTGGAAGTTCTGCCTCATAGCCACATGCATTGGTACCTACTCTCAGAGGCAGCAAGAGTTTGGGCGGCAAGGATGAAACATGAGGTAGGGGGGCAGTAATGGCAGCGGGCACTGGCGCAGAGGCAGGTCAGGGGAAAATCGAGTTTTATTAACTTGGAATTAAAGAACTTAACAGTAATAAGTAGACACGACAACATAGACAATAATATTGCAAAAAGAAATTCATACGTTCATCGTCTAAAGCACAATCTCCTAGATGTTGTTGCACCAAAAGTGTGTATTTCTGTTGCATAATCTATTTGTGTGATGTTTCTCCCAATTGTATGCATAACTGGAGACTCTTAAGTCATCAAAGAACATCCACATGTTTTTATGAGATTTAATTTACTGAAACTCCGCTCAACAATTAACAACACCTGTAACCAAGATATTCAGAGCAAGCCACACATTTGGAAATGACAATGAATTCTTTCGATGGTGAATATGTTAAAACAAAGAATGCATTTCCACTCTCCAAAACGCATAATTGTTGGCGTTATCGATAACTACAGTCTAGTAAAGCATGAGCGAGATTTTTCTTGAAATAGTCCACACTGCAAAATTGAATAACTTCCAGCGGCTCTTCATTTAGGGAGGTTAAGGCACAGGGCATGATTTTCACAGGATCGCAGACTTTTGTTAAGTGGCCAAGTTGAGATATCTGAGGAGTGTGAAATATAGACACTACACCACATATCTACCCAACTCTATTAGATACAGATATCTGTTTATGGGAGCCTAGACAAATCTTATCTGGTTTTACACCAGTACCACACAGAGTGATAAATACCAGTGAAAGAAAATGCATAACAGGGCAGAGTGTTGGCTGAGTGTTGGTTTTGCTTGGCTTGGAGAACCTTCCCTGTGTTACAGACCCAGAGTCTGTCTACTGCTTCTACTACCAGCTTCCTGCTTCCTGTTTGCTTCAAAAACTACCACTAGGACGCAGAGCATTCGCGGAGTGTTGGCTGAGTGTTGGTTTTGCTTGGCTTGGAGAACCTTCCTGTGTTACAAACCCAGAGTCTGTCTACTGCTTCTACTACCAGCTTCCTGTTTCCTGTTTGCTTCAAAAACCACCACTAGGATGCGGAGCATCTGCAGAGTGTTGGCTGAGTGTTGGCTGAGTTATGGAATTGCCCCCGCCCGGACACAGCCAACCCCGATATCAGAACACGCAGCCATACAAAAACCACAACAGAAGGCTGCGAAGTGAGTCTGCTCACCCCAAAACACGACCCTACGTGCACTAAACTGAGAAAAAATGTCAGTGAAAAGAAAGCTGGAAATGAGGCTATGGGCCACGTTTTGGGCCGCGCAGAGGAAAACATGGATACAATAACAGCACAAATCCACGGATCACAGGAGACTTCGGCCCCTCAAGGTGAGCCTTTGATTGAATTGCAAGCTACATTTTCCTCCCCTTTATCCCCTACAGCGGCTTACCTTATCGCGTCACCAGAGTGTAGTGAACCACAGTGTGAATCCAATGCGGAAGCGATGGTGGGCCCGCGGAAAGCGTGTGGGTTGCTGCCGGGGGCAGGGTGTACGAGTGAGGAAAAAGTGGCCGTGGCATGCAGAGAGGCTGACTGCGCTGGCGCTGACGTCGGGACAGTCTCGCTGGAGTGTGAGCGCAGTGGGCCATCCCCCGAGTCCCGTGAAGGCGCAGGTCCCTCTCGCCCCAGGAGGTACTTCGTCACAAATCACTTTCCGCATTTCCCATTTCAAGATCGTTCCCCAAGACCTGGCCAGAGGAATCCCCTGCCTATATGGATGCCGTAGGCTTTTTTTCCGACCCATCAGTGGAGGAAATAACTGAGCCTGGTAGCAATAACTGCTCAACTAACAACAATTCTAAAGTAGTCCCTGAATCTCAAAAAGAAAAGAACACCACTTCCTACATAAAAATGAAAATAGTACCAAAATGCAGTTGAAAGACATAAAAAGTAATTCGCAAACAGAAAAGTGTGCACAAGTACTTGACACTGTGCCAAGAAACATATTAATTGCTCATCCAAACACAACAAAAACACTCATCTCCCTCAAAGAGAAACAACAAACAAATGGAAAAAAAATGATGACAACGGGGCTCACAACTAGCCAAAAAACGCAAATGAGCCAATCAAAAATGCGAAACAAAATCAATTCCTGAATTAAAATCAATCAGATGGCACTTTCAGCCAAAGGACCAATCAGCAACAAATAAGGAATTAGTCAATACATTAAAAAAATGACTACCCTAGTCCAGGTTGACTCTCATGCATGGAGAGAAGTAACGGACAATGAATTACTTCAGGCATCAGGGTGAGAGGATTCTGTCCAAAACAACCTAAAAGCACTTGAGTTGGGTGAAGTGGTTGTTCTAAACCCCCCAAGAATTAATGCATCGCGAGCTCGACAAAATTCAAACAACAAGTCTTCTGGTTGCCGACAAGATGAAGAGGTTGATGTTTCTGCGCAATCTGAGCTTCACACCTCAGCTCTGATTAAATCATCAGAACAAGAAAGCCTTACCTCTGTTGCTACAAAGCTGGCTGCAACATCTATTCCTTATGGCAGAAGAGAAAAACAACATATTCTCGAAGTGGAAATAAACCAATCTACCACCCAAATGGCTCCACCAAAAAACAAGCTCAGCAAACTCAGCATTGAATGACAGTGCAGCTCAAACTAATGAAAGTTCCTTGGCGCCCACAACGCAACCGCAACCAACGACCGAGCCAGCGCCTCAAAATCACAGTGAAATAAGTAAAATTGATACTACCACATTATCTTCCCACAACGAAGATTCAGAAGAATCGAATCATACGACAAACCGGCCCCAAGAGACATATAAACCTAAGCGGCAATTCAAACGCCCTAAGCCAGTTGAGAAACACAAAAGTTCCATGGAACAACCCACAGAAGATCATATTCAAGCATGGGCTGACCAATGCTCCAAACTTCAAATGGCGGTTGGCTCCATGACGACAATAACCATAGCCCCTTTTCTTAAACTGTACGAAGGCTTACATGAAAATTACAAGGATCAGTCAATTCTCCTAGCACTCATGCAATCAAAATTAATATACATAGAATCGTATAGTGAAGCCACTAAAGAGAGAAGAACCAGAGAAAAGGAGTCAGAAAACATCATCTTTAAAACCCTGATTGAATTAATAGACGAAGCGCGAGAGGACAAGAGAGCCTTCATAAACGGCTTCAGGGAAATAGTTAAGCTCCTTAAATCAGAGCGTTTTGAGGACACATCGAACTTAAATGGAAAGCAGGAGACAAGAAGGCAACCCCTACTCCCAGAAAGTCTTTTACAGGTGCAAGAAATAAGCATGAGTACAATGAATACAGCAAACATAAAAATTGCTCCACTCATGAAATATGTGCTTCAGGACGCGGCTAATACGAATCAAACGCCCTCTTATCCTCCGCGCACAAATGGCAAAGCCAACAGCCCACTGAACCCAGTGTCAAATCTACAACTTCGGATGCCCGGTCCAGGAGTAAGCAGGGGAGATCCTACAGAATCAACACCCAAAGAAGTATTTGCAGTATTCAAACCAACAAAAGAATCCTGCAGAGACAAAGGAAAGGATCGAGGAGCGAGAAATAAATATGCGGTTCTACCACAGAAAAAAACAAAGAACTTACCAACTGTTAAATTGTCTTGCACAGGATGAGCTAGGAACTTTATCAGAAACATAAAACTGATAAAAGAACTAGCTCGAACCGAAGAACCACCCCAGAAGAAAGACAAAGCACAAGGGGAGGACAAAGACATCCTGAGAAAAACAAACACAAGACATTTCACTAATATTCAGACAAACGTGACAGAAACAAAATGTATTGAGCAAAAAGATCAAGAGGCCTTACTGGATCTCTCAACTTATGAAGATGAGAGCGTCATAGAGCTAGAGAGTGGTAACGAATCAGAGGAAATCCAAAGTCCGACTAATGACGAAAGGGAATCAATGAGACATATTCCAGAGCCTGTATTCTTTATAACCTTACAATCAAAAAGAGAGTATTTGGCTAATAAACAAAAACCTGAAAATAAACAAAGACAAATAATGGACGTCATAGTTGTACCCTCTAAAAAGGCTTATGAGCCAAAGAGGCACCCATCAACAAACAAACAAAAAGAAATGCAAAACCTTTAAAAGCCGGCATTCAGAACAAATAAGGAATCAATAGACGGGACGACATTTTCATTGGAGCGAATCTTGAAGGCAAAAGATGGCTTGATCTTGAACAGAGCAAGCCTGATGAGGTTAATACATTTGGTACCCCAATTACGAGTCATAGAGCCAAAGACATTAAAATAGTGGCATTTCTGGTTGAATCACAAACAGAATTTATTCACATACATCTTGCCTCTAAGACAGTCATGAATCTAATCATCTCAGCGACAGAAATCTTAGAATTCTAGGTTTTGATCTCAAAACATTACAAGAGGACAAACAGGAAATTGATGAACATCTCCCAGTAAACAACCTAGAACAAAGTCGCTCAAAGAGAGAGTCTGTCGACGAAACTGAGAACGACCTAACCACTAAGCCCATCAGATTCTCGCCCACAATCTTGCGAGGTCCAAAGGCTCTTCACATCATCATCAAAGGAACACCTGAGGAAATGGAGATAACAAATACCATAAATACCATGAAAATGTCCACGAAAATAGACAACAAGGCTTCCTGGGAATGGTTATCAACAATGCTTGCAGGCCAAGAAAAACAATAGATCGACCATCAATGTGAGCAAAGAAAGTTACAAATAGCCATATGGAACTCAAGAAGATTCAAACATTTGTTTGAAAACATAAATCAAGAACTCTTGACAGCGGACATAATATGTATCCAAGAATGCTGGCTACAAGATATGCCCCTCATTGATGGTCGTTTTTGCTTGCTAAATAAAGCCTTAGAAGGAGCTACGGGGAGCCCATCCGCTGGGCTACTAACGATTATTAAAAAGACGGCAAGAAAAAAAATCGTACGAAGCATATCACCGTCCCCCCTGATAAAAATTGTGCTACTGCAAGATGATCAAGAGCCAACACAAACGGGAACACCTACAACTCAAATCCTCTTTAATCTGAACTGGAAAAGTAAGGCACCACAAGGTGAGAAATTCCTACATATGGTCATGAAAAATATTGACTATCTCAGAGCAGAATTCCATCCGACCAGTCTATTCATATGCAGTGATTTAAACATTGATTGCACCAAAACAACCAATTTTGCAAACACTACACATCAACAGCAAAAAAGGTTCCTGATTGAAACAATGGTTAAACAAAATCAAAGTATGGGACTTGAAAATGGTCAACAGTAACGTTAAGGGGGATCAAATAGGAGCACCTACATGGTCCTCCCACAATGCAAGGGCAACGCTGGACTATTTCTTTGTGGATTCCATTACATATCAACAAATAATATTCATGGAAATAATAGACACAGACAAGAGTGACCATAAACAATTAATCTTAACATATGAGCAACCAAGATCCTCGGCGAGAAATCAAAAAAACGAAAACCGAGAGTTATGGCCCTATAAAGTCACCACCAATAATGGCCAAAATAGGTTATGATTAACACACAAACAATTACCTCTTCTAAACAAAGAGATACAAAAATGGATAAACCAAAAAAATCAAGACATTAAATTACCGGTACCGCCTTGGCAGAAAGGGGATTTACCGCCCCATTCCAAGGTTGGTGGGGCGGTAAATCCCCCTTCCGCCATTGCCCTTCCCCATTCCCATTTCTGCCCCATAGGGCTCTATGGGAATGGGGAAGGCGCTAATTACGGCACCGCAATTTTGCAGTGCCGTAATTAGCTCCGAGGTCCCTTAACGGGTTGGTTTTTAACGCCTGCAAAAAGCAGGCGTTAAAGCACCTACCCGCTAAGGGACCTCGTAGTAAGGCGGTAATGGTTAACGGTCACCGTTACCATTAACGGTGGCCGTTAACCATTACCGCCTTCCGTGTAATGAGGCCCATTGACTGCCTGATTCATGGAATTATTTGCGTGAAAAGCACAGATTTGCGTGCCCTTCTGCCCGAAAATCCCCATACTTCAAACAGAGATTCTTGGGCAGAAAGGCACGCAAATCTGCATTTTTCACGCAAATAATTCCATGAATCAGGCTGTAAATATAAAGTGTGTCTAAGTTTATTTAGAACGCCCGATACAAATCATGGAAATTCTCAAGCTAAAAGACTCAACAAATATGATCAGCAGCTAGCGGAAAAGAAAAAAACAAATCCTAAAAGAAGTGATAGCTATAAATAAGAAAGAGTCAACAGAAAAAAAGGCGAAAATAAAAACACTCACAACTAATTATCGAAACTGGGTAATGGCTCATCGAGCCCAACTTTACCAGCAAGACTCTGAAAACATGATGAGAGCAATTGAAAATAAAAAAAAAAAACTTTTTCTGGCCCCTAATAAACAATCCAACAAGCTCAAGAGGACATGAACAATTAAACCCAATTCAAGAATCACATTGGGTGCAACACTTTGAAAAAATATATGACCCCCAACAAAGAAAGGCCCCTACAAAAACCGAAAGGAACAACAAACAAGCCATGGATGATATCTTTCACAAAAAATGAAATTCTAACAATCATCAAAAGGATCCGGGGCTGTAGGTCCTGATGGACTCTCAAACTTTATCCCCAAATTAAATGCGTAAAAAAAAGTGGGCAGAAATATGCAATGTTCTGTTTGATAGAATTAACAACATGCAGCAAATACCCAGGTCAAGGAAAACCGCAATTGTTATACCGATATGCAAAAAAGGGGATCGAACTAAGCCGGAAAATTATCGTCCGATCTCCTTATTGGATGTACTCGGTAAAGTATATGCAGGAATACTTATGAAGAGATTAAAAGAATGGATCTCAAAAAGTGGCAACTTTGACCATAGACAAACAGGATTTGTGGAACGGGTAGACTGCGGTTTAAACCTCCTACTGCTCAACATATTGAAACTGAAATCAGCAAAAGACAAACAACCCATATATCTAGCCTTCATCGATATGGCATCAGCCTTTCACTGTGTTGATCGTGACATCCTTTGGAAAAAACCTAGATTTAAGGGCTGTCCATCTGACCTATTGGAAGCAATTATAGCCCTGCACACAAACAGCAACCTAAAAATAAGGCTTGATTTCAAAGGCAATCTCAGTAGAAGCATAAACACAACAAGAGGGCTAAAGCAAGGGGGCCCCTTGGCCTCGTTATTATATAATTTCTTCATCCGCGACATCGCAACCTGGTTAAAACCGGAGAGGTCATGTTCACCGCATATAGAGGGTGCTGCGATAAGTAATCTTTTGTACGCAGATGACCTAGTGTTAATGGACTTGACGCCAGAAGGTCTTCAAAGAAAATGTAATGCTCTACAAGCATATGTGAAAATTAACAATCAACAAATAAATGCAGCAAAATCAGAAATCCTAATTCTTAGGAAGACAAATACAAAAAGAAGCAAGGGATTCTAATGGTGCCTAAACAACTCCACAATCAAACTATCTAATAGTGTGAAATATCTAGGGACAACGATCAGTACGGACGGCAGCGATAACCCATGGATCAACAAATTGATGTTAAAAATGGACCAACTGATAGCGCAGGCTTTGACCCTGAACAAGAAATATGGGAAGTTCTCAATAGAAGGCCTAATTGATTTCTATAATCAAAAAGTCACACCCACAATAACTTACGCGGGTGAGTGCTGTTTGAGAATGTCCTGGGAAAACTGGGACAGACTGGAATCCAGATTTTGGAAATGAACCCTAAGGCTTCCAAACTGTGTCCCGAGTGGAGTAATAAGACATGCACTGGGACTACACTCTCTCCACGTACAAGTGGCAGGGAAAACCCTGACAATTTACAGAAAAGCAGAACTCAATGACTGCTCGCCAAAACACCTAGTGTTAAAAGCACACAATACAAGTATGGAGACTGGTGCTCTCAAAATTGGGAGGCATAAATGCCATGAAATAATGGAACATATAGGTATGGGTATGGAAACACTGCACAAAAACCCAAGAAAAGTAAAAGAGGCTTTTCTAGTAATTGACTGGCCGCAACAGAGGAAATACATGCGAATTCCAAGGCTCACATAGTCTCAAATAACTTACTCAATTTCCCGAAAGAACTTCCCAATTATCTGAGAAAGAGTGAAAATCAGAAATATAGAGATACTTTATTACGCTTCAGATTGAGCATCTGAAGAACTCGTCAGATCTTAAAAAAAAATGGCAAAGCGAAAGATGGCAAGCGTCGCTTCTGCAACAAGAAGAAGAATCCTTACAGCATTTGACGATGTTCTGTAAAGAACTTAAATCTGAGAGAGAAAGGTTACTCCTACTCGTGCTACCAACAACATGTGGCCTAGATTCAGAAGCATGGTGGGACGCCATGTATGTTGTCCTTAACAAAAAAACTGTTAAAGGTCTGGGTATGTTCCTCGAAGTCACACAACAAAAGCTTGCCAGGCAAGACAAACAGGAAGGATTGTGAACAGTCTTAACACCCAAACATAGAGGGAACAAAAGACAATGGAAAGAAACAGGACCCATAACAATCTGAAAATGTTTGGCTTGGTGATTAGGATAATTCATAGGAATATTAAGTAAACATTGTATTAATTTATGATAAATGCTTTAAATAAAAAAAATAACAAGGTCACCTGCTTGCGAATCATTTTTTTTTTTACACCATGGGGGTTTCTTTTACACCATTCCCTTTTCTAGTGACACAATATTTGCACTTCTTGGGTGGCATCCCAGTAACAGTAGAGACTGTCAATTACACAAACACTGTGGTGCCTGCAGTCATATACCACTAATCTCTCCACATCATTTGAAATGCTCTACTGACAACTAAGACATCTCGAAAACAACATTTTAGCGAACCTGTGCTATGTATAGCCATAGCTGATAATTCTTTTAAAAGAAACTAACTCATTGTAGCAGGAGGGTGAGTTTTTCTTACCTGTCCCTCTTAGATAGGCGGAGCCACAGCGCTACCTAGGGCTATATCACACCACAAGGGAATGGACCAGGATAGGGTGTTCTTCCAATGAGAACTAGCGTGAGGGTACACAATAATAGTGTGAAGAATCATTGGCATAAAGTAAGTCACATATGTCCGTTGTTTTGTGTGATACTATGTACAATGTTAACAACAGGGACCTGATAACCCAGTAATGAGGTGTAATGTCGCCAGAATAAGCATCCCTGTAGTGTTCTAGACCCACTTGTCAGCCAGCCCGGCTATCTTAAAGGGGTCTAAAATGTTCTGGTCAGCAACATACTGACGCAGCTCTAGTGAACAAGCTTCAGAAAAATGCCCAAAAAACAAAAGGTGGGACAATTCAACAAATGTTTTCACCTTGTAACCATCAATCCACCCCATCAAGTTCATATGTGCAGAACTCACCCAGTCAACCCAAGACACATTCTCGCTTTTCATAAATTCCCTGAACCTTTTAAGGTATTGGGTAGGTGTCTTGCCAAACTTGGCAATCAAAGCAGACTTCATGCACTCATACTGATCCCTTTACTCCACACTCAGTTTCAGAATATAGTCATACTCAGTCAGAGGCACTCTGCTTAACAAACACTTAGCCAATCTCTTTTATCAACATCATGGATTCCACAAGCCATCTCAAACGCTTCGATCTATTGGAGGATATACGAACCCTCGACATACACACCAACCAAATCTTTCATATACTTGGTGGCAGGGGACCTGACACTCTCAACTGGTTTAGCTGAAGTCTCCACTCTAGCTTTCTCTAGCTGGATTTTCTGACATTCAGTGTCCTTGTTTTTAAGTTCAAGATCCTTATCTTTGAGCATCACTTGTTGTGCCAACTACTCTTTCTTAAGTTCAGTTTCCAACTTTCTATAGTCAAACATCCTTAATAATTTAAGTTCAGAGGAATTCCCTGAAGAAACATTACTGGAGGTGGAACAGAGGCAGCAGGAGTGGTGGCGTTCCCAGAATCAGACTCAACAACAGCCCCAGGGGCAGGGTGCTCATTGGTTACATCCCCCCCTTCAAGAGCTTCACAATCAGCCTGATAGGCCACCAGGGCAGCTATCAGCTCAGCCCTAGACTTATCCTCAAAGTCTAACTCCCTGGCTTAACAAGCATTCTGGAGAGCCTCTAAGCTCATCCTAGTCAATTTACCATTTGCAATAGATTCCAATGCTTGTAATGTAGTTATCTAGTACACCACTAAACCTCAATTTAACAAAGTGTAGATATTTTGTAAATGGCAAGGTTACACACTGATTCTTCAGGCCATTAGCATCCCACTGCTGCCAAGAGTGTAAAGACTGTAGGGGAGTATCTGTAATCCTGCTCTCTATATGGCAGAGTAGAGGTAGAGAGCATCCCTGCCAAAACTCTCTATTGGGTAGCGAAGGTCTAGCAAGCAAGGCTTAAGCTCTCAGGGGGTGATGCAAGCTGGTTCTTAAGTACAGTGTAGTCCCCAACCACCCACAAAGGAATGTCCACACACTATGTTAGTGATAACACAGTTTTTTTTATATAAATAGGCTCAAGTTATGTACGCAATCACAATAACACACTGTGTGCTCGAGATAATTTAAATGGTAAATATATACAGTTTCTATGTAGTACCACAATTACTCTTTGATTCCATTAAAATACATCAACTGTACTCAGTTTAAAAGTCATACGAATTAGTTAATAATGTGAACCAACAATAGGCATAGCAGGAAAGCAGGTTGGTTAAAACAATAGGCAGAATACTGGGCCGCTACCACTAGGCACAGTTCTGTATGAGAATTCCCCCAACTGGGCAACCTGCAAATAAAGATGTAATACAAGCCCATTCCATACATTGTTTATGTGAGTCTTATTTCCCTCTAAAAAGGTTCTAAAACCCCAATGCACCTGGAATAGCAGAGTTCGACGTCGGGTGGTCGACGGATCCATCTTGAGCAGCTCCCTTTAAGGCAGGAGCCACAGATCGTTGAGATCCCTCGAAGAAATGATGAACAAAGATGTCGAGGCAGCAGCTTTGGTCCTGGAGGTGCTCGTCGACGATCAGTCATGGACGTCCTGAGAAGATGAGGTGTGTGGTGCACCTCGACGATGATAGTTTGTTACAGCAAAGAGTCACTGAAGAACTTTGGCCCAGCAAGGGTGTCGAGTCATCATCGTCTCTGCGGTCTTCGGGTGGCAGGAAAACCCACCGGCGGATGATCCTCAGCGCATCAGCGGCCTTGACTTTCTCCGGTGGGACAAAGCGGTCGGTGGTGCTGGCGAGAGCGTCCTGGAATACAAAGTGTCTTAATCAATTGAGCGTTGCAGCTCCAGTCGTCGGCGGCTCTGCGTCAATCGGTTCCCGCTTCTGGGCAACATGGCTTTGACGGGCCTCCAGCGGTTATAGTAAACCTGCAAACCCTGGTCGACGACGGTGGGCGGCTGTCTGGTGCTTCTCTTCATTCTCCTCGGGGGTCCCCATGTCCGGTTGACAGTCTTTCGAAGGCTAACTTCCAGGGCTCTTCAGCGAAGGTTAGCGGTGCACGATGGTCCCTCGTAGCTCGGGAAGAGGTCTCCTAGCCAGGTGCTCTATTGGATCAATTTCAACGGTACAGCAGCTTTCGGATTGCGGTGAATGCAACAGCAGTCGACCTTCTTTGGGCTCGACTTTGAGATTAAGCATCAGTTTCGACTTCAGCTTCTGAACGATTTCCATCAGTGAGAGGTCCCAAATATACTCTTTGGTCTCTAATTCACTCTGATGGGTCACACTCAGGCAAACAATCATCCAGAAGGGCATTTATGCAGACAGGCGGCCAATCAGGCTCACAATGCATTCAGGCCATTCTCCTCCCTCCAGACACTCACAACAAGGAATGTGTATTGGGACAAGCACCCAGCCATTCAGCACTCCACACTGCATTCATACCAGTTTCAGGCAGGGCTGTCTCAGTCTTTGTGTCACATACCAGAAACCAGACGCCCATAACAAGAATTGGATATTGGTCACACACTCCATACACCCAGGTCCCACCCCAAGGGCGTACCCACAACATACAGTCACTGGGAAGGCTCCAGCCAGTCTGGCCTGGACTTCCCCACAATACAATATATGGAACCCCCACCCAACAGCCAGTCAGGGGGAAGGGACAGAGTCAGGGCTTGCCAGGACTTTCGGAAAACAAGGTAACAGGCAATAGAAAGCAAGAGGCCACAGGGGCCATCTTGTCTCCTATCAGGAATCAACTAATTCCAATGGCAGGGCCTGGGTATCGCACAATGGAGGATACTCGGAGCACCTGTCAAATTTAGTATGGAGCTGCCACTAGCCCATACCCTGCTCTGTGGGCCACACACAGGTGCCCAGAAACATACACTAGGGGTACAGGGTTGTACCACCACCCATGGGTGCCATAAGGGTATCCCAAGGGTCTGTACACCAAACCAAAAAGAGGAAGAGCTGCACTGCGAGGAGTCCCACATGGTCTCGTGGGCAGAAAATAACACAGAGCATATACAGAAAAAGGACTGAAGAACAAGGACAGGGAGGCCCTGTCTCTCCAATGCATTTCCAGCATCACAAGTATACCTATGAGACTCAAGTGAGACTTATCTTAGGAATGGTCCATAGGGTCACAAACCCCCTAACACTTCCAAGTATTATGCGGATGGCAGCTGCCATGAGTTAAATAATAAATACATTGGTTGAGCAGGTGTTTCTGTTGTCAAGACAATTGCAAATGAGCCGGGCCTACCTGAAGCACATAAGATATTATGTGGAGCATGCGTTTGATCAGGACATTATGCTGAGCTCCCTGCATCAGTTCCTACTTTGCTTTATGTTGCTGATTTCTGACGAATTACGCGATCACAATAATCCCAGACTCACAATTTGTTTTCCTAGTTTATTACCTATACCTGCATTGGTGGAACCAGAATGAAACTGGGTGAAGTGTAATAAGTCAGGGAGACTACTACAGGAACTGCTGCAAGCCTTTGAGGGAATTCAGGTTGAGAAGGTCAAGGGACACTCCAAGCAGGGCCCTTTAGTTAGTTTGAGTCAATGCTATTGCTAATGAATTAGCTACCTTTGCACCAGGGACAGCCTGGGCTTTGTGCTGAACTAAATGATGATGGATGATTAATGCACCAAGAAGAGCAGCGCAAATAGCCATACTATTAAGAAACCGAGAAGATGCTGAGCAAATTGATACAAGCGGGCAATAGCATCCAGATTTAGCTTTGCAACATGATTGTGACACTCTATTACAGAAAGGTGTGTAACAACGGAGTACTACCAGTGATAGATGTGTACACTGCTCCCGACCATTCCCACTCACTTCGACCACGGAGTACTACTGATATAAGAGAACATATCAGGTTTGATGATTGTCTTAAGGTTTGAGACTTGATTTGGCACTGCAAACATCTACCACCATTCCTAAGGTTGCAGGAGGAGAGCAATCCATTGACAGATATTGCATGAGTTACACAGACACACTTAAGGTCAATGATAACAACGTGTGCTCAGTCCATGCACAGCAGGAACTCTCCTGCGAGGCATGTTGGTCTCATTACAAAGAAACATGAGAGATCATATGGAGAGGAGCTTACTCTGTTTCATACACAGAAAACAATTCAGCCCAGCACAAGGACAGTTTCTAGAAAGACAGCTCCCGAGAGAACATAGCACTAAATCGAATTGGATTATGGTGGTCCATTACCTCAGGTTGTCACAGGACACATGATTGTGTTAGGTGTGGTTGATTCATTTAGCTGATTGGCAGAAGCATTTCCTATTAGAAATGGTACTGCACCAACAACTTGCGAGGTTTTGATCATATACATTTTTCCAAGGTGTGACATCTCCATGTTAATTCCAAATTCCTGCGTTGAGCACTTGCTTCGGACCTAACAAGTGACATTCTTCGCTAAGACACAATGGCCCTCATTACGACCCTGGCGGAAAGTGACTGACCGGACCGCCACAGCGTAAATAGCGTTTCCGCCATTGCACGATGGAGCAAAGTGCGGCTCATTCCGACCCATCGGGCACGAGCACCACGCCATGGCGGAAGTGCAAAGTCCGCGATGGCGGAAATGACCCCAAAACGGCCCACACCGCCGCCGTACGGCGCCCTAGGTGCCATACCGCCACCCATCTTAGCGGACACCGCAGTGAGCGCCAACCGGAAAGTACGGTGACCGTAAATATACGGAAACGGAAGTAAAAGCATGGTCCCGGAACGGGAAACATCACGCCGTACACCTATAAAACCACAAAATCCACACAACCATTAAAAATACTACCCTGAGACACATCCCAACCCGTCATCCACCCTAGTGAAACCAAGAAAAATGGGAAAAGTAGCGAAGAAAGCGTGCGACCGCAAGCGGCAGGTCCACTTCTCCCGTGAGGAACTCACCGTGCTCACAGAGACCCTCCAGGAGAATGCTGCTGTCGTCTTCTCCACGCAAATGACCAGGACGGTACTTGCGAACAAGAAGGCCATATGGGCCCTGGTGGCACAGCGGGTAAGTGCGGTGGGGACCGCACCCCGCAACCCACAGCAATGCAGAAAGCGATGGGACGACCTGCGGATACGCGTCCGTAGCATACTTTCTGCCAACCGCAACATTGCCACAGCCACCGGGGGAGGATCGGAATCACCCATCAAATTGACCCCCTGGGAAGAAATCTGTGCCTCCACCATAGGAATGGAGAGCATAGAGGGAGTCGGAGGGATGGAGAAAGGAGTGCAGACATCCGAAGAATCAGGTAGGTGGCCCAAATAAAACAATGCCAAAACCACAATGTCCAATCATGTGAAGTACCACGTGCCCACATAGTGCAACAGTAACACATGTCCAGGAGAACGTCCACATACATAGGCCTGATAGCACACTTCAAAACTCACATCAAATACATAAATAATTAAAAATCCTAAAAACACCCTCTACACGTGCAGCAGGCACACCCTAACTGCAGGCTGCCAAACAACTGCACCCTCACTCCACACACAAATGAAACCACCTCCAAGGCCCCGACCCAAATCACCCTCAGGTACCACCCCAATGCATGTGATACATTGCCATTCCAATTCCCACAGACCCATTAATAATGCTCGCCCTCCTTTACTCCACCACAGGGTCCGATCCAAACGACGAGCTCCAGGACACCCCTACCAGCACACCTGCAAAGAGGGCCAAGACCAACGGCCAAAGACCCTCCACCTCAGCTGCACGCATCAAGACACGGCAGCAGCACAAATCAAGTGGCAGCACAGAGGAGGGAACTCCAACAGGCACCCCAGCAGCCAGCATGCCCACAACACCACCACCACAGGTCCCCCCAATGGATGCCACAGTAGGCACTGCTTCTGGTGGCAGCAGCACCATAGGTGACACTGCATTAATGGCAGCATGCTCCGACACAGAAAACGGGGATGTCGAAGTCAGATCCATCCATGACCTGTCCCAATCCCCCTGTCTGTTCCATCCCGTACACCATGAGGATACCACGCCGGGGCACCCACAAGACGACGACTGGCCATCCCCCACAAGCCCTGTGGCAGGGCAACATGAGGCGAACAGCCACTCTGTGACACCACCGCAAATGGCCATGGCCCAGCAGAGGCAACAGTCCCTCGACCAGTTAATCGTGCAACAGCAGCAACTGGCCACGCTCCTCAAGGACCATGCCGATGAATGTGGGGGCACTAAGGCAGACATAGAAACATCAACTGAGACACTTATGGCAGAAATGGAGAGAAGTACAGAGACACTAAGGGCACAAATGGAGAGTAGCACCGAGAGCCTGAGAGTCCAAATGGAGAGTAGCACCGAGAGCCTGAGAGTACAAATGGAGAGAAGCACCGAGAGCCTGAGGGGGGAACTGCATGCGACGTCCAAAGACATATGTGCCGAACTTGCCGCAGTGCGCCGTGTGCTCACTGAGCTCTCACAAACCCTTAGGGACATGCATGGACGTGAGCAGGCAGAGACATCATCCGTTGCAAGTTCCGTCCAGGGCAGCCCCCAACGTAGATCTGGGAGGAACCTGCGCTCCACAGGCAGGGGTGCCCCTGATACCCGCAGAGGGGGCTTGCAATAGCGACTGCCCACTGACAATGAGCATCTTTGGACACTGGTGTTCGGGGGGGAGGTAGGAGGGTGGAGGGGGTGTGTTGGGCTCACTTGGGTGGCGGGTCGATAGGGTGTTTAACATGATATCACATATGCCATAAAAAATGCACGATCAACCAATGAGATGTGTGGACATCGATCTTTGTGCACGAGGCCATTATAGGCGTACAGTCCATATTGTGCATGTACCAGACACACACAGTGCCACGAGTCCCGTGTCCATGTATCAGCCACCAGGCGTGAGTGCTAGAAGCATGCATCTATGAGATGCTGACGAATGTCACGGCCCTCCTGTGCCTCGCAGACTCCTTGAGGTGCTGCCACATCCCCACCCTCATCATGGCCATCTTCAGGTGCTTGCAGTTCTGCGTCAGGGGACATGGGCACATTTCTACGTACGCAATTGTTGTGTAGCATGACACATGCCATCACCATCTTTGCAACCTTCACATGGCGGTACAGGAGTGCCCCGCCAGACCTGCTGAGGCATCGGAAACGAGTCTTCAGTAGGCCGAATGCCTGTTCTATGACTACACGGGTACGTGAGTGGGCATGGTTGTAGTCCTCCTCATGCTGGTCCCGTGGGTTCTGGACTGGTGTGAGGAGCCATCTCTTCAGTGGATATCCGGCATCACCTGTATGTGGACGATAAACGAATTATGTGGAATGCCATTGCTACGTACGCACCCCCCCCCCTTCCTGCCAGGTCATTGCCGCATCACATACCCCACATCATCATGCATGAAATGAGACTCACCGAGTAGCCAGGATCTGTTCCCTGCGTGTCGCTCCATGTAGCGTGGTATTGTAGAGTTCCTCAAGACCATAGAATCATGGGTTGATCCAGGGAATCGGGCACAACAATGTGTAATGATCCTGTTGGAGTCACACACCATTTGTACATTCAGAGAATGAAATTGTTTTCGGTTGCGGTACTGGGCCTCCATGGCATGTGGGACGACCAATTCCACATGGGTGCAGTCGATGGCACCAATGCAACCCGGTATGCCGGCAAGTGCATGGAATCCCACTTTTGTGTTGGTAATTTCCTGCTCCGAGCGTGGTAGAGAGATGTAGTCGTCTGCGTGCTGCAGGAGGGCATCGAGCACTTGCAATAGTGTCCGTGAGAACAGTGGCTGTGAAATGCCATGCAACTGTCCGACTGTGTGCTGGTAGGTGCCTGTGGCCAGGAAGTGGAGTACAGACACCACCTTCAGTAGGGGTGGGATGGCGGTTGGGCTATCTATCATGCTGACAAGGTCAGCCTGTGTCATGTCCACAATGGCGGTTATGGTGTCCCGGTCCAAACGGTAGAGGGTGTGGATCTGCTCATCAGTGAGGTTGAACGGATGTGCTCGGAGGCGTGGGATTGCGGGCTGCCTGCGTGGTGGTAGTGGCTGTGCTGGCGGCCCTTGCTGGCCCTGCCTTGCCCTCCTCCTCCTCCTGCGTCTCCTCCGTGCGGCCGGTTGTAGTTGGTGTTCGTCTTCTTCTTGAAGTTGGAGTACTTGCAGTGCTATCAGGTCCCCCAGGGCCAACATAGCTAGTCCTGCCGGTAGCATTTCGGAGTGGGTGTGGTTGTGGGAGGAGACTGGGTGTGCAATTTATGTGTTTTCAGGCTGTATGGCCTCCACCTGTGGTGATTCATTCCACCTGTGCAAGCTGCTCTCCCCTTTGGGCGAGCACGTCCCGCACACAACGCTGCAATTCGACGAATGGCATCTTGCTATTACAATCATGTATTTGTACCCGATGGCAGTGTAACATTGGTTGATTTGTTCATTCGGCTATGGTCCCATTGTTTCACATACTATCTTTGCAGTCGCGAACAGACTTGTGAAGGGTCAGTGGAACGTAGTACTCGAGTAACGGTGGACCCTCATGCATCACTGTACCGAGGTTCAACGACGGGCGGGGCGTCCCATTTGTGAGTGAAGGCAGTTGCCATTTTCACACACAGCCGCACTAGATGGATTAATTTGTGATTTCAAGCGGCCACAGATGCCTTTTCGACGTGATGTTGCAAATGAGGAATTCGAAGGGCGGCGCTTTCGGTTTTCAGCTAGCGGCGAGGAGATGCCCACAGGTCTGACTGCAAATATAACGTTCTATTGTTCAATGTCCTTGGGACAGGGGCCATGGCGAGGATGCAATGATTGATATGAATAGTTTGGGATGCGCAATAGCGAAGTGGACGATGAGGCCGGACGTTCCCAAATACATGTTACTTCACAACACTGGAATTACGGGCTGGGGCACAGTGGATTTTGCAGGCTGCATAACGCAGAGACTCAATGGAAATTTCACATGTTATGTGAGTATGGAAACAGGCGTTTTCATTACGGGATGAGGGAATGATGAATGGATGCATGGACAGATGATTGGATACAGAGTTTGCCATGTACAGGGCTTCTTGGAATCTGTCCGCCTCCCCTGCGCTATGTGATGCAGGGCTGCCATAGTGGGACCATCGTCTATCTGGCCTTGTTGAGCCCTCCCTGTCTCGACGCGCCTTCAGACACTTGTGTCTATGCACGTTACCAATCCCATCTGATGGATTCTGTTTTAACAGACGCATGCACAGGTACACTCGTTTGTGATGGTGTTTTCACCTCGATATAGATAGTTATGATTCGCAAGTGGTTTTTGGGTGGTGATGATCCTTTGGAGTGGGCTAGCATGCATATGGCTGTGGATTTGGTGTGATCATTGAAGTGAGTAATTCAAATGTATTTCTGATGGCCATACTATTCTTTTTCATTTCATTTGGTTGACAGGTATCTCCTCCCCTTTTGCCACTGCCATCTGTATGCCACTCCTGCAGATGGATTTTACTCCCGACACCTGCTGCTTCGTGTTAATCAGTGGAGCAGCATTACGATCTTATGGGACGATCGCCAATGGGCCACATGCCCTTACGCAGTACTAGTGGCTAGGAGCAACATTTCGGCCTTTCAGCTGGACTAGTGCCTCCCTATTGGGACGGCCCTGCGGTTCTAGGCGCTTCCATGTTTCCTTTTCGTACGAGAATGTAGCCCCTGTGTACCATGAAGGAACAGGGCGTCACACAAGAAGTAGCTGGTCATTTATTGCGGATGCAGCCCACAATGGTGAAATGTGTTTTGGAGTTCATGGCCTAATGGCTGTATGAGCTTGGTGAATTTGTTGTGCATTAAATTTCTATTCTGATATGGACCGTGTAGCGTTCTTCTTTGCAAGTGATGTGGCATATTCCTATTTGGGGAGCGATGTATTGTGAGGAGATCTGCATTGGGTTCCAGCTTCGGAGTATAGTTGCGTGGTACTGTGCTGGGCGCGTTTGCCTACGAAGCCCAGTGAGGTCAGGGATAAGGGCTGCCAATATGACTGTTTTAATGATGTCATGCTCAGGGGCGGGGGATTAGCTTTTGTGTAACAGATGCCGGTCAGCCAGGTGGATTGGTGGAATGATGTGATTTTCGGAATATTGCTGTTCACAGGTGCCTGTGTTTGCGTGCGTTTCTTGGTGGGAGACTGAGGTCATGTCCATTGGAATAGCTTCTGTATTCGTGCCATCTGTGCCCTGCAGCTCCCATTGGCCCCTCTTGAGATTCATTTGTTCGTTGGCAGGCATGGATGACTAGTACATTTCACTGGTTGCATTGTGTGACTTCATTGCACCTACGGGGAGTTGTACAATGTGGCCAGGGAGCGGTGTACAGGCTCTCAGTGGGGCCGTTTACGGTTGGTTCGCGATGCCGTACTTCTCACCATGGCGGAATGGTACTTTCCGCCGTGCTTGATGGCGTTAGGTGCATGTCCGCTAGGGTCAGAATTCGCGTACCGTTGCGCCATGGTGGTAATTACGGTTTGGCATAGCGCGCGCGCGCGTACTTGGTGCAGTTAGCGTTGGCGTTCACTACGGTGTCGCTAATGGCATCGTACTTTGCGGTGACGGGTCATAATCGCACCGAGCGCTATTCGATGGCGGTATTGCATTTCCGCCATCGTTTTTCGATTTCCGCCAGGGTCGTAATGAGGCCCAATGAAGTGTCGAGCTGGTTTAGATGGCGTGCAATAGCTCGGCTGGTTGTAGGAACGCAGACAGCATCACCAACTCCTATCCTATTGTTCAGGATGCAGGGAACACAGATCGAATGGTCCGGTGCGGCAGGACAGGGAGCTTTGGATGGTCTTACCCACTGGTTGCTGTGAGGCCTTTGCAACGGACTGGAGGACAGGAAACTGCCGTTCAGCATCTGCTCTTCTGACACAGAAGATCCATTGTAGAATGGCTGGTCCTGGTCACTCCCAATGTTGTCTGGGGGTGATTAGGGGACATATTTTCCTCCTGTCTTAGGTGGTCCTTCTTCACCTCCGGCAGAGGCCTTTGGACATTGCAACTATCCTAAAGGAACTGAGAATCTTCAGAACGTCTCTTTGGCCTGAAAGATCCTTGAGGAACTGAGGGAATTCTGCTAGAGGGGTGTAAGACTTCTTCAAACGACACAAGTCCTCAGGTGATTGGTCTAAAACTAGCCAGATTTAGGGGGCCGATCCTTGTGCCTTGCTGGAGTTGAGTTTGCCCTGTTGATCTTGTACCCAGAGTGTTTTGCTCCGTAGAAAGTGGAGGACACAGGAACAAGAAAGCGAGACAGTGAGAAACAAGATGGTGTAAGACTTCTTCCAGTGTCCAGAGAATTCCTGCCTATCCTAATCCCACTGATTCCCTCCTACTGACAACAAAGACCTTTGAATATGCAGCACCCTGGCGTGAGGCTAATTCTCCTGAAGGATGTGCTCTTTTGAAACATGGGCCCAGGACAGCTGCCTGCTATGCGGCCGTCTGTGGGGCAGGGGGTTACCGGAACTCCCAAAGAGAATTGAAGGGAGGTTGGGTCCTCTAGATTTCTCTCCTGCCGTGTGACAGTATTGGACCATCTGATCCGAGTACACATTCCCTTCCACAGCAGAGCTGGCTCACAGGAGCTGACATATGTGAAATATCAATTGGTATGTGGTGGCCATGAACATAATTATCACCATGCACTATACCTAAACTCAGGCATAGCTTATTCTTAGAGATGACCCTGGCACCGGCATGCGGTATTCATGATCGTCATAGTTTGGGCACAGGGGTATATCTTGAATGTCAACCCTATGCTGCAGTGACTTTGCTGTTGCTGAGCCAGTTGAGTGGGCATCTTGTGACCTTGGAACCTGCCCTGCCATGAGTAGAGCGGGTGCTGCGAATCAGGCTACTGATGCAGCAGTGCACAAGAGCACTATGCGTTGGGCATGGAGTTTCGACAAAGGGAGATCTGGTTAGCAGATTTACCCTTTGGAGAAGGAATCACCCTCTGCATTTTATGTACTAATACAAATTTTAAAAGCCGGGCTTTGCACTCTTGTCAGATGTCAATTCCTAACATGCCCCCAGGCAAAATGTTTGAGACTCACCCTTCTAAAGGTCTGGCTTATCCTCCTGGTGAAAGGACCTACTGAGGCTGCCTGTATTGAAGTGCTGCGCCCCCAGTTTGTGTTGGATGTCCATGTCCAATCCCTGTAGGATTATGGTCCAACACATTTAACTTGGTGCTCTCTCTCTGCATGGTCATAAGCCACCTCAGAGGTCTGTGGTCGGTTTGGACCATGTAGTGAGACCCAAAAATGTAGGGTTTCAACTTCCTTATTGCCCAAACTACCACAGATGCCTTCTTTTCAATGGTGTCCCAATTGCGCTCTCGCTTGGCAAATGCCTACTTAGGTATGCACAAGGTTGTTCTACCCCTTCAGAGTTCAATTGTGCTAAGACTGCACTGATGCCAAATTCACAAGCATCTGTATCTATGATTAACTCTTTTCAGCAATCCAGGATCTTCAGAACGGGGGGCCTGGCACAGGCCATCCTTCAAGCTCTGGAAGGATGACTGACAGGCAGAGGTCCAAGTGACCTTATTTGGAAGCTTCTTTGAGGTTGTCGTTCAGAGAAAGGGCAAGTGTCTCATACCCTTTAGTGACAGGCCAGTAATAACCGTGTGGTCCAGGAAGGCCTTAACCTGACTCTGGGTGGTAAGGACGTCCCAGTCCATCTACGCCTCAACTTTGGCCTGCATAGGCTGTTTATTACCACCAACCTGGTGTCCTAAGTAGGTTACAGTACCCTGTGCTATCTGGGATTTGGATGACTTCATAGTCAAGCCAGCCTCCGCCTTGCTTGAAGCACCTGTTCCAGGTGGCATAGATGGTCTTCTCAGGTGTTGCTGAATAAGACAACGCAATCGATGTAGGCAACGCTGAAGTCTTCCAGTCCCATTAAGACCTGGTTTACTATCCTATGGAAGGTAGCAGGGGTATTCTTTAGTCCAAATGGCATAACAGTAAACTGATAATTAGCATCCAGGGTGGAGAATGTACACCTCTCTTTTGCAGGATCAGTCAGATCGACCTGCCAGTACCCGGCCATGAGGTCGAAGGTACCTATGAAATAAGCAGTGCCTAACTGGTCAATTAGCTCGTCTTCTCGAGGGATGAGCTGTGCATCTGTATTTGTGCCAGAGTTGAGCCCCTGATAGTTCATGCAAAAGTGGACTTTGGTCTTCTCGATATTGGACTTTTTAGGGACCGGTACCAACGGGCCAGCTCAAACCCCTCTAAGGCCAAGATCTTGGAGACCTTCTCCTTAATTTAATCTTTGACCTTGTCTGACACCCAGTGAATCCGTCCCTTCACTGGCTTACTGGCTCCGGTGTCGATGTCATGGACACACCAATCGATCTTCCCAGGAGTCAGGGAGCACAAGCCTGTGTACTTATCCAGCAACTGCTGGCAGTCTAGCTTCTGCTGTTCAGTGAGGTCTTGAGACAGTTGAACTCCATGGAAAGACCCATTGGTGGGCTCTGTGTGTAACAAACCGGGAAGGGGATTTGTCTCCTCCTCAGTCTCGCCATCCATGACCAAATCCATCATCAAGTCATCCGGGTGGTAATGAAGTTTTAGCCGGTTGATGCGAAAGACCTGATGCGTCAGCCTCAGCGTCTTTTTTTCAATGAGGTAGTTAACTTCTGTTGGGAGGCATGTGTATGCGTCATCCATAGCTTTTGCCCCACCCCCAATCCAATATTGCACAGGTGAGAAGCATTACTCACCTAGACAATCAAATCACCCTTATCCCAGGCAGGAACAACAAGACATAGAGACAATCTAAGCTGCAGTTGGCAAAAGTGGTCACGCTGACGGTCTAACATTAATAGGCGCACACATTAGACACAATGTAGTTATGCACTCCACATGAAGTACATGCACACTAGGTCAAATGTGCATTTAGACATGAAAAACATTAACATAGAAACCACAAGACATGAAGAACATAACAGAACCAATGTATAAGCTGAATGCAACATGAATGATATGTAAGTATATCTCTCAAACATAGAAACCAGGGTGTAATAGGGCACCCATCTTCTTTAACATGGATGTCGCAGCATGCTTTTAAATAGACAAAGGTCTCAAGAACTTCAAAGAACTCAAAAGGCTATATCTGCAGAAATACAGAGCTGTTCAGAGTTCAGGAAGCAGTTAGCAGTTAGTACCAAGGCCAGAAGGAGATAAGTTGGATGTAAACGGCAAATCAAAGACTCAAGATAGTTATTCCCAGGACATGGGCAGGATACTCCCAAATTAACTCAAGCGTACAAGACCGCAACCGACCCTTGTTAGTCGAAGGCTACAGCACAGTGAGCTGAACAGACTCCATGAAGAATAACTAAAGAGAGTCCCCAGAGGCAGCATGGAAAAGCAGCACATGCGTTGTTAATAGCTAAAATACAAATAAAAAGGAGGTCATTCCACTTCATGCATGGTCCTTCTAACATGTGACTCGTAATTGGAAGACACTGACTATTCATTAGGTGACAGGAGAATATAGTGACACCTTTGGTACTCCCTTAAAGCAGACACAGACCTAAGGCTAAAAACATAGAGATTGCTGAGCTCATGATATAAGGAATGAGGGATGGTAAGTTCTTTAAGGAATAGAAGACAGTCCATGGGACTCTCTCTGCTACTACCTGTCTGGCACATATTTTGACGACCTGTCAAATGTCCAAGGTTGGAGAGCAAGAAGCCAACCAATCGAATCCCTTTGTGGGATGCCTTCCACCATATAGTATGCAAGCCGATTCGTTTTCTTAGAAGTGATGTATTTTTACCTTTATCAATATCCAGATGGTCTCAGGAGGAGCCATCAGATATCATTTACCCAATTAACTGTGTAACCCTTATTGTATCCATATGTAACCATATCCCTTAACCAATTCCCATTCCCTGTAGGTTTTGTAAAGTTGTGATGATGTATGATGCAAGAAATGGCATGCCAGAAGTACTTAAAGTGTTGTTGTGTATGGATTTGGTGACAGACTCAAGACTTTAATGCTTGTATGCTGTCCCTCCTTTAGTTGGATGATAATACAGTTGGGCTTTGGCTTGCACTTTGTCTACTTCATCACTGAGTTTGGTTTGGGGTGTTTTCAGTACCTCTGGCATACTTGGGACTCTGGGCTCTGCTTAACACCTCACTGGCCGTTTCTCGCACCACATAGGGCCCAGTCCACTTGTTATGTAAGGCACTGGGATTGACAGGTTTCATGATTCAGACCATCTAGCCTGGTGTGAACTCCTTCATGGTTGCCTTCTGGTCATGCCAGTGCTTTAGGCCTGGCTGGCCTTCAGGTTCTAGGTGCTCTGTTACCTGTACTTGGCCATCTAGGATCACAGGCCGAACACATAGTCCATTTTGTCATGGGAAGGAGTTCGGAGTTTGCCCTCCCATCCCTCCAGCACCAGGATTAGTTGACCCCTAAGATAATGGTCAAACAGGAGCCTGAAGGGACGGAACCAAACACCACTCTATGGCACCTCCTGATAGAAGAACAGGAGGCATGCAAGGAGAATATCCCATGTTCTCCTCAGTGCCTCTTCCAGGCCACCTGTCATGCCCTTGAGGGTCTTGTTGGGCCCCTCAACAAGGCCATTGGTTTGTGGGTGAAAGGCTGAGGAGAAGTTATAGGCAACTCCACACTCATCCTACATTGCCTTCATATACATGGATGTGAAGTTGGATCCCCTGTCAGAAATAACTTCCTTAGGGAATCCCACACAAGAGAATATTCTGATGAGAGCCTTCACATCCACGGGGAATTGATGCTCCTAAGGTGGACATCCTCAGCGTACCGGGTGGCATGATCACCAACGACCAAGATATACTGGTTTGCGGAGGAGGTTTGAAGATTCAGGGGTCCCACAATGTCCACACCTATTCTCTCGAACGGCCGCCCAACCATGGGTAATGGAATTAGGGGGGCCTTGGTGGCTCTGGTTGCTTTGTGGATGCTTGGAAAGTGTGGCATGACCAGGCAAATGCTTTCATCTTTGACCCCATCTGGGGCCAGTAGAAATGGACCGACAGTAGGTCGGCTATCTTAGGTATCCCGAGGTAACCTGCCAACGGAATGTCATGAGCCAAGTGTAACAGGAACCTTCTGTTGCACTGGGGAACCATCAAACGCTGGCTGGCCCCCACCTCAGAACTCTTATACTCACTGTATAAAAGACCGTTATCCCAGTACATCTTAAACCTCCCAGGGGGTTCCCCCTGGGTATGCTTCTTTTCCTACTCACATGGATATGCCAAAGTTGGATAGTCAAGCTCCCCCTGACAAACGTCAGCCTGGCTCAGGCCCAGAGCTAAGGACAAGTCTCTTAGATTGGGGAACCCATGAGGTAAGAAGCTACTGTGTCCTCCACCTCAGGTTCGGTGGGCAACCCTGATGTCACTGAGTCAGGTGCTGCCGCAGAAGGTACTTCAGTGGCCACTACACCTTCTGTGGCAGGAGCAGGTGTCTCTGTGGACTCTAGATCTGTAATTGGGTAGTACCGGCAGAACCGGTTTTATGCCATTGTCAGCCGGAAGAGCCCCTCCTCCCATGGCCGCCAGAGCTGCTGCCCAAGCAGTTTCCATGGCCCTTGATCATGTGACTGTGGCATTATTTCGTCATCAGGTCTATCGTTTCCTAAAAGACAGTCTACCAGAATTGCATCTTTGACAGCGATGCAGAGTTGGGAGGTTCCAACTGAATAGTGGGCATCGGATGAGACCATTGAATCCCCTAACTAATCTGGGAGGACCAAGGATGATCTAGTCTTCTCACACTCACTGTGGTTGGACCGTGGAGATACTCACAGTAGTATCACGAAGTTGTGGGGATTTGCTGCCATTAATGAACACATGGTCCAAAAAGATCCCTGTGTTGGCTGTATCCGGGGCCTGGGTGGGAGACCCAGTACTTTTCCCACTCAGGGATACTATGGTGCATTCGGACAATCCCATGTCGAGTGGGAATTCATTGTCAAAGATGCCCACATGGACTCTCTTCCTCTTCTTCTTCCTCCATGAGTGTAGCATTAACTACAGCCGTCTTGGGTCATCCCTTCCTATGTTTCCAGTCTCTGCAGGTAAAGTAGCCTCTTCATCATATCAGCCTTCTTAACCTTACCGCCATGAGGTAGACCCCTCTCTTGACAGAGGTTGCGCAAGACAATTGCCATCAAGGTCTGCGGCATGCTCATGTGGAGTTCCATGGTTGTAAAAATACCTTGGCAGTTAAAACTAACATCAACTGCAGACACTTATTTTAGCTGGCTGGGCTGTAGGTACAGTCTATTTCAAATCCCACCGCTGCCACCAGTGTGACAACTAGATTCTGCCTTGCAGGAGTACAAGGATGAGTAGGGGTAAAATGGCTGTCTCAGCCCTCACACTTCTACACACCAAAACACGACGAAATCATAATGTTAAATCAGGGACAATCAAAAGATAAACATCCTTCGCATTTTATGGTAACGCGGGCTAAGGGAAGGCTATACTCTCAAGAGGTTTGTGAAGGTGAAACAGTAGTTACCCAAAGAACACAGTATCACAGTCCAAAACAAATGGCATGTCCAATCGAGGTTCTATACAAATATAAACACTTCAATAAAACACACCATTTGCAAGTAAAACCAAGAAAGATTACTATGCAAAGACCACCTCAAAGGAAAGAAGAGAATAGATGCAACAGATTAGAAAAAGTGGCACCCTGAGTGTAGTTCCAAGGGTGGTAGGTAAGGTATTTCCATAAAAAGGATATTGGGTTGAAAACAGGAGCAATTGTGACCTAACCAGTCTCCAGTGTCCCAGTGGACCATGGGGGTGGTTAAGTGTTACAGTATGTGGATTCAGTTCTTAGTGGGTGCACGCATCAGACCCAGGTTTAAACATTGATGTGAGCTGATCAGGCTCAGTCAGACACATAGGACCACTGAGGCATTGGCAGCAAGCAGGCGTTGAGTAGGGTCGAATGTGGTTGCTCTGTGCAGTCAAACTGAGCTGGTTCAATTATGCAGGTCGGGGAAGCCCCAAGAACACTTCACAGTTGGCCAGGCTGAGTCGGGCAGCGAGTGATGCTCCAGCGGTTCGAGTTGGCAGGCGATGGTCATTAAAGTGGTGATCCAGGATGCGTCGATCTGCAGTAAATAAAGTCACAGTTTTCAGGCTAACTGGGATGAGCTGCAGTTGTAACCCCCAGTTAGAGATGGCGAGTGGCCATCCAGAGATTTCATTTGGTTTCCTGGTTGAGCAGTCATTTCGGGCCTAACAAGTGACATGCTTCACTAGGACATGATGTAGTGTCGATCTGGTTTAGGTGACGTGCAATAGTTCTGCTGGTTGGAGGAATGCAGACACCAGCAACATCCGCTTCCCAATTGTTCAGAATGCAGAGAACACAGAGTGACCGGTTTAGTACGTGAGAACAGGGAGCTTCAACTTTTCTGGCCCTCCAGTTTCTGGGAGGCCTTCGCAAAGGTCTAGAGGACAGGATACTCCAGCTCAGGGTCTGCTCCTCTGGCACAGAAGATCCATTGCAGAATGGTTGGTCCAGCTCCACAGCACTGGTCACTCCTGATGTCCCTGGGAGTGGTTAGGTGACATATCTTCCTTCTGTCTTGGATGGCTCCTGTCAAGGAGTTCCCCCCTTCTCACCTGGGTCTGTTCTTTGCTGGAGTCCTTGGTCGCTGCCTTCTTGCGGACGGACCTGGTTTTGATCAAGGCTGCCCGAGTCGCTTCCGACTCCGGAGTGCGTTCAGTTTCCGGGACGCGGATCCAGGAATCCGAGGAACTAGGAAAGGTGCAACTAGCACACGAGTCCAGGAAATAGGAGGAAAGGAAGGGGCAAGGAACGGGTAGATAGACAGGTACAAGGAAACAATACCGCAAGCTACAGGACACACGTCGGATCGCTACTTTGCAATAGCATTGAGACGCGCGGAGCCGTGGAAGGCGTGGTCTATTAATAGAATACGTTACGTCCAGCATGTGGAGCGAGAAAGGGGTTTCACGCTGGACGACCATGTTGGGAGTATTTTGGAGTGCACGCCCCATTGTGACAAGGACCAGGAAGTCCAAAAGGGACGTGTTCTGTAGTTCATGACAGCTCCTTCTTCACATCCAGCAGAGGACTTTGGACAGTGCATCTGCTCCAAAGGAAGTACAACTGAGAATCTTCAGAACGTCTCTTCGGCCTTAAAGGATGCTTGAAGGGGTGCGAGACACCTTCTTTTAAAGGCACAAGTCATCAGGTGATTGGCCTAAAGCTAGCCTGCTTTAGGGGACCAATCCCTGCTCTTGGCTGGAGTGGACTTTGCCCTGTTGATCTTGCACCCAAAGTGCTTTGCTCCAGAAGAAGTGGAGGACCAATCCCTACTCTTGGCTGGAGTGGACTTTGCCCTGTTGATCTTGCACCCAAAGTGCTTTGCTCCAGAAGAAGTGGAGGACCAATCCCTACTCCTGGCTGGAGTGGGCTTTGTCCTGTTGATCTTGCACCCAAAGTGTGTTGCTCCAGAAGAAGTGGAGGAGACAGGAAAGGAAAAGAGAGAGCGTGGGAAACAAGAAGGTGGAAGGCTTCTTCCAGTGTCCAGGGCACTCATGCCTATCTCACTCCCACCCGTTCTCATCTACTGACAACGAAGACCTTTGCATATGCATAACCTGGTGTGAGGCTTCTCCTCCTGAATGGGTGTGCTCCTGTGTTACCTGCTCCCAGGAAAGCTGCCTGCTGTGTGGCTGTGTCTGGGGGAGGGGGTTACAGGCACTCCCAAAGAAAATCAAAGCGAGAATGGATCTTCTGGGTTTCTGTCCTGCTGTGTGGCAATATTGTGCCGTCTGACCTGAATGCACATTTCCTTCCACAGCAGAGCTAACTCACAGGAGCTGACACATGTGCAATATCAGTTGGGATGTGGCACCCATGATCATAAGTATCACCATGCACTATGCCTAAACTCAAGCTTAGCTTATTCTTAGAGATTACCCTGCCCCCAGCATGGGGTACTCATGATCATTGTAGTTTGGGTACAGAGGACATATCTTAAATGTCACCCCTATGCTGCAGTGACTTTGCTGTTGCTGCAGTGGTCAAGTGGCCATCTTGGGACCTTTAAACCTGCCTAGCAGGTTGCTGATGCAGCAGGACACAAGTGCACTATGCTTTTGGCATGGAGTTGCAACAAATGGGGATCTGGTTACAGATTACCCCTTTGAAGGAGGAATCACTCACATCATTGAACCTGCCCTGCTCCATGAGCAGAGGGATGCTGCGTATCAGGTTACTGATTCAGCATGGCCCATGTGCACTATGCCTTTGTCATGGACTTGTGCCAAAGGGGATCTGGCTAGCAGAGTACCTCTTTGGAGAAGTGATCACCCGCATCATTAGATTTACTATTACAAATATAAAAAGCCAGGGTTTTGCAACCGTGCCAGATGGCAATTCCTCACACAATGACAATGTATAGGCATGTGAAATGCATTTGCTAGGCACTTCATGTGTGGTACTAACTGGCCAGTTGCAAAATGGTGTGATTACGCCTGCATATAATAGCAGTGCCTGTCAAATGTTTCATAATTATACACAAGCCAAAACGGTTGACTTTGCCAATGCTTGTTTATAACAGGACTTCAATGAAGGACACGCATAGTACTTAGAAATAAAGTGGCTGAAGGCAGACCTAGTTAAGACATTTTTATTACACCGGTATTACACCAGTAGCTGGTTTACAGCTTCAATGAAGTCATTCATTAACTCTCAGAAGACTTCTTTTTTTTTTTAAATAAAAGCAAACACTTGCAGGCACTTTGAGCACACAGTTTGATGTTATGGCTTGAAAACGCAAGCTATAAGAGATCCCAGGAGGATATGTTTTGGGAGGGGAGGGCCGGAAGTGCGTGGGAATGGCCATAGGGATTAAGATGGGCATGGGCAGTTAATGCATATATATATCCAAACAACATCTATAAACTCTGTGTCCTTCCGAACATACCATGGGCCTCATTACGACCCTGGCGTTGGACCATGGTGCTATTAGCACCATGGTCCGTGCCGGATTCCGCCATGGTGGATGGTGGAATTACCGCCCCATTACAAGGTTGGTGGGGCGGTAATTCCCCATTCACCATGGCCCCTTCCCCATTCCCATTTTTGGCCCATAGGGCACAATGGGAATGGGGAAGGCGCCAATTACGGCACCGTAAATTACGGTGCCGTAATTAGCACCAAGGTCCCTTAGCGGGTTGGACTTTAACGCCTGCAAAAAGCAGGCGTTAAAGTGTGAATCGGGCGTTAAGGGTTTAACGGCGCTGCAGCCTTTTACGGCGCCGTTAACCCTTTAACGCCAGGGTTGTAATGAGGCCCCATTTCTCCCAAGTATACTCTAATGCAATAATTTCGGCTTATAGGTGGTGCTTTAATAGCCCAAACTAAAAAGGAATGGTAGAAAAGCAGCTTCTAAATGGCCAGTGTTTGATTTGTAGCCAGTAGCTCTGTGCATTTGGGATTTGTAGCCCATACTCATGGGAAAGGCAAAGCTACTAGTCCCAGAATTCCAGAGCTTTGAATACTGAAAATCTAGGGCTGGGGGCAGGTGTCACGCATTTAATAGGACAACTTGGAAATACTACAAGGATGTTGATGCTTCACCCCCACCCGCCTTCCGTTCCCCCGTGGGTGTGTCACGCTTTCCAATATCTGGTGTAACATACTCAGGCAGCCCCAGATTCGGGGTTAACATCACTATGCACCCTGCTACTTCCAGTCCCGCATTTCGGATTAGAAAACAAAACTTCACTGTTGCAAAAACTGAAACATGACGTGGCACCAGGGGTGTTGCTAGGTCTGGAAAAGATCCAGCAATTAGAAAGCCATATTCATGAAGAGAAATACTTTCCTCATTGTGAGTGTGGTGTTAATGGTGAATGGTAAAGATCAAAGTAAAGGGGGGGGAGGGGAAAACGCCTTTTGCTGTACTATAAGTCCCAGGATTTCGCTGTGTAGCAGAAAATAGAGTTCAGGAAGAGCTCACTGTAGCAGCACATGGGATCCTTGTGGAAGAGGAGACTGCACATGAAGCGCTGTTGTGAGATGAGTGCACACACTGGAACCTTCTTTCCTTGCAGGATAAAATATGACATTTTCGAGACAAAGAAACGCAGTTAGGACCATTGGTCTAAATGCGGGGGATACCAAGAAGCCTTAGCATGCTCTTTTAAGCCGCGCCTCCTCCAACCGCCACCACACCCGCCCCATGAGAGAGAAGGTATTAGAGAAAAACGAGCTAAAGAAACAGAAGGGGGTTCCACAAAAACAGTTGTACTCGCATGCTGTTTGCAGGGTTCGCGTCCTTCCGCGGGTGCAACACTTACCTCACCACCTCTCAGAGAGAGTTCACCGGACACTCATTGATGTTAGACAGGGCCCCCGCAGACTCCTGTAAATGGGGGAACATGAGAGAGTGCAAGTGGATGAGAAGGGGGATTTTTGAAAAATTCAAGATGTTTTTATCAAAACTTTGATTTAAACACAGATGCAACACACACAGAGAATACTTGGTGCAGCAGTAGAAATTAGCACCAGAGTTACAAATAGTCAAAAAGCAGTGTCCCTGCATGCCGAAGGCCCCGCCCCCAAATGAACATAGGAGGAGCAATGATGGCAAGTACAACCCACCAATGTCCCAAGGAATAGATTGATAGGGTGTGTGAGTTGGGGTATGGGAAAGTGGTGGTGTTCTCAGATTCATTGAGTGGGTTACAGGCGATTGTGGCAGGGGATGGTGATAGGAAGGATGTGATTTTGGACATTAGGATGAAGATTGATCGGTGTGTGGATGGGGGTATGGATTTGGAGTTGCCGTGGCTTCCCAGTCACAGTTGCATTTTAGGAAACGAGTTGGATGATCTGGCGGCGGGTGAGGATATGAGGAGGAGAGCGATTGATGTGAGGTTGCCTTTGAGTGTGGATGAGGTGAAGGCTGTGATGGTGAGACGGGTCCTGGATGAGTGGCAGGAGAGGTGGGTGAATGGGGTGAAGGGCAGGTGGATGTTCGGTGTTCGTGGGAAAGTGTCTGTGAAGGTGGATGCAGGGAGTTCAGAATGGAGAAGGGGGGAGGAGGTGATGCTGAATCGGTTGAGGATAGGTCATGTGGGGCTTAATGACTGTCTATTTCGAATAGGGAAGCGTGAATCAAGGGACTGTGCGGTGTGTGGGGTGCCTGAAACTGTGGGACATTTTTTGATTAGGTGTGAAAGACATGTTGCAGAAAGAGAATTGATGAGGGTTCGGTTGACTGCGTTGGGTGTGGCTGAGCTGAGTGGGAGGACTATACTGGGAGGTGATGGGGAGAGAGGCAGGAGGAGGAGTAGTGTGATGTTGGATTTTGTGAGGCAGACGGGGAGGTGGGAGGAGTTGTGAGCTTAAAGGAGCCAAATAATAATTAGTGGGTACGGTGCACATCATCCTATAGGATGGGGAAGCGCCTGCGTGGGTCCACCCACGCCTCCGATAATTAAGAAGAAGAAGAAGAAGAAGAAGGGAAGGCTTGAAGGTGAGGGACAGGAAGCTTTGACAATACTCAACAAATGGAAGCCAGACATTCAAATAGTGCTAGGTTTTGAGTAGATCTGTCCTCTCCAACCCAAGGAGGGGACAAATGCTCGCAATGGACCCAATGGGTTATGCTGGAACTATATGTTTCAACAGGAAAGATTTGGGCGCACATACCCGATTGGTTGCTCTCAGCAACCTTGCTGTGTTAAAAACAATCTTAAGGAGAGACAGAGTCCATCAGTGTGTAGGAGTGTAAGGCCTATAAAGTGCTCATCAAGTTATCGTTATTTTTTTTTTGCTTATTTATTATTTTGTATTGATTTTGAACGCAAGTAGAACGCTAAGGGAAATAGTGGGACAGAGACATTTTAACTGTCCCTGCCTTTATTAAGGACCAGCCTTAGTTTGCATCGGTGAGCTATCTATATTAGAGGATGCAACAAGAACAAAGTTAGTGATGTGTTTTCCTTTGAAGGCCAACTGCATGATTTTTATAAATGATCACACTGTTGTTTTCCAAAAACGAGTAGCTGTCTAAACCCCTTTTAACATAAAAAAGGAAAGAAAAGAATAGAACACCTGGTACGATATTTCTGGCAATGAACAACTTTATTGGCCAATAACCTAGGTGTCTAAACCTGGTTAAAACCTATATTATAAAAACGAATCAGTAGTTATGAAGACTTATCGCCGGGGAGAGCAATATAATGGCTGCTCCACCCAGCTGATATGACATAGATTGTGGAGGTATTCCTTAACCATCACTACATGTGTGTCTACCGGTTTTGGTGTTTACATTAGCCTTATACCTTCTTTTGGACGGTCTTCAGGGAGTGAAGCGCTCCAATGCATCTAAATCAGTGTTAGCATTTCACAGTTTGCCAAAAACATTTTTCAACCACTTAAGTTTGCCACACCTTTGCTTTTGCCAGCAAAACGATTGGAAAGATCTCATCTTCCGCTTCTCTGGTGAGGTATTTTACATATTATTGAACTCTAAAATGCAAATATGAAATTAATCACTTCTTTCTCTTAGTAGTTCAAAACCACAGCTTCATAATTACGTAGTTAATTTTTCAACAATATTTAGTTTAGGTAATAATAGCCCTACTTTCAATTTGTGGTTCTCCCTTTGGTACCCAATAGTGTGAGAATGGTGGTATTTTTTCTTCATGTGGTTTCTTCATACACGAGAAAACCTACAGTTACGATAAACAGTATATTGGTTTTTATTACAAGGCTTGCGGTAGCAGCCCTGTAGTTATGGTTAAGTTGCTCAATCCATAGGTAGAGTACTTTTTGGGCGGTGTATAACTTGACACCCTCTTGGCCCCCGTACAAATCCTCACCAAGCTTTGCAAAAAAAAGTATATGGCCCCATTGGAATGATTCTGCGAAGTTTGGTGTGGTTTCGTCAAGGGGGGTTAAAGTTATATGGGGGGTCCACACATTTGTTGAAATCCTCATAGATGCAATGGAAACAAAATTTTGCTCAGGCCTACAGCCCAAACCGCTGGACGGATTTTCACCAAATTTGCGCCAGGAGTATGCTTTTGTAAATTTGGTGTTAATCCGTTCAGTAGTTTTTTTTTTAAAAAATGGACAAAAAGTAGGTAACTAAAAAGTAGTGGTATCTGGGTCCGGTACCCGGACTCACTTCCCTAATCGGTCCACGGACAACCCCCCTAGACCAATCAACGTCCCGCGTGATGTCCGCCGACATCAGACGCACCCACTGATTGGATGGCGAAAAGCGAGAAGTATGTCATATTTTCTGGAACGGTCGCCATGTTGGATTTGCAGACGGCGGCCATTGTCCGCCGATAGCACGTTTGGGTAAAAGTCTGGAAAACACATTTGGGGTAATATGTTGGTCAAAAGAGTTGCTAGAAAGGGTGGGGTCTGTGGAATAAAGATAATATGGGCTGTTTTTATAGGTGAAAAGAGGGCATACAGGTGCTGCGATAGTCCGTGGACACCACAGTTGTCTGTGGACAACGCTGTGAACGAACAGTTTGAAAAACAAATTTAGGGTTATTTGATTGCTGATAGAGGGCGTGGAAAGGGTACGGGAGTGCAATAGAGATGATATGGAGCTGTTTTTATAGGTGAAAAAAGGGGTTTGGGGATGCCGCCGAGTCCATGGTCAATTTTAGTGTCCGCAGACATTATTTCAATTGCAGGGGGTTCAGGGCAGGTTTTGTTATTTGAAGGTGTATTGTATGTACTTGTTATATGGTTAATTATACTGTGGTGGTTGTGGCCAACGGTCACATTCTTGGGGGCATGGCTGTAGATCATGCCCACAAGAATCTGGGCACTGGCCACCTTCATTATAGTAATATGTGTATAGTAATAGGTACTGCAGTATAGAGTATTTGTAATATGGTGGAATGATATAACTGAAGTGTATATGGTATTTATGATTGTAGTACAATGGAGGATAGTGCTTATGGAATATGTATTTGTTTATACTTGGCATGTTTACTTAGTCGCATACAGTGATAAAGCTGGAATCTCTGGTTCTTCGTCTGAAAAAAACAGTACTATTTGTTAAGCAGGAAACCTGCAGGGGGAAGGGCGCGGTAGTAGCACTAATCACAGAAGCTGCACCAAGCCCAGGATGGCCACCGTACAGCTGATATCCAGGCCACGCCCCTCTTCTTAAAGCTGACTATCACTCCAGCAGGGCCGAAAGCCTGTGGAGAGCAAGGGTGCGGGCCTCGCGCTAATCACATAACCTGCGCCAAGCCCAGGAGGGCTAGTGTACAGCTGGTATCCAGGACATGCCCCACTGCTTAAAAGCTGACTATGACTCCTGCAGGGCTGAAAGTCCACGGGGAGCAAGGGCCTGAGAGTCATGCTAATCACAGAAGCTGCGCCAAGCCCAGGAGTGCCACCATACAACTGATATCCAAGCCATGCCCCCTCTGCTTAAAAGCTATCACACCTGCTGGCCGAAAAAGCTGGAAGCAAGGTTGCGGGTGCCACACTAATCGCAGAAGCTGCACCAAGCCCAAGAGGTCCATCGTACAGCTGATATCCAGGCGATGCTCCCGCTGCTTAAAAGCTGACTATCCCTCCCGCAGGTCCAAAAGCCAGCTGGGATTAAGGGCGCGAGTGTTGCGCTCCAGCTGGAAGTTAAGCGTGAGCGGGAGGAGGGTGGCCCTACTACACGTCAGTCTGGAGAGGCTGTTGAAGAAATAGAGGTGGCCTAAGCGATTTTATTCCATTAAACATGGACCTTGACTGCATTATAAAGGAAGTAAAGCTGCTGCTTTTCTTTACAGACTGTCGAGCCGTGTTGTGCTAAGTCTAATTGCAACCGAACTGGGAAAGGATCAGGGCCAAGCATCGAGTGTGAGGCTGCCAATAAGTCTGCTAATTATAACCTGAGGCAGTGTGAGGCGGGAAGTTGAGGGGAGCGAGAGGGGGAGTCGGACTATGGGTGCCCCCTTAGCCAATCGGGCATGCCTCGCTTCCGTTACCTTGTAAAATGGTTAACTTGTCTGCAGTTGGCCAGTACTAACGAGCCTTAACCTAGTCTTGGCTCAGAGGGGGCAGCGGCAGAAGACAGAAATTATTTAATTGGATTGTCCGTCCCACGACTGTAGCGTCACCTGCTCCTGTTTTTGCTCTGGTAGCATTATATATGAACTTAAGTTACTGCGGGATTTTCTTTGAGCTCATTAAAAAAAAAATAATAATAATTGGTGTATAATTGTTAGGTCAACACATTTTGATTCTTTTAAATAATTGCCATTGTATTTCTGTATGGTATTTGTATTTTAACAGTAACACTAGTTGTGTAAGTTAAGCACTGAATACTTCTTCAGCACTTTAGCACATTGCACTTTTCGATTTAGCCTTATCCCGGGCTATCAATATTGCTAATAAGGGATAGGTGACAAATCCCATTTTCTAAGGAAATGGGAAAAAGGAAAGCAGAAGTGGTTGACCCCCCTGGGGCCACTAAGAACAAAATCTCAAAAATGTTGCAACCGATAAAATATGTAAATGTTTTAATTTCTGAGATTCAGGCCCTACTGCTAGATTTGTATGGCATAGAGGGTGTAGATGGTGTAGCGAAGGAGAGGGGAAAGTGAAATTGGCTGGAAATCCTTCTCAGTTAGTGGGCGCTGTAGCCCCATAAAGGGCACCTAGTTCAAACTGCGTGGCTGCACCCAAAGATTTTAATTTAATCAATTTTTGTGAGCCCGAGCCAAAACACATGACGCCAACAGAATTGAAATACACTGTCAGGATAAATTATTGTCTAATGCCCTCCAAGGTATAAACATAGATGCCTCAGTTATAGGAGCTGAGGTTCAGCCAGAGATTGTTAATAATTCTTTGAGTGATCCCAAAAGTGACTATGGCAGAGAAGACCTTGAGGTCATTGAGGAGTTGGATGTATATGAGGTAGCCCCTTCAATAGCGTTGTCTGATCGATATGGGGCTTTGTTAGCATCAGTACCTAGGCCGCTGTACAAATCCCCTCCAACCTACCCACCCAAAATTGTAAAGGGAGAGAGAAGTCAAAAGGGCTGTAAAAAGAGAGGAGGGTGTAAAAATAAATTGGTAACCAAGGGGGTGGGGGATAGCAGTAGTACTAAAGAAGCTGAATAAAGTCAGTGGAAGAGACCATCACCACCAAAATGGGAGAATGGATGAAAGAGGTGTTAGCAGTAATGAAAGAGATCCAAAACGAGATGGATGATTTGAGAGCCCCGGTCAAAGGTAGGATGAAATGTGATAGAACAGATGCTAGTACCAAGGGAAGACCCCAAGCCCAAAACAAAGAATCTGCAGGAAAAGTTATGAGTATGATGCCCTCTAGAGGCCTAATCAACCCTTGGAATGGCATCTTATAACATTTTAGGCGGCCCCAGTATTAAAGACTGGACCCTGAAAAGAACGCAAGCCGATAGGGCTCCTCCATTGATAGGCCCAAACACATTAGCTTTGGATAGACACCCAGATGGAATACCAAGGAGGAATGACCCAAACCCACCAGATAGGGCCTGAGTGAGGAATGGTCCAATCATGCCATGCCAAACGAGGAACGTTCCGATCTTCTTGATAGGGCCCCAATGAGGAACGGTCAAAATATGTTGGGCCAAATAAAGTATGGCCCAACTACTTCTGCGAAAGGTCTAATAATGAATAGACCAAACCCACTAGGGAGAGATCCACGCCCCTCGGTCATAATGCCTTATATCCCTTGTAGGGCTGAGGGAATGGTTGAGGACCAAGAGGGCCTAAAAAATAAGTGCATATTTTGGATCTGTCAGACAAAAGGGTGTCTGTCTATAATCAGAGACGATATAGTGTTTTGTGTGAGGGGAAGAACACAATATGCCCACTTGGATTTTATTCAGGCGGTTCTTAAATCCTGGGCACAAGTTGAGGGCCTGTTAAGTATAGACGGTAGGACCCTGATAGTAGGGAAAAAATCAGTTGTTTTAAGATCGCCAGAGTATCTCCAGCTTAGAGGGACGGGGGAAACTACTGAGAACGGGGAACAAGAGCACCTGGAAAAAACAACAAACCACCAAGAATCCTCTAGATTATTACAGTATTACTCTAGGCAATCGAGGATCCAAATTAGGCAACCGGATGAACTGGAGAATGTGGATTGACAGGGGCAGGGGCGAGGTTGTCAGGATAAAATCAATGGCGGTTTCTCCTTGGTGTCCTGGAACGTAGCAGGGTTAAATAGGCTTCTGGGAGATACAAATTAGTGTTTGTTCATGAGAATATGATATAATAGTGTTACAGGAGACCTGGTCCTCTGAACCCGTTTTTTTCCAAGGTTACCAACATTTATCTGTACCTGCCACCAAAGATCCAAAGGGTAGACCCAGTGGAGGCCTTATAATCTGGGTGAATGTTAACTTAAATTGGAAAGTGGAGAATCAAAAATCGGATTTTCTGGCCCTACAATGGCTCTCCATTCCTTAGGGGACAAGGACCTGTTGGACTTGTTTCATGTCTACAATAGGCCTCGTCCAAAATGGGAATGGAGACCCTATACCGACTGAGTGATATATTAAGTATTATCCAAAAGGTGAAACGGGTGAGTAGCATGGTACTAGTAGCGGGAGAATCCAACCTTCAGTTGGAACCTGTGGCTTCACTGGAGGGGTTATGGGAGGACCAAGACACAGCATGGGATATCCCTGATGCAATAGTTTCACCCCCAGCGAGATTACATCGACTGGCAATTGAGTCTGCTTGTTTGCTTTAGAACCTCAATTTAAGAATGTGTAACAGGCGATTCCCAAAACATCAGCACGCCTCAGTAACCTTCAAGGGCCATAATGGACCATCACTTATCGATTCTATTAGTGTCTCGGTTTTGTAGACTGACCATGGGTGCTGGATTTCAAGGTTCAGATAAGACCTGAGAAGGACCGTTATCCACTGAGCGCACAATTTAGAGGCCTCATTTCAAGGAGTGCTAGTCCCAAAGGAGAATTATCTGACCAAGTTATAACTATCGGCGGACATGCACGTAAAACAGTCAAGTGGGGGAAAGTGATAGAACAGAAGGACAAAGCATCTCTGTTTGGTCCAATCATCCCAAACCTACAATCTATCTGTACTACAGAGTCAAGTGGCATGTGTGTACTGGAAGTATTTGAGGGTTTAAAAGAAAAACTGCTTCCCTATATTTCAGTCCCAAAGGACATAATTAAAAACAAAAGCTTTAGTAAGAATGAATGGTATGATGAAGAGTGTGGGGAGGCGAAAAAAGAAATCATAGCATGTATCGAGTCTAAGGGGAATATAGATATAGCCTCCACGAAAAATGATTTTGTTAGTGTCAAATGGGAAAGTATGGCTGAGGCCCTACAAAATAAGAATAATGTACTTTTCTGACAATTAGTAACCAAAAAGGAGCTAAAATGGGACCAGATGTTAGATTGTTGCATAGGCCAAGTAGAGTGGTGGCTGCACTTTGAAAGGTTGTATGCAAAATCGGAAGAATGTGCGTCTATAGTCCCAGCCTGTGATGAGACTTTCCTGAAGACTAGAGCTGGGCTGTGCATAACCATAGGTGATGTGGCAAAAGTAATTGCCACTCAAAAGGGCGGTAAGGCAGCAGGGACTGACCTTATCCCCGGGGATTTGTTCAAGGATGAGGTGGCTATCTGGTCACTGATTTTGTGCAGGATATTCAATGCAGTAATCAAAGCTGGTGAAATTCCAGCATCCTGGCATAAAGCAACGATATTACCATTGTATAAAAAAAGGGCAAAGAGCTAGCTCGGCTAACTACTGCCGAAAATCTCTTTTGAATAGTAAGAGTAAACTCTTTGGAAAGTTCATCTTAAGTTATCTACAAGAATAGGTTGATAGCAACAATATCATATGTGAGCTGCAAGGCGATTTTAGAAGGAATAGAGGAACCATGGATCACTGTTTTTTACCGTTTATGCTGATCCCAAAATATACATTACTGAACCAACTAAAAGTATGCATATTCCTTGACCTGGAGACAGCATTTGATTCAGTATCGAGGGAAATCCTATGGACTACATTATCTGCATGTGGAGTACCACGTCATTTGATCAGGATCATAAGGCACCTCTGTTCTAGAAATATCGCTTTAGTTAGCTATGGGTTGGGGGAGAATACCATGGACTTTGAAGTAGAAAAAGGGGTGAGGCAGGGCTGCTTACATGCCCCGCTTTTGTTCAATCTTTACATCCAAGAAATAATTGACAAATTACTAAAAGATTGTCAGGATTGTCCAAATCTGGGTATGGAAGTATCCAGCGTTATTCTATGCGCATGACGCAGGCCTCATTACGAGTTTGGAGGCAGCCATGGTGTTATTAGTACCATGGCTGCCTCCAAACCGGGCTCCATTACCGGGTTCCTGCAATGGGGACTTACCGGGTCATTCTGACATAGGAGGACCTGGCAATTCCTCCTTGCAGGAACCATTCCCCATTCCCATTGAGCCCTCATAGGGCTCAATGGGAATGGGGAGGGAGGTAACAACGGGCACATTACAAGTGTGCCATTGTTACCTCCCTCTTCCCCTCGCAGGACCCGGAAAAGACATCTGGTTTTACCAGACGTCTGATCCGGGTCCTGCAAAGGGAAACTCGTAATAGACGCTCCCGTAATGAAGGAGGCCGGTCCCGTACCTGCCCCCTTCATTATGGGAGCGCCAGGGTCGTAATGAGGCCCACAGTCTTATTAGCAACAACTCTGCAAGGACTGAAAGAATCCTTGGCAATCTTCACATCTAAATGTAAAGTGTTGGACCCAAAGCTAAATATTGGAAACTCTAAGGTGATGGTATTCAAGCCGCAATTCACGAAATCCATTCCCATGGTGTTAAAAGTGAATGGAAAACAAATTGAGCAAGTTAAAAACTTTGACTACCTTGGGGCTAGATATCAAGAATCAGAGGGGTGGGTAGCCCAAGTGAGATGGTCTGTTTGTACCCTGGAAAAATATGGGGGCTCTAGCCAGGTGTTCCATGCAATCCAAGGCTAAGACGCAATCTCGCCAGCACTAGATCTATACGCAAAAAAGGCAGTCCCGGCTGCATTATATGGGGCAGAACTGTGAGGTTATGCCAATTTGGGAAAATGTACCTCTACCGAATTAAAATTCTTAAACAAATTAGTTTAATTGCCTAAGAGTACTCCATCTGCACTGTTACTCTTGGAGTTAGAAGTGACCCCAGTGGCTTCTAAAGCATCGATTAGCCCGGCATTGTTCTGTTTAAAACTGTGGTCCAAGTAGGGTCAGAGAAATACAGACGCATTAAATCACATAATGTTCCTAAAAGGAGGAAAATCTATAGAATGGGTTTGCCATGTAAAAAAGACCCTTTCAGAAATAGGGGGTAGTAATTTATGGGAAAACCCCCAAGATCAGTCATTGGGAATTAGAAAAGTGCAAAAGCTCCTGGCAGCCCAGAGGGTGAGGGATTGCTTGGCTATGGATGCCCTTAAACTTAAATTTGGCCCACCTACCTCGAAGTTATGACTCAAGGTAGAAAGTCATACCAAGATTTTATTTCCCCCTTCTACAAAAAATCCCTATACATGAGAGTGAGATTGGGAATCCTGCCAGTGGCTGCTTTCTCTTTCAATTGAAAAGAGATGAACACTGATAAATGCCAGTTGTGTGGGGAGGCCGCTGAATCAATGACTCACTTTATGTTGTTATGTGAAGGAAATAAAACATCTGGGGTACCTTTATCTAAGACTGATACTCAGGGCAACAGGTGTAAGAGACACTAGAACAGCAATGTTATGCCTGAGACAATGTACTTCTCCACATGTGGTCTTTGCGGTTGCAAGATACACCCACAGATCATGGCTACTAAGAAAGATGTTAAATCACACAGCAATCGAAAAAGGTAGTCAATCTTAAGGCCAGAGGCTATGAGCTGTGCTCTCCTCTGAGCTATGATATTAAAGAAAGCCAGTCCATTAGAGATGAATGTTACATCGATAAATGGGCCACTTTTAAGAGTTGAGAGGCACTTAACAATTAAAACTGGAGAATGTTCACGTTATCAATTTTTAACTACGGGGTAGTGAAAATCTTATGTTATCAATTTTAATCATTGTATACATACTTCCTATCCTCTTGATTTTTATTGTATATTATATGTGTTGACTTGAAGATTTTATGTTGAATAAAAGTGTATTGACTGACAGTTTAAAAGCTTTAATCGCGGAAACGGCGTGCACAGGGAACCCTCCTTGAGAAGGCACACAGAGACAACCCGACTCCAAGAACCGGCGCCCTACAGATACCGCTGGAGACCCACGGCGATCTCCCCCGTCGACCCGACATTGGCAGTGGCCGAATCCTCAAGGCGCTTCTCCTGGCCTGTCAACAAGGTGAGCGGGTGAGGCTCCGCGGCTCGAAGGCGCGCACAACTGACTACCTGCGGCTCGGGCCTACGCTGCCTGTCTTTTTCCCCCTCTCCCCAATCAGCTGGACAGTGGCACCGGGGTCGAGCCGCAGCAGGACAAGGAGAACCGGGCGCTGCACTCCCCCGTGGACCGGTAATACGCTGACAACAAACTATATTAAGGCGCAGCCAGCACACGGACACACGACGGGCCCCTCCGCTGCTTGGGCACACCCGCTTGGCATACGCTAGCCCTTTTCCAAACCCTACATCCACCCCTTGGGTGAACACTTGAAGCAGCTGTACCCACACTGCACAGGGCTGATCAACCGCGACATGGGGAAGGAAAAGACCAAGAGACAAACACTGCAAAGCAAAATGGACCTCTACACCGTGGAGGCCCCTCCACGCTGCAGACCTCAGCCCCCAGAAGATGAAGGGGCCGGCGACGAGCCTCAGGACCCCCCAATTTCCTTGACGGACCTCATGAGAGCAATTGGGGAATCGAGGACATCACTGGAACTTAAGATAGGTGGCATATCCACCGATATGTCCCTTATACGCCAGGACCTCTGCAATCTATCGGCCAGGGTTGGTGAGGCGGAACAGAGAGTGTCGGACACAGAAGACACGGTACACCGCTTGGAGCAACAACTTGCCGCGATCACCCAAAAAATTGCCCAACTGGAATACCGTGCTGAGGACAGCGAAGGGAGAGCGCGGCGCAATAACCTTAGGATCCTCGGAATACCGGAGAAGGAGGAAGGCCCCAGCGCTGAACTGTTCCTGGAGGATTGGCTAACTCATGTCTTTGCCCCCAAAAAACTATCCAAATTCTTCTCCATAGAAAGGGCGCACAGAGTCCCCACCGGCCCACCTACCCCGGGCGCCCCGCCTAGAATGATAATCGCACGCCTGCTGAACTACCGTGATCGAGATGCGATTCGACAAATGGCAAGGGCCTCCGGCCCGATTACATACAACGGCTATAGGGTCGGGTTCTACCCCGACTACACCAAGGAAGTCCAAAAGGCCCGCCAATCTTTTGACTCGGTCAAGAAGAAACTTCAGTCGCTTTCTATCAAATATGCTTTATTTTTCCCGGCATCGCTCAAAGTCCACTATGAGGGCACCACTCATCTATTTTACACTCCTAAAGAAGCATGGGACTGGCTGGAAACCCAAGTTCTCATGGATTCCAGAACGAGGCGCACACCACTGGGCCCACCCACACAAAGGCCCCGGCCCGAGCGGCTCTCGCCCCCTCGATCTCTGGCCAATGCAGACAACGACATGACAGGGACCCCCACGGAAAAGGGGTAAGGCCCACGCAGTGGTGGGGACTAATCTGCAATGTATTAACATGTAAGCGCTCACCTAGCGGCCGCCGCTCCTAATGCGGCGCGGGCGTTATCGCAGTCAGGGTTATCCCGAGGAAGTTTACCAGTGTTATTCGTTTAATGTTTGGGCGACAGGTGCTCCCAGTTGGGGGTGAAGTACAGGGCGGGGGGCGTTTTGGGGACCTAAGGAACCATGGGACAAGAAGGCTTGAAGCCGACAAACGTAGGCAAGGAAAGCAAACACTGTCTTTGGACAGGACCGTGGACGCCATTATCAGCCAGTCAGCAGGCACCTCAATGCGAGGCAACCCTCGGATGTCTCCCTTGGAAGGAAACCGCCATATGTCCCCAGGAAAAGCGCAATTGCCACTGATCCTTCCAGATGTCCCAACAAGAAGACTCACGCAGATAGATTGAATTCCAACAAGGTAACCATACTGTCCTGGAACGTCAATGGCCTCGGCTCCAGCATAAAGCGAAGATTGGTGCTCCAGTACCTAAACCGACACTCGCCAGACATTGCCCTCCTAAGTGAAACGCACTTGATAGGTACAAACGCCAACTTTTTCAAAAGATCCAATTATTTGCATACCCACCACGCCGGATTCACGAAAGGTGCCAGGGGCACGATGATACTCGTTCACAAACGAGTTCCCCTCCAGGTAAGGAAGATCAGGACCGACCCCAGAGGCCGATATGTACTGTTGCTAGCTGATATCTGGGGCGAGAAATAGGGCCTGGCAGCAATCTATGCACCCGCCACGCTGGCGAAAGAACTACTCTCCGAACTACAGAGCTTGCTCCTGGAAGAAGAGGCTGATACTTGGGTGATTGGGGGGGACTTTAATGAAGTAATGGACACCACAGTCGATAGATCCTATTGGAGACCTGGAACCCGCCCCACCTCCACACCGCTCGCCGTGTTCGCCGAGGCCTTGGGACTGACGGACACATGGCGTTCGCTTCATAACAACAAGGCTGGCTTTTGCTTCTTTTCGGGTGTCCTTGCACTCTCCCCTCCTCCTAACCATGAAAAATTCCTGCCGTCACCCAGACCGTAACTGGCACCTAAACGCATACCATCTCCTCCTCCCTGAAATCGCTGAGGAGCTTGAAAAAAAGACAACGGAATATTTCGAACTCAATGAAGGCTCCGTGGACTGCCCGATCTCGATCTGGGAGGCATACAAGACGGTCCTCCGGGGGGAAGCTAGCTCAGCGGTTTCCGCCTATCAACAACGTCAAGTCCAGAAGGTCAGAGAAGCAGAAGCACGAGTCCTGGAGTGTGAACGGCAAGTCTTAGTACACAGCACCCAAGAAGCAAAGGAGGCGATGCTCACGGCGCAAGACGCCCTTAGCAACCTATCCCTAGATAATGCACGATCTGCCCACCAATTAGTCCGAAGCCAAATATATGAACGGGCGACAAAGCTAACAAGACTCTGGCCTGGTTAGAGAGACGCGAACAAAGCAGGGGACATGTACGGGCCATTAGATCTCCAGATGGAACACTGCTGACAGAAGACTCTGACATTGTCGAGGCATTCGCCGACTACTACAAAAATCTCTACACCCCACCCCCTGAGAGCCCGCCAGTTGAACCCTCACGCTACCTCGACCGAATCGAGATTCCGATACTCCCACAGCACCAATCAGATCTCCTGAATGCTGACATCACTGACACCGAGGTGCAAGAGGCGCTGGCACAGCTCCAGTCTGGGAAAACTCCGGGCCCCAACGGGTTCCCAACGGAAACGTGGAAATGCCTCGGTGGCACACTATCTACCCACATGCACCGCATGTTCCTACGCAGCAGAGAGATAGGAGCACTCCCCCCAGACCTCAGGAAGGCATGCATAGTAGTCATACACAAGCCTGGAAAACCCCCAGAGGAATGTGCCTCCTACCGCCCGATATCCCTGATCAACGGCGAGGCCAAGGTCCTCGCCAGAACACTTGCCAATAGACTACTGCAGGTGATTGAGACCCTCGTCCACCCGGACCAATGTGGATTCATGCCCAATAAATCAACTCAAATGAACTTACGTAGAGTCCAATTAGCGCTGAGCAGAGCGAAAGAAATACCAGCCCCACTCGCCCTTCTGGCGGTGGACTTTGAAAAGGCATTTGACTCTGTGGAGTGGGAAGCTCTGTGGGCGATCATGGCTAGGATGAACCTGGGGCAGACATTTATATCATGGGTAAAACTTCTTTGCGCATCCCCGGAGGCCACGGTGAGGGTGAATGGCAGGTCTTCCAAATCATTTCCCTTGGGTAGGGGCACGAGGCAGGGGTGCCAGCTATCCCCACTCCTCTTCCTCCTGGCCATTGAACCGCTAGCAATTGAGCTTAGCGCCAATACCAACTGGACCGGTTTCGTTTGGCCGGAAGGGGGAGAGGACCGCCTTTCGCTCTATGCGGACGACCTTCTCATATACCTCAGTAACCCGTGCATTCCATGCCCGGCTGTATCCCTCATTCTCAGGGAATATCAGAATTTTGCGGCCCTAAAGGTTAATGATGCCAAAACCACCTTCTTCCCGATTCAGGGGGGCGAGTCTGCGATCCCGGGGACCTGCCCATATCATGTCTCTATTAAGGAATTTAAATACCTGGGTATACGGCTTGACGCGACGCTCGAGGAGTATCCCCGACTTAATCTACAACCAGTAATTGAGCGGTTCACCAGAGACACCCCCCATTGGCAATCACTTCCCCTATCGCTAATGGGTAGAGCCGCGCTATTCAAAATGATGACCCTCCCCAGACTGTTGTATGTCCTTCAGAACGCCCCATTCCTCATCCCCCGAGAAACCTTTGCACTCATTGACAAGTACCTACGCACACTGCTATGGGGCGGGAAACAATCCTGGATCGGCCTTGATACGCTATAGAGATCAGTATGGGAGGGAGGCATCAGTTTACCCTGCATACGCACCTATTACCTGGTGACACAGATAGGAGTGGTAAACGACTGGATGCACGCAGACCCCACATTGCTGCACATCCGTATCGAACTGGAGATCATGGCCCCGTTAACACCGTTGCAAATCCTGTACGCCACCCATGACCAACTCCCGGCGCTGCCCAAAATGACCCATCATATATGTCGCGCCTGGCGAGACGCACACAAACTAATCGGCTGGAAAGGACAGCCAACGCTATCACAACCCATATGGCACAATGCGCTCCTCCCGGAAATAGTGAGAATGGGCTCCTTTGGTCACTGGCATGCAAAAGGAATACACACACTAGCACAGGTGATACAAGTGGGTCGCCTCCTGGGCTTTGAGACCATCCGAGAACAATTCGACCTGGCACCCATTGACCGGTTTCGGCACGCGCAACTAGCCCACGCTATCCGCACCCAATTCCCTGACACGACAATCATACCCCTCTGCTCCCCCATCAAGACCAATATCCTCCCGCAACGCATCTCCTCTAAGGTCACCTCCACTCTTTACCAGGCCCTTAACTCCTTCGGGGCTTCACAGCTAGACGGGATCAAAGTGGGAAAGGGACGTAGGTCACCTTGAACCTGAAGATTGGGTTGATGCATTAATGTCTCCTAGAGAAATTGGTATAGAATCCAAGCTTAGGCTAATACAGTTGAGAATCCTCCATCGCTCATACCACTCACGTGCTGTAATGGCCAGATGGGGTGGACTAGAAGACGGGACATGCGTTCAATGCAAAAAATGAACCTGCCACCTTCTAACATATGATATGGGACTGTCGGGTGTTACAGGCCTTCTGAGAGGACTGTATTAGTACAATCTCTGCTGCCCTGGTGACACCAATCCCCAGGGATCCCAAAATGGTACTCTTAGGCATCTGGGGTGAAGAAGACCTGTCAAAATATGAGAAAATGTTTCTGGCAATTGCGTTGAGGGCAGGCAAAAGACTTATTGCAGCTAATTGGGGATCTGCCGACCCACTGTGCCTGAACCGTTGGAGTAACGAGCTGGACAGGTGCGCAGCTTCAAAGCGCCAGATTTATAATGCACGAGGCTGCCCCAGTAAATTTGAAAAAATATGGGGTAAATGGCTAAATGCTCACTGAGATCCGCTGGTGGGGATAGACCAATATCACTGTTAGCATTGGTTACCTGCCTTGTTTTGTTATTGTCTTACGGTCCTCGGCCTTATGGGCCTCTTCTAACTGTTATTAATGCTATGCTGCCTTTATCCTATATATGCCGATGATGCATGTTTGTTTTTCTATGTTGTGTTGTTCAAACTCAATAAACAGAGTTATAAAAAAAAAAAGCTTTAATCGCATACAATTTTACATATACATTGACTTTATTTTACCCTCATAAACAATACATACTATTTACTATGTTTGGTACAACATTAGTGTTTGCTACACTGTTGTTGTATTGACAATAAGTAATCATTGGGTCATTGGGAAAAAATTCTGTAGAGGATAAAAAAAACTATTATGATTATGTAAGTGTAAGTGTGCTGGTATGTTTGTCTGAAGTGTTTTGTAATTAAGGGAATGTTTAAAGTAGTTAGATACCCATTGGTGTATTCTAACTATATTGGGTGTTAGAAGAGGTTTTGTAGTAATAAGAACTGTGATGGTGTATTTGAAGTGTATTGCAATGAAGGGTATTTTTGAAGTAGTTAGATCCATGTTGGCGTATTGTAACCATATTGACTTTTAAAAGCAGTATAATAGTATTATGGCTGTAGTTATATACCTGTTGGCATATTCTAACTGTTTATTGTGCTACAGTTTAAGTGAGTACATTTTGGTTAAATGAATATTAAGTAGGAATTTGTTAGATTTGCTGGTAACTTATGTTTTAGAGTAATGGAGGGTTCGTTACATTCAAACCAACCACTTTTTTTGACATATGCAGTATAGTGACCTGAAGTGGTTGTGGCACCAGTGTGGTATATTATGACTACTGTTGTGTGAGTTTTCTTGCCAAGAGACACTTGGCCATGTGTAAAGTTAGTGAGCTTACAATTATTTTTGGTACCATATGCATTGTACCTAAGCAGTATTATTATGACATATTGGCTATGCGAGTTGATTTGCATGCTGGAACGATTGTCTGAATTGCATAAAGGCAATAATATGCCATGATTTGCATTCTGCGGAAGCTGGTGAAATGAAATGGATTAACAATTTGGAATGGATACATAAAGAAATCGTTAATTACGGATGTGCTCTTGTGAAACATGGTTGGAGAGAGTGCATGTATGTTTCCACATGTATGAATTATGGAAGACTTCATTTATAGGGATGGTTTTGGTCTCTAGTACTTTTAGTAAGTTTATTACGAATTCTTGTAGATCTTCTTGTGTGTTCATGGTACATTTGGCCATTCGTGCACAGTAGTCCAATTCTTGTTGTATACCTGTAAGTGTTGTCAGGATTATTTGAGCCATTTCTATGAAGGATGAGCATTTGCAAACACAACTGGTCTGAGCCGTATAAGTAAATGTTGGGAACAATTGGTGGCAACTGGAAGAGAAAATTGATTGCTACATTTGCATAGCAATTTACTCCAGTCGTGTTGCTGAATTTAAATGGAGAGTTGTGCCTCTGCATTGTTTGATGGGCCTGCAGATCTTTTTTGAGAAGAAATATTTGTCGGTTTGTCTTCTGATGGATGTGCAGTTGAGTTTGTAGTATTCTATGATGCAAGGAATGTCTGCATTGTCTTTGTTTGCATCAACGTTAACTAGGAATAGACCGTTGTGGGTACAGAGACTTGAAAATGCTATGTAACTCATACCTTCTTTAAAGACTGTCCTGCCAATGTCAATAAATGCGTGATCTAGGGTTAGACCTTGCGATTTGTGAATAGTGACAGTATATACAAGAGAAAGAGACAATTTTTCTCTGCGTACATACATGTCTTTAAAAAGAAGGAAACTTGCTATTGTGTGGGCAATTATTTTAAGTTTGTTAAAGTGGATGTTGACAAACTGAATGTTGTTGTCATGTGACTATGTTTTGAAGCCAACAACTGTAATAATTGCTCCATTGATTGAATCTTGTTCTACGTCAAGCTTACATTTTAGAATTACTCTGCAGTTTGAACACAAAGTTAATGTTTTTTCCAATCTAGCTGTGCTGGAGATACATTTTTCTAAGCTATTGAGTTGTGCTGTTGCTTGTTGACAGATAGGGAGTATCATGCCATGCACTTCTAATTTGTCTCTTGAGCGGGTATGCAGTATGGGTTGCATTTCTTTTTTTAACATTGTCTCATTGAATTTAATGCAGCTTGCAAGGGTTGGCATTAAGGACATGCATTTTATATTTTGTTGAGTTAATTGTTCCATGACATAAGGAGCAGATGTATTTCGCCCATACAGCTCACGGATTAGTCTACTATTTAAGATGGATTTTGCACCTTTAGTAAGCAAACTAGTTCTAATGCTTTTTAAAATGTTAGCATAGGTGAGGTCTGCAGACTGAAGCATTAGTTAGTTGTCTGTAGTGAAAATGTTGCCAGAGATTTACATTTCCAATGCTGCGAGTGTGTTGCAGCATTGTTTGTATCCTAATGTTTTAAAAATAGGCTGACCCTTTACTGGTGTTAACTATAGGAGGTCTCCGAAAACAATCATGTGTTTTCCTTTAAACAGTTCTTCGTACTCGGTTTTCAGCACTTCTTGCATTCTGTGGTGAATTAAAGGCAACACAAGGTCGGAAATCATGCTTACTTCATTTATTAGGAGCACTTTCATTTGTTTCAGAATTCTGTGTACTTCAGTAGCAGCTTCTGCTGATAATTTGTAGTATTCCAATTTGCTTTGGCGTTCTACTGGGAGGAGCAGTAGTCAGTGTACAGTTACACCTCCTATGTTGTAGGCAGCTAAACCTGTGGGGGCTGTTACAACAGCCGAAAGGTTGTTGTTTATTAAGGTTGGTAGAAATGTGCTGATTGTTTTAATTAATAATGTTTTCCTAAAACCATCTTCACCAGTTACATACAGGAGCAGGGGTTTATAATTTTTACAGCTACAAGTTTTAGTTTCATGTATAAAACCATGTTCAATTTCTTCAGTGACTTATAGATACATGGTGAGTTGTTCATCATTTAGCTGTGATGTTAGCACTGAAAAGTCTTCTTCAGATTGTTTAGATTGATACATGGTATTGCCTACCTCAGTCATGGATATTTGTGTTTAATTTAGAATTAGTGGTTCTCCAATTGGTTCTTGGCTTTCTGTAATGGAAGGTTTACTGCCCTCAGGAATGTCTTTATCTAGTTGAGCTTCAATGTCTTCCCCTTGGCGTTCATTGTCCAACATTTCTTTGTATTGTTTGAAATTGACATTTGTTATACTGCTTTCAATTCCTTTGAATGCAGCTTCACATGAGTCATTGTCACCTAATAATTCTTCTTCTTTTAACCAAGGTTTAAAAAGTTGCAGAAGGCCCATGTAATAAGGTTCTCTATGTTGCAGAGATTTAAATGATAATTTTATATAATTAATTAGGCTGGGTTTGGTAAGTTTCACTAGGCTTCCTTCAGACATTGAGACTGAATATTTTCCAGCTGTCTCAACTGGGTTGACATTGTTTTTGTAGGAGTAGTTTTGGGCTATGTCATACAGGCACATGTTTTCCAAAGCAGTACTTCTTTTTGGGCAGTATGTGTCTATTAAAATGTTTTTTAAAATGTCCTGGCTGCTGGGTTCATTGGTGGCTATTATTTCTATCTCTTGGTAGGATTTTAGTACTCTTTTTTGGAATGGAGCTGGACCAAGGTTTATCCAGATTATGGGCCTCATTATAACTTGTGCGGAATGGGTTTAACGGCGCCGGTAATGGTGCCGGCGCCGTTAAACCCATTCCGCACAATTACGAGGTCCCCTCGTGGGACCCGCTCTGGACGTCTGGCTTTTCCAGACATCCAAGCGGGTCCCGCGAGGGGACCAGGGGGCTAACAACGGGCCTGTTCATAATGGGCCCGTTGTTAGCTCCCTCCCCATTCCCATTCGAGCCCTATGAGGGCCTTATGAGGGCTCGAATGGGAATGGGGAAGGACCAGGCCGGAGTTCCCTGAAGGAGGAAGTACCAGGCCCTCCATACTCGGAATGGCCCGGTATTTCCTTATTAAGGGCATAGCTGCCTCCAAAGTCGTAATGAGGCCCTATGTGTCCAGATTTGACATGTAAGGCTGTACCTGTTAAACTGTCTGCAGCATCTTAGCATCTGCATTCTCTATGGGAGAGCATTTTTCTACCGAAACTATTACATTTTTGTGACAGTGTTTTGTCAGATGATATGTCATGCCAGAGATCCTTTGGCTCTGTTTTTCAGCTTTGATGAGATAGGCTGTGATATATCTTGCAACTGTAGTTAATGTACCTTGATACATTGACAGGGACAAGAGAACAGAGTTCTCCTGGTGTTTTTATATCTATTCCATCTTTATTTTGGTTTGCACTGCATAAGAAGTCATGCAAGTCATCCCATGCAAACTGTATACAACTTAAAGTAATAAACCATGTGGGTGGGCCACGGTTCTTTAGCATGTACTGCACTGTACCCTCCCCATCACCCCTGCACTTTCCCCCTCCCCTTCCCATGCACTTGCGCGATCTGATTGACACCTGGCCTAGTAGCATCATTGTCTGTCATCCATCTGTTCCCCCTCCCTTGCCTCGTCGCGCCTTGCAACACTTGTGTATAGGCGCATTATAAATGCCATATCATATCAAATCATATAATGTACATCAGCGTTATGTCAGAACCAGTATTCCTTTGTACCACGCATGGCTGCCATGAGATTTGTGATACTAGACTGCAAAACTTCATCTTTATCTTTTATTTTTTGAAGCAGTTGGGTAGGGGACATGCTTACAAAATTAGAGCCTGTTTTTAATGTGTGTGCAACCCCATAACATAGAGTTGCTAGTTCACTTTTAAATAGGAGGTGGAAAATGTATTCTACATTTTGTCTGAATCTGGGGTCTTCATAATACATTCGTAAAAAGGGAAATTCTGATGCACTAATTTGTGTGGACCTTTCATCATATCCTCCCCCATTTCCAGGATAGAGGAAAATAACATGCTTCTACAGTTTCTTCCCATATGCTCATTGGGGATCATGTGGCTTAATGCATTTTATATGTTTCTAATGCATCTTCAATGGTGTCTTTGAAGTGTAGTGGTTGTATTGTATACTAGTCATAAATGTTGGCTGCAATAACATGCACGACATGTTCAAATTGGCAAGCTGCTGATGAATCTTGGATTATTTGGGTGGTTTCTCTTAAATGTTCCTCTATGTTTATATCCTTGTAGTATTCATTGTCTTGTTTCAGATATTGTAGGACTTGTCTAACTTTGTTTATGTTGACTAGCTGTTGCCAAATCCTTTTGTGTTTTGTTGGTACACCATTAACTAGTGCAATCAAAGATTGATCTTTTTGCCTCTGTGTTCTGAGAATTTCTACATTTTCTTTTAGATCTAATGGCAAATACACTACTTTGCCACAGATGCCTTTTAGTAACTCAGATGGAGGCAATTTGGCAGTTTTCAGGTGAAGGCGTATTATAGCTTGAAATTGATGAACTGTTTGGATTATAATGCTCGCATACAAGTTAAGTTGTTAGAGAGCCTTTGGAAGTGGGAATATGTCTAAGTTATTAGTGACAGCCCATGATAGCATTTGGTTATGGTCAGGCTTTGTATTGCAGTACGTGCAAACTATTGAGGGGTCAGATATTTGGTATTTATTTTCTTCTGTTAGATATAAAGCTAATTGGAACCATTGGCATCCCTCATTGTCCTCTATTGTGTAGGCTGTATCTACTATTGTTGTGCTTTTCTTATAAAAAAAGATCTGTGACAACAGACACATACTTGGTCTGGTATTTCAGAAGATGTGGTTTCAAACTTACCTATTTCCTACACCTAAGACCTTATAACAGACCAGCAGTGCCAGAACCCACATGGAGAATTGAAGCATGTATGAGAGGGACAAGACATTAGACAGGTAATCACCATGTATTAACCAATTATAGCGAATGCGATATGACAAGAATATCCCCATCCACTGACAGAATGTATTTGGTTATATCTTTTATAGAAAAATGGTCCCTGAATATGGTCTAGTGAGACTCACATGCCCTGGACTTTGCGAAAATGCCTATGTTCAACAAATAAATGCTTCAGTATTTTACAAAAAAAAGAATTAAAGACTCTCCAAAAAAAGTTTTTCTGTTATATACGAATGTCTAACCATTTTTTGTGAAAGAGTCAAGAATTGAGAAATATTAGTTAACTGTAATAATCATTTGTGAATATTTCCCTTGAGGTCCTTCCAGATCTCATGCTGGCAAGTATGCATGTACTGCCAACATGTTAAACCTTCACACACCAAGAGCCACTTCAAAATGTTGTAAAAATATTTTGTATCTGCTTTTCCTTCCCTTTTAGAAAAATGTTACACAAAGTGCTGCTATAAATGCACATATGCATTTTTTTACTTTTTTGAAAATGCTTCTAAGCAACATTTTAAAACATACAGCATTGTAAATAACTGCCACTTAATGTGAGCAGGTACTCAATGCTGCAATACATGGCATTTGATAGAGTAGTTAAAAAAAGAAAATATGCTTATTGAGAAGCTTGTTACAGGGAAAGTGGCAGCAACCCTGCATATATACATTTGTAAAAGGGTTGAAAAAAAGACTTAAAAATATAAACATACCTGCACTATGTCTTGTTAGATGCAAATGTTGTTGAATATGCTAATAGAAATCTTGGAGAGTTTTACAATAATATTTGGTGCAGGTGGCTGTGAGTAAAGGTAGACGTACTCTGAGAGTTTAGAAGTACATCTCAAGTGTTGAACTCAGATGAGAGGGTTACATGTAGAGGTTTTGGATGTGATTGGTGGATGGATGTGTGACTGTTTGAAAGCAACAAATGGGGGTGTGTTACAAGCATAAAAACAAAAAGAGTAAAAGGGCTGCCCTGTGCTACGGCGTCCACGGACACTGTGGTAGTTCGCAGAAGGCATGTGAAACATCTGGGTATATTGAGGATGCCTTGCATGGAAAGGGGACTGTGGAGACCGCAGATGGTTGCGGATGTCCGCGGACATCGGGGGATTAGCCAATCAGGTTTCCTGGGTGTGGTGTATGGTGTGCAGGAAGACTGGATAGCAAGAGTTATCTTAGTTCTGTGCAGCGAAGATGGATGTGGCTATGGCTTTGAGGAAGCAGACTTTCTGGATTGTAGGAGACTTGTGGATCCATTGGCTGAAGGGATATTTTGAGCATTGTGGATTGTCTGACAATTTTGGATTTGATGAATTTCAGGTTTCATGGTACAGAGTTCGAGAAATGAAGTGGGCGGAATTCCTCCCGTTTTCTGAGAATATGGTCAACTTAATGCATCCAGTCATCATTGTAGTGCACTGTGGAGGCAACAGTTTGGGCTATGTTACCGGAATTTCATTACAATTTGCAATGAAGGAAACATTTGAAAAGTTGATGGAACTGTTTCCACATTCAAAACATTTTTTTCACGGTTAGCTCAGAGACAAATGTGAATGCGTTCAAATTTATTTTGTCCACAAATTGAGAAAGTAAGGCGCAAAGTGAATAAATGTGTATGTGCTTTTTTCCTTTTTACAGGATGTTGGGATGCTATCTTTCCATAATGAAAATATAAAATGTGATATTGTCTAAAAATAATTCGAAGAGATGGAATGCATCTCACTGGTGTGGGCAATCAGATTTTTCCTGAAAACATTCAAAATGCAGTTTTTTTAAGAGCCACCATTCTTGAATGAAAAACAATAAAAATGATTTTAAACCACCCACGCCATGCCTGGAATTTTCTAGCTGTCCGTAGACGAGTGCACTGTCCACAGACTATGCAGGCTGCAAAGGGTCCTGTGAATTCTTTTTCAGTTGTATTGGTTAACTGCAAAAGGTGACTCCTAAAGGAACCTTTTTTTTCTTTTTGTATTTTCTTTGGCTTTTTGTTTTTTTCAGGAGAGGCAAGTTAAGGTGGGGGATGGAAGGAAGGGAAGGGGCACCAACCACAAAGACATAGGGGAAGGTGGATAGGGTAAGATATTAGGCAGGCCTTAAATTTAAGGTGGGGGGCAGTGTTTCTCGTGCTTCATGACCGTGGCCTCGAAAGCACAACGAAACTGCTCCCCCCGACAAATCGGTGCTTCGCAGCACAAACATAGAACTGTGCGCCTCAAAAGGTAGGGGTCAACAGCGTTCTGTATGGCCTGCGAGCTGGCCACTGGGATCCTCTGCCCCAAAGCAGTATTCTTTGTGGTGACAGGAGCGGTCGGGAAAGATGGGGTAGAGGCCGTCAACCTACTTTTCCATGAGAATGGTACCACCTTTCTCAGAGCACCCGGGTGGTTGGATTTGGTGTTGTGGCGCATGGAGGTGGTCCCGTAGGAGTACAGCCCAGGTCATGGCACTCAGAGCATCTCACCTTGGCTGCCTGAGCCTTTGGTACACCCCCAGTGGTGGTGAAAAACCGCCAAACCCAGGACTCACTGCAGGCACTGGAGATAGGGCTTCCTCTACCTCATCTTCATCTTCCTCTTGATCCTCATCTGTATCTACGCGCCTGTTCCCCTCTACAGGCCCTCCAGGTTGTTGTGGTGGTGGTAATGGTGGTGGCGGCTGGGGAGGACGGCTGGTCATAACAGATGACATTGATACCAGATAAATTCTCCAAGAAGGTCTCCTAAATAGCTCTTCAAAGCAGGTGCTCTCTCCTGGACTGCCAGATTGAGATTGGCTAAAAGTAATTGGTGGGTCCCTTAAGAGGAACAGACCGCAGACATCACAAATTGTCGCGGACATCGTGACTTTTCACGGACTACCCAGTCGAAAATAGGCCTTGGAAAGTTGTAAAAAGTTCCCAGATCGACTAATATTGGGTCTAGGGGCTCTGGAAGGGTAAACCTCCAACTTGAAACACCCTACGTTGGCCAAAAATGCAGTTTCAACTGTCCGCGGTGACGTACACGGTCCACAGACAGGCCGCCATGGTGCATGGGTGCAGTCACATGATGACGTCTGTGGACGTCCATGGCCCTGATGGCTGTCCGCGGACACCCATCGGGCGGGAGACGCAGGGTTCATGCACGTGACCGTCCGCAGAACTGGTGTGCTAACCGCAGACTAATTAAAAGTGCGACATGCGAAAACAGACATGAATGGACACCGCGCACTGTCCCCGGACACCCCCATTTTGAGAACAGACACCCCAGACAATCGTATAATCCATGTACTATTAATTGGGGTTAAAAAAAGATATGACAGAACGATATACAATATATTTATACTATGAAAAATAAATGTATTTATGAAAGGGTTGGGTTATCGGAATGGGAAACATAAATGGGAGAATTTGGAATTTCTGTATAATAATGATCAGGAGATGAAGGGAGTGAAGTTTCATCAAAGAGTCTTTCATTTATATTTTGGGAATTTGTTGGGGATGATTGCTGGGGATAAGCGGGAGAGGTGCAAGAAGGACATTGATAATCAACATTTTTAATAACATGATTTTTAACATAATTTAAAAGTTCCTTAAAGTCATTGCTAAGTTTTTCCAATTTTGCACACAACATCATGATTCTATTATGTACAGTTGGGGATATAGATTGTCTTTGTGATTCTTGGGATTGTCCATAATTACATTGGGGTGTTGTTTCTTCGTGCAAACTATAAGAAAATAAGTAATTATTATTTCACTGACGTCTGTAGAAATGAAATTATTGGATTCCAAGATGGCCACCATCTAGGGTAGACGCGCTCCTGCGAGCTCCGTCCGAGCGGGAAAAACTAATGGTGTCAAAGCAGTCCACAGCAGCAGTAAACAAGTCCTTCTACGACCGAAACACTCGTAAGGAGTGAAAAGCCACACTGAATCTAATTCCGACCGAAATCGGACAAGGGGCAGGCAGAGGCGAGTGCCAAAACGCAGAGCAGCAAACACTGTTACGGCAGGGGGAATACGAGTGAGCCGGTGCAGAACTCACTGGGACTCCCGGAGGTGAGGTGAGATGGCCCCCCTGCCTTGCAGGCTTACATATTGTGGAGCAGTCAGACCGTGGGGGCAGCCCGGCACCTGGGCGCCAGCATCGCTGGGCCTGGGCACAGACTGGCGCTGCCCGGAGCGGCGGGACACTACAGCGGCTCCACCACCATGGAGAGCTCCTGCAGAATACTTAACGGCTGTCACGTCCCGCAGATCACTGAGGCTCCTGTAACAGTTAGTTTGACCGGCTTGCACGTCTCAAACTCTCTGCTCCTCTTACCTTGGGGCTATGATATTCTACGGCAGCTTTTTCTACGGGTCAGAGCTTGCTCCCGAACACTGGAGCTGCTCAGGTCACCTCGAACACCAGCGGAATAGAGAAGACATTACCAGTCACAACAGGCAAGTGTGAGGGCAGCAGAAACCCGCTGAAAACAAAGGAAGCAGCACTCGCATGCTTCAGCAATAAAACAACAATAGTTGTCCACCAGCACGCCACACTCTTAAGAGACTTTAAGGCAATTGTGCATACCCGAACACGTTTATGGTGACACGACCCACAGGGGGAAATAAGGGATTACAAGAAGGCCGGGAGTGCGAGTGAGCCGGAGCGGAACTCACTGGGACTCTCAGAGGCGAGGTGAGACGGTCCCCCTGCCTTGCGGGCTTACATATAGCGGGTCTTACATATTGCGGAACAGTCGGACCGGGGGGTGACCCAGCACCTCCGCACCAGCCCCTCTGAGCCTGAGCACAGGCTGTTGCTGCCGGGAACGGGGGCATACTACAGCGGCCCCATCAACACGGAGAGGCTGGCGGCCCCGAAGAGAGTGCCGGCACCGTGCAGACCGACCATCCACGTGAAGAGTCAGGATATCCCGCGTGGAGGGGGCGCAAACGCCCAGACGAAGGGAGATCTTCGGTGCGACGACAGGACACGGCGAGGACAGAGTGAATGCAGGCTGGAGGCGACGAGAAGAGAAGATCCAGCACAACAGTAAGTGTGAATGCAAGTAGGCGCGTGTGGGCTCCAGAGGGACAAACAGAAGGAGAAGGAGAGCAGAGCTGTGCCCCACAAACGCCTCCCCCCCGGGTCATCTTCTTCAGCCACAGAGGGGGTCGGGGAGGAGAGCTTGGGCTGAAATAGTAGAAATAGTGGTAGAAAGCAAACAGACTTAGCCCCCTGGATCATTCAGGAAAAGAATAATAGGAATAATAAAGAGTGGATTCCAGGCGTGCGGGGAGGGCCTACCTGCAAAGCACCTTGAAGCAGTCTCTAGACCCAGAGGTGACTGGCGGCGGAGCAGCCCCAGCCCACTGCGTTGGGCGATCAAGCAGAGATGAAGGCAGGACTTGCTGCCCAACGGCCCCCCAAGGAATATCATAGCCCCAACGCGGGATAGAAGAAGTGCACAGTCTGGGCCCAACAGAAGCACAGTACAAACCACAGCAGACGCAGACTACTGCGGGTCCCCCTGGGGGTGCCCCGAAGCTCTCAGGCAGCATCACAGCGGAAACCAACCACGGCGCATACACGATAGGAGATATCTGACAAAAAATTTAACCCCCACTGGCATTCCTCCCAACCAGACCACCATAACCAAATAAATTCGCCCCATCGGGGGATAACTAAACTGTGCCTCCAACCCGCACAATAGACCAACCTATAAAAGCCACTCCCTATACAAGTCGGACGCTCATATTACTTGGTGGCCTCCAGGCAGCAGACGCAAATACTACATAGCCATAGTAGCGAACTCAAGGTGCCCATCCAGGAACCATAAATTCATACCCTCTGAGAGGTGCCCCCCACAACGCTCGGACCATGGTAATCAAACTGGCAGATCCCTCAAACTCAATAAAACCTGCATTGCCAAGGTCCCCCCTTCGGGACAAACGCAGATGCCAAGAACCAAGTCCAAAGACGTCACGTATCGAGCTAAAAACACACAGTTGGAACACTGTTGGAGACGGTATCGGACAAGGGAACCCCAGGGTGAGACAACAACAGAAGAGTACGACACCCAGCAGTCCACGGAAGCAGCCACGAAGATGGCACTGAATAAAGAAGAACTCAAAGAATGTCTTCAGGGAATGGAGATCCGTATGATGGAGTCCCTCCAAGACCAACTAGGGAAAATAAGGGAGGAACTTCACTCTTCCATACAGGAAGTCAAAAAGGACATTACAGACCTAGGTGAGAGAGTAGACACAGCAGAAGCGGGGCTTTCAGAAATCGCTGAAAACTCAAAACAGACCAGCATACTCCTGGAACAGATTACTAGGGCAACGCATAACCTGGAACTTCAAGCAGAGGACCTGGAAAAGAGATCCCGAAGATCCAACATACGAGTCAGTTGGAGACAAAAATCTGAAAGAGACATTGCAAACATACGAGTCAATTGGAGGCAAAGATCTGAAAGGGACAATGCAAACATGCTTCAGCAGCCTCCTACCAGGCACCCAACCAGAGGACATGCTTATAGACAAAGTGCACAGAGTGGGCCCCCAAAAAAAGAGCCGGGAGCTAGACCTAGGGACGTCCTACTGGCAATGACCTCCTACACGCAGAATGAGGAAATCATCCGGGCAGCAAGAAATCTACAACCGGTCACTATCAATGGGGCGCAGGTCCACTGTTCCAAGATCTGGCCCCATCTACCCTACACAAAAGAAGACTAATGGCACCGGTCAAAAAGGCGCTAAGAACCAAAGGAATCATCTACAGGTGGGCATACCCCTTTGGCCTGCAGTTCGCCTGGGAGGGCAAACAACAGCGCATCACAACCTGTGAGGAAGGAGCGACACTCCTACACCTGGAGGAAGAGGAATCGCACCCAGACTCAAATCCCACTCGCAGCCTCCGAAGCGGAAACCCCAGACAGTGGGAATGATCATCTACCCCCACCAAGAAGCGTGGCACGGAAGTAAAAGGGAGAGGCCACCAACCGAAATGACCACTGCCACCTGGAAGGACCAAGCCATAAATAATTGAGAAAAGTGGATCACGACCCCGGGACAAAAAGAAGGACAAATACGTGAATCTTGTTAGAAGCCAGCACTACCCTCGGACGTAGCGAAGAGACAGACCATTTTGGAACCAATGCAGGACAGACACAGGTCCTGGCGGAGCACAAGTTGGAGGAGAGGTGATATCCACTGCCCCAAAAGGGTCACAGAGAATGTTTCGAGGAACTTTGATCTGAAGGATACTAGGGGATTGGGGGGAGGGATTTGGAGGGGGAACGGCATGGACCAATATAGGCAAGAAGGAAAGGGAGAATCGATGGGAAAAGGCACGCCGGAAGGCAAAAGATCGCAAACACAAACTAGATGGCTGAACTGAACCTAGTCTCACTCAACGTGCAAGGCCTAAATTTGCCTGTCAAACACTGATCTATCCTGACGAGGCTTATAGACTTGCAGGCTTCAATAACCTTCCTGCAGGAAACACACCTCCTCCCAGAGGATGAAGGAAGACTGAAACACAGGGCGTTCTCCCGCCAATACTTTGCCTCGGGTGGGGGAAAGACCAAAGGGGTTGCCATATTGATCGGGGCCAGACTGATCTTTAAAAAACAGGCGATACACAGGGACCCGGAGGGGAGATACCTAATACTAAAGGGGATGATACAGGAACAACTATACACGTTAATTGCAATCTACGCCCCGAATGAGCGACAGGACTTATTCCTGAGGGATGTACTAAAAACTCTGGGGGGCTGGTGTGAAGAACAGATAATAGTTGGAGCCGACTTTAACTGTGTCATGGATCCCGCATTGGATAAAACTCTTCCACCCACTACAGCAGATGCAAGAAACAGGCAGGCGTTAGACAAACTCTTTAGAGACCTGGGGGTGATAGAGACATGGAGGTTTTTTCACGGTCAACAGAGAGAATTCACCCACTACTCTGCGGTTCATAAGGGGTACTCAAGAATCGACATGGTGCTGGTGTCAACCACCCTGATCCCGTGCATTAGTAAAGTGGAAATAGAGGTCCAATACGTGTCGGACCATGCCCCAGTCCTGGTACAAATGGAGATGGCACGCACCATCCATAAAAGTCGTAGGCCCTGGAGACTAAACAAGATGATCTTGAAGGACCTGGCCCTTGGAGCAGACATGGAGGAGACGATTCAGAATTACTTCCAAGAAAATTATAACGGGGAGACAAACTGGGGGGTAATTTGGGATGCCGGGAAGGCAGTGATCCGGGGCGAATTTATCTCACAAGCGACAGCGTATATGAGGGAAAGAGGACTCATTAAAAAGAATCTGGAAACAGCACTAAATGAAGCAGAAACTCAACACAAGGCTAGGCAATCCCAAAAAACACTCAGAGCAGTCCGGAGAGCAAGAGCCCAGTTAGAAGAACACGTAGCAGAACGCACAGCACAAGCACTAATCAACACCAAACAGAGATACTATGTTCAGGGTAGCAAAGCAAACAGGTTCCTAGCGGCCAAACTCCATAAACAAAACTCCTGTAATTACATAGTTCAATTAATAGACGAAAAAGGGGAGCTATGCACAACAGAGAAGGGGAAACTTGAGATAATGGAAAGATTCCATCAGGGACTGTTAGAAAGTGAACATCTAAACCACCAGACACAAAAAGAATATGTCTCGAGGATTTCCCTCCCCCAGATTACAAAGGAGGATAACGACGCTCTGCAAGCCCCCATATCGGCACAAGAAATTAGCGATGCCATAACAGCATTGCCCCGCAACAAAGCCCCGGGCCGGGATGGACTCGGAAGCGGATACTACAAAACATTCCTCAATCAACTACTGGGCCCCCTAACAAATTATTTAATCACATAAGAAACAGTGGCACAGTCACACCCAACATGGGAGTCTCCACCACTATCCTCATACTCAAACCGCGTAAAGACCTCACAGACTGCACCAGTTATCGGCCGATCTCCCTACTTAATACCGACGCTAAGCTTTATGCTAAAGTCCTCACAACTAGACTCGCTGAGGTCCTGCCAAAAATAACTCACTCTGACAAAGCTGGGTTCATAAAAGGGAGACACACCCAAGACAATATCAGGCGGGCAGTGGATATATTAGATCTGGGAAGCAGGACAGGACAAAGGTTCTCCATAGCTGCTCTAGATGCCAGGAGAGCATTTGACAGCCTGGACTGGAAGTATCTGGAACTGGTGCTGCAGAAATTTGGATGCGACCCCAGTTTTAGCAGAATGGTCCTGGCAAACCTCTGCCTCCCAAGCACAACATTTATCGTTAATGGGAACCCCACAGCAAAAATCAGAATACACAGAGGGACAAGACAGGGCTGACCACTCGCCCTTAATCTTCGCCATGGCAATGGAACCCATAGCTGAAATAATAAGGCAAGATCCCGTCATACAAGGGGTTAAATGCGGTGGGACCACACATAAAATAGTACTGTACGCAGATGATATAATGCTGTTCCTTGGGGATCCTAAAAACACACTACCAAGAGCACTCGATACCCTACAAGACTTTGCTAAAATATCAGGATTCACCATAAACTTCACTAAATCTAAGGCACTGAACATCACTGAGAGGGAAGAGGTGGCCGAAGCTCTGGGGTCAAGATACCCGCTAACATTGGAAAAAGAATCAATAGAATACCTAGGGATCCAACTAACCAAGGGTCATAAAAACCTCTATGGAGCAAACATAACCCCACTGCTGAAACAACTGAGGGAGGACCTACATAGGTGGGACACCCAGGAACTATCCTGGTTTGTACGCATCGCGGCACTCAAAATGACCCTGTTACCACGTCTGCTATACACGGTAAGCTCGCTCCCAATAGAGGTCCCCCGCAAAATAAGCAAAGCACTACAGGGTGACTTGACTTCCTTCATATGGCACAAAGGGAAAGCTAGAATACAAAAAAGAATCCTAACAAGGCCACCGTGCCTGGGATGTCTGGGGGTCCCTGACGTGGAGAGATATGTCCTGGCCGCACAAATAGCACCAATCTTAGCCTGGAAAAGAGAGGACAAGTCAAAGGGAAGGGTCGGAATCGAACAAGGGGTGACCACGATCCCACTGAGGGCACTACACGGGTTGTGGGTGGGCGATAGGGAAGCAGAAGGACGTCTGCTTGAAGCAACCAAGATCTCACTGAAAGGAAGGGACCGAGCACTGAAAAAGCGGAACATCACCCCGGGGTTGGGTCACGTCACCCCAATAGCGCACAACCAAAATTTTACACCGGGCAAACGGCCCAGCTTCTGGAAGAGCCGGGGACAGGAACAAATATTATATCTGAAGGACTTCTTTCAGAAGGGAAACCCATTACAGTTCGAAGAGTGCAAACATTTGGGGTAGGGGAAACAGACAGATACACCTACATTCAGATCTGGCACTGGATAACACATAAGGAAATCAAGAAAGCAGCTACTAGGGTACCAGTGGACCTGGAACTAATGTTACACGAAGGGGACGAGGCAGGAGCCGTCTCCAAAATATACAAGCTGCTGGACAGTGCACAAGAGAGTGACACCTTCCCATATATGGACAACTGGGAAAAAGACATAGGCGACCCCATCACCGAGGAGGAGTGGACTCAAATCTGGAAAAGAGCACAGAAATCCTCCAGATGCACAGCCATTAGATAGACCGCACACAAGATCTGTTTTAGGTGGTACCTGACCCCCCATAGGTTGCACAAAATGAACCCCAATTACCCACCTACGTGCTGGAGAAATTGCAGAAGCATAGGAGATCTATACCATATGTGCTTCCATGTACTTCCTTCCAGTACATGGCCCTAAGGCGGCCATGTACTGGAAGGAAGTTCTGGGCCACAAAAAGGAAATCTCATGGAAGCAACTGCCAGCAGCACCTAAAGTTATACTCCTGGGGACAACGGTCGAAGACATATATGCGGCAACTGGTAACAATGCAACACTTATCACCCATCTGTTAATGGCAGCAAAGATTACCCTGGCATAAGCGTGGAAAAATCCAGAAGGCCCAATAACAGCATGTTGGTGGGTGAAAACTTGGAACGTAATGGCCATGGAGAAGGTAGGGGCCCTGAAGGACTGCAAGTACCTGAAATTCCGGGCAACCTGTGACCCTTTCTTCGACTATGTCAGAGACAGAGAAGCATACTTTTTAGGCCAAATCTGTTGAGCGTTTCAAAACTGAACACTGACAAACTGAGTACGAAAGCCCTGGCTTAATGCAGAAGTCATCTAACCAGAACACTGTGATCTCATCGGAAAGCAGAAAGAATGGTCCATGCCACTGGGGAACCGGAAGGGGGCATGGGGAAGGGGGAAGAGTTGATGAACGGTTGCAGTTAAAGTTCAGTTAATGCTCAAAGCTACACCTAATAATTGTACTACCAAAGGTTAATATGAGGCCTTAACAAATGAGATGTTAAAATTAGTTAAATCTTTGGCCAATACAGTATCTGAATATGATGGTGTTTGAATAAATAAAGTTGATATAAAAAAAAGAAATGAAATAAGTTGTTTATATTAAAAGACGCATGGTTTACCATTAGAGATGTTATCATCACTCACTTCTTCTGTTGGAAAGTTTTCTTCCAACCACTCCAGTGTCAAAATTGCAATATTTGCTTACAAGAAATGTTTACATAATGGATGGTAATAATAAAGAAATGATTTCAGTGTAATTACTGTTTGGTGAGAGATTGTTTTGGAATAAGCGCTTGGTGTATGTGAGTCTCTATGAACAGTTCTAGTGAAGTGATAATATGAGGTGTACAGTCATGGGGCCTCATTACGAGTCAGGCGGATGGACCATGGTGCTAATAGCACCATGGTCCATGCCGGTAACTTTCCGACTCCGCCATGGCGGAGTGGGGAATTACCACCCCATTCCGAGGTTGGCGGAGTGGTAATTCCCCCTTCTGCCATGGCCCTTCCCCATTTCCATTTTTGCCCCATAGGGCATAATGGGAATGGGGAAGGCGCTAAGTACGGTGCCGCAAATTGCGGCACCGTACTTAGCATCAAGGTCCCTTTGCGGCATGGTTTTTAACGCCTGCAAAAAGCAGGCGTTAAAATCACCATCCCGCAAAGGGACCTTGTAATCAGGCTTTAAGGGTCGGCGCCGTTTACGGCGGCGAAAAACCCTTAACACCTAAGTCGTAATGAGGCCCATGGTATATAATATAAGTAATGTTTTATGTATATCTGTTTGTTGGTTAAAGGGTCCGTCGTAGGGACTATTTATCAAAATTAATTTGATAAGTGATGTCATCAGTGATGTCATCAATGACATTTGTGATGTCATTGTTGATGTCCTGGGCGTTAGTCTTAGCAGTGCACGGTGGTGGCGCGAGTTATGGTTGCTTAGCTTACCATGACAGGTGAATTTCTGGGCTTTTTTTCGATTTTCCTTGTAACTATAATGTCCCTTTAACAAAGTTTTTCCACTGAATATATATTGTGTATGTCTTTGACTCCAAGACTACCGCAATACCCAATTTATGCGCATTCAATGGAATGCTACACACTTGGGGGTTGATCTTTTTATATATGTAGTTTTTACAGTTTTTGGTTGTCCCTTGGGGAAGTCACCAAATCCTGACTGTAACGCCTCAGTGCTACAGGTCCGGACTGCTTCTACAATATAAGATGGTATATCCCGCTTTTAGTATTAGTATATCTCGCGATATCTCGAGTGCCATCACTGCTAAGAGAGGATGAAAGAAAGAGTAGCAGAAGCGAACGGAGTGAAGAAGCAGAACTGGTTTGCCCCACTCCGCTCACATTGCGTACTCAGCTCGAAAGGTATTTACATTACCAATGTTTTATTTCCCTTTTGGGAGCCTCCTGCTGATAATAGAAATGATGCTATGAACTCACCGGGAAAAGAGGCGCGCTGTCCACTTGAAGTCCCGATGGAAACTTGGTTATTTCACACTTCCATTACAGTTGTCGGCATATCATCTGTTTGAAAATACGTGCCATGAGTTACGTGTGGTCACGTGACACAGACCGCATCAGACAAGAAAGCACACTGTTCATCCGTTGGATGTTAAGTGAATAAAATAGTGTTAATGTTAAAAAAAAACAGGGTAATTAGAAATTCAAGGATGAATATTCGAAAACATTAGAGGCAACTCCTTATGTGGAGCAATCTCTCAGAAGACAAAATGTTTCATGGAAAGCGGTTGGGCCACTTTGGGACACCTTGCAATGCTGATGAGTTCTAACAGAGGTGTCATCTTTTAGCAGACCCGTTGCTAAGTGCTTCGGACCCATTTTTAAATAGTTAATTTGCAGCTGGTATTAATGGGTGCCAAGTATTACAGAGATTGTCTGTCAAAAAAGGGAGCCTCTAATTAAGAATAGCGTGTAAAATTAACAGCAATGTGTAACGGGCAATGACCATGCACATGTTCAGGTTTTTGTTCATTAGATCAGCTAGAATGGGTGAAATTTTTGAGGTATGTGTTGATCCTCTAATGTGGAGAGATCTCTCATGTGGACAATGGGCCTCATTACACGGATGGTGGTAAGGATTTACCGGTACCGGTAAATCCTTACCGCCTTGCTACGAGGTCCCTTTGCGGGTTGGGGGATTTAACGCCTGCTTTTTGCAGGCGTTAAAAACCAACCCGCAAAGGGACCCAAGGAGCTAATTACGGCACCGCAATTTGCGGTACCGTAATTAGCGCCTTCCCCATTCCCATTATGCCCTGTGGGGCAAAAATGGGAATGGGGAAGGGCAATGGTGGAAGGGGGAATTACCGCCCTGCCAACCTTGGAATGGGGCGCTAATTCCCCTTTCCGCCAAGGCGGTGCCGGTATTTTACCGGCATGAACCATGGCGCTAATAGCACCATGGTTCTCCGCCATCCGTGTAATGAGGCCCAATGTCTTATGGACAGGGCTATGGACCGGTTTATTTTATTTTATGTCATGTCAGTGAAGTATAGACCCTGAAATATGTCACATAATGCACTATATTTACGTTATTAAAGGCCTCTAAACCAATCATAAAGTGGCTAGTGTTTGCCACATTACCGTCTCATTGAGGCCTTTTTGATTTGTTCTTCGCCAAAATATCCATCTCTGTTCTCTCTTGAGAAGGATGGCTTGCATGTATCCACCCCTCAATGGTCGTGCTACTTTTTCTATTATGGTCCATTTCAATTCAAAGTCTGTGTATCATTTTTCCAGGAAATGATCTGCCATAGATGCATTAACTTGTGTTGTCTGTATATAAGATGTGTGCTCTTTAATTATTTTCTTTATTGGTCTTCTGGTCATTCCAATATATTTCAGGTTGCGTGGAAATGTGATTAGGCAGACTTCATCACATGAGTTGCAGTTTGTAAAATGTTGTTGTCTCTACAGTGTTTTTAAGCCGAGCTCTGTTGTAGTAGACATAGAGGTTTGTGGACAAACTGACCATTGTCCGCATTGGCGAGTGACTCACTGGGTCTACAGTGTTCCGCAGCGTAGGTTGTTCTGCTAGTGGGAGGCCTGGTGGGTATGATCTCACCAATGAGCCTCTTATATTCCTCCTGTGTTTATTTGCAAAACACAGTTTTGGTAATTGTGAGGTCCCCACATTGAGTATTGGCCAGAATTTCAGCATTTCCCTCCTGATTTTGTTCAGTTTGGATGAATGTTATGCGCTGATCTTGTACTGGTCTTTTGTCTTACTGTAGTGTGATATCTCATAGAATATTTTGTGCCCGTTTCCTGGCTTGTCTCAGCAGTTTCCTGGGGTACCCTTTTTCCCTTAGCCGAGTGGCCAGTGCATCTGTTTGTTCATTATATTCTCCAATTTCTGATCAGTTTCTCATAAATTGGCGATATTGCCCAAATGGCAGATTGCCCTTGAATGTTTACGGAATGTTTGCAGCAGGAAGTTCCTGTCTGTACCTTTTCTGAATACAGTGATCCATAGGTGCCCATTTATGGTCTGAATTTCCAAGTGGGCTGTTTGCATGTGGGGGACTCTGCACTGAGAAGCTGAGAAGCTGAATGCTGAATGTGAACGCTGTTCCTAGACCTTTAAATTTGGTACTCTGCATACCACGATCATCTATACGAACTTCAATGGACATTTCATATAATTCTAGTGGATTAGGTAGAATTATTGAAAAATATTAAGCACTTTTTGTTACTTTATTTGCTAGGCCACAGCCATAGCTGGCGTCTTCTAAAGGACTGGCGTGCGCGCTCCTGCGCGCGCTCCAAGCAAGTGGACTGCAAGTGGGCTGTTTGCTGTTCGCTGCTTGCAGCGCAGCTTAGCAGCAGTCCACTTTATCCATGTGTTCATTTTTGTGATTTGCTAAAATCCCTGGTTGCGACCTGGTGACGTGTGTCATCAGCTAGAAAGTTTATGGGCCCTATGCCAGCGGTGCAGGGATCCTGAATTGCTGGTGTGGTGGGTGAGTCAAAAGCGTCCAGAAACGTAACGTAACACATATTTAAATGTGTGTTGGAATTGCAAATTTAAACAGCTAAACCTATGTATGTAGTGGCTGTATTGAGAAGCTGGAATCAATGCACGTTTATGGGGCTGCTAATTATAGACGGATGTTCAAAGGTCTATGTTATGAAGTTTTGATATGTTAACTTTGGGGAGTAGCAAGGTGGTTTGTGATTTGCAAAGGAAGTAATAGTGCGCGAGGAGTCCTCGTGTCATCTTGGTGGTGGAATACTGTTAACAGTATCGATCAAAATCGGGAAGTTTAGCTGCTCCTGAAACTTGAAGTGCTTGTTCCATGTGCTAAGATTTGAACATGAAACGAAAGGCAGTTCAAGGGAAGCGCGAAGTTGTTATGCCGTCGGCTTCGGATAAAACGCGTCGTATGAGTATATCTCATGCTGCTGCGCTCCCACTCCCCGGTTCCTCAGATCAGATGAGGACCTTTTGGAGTGTGCGCAGCAGTGCTCTAATGAAGCAATTGCGGCATTTGAAGTCCCAGAGAATTTAGAATCTTCTCAATCTTTATATAGCGAGGAGAGGACCCATGAACCGCGGAACTGTTTGACAGTTGGTACGGCCGGTCCGAAGCAAATGGGAGGCTTAGATCCTTGTTTTTCTTATATTGATACTCCACCAATATTTGAACCTGGCGAAATTATGCTGCTTAGTCGTTCTCAACATTTTGATGCTTCAACGCAGATTTCCAAGCAAGCAGGAACCTGTAATTCTGATACTGTAACAGCTGATATGAGTAATAGAGACGCCTCATTCTAAGCAATGAGTAGTAGTGCTGGTGATTCATTGATCCTTATGGAATTGAGAAAACAGACACAAACTTTGAATGAAATTATGATGGTATTAACTGCTATGCCTGAGGTGTGTGTGAAAAGCATGTTAAAAATGTACCCGTTATCAATGGGCGGGGGCCCGCCCTGAATGGACAGGACGCTGCTATTTCTTTGTTGCAATAGAGACAGGGGTTACTGGAAATGATCTTAGTGTGGTTGAAATAACATACCTTGGAGACTTAGGCTCAAGTGCACCGGATCTAAGGATACCCACTATTGCAAATGATTCGGCTCTACAGTTCAATACAAACATATCTAAAAATAAAATGAAAAAAAAAGACTGAAACAAGCGCAGGTGCAAAGGGCATTGAATCTATCCTCTCAAAAGGTTTTGAGGGATAAGTAACCTGTGTGATGTACTGCAAGGGAACCAAATCGGAAGTGATGCAATTTTAGTTACGGATTCACCTGAAAAAAAAACAGGCAACAAAGGACTTGTCGTCAGCAGCCTTACAAGCAAGCAATATTGAACATTGTAATGGTACGAATCGTTACGGTTATTCTGAGGGTGAACAGAATCTGTCTGATGTTCTAAAGAACAAAATAGTATCTGATAGAATTGACATGAATCTGAAATCTATGGAAATGGGCATGATGGATAAATTTCACATCTTTAGGAATCCTGCTGCCCTTTCTCGTACAAACACTCCGACTCTGGTGGCTGATGATCCCTCTGAAACCCCTATTTTCTTTGGGACAGCCCCTTTGGCTGATGTGAACAAAGACAAGATAAATGGGGATGTTCAGGAAAAATATGAGGTCCGTCAAATAAATTCTGATATAATAGAACTTGTAATGTTCAGCTATCTGAAGGAATCGAGGGAATCAAAGATAGTCTGCCTCAATCTACAGCAAGTCTAAATGTACCTTCATGTGGAGGCTCTGTCAATGTCTACAGTGATGTCATGAGAAAAGGACCCGATCCGTTGGCAGCGAACAATTGTCTCTCTAAGGATTTAGTTCGAACTGTCATTAAGGATATATTGAACCAGAAAGCTGAAAACATGTTGTCTGCTCCGGGAGTACCTCAAAGGGATCCCAAAACAAAAGCTGACATTGCGATCTTAGAGCCTCATGAAGTAATAGGCAATTGGGCTCACAGTGAAATCGGGAGAAGCAGGGGGGGAACTGTTGGTGTTGGGAAAGATGAGAAGAGTAGGTTCTTTCCTCCGTATGCTCCTAGATTGGATAATAGTAATGATACTTTGACTAATGGGAAGGTGTATAGTGCATGCTATAAAGGCTGTCCTAAAGAGAATCTACGTCCGCCTGTGTTTCCTAATGATCCAAGTTTAATTATGTACTATGTATTTGATGAAGGTGGTCCTTATGCTTTGAATAGATCATATATTCTAAGTCTATTCAGCGATATACCTGAATTGGCTCTAATAACATCATCAGATATAAAACTGGTTGACTACATTCATCCTTGTAGGTTTGACTTTGTATGACTGGTGATTTTGTCACCACTAGTGCGTTAACTGATCCCAAAAGAAGCAGGATCACTACAGAAGAGGGGATTTGATATATGTAGTTATCAGGATTCAGGAAAGGTGGAGGTGCCAACGCATATTGACTCCACAACCTATAAAGTAGTTAAACCAGTAAGAGGCGAAGGTAAATCATATGTACAAGAAGATTGAATTACTTTAAATGTTAAATGAGATGAAAGAATGGAGAACTCTTGCAGTGTCATTAAGAGAATCAATATCATAACTAAGGAACATGGGAAAAGCTCTAAGCGAAATTGAAACTTATAAACGTGTGCCATGGAACTCCGGAGGTCATACACATTTAGTTTTCAAAACAAAGTATGTAACAGGCTAGAGAACTTTGACTTTGTTCTTATTCAGGAAACATGGGCTTGTGGACAGTTGATGTGGGACTGGTATGTTATATTGTGTCTATTTGCCAGGAGCGGACCCAGGGCCCGTCGCAAGGGGGGTTTAGCATTAGCGTTCCATAATAATCAAGATATTGTAATGCTAACTGAAAAGCATCTGAATACCTCTACATTAACAGCAACCTTTCACATTAAAACTAGGAACGGCACTGTATCCTTAATGTTGATAAATATCCACTGGAACAGTGCCGACTATTCAGATAATATGCTGGTAAAATTGATTGAGGAACTCAATATTGTTATAGATTATTGGCTGGATTCTATTCCACAAGGTTTCATAATTTTGGCTGTCGATTTAAATGCTGATTGTAATCTCACAAGTTGTGAGACAGAATGGGTATTAACCTCGCTTGGCGACCATGGATACAAAACTGGCAATAAAAAATACAGAGGAGCCTTATGGCTACTTTTTGCTAGATCATGGGGTATGATAAAGCAGTTTAATGATAAACCCACATGGAATGCGCGTGGGGAGTCGTCTATTATTGACTTCATGTTCGTAAGTGAACAAATAAATGAAAGGTCAGAAAACTTGATAGTCCAACTTAGTCCGTTTAGTGACCATGCTATGTTGTCAATTGATCTAAAGCTGAAGAAATTGCCTTGTGATGGGAACATGTATTGTGCGGATAGCCTGGTGAATGTAGGGAGCAATAGAGTTAAATGGAATCCGGTGAAGACCGCTAAATTTAACAATCTGTTGATGCACGATTTTGCACAAAGAACGATGGAATCCAAAATAGAAACATACTCAGTTGACTCTTTTGGTATATTACTGGGGATGATGATGTCCAAGTTTCATAAATGGTATTCCCTCGGAACCGCTCTAAAAAAAATCATAGACATGCTTTTGATATAGAGATATAGATAATAAACAACGTAGAGCCCAGCTGAATAAAGAATTACGTGTTATAAAGAAACTAAATCTGTCCCCATTAATTGCCAAAGAATTAATTTGGGTGAGTCAGCAGCAATACAAGAATTAGCTGATTCAACTTTGTGCTACCCAGTATCAGAAAGACGGTGAGGCAGTGCTAAATGCAATGAAAGAGTCAAACTCTAGGAATTATTGGTCTTTGATTAACAGCACAGAGGCTACTCAAGTACTATTGAATATAAATCCCATAAGCGAAGCGATGTAGTGTGACTATTTTGACAACGTGTACTCTCCTTCCTCCTCGTATGGGATGGTTCCTGTCAATGATGGATCAAAATGGCTTTTGGATGTGTCCGTTGAAAACATAAGGAGTACTATAAAGAAAGTAAAATTTTCCTCCTCGCCTGGGCCGAATAATCTGTCTTTTGTAACCCTTAAACAGAACACGTTTTTGTGGGCAACTGGGCAAGGATACTCTGCTTAATTTTCCGGAATGATCGAGACAAAGTCAATGCCTGTTTCATGGAAAATGTTGTATGTGCTTCTGATTTTTAAAAAAGGTAATTGTCTGAACCCTACGAATTATCGGCCTATATCACTGATGAATGTTGAGGCAAAGATCTTCTCATCCATAGTATTGGAACAACTGATAAGTTGGATGGACGAGAAAGGTATCCTGGATATAAGACAGTTAGGGTTTAGGAAGGGTATGGGGACTGATGTGGGGAGTTTGCTTGTTTCTGCCTTGCAATACAAAGAACGAAAATTAGGGCATTTGCCATAGTATGCTGCATCGATGGATCTTTCTGCCGCCTTCGATATGGTAGATAGACCCACACTCTGGCGAAGGCTTGTGGCTTTGAATATTGAAAGAGGCTTACTTGATATGTTGATATATCTATATTCCAATACAGTGTTGAAGGTTAGACTCAGCAAGGATGGGCTGATGTCAAAAGAAATTAAGTCAAAGAATGGGCTTAAGCAGGGATGTGCTTTTGCGGCTATTTTGTTTAACCTTTATGTGTCTGGAGCGAGAGATGTGCTTGATCCAATTGGATTAGTGGCTCCAAGGTTGGGAATAACTGACATAAAATGGGTTGCATATGCAGAAGATTTTTTGCTCTTTGATCGAACGGAAATTGGCTTGCAAAGGCTTATAGATGCTTTTGCGAAGTTCATAAGTGAATTGAAGTAAAAAATAAATCCTCACAAAACGGTTGTTATAACTTTGTGGCAGACAAACAGTAAATGTGCGAAGCCAAAGTGGTTCATTGAGGGAAGGGGGATTCGTCTGTAGAAGGCAATCCGGTATTTGGGGTATTAATTCTCTAGTACCATGACGCAAAGTTTTCTTAAAAACTGTTTAAGAATGAAGGCTATTGAGGCTGGGAAGCAAAAGAGTAATTGAAAGGAAATTTGGAAAATGTACAATGTCAGCATGTAGGGATTTCTACATCATGAAGGTTATGCCTAGATTGACTTATGGCATCGATTTCTTGCCAGATAAATCAACACCATATTTAAAAACTATTGAAGCTACAATTTGGAGAAATGTATTGTTTTTTCTGCCAAAATGAATACCAATGGAAGTAATTCGTTATGAGTTTGGTCTTTGTTCCTTGAAAAGCATTATGGAATTTAAAAAGATAACTTTATATAGAAAATGTGTCACAGGTGAAAGTAATTCCATGTATAAGCTATTCAATGATAATGTGATGGAGGATTTTATGCAGAACCTCAGAATTGATGTGGAAATTATAACATTGGTGTTACAATGAAATGTCTCATTGAGAAACCATCAAAGGTGAAATTGCTGATCAAAGCGTCTGATAGGGTCGGCAATAATGCAGCTATTTTGAATTCTAAGTTGTATTGCCAAATTGTATCAGCCTGGAAGTGGTATCCGGAGCCAGAGAAATATCTTGTAAAATACCCTTCGCGGCTTCTGAGAAATAGCACAATGCGTTTCAGGTGCAATATATTAAATACGATGGAGATCTGTTTAGGCGAAATTTAATCCCTGAAGAGCAGATTTTGTTCAGCTGTGGGGGACAGGGAAACCTTGTTGCACCTCTTGTTAATTTGTCCAAAGTTGAACAAGGAGAGGATGGACTATTTTATTTAATTTGTTCATGATACATCTAATGTGCAAGGTGATCAGGTGTGGTTTGAAATGCTTCATGGTTCAGCAGTGTCCTTAAAGATTAGTGTTAATGCCTTCTTGGTGAACATTTGTAATGTGACTTAATGGGTATCAGACATGAGCATATGGACGACATATGGAAAAGTGAATGAATCTTTGCTCTATCGTTAGGTATTTAGTAATTTTTTGCTTAAATAGTTATTTTAGCGTTTTGATTTCATGTCTTATTAAATGATTAAGGAATTTGATGGGATTTTGTTTATGCGAATTAATTTTAGTCTTATTCAGAAACTTTGTTATAGTATTGGTTTGAAGACATTTATTGAAAAGATTGAATGATATGTATTTGCATGTTCAGTATATGTTTTAAAGAATTTTATGCGATTTAGTAAAAGTTTATATAAACCAATATACAATAAGATAAAACAATAAATAAAAAAGAAACACACTACTTCCTTGCCTGAGGAGAAGGTACATTTCAAATACCTTTTCCTGGTGTTTAGCCAATTTATGAATTCCCCAGTTGTGCATGGTCCCCTGTGAAGATCATTAGAACATCATCGATGTATCTACGCCAGAGGGAAATCCGGCAATTGAGCTGGTAAATGTAGGTGTTTTCAAAGTTGGCAACGTACAGGTTAGCAGGAGAGGGCAAATCTGGCCCCCATTGTAATTTCTTTGCATTTATCAAAGTGCACAAAGCCCTGAGGCATATAGGCACTAGTTACAGTAAAATACAAGTTGTTGTCAGGTGTTACAGGTAAGTGCATAAGCAGCAAGAGGCTGCACAAGTCAGGATTGGTAGGTTTCCGGCAAGTTACATTTGCAGCACAAGGCTGCGCAAACCAGGCTAGGTGGGTTTCTGGCAAGTTACATTTGTAGCACAGGCTGCGCAGGTCATGATAGGTAGGTTTCAGGCATGATTCAAGCAAATTAAATTTGCAGCACACGGCTGGACAAGTCATGATAGGCAGGTTTCGGCATGATTTAAGCAAGTTACATTTGTGGCATACAGCTGCACAAGTCATGATAGGTAGTTTTCAGGCAAGCTACATTTGCGTCATACAGCTGCACAGGTCATGTTAGGTAGTTTTCAGGCAAGTTACATTTGCGGCATACAACTGCACAAGTCATGTTAGGTAGTTTTAAGGCAAGTTACATTTGTGGCACCAGCTGCACAAGTCGTGATAAGTAAGTTGATATGTTCTTGGTTGGCTCTAGGTATGGAAACAGCCTGTGCTAGGCTCTGTTGATTGTTAAGCCTAATAGTGGGGTTCATATGTTGCAAGATCACAGGAGCTGTCGGGTTTAGCCAGTACCCCAGTTGTTGAGCGGAAAAAGAAGTTTTATCCTGGTTATCCTGCTTCAGTAGTTCCAAGAATAGATCTAACACAGTGGTTGATCCGATACAAGTCTTCGCTTTTATTTGTGCTAGTGCTAGGTTGATATCAGCATACAGTTAGTATGCATTTTAGTACATTTTTAGGCGCAAAAAGTGTCCCTTGTTCGTCAGCCGACACGTGTTTCGACCCGTGAGGAGCCGCATGGACCTCAGGAGTAGACCACACCGGACCGCAGGGCCCATCAGGAGCCACTGTCACAACAGGACAGACCATTACCACGGACCAGGACCCCACATGGGGCTAAAGACTTTGTACAAGAGCCTTGATAAAGACCCACGGGTCGAAACATGTGCCGGCTGACAAACAAGGGACACTTTTTGCCCCTAAAAATGTACTAAAATGCATACTAGCTGTATGCCGATATCAACCTAGCACTAGCACAAATAAAAGCGAAAACTTGTATCGCATCAACCACTGTGTTAGATCTATTCTTGGAACTACTGAAGCAGGATAACCAGGAGAAAACTTCTTTTTCCGCATGATAAGTAAGTTGCAGGTAAGTTGTAGCTAATGCAGTAGTGGCCTAGTGCTTCCCGCAGAAGCCACACCCGGTGTGCGAGGGGGCTACAGCAACAGCACCAGGCATTAGCAGCAGGATCCAGTGATGTGAAGTGCTACGGGAGCTATGGGGTTGTAGGGTTAGTAGGTGTACTTGCGTTAAGATAAAGAGGATTAGGGCTTAGGGCAATACTTAGGTAAACACAAAGATTAGAGGATATGAATAGTGGAAGTGGTGGGGTGGTTCAGTAAATGATTACGAGTCTGAGAGTTTACATGTTTTGAATGTCCAGTAAAGAGGCGCAAACATTGCAGAAAGGAGGGGAACTGCACTGACTATGCAGTCGGCTGTCATCAGATAAGAAAATGAAAATGTTGGAAGGTATGGGTGGGCTGGTTTGACTGCCTAAACAACAGACCAGTGGCATTTTCCAGTATGCAGTAGAGGGGAAAGAATTATGTGTGGCAAGTCATGACACGATGTGGGCTTGATTACAGAGGAAGAGAAATACCAGAGCACAATGGGGGAGACATAATAGAGATGCATGGTGAGCGGGACAGAGGTACTGATCTCCTTACCTTCCGTTTGTAATGGTTTGCATGGTGATAAAGGCAGCAATGTGCAGGGGTTCCCGGAAAGAAAAAAAAAGTACTCCTGGTCATGAAAGGTGCAATAGTAGTAAACAAATGTGGCAGATGGTATTTTGCTTCAAAGCGCTGTACATGCCTGGACAGGCCCAGACATGGGTCAGCTGCCTTTTGTGTTGCTCAAAGTATTCTTCCTTGTACAAAACGAAATTCTTAGTAAGGGGAATCTCTGTGAGTTGTAACAGCAAGCGTGGGATTTCTAAAGGGGGGATTTTTTTCTTCTAAGATCTTGTCAATGACGAGCAAAGTTTCCATCTGAGGAATTGATGTATACAAGGACTCTATGATCAGTGCAACCAATATCTGAATAGTTGATGTCTTTTACCTGATTACATACTGCTGTTGTGTCTTTTATGTACGACTTCATCTGTGGTATTTCCAGTTGCAGAAAGAAATCAACAAACTGGCACAAGGCCTCTTCCACTATGGATGTTATCATAATTCTGATGTTCTCTATTGGATCTTGTGGAAGGCGTTGATTGTGCTGATTTTCCTTGAACAGAGACATTACCATATCATCATAATCTCCACTATTAATTTCGTCAGTTGCCCCCCCCCTTATCGGCAGGCTTTATGGTAATCGCAATGTTGTTACTCAAGTTACCTAGGGCTTCCCTTTCATTTTTAGACATATTGTGATAGTCATGGTGGTCCTCAAGTTCAATTTCCTCCAACTTTTTGAACAAGGCCTTCTAAAAGGTAATGGATTCTGCTGTGATGATTATGGGGTAAACATTTTATTTTGCATGCAGATCTGCAGAGTCTCAAATATTTTCCCTAATGTCAGGAAGTTCTAGGTCTTCAAAGTACTGTTTCAACCTGATATTTCGTAGGAGTTGGGCCACTTCGATTCGTGTATTGAAGGGGTCATAGTTCACTCTTGGTAGAAAACCAAACCCTCTCTGGCGCACCTGTGTTTCACAGTCTGTTAGGGAGTAGTCTGATGGACTTATTACTAGTAATTATGCATGGGGAACCTCCCTCTACCTCGGCTCCTGTGGATCCTAGGTGAGTTGTCATCTTGTCCACTGCAGCGTCCTCGTTCTCTGCCTTGCTGCTCTAAAAAGGCGGATTTAGTCTGCCCTGAAAGTGCTGGTCCGTACCCTCTTAGAAATGGACAGCTGGTTCCCTTATCTGTTCCCTATCTCTGGACTGGGCTCTATTGTCCATTCCTGCGGTGCTAGCCTGTCCTTCCTCCTCTGAGCTTGCACTGGAGAAATGCCAATGGGTGTCTTTTTGGTTGACGCCACTGGCACACATTGTACCCATTAACATTCAAGGAAGAATTATTCTTGTGGAAGGGATTGGTGGTGTATGGGTAAATCCGTTCATGGGTGAATGTCGCTATATCCTTTTTTAGTTTCATGACCCCAATGAAGTTATTGTTAAATCGCGTCTGAGGGTGAATTTTTTCAATACTTTTATTTTTCTTCCCATCTTTACTTTCAAATTTGTATTCCACTTTTCCCTTGTCTCTTGCTCTTATGGAGGAATCCCTGTACCTTCCACATCAACCCATCGCTTGCAGCCTATTTATACCCCCACTCACAAATGTTTTTGTTCACTTCCCAAAAATGAATACATTATATAACGTAAACATATCGAGTGACGTCACGCGTAACATATGACATCACGCTCATGCGTTTTCTTCCCGTTAATAGCGTCTTGTAGATCTAATGGCCTGTAATAACAAGAAGGAATATATGTAAAAGTAATGTAACGTGCATGCATTATCTTCCCGAGATATCGTCTTAAACAATTAACGGCCAATGAGGGCACAAATTTAGTTCCCATTGCCACACCTTTAACTTGAGAATAGAACTTGCCATCAAATAAATTACATTTCTATTCAAAGTGAAATGCTAAAATTCTTTCAACATTGTTACATGCTGGAAATAGGATGCTGAACAGTCCTGGAAGACATAGTCAACAGTTTTCAATGCCCAATCATGGCTGATTGATGTATATAATGCAGTGACATCCATGGTCACCAACATAAAATTATGCTTCCAATCTATAGTTGACAGCATTTGTAGGACATGGGTACTATCTCTGATGTATGTAGGCATTACTTGTACAAAATCTCTCAATATGTTATTAATATAAGTGGATAGGCCCTCTGACACCCACCCTATTCCACTTAATATGGGACGGACATCAGGTAAACCATCAAAGTGTTTATGAATTTTTGGCAAAAAATACATTACTGGAATAACAGGAAATTTAATTAATAGGAAAGATCTTTCATTGTCAGTTAGCATTCCTGTGCTGAACCATCTATCAATTAGCTTCTCTAACTCACGAATGATTAATTTGGTAGGGTTAGTAGTTAATTCTTTATAGCAGCCTGGAGTTCTTAGATGGGTGTATCCCATATTAATATAATCCCTAGTATTGAGTAGGACAACATTGCCTCCTTTATCGGCTTCTCGAATAACTAAATCAGGCAATTGCTGCAGGTTATCTATAGCCTGGCGTTCTGTTTTGGTCAAATTGTCTCTAAACTTGGGTAGGCGACCCTTGGCTAGCTTATCCATGTGTCTATGTAAGTCGCTAGTAACTGCTTGCTGAAATTAATCAATAGTGTTTTCATCGACCAGTTGTGGGGTGAATTTAGATTTGCATTTGAGTTCCTTGATTTGGAACTGTTGTGTTTGAACTCCAAGCTCAAGAAATGTTTCACTCAATGACTCATCTGAATCTGCACTTAGTGTAGAGAGTAAATGTATGTTTTCAATATCTTTAATCGTATAACTGCTAGGTAGATCTAATAAAGGTTTAGGAAAGAATTGTTTCACCTGAGTTGTAAAATATTATTTCAATTTAAGTTTATGAGTAAATTTAAATAAAACAATCTGTAAATCAATAAAATTGGCGCTGACAGATGGTGCAAAAGATAATCCTTTATTAAGTACCTTCTCCTCGACTGTACTCAGAGTTCTATCTGAAAGGTTAACCATCAAACGGGCATTATCTACATCCCCAATCGTTTCCTCGCTACTAAACGTATTAAGATCCACATGAGCGGTCTGTTTACGTTTGGATCTGCCCCTGTTCCCCTTCCCTCTTCCTCCCCTATATCTGTATTCCATGTTGAGGTATTTTGGGTAGGTGAGGCTTGAAATCTGACTCGTTTTTCCCCTTTTTTGTAACGCCTGATTTGTTCTAAAAACCTTTTCCTCTATCTTGATTTGGGGGGGTTCTCTAAAGTATGCGTTTGTCTTGGGGGGTTCTCTGAGGCATGTGCTTCTGAACTATTTGTACCTCCCTCTGAATCAATATCGGAGCTGCCTCCCGAAGTGTTAGGTTTACTTTCCTGGGATTTTCTAGAACAATCATTGTATTTGGGCTGAAATGTGTAGATCCTATCATTCCTGTAGTCCCTATCATCTCTGAAGTATTTGCGGAACCTCCGGGGGTTTACCTCCTCTTGATAAGCTCCCAATATCTCATACATTTTACAAAAGTTCTTCTCCTTGGTACTTTGAGCGTTGGACATTTTCTTGATTTGTTCTTTAAGTTTATCAATGGATTCCACTGTACGTGCATGTTCCCTCTTAGCATGCTCTATTAATAGTTTTATCATATTGGTAGAACTCTGATTGAAATTCTCTTCCCACTTATCCGCTAGATCAAGATCTTCTTGCTTGTCGAAGTTGGGAAAAATCAATATTCTTAAGCCCCTAGGTATTTTATTATTTTCTATATAATTGTTCAATGAGGCAAGTTCCCAAAATGTATTAATTTCTTTTTTGGATAATCTCTCTAGTTTGATAAACTTTGGACTCAATGTCTCATGTGTGAAAAAGAGCTTTTAAATGGATTAATATTATAATAATATTAAATATTTTCAGCTGAATTCCTTGCAGGTGGCTTATCGCCTTGGTAACTGGAAGCTTTCCATCTCAGCTCATCATTATCTTCTTGCATTACAGTCTTCAATTGATGACAACTCTACCTCCTTCATGCCATCAGTCGGGTATGATTTGAATGGCTGTCTGAGAGAGTAACGCTTCTCACATCTGCGAGACATTGACAATGGTGATGAAGGGCCTGGAAGTGAGGTGCACCTGTCATTTCTCTGCCTTTGGGCTCCAAGTCTGGTGGCGGTCACGAGGGCCACACTTGGACCTCCATCTTCAATCCCCCTCTGGTCAATGAGACAACCACATTATCTAGATGACTTTCTCTGTTCACGTATAATTTTGGGAGCCAAACATTTGTTATTCCTCTGAGGTGTCCATGATACTGCATAGTCGTCCAAACTCCAAGTCAGAACTGCAGTCTCCACTAGGGTTGCACCAGACTCACTTAGGTTGTAGGGAAATTTGAACACGGTTCCTGCTGGGAACAGTGGACACTGTGTCGATTATAATTTCAGTGCATTATGTGTCTTTGTTTCTTTGTCTTCTTCTAGTAGTACTTTCATCCCTATGGTCTTTTCAGTGGTCTTCCTGCATTGCGATATTGCTACCCCGATGAAACAGAAGGCAAATAACGCTAGTACCAATGCAGCTACTAGTACCTTCAGCACGTTGGCCATCCATGATGGTATCCATGAGAAGATGTGTGACATCCAGCCATCCTCCTTCCCTATGGTGTTTGTTTCTGCTTCCATTTTAGCATGTAATTCTGATAGCTGGGCGATGGCCTCTGTCAGGGTGCCATTCTATTCATCATGGGCAGGTATGAATGTACAGAAAGAAGACCCAATCTTGGTGCAAACGCCTCTTTCCATGGCTGTGTGGAGGTCCAGAACGTATCGGTTCTGGAGGGAAATTACCCTGACAGCTCTCCATTCTTCCTTGATGGCATTGAAACCCTTCACTGTTGAATTTACCATCTACATCAGTTCCCAAAGGGTAGTCTGGAGCCATTTGGCATTCATATTTACTTGAACTGCTGGGACAATTGACACAAAGAACATCTCTGTCCTGTTGAACAGCCTATGTTCTGGTGGTATCACGCCCAATGCATATGATGATGCATAGTACCCTCTTTTCACGCTATACAGATCTCTGCTTCCTTTGATGAGCATCTATCTTGGGGAAGCCGTCTACTTTTATGTCTTTCCATTAGCACTATCAATGCTGGTGTATTCAGCTGTACGAGAGAACATATCCCTCCCCAATTAGGTGGCAACAGCAGGTACGCCTTCGATCTGCAGGCCCAGTAGGTCCATGAGCACTGTGGTACCAACCTTCATGCCTGGTATCTTTGAGATTTGCTTGCATTCTTTATTCTCTCCAACCTTCACTGGACAATCATTCTGGAAACATAACAAAGCACTCTTGAGTGATAGAATTGTCATAGGACCTGCTTCATTTTCTACCCAGGTGAGCAACTTTGCACTTGCTTGCCATTCTTTGAGGCAATTGTCATTTTCCTTCTGCATTATTTCTCCTGGAACTGTTAGAAGCACATGTGCCTTGCCCCACACCACTCCTTTATATCCTTCTGCTGTGAAATTTGTCCGTACACTAATAGATGTGGTCTTTCACAGCAGCCTGGCATTCCTTCTGTCTCCCTTTGTCCTGTCCTGGGGTACTATAATTCTTTTTGTGTCAGTATCCTTGCTTCTCCTTTGTGTTGACCGTCACAGATGTATTCTATTGTTTTGTCTGTAATCAAGTAGTCATCTATCATTTCTTGAGTCTTGATGTAACTATCTTCATACAGGAACATTTTCCACGACATCCATCTTAATGTGGCCCGTCTAGCTTGAAATCGGCATCTCGTGGTGCAGAGCGATGCATGAGGCATTGTGCTCTGGTGGTTGGAACTTCAGTTGCTACGAATGTCCTGGATGTACTCATGGCATAGCGGATGCGAGAGCATGAATAAGAGCTCTCCTTCATGGTTTATACCCCTACCTAGGTCATGTGTTTGTAACACATGTTATTAGAAATATGGGCTAAATCAGTTAAGTATTAATTTGCCTGATCAAAGTCTACATCTGCACTGTGTTTAAGTCTTTTTATCACTTTGGCAGCACTTATCATCTGTCCAGATATGGCTTCCGTGAAAGCATGGATAGGGGTTGCATTAGTAGGGGTCAAGGCATGTACATGCGAAAAATAAAATTCTGATGATCTGTAAAAATCATGTAAAAAGCATTTTAAAAAGGCGTGATTACGGTTTTAGTGTGTTAGGTTAAGCTCTTCATCTAAAATATTGTGAGAGCGCTGCATAGAACAACCGCTCCCAAACCACCCGTATTCTTGTATCACTGAGAAAGGTTATAATAGATGGGTCTTCGTGGGTCAACTGTGGGTATGATTGTGTCACGTAAAGCAGAAAATCATGAAAGAGCAATCGAGGTGGGATCATCCGTTCAGTCTCTGATTCAATTATAAATCTAATAAAGTACTCCTGAAAGGCTGGGTGCAGGTATAGAATTATGTATTTGAAACAGTCCTTTACTTTCGCAGTGAATACCTAGTGTGAAGAAAAGATAGTGTGCCTAGTCTAATTATGCATTTTGTCCTTCCCTAACTTTAGCAATAGAACGAGTCAATCCTGGTTGTGGTGATTCCCCTTTGTCTGGTTCTTCTTCTTGCATCAAATCGTCTTCGTTCTGGCGGGAATAGGTCTCACTTTGGCAGGGCTTAACATGTCCAATATAGTTCCAGGCTTTTTTGACACTCAACTTAACTGCACGGTCAGTGTCCTGCTTGACAAGATATGGTCCCTGGAACCTTGGCTTTAACCAAGCCCGAACAAAATGACGTAGAAAAGCAGTGTCACCTAGGTAAAATAGTGTCAGTTTTAAAAACCTTGGTTTGTTTCTGGGGTGTTGTCTTCCTCACTCTTCTTTGACCTCTCCCACCGGGATTGAAGCTGTAGAGAGATAAAAGAAGCACTTGTCATCATTGCAGCAATATAATCATGCATCTCATCTCCCAGGACAAGAGCAGATTCATGGGTGTCTGTCAGTGCTCTAGTAGAAGGAGCAAGTGGGAGCCACATGCGTGGCTCTGTCACCACCTCATGGGGTGTTAAGTGGTAGTCAGATCCAGGCTGGTTGCACAATACGAATAGGGCTAGAGGCAGGCAATGGAGCCACGCTTTTTTAACATGTCTTGAATTTTTGCTATGTTCTCTTTCAGCAGGCCATTGCGGCACTCACATATTCTAATCGCTTGCAGATAATAATCACAGGAGAACTTGAGATTGAACCCCAGTAGAGCCGTGATATGCTCAAATGTCTCATTTACAAAGTGAGGTCCATTGTCAGACCGCAGGACCTCGCACACCCCCCAATGTGGGAATACCTCTTTAATGAGGAATTTTGCGGCTCTAAGAGCATCAGAGTGTGAACAGGGATCAGCTTCGATCCACCAGGAAAATGGGCATATAACCACTATCATATAGCGGTTGCCTTGGCATACTTGAATCATGTATGCCAAGGCATCATAATCTACATGGAGGTGTTGGAAAGGCCATTTTGGGTGGGGTATTGCTCCTCGTGTTGCTCCCTTGCGTAAAGTATGGCCTGTACTGAAGTTCTTACAAACAATACCGTTTTCCATAAATGTAGCTATATGCTCTACCATATTTGGACAGAACTACTCTTTCCCAATGTGTGCGGCAAGTATGTCCCTACTTAGATGAGTGGGATGATGCAAATGTGTGAGTGCAATCTGCAATAATGCTACTGGGATCACTAGCTTTCCTGTGCTCTCCTGTCACCACAAGGTGTCTATAGGGGATATTGAACATTCCCTCTTTACCCATAGATCCTTCTCTTCTACCAGTGCTTTCCCTTGGAACTCCATTATTTGTGTGGCTGATAATGTGCTATATCCCTCCTTCAAGCTCATATTATGCACATGGATACATGTATTCGATGGAGTATCAAACTGATTTCTTTCTGTAAGATATGCTAGATGCTTTGCGTTTGCATCTGCGGTTTCATTTCCTCAGGGGACTGAGTCCTCCCCCTTCGTGTGTGCCTGGCCCTCCACGATCGCTATGGCTGATGGGAATTGGGCATCGTGGCAGTCCAGTATGTACTGTAGAGATCATGTAGGCCGAATCGGAATATACTGTGACTTCCTGGTCCTGTGCGCTTCTAATGCCATTATAAAATCCTCTAATTCTGCTGCTTGAGCTGAAAAATGTGAAGGCGATCTCCCACTTACTACTACTTAAGTCGTTCCATCTGATTTCATTTTCACCACTGCAGTCCCAGTATGTCTTTCCCCCATTGCCTGGTCTCCCCATCAATATAAAGTACTTCTCCCCCTCAAGAGCATTCTACCCCACTTTATGTACGTAGTACAGTTGTGCACATGGTCTCCCTCTACCACTGATTCAGCTAGGAATGTCGCTGGGTTTACAATTCTGCATCTTAGTACTTTTATCACTGGATTCAAGATAATTACCTCATATCCAGATGCTCACTGGGTAGTCAATGTGCTTTTGGGTTTTTCGTGGATCACAAAGAGGGCATGTGTCACGTAAAGTGTGGTCCTGCACCCCGTTGTGATACTCGCTGACTTTTTGACTGCAAATGCAGCAGCAGCCAAACCTTGTTTGCATGGGTAATGTCCTCTCAGCACTGAGTCTAAATGTCCACTGTAGTAAGCCATTGGCTAGTGTGCTAAGGTTGTCTTTTGCATGAGTAATTATAAATTACTCACCATAGTGACTAACGTACTCTAGTCCATAGTCCCCTTTCCTCCATACTGTATGGGCGTCCCTTCCAAGGGACAGGAGACAGAACCTTTTTCACCAGAAAAAACCTTCTTCCCTTTAGATTTAGAGGTGCGCGGCCCAGGGAGAATGCGCTGCCCTGATTCCGCCCTCCGGTGCCACACCTTAGTCCCCATTGGCACGTCGACAATAGATTTAACATTGCCTAATGACACCAGTATTATTAGAGGGGAGGTTGGTGGAACGTATGGAGAAAAAGGCACTATGGACTAAGAGTACGTTAGTCACTACGGTGAGTAACTTATAATTACTATTACGTCCCGTCCCCTTTCCTCCATACTGTATGGGCGATTACAACTGAATGTAGCCCCAGGGTGGAGAGGAGAGCCTCCTTAAGCAAACAGGTTCCTGAGAACTGCCAGTGCGTAGGCCGCATCAGATCTAGAGCCGGCATCCAAACAGTAATGCTTAAAGAAAGCCGAGGGAGAGGCCCAAGTGGCCGCCCGCCTTATGACTTGCCAAGGGACATGGTTTGGAATGCGATGGCCGTTGCCTTGGCCCTGACTGCGTGGGCATGCATGTTGGCCGGAAGTCACCTGTGCAGACCCTTGTGCGCTTCCTTCATGTCAGAGACCATCCAGCGTGATATGGAAGCCTTAGAGGCCCGATAGCCTGGCCTCGAGCCTCCGAAAGTGACAAACAGGGCGTCCAACTTGCGGAAGCCCTTTGTCCTGTCCAAGTAGAATTTTAGGGCACGCCTGACATCCAGACAGTGCAGCACTCTCTGTGCTTCATCCTTGGGATCGGGAAAGAATGTACTAAGGACTATTTCCTCATTCAAGTGGAACGCAGATGGAACCTTGGGCAGAAATGCAGGGTGCGTCCGCATGACTACCTTGTCCTTGTGAAAGGTGGTATATGGTTCAGAGGTGACCAGCGCCTGGATCTCACTGACTCTGCGAGCCGAGGTAAGGCCAACTAGTAGGGCCATCTTGATGTTGACCAGCCTGATGTCCAGGGATGCCATTGGCTCAAATGGTTTGTGCGCTAGGGCGCCCAAGACAATGTTAAGTTCCCACACAGCGTTCAGTCTCTTGATGGGTGGGTAAAGCCTAGCAAGACCCATCAGATGTTTCTTGACGATTGGGTTGGAGGAGGAAAAAATGCTTTCCTCTGAGTTCTTGTAAGCCTCAATTGCTACGAGGTATGTGCGACAGGTGGCCACCTGTACGCCTGAATGAGCTAGGAGCGCCCAAAAGGAGAGCACGTCCAAAGTGCAAGCCAAGGGGTCAATTCCCTTGGAGTCTGCCCAGTGGCAGAATCTGGTCCATTTCCTTTTGTACCGGGTCCTGGTGGCTTTGCTCGTGGCACCTTGTATGATCTCCAGATTGGCCTGTGAGAGGCTAAGGTGCCGTAGCGTTACCTGCTCAGGTACCACGCTGTGAGGGCTAGTTTCCCTGGTGCAGGGTGGATGATTCTGCTCCCCTGCTGTGCCAGAAGATGTGCTGGGCCCGCCGGAAGGTGCATCGGGGGCCCCTCCGAGAGGCTGAGTAGCTCCGAAAACCATGGCCTGTGCGGCCACCATGGAGTTAGCAGAATGATGAGTAGTCGGCGAGATTCCTTGATCTTGCAAATTACTCTATGGATCAGAGGAGTGGGCGGAAAGGCGGAAGCTTTCATGCTGGTCCACTGAAGGTGACATGCGTCGCCCAGAGAGCCAGGGCCCTGACCTTGCCAGGATGCGAACTGGGGACACTTATTGTGCCAGGTGGCAAAGAGATCCACGTGGGGGTGACCCTACCTGTTGAAGATCTCCTGAATAATGAGGTCATTTAGCTGCCACTCGTAATTGTCCGCTTCCAGCCTGCTGAGCCTGTCCGCTTCCAGGTTGGATTCCCCCGGGAGGTGGACTGCCGAGAGGTAAATGTTGTTTTACAGGGCCCATTCCCAGATGCTGATCGCCAGTCTGCACAGAGGAGGGGATCTGGTGCCTCCCTGCTTGTTGACGTAGTACATGCTGGTGGAGTTGTCTGTCTGGATGAGGACAACCTTGCCCTTGTGTAGAGGTAGGAATGCTCTGAGCGCTAGCCAGATATCGTTCAGCTCCAACCAATTGATGTGGTATTCCTGCTCCTGTCGAGTCCAGGTGCCGTGGACCGAGAGATCGTCCAGGGTGGCTCCCCAGCTCTCGAGTGAGGAGTCTGTGGCGGTGGTGGCCTGCATGGAGGGTGGCCGAAAGAGCTTGCCCATCCGTAGGTTGCAGCCCATGGACAACCATGTTAGGTCCGGTTGGAGAGATGGAGGAACGTTGATGATCTCGGATTGCGAGCCCCGTTCCTGATTCCATGAGGCCACAAAGTGCAGCTGAATCCTTCTCATGCTTAGTCTTGTGTGTGGCACAGCTAATAGGACTGCTGCCAGTAGACCCAGGAGATGTTGGTACCACCATGCCGAGGTCACCTCTCTGCTGAGGAAGTGGGCGGTGGCCCTCTTGATGGCCGTGATTTTGTTCTCCGACGGGAAGACCCTCTTGGAGCATGTGTCCCAAATGAGCCCAGGATTGTCAGAGTCTGCGTAGGCTGCAGCTGTGACTTCTTGAGGTTGAGCGAGAAGCCCAGATCATGCATTTTGTTCCTAAGGGTATGGGAAGAGCGGTGAACCGCTAACGGAGATGTAGCCCTGACCAGCCAGTCGTCGAGGTATGGGTAGATGGAGGCCCTGCGCTCTGAGGATGGCCGCCACGGCATTCGTGAGACTGGTGAAGTCCCTGGGAGCCGAGTTGAAGCCAAATGGAAGGACCTTGTATTGAAAATGGTAGCCCATGATCCTGAACCGTAGGAACAAATGATGGGGCTGCCAAATCGGGATGAGTGGGTATGCATCCTTCAGGTCCAGGGAGCACATCCAGTCTCCCTTGTCCAATGTCTCCCCTATAAAAGCTGGTGTAACCATCTTGAATTTTTGCTGGGGTAGGGAGAGGTTGAGGGTGGAACAGTCTAGCACAACTCTCAGGCCCGCCTTGAGGGTGGAACGGTCCAGCACAACTCTCAGGCCCGCCTGGTTCTTCTTCTGAATGGTGAAAATCCTGGAGTAAAAGCCAAAGCCTTGCTGGGAGGCTGGAACTTCCTCCACTGCCTGGCTCTCTACGAGCTACCGGATCTCCGCCAGAAGAGTTGCTGTCCCAACCTGTGGGAGTGGAGGGGAGAAGGGAGGAGAGGCTGGGATAGGAAGGCGGTACCCTGTGGATACTACGGTGAGGATCCAGGGGTCTGTGAAATTCTGGCTCCAGAAATGTGCATGGAGAGCAAGACTGCCCCCACCTGAGACGCGTGGACCCGAAGGGGCGTGTCATGCCTTCCTTCCCTCGCAGGCTGATGCTGAGTAGGGGGACTCTGATCTACTATTTTATGTTCCTGCATACCTCATGATACTGACAGGCATGTTTTGAATAGGAGAGAATATACTACTATGCAGGATTAAGTCCCTGGTGGGTGTTCTGGAATGGTCAGTACAAGGAGGTCTTATGGGTATCAGCATGAAAGAGAGTGGAGGGTTTGGGGCTGGTGGTCCTTGGTCTGGCGGGGTGAGGTTTGAAAGGGCACAGCAGTTTTGTTGGAAGGATGGGCACTTGTGCTAAGGCTTGCTTCGATCTCACGCTCTGTGGAAAGAACATTCTGGGTAAGTGATGTTATGCAGTTGCAACAATAAAGTGATTAGACTTCTGTGAGAACAAGGTTCACACAGAGCTGGCAAGGAAGGGGGTAGCGGTGAGCTGGGGTCTCTGTGCGAGGCGCTGGGGATGGGCAAGCTGATTTCTGCAGAGGGATTACAACATTCAATAGTAGTTGTAAAAAACGTGTGCTGCATATATATTTTTCCAAGACGACATCAATGGTTTTCCATCCACCTCAGAAAAATGAACTTATGTTGTCACAGTCCTTTGGCGAAATGCAAGATGATTTATTTATTGTTTTAGTTAACATTGCTATGGCGCTGCGCTGGCATAACAAAACAAGGAGTATAAACAGAGATAAAACTGTTGTTTTCTCTGTAATCTCTAGAGGACGGGAGGGCAGACGGATCCCCTCTGTCCTGAATAAGCGGCAGCCTCTGCCTGCAAGCCTCAATTGCATGAAAAGTGTTCTTCTAATGGGCTGACATTTTCGTGACATTGCATGCAAAACTTCATGCATGCCCGCCTGGGCTTTTCAAAAGAAAATATGAAAACAGAAATGGGAACTGCGGGGTAACACACGGATTGATTGACTTACCGGTCCTCCTTCTTTGCTTCTTTTGGAGCTAGCGTGCACCAGGCTTGTCAGCACGATGGAGGGAGAGCCAGCAGTGAAGCACACGATACGTGCTGATGCTGTGCGAGGTGACATGCTCGGAGGCAAAATGGAGGAACCCACACACGGCAACGTGCTTGCTGTGGTGGCCATGCTCCCTCATGGCCACGCCCCCTCAGAGGTCGCAAGAGATTGGCAGAGGGGTGTAGGTAGAATATATATTTATTTATAATTTATGTTCAATCAATCTTTAATGATTATACAAGCCACCTTTCTCTGGGGCACCATACAAAGCTTCAACCTAACATACAGTTTCCTTTTTGTAATAAACAGGCAAATATCACTTGATAAAATTTAGATTGAACACAAAGCGCAGTTTGGATTTTAAAACAAGTTACACGGTATCCAGTCATTTTATTGCAAACATTTCAGTGTGGTACATAACAGAGTGGACAATAACACCAAAAAACACAGAAAAGATTAAATAAATATATAAAGGGAAGTGGGGTAAGGGGTTAAAATGGGATGGGATGGGGTTGGGCAGCATTATAAGGCCAGGTCTAGGTAATGGGGACAGTTTAGGAATTTTGTTTGGGGCCAAGTGCACCCATTTGTTGAAATACAATGTTTAAGGAGTGGTGACAATTGGGAATTTCGTTTTGTGGCAAAATACCTTTTGGTTTTAAAGGCAATGTTTGGGAAATGGTGACAATTATAAATTTCGTTTTGGGACTGGAACACCCCTTTACTTCAAGGCAAGATTTAAGAAGTGGTAACAGTGGGAATTTCGTTTTGGGGAAAGAACACCACTTTCATTAGAGAAGTCAAGGTGTATATGAAAAATAAAGGCACCCAATTACTTTAAATGACTATAACATATTTTCCTGCTAGGAAAGATGTTTCAAATTGTATCAATCTATTTGGGAGTTAATTCAATTAATATTCAGACAAATATGCTAAAGATCAACACAATTTGCCCACCCAACCACTATCAATGGAAAATATTTAGCGAGGCAGATCCTCTCACACACGTGGTTTCCATTGGGTCAATTCTACTTACAATGGACCTCTTTTTGGGCTGTGGTCAAAGAAAGTCACCAGATTTCATCCCTCATCTAGCTCTCCTTACGAATCAGGGCCTCATCAGCTGTTGGCTTCCCCAGTTTCTCTCTCCCAGGCAAAGTTTAAAGCTCCATCAAGTGGAGGGCCTCTCCACCCAAGGAAGGTTAGGCTGCTGTCTCAAGATTCACCAAGGTGAGTTATAGGTAAGTCTTGGAGAATTTTTAGAAGCTCTCCCCCAAACATGGTTTTTTGGCAGGTTCTTCTGTGTATATTCTTTGTTCCATTTCTGCATAGAGCAAGTGCTTTTTAATGTATAAGCAACACCCCCAATTATTACAATTAGAAGTGGCCAGTTTATTGATGCTAACTTTCTCACTGGAGGATTATCCGCTCTTCCTCCTCCCCAGAGAACAACCCCTCTCGGCCCTGGCAGGCCCTTTGAGTTCCCTGATTGAAGTGAAGTGGAGGGGTAGACCCCTCTGTCATTTAAACATTTTCTTAGCTGTCAGCTTTTTACCCAAAATTCCCTACATGTCAAAATGTAGTAATTCACCAATAAATGCCATGATATGAAGATATGCCTCTTCATCCATTGACCAAACCCAGAAGCCAGGACTGCAGCATTATGGACTGCAACACCCTTTTCACTAACAGCATGGAAAGCTGCAGGAGCAGCGTTTCAACACCACGTGGGAGGTAAACCGTCTTGGACTTTATTGAAGAATTTTTAAAAGCAATTTCTCTGTGTGGTTGGTGCGATCGCTTACAAAAGTGCACCCTTGTGCTGTGTGGGCCATCCAATGCCAACTTGGAAGTGAATTAAAAAAGTAATTTGAAAATAGCCACTCCATCAGCGTTTGCTGGGCTGGAAGCTTGACAAACTGCTGGCCATCTGATTGGGCAGGCCGGGGCGTTATCTCCAATTATAAGGCACTGGCAGGCATTAGCCAGCTCCTCACCAACAACGCACCCACAGTAATGCCCTGTCTGTGCTCTGCGGGCTAAGGAGGGCGTGGAGAGCCACAGTTTGACATCACTAACTATAATCCGTCCCCTGGACTAATTCCTGGACTGTTACTCTGCTACTGGCTCAAAGGTCAACCACGGTCTATGCAGTCATGAAAGTGAGTTTGGCTGACCTTCATAACTAACTCTCCTGAGGCATCGTCAGTGCTTCTCACCTCCTCCATCCACTCCTAACTAACTTTATTCTTTTTCAATTGCATTTATTACTCTCAGTTGTTTTGCATTAGATGTCCACCAATGCAAAGCACATTGTTTGCTTTCTTCCTTAAAGTTGAATTTGGGGTGTGCTTCTAAAACCGAATTTGGGTGTTTAGCATTACATGTCCACCATCTGCTTTGCATTGTTTGCTGCCTTCCTTAAAGTCAAAATTGGGGAGTGCTTCTAAACCCGTATTTGGGTGTTTAGCATTCAGGTGCATCATCTGTCTTGCATTGTTTGCTGCCTCCAATTTTAAATCAATATTATGTGTGTATAGTAACATCTCTGTGCCACTCTTCCAATGTAATTCTATTCCTTCTGTGTTTCACTTATTCTCTCCTTCTCAATCTACTAGGTCCCTAGTGAGTTTAGCCAAAACTGTGCAGTGCTGCCACTCCTCCATCATTCTTTGGCTATACCCTCTGCCCACCTACGGCTCTCTCCATCTCTCCTATATTCTCTAACTGCTATGCTATCACCAGTCCCCCATCCCTCTCCAAGTTCGGCAGGAAAAAGCACAAAAAAGACATCCTGAGTACAAACCCTGGACTGCCAATTCTAGACACCTATGTTTCACTGATATTTATTTATTTATTTGCATTTATAAAGCGCCTAACGGCTCTGAGGCCTTGTGGCGCTGTTACAAAAGGCTTTGCTTAAAACACACGGTACATAACAATCAAGCAGTATTCAGTAAGTAATACAGATAGGCAGTAGTACATACAGTTACAGAAATAAGGGTAAAGACAGGACAGTTTCCAGAATTACATGGGAAGCTGTCGGTTCTTACATGGCAGATCGAGTTAAAGAGCTTGGTTCTGAGCGCTCTACGGAATGCTGTGAATGAGGTTTCCTTCCTAAGCGAAGGCTGTAGCGCGTTCCAATTCTTGGATGCCAAGAAAGGGAAGCTTGTGCCTCAGCTTTGGCTCTATTAAAGGTAGGGATTGAGAGCTGATCGGAGTGCTGGGCCTGCTTGGGTCTGTTTGACGTGGCACAGTGAATTCTTTCTGATAGGTAAGGAGGAGCAGAGATTGAGAGGCACATGTGTGTGATGGGCAGGGTTTTTAAGAGAATATGCTCTTTAACTGGGAGCTAGTTGGCGTCCCTTCTGGCTTGGGAAATGTGCTCTCTTTTTGGCCATGGTTAATGCTGCTCTAAGGGCGTTATTTTGGGTAATATGCAGTTTGCTGAGATTTTTGGATGAAGTGCCTAGAAGCAGGGCGTTGCAGTAGCCTAACTTGGCCCCAATGGTATCTCTGGCTATGTTAAGACAGTTTTTGGAGGAGAGGTGTGGTTTTACTGCATTTATGATATTGGTAGTAAGTGCAGCTGTTGAAGAGATGGCTTTGACTTGCCGTGTCATGGAGAGGGTGGAGTCCAGGAAGACTCCCAGTGTTTTGTTTGACTGCTGTCGAGGCAGTGATTACAGTGTTCTCAATGCTGAAGGAGTTGTATTGACTGTCGAGTTTGCTGACAATTTCTTTGGGGCCTACCAAGAGGAGTTCTGTTTTGTCCCAGTTGAGGCACAGACCATTGGCTGCCATCCACGCCTGGATAAGGGCATATGTTTCGTTGAGTGTGGCTGCGGCCTGTTCATAGGAACCTGAGAGGGGGAGGAGAACTTGAGCATCATCGGAATAGTTGGTATATGCTATGCCTTGATCATCTAGGTCATTGAACAGTAGTAGGGTAAAGATGTTGTTGTAGAGAGTGGGTGAGGTACAGGAACCCTGGGGGACTCCGGACTGGATGGGAGTAGGGATAGCACAGGCCTGTTCAGAAAACACTCTCACAAGTCTTCCTTCGAGGAAGGAGGTGACCCATGATGTGGCTTCCTGGGAGAAATCGGCAGCATCCTAGAGGTGTCTGCAGAGGGTCTTGTGATCTACTAGATCAAAAGCTGCAGACAGATCAAGGAGTAGGAGCAGCTCTGGCTTACCTTTGTCCATAGTGTCCGCTAGCTGGTTTTTAAGGTCCAGTAGGGCAATCTCAGTACTGTGACGAGGACAGAAATCTGATTGTCTCTTGTCTAGTATGTTATTGCATTCCAGAAAGTGTTGGATTTGCAAGTATGCAGCTTTATCTAATATCCTTAGCAAAAAATGAACGGTAGTTATGGGTCTGTAGTTATTCGGTGAGTCAGGATCAAGAGATGGTTTTTTCAGTAGCGGGCGTACCAACGACTTCTTGAGGGCAGGGAGAGGATACCCGTTGAGAATGAAGCATTGATAAAAGCTGTGAGGAAGGGGCTAGAGAATCTGCACAGTCTTTAATAAGGACAGCGGGGCAGATATCACCCTTGCATGAGGACGGCTTGATATGTTTCATGATGTCTAGGGCTTCTATCTCAGTTACTTCTCTGAAGGAGAAATACTTTCTGTCTTTGTTGTAATGGTTAGGGACTGAAGCAGAGGGAACGCTGGTGTTAGGCAGTGCGTGATAATGGGAGCTGATTTTTTCCTGGAGGGTTTTTATATTATTCAGTATGGCAGTTTGGATATTGTTGCACCAGGTTTCGTCTTTCGCGGTTTCCTGTGTGTTAGTTGGTGGGGCGGCCAGTTCTTTGAATATTACAATGAGTTCTTTAGACTCAGATTTTGCATTAGAGATCCTGGAGTTGTATGAGGAGGATTTAGCTCGGGTTATTGCCTTTTTATAACGTTTGGCGAAAGTTTTGTAGGCCTGTAAAGTCGAGTCCATGGGGCAGGTTTGCCATTTGGTGAGTGCGGATCGCTTGAGGGATCTTAGATCGAGTAGCTCTTGAGTGAACCATGAGTTAGAGTGTTTCTTAGTCTTAGCTTTTTTTTTCTCTAGAGGGGCAATGGTGTCTACCGCAGCTCTGATGGTGGAGTTGTAGAGTTCTACCAGAGACAGGGGGTCATTGGAAAACGGGGGTTTATGGGCCAAGGCCTCTATGAGAGGAAGGATCCTTTCTTTGGTAAGGAGCTGAGAGGATCTGGCCAGAGCTGGGGGTGTGAAGGTGTTGGATTTGATGAAGTAGAATGGGCACCAGCAGGCACAGACAGGCCCTTTTGCTGTGGCCCTTCGGCTGCATTACCGGCTTGCGCCTACCAGCTTAGCCAATGGGTTTTGGCTGGTGCGGTTCCCAATCAGGGAACGGTGAAGAACAAGCTAAGATGCGCCTACAGGGTTGCGAGTAATGGCGCAGCCATATTGGAGTGTGCCGATTTCACCGTGAAATGTGTTATGCACAGTGCTCTTTGTGCAGTGTGCAGCAATGCTTATGATGGCGCTAGTTACAGGGGTAATGGAGCTAGTCGTCGGGTGCAGCTGATAGATGCTGCCGGAGTGAACGTGGCTCAGAGGCCTACCTTGCTGCAAACAATGTCGGGGCTAACACAGCCTTTCCAAAATTGCGGCAAGGAGTGGGTACATCTGTGTTGCTGCAGGGTGCTGGGTCCAGGGTGGAAGAGGGCTCCAGCCATCTCACAGGCAGCCGATGCAAAGTAGATATCCTTTTCTCTGTCCCTTCTCCTGATCTCTGGACTCCCCTTCTCATCTCCACTCTCTCTCCCTCCTCACACACCTCTATTAATGGTGGCAACAAGTGGGAAGTCCTCTTGGCTGGTTTCGCATCCTCTCATTGCTTCGTTAATGTCTATCACACTGGCACCATTCTGGTTCAGGGTCCACAACTCAACCTTCTTCTCTTTGACCGCATCTTGTCTTCTCTCATTAACTTCCTTTCTTTGCCTGCATCTCGCCCTTCTACTCACACCTCTACCTCCTCCGAATGGTGTACCACAACCCTGTACCCCACCTAAGAAAACCTTTGTAAGCACTGACCACCTCTACCTGGCGACTCTTAACACCCTCTCAGCCAACAAACACTCCTCTCACATTTGTCTCCTCCTTGAAGACACTGACCTCGACATTCTCGCTCTTACCCGAGACTTGGTTCAATGCCAGCTCAGTCACTGCCTTTGGCGCCCTCCTCCCTGACGGCTTCAAGATCATCTCCAAGCCTCAACCTCACTGCAATGGTGGGGGGTTGCTTTAATGTTACCTGAATGGGTTCCTGCTTCCACAGCCTTTCCAAAATTGCGGTGAGGGGTGGGTACATCTGTGTTGCTGCCAGGTGCTGGGTGTAACGCTCACCTGATTCCCGTAGAGGCGCCGGTCTTGACTGGGCGTATACCGTATCTTCAAAGGTGATGTGTAACACACGGCTGGCTCTTTGGGCTGGACCTCTGTGCACTGTATGTCTGACTCGAAGGGTAAGATGTCTTAGGTAAGTGAACGCCGTGCTCTCCATCTGCCTCGGGGCAGGGTGCTGTAACCAGTTTCTTCGCTGGATAAGGGGAGCAGGCCTCTTGACTTCAGAGGACTGCTGTCCGTCGTTTACTGCACGAACGGTAAGTTTCGAGTAATTCTAATGTCTTTAAAGTCTTTAGTAATGATGTTTCTTGTTTTGCAGGGTTCCGGCGATGGCGGATGATGGGCTGAAGTGAGTTGAAGATGGAGCCCGTGTGATGAAGGATGATGGGCTGAAGTGAGTTGAAGATGGAGCCCGTGTGATGAATAGAAGCGCCTGGAAGCACGTAAGTAAGCGCTTGTTGCCTGCTTCACGATGCGCTCTAACTGTCTTTTTATTTTGCAGGTACAAGTTCGGAGCGGCTGCAGGGTGCCGGAATACCCACTGGGTAAGATGTGGAAAGGAGTAATGGCACGTGAGTATTAAAGTTCCCCAATGTCTTTAAACGCACCTTGTTTTGTCTTTCAGATGCGGGATGCAGCGCCGAAGGCCTCCGGAGCGTGCGAAGAGTTGGTAAGCTTTTGTCTTTCAGATGCCGGAATGCAGTGTGAAGACCTCCGGAGCGCACGAAGAGTAGGTAAGCCTTTGTCTTTCAGATGCCGGAATGCAGCGCGAGGCATTGGTGACAGCCGATGGACCAGGTAAGTGAAGAGCTGTCACTGAAGACCGTAATGCTAACCTGTTCTTTCTTGTCTTTATAGGTGTTGCTGAAGACTGGATTCAGGATGGTAAGCCTTTTTCCTTAGGCCCAGGATCAGATGCAGAAGACACGATGAGCGTTCTGCTGCAGAGGATGCAGAATAACGCAAAGCAAGATTCATCCATCGGGTGTGGTTTAAATAGCCTCCTGTAGTGCTTAGGTGTCTCCTTCCACAGCCACGCCTAGGTAAGAAAAGAGTTCCTGCTTTCCAGAAGAGTTCCAGTGTTCTGAATCTAGGGAGTGGCTCCTGCCCCACCCAACAGGAAAAGTAGTTCCAAACAGAAGAGGATCAGAGGCTCAACTGGCAGGCAAGTAAGCAGCATGGTCTGCTGCAGGTAAGTCCACCCAAGCATTATGAGCCCGGCGCTTCCAGCGCTGGGACTGGGCATATTTATGAGCCTGGTGCCACTGGCGCCAGGACTGGGTCCAAAAGGTCCCAATTAGGACTGGTTGGCACTCGGAACCTGGGTTATGGATCTGCTTCCAAGGGAGTTGGGAAAACCCTGACCTTTTGGAAGCAGAGATCATGACAGTACCCCCCCTCAAGGCCCCTCCCAAACCGGGCTTCTCCGGGGGTTTTGGCTTGTCAGGAAATGTTCGGAGAAATCTTTTGATTAGGCGAGGAGCGTGGACATATTCAGCAGGTTCCCAGGATCTCTCTTGGGGGTCGTAGCCTTTCCAGTCAATTAGGTAAAATAGTTTAGATTTGGAGATCTTGGAGTCCAGAATGCTTTTGACTTCAAAACCGACTTCTCCATCAACTAGGATAGGTTTTGGAGATTTAGTTAGTCGGGTTTGAGGTTGCACAGGTTTTAATAGAGAGACGTGGAAGACCGGATGTATCTTCATGTGCGGGGGCAAGTCCAACTTGACCGCTACTGGGTTTACTATGGTAGTGATGGAATAGGGACCAAGGTATCTTGGGTTGAATGTGCGTGGCCCTTTTAGAGGTAGATATTTGGTGGATAACCAGACTTGATCCCCTACTTGATATTGAGGGGCTTCCTTCCGATGTTGATCTGCTCCTTTCTTGTATTGTTCTTTAGCCCTTTGAAGGTGAGAAACAGCTTCCTTAAAGGCTTGGGTGATTGTAGAATGCAGGTAGTCTACTGCTGGTGTTTCAAGATCTTGGAGGAGATCCAACTCCGAGGTTCGAGGGTGACTGCCGTACAAAAGAAAAAATTGGGTTTTCCCAGTTCCCGAATGGACAGAGTTATTGTAGGCATATTCGGCTATCCAAAGGATGTCTTTCCAAGTTTTTTCAGTTTGTTGCAGCATGCAGCGTAAATACTGTTCCAGAGTTTGATTCGTCCTCTCGGTTTGTCCGTCGGTCTGAGGGTGGTGACTGGTCGATAGTCTCACATCAATTTGAGCCGACCGACAGCAACTTCGCCAAAAATGAGAAATAAATTGACTACCTCGATCCGAAATTAGAACCGAAGGAAAACCGTGCAGTCGGACGATGTTTTCGAGAAATTCTCGGGCCAGAGTTGCTGCTGTTGGCAAGCCTTTGAGCGGAATGAAATGCGCCATCTTGGAGAATAAGTCCACGATTACTAGAATCGTATTGTATCCGGAGCATGGAGGTAGATCGGTGATGAAGTCCATAGAAAGCGTATGCCAAGGGTGAGGTGGGATGTCAATAGGGCGTAAGAGGCCTGCTGGTCTTTCCTTTTGACTCTTGTTTTGGGCGCATACTCCACAGGACATTATAAAGTCTCTGATATCTTTTTTCCAAGACGGCCACCAGAAGTAGCGCTTGATCTTTTCTGAGGTCTTGGCCATACCGGGATGTCTTTCCATTAAAGAATCGTGATAACAAGAGATTACTTTTTTCTGTAAATCTGTGCTGGGTAGGTATAATCGTTCTTGGAAATACAATAAGTTGTCCTTTACTGCAAAGTCCTTTCCCTGCAGATGCCAATTCTGTATGTCTGCTGGAGTTACAAGTTGCCTGGCTTTATCCTTAACTTCCTCTATGGATTCTGTGGCGATTACACCCAGAATTCTTTGTTCGGAAATGATTGGTACAGGTTTAGGGTTGATCAAGTGTTCTTCCACTCCCATCCGAGAAAGGGCATCAGCTTTACCGTTCTTTATACCAGGTCGATAGGTAATTATGAAGTCAAACTCGGCAAAGAATAATGCCCAAAGGAGTTGTCTAGAGGATTGGGCTTTTGCGGTTTTCAAATATTGCAGGTTTCGGTGATCCGTAATCACAGTAACGGTGTGTCGGGCCCCCAGCAGATAATGCCGCCAAGCCTTAAAGGCAGACTTGATAGCCAGAAGTTCCTTGTCAGTAATCGTGTAATTGATTTCAGGAGGCGAGAATTTGCGGGACCAAAATGCCACGGGATGCAACTGATTGGTTACCGGGGCCTTTTGTGATAGAACTGCCCCCATGGCAAGGCTTGAAGCATCAGTTTCCACAATGTAGGGGAGTTCGGGGCGAGGGTGTTTTAAGATTGGTGCAGAGATAAATTTAGTCTTCAAATCCTGGAAAGCTTGTTCCGCCTCGGTAGACCATTCAAAACGTTTGTTTTTCTTTAACAAGGCAGTGATGGGCTGGACTATTCGAGAGAATTCGGGGATAAACCTGCGGTAAAGGTTAGCGAAGCCTAACATGCTTTGCACACCTTTTACGGAGGATGGTGATGGCCATTTGAGAACTGCATCGACCTTCTTTGAATCCATACGCACTCCGCCAGGTGATAATATGAATCCCAAGAATTCAACTTCAGTCACGTTGAAAACACATTTTTCCAACTTAGCGAAAAGTTTGTGTTGACGCAATCTTTCGAGGACCATTTTCACGTGTTTCCGATGTTCAGATTCCGATGAAGAATAAACGAGGATGTCGTCAATGTAAACAACAACACACACATCTATGAGCTCTCTGAGGACATCGTACATAAAATATTGAAAGGCGGCCGGGGCATTGCAAAGTCCGAAGGGCATGACCTGATATTCAAATAGCCCATACTTGGTGCGGAAAGCCGTCTTCCATTCATCGCCCTCTTTTACTCGTACCAAGTGGTAAGCTCCTCTAAGATCCAGCTTTGTATATATGCATGCTTTTCTGACTTGGTCCAGGAGTTCAGGGATCAAAGGTAACGGATATCTATTCTTAACGGTGATCTGGTTCAGGGAGCGATAATCTATACAAGTTCTAAGGTCTCCTTCCTTTTTTGGAACGAAGAACAAAGCTGAAGAAGCAGGGGACTTGGAAGGACGAATAAACCCATTTTCCAGGTATTGATCCAGGTATTGTCGAAGGTGAAGGTTCTCAGGCTCGGTGAGGGCATAAATTCTACTACAAGGAGGAGTAGATCCAGGTATCAGGTCTATCTGGCAGTCATAAGACCTATGAGGAGGTAGAGAGTTAGCCTGATCCTTCCAGAAAACATCTTGGTATTCTAGGTATTCGGGAGGTAACTGGGGAGTCTCTGAAGAAATTGCTGCCAGTGCAACACCAGGTGGAGGGTGACAAGTAGAGACACATTCTGGAAACTGGACCGTTCTTGCTCACCAATCGATCAGAGGATTGTGTTTCTCTAACTAAGGTATTCCTAGAATAATCTGAAACTGAGGGGCCTTGATCACATCGAACACGATTTTCTCATGGTGTCCATCTTGACTTACTAGCGTCACCTCTTGAGTGGTATGCGTTACTGGCCCGGAGGCTATCTCCGTACCATCCACCGTAGTAATGACGTCCTTTACAGCCTTGGGACAAAGAGTTAGATTCATCCTCAAAACCATTTCATGATCCACATAATTGCCGATGGCACCGCTGTCGACGTAAGCTTCAATTGCATGTAATCGATCCGGATTATCAGGGCTAATGAGGACCATAGGTATCACGAAATGCGAGGTCACAGAACTGGTTTTCACGCTTGGCAAGAGGACCTCTATTCTTGTCGGGCGAGGTTGTTTCCCTGCTCAGAGTTTGTAACTTTGGTAACTGCAGCTCCTACTGCCTTCTTGGCAGGTTTCACCGGACAGTCTCGAAGAAAGTGCCCTGAGTTTCCGCAATAGAGGCATATTTGCAACTGTTTTCTCCTTTCCCGCTCCTTTTGTGTTACAGGACCTTTCAGACCCCCTATTTGCATGGGTTCCCCGGAGTCTACTCCTTTGGAAGGAGTTGGCGGTTTGGAAAATACTCGAGCATCAAACTTGGAACGATCGGCCTTCCTGTTCTGCAGTCTGTGATCTATTTGAACGACTAAGTCTATATAGTCCGAACAATCTTGTGGGGGATTCACTACTTGGGCTAACACATCTTTGAGCTCTCCACGTAGACCTCTATAAAACAGCGTAATCCTTTTGTCCTCAGGCCATTGAGTTTCCACTATCAGTCTGTTGAAAGACGCAATATAAGCCAAAAGGTCTTGATTACCTTGTCGCAACGAAAGAAGCTCATTGTCCAAGGCCTGCCCCTGTGAATGTCTTGCGAACAGTTTTTCCATACTGAGCTGAAAAGCTTGAAAATCATGGAGGACCGGATCATCTTGATTTACTAGAGGGATCGACCAGTCTGCCGCATTGCCACTAAGGTACTTTAGCTTGATCAGTTGGAAAGGCTGCTGGCTGGCATAAGAAATGCAACCGGCACTGATTGATAAATACTGCAAACCTCTTTGGGTCACCAGAAAATCGTTCGGGCGGAGCCAGAGGTACATTCCCAGGTACGTTGATCTGCACTGGATTCATAGAGGATGTAGAAGGAAGATTTCCCCCAGATGCGGGTAACGGGGTCTGTCCGGCTTGTGACTGTAGCAATTGTCTAGCGAGATCATCTGTTCGCTCCTTGGAAATAATCAGTTCCCTTCTTAGAGCGTTCGTTTCCTGACGGGCTGCATGCACTTCTGCCCTTAGTTCCCCAAGTAACTGGGCTAGCTGGTCGGTATCCGAGGTTTCCATAGCGCCTGGACGGGAGTTTTGTGGTAGGCTTTGCATTCTGTAACGCTCACCTGATTCCCGTAGAGGCGCCGGTCTTGACTGGGCGTATACCGTATCTTCAAAGGTGATGTGTAACACACGGCTGGCTCTTTGGGCTGGACCTCTGTGCACTGTATGTCTGACTCGAAGGGTAAGATGTCTTAGGTAAGTGAACGCCGTGCTCTCCATCTGCCTCGGGGCAGGGTGCTGTAACCAGTTTCTTCACTGGATAAGGGGAGCAGGCCTCTTGACTTCAGAGGACTGCTGTCCGTCGTTTACTGCACGAACGGTAAGTTTCGAGTAATTCTAATGTCTTTAAAGTCTTTCGTAATGATGTTTCTTGTTTTGCAGGGTTCCGGCGATGGCGGATGATGGGCTGAAGTGAGTTGAAGATGGAGCCCGTGTGATGAAGGATGATGGGCTGAAGTGAGTTGAAGATGGAGCCCGTGTGATGAATAGAAGCGCCTGGAAGCACGTAAGTAAGCGCTTGTTGCCTGCTTCACGATGCGCTCTAACTGTCTTTTTATTTTGCAGGTACAAGTTCGGAGCGGCTGCAGGGTGCCGGAATACCCACTGGGTTAGATGTGGAAAGGAGTAATGGCACGTGAGTATTAAAGTTCCCCAATGTCTTTAAACGCACCTTGTTTTGTCTTTCAGATGCGGGATGCAGCGCCGAAGGCCTCCGGAGCGTGCGAAGAGTTGGTAAGCTTTTGTCTTTCAGATGCCGGAATGCAGTGTGAAGACCTCCGGAGCGCACGAAGAGTAGGTAAGCCTTTGTCTTTCAGATGCCGGAATGCAGCGCGAGGCGTTGGTGACAGCCGATGGACCAGGTAAGTGAAGAGCTGTCACTGAAGACCGTAATGCTAACCTGTTCTTTCTTGTCTTTATAGGTGTTGCTGACGACTGGATTCAGGATGGTAAGCCTTTTTCCTTAGGCCCAGGATCAGATGCAGAAGACACGATGAGCGTTCTGCTGCAGAGGATGCAGAATAACGCAAAGCAAGATTCATCCATCGGGTGTGGTTTAAATAGCCTCCTGTAGTGCTTAGGTGTCTCCTTCCACAGCCACGCCTAGGTAAGAAAAGAGTTCCTGCTTTCCAGAAGAGTTCCAGTGTACTGAATCTAGGGAGTGGCTCCTGCCCCACCCAACAGGAAAAGTAGTTCCAAACAGAAGAGGATCAGAGGCTCAACTGGCAGGCAAGTAAGCAGCATGGTCTGCTGCAGGTAAGTCCACCCAAGCATTATGAGCCCGGCGCTTCCAGCGCTGGGACTGGGCATATTTATGAGCCTGGTGCCACTGGCACCAGGACTGGGTCCAAAAGGTCCCAATTGGGACTGGTTGGCACTCGGAACCTGGGTTATGGATCTGCTTCCAAGGGAGTTGGGAAACCCTGACCTTTTGGAAGCAGAGATCATGACACTGGGTCCAGGGTGGGAGAGGGCTCCAGCCCTCTCACAGGCAGCCGAAGCAAAGTAGATCTCCTTTTCTCTGTCCCTTCTCCTGATCTCTGGACTCCCCTTCTCATCTCCACTCTCTCCCCCCTCACACACCTCTATTAACGGTGGCAACAAGTGGGAAGTCCTTTTGGCTGGTTTCACTCCCTCTCATTGCTTCGTTAATGTCTATCACACTGGCACCATTCTGGTTCAGGGTCCACAACTCAACCTCCTTCTCTTCGAACGCATATTGCCTCTCTCATTAACTTCTTTCCTTCGCCTGCATCTTGCCCTTCTACGCACACCTCTACCTCCTCTGAATGGTGTACCACAGACTTGTACCCCACCTCAGAAAACCTTCAAAAGCACTGACCACCTCTACCTGTGACTCTTAACGCCCACTTAGCCAGCAAACACTCCTCTGACATCTGTCTCCTCCTTGAAGGCATTGACCTCGACATTCTTGCTCTTACCGAGACTTGGTTCAATGCCAGCTCAGTCACTGCCTTTGACTCCCTCCTCCCTGACGGCTTCAAGATTTTCACCAAGCCTCGTCCTCACCGCACTGGTGGGGGATTGCATTAATCTTCCCTGAGTGGGTTCCTGCTTCCATCTTACTTACACAGACCTATTCCTCTTTTGAAAGCTTGGTTTGCAAGTTGGTCACCTCTCCCACCTCCACCCTGGCCATTGCTACCATCTACCGGCCTCCAGGCGCCACCTCCCATTTCCTCTCTGATTGGACTGACTTCTGCTCTTCTTTACTTTCTTCCACCTCTAACCTTCTCATCCTGGGTGGTTTTAACATCCAGCTGGTCTCCCCTGGCTCTGCATCCACTCTATTCACCGACGTCTGCTCCTCGCTTTCCCACTCCACTCTCCATTCTGGGCCAACCACACTGCTGGACGCACTCTGGACGCCCTCATACACTCTAACCTCTCTCTCTCTCTCTCTCTCCCCCACTAGTCACCCATCTCTCCTGGACACACCACTCTCTCCTCTCCTCCTATCTGGGTCCCATTGCCCCCCTGACCACCTCCAGAAAAGTTGCGCAAACCTCATACACTAACAACCGTCTGATGAAACGAGTGACTGCGGCTGCCTTCGCCTCCACCTTCACCCACTCAATCCCCCACCTCTGACTCTCCCTCTGACTCTGCACTCAACAACTTCCATCTTTCCATCACCAACACTCTTGACATTCTTGCCCCATTCATGAGGATCCATCTGAAACCTGGCTCAAAGCGCAACACTTGGTACGACACTGAACTTCCAGCCCTGAAACGAAAGTGAGGGGCAGCAGCATGAAAGTGGCAAACCTCAGGCTCTGACAAACTGGCCTGCCACTTTTTCCAAAGGCAATACAGACTCGGCATCTGTGCAGCAAAGAAAAGAGCCCACATTCAGGCACAGGTATCCGGCGCATCCAATAAAACGGCGGAACTTTTCAAAATCTGCAGGGAACTAGACATCCCCTCTGCAGTCTCCTCCCTCCTTCTCCTTCCCAGGTCGTCGGCAATGCACTGGCCTCACACTTGGCCACCAAAACTCAAGACATTCTGACCACCCTTTATACACTCCCTCACAACCCATCCCACTCCCTCCTTTTCCTCCTTCTCTCCTGTCACACCTGAAGAAGTTACCAGAGTTGTCTGCTCCATGAAGGTCTCTTATAAACCGGTCTACTCTTGCTCATCCAGGACCATCAAGGATAACATTGACTCCCTTGCCCCTACTCTCGCTGATTTCTGCAATCACTCTTTTTTCAATGGATCTTTCCCCTCCCCCCTTAAGCATTCCCTTGTGTGCCCACTCCCGAAAAAACATCCTCCGGCTCCGACCCTAACTGCCCTGCCAGCTATCACCCTATCTCCATCACCCCCTTCCTGGGGAAGCTACTTGAGAAGGTGGCCTTGCCCCCAACTTAACTCTCACACTGAACTTGTTGGTGGCGTCCACGACCATCAATGCGGATTCTGAGCATCCAGAGGCACGGAAACTGCTCTTCTGAGCTCGCATCTCTGGACTCTTACAAAGGTTCCATGATACACTTATCTCAAAATGGGCACTGGATTGGCTGTCCTCCTTCCTCACTAAACCGCTCCTCCCAAGTCATCCTAGGCACCTTCTCCTCTCCTGCTTCCATCTCCGCCTGTGGTGTCCCACAGAGCTCTATACTCTCCCCCTGGCTCTTTAACATCTACCTTGCCCTCCTTGCATGCCTCATCTCCTCTTTCTCCTCCAACTTCCAGTGCTATGCTGACCACACACAGCTCTTCTTCAGACTCCCCGCTGACCCTCTTGCACCCTCCATCATCCCTGACTGCCTATCTGTCATCAAGTCCTGGTGCGCCTCCAATGATCTCTGCATCAACGCTTGTAAAATTGATATCCTTACCATTGGGACCCCTGCTCCCTCCTTCTTCCCTTTACTCTGGCCTTCCTCCTTGGGCACTCCCCCTGCACCTACAACTGAAGCCAGGAACCTTGGAGTCATCTTAGACTCCTCTCACACTCAGGACATTGCCAAGAAGTCCAACTATCAGCTCTTCCTTCTCAAAGGAATTCTAACTTTTCTCACTTTCCCTCAGAGGCTCAATGTGACTTAAGCCATGGTTCTCGCTAGACTTGACTACAGGAACATTCTTCTCCTGAATCTTCTTTCTTCCACTCTGCGACCCCTGCAGCTTATCCAGAATAGAGCAGCAAGACTTATCCTTGGCCTTAAGCCCAGAGGCTACAAGTCTCCTACACTAAAAAGTCTTCACTGGCTCCCAGTTGCTGCATTGATTGAATTCAAATCCCTCTGCATCATCCACATGGCAGTCTGGGCCCGGGGACCACACTATCTTCAGCTCTATCTTACTAAATATTCTCCCTCTAGGCCACTTTGCTCCTCTGGCACCAACTCTTTGTGTGTAAAGTGTTTTGCAATACAAAGGGCAGGGGGGCGCTCACTCTCCTCTGCGGGCTCCTTCCTTTGGAACAGGCTCCCCCTCCCTCTGCACCTTGAGCAGGATCTTCTCAAATTCCAGAAGCTCTTTAAGACTTTCCTCCTTTTCTCCTCCTTCCCTCCTTTTCTCCTCTACTAATCCCACAGTTGCTGAATCGGTGTCCTTAGCCCTTATGCATCTTCGGGGCCTTGACCTCCCACACCAATTCTTCCCAGCTCCTGTCTTTCCACAGCACTTTGCATCTGTACTCCCCCTGCTCCGGAGGCTCGCACTTACACTTCCCGCGGCACAGGCCGTATAGCACTCAACATTCCTAGCACTTCGTCCTTGGCTCTCCCATGGGCTCAGACTCCCCAGTACTTATCCCCCTCTTCCCACTTCCTGTCTGCACTTGTACGTTCTGAAAACTCACAAGGCATAGTAGGCTCGTCCCGCTCTGTCTTCCCCCTCTGCTCTTGAATATTGTGTTATAATGCTTTCATGTATTTCCCCCTCTCCCTCCCTCCCTGCCTTGTGAGCGCTTTGAAACAGTATATTCTTATTGTATACGCACCTAACAAGCAAACAATAAATAAATAATGTTCCCCTAATCAGGGCAGACTTAATGAGACGACGACTCCCATGTTCGCACATGACTGCTCGCGCGAATGGTGTTTTTTTTCCAATTTGCACAACAATTATAACAATCGACATTACTAAAATCTATAAACAGTTACATGATTCACTATCTTCTTGAACCTTGGCTTCATCACATGTTCCGGGAAACTAGGAATACATTTTAGTTTGCTATAAAGTTTCCAAAAGTCAATTATTTATGAAAATTGTGGCATTGAAATGGGATTGGCATCAGCTTTCAAATGACATATGAATTGACTCAGTGCGGCTTATCGTTACTGAGAAAATTAACAATTATGATAGTCTATTTAAACTAATGGAAATGTTCAAACATATATGCAAATCCAAACTCCCATTTGTCCATATAGGTTTAATTTCTCTAAAAACATGTGGTTCAAAGCCTCTCCAGTCTATGGCTGAATGTTGATTTAAGGCCGGGGTAAAAGCCATTTGCATTTTGTTCTTTGAGAGTTGATGGGCTGAAGAGATTCTATCTCTGTCACCAGATGGTCTTTGACATCAGGCGGCCATGCTGGCATCTCCCATTTTGTCCTTGTAATCTAAATTTAGCCACAGTTCCAATCTAATATTTAATATTTTCAAGCATTTCACCCACCCAGGTCCTGTGTGAAGTTGGACCATCGTAAATACTTGGTGTGTATCAGCTTGACAGAGATCTCCCTTCCATAAAAGGAGCCAGGCAGGCCTGCCATGGGGTAGTCACTTGAGAAATCTGCTTGGCAACCCAAAATAAATGCATGTTTTTCTTGTGCTCAGAAGATATTTGCATGTTGTATCTGAAGCAAAATATCCTTTTCAATCGGGGCATTCTTTTCCCAGTGCAGCATATTTTTATTTAACCAATTTGTGTCTTTCTGTCATTGCTCAATGCCGTTTTTACTAATATGTTCATTTCTTCTTTCCTGCAGCATTTTTATTAATGTGCCAAACTGAAATTGAAGGGCTCTCACAAATGCATTTTTATTTACATGATGTCCGTTTTTGTGTTGAAAGGTACGGTGTAGTTTTCAATAAGACACATATGTCCCATTCACCAGGCCCTTTGGCTGTGTTAAGGTTTGGGCTGGCATGTATATTTCAGTGTGTCATTTCCCCTTAGACCAATGTATTTCACAGTAAGACCTAACCTGGCCTTTCCTTTTGTCATGCTGGGGCTATCAATAAACCCCACAAGGCGGGTCATAAGTACTCTGACGATTAAGATCATGACTGAAGTAATCAGATCATTGGCTCCACAGCTCTCTTCTTCAATCTCAGCTTCCACTTTCTATGCATCCCTTGCTTCCTGGTTGGCTGCCCATTGTGCTCTCAAAGCCAAACCAGCCAATCCGATGTCAAACCCATCATTTATTGCTGCCTAGCTGTTGGAGTTGAACATCGCAGGGTCTGTCGCACCTCTTGTGAGAAATGCCCCCAGTGCCTGTCCTACAGCTTTAGGGTCACTGGTCTTCTTGCATATTGTACTCTACTGACCAGTTGAGGGTGTGGGGGGGGCAGGCACAATCTATGCAACCCCTCCCTTTCAATCTCCAGGTCCCCAGCTCTGGGCCTTGGACAACATCTCCCCTGGGTTCAGGATAAATGGACAAGGACAAGACAGAAGTAGGGACACCAGAGAAACTGCCAGCTCTATCACAAAGGGGAACCAAGATCACTGAATCCCTGATCTTCACCATAACCCTTGGAATTAACAGGAGGGATTTGAATGCAAACACTAGACCCTCTGGCCATTGAATACTCATGGCATCTATCCCCCATGCTCTCTGACATTGGAACCTGGAGCAGAACCTTTCCACATTGCTATTAAGATGCAGAAAATCCAGAACTCTTATTCGAAACTGAGGGCATATTAACTGAAACGTCTCTTGACACAGTTCCCATGTTGCAGTTGGAAAAACCCTGTTCAAATGGTGAGGTATCTTCTTGTCCTACCTCCTTATATGGACTGCTTTTTTTGACATGTTCGACTGCCCATTCCCACAAGGAAATCTGACAACCTCTCCATCTCTCTGGAACTTGTGTCGCCCCTGCCTGTTGATTTATGCGATGCCAGAGGTATTGTATCCTGATCACCACTCTCTTCCCCTATAGAACTGACATAAATGCCTGCAGCTGCTAGCTCCCTCTAATTGGAGGAGTGGGTTGCTTCTTGAATTTCCCACTTTTCCTGATGAGTGAAATCTCCCACTGTAGTTTCCCACAACAGCTTGCTGTCGGCAGTGGTAACTTTAATCGGAAAAGGTTCTTAGAGGAAACCCTTTCAGTACATTTCCCAATTGCAGCCACCATAGTAGCTGCCTTTTCAGCTGCTCTGGACCCTGGATTAATCTCTCAAAGTCCTGCAACTCCATTTCCCTCAGTCTCTGCAGATGTGAGAGCAGAGGTCTCATGTGCAATCACTGGCCCATGGTATCCAGAACACGCAGAAGACCTTGAAATTGTAAAAATGAACCTTGCCATAGCCTGCTGCAACTCCATCAAGGTGTTTATCAGACTTTGCAATCGGACCAGCCCCGATGCATCTAGCTGGTACAAATTTCAAATTCTGTGAAGGATTCAAGTGCGACTTCAACCTGTTCAGAATGAATCCCAAACTCTTCAATCTCCTGCAAGTAGCCTTTACAGGCACCAACAGCTCCTCCTGAGAAGAAGCCCTGAGGAGCCAATCATACAAATATGGGAATTTGTATATAACTCTTGAGTACAGTGATGCAACTACTGGACTTTTGGAAATGTTTTGAGGCGAAAGGGAAGTGCCTGGAATTGAAAATGTTGACTTCTCACCACAAACCTCAGGAACATTTGTTGTAACTCCGAAACGGGCACAATTGTATGTGTCTTATAAATACAGGCATACTGAAAAAAAACAACTCCCGGGTCATTGGGATGACCCTTTTTAGACTCTGCATGTTGAATGTCTGATTGGATACCTGCTGGCTTATTTCTCTTCAGGTCCAGGAACAGTCTGAATTTTCCTGATGGTTTCAGCACTAAAAAAAACATGGAGTAAAAATCCCTTTCCCTCCAGCAGCCTCAGAACTCTCTCGATCACCCTTTTCTTCAGTCGTTCATGGATGTTCTCCCTCACCACCATCCTTTTGAACCTGCATCTGGGTAGAGCGGTGAAGATTGCTCCTGACCGAGTCAGAGGGAGACGACAATTCTATTCTGTATCCCCTCCACAGCATCCAGTTCACCCAGGCCTCTATGAACAGGGCCTCACAGGCTTCTGAGAAGAATCTAAGCATGGGCCCTGCTAAACTAGCATCAGGGTTTTCGGTGTTGTCACTGGAAGAGGAGCTTTCCCGGTTCTTCACGTGGTCTGTTGTTTTCCTTTGCCTCATCTCTTCCCGGCATCATCCATCTTTAACAGGATTGGACCGCTGCCCTCTCCTTACCTTATCGCCATGGTATGGCGGTTGCACACCCTGAGCTAGATGATTTTCCAGCTAGCCGTGCCTTGCCAGTGGTTTGCCCCTCACCTCTTTGCTCGTTATACGTTGCCCAGCAGGAGCCTACTGAGTGCTGTTCTGCCATCTGCAGCCCTGCCTTGCAGAGCCCTCAGACTGCCTGACTTCATTCAAGCGCAGTGCCTGTCCTGCAAGAACCTCAGAAGCCACTCTACTCCATATTCAGGCTGCCAATTCAATTGAAGACCATTCATGGGGGAGCCTGTAATGGTGCCCCTCAAGCCCAGCAGAGAGCGGATCTTGGAAGGTAAGTAGCCCAGCTACCTACAAGAGTCCCTGCAACCAAGCAGGAGTTTGAAAATAACTAGGGCATCCTGAATAAGGGGAGTACCATACTCCAAGGAATAAGGTAGAGGCATACAAAAGAAGAAATAGAAGAAGGGCTCCTGTCGAGGGAGGATAAGCATAGGATGAGGTAGAGGAATGTGGAGGTAATGTGAGTTATAGTCCAAAAGTTCCAGACCTATGCAAAGAAAAGCAAAAGCTACATCATCCATCATTTTCCAGTTAACATAGTGCAGAGCGAGATAATGTAAGTTCCATGTTGCATATTGTTATATCCTTTTTTAATATTGGAAACATCAAGTGTTATGGAGTGCTACTAGCAATGGGAACTCTTTCGGCTTCACCTATACCCATGTTTTTTTTATTCTTTTGGGAAGGAGAGAGAGTCTTCCCACCCCGCTAGGCGATACCGAACAAGAGCTAGATGCTATTAGAGCACATCCAGGGAGCAGGGGGAGGGAGGTGCACATATAGGGGGATGCGCAATCATCTTTGTGCATGCATTATAAGCTATATGGTAGATGAGGATGTGAACACCATATTGGTAAGCGACAGCCATCTTAGAAGTTAGACACAAACGCGGCGAACAGTATTTTGTGCATTAGTATAAGGCCCAATGCACGAGCGAGAACACCACCCCCAACCTGTCCAGGTCTGAGAGATCCATAACCTCCTCCATTGTTCAGAATGTTACGGGCCCTCGCGCCCTGGGAAGAATGCGCCTTGCAAGGTCATGAGAAGGGAGCCGAGTGCCACTTGGCAGTACCATCCCACAGACCAGATAGCAAGTTCCTCCTGTCCCCAATGTTCCCCACATGAGAAATACGGTTCTATGTGATGTTACCGAAATGAATTTTAAAAAATGAAATCTTACAGGAAAAAAATGAATATAGAATTGTTTTGTTTTTAAATTGAGGGTTCCCCCTAAACGCCCTGTTTTCCCATGCTTGTAACCCCATCCTTACCCACCCCCACACCTTTTAACCCTTTACCCTCACCCCCTATATATATATTTTTTTGGTAATTTTTTCAGTAAGATTTAAATTGTTATTTCCATTTCCATTTCGGTAACATCACTGGATACTGAGAAATACAGCTTTGCCATACTTTCATCCCATAACCCTGCATGCCACAGCACCATCCAAACCCAGACCACCGACCACAAAATGTTTACACCACTTGATCGATCACTTAGATCAGAAGGCAAGGGTATCGCGCCTTGAGGAATGGGTCACGTGATTTGTACAGCGAGGTACAGGGTGGCATCAGACATTCAGCCTAAAACTAAGGTGGAGGACCTTGGGGGTTGCTGATCTGTCTGGGAGTGAGTGAAGTGTGTATGAGTTAGTGTGACCTCGGCTCTCCCCCAAGCCCATCCCTGTATCTGCCAGGTGCATTGCTAGAATCAGAAGAATAACATTGTGTGTCAGAGTAGCTAATTGTTAGATCAGCTTACCGAAGATGACGAGCGCAGCAGCACCCACGTGAACAAAGATGGAGGGATGAAGGTGGACCAATGGCCTGGCATCCCATATGGAGCAGGCCCTACGTCTATAGGCCTGTGTCAATCCGTATTGTAGAATTGTACTATATATGTTGACGTCACTAGTGACGCTTTTTGTGCTTATAATGTATCGCCCATGCCATGCCAACGGACCTCAGAATGTTCCGCAGCAGTAGTGCTCTTTGCTGATGCATTCCTATTTTTGTAGAAATAAATACTTGTTATCCTTGCCAGAGTGTCTTGTGCCTTTTTCCCTAGTGGGCTGTATTTTGTTCTAGTGTGAGTGTACAGGGGTGTGCCTTCAATTCATCACACATTAGCTGAGTCACCTGGCACAAAATGTGACGTCACCCCTCAGGCTGCTTCTTTGAACCTTTGGTACAGTTTGTACCGAGACTGCAGAACAAAAAAAATGCCTGTGACTTTTCCAGATGGGGAAGTAGGGCAGAAGTAAGGGTTTAAAAAAGTTCTGCTTCTGACTCTCTCATTCGAGTGAGTTCCCTAATTTAAAAAAAGAAAAACATTTCAGAAGAGTCATCTGTGTGTTATGGTCTGACTGTGTTTATTTAGAGTGAAAAGTATTGCTGGACTGGGAACAAACAGCAGCCCTAGAAAAGGACGTCTAACGAACACCATATTAATTAGCAAGTACGGCAAAGGAGCTCCATCACCGAAAGAGTATTGTGTAGAAAAATGCTTGAAATAATGGGGCAAGAATGTGAATTCTGCAACGCATTTTGTACAATTATTTCATACAGCCGTTTTCACCGCTTTTATTTTTAAATGGGGAGGTTCCCATGGGCGTAATTATAGAGGGGACAGTGGGGACAAGTCCCCCCCAACTTCTGTGGTCTGCCAAATTGCCCCCCCAATCTTTTGGTGGGGGCGGGGGTGACTTGATGCAGCTGCTGCATCAATTAAGCAATTGGCCACTGCCAGCCTGGCTGGGGCGCCCAGCCAGGCTCGTGCTGTCTGTTACATTCAAGTAGGCGGCAGGGATACTCCGTGCGGCTCAGTCCCTCACCCTGGCTGGTGGCCTGACTCAAAGTCAGCAGCCACTGCCAGGGTGCTGGACTGGGTGGTATTTATACTATCATCCAAGTTCACATTTAGTGTGTTAAATAAAAAAAGAATTTTGGTGGGGAGAATGTCACATTTCACTTGCATCATATAAAGCATGCCTTTGTCAAACAATGCAAAAGGTTACCATATCGCCTTATCTTTTGTTATAATTAAATCTTCAGAGACAGCCTACCAGCCATTCTTTATAATTTATGGAATTGCATTCTGGTATTTGCAGTCTTCGAGATGCAGTGAAAATAGCGCAACATTTGTACTCTTATTGTTTGACATATTTCAAAAAGGATTCCTATATTGCTGGAGTACTTTAATTATGATGTGTGTAATTTTCAGGTCTGATTTATAAAACAGAGTATTGTTGAAAGCCAAACGTCGTGGTGATGAGGGTAAGGATCAGAGTTTTCAGGGTACAAGTTGAGATTACATGTTGGTTGACAGCATCCGCTCACTTTTTTCACAGTGCCGACTCCATCCCCCTTGGGTGTTTTTGAGGCATGCATGCAAAAAAGCTTTGTTTGCTCAAGTTTTCACACACCAGGATTTGAACCCACAAAACCACATGAAAGTGTCTTCAAAGCACATGACTTGTATTGGTATTTTGCTTTCCATAGAATATTTCAATATAGATTTTTGGGTTGAAAGGGTGCACACCTTTTATACTTTGCAGCAGTGTTCTGGGAAAATCTCCTCTAGCAGTTATTTATTTTCCTTCGGGTATTGATTCGTTTTGTGAACGACAATGCTCATTTCTATTTTTAATTTTCTTCTATTAGGAAAGGCCAGTTTAATAACTGTGCGTAGGTTAATGATCACCCACACTTTTTTCTGGACTTGAGCCCTATTGATGACATTTGAAGACCTGCAGAATTGCATACTCCAACTGCCTCAGTACCTTTCCGGTAAATAGGCTGTTACGATTGCACTATCATCCAGCAAAAACACTTTGCCCTGTCTGGCCCAGGGCCAATCCGTGCCCTTAGATTCTTGGAACGTGCTTTCACATTAGGTATGTTTGGATTACTTACCGGCGATCTTCATTTCTCTTTGCCCTGCTCTTCCTCATCACAGTATTATCCTTTGAGGCCCCCATCTCTACAAATGATTCAGTTCACTCGGTCGGCTACTCCAAAATAAGCCCCACTCCTGATATTGCTACAAGTGTAATATTAACAGTTGAAATTCAGATAGTGAAGGTCAATTTATTTGATACCTACGGATATTAGTGAGACATTTTTTGACATAATTTTCTGCGACGGGCCCCACACATCTTTTGCCGCCCAGGGCCCGCAAATCCTATGGCCAGCCCTGACTGCAGGCTAACACTGTAGTGAAGGGCTAACTTTTAGAGACTGCAGGAGTCGCCGGGAAAGGGACAAGCTTTGTGGGTGCATTTGCATATTCTAATGAGACTATTCTAGTCAGCTTAAATGTTGAGAGCTGTTGACTCTCTGTGTCAGAAACACAAACTTAAGAACTGTGAGAATGAGCTGCCTTCTGTCTCCCATGCCCTGCTCACTCGGCTGACATGCAAGTACCAAGTCACACATCATGATTTCAATTGCCTAAATATGTATGCATACAAACTCAGGTGCCAACAATGAAATGCGTTAAATTTTTACTAATTGCCAGGCCCTTGTTAAAAGTGCACTCCTCCCCCCGCTTCACCAAAGCACTGTTTTTCAGGTCTGTCCTGCCATGGCAATGAAGTACAGCCATGTGAAGTCAGTGCAGCCCAAGATTTCGGGTGTGTTCACTTTTGTGTCTGAATGAATGATAAATAACACATTGTATGTTCTGGGTGGAATGAAGCTTGTCAATGTTATGTTGTTGTGTCACTGGGTGCCCGGCTGGCAGGCGGGAATGGCGATTTGTGTGGGCCCATTTTCAACATGATGGATGGGGGGCAAAATGCTTAGTGCAAAAACAGTCTGAGGCACCCGTAGTTCGATCTTGAACTAATGCTGTTTCCCTGACGCGCTGGTTCTTCCTGCCCTTTTGTCCTGTGCCTTTATGTTTGTCCACTGTGTTTTCGTTTGTGCGCCCTGATGCCTGCGGGCTTCGGCGCCCTATAAATCAATAAATTAAATAAATAATAAATATAATGTTGACAGAGATAAGGTTAATAGCCGCCAATTGTCTCAAGGCGGCCAGCCAGCAGGGAGCTTAAACACTAGATTCCCACTGAAGAGATCTAAACCCTTCTTTGTCAGCAAGTGGCTGTTGTGGAGGAACCAGTGTTAGAAGGCAATGAGGTGATAACACTTCGGTATATCCTGTGGGAAGAGAAAATGCACTTTGTAATGCGATCGCTGCAAAGTGCACATTTTAAGCACCAGAATGAAAATAGAGAGAAATTAGTATATTGCTGTGTTACAAGACCGCTGAGTGCTGACTGGCAATATGGGGGCAGGTGCTGGGGGCCACCCCTGAGGTTCGAGGCCTGTTCTATTTGAAAGATGGAAAGGCCCTGATGCCGTCCATGGTGAATGGGTATGAATTTTTAACGTGTGTGTATGTATTTGTGTGTCCCAGAGGCGCTTGGCAAGTGCAGCATTTGTTTATGGGCATCGAGAAGGCAAATGGGAATTATTCAGCGGAGAATTGCCTAGCATTTCGGTGCTGGACTGCCCCGGGGGAAGGACAAAGACTGATATGCAGGGATATTTCTTCTCTGTGAAAGGGACAGTGAGCTAAAGACTTGGTTGAGACTCTCCCAGGGGCCACTCACCCAAGAACAGATCATTGGGCCGTGTTCGTACTGGTAGAGAGACTCCCAATCCCCCCTTTGTTTTGCATATTTAGTAACTTTGGGTCTCACCCCAAGTTACCAGGGGAATCCAGATGTAGACTCCTTGCTCACTGTTCTCAGAGAGGCACAGCTCCACCTCACTGATGTTGCCCAACAAGGCTGAAACACATGTATGGGGTTGCTGTTGGTACTCTTGTTCAGAGGAGAATTGCCTAGCATTTCAGTGCTGGTCTGCCCCTGTGCAGGACAAAGACTGATATGCAGAGATATTTCTTCTCTGTGAAAGGGACAGTGAGCTAAAGACTTGGTTGAGACTCTCCCAGGGGCCATCCACCCAAGAACAGGTCATTGGGCCGTGTCCGTGCTGGTAGAATGACTCCCAGACCCCCCTTTGTTTTGCATATTTATTAACTTTCGTCTCACCCTACGTTACCAGAGGAATCCAGACATGGACCCCTTGCTCACTGTTCTCAGAGAGGCACAGCTCCACCTCACTGATGATGCCCAACAAGGCTGAAACACATGTATGGGGTTGCTGTTGGTACTCTTGTTCAGAGGATAATTGCCTAGCATTTCGGTGCTGGACTGCCCCTGGGCAGGACAAAGACTGATATGCAGGGATATTTCTTCTCTGTGAAAGGGACAGTGAGCCAAATACTTGGTTGAGACTCTCCCAGGGGCCAACCGCCCAAGAACAGGTCATTGGGTCGTGTTTGTGCTGGTAGAGAGACTCCCAGACCCCCCTTTGTTTTGCATGAAATATAACTTGGCTCGATTCAGACTGGCATTTTGGGGCAGCCAGTGTAGCCCTTTCTTACTGTAACATGACTTTATTCTGGGCATCTGGATAAAGCAAACATGGTATGTGTTATTAATTGGCTAGATTGGCATTTTTTACTGTTGTCAATGCAGTGAATTCTAAAGACACACTGTGGTGTTATAACTTTCAGAAGACTGGCGTGTCTTTAGAATTTAATTTTAAAGATACACCACCAGTCTTATGCAAGTTATGACAGAGCATCAGCAAGGGACTCTTGTTGTGTCGTCGTTTAGCGTTATCCCCAGAACCACCATTCACCCTTCCCCCACCCAGCGCTTTTCCTTCAGTTGTCATGTCCCCCCCAACATTTTCAGTAAAGTTACTCCACTGCTTCGGTGTATCCTGTGGGAAGAGAAGAACAAGTTACTTTCTTACCTGGTAACGTTCTTTCGATGGGATGGTCCGACGACATATTCCATATCTATGACAGGTAATGTCCACAGCTGTGCTGCTTCGGAAAATCTTTGGCGTCTGCGTCCTGCGTCGATGACGTCGATGCGCCGTCCCCGAGGACCTCCTCCGATGGCCGACGTCACCCGATGTGATAAGTAGGACGCACGACGCCCATAGCCTCAGTTCCGTTTTTTCCGTTAATGTGTTCGCTTCGTGAATCTCGATACGCCTCGACTCGTTGGAGTTTGCTGTTTTAAATTGTCGGTTCGTTGAACCTGTTTGGTTTGTTGTGAAGAACATGTTCGTGGCGATGTCTTCTTCGTCTTCAACCCCGCGTCCGGGCTTCAAGAAATGCGGGACTGTGGGTCCAAGATGTCGGTCACGGACTCGCACGACGCCTGCCTCTGGTGCCTCGGGGAGGCCCACGATACGAACGACTGTGTCGACTGCCAGTCGCTCACGTCAAAGGCCTTGCGGGAACGCAAGAAGAAGCTGTCGGTAGCCCGGGTGTCTAAGCCCCGGAAGTCGAGGTCTGCGGGGCTTTCGACGGATGACTCGAGGGGCGACTCTCCGCGTCATCATCGGAAGTCCAGTGGGTCTCCTTCCAGGAGTCGTCTCGCCACTCCTCCGCCTCTTCGAGGCATTCCCGGAAGCGCCGGCATCGGTCGCCTTCCCCATACTCTTCCGAGGACTCAGCCCGTCGGCGGGTCGCTTATCCCTCCATGCAAGCGACACCGGAGGAATGGGCTTCCTTCGGGAAGCAGATGCTAGCGATTCTTGAATCGCAGGGCACCGGTCCATCCGCACCTCCGAGTGGGGTCGGTCGGCACCGGTGGAGAGACACCGCTCCTACGCCTTCGGGCTCAGGTGGTCGGCACGGCTTGCGGGAGAGGTCCCGCTCGGACAAGGGTAGCCGTTCTCGCCATGCCCGTTCCAGGTCCCGGTCCTCGAAGCGCTTGAGACCGCGTGATTGCAAAAAAGTGTTGCAAAAATGAGAGGGGAACATTAAATTTACAAATCAGAGCATTGAAATCAATTGGGCTGCCAGAAATAAATAAGTGGTCTAGATACCTAATGCCCAGAGAGAGTCATGGCCTCCAGAAAAGATATTTCTTTTTATTTCTGATTAGCAGATTAAACCATATGTATGAAGACATATAATGGAAGGAGTCAGTATCTGGGAAAAATAAGAACTTTCTTAAATAACGTGCTGATAAAATGGTAGTTGTACACTTAATAAATTTTGTTTTGGCTTTAATGAAAAACCAGTCAACCAAGTTTATGGGGGATACCATTGCTTTCTTTAGACACATCCACTGGGGCACATCACTAGAACATTTATAAGTGAACCACAATTGAACTTGCTTTAGGACAAACGCTATATGATAGTTCTTGAAAACGGGCAAACCCACCTCCGCAGCCCCCAGCTTCTCGTGATAATTTGAGTTTATTAAGGGACAACCTATGTCTTCTTTCTCCCCACAGGAATCTAGCAAGTCTAGAGTCAATAGATTTTAAAAAAGACGCGGGCAGAGGGACTGGCAACATATATAATAGATATAGGATTATGGGTGTAATCATCATCTTAATGGATTCTAGTCTACTCCACCACGAGAGGTAAAGCGGGGACCATGAGCTAATAGTTTCTTCAATCCTTAATAGGAGGGAGGTTGTAATGTGTTTAACTATGTCTTTAATAGAAGAAGAAATGTGGATACCTAAATATTTAAAACCATCTGGGCCCCATTTCATACCTGTAGCTAGTATATGATGTTTGAAGCAATGAACATTAAGAGGGAGGATTTCGGACTTGTCAGTATTAATTTATACCCTGAGACAGCTGAGAACTGAGCTATCATATCTAAAATATGTGGCAAAGAAGAATTGGGATCTTTAAGTAGTACTTAGATGTCATCAGCATACGCGTCTACTTTAATTTGTAGATTACCACAGGTTAAGCCTTTAATATTTGTATTTAATTTAATCTTTTCCAAAAATGTTTCTAGGGCCACAATAAATAGGAGTGGAGAAAGAGGACATCCCTGACAAGTTCCTCTAAATACGGGGAAATATGGGGGTATATGCCCATGAATAAAAATGGAGGTCATTGGATTGAAATAAAGCACTCTGATCATTGTTAAAAAAGGGGGTTTCAAGGCTATGCCATTTAAGGGCTTCAAACATAAACTTCCATTCAACTCGATCAAATGCTTTCTCAGCGTCTAGGGCAACTGCCACAAAAGGGTCATTCAAACCACGAATGTGATCAATAGAGTTTAAAATTAATCTTATATTGGAGGAGGAGAGTCTATTTTTAATATAACCTACTTGATCTTGTTTAATTAACTTGAGTTATACTGGTAAAACTCTATTGCTAAGATTTTCGGAAAGATGTTGCAGTCCGAGTTAATAAGGGAGATGAGTCTATAGCTTTGAGGGAGATCGGGATCTTTACCAGGTTTGGGGAATACTATCAGCATCGCTTCCAAGAAAGATCCTTTAGCTTTACTGTCTTGTGTGAATTGAGAAAATAGTTCATGGAGTTTAGGTACTAAAATATCTTTACAGTGTGCATAGAAGTCACTGGAATATCAATCCGGTCCTGGTGCTTTACCTTTTTTAAGGTCTTTGATGGCTTTGTGGATTTGGGAGCATTGAGCGATCGAAGGTCACTTGATGGGTTTGTAGAATGAGGGATGTTTTCAAGAAATGCTTGTGAAAATGTCATTACTAGCAGGTATTTCAGATGTATATCATTTCTTATAAAAATCAGAGAAGACTTTGACCATTTCTTTATCTGTGAATTTTCTGTCCCCAGTGTTATCTTTAATAACTGTAATCCTATTTTTCTCCTTTCTAAGCTTTAGATATAATGCTAATGACTTGCTTGAGCGGTTAGATAGTTGACATATTTTTTCTTTATATTTAAGAAGATTATCAAAGAGTATTCGGTAACTATTTTATTGTATTTAACTCAAATTTTAATGATGGAATTCAGTGTTATTTTAGAATTATTACGCGAAAACTGAAATTCAAGAGTTTTAAGTTCTTTTAGTATATTTTCTGATTCTAATTTAAGTTTTTAAAAAATTATTAGCCACATAAGAGATAATTTGCCCTTGTATAACAGCTTTGTAGCAGTCACGATTATTCGAGATTTGGGTATCTATGTTTAGGTTTTCTGAGAAGTAGTGGTTAGGTAGCTGAGTTAAATAGGAGGTGAAAGCTTCATCTTTGAGCAAGGCTGAGTTAAATCTGCATCTGGTACAGGAGTGGGGTTTTGGTATGGAAGCCCATTGCACATGAACAGGGGCATGATCTGATAATACTATGCAGTCAGTTTTGGCATCAACAATAGAACTTACTAGGGATCTGGGGATAAATATATAATCTAATCTAGATAAGGTACCATGAGGACTAGAGAGGAAAGTAAATTTGGAGTCAGAAGGGTGAGTGATCCGCTAGGTATCTGGTATCTATAAGGCCTAATTCAGAAATGAATCTGGTGAATTGTGTATGAGATTTTGTAGGTTTATAGTTAACATGAGATTGTCTATCTATATATGGATCTATGATTACACTGCAGTCTCCACACACAATCAAATTATTAGGTTTAGAAAGAAAATGTTATTTTTAAGTTGTACCCAAAAAGAGGAATCCGATGATGTAGGTCCATAAACATTAAGAACAGCAAACTCAACTGAATCAATTAGAAGCTTGACCATTACCCATCTGCCAACGTCATCAGACTCGCTTGCCAATAATTGACAATTAAGATTCTTGCTTATCAGGGTAACAACACCTTTTTTCTTCCCATTGGATGCACTAGAAAAGACTTGACCAACCCAGTGATGTTTGAGCTTCATCGCATCTGAATTGGAAAGATGGGACTCTTGAATACATGAAATGGAGGGTTTGGTTCTATTAAGATGAGACAACATTTTATGTCTTTTAACAGGGTTGTGTAACCCTTTTACATTCCATGTTGAATATAAAATACAGGAAAGTACAACTGCAGTTGTACTTCCCTGTACTTTCTCCTCCCATGTGGCATGGGGAAGGCAGCCGATACCTGACCCTGAGGGTGTTATTATGAAGGAGGATCACATGGGAGGGGATGGCTAGCAGGGAGATGTGGTGACCCCATCAGGAGAGACGCAGTATTCTTCATTAATAATGTGGAAAACCCTGATTCCTAAATTATCACTTTACAAGTACCTCCCATATTAGGACTCAAGGAACCCTTTCTGTAAAACACTCTAGACAGAATAACATTCACACCTAAGGTACACATGATTCACATTTGAGATCCTTTAGCTCTGATGATTTTTATCCTAAGTAAGCATCCCAAACAAAAAACCATTACACATAATACTCACTTAACACCTCATATTTCTAATAGTTTTGATTCAAACAAGTATTCAAAGCTATAGAGCTTTAATAGGTCTAAAACCCCTATGAACTCCAACTCCCATAAACCCTCCAGTATTGGAACGAGGAAGAGGAGAAAGGAGTTAATGGGGAGCAGAAGAAATACCAAGCTAAATTTGCAGATTAGTTGTTGAAATGGAAATCAGCTGCATGGGACATTTCAAAACGGTGTCCCTTTTCAAGTTCAGTATGGTGGTGGTGGTGGTGGAGAAGAAGGAGGAGAAGAGAGATGCAGTGCGGACAAAGCTGGAATCAGAACCCGAAGTTATTGGGAACTTATTTTGACTATCAACCAAATGACATAGAAAGACACAGTTTACACAAATCTCCATATATGAGATGTTGATATGGGGAAAGGTGGAGTAAATGGTGTCCAAAGCAAGTGAACATTAACAAAGCAATTGAAAGGCAAGATCTGTGCAAATCTTCATCTATGAGATGTCAATATGGTGAAGATTGGAACACGTATTGCCACAAGCCAATGAACACTAATAACCAAGTTAACAAACAAAGCTTGAACAAGGCTCCATATATGGAATGCCTATATGGGGCAAGTTGGAACAAGTGATAACTGAGTAAATAAAATATAAACCGTGAAGAAGTACAACTGTGTTATACTTAAAAAGAAAGAGTCTGAAAGAGAAAGAGAATGAAAGGTAAAGAGAAGGTTATAAGAAGACCTGGTGAAAGAAGTGCATCAGGCAGTGAGCCATTGGGGGGAAAGATACCTGGCAGGCGAGTACACCAGGGGATCTACAAAGCGCAGAGGGGGATTCCTGGCAGGGCAGTACACCAGGTAATTCATCTAGAGTATGTGAAAAGAAAGGACATTATAAAAAGGTTCCTGGCAGGAGAGTACACCAGGAGACCATCTTTTATAAGTTGATGTGTAGAAGAGACACTTTTTCCATCCTTTCAAACACCCTTGATGGGGAAAGACACACTTTCATTGTTCGTAAGGGAGTGTTGTGTAAAAGGAGCATTTCTAGTACTCTTAAGGAATCTTGGGCCTCATTACAAGTCCAGCGGGAACCCTGCCGGTGCTACCAGCGGGTTGCCGCCGGACTTGCAATATTTACCAGCACCTGACTTGCTGGTAACACCAGGGGATTACAACCTTGGCGTTCCAGGAAGTCAGGCACTGGTAAATTGTAAATAACGGTGCAAGTGCTTCTGTGAAACCCTGCGGGCGGGTGCCGTTCTGCCCACCAGGTTTGACGGCAACTGCTCAACTGTCCCCTTGATAACCTGGGTATCACTGGTCAGGCTCTGGCGTGGCTGACCTCTTTCCTCTGCGACCGACCCTTTCAGGTCCAACTTGGGTCCTTCCTCTCTGCTATCTTTTTCTCTACCTGTGGTGTCCCCCAGGGGTCTAACCTTTCTCCCTGGCTGTTCAACCAATACCTGGCACTCCTGGCCCACCGCATCACTGCTCTCTGCCCCAACTTTCAGTGTTATGCGGATGACACCCAGCTCATCTTCAGGCTACCCTCGGCCTCCTCCTATACTCCCCTCATCTCTGACTGTCTGTCTGCTATACAAGAGTGGTGTGCTGCTATTGACCTCTGCCTTTATGCCAGTAAGACTGAGATTCTCCTCATCGGCACACCCGCTCCCTCTTTCCTGTAGCTCTCTGGCCGGCCTCTCTTGGCCCTCTTCCTGCTCCCACCTGTGAGGCTAAAAACCTTGGGGTAATCTTCAACTCTACACTCTCCTTCTCTCCTCACATCTCTGACTTTTCTAAGAAGTCACACTACCAACTGCATCTCCTCAGAGGTATTCTTCCTTTCCTCTCCTTCCCCCAGAGGCTCACTGTCTCCAGAGCGCTGGTTCTCTCTAGGCTGGACTATTGCAAAAGCCTCTTTCTAAATCTGCCTGCTTCTACTCTCCGCCCTCTGCAACTTATCCAGAACAGGACTGCGAGACTTGTCCTTGGCCTCAAGCCCAGGGATCGTAATCTCTCCAGGACTGAAATCTCTGCACTGGCTCCCAGTGGCTGACACTGATATTGCACTGGTTGCCTGGCCACTCTCTGATCTCGGGCCCAGGTCCCCTCCCCCGCCAGTTGCACTCCTGCACTGCCCTCCTGGCAACTCCGCACTTGGGGACTGTTTCTGTATCCCTACAGTCCCACTACGAGCACTTGACACCTGATGCCTGCACTTACCCTTGCACCTGCCACCTGCTGGCTGTACTTTTACTTATTGTTACTTATTTTCTTATCCCGTGTAGCGCACTGTCCTCTCCCCCTCGCCCCCGCACACTCCTCCCTCCCCTCCCCATGCACTTGCCCGATCTGAATGATACCTGGCCTAGTAGGATCGTTGTCTGTCTTCCATCTGTTCCCCTCCCCTGGCACGTCGCGCCTTGAAACACTTGTGTATAGGCGCGTTATAAATGCCATATCATATCATACTGTGCTGGTCCAGTAAAAACGGTTACCGGAATGGCACAGTTGTAATGAGGCCCATTGTTTGGAAACAACAATGTTCTCATCATCCTTAAGAAACTGTTAAAACATCACCACTTAAGTTGCTGTGTAGAAAAGACACGTTTTCCAATCCGTTCCAATACCATTGCTTGGAAAAGACACTTTCATCATCCTTAAGAAAGTGTCATGTGAAAGATACATTGCCACTAACCTTAAAGGAACATTGTTTGAAAAGAAGACTTTCAACATTTTACCTGATATCGTTTAGGGGAAGGGAATTATTCCCTGGATACAAGGATTGTTTTGTTGGATTTACCTATTTAAATTTTGCACACTTTCCGCTGAATCTAAAGCAAAGACATGTACCTTGAATCTTTTGATTCCAAGTTTTAGTGTGAGGTTCAGATACATCTTGGATACAAGGTTAGCTTGCTTTAGTTTTAGTTTTGTAGGCAGGGAAACTCTCTTTGGGATAGGGACAGAAATGCCTTTGTCCAAACCCTATTTTAATAAAATGCCTAATGTTGAAAACATTACAACTTTGTGTCCGCCTCTCATTTCTGACCCCTCACAGGAGACAGTGAGTATATGGGCAGTAACTATATAACTGTGAGGAAGCTGCACATTACAACATAAGCACTGGGAGGGCCTCCTGAGTGCACTGCTGTAAAATTCTGTATGAGCCATTTCCCCAGTCATGTGGTTCCCTTCGCATTCTGGTATTTGTAATTTGGTTTTTTCCATTTTGTGTGGGGAAATGCAAGTGTCTGGATGCAAATAGGACCACATGACTGAATAATGTACTCTCACAGCACATCTCGAAATTAAAGATCTCAGTGTGTGAGTCAGAGGACTTCCCAATGTCACCATACTTAGGCATTGATGGTCAGCCCTTGGTGAGTTTCTTGCACCATGCATGCAAAGCAAATTAACATGTGTTCGGGGTATGGTGATTTGGGGTCATGTATGTTTGTGCAGGCTGTGGACAGTCAGGTCAGACATAGGAGATGAACAAGAGGAAATAGTTCAACAATGATCTTTATTGAGAAATTAAAGAAACTTCCCCTAACTCTTTTTCAATAAATAAGTCTATACTCTAAAAAGAAAAATGTGAGGGGGGCCTCAACCCCCCACCAGCATACCCCCAAGATGACATATCCCACTCACTGAAGCAGCCTCACAGACCATAACCGGATGACACCACCAAAGTAATCATGAAGAGGCGACATGGCTGAAAACACATAGAAACATTATTCAGTAGCAAAGGAACACACATGAACAACTTGCTGACACCTAAAGCAATTACCATGGACAGCCATGAAGGTAAAATGAAAACCACAGCTGCATTTAAATGAATTGGCAAAGCTTAAAACACAAGGTAAGACTTAACACACTGATTTCCATGAGAAATGCAAAGCGGAACTGGCAGTGCAGTCACCAGGCCCAGCCTTGCCAAAGACTCTGGGAGCGGGTATTAGAGTCAGCAGAAAAGATGAAACATTTGCAAGGGCAGAAGGCTGAAATTCTTCATAAATGCAAGCAGAGAAAATCAATTTTACGCTTTGCAAACACGTGATCTGAACCTGGGGAACAAGGCCCACACATTTGAGGCAGACTGAAACTGTTGTTCCCATCAAACTGAAGACAGAAGATGCAAAAATGTAACACAGCATAAAGGTGGAGACTGGAGTGTCCTTGCTTAAGGCCAGAGAAGTCGGAGAGGTGGTAACAGTAGTGGGAAACAGGGGTGTGCAGTGAAAAAGTCGAAAACATTATGTCGAAAGTCAAAATGTTGAGAAAAAAAATGTCGAAACATTTTTTTCGAATGTTTTATTTTTTTATTTACATGTTTTTTTTGGGTTCCGCAAGTAAAAAAAGGGGTAAAACAAAATAAAATTACAAAAAAGCGGGGTTGGGGGGGAACCCCCCCATTTTGAACAAAAAGCAAACAAAAATAGACATTCGAAATGTTTTTTTTCGACTTTTAGATATGGTTACTTTCCCCTGGTAGTAATTCAGTGGAGGCTGATTTTCTGACCCCCACCAAATAGTTTTAAGAACTTCTCCACTTCTGGATCACATATCTAAAAAGCTACAACAAAGCAAATGTCACGCCAGCTTTCTTTTAGTTCAAGACAATGGGCCTCATTACAAGTCAGCCGGTCCGAAACAGTTGCGGTAAATCCGCCGCCACCGTTGTTTCCGGACTGCTCATTCCGAGTCCTGCAGGTGGGAGGTGTCACTCCCGCCAGGTCTGACCTGGCGGGAGTAACACCACCTGCCGGCAGGTGGACATGGAAACACTAGCTCTGTCATAGACGGAACCAGTGTTTCCATGGTCCCCATCACCATGGAGTCCTATGGTACTCCATGGGAATGGGGATTTACAGAATTCCGCCTCCAGAATTACCGGGTCACCGGGGTTGTAATGCCCCGGTGATTCCAGCAATCACAGAGGCGGAATGGTATAACTGATCCAGCGGCAGCCTGTCGGTTTTTCCGGCACGGCTACCGCCGGACTCGTAATGAGGCCCAATGTCCTCGTCATATATTCCAGACAGTCTTTACTCGTCTCTTGGGAACTCCCACTCCCTTTCGGATCCGCACCGACTGCCAATTGCAAAAGAAACAAAGTTCACTACTTGCCATGCCTGAAAGTTTCACCTTCTCAGCCCCGGTTAGGCCTTGGACTTGGTCAGCCCTATATGATGAATCCTTTCGTTCAGCCTCTTGTTGGCTAAATGGTTTCTAAACCCTGGGTGAAATAAGGGCCTGCTCAGCTATGCTTGGTAACTTGCTTCTCTCAATACTTCCTGGATTACTTGGATGTCAAGCCATGCGTGGGATACGGGCCAGTTCAGCTGTTCTCAGTAGTTTGCTTCGCTCAACCCCTCCTGGAGTATTCTTATGTCCACACCTGCATGGGCTACAGGTCTTCTCAGCTCTGCTTAGTAACTTGCTTTGCTCAAACCCTCCTGGCGTATTCTGATTTCCAGCCCTGTCTGGACAATGGGCCTCTTCAACACTGCTTGGTAACTTGCGTTGCTCAAACCCTCCTGGGGTGTTATTGTATTCAGCCCTGCATGGGCTATGGACCTGCTCAGCCCTTCCACCCCCTTCTGGAGTATACAGATTGATAGCCCAGTCTGGGCCTTGCTATGACCTCGCCGCCCTCGGTCCGCTCTTGGTACAAGGTTGGGTACCTCTCTTCCAGTGGCGGTGTGTCTACATGGCTTTGGCGGCTCTGGTAAGTGCAGCTCCACAGTTTAGACTTCACTACGGTCTGCGCAGTTGTGTCTCTCTTGACGCTCGTCAGTGGTCTGGGACTTCGGCTCCTTCGCCTGCATCGGTACCAGGCTCTCTGGATTGTCTGCCTGTCCCCAAGCAGCAGTGTTCTGCGATTTGGAGTCTCTGCACACTGCGCTAAAAACATGGTGCTTCCTTCTTCCTGTGAGGGAAAGGGCTCCCTCCTGTGCGCATTCGCTCAAGCCGGCATTCCTCTCACTCCCGCTGCTTCTCTCCCTTGTTGCTGGCATCCAGTGGTATTTGAGTTCCTCCCTTTAAGGCAAGTGACAATGTCATTGGTCCTGGTCTTCATCAGAAGGCGTGAACAAGTACAGGTCCCAAACTAAGCCCTCCACTTTAAAGGGGCCCTGTGCATGGCTACCTTGTTCAATCATCATGTAAATTACAAAGTTTGAGAATTTAGGCATAATGAAAGGTGGAGTGAGATTGTTATGTGGGCATTCCTTGTCCCGCGGATTGTGGGGCACCCCCAGTTGGATCGCGCTTATCCAATCCCCTAGGAAGGCTATTGCATAGCAGGCTCACCTCCCTATTCCCAAAGAGGTTGGCTCCCCCTTGGCGAGAAGGCACCAATTACTAGTATTTGTTACATTGTGCATTGCTCGATGTTGTCATTTGCAGTTTAAAACATGCTCTATTTTGGTAACATATCTAAAATGTTGCCATTTTCAGTTGTAACTTAGCTCAATATATTGAGGGTGCAGTGCCATTCTTACTTCTGGCCTTTGAAACCCTCAAGTCTTCCAAGGTCTATGATAGAGAGCACCTTCTCCTCCCCAAGTATATTGTGATTGGAGGGACACAATCACCACAGAGGCACCTCTCTTTCTATATTTCGCTACCAGCTGTCTCGCCCTCCTCTTCATGTCACTGAACCACTTTTTGATGTCTTTCACTATCTGGGAATGGGGGACTCACATTTTTAGGTGAAGAAATCTGGTGTTGGTACGAAGTTGCATTTTTTGGTAAACAGGTCAAGTTTTCAAATGAGGTCAGACATCTGGGTGAGGACAATCAAGCATTTGGGTGAAAGAGGTTTAGCAATGTGAATGAGCGTGGTCAGGTTTAGGTGGGATGATCAGCTATCTTGGTGCGGGAGATGAGTATTCTGGGTGAAGTAACCCATTCAGGGGAGGACAGGCTTTCGGTAAAGTGGCAAGATTTTTAAGCAAAGGGACATCAGCTTTTTGTGTGAGGATTATCAGGTTTTTGGATGATGGTGGACAGGTTTTTGGGTGAGAGTTGGATCAGATAGCTGGAGGAGGAAGATTTAAAAAAATTGATGAATGAGTTATTGTGGCAGGAATTTGCCTCAAATGCCCAAATCTTTCTTTGAGCAGGATCTGGATTTCGTGGGTTTAGATGATCAGTGATTTAGAAGATAAAGATCCGGTTTCGGGGTGATTTTTTTTTTTTAGAGGGTCTGCTTTTTGTGTGGGGTTGCAAGGTTTTTGGGTGAATAGCTGAGACATTTGGGTAAGGTTCTCAAGTTTCTTTAAAAGAAGAAGTAAGGGTTTGGCAAAGGTTAATCTTTCAAGTAATAAATGGGATATTGGATGACAGTTATCCCGATTTCTGGGTGTGGCAGAACCGTTTCTTTCAGTGGAAGAATTCAGGTGAGGTGTGGTCATCACAATATGTTATTCCTAAATTATTGCCATACAAGCATCATACATCATACAAAATTACATAATCATAAAATCAAATAAAGATTAAAAAAACATGAGATCCAGCAGTAAACGGATAATATATATTTAAAATACACACATATAAAAAAGTGAGATTGGCCAACCTCTCTACTGTAGATTAATATGTGTCAATACATTTTGCATTGCAGAGACAAGAAAGTGGCCTCGACACCAGTAAGTTGTAGAGCCAAAACTTTGCATCAAATAAGACATGACAGTCTGCACTGTAGAAAATTCAAACTCTGATCAGCTTTTTGAATAAGGGTGGTCGGATTTCTGGATGAACATGCCCAGGCTTGAAAAACATTGGTTTTGGTGGCAGGGAGCAACATTTTCCGTTGAGGTGGTCAGGTTTTATGGTGAGGAAATTAGAGCTTTGGGTGAGGTTTTGGGGGCAGAGTTCAGGTTCTGGTGGAAATTGATCACGTTTTTTAAGGTGGATGACCACGTTTTTGAGTGAGGAAGTTAGAGGTTCGGTAAGGAAGAATGAGGCTTTTTCGGGTGAAGCTGATAAAGCTTTTTGGTGCTGGAAGTCACACTTACTGGTGTGGCGCTCATGCTTTACTGTTATGGTAATAAAGGTTTGGCATGAGGAGGGTCACAATGTTTGGTGAAGTGGCCAGGTGTTGTGGTCCTGGGTGATCTCTTTTGTGGTGATTAAATGTGTTTTTCTTTATTTGTGACATCGATTGGCTCATTCTGGACTTTAATGGCAAGCGGTATATAACTGCTGCTCAAATTAAATGTGGGCCGGGCCATTTCTTGGCGTGACCCAACTGTCCTTGAAACATTCTCAAACATCTGCACGTGCTTTTATCTGTGTAGATTAAAGGCACACGCCTTGTATAACGTGTAATAAGCACTGTTTTGGGTTGCCAGAGGTCTGTCACCGCCTATAAATAATAATCATTAAAGTTCTAACTTTGTTTGCATTGAAAACAAGCTGCACTTTAGAGAAGGATGGTTTTCCCAGATCGCTCCCATTAATTCCTTAATGCACTTTAGCTGAGGTCTTTACTTTTATGCAGTGCTCCAGATAAGATTTGAAAGTGGGTGTAGTTTACTCCCTGTAAAAACATTTTTTAGGGAATAAGAATTAAGTCCAATTCCCAATGGCAGTATTTTGTAGGCGAGTTAAAATATGTTTTAACTCGAAAACGGACATGTTTTTGAAATAATGATTTCTTTGCACTTAGTTATTCATGAACTTCAAACAATACATTTTATTTATTGTGCATTTGCAAGGCGCTTATACATCAAGTAAATTGTTTCAAAGCACCCACAGGGCAACAGTGAGAGAACGTGGGAAAGTAAAGCAAATATGACAATGAAAAGGTAGAGGTGGACCTACTAGGCCTTGTGAGCACTAAGAACGTGCAAGTGCAGAGAGAGAGAAGGGATGAGGGAGTACGGGGTAAGTGCTAGGTGTACCAAAGAGGCAAGTGCTAGGGAGTAAGCAGCTGTTAAGTGACTTGGTGCGAGTGGTCGGCTGCCAATAATTAAGTGCAGGCGTGAGGTGGCATAGGCCAGTGGGTGCCGAGACAAGTGCTGGGAGTGGGCAGAGGCGGAAGGCAATTGGGTGTGGGAGGCCAGGACACAGGCGGACACATAAGCGCCATTGACACCAATCTCAGCAACTGTGGGGTTTAGCAGAGTAGGGAGGGCGGGAAGTCAGAGGTGAAAAGGAAGGTCTTGAGGAGCATCTGGGATTTGAGGAGATCCGGCTCGAGATGAAGAGGAAGAGGGAGGCTGTTCCCTAGGAGGGAGCCTGCCGAGGAAAGAGATCGGCCACCAGCTCGCTGTTTAGCGAAGCGCTTGTCACACAGAGAGTTGGTGCCAGAGTAACATAAAGATCTGGAGGGAGAGTATTTGGTGAGAGCACGTTGTAGATAGCGTGGTGCCCGGTCCCAGACAGCCTTATGGATGATGCAGAGGGATTTGAATTTGATCCTTACAGCAACCAGGAGCCTGTTAACTTCTTCTTATTAGGCAGTCATAATGGTAGTTTCTTACTGCGGTACTATGTGCACTACTGGTGCAAATACATCCATGGAGCTGTGCAGGTGAGAGAAGGGGCACAAGGTTCTGTTTGTTTCCTATATTTTGTTGCGTATTTGTACTCCCCATTTTTATTTTCTTGGAGCATTTGCCTATTTTTAGAGAGGAAAAAGGTACCGATCGCTTCTCCGCACCCCCCCCCCCTATCTATCGGTAGGCCTGCCTGTATGTCACTGCTTATATGTTTCTGGAAATGTCAAAATTCGGTTTTGTTAAGAGTGTTGAGAGGATTATTAAAGGCCTTTGCTAATGTTGGTGTCATGTGATCTTAAAACTATGATCCCATGATGGCGCCAGCGTTGCAGCGCAGGTCTTTACCACTCTGCTAATGGCAGCACGACAACAGTCCATGTCCCGGGTAAGAAGGTTTGTGAGGGGACCAGGAAGGGGTGTGGTTAGGGAGGTGAGGGGGGCAGAGCGAGATGGGAACCGGAGCCGGAAGACCAATGCAGATGGGAAAGGTGCGTGAGGGGCAGGCGGCAGGTCAGGACACAAAAAAAGAGGATGGAGTAAGGATCCCCCTTTCAACAAAGCTGGTGGTGAAAGAGTGGTTTGGGGGTGAGCAGCCCTGGCACTTACTTTTAATTCCATTCACTCAGTTTGACTATGATGTGGAGTTTCGTCAATTTTATTATTTTAACTGTTCGTAGTAGTCACACAACAAGCAATAACAGTATTCAGGGACCATGTGTCTCTGCATCTGGGGCCCCCACATTGTAATTTATGAACCTAATGACACATGCTGGAGAGGCAGTGCTAGTCATCCACTTTCATGAATAGAAATGAGATGGAAGGTGTCAATGCTGGGTGCTCATTTTGGGCCGGACTGCTGCAGTCACTCTGCATAACATTGGTAACACTTTGAAAGCAGCTGTGGGTGGTGGAAACAGTGGTAGGGAGCTGCCAGCCCTGCAATGTCACAGGTGTGCAATAAAACCTTTGGGCCATGGCTCTTATTTTATGACCAGTGGTGGCTGCAGGCTTCATTTTTAAAATCTGCAATATAGGGGGGGAAACAAATTCCTAAATGCACTAATTACATTTGACCACCTGTGCATTTTATTGACTGATTTAGCGGCGGCAAACCTGTAACGGGTCCTGGATCCGAGAAATAACACCTGGGGATGATAACTACGGAATGTGTGGTACATTTTGTAGTACAGATATACTAATGAAGGCCTAATCGTGAGATATGGGTGACATTACAAGGTATGCTGCTGATGTAACATGGGGCTGCCCACATTGTAACATGAGTGGTGCATCCCTCTATCATGTATGGACTGGGAGGCCAACAGCAGGTCGGCAGTAAGGGACTCCAGGCCAGTCTAACAGCAGGTCGGCAGTAAGGGACTCCAGGCCAGTCTAAAAACCTTTAAAATATTCCCTTACATTCACAGCACTCTGAGCCTCTGTGCTCTTACAGGGGAAGATGAGGCTGACAAAACCCAGCATTATGTAATCCACTCATTGGACCACCGCTTTTCCCCTTTGTAGTGGAAACAGTCCAGAGAACCAACAGAAGCAATGCCAGAACTCTGCAAAGCGGGGACATGGTTAGCTACTTGGCAGAGTCAGATGTGGGGGCTCCGCCTGCCTCCACTACAGATTCAGGTAGGAACCATAACATGTCCGCCTGTCTCTCAGATGGAGCCTGACTAACTTGTGGCCTCAGCCTGCAGACCCAATTTGCCAATGGGGCACATCAAAATAATAATAGGTTGTCCCACCTACAATCCATGAACAGGTTGGAAGGTACATCTAAGCAGTGGGCAGGACTAGGGAACAGGGACAAATCATGTGAGCCTCTTAGAATGACAAGCAGGCCCTACCTCTCACATGTGTTGTTGGACTCCTAGAGATTAGCTAGCCAGTACAAAAATCGACCAGAATAGTCCAAGGTTGAGAGAGTTTGGAAGGTATTTTGAAACAGTTATGTGTGGAGAGAGAAGAATGCTTCTGTAGAAGAAGGAGGGCAGGGGGGAAGATGAGGAGGAACAGAGAGAGAGAACATCATGAAAAGGTTAGAATTGGAGGAGGGACAGAGAGAGAAGGTGAGGAAGAGAGAAAGTACATCTGGAAAAAGGCTGGAGTTAGAGCAGGGAAAAAGAGAAAAGGAGGAAGAGAGAAAGATCAATAAGTAAATGTTTGAGTTGGAGGATAGAACAAGAGATTGAAGGCATAGAAGACCAAGGGAACACCAGCGAGAGATTGAGCTAGAGAAGGGAGAGAAAGCAAAGGTTGAAGAAATATCTGCGAGAGAAAGCGATGAATCAGGAAATATGCAGGGGAAGGTGGGAAAAAGGCACCAGCAGGATAGAAAAAGGCATGGAGGCACGTTTCAGGATAGTGCACACTCTGTGATTTGAAAGGGGTTACACTTTAAGCAAGGAACACTGGGGGCCCTAGCCAAGATTCTGGTTTGGCCCAGGAGCCAGAGGTAAAGTGAGAGACATAGAGGTGGGTGCAGAGACGGAACAAGCCTTGCTAGAACTGATACCCAAGCCCAGGTAGAAACAATAACCCCTTTAACTTGTTCATGCCACCCTTGGCTGGATGAAAAGGGGCATGACAACAATGCATGGCAATTCACCCAGGACAGAGTCGCTGGACTGAGGCATCCGAACCACAGTCAGGGGTGAACTGGCCTAGAGGGAACTCTGGAGATTTCCTGGTAGGCACTGTACCCTGTGTCCCTTTTGTGTTGTAACCTTTTATTGTTGTACATTTTCTCATGGGAAAAGGGCTCGGCCTGATGAAAATGTATATTTCGGGGCTCCTTTGAACATTATTTCCTATGGCTTCTTTTGGATCCCAGTTCAAGAAGTAGCCTTATTGTTACATAGGGACTCTACCTCCTGTGAGGGTGTAGAAGAAGGAAACTGACAAGGAGGGGTCATGGTATGGGCTGTGAACTTTTATTGTAAAAATAAAGAAACCTATCTTTCCCTATATCTAAGGGGCTTGCCCTGACTCAGCCTAAGAAAACGTAGTGGTCCATCAGAATGACCGTCAAAAGAAATGTTCTTCCCATCCTCAATCAGGAAACCATCTAAACTAACCCTAACACTAGAAACACAAGGTTTTAACTAAAGTAAAGTTTGTGTTTCCTCCACAAGGAGAATGGCTCCCTTCTCCTAGCTAACTCTTCAGTCTTATAGCAATGCCAAAGTAATTCCTTCAATTTTCAACTACAATGGACCAGGGGAATGGCTCCCTTCTCCTAGCTAACTCTTCAGTCTTATAGCAATGCCAAAGTAATTCCTTCAATTTTCAACTACAATGGACCAGGGGAATGGCTCCCTTCTCTTGGTCCTTCTGTAAAAGCTCCACCTGGTGTTCTTTAAGCACTTGATTAGAAAATCTGAACTAGTCTCTTTAATTCCTTCCATTGAGTATTGAAGCACACAGCTTTATTTGGCTTACACTTGACCTTCTGGTGAGGAATACTATTCCCAGGTTTCCCTGTATTTCTACCATATGTCTCTTTAATGTTCTCTCCAAAAGTAGTATCCTGATACAGGAGATATCTCCTAAAGGACTCTGGTGTTCCAGCTGTATTTGATGTACCAGTACCACAAGGGAGAGAGCTTCCATTACACTCAGGGCCTCATTACGACCCAGGCGGTAAGGGGTTAACGGCGCCGTAAAAGTTGGCGGCGCCGTTAACCCCTTACCGCTTAATTACGAGGTCCCTTTGCGGGTCCCGACCTTAACGGCTGGTTTTACCTATCTCGTCCTTGGCACTTAAGGGGTTAACATTATTAACAGGCTGCGGGTGAAAAGGGTTAGACTCAATTGCCTAACCTTGTATAAGCCTGTTAGTGTGACATGCTGGATCTTCATTACTAGATGCCTCCAGGCCATTCTTCTTCGTCTCAGTACCAGAGTGGTGTTTGTCATAGGAAGTGTGCATTACTCTTTGTTGCCTCTTCCTCTTCTCAGTACTTGGTGGGAGATCACAGGGAAAAATGGGGAAGGACTGGCAATATCCCATGAAGATAGATGGGGGGTCAGGTAGGCCAGTGTTAGTGAAGGGGGGATACCATGTCTCGCCTTCAGGTACCCTCTCTCCAATCCCCTAGTGCCCTCCACTCAGGTGATCCTCCCTTGCTTGTCCACCCCCTGGGTCGGGATCCAAAAGCGATGGTCCTTCCCTGGGCACCTGACCAGAAGATACCCGGGGAGTAGATGTGAGAGTAACTTCAGGTTTCAGACAGTGCATATGTTCCCTTAACCTATCCGTCTGCTTGATAGGTTTTTACTATTTGCCACGTAGGATAACTTCATAGCTGACATACATTGAAGTATAAAGCCTTTGTGTAATTGAAATGTATTCGAGAGTGTGTGAGCTATGACTTGTTATGCTTGCCAGATTCCCCTACTTTATTGAACTGATAATAAAGTAGTGTTTTGCCATATTCTTTGAGTATGTCTGATTATTTGGGCCTGAAATCAGTTATTGTGGTAATCCCGTCTAGCACTTGATACGCTCCAGGTGCTACTGCTCACAGTCATTTTCTCAGGCAAAGTCTCCACCTACAATTGGTGCTATAGATTCTTCTGGACCAAGAAGATCCACTACCTCTTCAGTATAAATTACAAGTTTGACGGACAGAAGTAGGCATTTTGACACACAACGGTGGACTTTTTTCATTTACTTGGTTGGACTTTCTGACCGAATCCTTAGTTCCTTAGTCGATGAAGGGAAACCCCTCTTAGAGGTAGGGAGAAATAGGTTTCCTCTTTATTTTGATTAAATAAATATTTATGCCAATAATCATGCCACCTGTGTGTCAGTCTCCTTCTGCACCCTTACACTTTTTTCGATCAAATGAGGAGATTCGTGATAGAAGGCTTCAATTATGTGTCATGTGGGGACTGAACCCATGATCTTTAAGTTGAGCACCTCAAGCAGGATGGGATGGAGAACATAAAATAAGAACAACGTCACTGAACGTTTGTGGGATTCACACAAACGATTGGACTCAGAAAATCAACTGTCAATATTTTTCATGGTCCCAAAGGTTTAAAACAAAGTCAACATAAAACGGAAAATAGTCTTAATGATCACTGAAGAGGTTGCTTATCCTCGGGTTGCAGGTCCTCACCTCTCAGCATAGTGGCCATCTCTCATAGGCTATCCAGATGTACTTTACACATGGCTGACTAAAACATATGCTCGCCATGTGCTCTGGGTTAGTTTTTGTTATTTCATACCACTCCTTGGACTGCAGTGTGCAGTGCCCAGTAGCCTTGGGTAGCACCTGTGATGGAGTTAGAAGTATGCGTTCCCAATATTAACTTCTTACCTCCAAGGCATCTCTATACCTGCAGAATGCCACTCCATGAACTACTCCCTCTTCATCCCTCTAAACTGATGGTAAACTTCAGCCCAGTCTCATTCCTCCTCTCACCGACTGGTCTTAACTATGGCCAAACTGGACCATCAAACCCTTTTGATTTTGTCTACCTTGAGTGTTACTGTGATGCTGGAAATGCATTGGAGGGACAGGGCATCCATGTCCATGACCTGTAGTCCTTTTTATCATGTGGGTTCTGTGCTATTTTCTGCACAGGAGTCCATGTGTGACTCCTGGCAGTGCAGCTCTTCCTCTTTTTGGTCGTGGTGAACAGACCCTTGGGATACCCTTATGGCACCCATGGGTGGGGGTAAAACCCTGTGGCCCTAGTGTATGTTTTTGGGCACCTGTGTGTGGCCCACATAGCAGGGCATGGGCTGGTGGCAGCTCCATGCTGAATTTGACAGTTGTTCTGAGTATCCTCCATTTTGGGATACCCAGGCCCTGCCACTGGAATCAGTAGATTCCTGATAGGAGACAAGATGGCCCATGTGGCCTCTTGCTTTCTACTGCCTGTTACCTTTTTTCCCAAAGTCCTGGGAAGCCCTGACTCTGCCCCTTCCCCTGACTGGCTGCTGGGTAGAAGTTCCGTACATGGTATTGTGGGGAAGTCCAAGCCAGACTGGCTGGAGCCTTCCCAATGACTGTATGTTGTGGGTACGCCTGTGGGGTGGGACCTGGGTGAATGGAGTGTGTGACAAATACGCATTTCATGTTATGGGTGTCTAGTTTCTGGTGTTTGACACAATGACTGAGACAGCACTGCCCGAAACTAGTATGAATGCAGTGTGGAGTGCTGAATGGTTGGGTGCTTGGCCAAATCCACATTTCGTGTTGTGAGTTTCTGGATGGAGAAGAATGGCCTGAATGCACTGTGAATGCCCTTCTGAATGATTGGTTGCCTGAGTGTGACCCAGCAGAGTGAATGAGAGACCATGAAAGCTGCTGTGTCTTCAAGAACTGATCCAAGAGAGGATCTGGCTAGGAGACCTCTCCCCGAGCTACGAGGGACCATCATGCACCAGCTGATCTTTGCCAAAGCTCCCTGGAAGTTAGATCCTCGAAAGGCTGCCGTCCGGAGATGGCGACCGCCGTGGAATCCGAAGGGAAGCACCTGGACATCTGTCCATGGTCGTCGACCAGGTTTCCCAGGTTTGCTATAACCGCTGGAAGCCAGTCGAAGTGTGTTGCCCAGAAGCGGGGACAACTTGACGTTGTGCTGCTTAACGACCGGAGCCGCAACGCTGCATTGCCTAAGACATTTGATTCACATTTGATTCAAGGACTCCCTTGTTCATCATCGTCGACCGCTTTGTCCGGCTGGAGAAAGTCAAGGTCGTCGACGACCGAGGAGAATCCACCAGTGGGGTTGCTGCCACCCAAAGACCTCAAAGATGCCGGTAAAGAGCCGAGAGCCAGCCGTGGTCACATCCCGTTTGCCGATGCCAGACGCAGACGACCCAACGCCCTTTATGGGCCAAAGTTCTTCATTGATCTTTGCAGCAACAAACTATCATTGTTGAGGTGCACCGCATGCCTCTTCTTCACAGGACGTTCATGAGTCTTCGTAACCGAGCACCGTGAAGATCGAAGATGCTCCCTCGACAACAGTTACCTTTTCTTCAAGGAATCTCGATGACTCGTGGCTCTTGCCTTAAAGGGAGTTCACTCAAGAAGGGCCCGTCAACGACTCATCGAAGAACTCTACAAAAGCAAGTACATTGGGGTCGTAGAACCTTTAGAAGGAATCAAGACTATATTGAGCATATCTGGACTGGGCTTGTCAATACGCTTTATTTACAGTTTGCCCAGGTGGAGAGATCTTCACACAGAACTGTGTCGGGTGATAGCGGCCCAGTGTTCTGCCATTGCTTGATTAACTTGCCTTCTTTCTGTGTCTATTGTTGATTCATTTTATAATATGATTTGTATGTCATTTGAACTGTTAGCAGTGGATACATTTCAAAGGAATCGATAGTTAAGAGTGGTACCACGTAGACCTGTATATATTTCCCATTAAAGTATTGCCAGAGTACAAAGTGTGTTATTGTGATTGTGTATATAAATCAAACCTTATTTATATAAAGACTGTGTTATCACTAACATAGTGTGTGGAGATTCCAGTGTGGGTGGTTTGGGACTACACTGTACTTAAGAACCAGTCCGCATCACCTCCTGAGAGCTTAAGCCTTGATTGCTTGTCCACGTTTACCAAATAGAGAACCTTGGCTGGGGAGCTCTGTGCCTATACTCTGCCATATAGAGCGCAGGAGTATAGAAACCCCCCTCCAGTCTTTACAGTTACCTCCTGATGGTACTCCCTCTCTATGACCAGTACCACTTGAGGTCAGTTCCTCCTCCACTCTCTGACCCACTCTTCCTGAGCTTACTTCTTCATCCAACCTCCGGCCACCTCCTCCTGTCATCACCATCCCCTCCCAATTTTCACCATTTCCCCCTCTCGATAGTTCTCCATCTTCCAACCTTCTGCCATTTCCTCCTATCAACACCACCTCCTCCAAAAACTCATCACCTTCTCCTCCTCCTGATATTGTTTCGGCCATTGTCCTGCATGCTACTCCTGGTTGCTTTTCCCCTCTTTCCTCCAAATGCCTCCACAGTCCTAGTCACCTCCTCCAAACTCTGCCAATCACAGCATACTCCAGAAACCCACACTACAAGACACGCTTGTCTGGCTTTAATACTTTCCTCCCTCTGTCGTCAGGGTGGATCTTTCATTGAGGACCTGCACCTGTGAATGATAACTGGTTTTGGACTAGGATGGGTGAGCTTCTGTGGAAACACTGGTGGTTTAAGTGGGTTCAAGGGGAGGTCCCATAGCAATATCGAATGCATACCCCACTTTAGCATTTAGTTGTGTCCCTCTAAGCCTTTCAGGGCTTTCCTTTACTGTGCTTCTGTCTGTGGTGTTCCCCATTATGGACAAATGCTGGGTAAGGTTTCTATTCTGCAGGATTTGTTGTTAGCAGTGTGAGAGGGGAGCATGGTACTTTAGCTGTATTGTTTCAGCTTTTGTTGCTAAGTAGCGCAGGAGTTGGAACGCTGCTCACCACATCCGCTCCTGTGTGTTTGGAATGTCATAGACTTAAATGACTGTCCATGATTCACTGTAAAGTTCTTGTGTCTTCCATTGGGACTCGAGGTATGGTCCTTTTTTGGTACCAACTGAACTAGCAATGTTGGCAGTGTGCCATTACCTTTCTTGACCCAGTGGGAACCGTTCTTCGTAAAGGGGAAGTCACTTATTTTGTTGTTTGGACTTCAGATCTGGCTAATGCTCTAATACCGAAGGGAAAGAGCTCAGGCTCTTTCCCTTAGGTATGGGGCTTGCTTTTTGAACTGATGAGCTGGAGAGGGTGAAGGCATCCCAGACTGGCCCGCAGAACTGTTCCCTCCCAAGTGTAGGTAACCAAAGTGAAGTGACCAGGGGTTCCCCCTCTACCACTCACCAGTCCCAACATCCATTGGCTCAGGGTGGCAATTGGCCCCTCGGTCATCTCCATTGTGGTCCCCCCGGATGGGCAGGCTACCTTGTTGCAAGTCATACACGATGGAAAGCACAGACTAACCTGTTGCAGGTTGGGTGGCCCCTTACAGGACAAAGATGTCACTTGTCCCTACTAACTGTAAAAAAACGAACCATGTAAAACAATAACAATCTAATAAGCATAAAGTAATGACGACTTATCACTGCACTCTGCCTCTCTAACTCTCTGCTCCTCATCTCTTCAGAACCTATCACTCCCCTGAACACACTGTTCCTCCTTCCACTTTCGCTCCTTTTCCTCAGTTACCCCGCTACGCTGGAATGCTGTCACCCTGGCCAGCAAAGCCATCGCTTCAGTGGAACTTTTCAATATCAATTTCAAAACATGGCTCAAACTCCACCTGCCAGTAATGGAAGAATCCCCTCGAACCTCATATGCAAGCTAACATCCAACCCCACCTGCCTTCTGCCCTTAGACTACTCTACGTCATTTGTAAATATGTAAATACTGGCCTCAGATTCATTGCTTCCTTGTAAAATCAAATAAAATGTTGTTATGAAAAAAAAAAATGGTGTAATGTCCTCCTGTCCCTATCCCTGGCTTATGTTCCAATTCTTATCCCTTCACCACCGAGTATACATAATTCAAAGCAACAATGCACCTTACTGAAGGACTGGCACTGCTCTCTCTTGTTGCCTACTTTGTAATAAATTTCTGTTCGAATGACACCCTGACCATAAAGAAATACAAACTCTCCTTCTTGGACAAACATACCACGGCCTGGTGACTCTGAAATGGGTTAAGGAAACAAACCTCTAACCATTTGGAAGGCTCCAAACAAGGAAGGAACACACCGCAAGACCAACGCATCATTCAAGCCTACCCACTGTCATAAAATAATATAATAAATAATAATATTTATTATGCGTTTAGTTCATAGAACTTTCGTATAAATACATAAAAATATACACAATACACATAAAATCATAAGTAATTCACAATTATACATTAATATACATACATTCACTTTCGACATTCTAATATGCAATACAAAGACATGAGCCAAAATACACAGCAATGCAAAATTGCATCTATTCTTACCTCAATAAAAGAGTTAGCAATACACATACCTCACTACACAACTTAATCCAATCCTTATTTCACACCTTATTTCATAGTAAAATAATAAAGTCATTCAATTAAACAGGGATTCACCCACTTTCAAATGGTTATAGTAATGCCCGGAAATCTTCACAATAGATTGACTCATACTCATGGACCAGGTGGCCTAAACGCACCATGTACAATGGACTCAGTTTAGAACAAAAACATGAAAACATGTCTCACCGGTTCAGCGTTCCCAGGAATCGACATCTGTTTTTACCCATGCAGTGATTCCAAGTGGGAATAATTACTTAACCAGTCCCACTGGGAGATTTTCCTTGATAGCACTTTTTAAAACTTTATATACGAAGTTCTACGGGTAAAATCGGGCTGCCAGGTTATTTCAATGGACAGCTCATTTATAGATTCCAAGTATTTATCATTTTTCTTAGACTCCCCCGGTATATATCCTGCCACTAGAGCCATCAAGGAATCCTTCTTCATCATCTGGGTACGAATATACAGTTCTCCTCTCCGTTTTAGCACCATTGCGTTGAGGGATAATAATCCTAACTCCAAACGCAGGTATTCTATTGGGGTGCTTTGGGTCAGTTTTAGCATGTTACTCCAAAAGAACCCCTCAATCCTTTTTAGCCAATCCCACGTGTGTAGCTCCAGGCCCTCTAATCCATTCAAGATCGAAGAACAAACCCATTGCTTGTTTAGCAGTCGCGTCCCACTCAGGAAAAAACCTGCTTTGCTCCTTGAGAAACGACTTATTAACTAGGTCAATTGACGAGCCTTTACGATCTTAGTCTTTTTTTATAGCTGCTTTCTCCGTTAGATTTTAGCCCAGATACTTATAGTCCTGAACATAGCGAATCTGACCAATGCCAAATAATATCAAAAACCTATTGTTAGGGGGAATTCACTGTTTCTTTATTGATAAATCTATAATAATGGCAGTTCAAAATGAAACTCATTACTAATATCCAGAGAAATCCAACAGTGCATGCACCAGTTCAATCTGTAACCTTACCAAACCAAAAGAGGGATAATGCAGGAGACTATGCAACACAGGGAGACCAAATGTAGCTGAGTCACAAGCAGGTCTGATTGGCCAGCCTATTCTCATTGCAGTCAAATCCCGCTGAAAACGTCTTGAGGATCATGTTATGCATACTGTTGCAGCAGCAAAATGCTTAGTTACCCACAAAGAAAGAATACATGGAGACAAAATTAAATTGCTTACCCACTGCAATTGTTATCCCCTTTGTCAATGTTAAGGAGTGCAAAAGGGAGGAAGAGCTCTGATCACAGTCAGAGGAGGATCCATGGAGCAAAGGGTTAAATCATGTTTCCCTGGGCCCCGCTGGTGCAAACCAGAATGGCATGCCTTACTCCAGAACCAGCAAGGTCAGTTCAAGAAGGTCGGTGGAGTTGCCACCATTCGGCAGAGGATACTTATGACATAGGTTGATATGATCATAGATAGAGAACAGGAGAAGAAAAAGAACATGTTCCCTACTTAGGAGGTGAGAGCATATGCCGATCCTGTCACAGAGGGCCTTTGCATTTTTGGATTGCCCCACCCTCCTCCTGCCAGCAGAGGAGGAGGTCCACTACTTCAGAAAATAAGAACCACCCCACTTGGTGTTATCTCGATGATGAGGCAATCGGCTGTAACTTTACCCCAGAAAAGTGAATTTGGCTGCACCTAAAATGTCGTTCTCCTTGGACCAATCTGGTAACGCTCTATCGCTCTCCCTAGAGAACCAAATGCAGCAAGATCCTAATTCTTTTCTCAAGTACCATCTATTGGATACAAACCTGATCCAAGTGGGTCTGTGCCTACCCCATATTTACACTTTTACTGAGATTTCACCCATATGTCTGGATACATGGCTTAACTTTCCCCACATGGAAAAGGCATGTCACAGCCTAAGACAGGAAGCCTTAGAGCATGGATCTATGTCCTTGTACATGGGTAATGTTGTATAAACAGATCTTTCACACAGGTCTTGACAAAAGTTCTGTTTGTGAAAAAAGTGATTCTGGTTGAACAGATTTTGCCCAAAGATCTTCATGTACCTCAATGTGAATATTTAAGCTAAAGACAGAGACCTTAATGGGAGAATAAACGGACTGTCAGTAAGAGTGTGACGTTTATTTTAGTGGTGCTTGTGTTCATTAACGTTTAGTTGAATGCATGTATATAGAAGCGCAGGAGATGCTGCACATACTATGCATTCTTTAAGGAGGCCTGTCCACCCCATGGGATTAGTGGAGGGGTTGTTTCATCATAACATATTAGGCATTTTTGTGCACCAAACCCCATGGACCCGGGTATTTAAAGTAAAGGGGTTAGGGTTAACACGCAGCATGGGAAGTCTCCTTTACACATTTTTTTTAAAGGTAGAATCACTTCCAAATTAAAATATAAGCATGACAAATTGAATGCCACATCGCACAGAGTGACACATCAACCAAAAGACTTTCCTAAAACCTGAAATTCTGAAATTCTATTAAATACTCATCTCGGGCCACAGAAAACTATCCTATTTTCTCGAAATTTAAAATAAAACACGTTGCCTTATTTTCACAAAGAAGGCCAAATAACATCAGTAATTTATGTAACTTATTTATTTAATTGTTTTTTGATAACGCGCCTAATACCAGAGCCGGGATTCGGACCTCTGTTGCTCGGCATGGTGTTGCTTCCAAGAAAAGGCGTTGCCCCTGCCCTATGAATCATTGCTTGCTAGCACAGAAAGCACTGGTGTATGCATGCTGAGAAATACCAGCAATCTAGCCCATGCCATCTGTCCATGGAATACCAACTCCTGAGTCAAAATTGCCACCCAAGGTACAGTATTAACTGATATCAAGACAAGCCCTGAAGAAGCCATTTGGGAGCACACGTGTTGGAGCCAAACAAATGGCACACAATACATGTAGTAGACAAGCATGTTTTGAGTCATGGGAAAGAGCGCTACCGTCATAAATCGCCCTTTTTTGTAGATTAAATTATATTGAATTCACTTCCTATTTGAGCCGGAAAGAGGATGAAATAAAGGGAGAAGTGATAGAGGGATGCTGCGGTGAATAACATTGGCAGCAAAATAACATGCATGTGAAACAGAGAGCTTGATAGATGGACAAACATCAGTGCAGCAGGGTCAGTGGTCTCTGAATGATGTTATCTGAACAAAATGCCATTACTTTGTAGGAGGGATTACAGGAGAGAAAGGCAAGTGCTTCAAATAATAAGCAGTGGAATTTAGCTCCATTTGCTAACTGTGGTTTGTTTTTCTTGTTGGAGTGTTTGGGAAATATGAAAAAACAGAGGAAGCAAAATATCAGGAACCTAATCTGGTGGAATTGATCTGGTATTTAACCATGAACAATGAAGCAAAGGCCATGCCTTTGTTTACGCTAACTCCAATGAACTGGCAGATGGTTACAGAGATTCCATCACATGCCCGGGACTGCAGCCTGAGTGGGAACATTGTAGAGCCTATTGTTAACCTACCTCTCATCTGCCTCCTAGCTAAAATGTTTCCCTCACCGCTAACCTGCTTGTGTCCCCCACTTCCTCTGCCTCCTCTCAAGGGCTTCACCCATTATGGTCACATCCCGAGCACAGTGGGCTGTACCGCCCACCTGCACTTAAAAATGTCCAGTGTTGGTTGTCCTTAATTTATGTATGTCCACTTATGTATTGTCCCCGGTGACTGAACCATTTACTGCCCTCCACAACCTGGTCAGAATGTCACTCAAACTCACCCTATTGTAAGAAGCTCACTGCTTCCCTTTAAATTTGATTTCTTATCTATTGTACGTTATGTTGGGATCAAAAGAGTATTGTTCCTCCTGTATAAAAAATAAATAAATAAATAAATAAATAAATAAACAAAAAATACAAGCTACAGAATCGTTGTCTAAGCCCAATCTCGCCAAGGCATTATTTAGTCTTACCCAGAATTCCGAATGAATTCCCATTGTACGAAGAAGATCATTATATATTAATTGTCTCATTGAATTCGGACTAGAATGTAAAGATAGCCAATATGTTTTAAATGTTCGGGGGAGGAGCTTTCAGTAATATCCCAGGGAGCCCCACGTCTAAATGAAGTGCCTGAATACATGTTGATTGGTGTATCCTTAGCAGCCATTTCCATACACAGCTCTCAATTACCCACATCCTTTCTAAGATTTTTAACCCAAACCAGATGGAACCATACAGTATTTTAGGTGGTATCTTGGTGTTGTAGATTTTCATTAATATTAGACTACTGGGCATTCCATATGTGAAAGAATATTTTACAAGTGCAGTGGTGACAAAAGAAACCGTAGTTTCCAACATGTTTAAGTGAGTGAGAATTTTTATTGACTATTGATTCAAACCTGATACCTAAATAAACAAAGTATTTCATGGCTTCCAATTGTTGTGACTCTACTCCACTGGAAGGGCTTGCACTTCTTACTCAAAGTAAAAAAAATATGTTTTGGTTTTATTTAGATTTATTTGCAAATTATGGATTTTATTGCAGTCCAGTATTTGACTAAGGGTGTGTTGTAATCAAATAGAGGGTAGATATATGCAGATAGTATCATCAGCATAGGAAAATGATTGATGTGGTCTACCACCAATCTTAGGTGAAAATGAGTTAGCCTTATTTAAACAAGAAGGTGTATCAGTAATACATACTAGGAGCAACACAGTGGCTAATATACAGCCCTGCTTCAAGCCATTATATTTGAAAGTCTTAGGTGTTGTACATCCTGAACCATCTAGGTGTAAACGAACCGAGGTGTCAGTGTGCAATTCCATAATTAAGCACAATTACCCACTCAGGATACCCCGCAAGACTAACTTATTCCACAGTAACTTCAGATCAACCAAGTCAAATGCAGTAAACAAAATCTACAACTGCACAACAAAAACATGACTTCTTCCTACTTACATGTTTTTTCAGTGTATCCTGACAACACAAAACTGTTATCCACAGTGTCCACAGTTGATTGTTGTGTTTGGAAACCAGTTAGTTCCAGCACATTCCTATCTGTAGCCCCAGTTGTAAGGCAGTCCAAAAGGTGCTTTGTCAATATTTTACCAGATGCACCTAGCTATGTGATCATGTGATAATTTTTGGGAATAGTTTTGTCATCTTTCCTGTGAATGGAAATATATATACTCCATTGCCAAGATGATGTGGAATTCTATGTTTCAGTCAACAATTAGATGGAAACAGTGTTTAGGATAACAGCCCAACCTTTACGATACATTTGTAAAATTGAGTTTGGAATGCTAACCTGACCTTATGCTCTGGGATCGTTTTTATAAATTTCTGGTGCCTAAGCTTTTCAATATTTATTTAACAAAGTACAAGAAGAGACAACAGATGGAATACTATAGGCTTTGTAAAAGGTAGATACATAATAAGACCATTTATCAGGGAATACTGACTGCCCTACAGTATTGACCACATGGTCTGCAATGTCCTCCTCCTCACTTGATATGAAGGGTTCTCCCAAAGTACCGTCCTCCTCCTCACCTGATGTAGAAGAGTTGTGGGATCTCCTTCGTCGCGGTTTTAGCCCTTGAGACTTCTTTTTGGAGAGCAAATACGGTCTGCCTCGAAAAGAAGCCACTGTGAATCTCTACAGAGAAAACTCACGATGATCCCCTCCCGCGACAGCCAGTTGTTAACAGGGGAAAAAGCCTCTGAGGCACAAAAAAACCACGAATATGGAGGATGACTCCTGAAGCAGTTCCGGAGAAGTGTGGAGTATATTGAAGCAGGATCCAGGATAATAACTCCAAGATGACACGATGGAGGTCACAGGAAGAAACAGTAGCAGCGTAAGTGGACGCTGCGGAGTAGGAATAACACGGGGAAACAAACAGGAGAAGCGGCCAGCGGGGGTGAATCCAGGATGGAAGTAGGAAGCGAGGAAAGGGGGAGAGAGCAAGAGAGAGAGGGCTGGAAGGTACGGGAGTGGGAAGTCGTAGAGTAGAATAATACAACTGAGTGCACGCAACAAACAGGAATGCAAGTTGCAACGCGCCGACCTGCCAAGATTCGAATGGTGAAATATTCGGCGGGCGGCCATGTTGGAAAAACACTAGACTGTGCCGTACATTGGAACAAAAACATGGCGGAACAGTCTAATGGCCACAGAACTTCCACCCTCGCCAAACCCTCCAGGCACCAGTGGTCGTGACCGCATGCCCCCTTTGAAGACCCCTTCCTCCAGGCTTACCCGGGTGAAGACCGTGAAATCGTAGAAGTAACCGGGGGGCAAAAACCTGTGTAGCTGGTTCCCAAGTATCCTCGGATGAGGGGTAGCCTTTCCAAAATATGAGGTACTCAAGGCTTCCTCGATGGTACCGAGAGTCTCGGATACGGGAGACTTTGTATTCCTCCGAGGTAGAAGTAGGTTGGATCACTAACTTGGGAGCAGCTTGTTTCCTGGCATCAGGTACAAAAGGTCGAAGAAGGGAGGAATGGAACCCCGGATGGATCTGTCGGAGGGTCTTTGGCAACCTTAAACGGTAGGCAACAGGATTGATCATTGACTCTATTTTGAAAGGTCCGATGAAACGAGGGGACAACTTAGAAGGGCGGACCCAACGGGGTAGGAACTTGGTGGACAACATAACCTCAGTACCCTTTTCCCAAGTAGGCACTTGTCTTCGGTGTCTATCGGATAGTTCCTTATACCGTCGGCTGGTCTCACTTAAACTTTATTCCGCAGTGTCATGAGCTTCTTTAAGGCGATTGAGTGTGGTCTCCAAAGACGGGATGTTGGTCTCATTCGAGGCTGTTGGTATGATGGATTGAGGATGGAACCCATAAGTACAAAAAAAAGGGCTGATGCCCGTAGCGGAATGCACCACATTATTGTACGCGAACTCAGCTGTGGGAAGCAGGGCTACCCAGTTGTCCTGTTGTTGATTTGTGAAGCATCTCAGATGCTGTTCCAGCGTACCATTGAGTCTTTCGGTCTGGCCATTTGTTTGAGGGTGATAACCAGAAGAGAGAGCCCTCTCCATGACCAAGAGATTACACAAGGCCGTCCAGAATTTGGAGGTGTATTGGGTACCACGATCTGATACGATCTTCTGGGGTAAGCCGTGTAACCTAAAGATGTCTTTGAGGAATACTTCAGCCATGATGGAGGCTGCAGGCAGCTTGGACAGGGGAGAGAAATTAGCAAGTTTGGAGTAGGAGTCCTCGATGTCCGGCGGTCTTGGAGTCGTGACACCACCGAAGAACCTGTTGGCAATGTATCTGCGTGGGCAAGAGCAGTTTTTCCTGGACGAAGTATAGACCATCCTTCATACTGACTGGCAGTTTACTAGCGTCCAGAGCAGGAACATCCAAAGAGGCTTCTCTTACCTCCTGCATAAAAGAGGACACCGTTGAGATAATTTGGGTATGCGGGAACATCAACTCTTTTCTGTAGGTAAGGTTCAAGTCGTCTCTGCGGGACAAGGCATCAGCAATCTGATTTTGAGTACCCGGGATGTAGGAAATGGAAAAATGAAATTGAGCAAAGAAGTGAGCCCACATGGCTTGTCTGGTGTTGTAACATTCTTGTTGTCTGAGGACCTGTAAGTTCTTATGGTCGGTGCGTATTTGGAAAGGATGAAAGCTTCCTTGGAGTAGATGTCTCCACTCAAGGCAAGCCAGCTTCATGGCCAAAAGCTCCCGCTCGTTGACTGAATAGTTCCGTTGGCTCGTGGTTAGTGTCTTTGAGAAGTAAGCCACAGGGTGTTCCTGGCCTTGGTCTGATTGCAGAAGAACAGCTCCTACGGCTGCCGTTGAAGCGTCGGTCTCCAGAATAAAGGGACTTAGCTGATCGGGCTGCCTGAGTATTGGTGCTGAACAGAAACTTCGTTTCAGGCAGACAAAACTGTCCTCAGCGGCTGTTGACCAGACAAAGGGTTCAGAAGACTTCTTTAACAGAGAATTTATGGGTAGAGTGAGCTGTGAGAAGTTAGGTATAAACTTTCTATAAAGGTTTGCCAGTCCCAAAAACCGTTGTATCTCTTTGACGGAGGTGGGTGATGGCCAACCAAGGATGGCTTCGACCATTTTGGGGTTCATGGTAATCCCTTGCTCGGATAAAATGAATCCCAGATAGGATAAGGAAGACTGGGCAAAGGTACATTTCTCCGGCTTTACTAGAAGGTGGTGTTGTTGCAGTCTACGTAGGACCTCTTCAACTTGAGGAACGTGGTCTTCTTGTTTGCGGGAATACACCAGGATGTCATCCAAGTAGACCACGGTATTCTGGTCCAATAGATCTGAAAACAAACGGTCCATGAACCTTTGAAATATTGAGGGTGCATTCACTAGGCCAAACGGCATCACTTGATATTCGTAAAGGCCGTAGGGAGTGCGGAAAGCAGTTTTCCATTCATCACCCGCTCTAATCCGAAGCAGATGGTAGGCGTTTCGTAGATCGAGCTTGGTGAATACTACAGAGCCCTGAACGGCTTCCAGAATCTCGGAGATGATGTGCATCGGGTAACGATCTTTGATGGTCACTTTATTGAGTCCCCTGTAGTCTGTACACAGCCTCAACTCCTTGCTTTCGCACTTAGGAATAAAAAACAAAGAGGTGCCTGCTGGTGATTTAGAAGAGCAAATCAGTCCATTGGCAAGGTTGTCGTCGAGGTAGCGCCTGAGGACTGCCTTTTCTGACAATGAGAGGGGATACATCCTACCGAAAGGAACCAACACCTGAGGGACCAGATCAATACCACAGTCTTCGGGTCTATGCGGTGGAAGTTCAATGGGTACCTGCTCCTGGAACACTTCTGTAAATTTGGAAAAACAACTGGGTATACAATGAATGGTATTCTGTTCCATAGCACATACCGTCTTTACCATTTCATGTTGGGGTTCCGGTAAACACTCCTTCTGACAATACTTAGAATGAAAGCTCAGCAGGTTGTTTGTCCAATCCACCGTTGGGTTGTGCTTCCAGAGCCAACCGATACCCAGGATGACAGGGAAGTGAGCAGCTCAGATTATGTCGAACAATATCTGCTCCTTGTGTTGCTGTGTAGATACTTGTACTGCTTCAGTGGTATGAGTTATGAGTCCGGAACATAGGGGTGTTCCGTCCACTCCTTCCACCTTTTGGTCCTCTTTCTTGGCAATTCTGAGTAGACCCACCTTATCTGCCCACAAGGTGTCCAAAAAGTTTCCTGCGGCTCTGCAATCCAATAACACTTGCGTGTCTATTTCCTTGTCTCTGAAGCGGAGCGTGATGCCTATCACCATCAGGCAGAGGTCTTCAGGCATTCTGGCAGAGGTAACGGAAAATGTGGTGTAAGAACAGGGAAGCGCCCCTCGGTAGTCCGTCCTACCAACTACTGAGGGCGCTCGTTTCCCGACCTTCTGGGGGGCAGATCAGGGCAATCCCTCAACAGATGGGTAGCTGAACCACAATACAGACAAAGATTCTCATCACGTCTCTTCTTCTTCTCTTCGGCGGTCAAGGGAGGCCTAGTGGTCCCGACTTGCATGGGTTCGTCTCGGACATTTCGAGTTGCAGGTGAGGAGGCTGGGGTGTGAGTGTCCGAGAACGGGTTTGAACTACAGCTCTTCTTCCTTTCATTCTTCAGTTCGGTTAAGCGGAAATCGATTCTTAGTACGGCCGCTAGTAGATCCGAGAAGGAGTCAGGACGAGGAATCCTGGCGAGTTTGTCCTTTAATTCTTCCCGTAAACATCTGCTGAAGATAGTATACTGAGCCTGTTCTTGCCACCCAGCTTCCGTAGGCAATTTTTTGAATGTAGAAATGTAGGACAATAGGTCGGAGTTTCCTTGCCGCACATCCAGTAAGTCCTCACTGGCAATGTGGGCACATTCCGTCCGTAAAAAGGTCTGGTTAAGGAGATCCTTAAAGGCTGCATAATCCTGTAAAACAGGATCGGACTGGGATACCAATGGGTATATATGCAAATCAAAATTCAAAATGTGTTAGAAAACAGTATTTAATTCATAACTCCCAGGATGAATGGGGTTGCCCATGCCAAAGCATTCCCAGTTAAGTGTGTGATCATGAAACCCACTTTAGCATGGTCCGTGGAAAATGCATTGGGTCTAAAGGTGAAATGAATATTGCAGGCTTCAAGGAATTCCTTCACCTTTCTCTCAGTGCCATCAAACTTCCCTAACACTAAAGGTAAAGGGGGTAGATCAGTAGACTGTTGTTCTCTAGCGGCTACTCTCAGTTGGAGTGCTGCGTTGTCGGTCTTGAGGTTTTGGACCTCAGCATTAAGGCTCTGGACTGCTGCCACCAGCTCCTGTAATTGCTGTGGCGTGGCCATGTCTTCTTCTTTCAGGCGTTGCAAGCTATCAGGGATTACTGACTGCCCTACAGTATTGACCACAGGGTCGGCAATGTCCTCCTCCTCACTTGATATGAAGGGTTCGCCCAAAGTACCTTCCTCCACCTCATCTGATGTAGAAGAGTTGTTGGATCTCCTTCGCCGCGGTTTTAGCCCTTGAGACTTCTTTTTGGAGAGCAGATACGGTCTGCCTCGAAAAGATGCCACCGTGAATCTCTACAGAGAAAACTCACGATGACCCCCTCCCACGACAGCCAGTGGTTAACAGGGGAAAAAGCCTCTGAGGCACAAAAAAACCCCACGAATATGGAGGATGACTCCTGAAGCAGGTCCGTAGAAGTGTGGAGTATACTGAAGCAGGATCCAGGAAAATAACTCCAAGATGACACGATGGAGGTCACAGGAAGAAACAGTAGCAGCGTAAGTGGACGCTGCGGAGTAGGAATCACACGGGGAAACAAACAGGAGAAGCGGCCAGCGGGGGTGAATCCAGGATGGAAGTAGGAAGCGAGGAAAGGGGGAGAGAGCAAGAGAGAGAGGGCTGGAAGGTACTGAGTGGGAAGTCGTAGAGTAGAATAATACAACTGAGCGCACGCAACAAACAGGAATGCAAGTTGCAACGCGCCGACCCGCCGAGATTCGAATGGTGAAATACTCGGCGGGCGGCCATGTTGGAAAAACACTAGACTGCGCTGTACGTTGGAACAAAAACGTGGCGGAACAGTCTAATGGCGACGGAACTTCCACCCTCGCCAAACCGTCCAGGCGCCAGTGGTCGTGACACCATTTATCAGGGTCAACATTCATAGATTGTATACTTTTGGACTTCCCCATGATACTCAACATCCGTTTGTATGCCATAATCTTACCTAGTTGATTTATTATTTACAATATTACATACTTTCTATGTTATGGCTTTGCATAATATTTCATTCTCATGAATGATCATGCATTGTTGTCCAAAGTCTCAATACTGCTATGATTAAGCCTGAGTGTCTTCCTGTCAATCCACTTTATATGCACATTGTGAATGCTACATTTAAACTCCTTCCTAACTAAGAAGATTTTGGATGCCCAACCCTAAGGTACAACCTTATGCAAATCTTATATTTCTCTATTTTTCAAATCCCTGGCTTTGCATAATTCAGAGCCTATGAGGGAGAGTTTGATTTACAATAGTTTTGAATGAAAGGGCAATTATTGGGTTGAGGGAAGCTATCGCTTATTGACTCCAATAGATCCACAAATGTTTCAACATAGCAATTAGGTCTGTTGTGGAGTGAAATATATGACATCAGGTGATTTTGCTCAATCAACCTGCGATGACACCATTTGATTTTTCTAGTACTTTCAATTGACAAATGACCAACCAATGAAAACGTCCTTTCCCTAACATATATCCCCAGGTTTATTATTAACTTGAGTGGTAATTGGTCACTTGCAGAATCTCTAAACACTTCAAATACATTGCATAATGACAAGTCAAAGACAAAAATAAATATATAGTCTATCCTTGCCAAGGCCCTTAAATTAATGATGATAGCTTTTCAAGGAATGTCACCAGCTACTCTTCCGTTAAGGCACCTTAGATTGTGTTTTTTGGCAACGGACTTCAGTAATTTACTCCTGTTATTACTACGATTCTCCACTCGTATTCGCTCAGGCACCCCCCCCTAGATTTCATCTAATGTATCTACAACAGGGTTCCATGAATGCATCTGTGGCAAGTGGGCATAACAATCCCTTGTCACTAAAATAAAATATGCCGTGAGTAACGTTCATGCAATTTTTTCAAAATGCATTCTAGATCAGATAACAAGTGATCAATCTCTTTTCCAGGGGGGTAATCCATATTAAGCAGGATTACTCCAGTCATTTGCAAATTGCATGGGATAATTATTCGATTTAAATCAAGATTCCAAATGCTAAAAAGTAATCTGTTCTTGTATATAATTGCATGCCCGCCCCCAGGGCCATTTTTTTCCCTTTATAGATGGCATGCACGTAGTTCAATCATTTTCAAATAAAAGTTCATCAAATAACCATGGGTCTTGGATGCATATCAAATCTGCTTTAGCAAATTGATGGTCCGAAAGAAGCCAATCCAAGTGCCTATTCAGGCCAGCAGCATTCCAGCTCAGGTGCATTCGTGGTTGGTCTAAAAGATACTGGCTTAGTGAACATCTTGTGATGGTTTAAGGTTAAGCTAGGCCAAGACTCATTTTCTTTTTTAGGACAGGTGTAACGCAGACACTGAGTTTTAGTTTTAATCTGCCTACCCAGCTGAGACGTAGAGACTATAAAAAGCGAGGCCTGTTTTCTAATTTCATCAGATAAAGAGAACTGTAGCCCGATACAAACTGAGGATGTCTCGATGAGACTTGTAGATGGCTATTTTTACATTTTCAATCTTTAAGTTACCATACCACACAGAGAAACAATGGTGCCACAGCCCTCATATCATCAACATATTATTATATGTTATTATCATATATTATTACATATATGTATTATTATTATTATTATTATATTTCAGCATGTTTCAGCAACATTCTTACTACAGAAAAAAACAGTCAAATGAACGAGCATCAGCATGGTCCACTAAACCAGCAACATCCACAAAAAAAAAAGAGACCAAAGAAATATCCTTAGTTGTAATCACTCTTAATTGTGAAATATGATGAAAAACATGCAATACCCGAAACCCGTTTACTGGAAGCGGGTCAGTAGAGTTATACAACATTTTCACGAATGTCGAAGAACAGAGGCCCTCATCATTGCATCTAGACAGAGAGTTGGGACCCAAACAGGCCACACAAGGAACAATCTGCTTCGAAGTAATTGTCACAGTATCAGATAAATGAGACCTTACAGTAACCGGCTGGAGTGGTCCTTCCCTATTGGTCCCAGCACGAGCCCTAACAGCTCACGGTTATTATCTGAGATGATAGATGTAGGATCAGAAGATGATGTAGATGCAAATTTGTCCAACAGTCGTGAAACAGAAGCAGATTGAGCAATAATAAAATCTCGTGCTTCTGGTCTAAGAATGGCAGTCAGATCTTGAATAGGGTCCTTTAAAGTGATATTATCACTTCCACCAATATTTTGCTAAATCAACAATAAGTCACATGGAGCGAACTTCAATTGTCAATGCTCTTTTGGGGGAAATTCTTCTTCTTGGGTTTTTCCCCCGATGGGTTGATTAGGAATTAGTAAAAGATTTTCCCACTTTGGATCGCCCCTTCTTTTCGTCAAAAATTGCATAAACTCCAGCATCTTTTGCACTTTTCCTCACAGCAACATCTTTAAAATAGTGATCATGTGAACCTTTAGTTTTTGTGGGAGCCAAAATCTCCTTGATATAGGGAATTACATTTTCAGATTCTGCCAGCTGATGTTCAAGTCCTGAGGGAGCAAAACCTAGCGTTTTTGTCTGTTTTAGCGATCTACTCTGACTTAATGAGTGTAGAACTCTGTAAATTACAATCCTTGTCTATAAACACAGGGCTGTCAAGATTAAGGGTGGTGGTAGGTATAAGTAGCCTCGTTAAATGCATAGGGTCACAAGTCCCATTCTGGCAGATGACAGCTAGTGGATCTGTAATAGTTATTTCCAGTCCAGATGATAAAATACAGCCCTTAATTTCCCTGTACATCACCAGTGACGATGTAGGGAACTGCATTATCTGCTTTGTCTTGGTAGATTGAGTGACTTGAGCGGCACAACCCATTTTAAGATTTGTTAGTCCTTTAGTCACTAAAGTTTTCAGGATAGCTGAAAACAGATGGGATTCTCCATCGGACCTTGCCATTGTGTTCACCATTAATGATAACACACAGAAGAATACCCTGTACAGAATCCATCATCTGAGAAACACTAGCAAAAGGCAGTAGAGGTAACTGGTTGTTATTATGTGAGTCCTCTAATACCGGTAGAGGGCTACTAACATTGCCTGGTGGAATATAGAAAGTTGGAGATAACATTTGTGCTCATTCTTGCATTGAAGCATCAGATGGAGAAAGGTTAGGGTTATCCATCGATGGGTGAGCTTTATTAGTATTCTTTATTGGGGTCGCACTAGATATAATTACCATTAAACCAAGCATTTGAGAGCCAATATCATTGATCTCCAGGCACAGAGTCATATCCACCATTACATAAGTGGAGAGCAAATATGCATAGAGCTGTGTATGAATTGATGAAACTGCAGACTCTACTTTCTCAATTTTACAAATTAACTATATAAAACAGGTACATTATTTGTAGCGTTAATCATTTGACACTGTAGTAGAGTATTAAATATATGGTTTCCGACTACTTCTCCTTGAGGAGCAGTTCAAAGTCAAATCGTGTCAGCAATAGAAGGATTAAAGAGGAATATTCTTACTTTGGAAATGAGCAGATGCCTAGAGGCTATGACTTCTTTGCATGGACTCTTCTAATATGGCCACTTGACTGTTCCCCGTGGTGTGGAGTACAGCATTTCTGAGGATATCAACAGATATGGAGCGTTGCTTAAGGGGCCCATGCCTATAATTGGCATACTCTGCCAAATCTGAACCCTTGATTTGCTGTAATGAAGGGGAGCACTGACTCGCCTTAGCTTGAGGCCTAATGAGCCTATCTCTAGAGGTCAAAGTTTCCTCAGGCTTAAAAGGAGGTTGTTCACTGGCCTGCTCTACTTTTCCGGAAGCTTGAAAATAATCCGGGATGGTTACTGTTTAATGCCAATTAACAGAATTTGGATAGATGCTTAAAAGCAAAGGGTAATTGGTTGACTCACAGGCACTCTTACCAAAAAAAACAATATGTGAATCATCCCAAGTATCATTTTCCAGCTGTGCACCCAACGCCGATCCCCGGATGGGAGTATCCATTGAGCTGATGGTTTGCCACTTTCTTTTCCGTAGGGGATAGCATCCCGTAGCATCCAAAAGTGGGGGCTAAGGCATGGAGTCAAAACACAAATGCCCCTGGTAGGGCGATGTCTTTTTACCCTCCCATCCTCTGTAAGGATTAGGATAAGGAAGGAGTATTCGGCTGCCGAATCTATGCTGCTGCTGTCGCAACTTCCTCCGCTACCCTCTTTTGTCGACTTTTGCCGTTTTGGTCATCCTAAATGGGAGAAGCTCTAAATTTTGCCAGCTATGAAACTATGCAAGCCTAGCTCAACCAAGATCAGAATCAGGTATGTTAAAAGGGAGCCAGCAAGGGAAGATAAATAAATAAATAATTAAAAAGCACTTGCGCACCGGCACTCTGTAAGAGCATGCACCAGGCGAAACAACACCTTAGAGCGCTTCCAATCCAGTGAACCTACAATGCCTTTCCAGTGCCCACTGCAGTTTCAGAAGGAGGATGGGGCTAGGCAGGACAGACCTCTGCTGTGTGACCTTCAGGACAATGAAATATCCACTTGTGCCCCAGAGCATCCAATCCTGTCCCCTTTCAACCTTCCCCTTCCACTGTCAAAGCATAGCCCATGTGCCATAACCCAATTCACTTGGAATTCACTTGCACACAGAGAATGAGACTCTCCTACCTGCACACATCAACATAACACATTTTACATGTTACCGTCCCCCATTTCCCCGCTCACTCCAATTCTTTCCTTTCTCTTCTCGAGCCTTATGCAAAAAGACAGCCCAAATGGCAGTGGTGGTTCTATGCAAGATGTACCCAGTTACATAAAGTTAAATTACAGTGCCATGTGAGACTGCAATAGCAGCACCTGCACATGTAGTGAAAGACCTTACTTATGGCTGCAACACCATACATATGAGGCATTAACTAGCATTAGGTGTCTATACCATGTATATATAAGGCATTAACTGGCGTTTCTGAGGCTTTTGAAATTTGCACTTACATATAATAACAGCAACTTCACATGTGAGGTTACACCTTAAATATGCCGACTACATGAGGCATTAGGCACCCGGCACGGGGGTGCCAGTCAATCAGCATACTGGGACACCGAGCCAAATACACTCTTATAAACCTGTGTTCCATGGCAGTGGTTGGCAGCTTCCCTGCATGCCAGGATCAAGCCTTCTGTCCCCTCTCTACCAGAATTGCTGCTTGCCCACATACGTTTACCCAGCCCTCGCCCTCGATTAAGCACTTATGTCTGCTCACCCACTGTGAGAAACCAGAAGGCGTCTCACCCCCTAGTCCTCAGCAATCTGTGATCCAAGTGGCCAGGACACAGCCATCACTTTTGTATCCTGTTCCTGGGGGTGAACCTGTGTGGGAGGATAACCTGGGTCAGGGGTCTTCGGGGAGTGTGATACATTTACCCCATCCTATCCAGTAGGATACTTAGGAACTCTACCCTCCCTTTCCCTTCACAAACACTTTCACACGGACAGCCCACTATGGGAGAAAACAGACACATACCCAAGCAGTGTACCTGACATGTCCCACTATTATGGTCAGGCAAGGTCAGGCAATTACTGGTAATCACTGACACCTGACTTCCATTATGCTTCCCCACACGGATAAAAGGTGGGGCATGAGAGCACACTCTGAGCGAGACAAAGCACATGAATAAACAGTATTTTTCTGGCGGCAGCTGAACAAAGAAAGAAAGACGGCAAACCAAGAAGGGTGCGCAAGGAGGGAAATACCCTTGAGTTTTCCGGTGAGAAACTGTGACTTTCCAAAACCCTTCAGATTAAAAAGTGTAAGGCCAGGAACCCAGACTGAAGAATCCTGTATTGTGTGTCGGAGATACCCGGTGCCCTCCTGCACGGCTGAGTCGGGGAGGAACATTAGCCACTGTGGTACCATCTTTGGCTCCAAGATCAAAGCTGCATCAGCGAGATCAACACAGACAGTGAGTTGGGGAGACTGATACTAGACCAGTCTGTGTTGAAGTCAAGGTGGCAAGCGGCAACATTGTATAAAGAAAGCAAGAACGAAGATTTGTAGCACGCGTGATGAAAGACGCGAGGAAAGCTTAATTGCTGATGGATGTTTGAACCTTGAAGGAGAAAGATACAATACCAGTGACAGAGTGTTTCCCGGCACTGCAAGAGTGTTCAATCGAAGGTCTCTGTAAGGTATCCAGCCAAGAAGTGGCAGAAACGAAAGTAGAAGATTGGCAAGAATGAGCAGTGAAGTGAATCGAAGTGGTCCTGTAACGGCTTAAGCAAAACTCATCGCACATTAGAAAGTCTTCGATTTGTGATACAAAAGGGGTCCGGGCCTGAATGAGGGAGATCCTTGAACCGAGCCCGAACGAAGGAGACCAATTGTGAACATTGGGATACAAAAGGGGCCTTAGCCTGACAGAGATCCTTGGTCCAAGCCCGAACGAGGGAGACCAATAATGGACATTGTGAAAAAGCGGTCCGAGCATGAACGAGGGATATCCATGGTTTGATCCTGATCGAGAGAGACCAATCATGAACATTGTATTAAAAGGGGGTCAGATCCTGAAGGAGGGAGACTCATGATGAACACTGGAACCTAGAGCTTTTGAATGTGAAGATACTAATAAGAAAGGAACTTTGGTGCTTGTTTTTTATGACAGGCCCTCTACAATAAGAGACTCTTATTGAGAAAGAGGCTTTGGCAAAAGGCCCTGATATCCATGCTTTGAACTCTATCCTCGTGGCAGAGAAGGCAGAGAGTGTGCAAAGCTCGAACGTGCAGCCTTGCCCCATGCTGACAAAGTGGGGCAGGGAAGCCAACTGCTCAACTGTCCTGGCATATTATTTCTTGAGCACTTTTCTTTTTTCATACATAATTGTCCCACACCATTTGTATTTAGAAATAAGGATTGGCAATAGGTTTATTAGTATTGGCCCTTTTACTTTGACAGAGACTCCACTAGGACTGCATTATTATTATTTGATGGTCATAGCTTACTCCCATCTTTAAATTTAGTCTTAGATAGGCGCTTAACCAACCCATTGAAGTTCAATAAACACCCTTGAACTGTGTTCACTTGTGCATGTCTTCACTGTTTGATGCCATGCCTGCCTTACACCACCAATTTGCCAACCTCTCCCTGCACACAGCTTTCACTTACCTGCAGAAACTGCTGTCTTCCATCCACACACTTCCATGGATAGCTAGAAGAGACATGCTTATGAACCCTCTCACCTATTTGTGGCAGCCATCTTGGATCAGCCTGATCTTCGCTTTGATATATGGGCACACCGCTGGGTAAGCCATTTCAACAAAGGGAACATACTTTCTTATAGAAACAGACACCATTTCGGCACTCAGTAAATTAAGCTGATGCTAATAGCTTCAGTGGCTGTTGTGATGGGGCGCTGCAGTTTACCGGCACTCCGGCCCATTGTGGGGAGGGCCAAGAGCCGGTATGTGAAGCGCACGCTGCGTCACAAAGGCACGTCCACACAGGTGTTGGATTAGCCCGCTTCTGCACTTCTGTTGCCGGAGGTGCCTTGCTGAGTTTATTGCATGTCACCACATTTGTGTGGTGATGTCTACATAACATTCCTCTTGATTTTCATTAATTAAACAAATACAAACATACAGTGCACCAATCAAAGTCCTTGTTAGAGCACATAGTCACTTAGCTTGTCTGGAGGCCTCGGCGCCTCCCTCAGGTGTTACCGACCGTGCTGCCAGCCCACTGGATCCGGGGGAGGGCTGACTGGCTGTGTCTCCCCCTGTTGTTGGGCCAAACTGTCTGCATTGGCTGGTCTGGGGGATTGGTGCCACCCCTCCTCTTGGTCCGGTCGTTCTACATCGGTTGGCCTGATGGACTGGTGTTATCCTCTTTCTTGGCTCGGTCCCATCACCATCAACTCTCCCTCTTCTATTTGCTTGCTGTTTGCTCGTTCTTGCTCCTCTCTCCATAGTGTCCGATGAACTTTCTTGAACCAGTATGCGTTCCTGGTCTCCGACTTCCCTTTTCAGCTGGCAGTGATCATGATACCTTTCTGTCCGCTTACTTTCCAGGGCTCGTTCTCAAACATGCTCACTAGCTTGGTCCTTGATGGGTTCCTGAGGAGTAACACCTGATTTCTGGCTTTGGAGTGTGACTTACTGGCTTGCCGTTTGCTGCTCATGTGCTCATTGCCTCTGACTCTCTTATCGTGTGTCCTCTGTTTGTACACAGATTTTGCCATGTTGTGGCACTGGTGAGGTATGAAGGACTGTATCACAGTTTATTTATTTATTTATTTTGATATTTATATAGCGCGCCTAACCCAAAATACAATAGTTTACATGGTTACGTAAGTACAAAAAAATTATGTTACAGCATTAATTACAATATTATTTACATTATTTACATAGTTGAATAGGGGCATCCACTAGGTACTTGTGATAGTGCATTATATACCAGGACTGAAGGGAATGGGTTAATTATTCAGGCATTGTGTAAAGAGGTAGGTTTTCAGTTGTTTCCGGAAGATCAGAAGGAGTCTTGAGCCCTAGGTTTGACTGCCAGGATGTTCCATTGTTTACTGGTGGGGGTAGGGAAGCTACTACCACCTGCTTTCTGAAGTTTAAATCTCAGCGTGTCAAGAAGGTACATGTAGGCTGCTCTAGTGGGCCTTTCGAAATGGGGTTTCGAGATTTTGTATGACAGGTAAGAAGGGGCTGACCGGTGGAGACATTTAAGTGTCAGTGTGAGTGTTTTGAACATGATTCTTTCTTGCACCAGAGGCCAATGGACATTCTGTCTGAATGTGGAAATGTGTGTAGTTCTAGGGATATTGAGTGCAGCTCTGAGGGCATTAGAGTAGGGTCATTATTTTCAATGTTTTGGGATGCTAGGATCGGTTTCAGGAGAGGTAGTAGACTGTTTATTTCTTGATGGGGCGGCCGTAGCCAACTGTGGGAGGTTGGTAGGGCCTAGCGTGGTATCGATGATGAAAGTTATGAGATGGTGATCAGGCCATGTATAGGCAGAGTTCGAAGTGATTGCTGACTTGCAGTTAAGATCCACGATCCAGTTGAGGATGCAGCCTTTCACATGTGTGGTGTTCTGGGTCTGGTGCGAGAAACCTAGTGCTGATATAGTATTGGCAAGGGTTAATGCATTTTTGTCCAGAGGGTTGTTAAAACCTAAGTTGAAGTCACCCATGATAATAGTTTGGGATTTAGGTTTAGAATTGGAAGAGAGGAGTTGGGTTACATCATTTTCGAAGGTGGGTACAGGCTTGCCATTAGGATTTAGCTCAACAAGGTAGCCAATAATGTATAGGTTTAAGTGTCGCTATACAATTGTGACGCGGGGCGTAATAGGGCCTACAAGCTGTGAATTTGTCTGAAGGATGGCTGGAATATCTCATTGGGAATTGATTTGGGCAAGTAGACAGATGTCGTCTAGGTTGTGTTCTAGAAAGAGAGCTGGCAGGGCACAGTGTTTTAGACACCTGTAGGCAGCTTATTAGGAGCGTAATATTAACTCCTAGCTTTGTTAACAAACCAATGTCGCTTAGGCAGCATAGCTATCACTAGATATAGTGCAAGGGCAGCCGTCTACACACCTGGGAGCAGCAATTAGCATACACAAGGTCAATTACCAACATTGGCAAGCAACTTTGGATAGCGCAGAGGTACTAGACTAGGCTAGGTAGTGATTACAGGCACGTGATGTGGCACACTGACAACAGTCTACACACCTAGGGACAGCAATTAGCATGTACAAGGTCTATTACCCGTATTGGCAAGCAACTTTGGATAGCACAAGGGGTAAATTAGGTAGTGTTTCCAGGATACAATATAGCATTCTGGGCATTTATGATCCGCAGTTCCGGGTGGTGAATTAGGCTGAAAGATAACTCAGTGCTCACTTTGATCAGGGATCGTGTGTATAAGGTTGGAGGAAATGCGCATGGAGTTTGCAATTGTTAATAGTTGGAGTTAGGCCGTTAAGGAGTTTACCTTTAGTGTTCCAACATTTATCTTGTTCCTCCCAGCTCCAACAGGCTCGGACAGGAGCCTTTGAAGTAGGGCCTTCGATGGGAGGGCCGGCTTACCCCCTGCCGATCCTCCGGGTTGGTTGAAAAAGGATCAGGTGGCCAATCATCTTGAAGTGGTGGTTGCCAGGGCGATCAGATACACGAGTAAGCCAGCGATTAAATGGTGGCCATTTTAGCAAGTTTCCATATAAACGTGCTTGCAGTGGGGCACACGTGGAGATACGGCCATAGAATCCGAAAACAGGTGAAAATGCCCTGCTATAAGCAAATGAGCAGGCCTTGGGGTAAAGATAAGGCAGATCGCCTGAAAAGTGAAAACTTGTAGCGTCCCACTACGTGAGGTGCAGAATAGCTATATGGGCTTACCTCGTGGAAAGGTTGATGCTGGATGCTGATGGTGTGCTGCTCCTGCAGCGCACAACGCAAAGTGGGCCATCCTGGGCTCACGGTGTGAGAATTTCAGGGTTATCACACCGAATTTCATTTCAGTTCTGAACATGATGTCAGCAGGGGTGAGGGAGGGGTGTTGGTTGACGCGTGTGGTGTCAGACAGTAATTTCTGAAGAATCGGTATAGCTTGAATTCCCATGGGGCTGCTCGGCCCTTTGCGAACCTGAGAGCCTTGTTAATCGTACTCATAAAACGTTCCAAATTACCATTCGCCTGGAGCCAACGTGGTGTGATGAGGTGATGTGTGATTTGGAGATCATCCATGTACTTTGTGAAATCGGCCCCTTGGAATGGTGGCTCATTGTCACTTCTTAGATGTTTGGGTAGCCCCTGTGTCATTAATATTTTTTCTAGAGCTGGAATTACGCCCTCTGCTGTCGTGGAATGGACAACTTCTACCTCCGGGTAATGAGAATGTTCGTCGGCGGCGACCAGGAGGTAAGTCCCTTCTTGTACTGTGCAAAAATCGACACTGACAGATTCCCAGAACAACGTGCTTCTCAGTGCGGATTGGATTGGTTCAGGTAAGGGCAGTGCTCCATTTGTCAAACACGGGAGGCATGACACGATGACTGTCTCGACTTTGGTGTTCATCTGTGGGAACCACACTCAATATCTGATTCTTGCTTTGGTGCTCCCTATGCCGTGATGGCCTTTGTGTGCCAACACTATTTTTCTTTCCTGCATCTTGAGTGGTATCAGGATTGCAGGTCCCTCTCAGTGTTACGGTTTAGCGGTGAAAATGATCAATTTGTACAAATAAACTCTAAATTTCACTAACCTGAATAGACAGCAGTGACCTGGACGGTAGTAGTTCTTTTAGGATGAACGTAAGAACTTCCCCACAAGTCCTGTCACCCTCCGCCTGGGTAGAATACCCAGGGGTAGAGGGGACAGCACTGCCAGGGAAACCCTCTAGGGGAGAAAAACCCTGTGCAGCGATGTGGAAAGTCTGAGGAATTTGGTCTTCAGGAGTGGGACTGCAGATGGGGTATGCCTTCAGTAGCAGGTTTCAAGTTTGCTGGGAAGCCGCTTCTGCGGACGAAAAAGGGACAGGTAAGAAAGGTGTTTAGAGAGGTAAGCAGAGCAGAACCCCAGAGAAATACCAACCACCTTGGATCAACTTCGGGGGTCTTAATATAGATCCGTTAGACTTTCTACCTTCTGGAATGCAGAGGGCTGCAGGAAGAGGAAATGTCTCCTAAACAAGGGGTGAAACGGTTAGTCTAATGGAGTTGAGAATAATTGTGTGCTTTCATAGGAAAACGAATACATGGTACCGTAAGGATGCAATCGTGTTGATATGCAAGAATGGTCTTTGCGAGCAGGTCACAAGCGGAACAAATGTACGAGCTGACAACAGAGTTCCAAAGAGCAAAGGACGAGAATCTCGGGGGGCAGAGCAAGAGAAGTTTCGAAGCTGGAAACAGCCGAACCCGAGCCCACAAAGAAAGAAAGGTCAGGAGGAAGGTAAGAGGTAGAAAACGATAGATATCCCTAGATGGCGATAACTTACGTAGCGTCTTGACTAGGAGTAGCGACGCACTGAGCCAGTACCCTCAGGCCCATATATGCGTTCACATGACCAGTTGGCAACGTTGGGGATGAACGTGTAGAAACTGAACCGCTGCTCACGGAATAACAGGAAGGGCCTACGGCCATCTTGGAAGGTCTAATGAATACAGAATGGCAAGACCTACTGCGATGCCAAAAAGACCAACGTTTGTAGCATGACGTAACAGTATGCCCCCTCCGCAAAGGCGGGGAACCCGGCTTTCCGGGATGGAGTCGGAAAAATCTGCGCACCAAACGAGGCGCGCGAACCCCAGAAGCCAGTTCCCAGGATCGGTCCGCAGGAGCGAACCCTTTCCAGTCAATCAAAAATTGAAGATGACCCCTGTGGTATCGGGAGTCGCAGATGCCGGCAACCTCAAATTCAGGCCCCGTTGCCGTGGAGACAGGAGGAGGGTGAACAACAGCAGATCAACGAAAACAATCGGGCACACTCAACTTGATCTGAGAGAGATGGAACACAGGATGGATCCGAGACCATGACGGGGGTAGTAAGAGTCTGACAGCTGCAACCCCTACTAGAGATAATACTTTGAAAGGTCCAAAAAAACAGGGAGATAACTTGGTAGGAACCAAGTGGCGAGGAAGAAATCGAGAAGATAACCACACATAATCCCCCACAGCAATCGTCGGTGCAGACTTCCGATGACGGTCAGCAGCAACCTTAGCCCGATCTTGAGCAGACCGAAGGGCCAGTCGGGCTACACGATGTTGTTGTTGGATGTCTGCTAGGAGACTGTCAACCCCAGGGCAACAGCAGGAATGTGGTGTTACCGTAGGAACAAAGCCTGGGTGGTAACCATAGGTGCAGTAGAAAGGACTAGACTTTAAAGCTGAATGGATGGCATTATTATAAGCAAATTTGGCCAATGGCAACAGTTAATCCCAGTTATCTTGTGCGGCAGAAACGAAACAGCGCAGATAGCACTGAGTATGAATCTCCTCAATTTCTCAGAGTGCATCCCATTAATGATTTAAACGCTCCATTTAAGAGTGCATCCCATTAATGATTTAAACGCTCCATTTGTCCGTTAGTCTGCAAATGGTACCCAGAGCTGAGTGCTCTTCTGATACCGAAAAAGGAGCACAACTTTTGCCAAAAGAGAGAAGTGTACTGGGAACCCCTGTCCGATACAATGGTGTCCAGTAACCCATAACGAGAGAAGATGTCCGAAATGAAAATTCGAGCCATCTGATCTGCATTGGGGAGTTTGGGCAAAGGAGTAAAATGGGCCATTTTTGTGAAATAGTCTATTGTCACCATTATGATAGTTTGATGAGAGGAAGGAGGGAGATCAACTATAAAATCTGTGGAGATCAACTGCCAGGGTCTTTCAGGAATCAGCATCCGGGTGAGTAGTCCAAAAGGAGGCTGTTGAGGTGTTTTGGATTGTAGACACGTAACACATGCAGCCACGTAGTCTCGCACGTCAGTGTGTAGACTTGGCCACCAGAAATTACGCTTGACATGTTCTAAAGTAGACTGATATCCCCGATGACCGCAGCTCTGGAATCATGACACATATAAAGCACCTCCTTCTAGACGGCAGCAGAAGGTACGAGTACTTGTTCACCATGGAAGAAGAAACCGCAGTCTCTGGTGAGATGGTAAGTAGGTACAAGATCTTCACAGAACGGTAAGTGCTGAACAGTGGCTTGCTTAATAGTCTGAAGAAAATCAGTTAGGACGGATACAAATTGAGCCTTGGGAAACAAACTTTCAGGGCTGAATTTTGCTGCACGATGATCCTTCCGGGAAAGAGCATCTGCTCTGAGATTCTGACATCCAGGTAGAAAGGTGAACAGAATTCGGTAAGGGAGAAAGAAATGCACCCAGCACGCCTGGCGGCTATTGGTAGTCTGCGCATGTTGAAGGACTTTCAAATTCTGGTGATCGGTTCGGACTTCAATAGGGTACGGAGACCCCAACAACAAATGTCTCCATTCTTCAAAAGATCTTTTGATAGCAAGTAATTCCTTTTCAAAGACTGAATAGTTTACTTCCGATGGATTGAAAGTCTTGGACAAATAGGCAATAGGTGCTTCCACACCTTGATTGGATTTTTGTAGAAGAACAGCCCCTAGGGCACAGTGTGAAGCGTCTGTTTCTAATATAAATTACTTGGACTGGTCCGGGGTGGACAGAATTGGAGCAGTTGTAAACTGTTTTTTCAAAGTATGAAAGGCCTCTTCAGCCTTTGAATCCCAGAAAAAGGGCACCTCCTTTTTTAATAATCTGGTGATGGGAAGAATGATGTCTGAAAAACACGGTATGAATTTGTGATAAAAGTTGGCAAAGTCAAGGAAACGCTGTATCTCTTTCACATTTGATGGAGATGGCCATTCCAATACCGCTGATACTTTCCTTGGGTCCATAGACAGACCTTGAGCCGAAAGAACGAAACCAAGATAATTAACCTGAGTTTTATGGAATTCGCATTTTTCAGCCTTACAATACAATCGATTTGATTGAAGACGGTCCAGAACTAGAGCCACATAACGGGTGTGTTCAGTTTCGTTTGGAGAAAACACAAGAATGTTGTCTAGATAGATAACAACAAAGTGGAGTAGAACATCCGCGAATAGGTGATCCATAAATCTCTGGAATATAGCGGGAGCATTGGAGAGACGGAAAGGCATTACATGATATTCGTAGTGCCCAAACGGTGTTTGGAAGGCCGTTTTCCACTCATCCCCAGGAGCTATTCGAATAAGATGATAAGCCCCTCGTAGATCCAGTTTGGAATAAATGGTAGCCCCTTGTATGGTCTCAAGAATATCGGGAATCAGAGGCATTGAGTATTTGTCGATAACCGTGATCTTGGTAAGGCCTCTATAGTCGATACATGGTCTGAGCTCCTCCGTGTAATAAGACCATTTTGTAAGTTGGTGTGGAGGTACTCTTTGAGAACGGTCTTCTCTCGCTGGGAAAGCATGTACATGCATCCAAAAGGGACTGGTGTTTCTGGGAGTAATTCAATGTGAGAGTCATACCTCCGATGTGGAGGTAAGGTAGGAAACTGAGACGAAGAGAATACCGAAAGATATTGCTTGTAACACTCAGGGATATTCCCTATCTGGGCAACTGTCGTTATGGGAGTAGGGCTTGGAACTTGTGAGGGAACCTGAATTCCTACCGATTCTTGAGATAAACAGTGAGCCACACAGTATTCAGACCCTAGAAAAAGGGTGCCCGCAGACCAGTTTATAAACGGGTTGTGTAGTCGTAATCAGGGTAAGCCCAAAATTATGGGGAAATGGGCAGCCTTAATCAAGCCAAATGTGAGGGTTTCCTTGTGTGAGGCAAACATGCATGTAATGGGTTTTGTTTGTTCGCGTATCGGCCCTGAACTGAGAGAACTGCCATCGACATCTTGAATAGGCATTACATAAGACTTGGAGATACGGGCAATGCTATTGCCTTCAGCCCATTTATCATCAATGAAATTCCCGGCTGCTCCACAATCAGCTAACGCTGAGACCTTTTGGATCACTCGGTCTTGCAACACCAAAGTAAGAGACAATACAACCATAGAAAGATCTGTTGGGGGAGGAGCATGAGACACGTCTACCAGATGTGAGGAACCATGTTTGTTTACCCTAGCCGTGGTTCCTCTTACGACTGGGTTCTGGAGTTTCCCGAAACTTGGGACCCTGATTTTCAAGGAAGAATAGTTCGGCAATCTCGTAAAACATGAGTGGAGGAACCGCAGTACATGCACAACCCTAGCGATTTGCGTCATTCTTTTTCATTAGCTGGTAGAGGTCTTCAGGCAGTCCCAATCTGCATGGGTTCATCCGCCAATAATGGTTTGCTCATTGTAGGGTAGTTATCAGAGCGGGATCAGAACACCTTTGTTACGCTCACCTGGTATCCACAGGGATGCCACCCAGCCGGGTTACTCGCTGGTATGCTTATCAGCTTTGCCCTGATGTGGTCTGCGGGGAAGGTTCTGCCTGAAAATACAGGAGGACTGTGTTCAAGACTGACCGACTGGGGTAAGTATCGTCCCTCCACCCCCGTATGATTTCAGTCCCTTTGGCGTCCTCTCCTCACCTTGTGGTAGAATTAGGCGTGCTCTCTGTCCTGCCTTCTTTGCAGGGGCGCGTTGTCTTTCATGAGCAAGTGCGGTCCAGTTACTTCACTGACGCCGGCCCGTTTGATATTGTTCAGGTAGGTCTTATTGCTGTTCTTTAGTTTTTTTGCTATCCTGCATGCCTTTCTTTGTTTAAAATGTCTCTTTTTTCTCCCTTAGGTATGCAGAGTTTCAGCGCGGCGAACTGGCTTGGTTGAGCCCCGCTGGTAAATGATGGCGCATTAAGAACGCTATGATGCGGTAAGTAAGCGCTATGCTAACCTGTGTTTTCCTTCCTTGTAGGTCGCGGATTTCTTCAGCGCAAGTGGAATGTCCGGAGTGGTGCCAGCCGAGAAGCGACCAGCCAGGTAAGCCTTTTGAGCAGTTCGTAATTTGTAAATGTCTCTACTGCTTTCTTTAATGTTGCCTCTATCTTCCTCTTTCAGGTCGTTCTGTCCGGGAGGCATGCAGATTCGAGGAGCTGTTCTCAGGAGCTGCGAGTGGCTAAAGATGAAGACTGCAGGTAAGATGCTGCTGCTAATGATGTTCCTTTTGTCTCCTTGCAGGTTCTGCTTCTCTGAGGTTCGAGGGAATAGCTGGACACGGTGAGCATCACTTTGCAAGCTGCAAAGTAACGCGAAGCGTGTTGTCTGGCTCGGGTGTGACTCCACCTGGCCAATGGGTTTGCCAGAGGGGGTTTTGGGCGAGGGTCATGACAACCTTCCCTTTTTTCCATTCTACCAATCTCTCCTGGAGGCGATACTCCATCTGCATGGTTAAAGTGATCATGTCCGCTAAACTTGCTGGACGAGGGACTCTGGACACCTCATCTTTCAGTTCTTCCGTGAGACCCCTTCGGAACAAAGTGAGAAGGGCGTCCTCTGCCCAATTGGTTTCCGAAGATAGCTGTTTGAACTGGGTAATATAAGTCAGGAGGTCCTTGTTTTCTTGCCTGAGATCAAGGAGATGCTCCTGAGAGGCTACAGATATTTCTTGTCTATTAAAGATAGACTTTAGGCTGTTTACAAAGGCTGGATAAGACTCTAGAACTGTGTTCCCTGAAGTAACTAATGGGGTAGCCCAGGCTAATGCGGGGCCAGAAAGGTGTGAGATCAAGAACCCGACTTTGTCCTGATCTGTAGGAAAATACTGTGGCTTGAATCTAAATTGCACGGTACAACTATCTAGAAACTCTTTCAATTTATGAGGATCCCCGTCAAATTTGCCCGAAGGCAAAGTTGAAGGGGGAGGTTTCAGGAGCCACACGAGCTACCTGTTGTCGGAGCTGCGCGTTTTCTTGTTTAATGTTTTGCAGTTCCAGGGACATGGACTGCATGGCAGCCATAAGTTGCTGCATTTGTTGTTCCATAGTCACTTCTGAATGTCAGGAAGCAGAAGAAAAAAATATGTATCTCCTATTTACGGCGTCGCTAACTGGTACGGTTTAGCGGTGAAAATGCCCAATTTGTACAAATAAACTCTAAATTTCACTAACCTGAATAGACAGCAGTGTTCTGTACGGTAGTAGTTCTTTTTGGTTGAACGTAAGAACTTCCCCACAAGTCCTGTCACCCTCCGCCTGGGTAGAATAACCAGGGGCAGAGGGGACAGCACTCCCAGGTAAACCCTCTAAGGGAGGAAAACCCTGTGCAGCGATGTGGAAAGTCTGATGAATTTGTGTCTTCAGGAGCGGGAATGCAGCCGGGGTATGCCTTTGGTAGCAGGTTTCAAGTTTGCTGGGAAGGCGCTTCTCCGGACGAAAAAGAGACAGGTAAGAAAGGTGTTTAGAGAGGTAAGCAGAGCGGAACACCAGAGACATACCAGCCACCTTGGATCAACTTCGGGGGTCTTAATATAGATCTGTTAGACTTTCTACCTTCTGGAATGCAGAGGGCTGCAGGAAGAGGAAAGGGGCCTCATTACAACCCAGGCGGTAAGTTCCCTACTTTACCACCATGGTGTAAACTCTGTTTACACCATGGTGGATGGCGGATTTACCACCCCATTCCAAGGTGAGTGGGGCGGTAATTCCCCATTCCCCATTTACCCTTCCCCATTCCAATTTTTGCCCCATAGAGCATAATGGGAGTGGGGAAGGCGCCAATTACGGCACCGTAAATTACGGTGCCCTAATTAGCACCAAGGCGGGTTAGCGCCTTGTATTTTAACGCCTGCTAAAAGCAGGCGTTAAAATGGTAATCAGGCGTTAAGGGTTAAAGGCGCCGACGGCGCCGTTAAACCCTTAACGCCTGGGTTGTAATGAGGCCCAATGTCTCCTAAACAAGGGGTGAAAGGGTTAGTCTAATGGAGTCGAGAATAATTGTGTGCTTTCATAGGAAAATGAATACTTGGTACCGTAAGGATGCAATCATGTTGATATGCAAGAATGGTCTTTGCGAGCAGGTCACAAGTGGAACAAATGTACGAGCCGACAACAGAGTTCCAAAGAGCAAAGGACGAGAATCTCGGGGAGCAGAGCCAGAGAAGTTTCGAAGTCGGGAACAGCCGAACCTGAGCCCACAAAGAAAGAAACGTCAGGAGGAAGGTAAGAGGTAGAAAATGATGGCGATAACTTACGTAGTGTCTTGACTAGGAGTAGCGACGCACTGAGCCAGTACCCTCGGCCCCATATATGCGGTCACATGACCAGTCGGCAACGTAGGGGATGGACGTGTAGAAACTGAACCGCGCTCACGGAATAACAGGAAGGGCCTACGGCCATCTTGGAAGGTCTAATGAATACAGAACGGCAAGACCTACCGCGATACCAAAAAGACCAACGTTTGTAGCATGACGTAATACTCAGGATGAGGCCTTCGTCTGTGATGGACAGCTTGTGGCATACAGTGAAAATCCCTGGCAGGAAGTCTTTCGCCTCCGATGTGTGATTATGGCTGGTCTGGAGATAATAATTCCACACTCCTTCTAGGATGACGTTCTTCATCAGGGTACAACATGGGCCGCTGCTCATGGCTTCTACCCTTTCTGCTGTGTTCATCACTTTCAGTTTGGTCGCCTTCACAATCAGGCATATGTGTTATTCAGTATCCGCAGATTCACAAATTTCAGCCACAGTATCGGCTCGCGGATGTATGGACAGAAAGTCTGCAGGGTTATCTGCTCCCGGTTTGTACAAGAGGTTGAACTCGTACTGTTGCAGTTGAAGCAACCATTTTCAAACTTGTGCTGGAGAGTGTGGTGCCGAGCCTGTAAAATTGGGGATTAGCGGTTTGTGGTCCGTGAATGTCTTGAATTTCCATCCATACAGGTATAGATGAAAAGGCCTGCACCCCCACAGGACAGCAATGGCTTCCTTTTCGATGTATGAGTACCGTTATTCTGTCGGAGTGAGGGCTCTGGATAGGTAGGCCACTGGTCGTCTGTCTTCCATCTGGGCGGTTTGGACATGCACTGCCCCTAGACCCACCAGGCTCGCATCTACGTACAGCTCTGTGTCCAAATGGGTGTCATAACAGGCCATTGTTGTACTGGCTTTTAGTGAGTCTTTACTCTTGGCGAATGCTTCTTGGCACGATTTGTCCCACTCCGATTTTATGTCCGATTTGGTTAGGGCCCGCAGCGGCTCAGACAACATGGCCAGGTTGTTGCCTGCAGTACGTAGCCATCCCCAAGAAACTGCGGATTTCTGTGGGTGTTGTGGTTGGAGCAACTCCCTTGATGTCAGCTACTTTGAGTGGTCCTACTGACATGCCCTTGCCGTTGAATACATATCTGAAAAATGTTAGCCACGTGCTACTCCTTGTCCTTGTCATGTACCAGGATGTCATCACTGACATTCAGGACTGCGGGGAGTGACTTGCAGGATGGTGTGTGTGGATTGTTGGTATACCTCTTTGCAGATTCCAAAGTTAGTCACATGTATCTCCTCAGCCCTAGATGTGTCGAAATGTGGTTATATTTCTGGAGTCCTTGTGTAGCTTGAGCTGGTGCTAGCCCGCTTTTAGGTCTATTTTAGAGAATACTTTGGAACCTATCAGGTCTGCGATGATTTAATCAAGTGTTGGAGTGATGTGTCTCTCCCGGATGATTGCTGCATTGGGAAGACGCATGTCTGTATATGCCGGTCCAATAGCACAGCGAGTAGAGCGCTCGCTTTGACATTTGTGCAGAATCTGCTGACGCAGTTTTGAATCCCGGCAGGGCCAAACTCAGCCTTTCATCCTTCTGAGGTCGATAAATGAGCACCACACACAGTGGGTAATAATAAGCAGCGCTCAGATGCCTAAGGGTTTGTAGCGCTATATAAATGCTAAATTATTATTATTATATTCAGATTTTTCCTGGCTGCTTCGGTTTCTTTGTCACTACCATTGGTGAGACCCATGGCATCAGTCATGTCACTTCCTCTATATGCCAGCTTTCTCCAGGTCATGCAGTTCTTTGGCTACAAGGTCCTACATGTGGAAAGGTGTTCTCTGGTGCCGTACTGCTTGTAGCTGTATGGTCAAGTCGATATGCAGCTTGATCACCTTGCCTCTCAGGTACCCAATCCTCTCGAGTAACTTTGGGTGTTTTGCCAGGAGGTCCTGGATTTCGTTGTCATCTGAGATATCGCAGATAAACCTGATCAGTCCAGGTCCTCTGCCGCGTTCCAATTGAGTAGGCATTCAATGCCTGCGTCTATGACGTAGATCTTTGACTGGATCATCGGTCCCCCAACCGAGCTGAGTGTGGTTCGAAATCGCCTCAACCACTGGGAGGGGTTTCCTCCTGCCATATGCATACAGCCATGTGTTAGTGACCTTCAGTGTTGGTTGGGGAATCCATCATGTGTAGAGTAGCGTGGGGCATCACGTTTATCGAGGCTCACTTGTTGATTGTCATTGTTACCTTCTGTTCCCCACTTGAATATCGTATCTGGGCCTTTTTTCTTTTTCTTAGCTTTCTGGTCTCCTCGCACCAGTGCCTATATGAGGTGAATTCTCCCTTTTTTCTTCTTGCGCTGGTGCGCCACAATTAGCGCCATTGTTCTGCTGCCAATGAGGAGTTGTTCCCAGCCTCGACCTGATGTTCTTTTGCTTGCTTCTCTTTCGCTGGGTGTTGTTTTCCCCGTCAGAGGGTGTTGTCCTGTGGGGTTGCCCGAGGATCGGCAGACCACTGCGTAGTGGTCAAGGTGGCCACAGGCGCGGCACGTGATGCCCTGCGCTGGACAGTTACGCTAAGCCTGTCGTTTCCCACTGCACCGCCCACGGTCGTTGATGCCAGGGATTTTGGGTCACCATCCGGATGTATGGGTGGGCCCATGGTCATCTCCTCGTGGTGGTGGTCGATCTGTGACTGCTGCAACCATTGGAGCTGACGAAAACCTGTAGTCTTTGCATGGTCGTGGTCATGTGAGCGGCTAGTGCATACAACAGTTCCCCCTGGCAGCCATATTTAAGGATGCAGGATACAGGAATACCTTTTTCACTGAGCATGAATCTCCTCAATTTCTCAGAGTGCATCCCATTAATGATTTGGCATCTGATCTCGTTGTTGGCATCATCAAACTCATACGACAGTGGTAGTCGGCACAGCCGGGTGTGGTAGGCATTGAGCGTCTCCGCCTCGTTCTGGACTGTCATGCAAAAGTTGAAGATTTCATAATCTGGGTTGAGTTGGGGCATGAAATGGTGCGTGAGAGCGCCTTTGGTTGATTTATACTCGTCATCAGTGTCCGGCACTCATGGGAGCAAGTTGAAGATGTGTAGTGTGTCATCTCCAACATTCAACAACGGGTGAGACCGCATTTTCTTTGGTGTGGTGATGTCTTTACAGTCCATGGCCATTTCAAACTTCTGGATCCAAAGTGCCCATCTGGGTCCTACTGATGATGGTTCCAGGTAAGGGTGAAAGGAGGCTATGGGCATGCCCAGATATCTCTGTACGCGTGGTGTGGGATTAGGGCTGAATGATGATGCCAATGGCTGGAGTGGATGGGTTTGGGATCGCAGACATCTTGACTCATGTAGGGTGGGTGGGATGTCCACACCTTGTTGCTAGTAGCTTTCCCCTTATTTGCACCCACCTAATCGATGTGGGTTTCTCTGTGCAGAATGTCTCTCCCACAAGTTGTCCTCCTGCGGATGCAGTGTCAGATGCCTGCTCTGTGTCTACAGGATGAGGCTGTCTTTATGGTGGAGTGTTCTCCCTTGCTTGGCAGAGCCAGCGTTGGGCTGTAGGCCTTGCGCTGCATCGAAGGCATTTATTTTATCTTTTAAAAAACATTTCTGTGCCCATTGGTGCTTGGGCTGCAATCCCACTCATCACCAGTGTTGTGATGGGGGCGCTGCAGTTTACCGGCTCTCCTGCCCACTGTGAAGTGCGCACGGCGCCACAAAGATACGTCCACACGGGTGATAGATTAACCTGCTTCTGCATTACCGTTGCCAGGAGGTGCCTTACAGCGTTCATTGCACGTCACTATGTTCGCATATTGATGGCTACATAACAGTGGCTTGCTCCTCTTCTGCCAGGATCGGGCTAGCAAGAATTTACCATTGCATTCTGCCCACAAACCTAGCCATTAATCCTACGTTAAGTGCCGGTATATTGCATTGCTAAGACATTTGAAGTTGCACTTGTAAAAAGATTACAGGACCAGCAAATAAGAGGCTTTTAGTTATGTCAGTGGTGTCTAGGGTCATTTATCGCCCTTCCTGCCATGTCACTGGTGTCAAAACGTTGTGACATCACTTTCTGTGCTGTCATTGGTTCCAAAGATCACATGACATCACTTCCTATTGCAATAGCGCTTCAGGTAATATACTGAGTTTGGCTCGTTGGACCACTCTGTAACAAAATGTTCACGACCCTCCACACACACAACAACGTGTATACAAGCCTAAGATAACACCTCCTCCCGTTGTGTCTAAAACACTGATGGCCTGTACCTAGGATTTTCCGTTTTTGGTTCGGGCATACCCTATTGCCCTATAGGCCAGTCCGAGCCTGCTCATGCCCCCTGGACTGCCTGATGCAGGCTCCTGTGGTTCTGGCTTCTGAACCGAAGCTGTTCTTTTGCAATATTATTTGATACATATTTGTCCAACATCCAACATTTCCTTGAGCCTGCTCAGTTCCAACTCTTTCATACTTCTCAACTTAACGGTTCTTCCCCCCAGGCATTCAAGACTGGTAAGTGGTCTCCGGGGAACCAGAACTCACACTGTGATTGAATAACAGCACGTCGGACTACAGTTTTCGCTAGGATCTCCTGACAGAAACATGGCAGATTATGCAACATTAGGAAAAATTGCTATAAATGTGCGAACTTTCTGGGAATAAATTGGCAGCAAATATGGCCTTGTGCAGGAACAAGGAGTCTCATAGCTCACACAATGACCTCCTGTTTTGAAAACTCTCGCGTTGTAGTGCTCTGGTTTGTGGATTGATGTTTGAAGAAGTTGACCAGGAAACAGTGTTCAATTCATTGGTGTTGAAGCTTTTTGATACACTGAGAAAGAAGGCGCAAAAAACTTGCTCCTTCCTTCGAGGATGAATAGACTTCTTTATTACAAAGTACGAAACTCCTAATACTTAATGCATTTTATTACTAAGAAGCACACCTCACCAATGTTGCACTGTCACCCTGCCCCCAAGCACGTGGGCCTCATTATAAGTTCCCTGGTATCCTACTGGTGATTCTGGTGGGATACCGGGCGCTACCGTGCAGTCGCCGCTACCTGATATCCCGGTGTTACTGTGATATTTCGGGCAGCAGAGACACGTCAGTAACTCCCAATTCCCATGGAGTCCCAGAGCACCCCGTGGGTTGGGGATGCCGCACTTACAGGCACAGGTAATACATATGCCGTTAATTGCATCAATTATCTGCCAGTAAGGGGCCTGATCTACCGGCAGGTCAGGCCTGCCGGTAGATCATAGCCTCTACCGGAAGACTTGGAGTTTGCCGGTCTGCAAAGGTATCAGTACACGTTGCTACAGGCACCTTATTTCTAGACCGGCAAACTCATAATGAACCATTGTCTGAATAATGCAAAACCTGTCTTGAGCTGTCCCAGAGGATAAATGCATTCTGTAAGAAGGTGCCAAATGTCTCAGACATCGTGCAATACACGGAGTAACACATAGGTATAGTCTTGTATATGAAAAATGCCATGCTTGAATTGCATGCTAAACATTTAGTTATACAGATTGACCAGCAGCATGCAACAAATTGACCATATCTTGCACATGGCCAACAGCTCCATGACATTGCAGTAATGCAACTTGATTGCCAGTCAGGATATGTGACTGCTCACTTCTACCACTCAATAAAGTAATTGACCATGCCATGCTCTGCCAGAACATTTCATGGCTCAGCCTGCACTCCCCCAGCCCCTTTTTTTGCACTCCCCAAAGCACAAATAAATATCAGCCACTCCACTAGTGTGACTAAAAACGTACCCACCAACTGTCCCTCTGACTTTCCCAACACTGCCACAATCAACCCATGAATTCCAGCACTGACCCCAGGTTATTTGACCCTCTCCGTCTCTTTATCGCCTGTAGGGGGATCTGATAAACATAACAGAAGTAATCGCTCAGCACCTCAGACCTCGTTGTTGTGATCTTGAATGAGCCTCAAAGGGGTATAATGGGTGTCAGTGTCGAACTCTATAATAACAGATCTCCACATGCTGTATTGCAGGGCACAGGTCGAGGATACACGCGGGTGGACTGAGTCCCCCCACTTTTTTCAGAGGGCACCTTGGTATGCTAATTTCTGGTGACGCCACATTCAATTGGTATGTTAATGAGTCCCCCCACTTTTTTTTTAGAACTTGACCCCTGCTGTATTGGTTCTGGGGCTCCCCACTGGCTGCTTGTACCGCGGTCCTGAATCCCCATTTATTTGGAAAGCATGATGACACACCTAGAGCCATCTGCCTTAAAGCAAAATGTGTACTTATAATACTCTATTCATATAACAAAAATGTTTCCAAATGTTTTGATCTAGTATGTATTGCTCTTTAAGATAGCGTGATTCTGTATGTCCTCAATAACAGAATCACCCTTTCCTCTCGCTGCAATATCTCCCATCTACACATGTTGTACATTGAAATTCTCATGTCTAGGCACATTATCTGGATCATCTCTGGATTCATCAATCTCATATGGAAAACTGTTTAGGCAGTCATCACCTGGACCTACTTTCTTGAACAAACATGTTTTACGTGGTACTTCCACTCTTCCATCAGACGCAGGGATCATAGACCCCAGGCGAGCGAGGTTCACATGAGAGGCTGAAATTGCTCGAGGGTTTGCGAGTTTGAACAAGAACAGTATCACCTAAGTGTATATTTTGATCCATTAATTTCTTGCGAATACTTCATTCTTTCAGTTCTCACTTCTCTCAACCCTTTGGTTGCTTTATTATCAATTTCTCTAGATTCTCCGGACGAATGATGTGGAATTAGCACCCTGGGGAACCTCCCCAGGAGAACCTCAGCTGGTGAAACCCAGTGGAAGCATGAGGGATTGATCTGTACTCCATTACACTGTGTCGTGTGTTGATGACTAATCCTGCGATCCTTCAGAAACTTTTTAATTTCACCCCCATGAAATGGAGGTCAATTTTCCAACTGCATGTCCATTGGAAATCCATGAGTTGGAAATATTTTCCCCAACATGAGGATGACATCACACACGGCTGTGGATTTAGCAAACTGAACTTCTGGATACTTGACCATGTGTTTAGTACCACTAGGAAATGCCGTTCAACCCTTGTTGAACTGAAATCTATGCTCATTAACTCCCATGGGTTGCAACTCCATGGGTGGATTGAATTGCCGGTCCTCTCACCTCTGGTGCGGACACTAACATATTTCTGAACATATACATCCACTCGATGCTCAAGGAGTGGAAAGCACACCTTTTGATGCCGTCTTTCTTTGGTCATGGCCTCCCCTTGATGAGCGAGTTCAAGCACTCATGGTTACAGTCCGTTAATTTCTGATAAGTAACCCTTTAGGGACAACGGTTAGTTCATCTCTCACCAATGTTCCCTCTAAGCTGTGTGCATGTGCGCTTGCCCAGCTTCTTTCTGGGTGCCGTTCAAAAGATTTTTAGCAGCGCACACAGACAATTCTCAACTATTCAAAAATATTTAATAAGGCACAAGCCACAGAAATACATTGGCATTTGCTTTCTCTTAGAATAAGCAACAAGTCTTGATATTCTGCTAATTACATAAAATCCCTAATAGCAAAATACACACATAAGAGGTTAAAAACTTATTTGAAAAATTGGCTCCATGAACAGAAGAATCTAACCAAGATATGCCTGCACACATTAACCAAATGATGTCTCTCCCCACACATGACTCCTAAGCTTGATTCTACCACACGTTGACCTTATGACTCTAACTTCTGCCCAAGAACACATTAAGATAGTACCAGACAACCTTGACTCATCCTCTCTTGGCTCTGCAAAAGGTTAACAGACGTGTACCTACATCCACTCGTTTTATGTTTGTTGTAATATGAATAACGTTCACGTGCCAGAATTTCGGTTACTGATTGTGCCTCACCAAAAGCGCCACCCACACGATACAATCGATCTACCAGCTAAAATATAACATACTGACTGTAAGTAAGCAGGCTACCTGGATGTTTAACTTTATCCCATATTTCCTCTTCTTTGTACATATGTCATACAAGTGCTTTGAAGCAGCCCCCTTGCAAGTTAATGCATTATAAAACTCAAATATTAATTTGCTCTGTAAGGATTTTGAGAAGACAAATGAGATGATCAGCGTCTCCTACTTTAGCATTACCCTATAAGTGGAGAGCAAGATTGCAACATCATGTACTTTGCCTACAAGGGATAATGGGTATAGACTATGCCTGGGATTACTTGTCCATAGTATCAGGGCACTGGATATTCAGACAGAAGAATGCTTTTCACACAATCTTCCTCGCTTCCAAGTGTTCAGAGTTCTTTTGGGCATAGACCGTCACACAATATATGGTGACTCGCTGCTATGCAAAAACAGTTTCACTGAGCACTGTGTAATCCTACACAATGAGGGTGGGGTATGTTGCAAACAATCTTGTGTGCAGTGCAAAATAATTGCGTACATGCAAAGTCATGACAATCTTAAAATGCACATAATATGTTGAGGCATTAAATATGCAAATATCCCAGTGAGTGTTTACTGCTACAATCCCTCACTTTTTACAGTGCTCTATCAACTAGTATTGGAGGCTAGCACAGGGGGCGGGGAAAGGTATGGGTGGAAGAGCACAGGTCATCACTCCTTGTGGGTGAAGAACAAAGCAGCAAATTTAAAAAACCAAGTCAGACGTTTCGGCAGTACACTGAAGGAAACATGTTGCTTGTTTGCTAAAGGTTAGGACATTTTAGTACCTGCCTAAAAAACAGCACCTTCTTTTTCTTTCTATGCTCAGCTGCCGAGGGCTTTTCAATATAACCATATGCTCTATATCGTCTCTAGCATCTCCCTGCATTTTATTTAACTCATAACAAAGAATTACAGAATAAGGATCCATAGTTACAGAAGAAGGGACTCAATCTGTTGTGTGTCTTAGGATTTGATTCTATTAACTTAAAAGGCATACACGTGTGCTTATCCTACACAGGGATCCATAATAAACCTCAATCAAGCTCTTGTTTAATTTGTCTAGGCACTGGTGCGGAAGGGTGGGCAAAACTATAGACTACATTATGTTCCCTGTCATTTAACTTTCTATCTCAGGGTTACAAGCAAGGCTCTAATCAGATTTTGCTCTCTACTTGGAGTCAAATGATTTTTCAGGGAGTAATTATCTTTGCCAATATGTATACTTTCTGCTTATTAAAAGATTTTCTTCCCCTTAAAATTCCTGTTGAGATTAGGCATTAATATTATTAAAGTTCCTTCCTATGCCATTGCTCTACTGGTCACTAATTCGAAAAGCTATCAGTGGAGCTTGGTGGGTTGAAGCAACAAAAGGTTCATTGTTTCTTATTTTTGTTTGGCACATTTTCATTTTTAGGGAGTAGAAATGGATGGTGTATATGTCTCTAAGCTGTAAGGGTGGTGTTATCACTACCCAAAGGACAAAGTTAATGTGTATAGTACGCAGAGGCACAGGAATATTTGATCATCATATTATGCGGTGCAGTTATTCTGATGCAATTGTCATCCTTAAACAAATTATTAGAAACATGTTCTCCTGGCCCTTGAATTACTGAATTAAAGTGGCACTAGAACTCCTATCAGCATGTTTTTTGACACATTGTGTGACGGTATATGCCCAAAGAACAAGACTTGCTTCGTGGATTCCTCTGTTGCATCGAGCATGCGCTTACATGATCCCAATCCCAGGAGTCTTCTATGGCTTACCTGCAGTTCAGGCACCCGGCTGGGCATCCATCTTCGCTACTACGAGCTGCGCATCTGAAAGAGAAAGAAACAGAAGCATTAGTACAGCGCCAGTCTCTACTCACCTTTCTGCGGCTTTCCGACGGCGTTGGCAGCTTCATTCTTCACTCGCGGTCCTTCTGATCATCACCGCCCGTCCGAGTTATGGGTCTTATGATCTTCACCGCCCGTTGGACCTTCTTTTGCCAATCTGCAAGGAAAAGAAAACACAAGAGAAAGACAGGTTAGTCTTTATAGACACTCGGTGAGCAAGATCCACAAAGACAATACAAACCTGCACATCTTCCTTTCGAACCCAGTGAAGCAACTGGGAAATCCGAGGACATTGGACAGTATATGCACTAAGGGTCAGTGAAGTAACTGGCCCTGGAACTTATTTCGGGACTTTTGAATGCTTTCCAGTCACTCATAAGGGGAACGGCTGTGCCATTCTTCTCAGCAGCATCACCAGAACCAGCAAGGAGAACAGCTTCCTGCCAGCTCGGCAACCATCCGGCCTGCACCATAGCGCCCCTGCAGAGCCAGGACGGAGAGCCCACCTTCCTAAAACAAGAGGTGAGCCCCCCCCCTTGTGACACTGCACTTGAACCAACGGGGAGTCTCAAGGGAGGGTCTCTGGGTCTGGGCACTATTCTAACCCATTCTTTGTCTCACAGATAGAACCCCGGTGTAGGGAGAAAGAGCTGGTTTCCGGGTGAGGGGAGAGCAGAGCAGAGGTCGAAGGAATCCATCGCTCCTGCAGAGATTCAGGTGAGCGTGACAAAAACTATGGCATTGTAATCTGGTGACCCATTCCGCTACTCTTCTAGAAACTTTATCTAAGCCTTTGTGTTCAAAGATCGCCTTCAAGGGCCTATGATCAGTTTTAATCATAAAGTTCGTCCCCCATACAAAACTCTTGAATTTTTCCACTGCCCAAAAACATGCTAAAGCTTCCTTTTCCAGAACAGAATACTTTAACTCGGCACCTCCCAATGCCCTTGATGAATGTATAACAACTGTGCACAATGATGTGCAAAAAGCCACTAACTTGAACAGTAGGCAATCCCTGGCATCAAGAAAACCCCCCTGTGAACCCTGCCACCCTCCGCATGACTGGAACACGAAACCGTGTGTGGCAAGACCCCCAGCGAAACCCTCTGGGGAAGAAAGCCCTGTGCAGGACTTGGAAGCGATGAGAATAACGGATCCTGGATCTTCGGAAGCTGACTCTGGACCTCTTCTATTGCGATTGTCAGAAGATTGTCTATTAAGACAAAAGAACAGGTAAGTAAAGTTTCAGAGAAGGAAAGAGATATAGACAGAAAGAGTGGAATGATCTGTACCTGTAACGGGTGCACTTGAGTTCTAACCACAGCTGTAGCTGGAGCTACCCCCCGAAGGTAGTGTATCTCCTACGTAGGTAGGAAAGAAACAATAAGTACGGAATTCCACGAAACCTCTATACTGTTTCCCCCTTCTTTTCGACCCTACTTGGCCTTGTATGTAGTTAGACCCATATGTTTCCTGGAGAAGACGATCGGATGTCTCCTGAGGAAGGCGTAGCCGTTTCTAGGCTAGAACTGAAGAGATGCAAGAGTTACTAAACCGTCCTTGTTAGTATCGGGGGCAGTTAAGAAAACAAACGTGTATTCCCTACTGTGTCTCAGAGCCTTCTGAGAGTAGACTGAAATGCGAGCCAAGAACAGAGACTGGGTGGAAATCAGTACGAGGTGTGACAGATGAGAGAAGCATGTGAGATCCGGAAGCGGGAGTGACCACGGGGAGATTGATCCTATAAGGAAAGGGAAAGTTTAGCAGAAAGAACACAAGAGTTAGAATACAGCTTCTCTTACGAACTTACAGAGCATCAGAAAAAAGAGTAGCGATGCACAGGAGCACCCCATACACTGGAACTGGGAATTTAGCAAAGCCTTACTGGCGCTCCTCGGCCACCACCTTTGAGGAAGTCAGAGAACCAGATTAACAAGTAAAGAAGGCACAAGTATAGCAAAGTCGACCACAGCGCCACCATGACCATCGGTTGTAGGGGGATGTGACAGTATGCCCCCCTCCCAGAGGCGGACAACCCGGCTTACCCGGGTGAAGCAGATAGAACTGCTTAATAAAACAGGGGCATGAACCCCAGAAGCAGGTTCCCAGGAACAATCAGCTGGGGAGTAACCCTTCTAATCCACCAGAAACTGTGATCTGCCTATGTAAAAATGGGAATCGCTAATTCCAGAGACCTCAAATTCAGTACCAGAAGAAGTGAGAACAGGAAGGGACGCAGTGCAGACCACTGTGAAAAGCAATCCGGAACACCCATCTTAGTCTGGGACAAAGGAAAAACAGGATGAATCCGAGACCATGACGGAGGAAGCTGAAGATGCACAGCCGCTTCACCAACCAAATGTAGGACATGAAAAGGACCAGAAAATCGAGGAGACAATTTGGAAGGTATCAAGTGTCGAGGTAAGAATTTGGAAGACAACCATACAGAATCACTCACAGCAAGGACAGGCGCGGGCCTATGCTTGCGGTCCACGTAGCGTTTGACATGCTCTTGAGCGTCCTGTAATGCCAACCGGGCCACTCGCTGACCCCGATGGATATCAGCAACGAGGGCGTCCACCCCAGGATACCGAGATGATGAAGGAACAACAGCAGGCAGAAAGGATGGATGATACCAATGTTCCCTCTAATTATTTTTCTCTATGTTAGGAACTGGTTTGCTATTGTGCACACATTATTTTCCATGTGCGCAACTGACTAATGGGGTAAGCCACTTTGTGAGCATGCGTCTTTAGTGAACTACTGCTGCAGAAGAGAGTTTGGAAAGGATTTTCCTGTTCCCACCCACTGCAATTCTTGACAAATTTTACAATCTTACAAATCTTACAATACTTTTTTCCAAACACATAGGCTAAAATAGAATATGTCATATATGATTAAACAGAAAACTCATGAACCAGTCCAATACTTCAACATCTGCCACAGTACCTTGCAAACGTTTTATGCCACTGGAAACTCACTTGTGTGTACTACAAAACACAAATATCTCTTGTCACAAACTGATGTGGCTGTCAAGAAATTCAAACAGAACACAACATTTGCGGATGGATTAAGGGCAATTAAAAACAATGGGGATTTACCGGGGCATTACAGCCCCGGCGGTCCCAGTAATTACTCATTGCCGGGCACCAGAAAATATTTCTCCCCAATTCCATTCGAGTCCCATTGGACTCAATGGGAATGGGGAGGTCGGATGCACCAGCACCATTCATGTATGGTGCCGGTGCATCCGACAAGGTCTGCGAGCGGGTGCCCGTCCACCTGCAAAGTCAGACTTGGCGGGCAGAAAGGCACCCACCCACAGAACTCGTAGTTTGCCGGTCCAGAAACAACGGTACCGGCAAGCTTACCAGTACCGTTGTTTCCGGACCGGCAACCTCATAATGAACCCCAATGTGTCAAAAAACATGCTGATAGGCGTTCTAGTGCCACTTTAATTAAGTAATTCAAGAGCCAGGAGAACATGCTTCTAATAATTTGTTTAAGGATGACAATTGCATCAGAATAACTGCACCGCATAATATGATGATCAAATATTCCTGTGCCTCTGCGTACTATACACATTAACTTTGTCCTTTGGGTAGTGATAACACCACCCTTACAGCTTAGAGACATATACACCATCCATTTCTACTCCCTAAAAATGAAAATGTGCCAAACAAAAATAAGAAACAATGAACCTTTTGTTGCTTCAACCCACCAAGCTCCACTGATACTTTTTCGAATTAGTGACCAGTAGAGCAATGGCATAGGAAGGAACTTTAATAATATTAATGCCTAATCTCAACAGGAATTTTAAGGGGAAGAAAATCTTTTAATAAGCAGAAAGTATACATATTGGCAAAGATAATTACTCCCTGAAAAATCATTTGACTCTAAGTAGGGAGCAAAATCTGATTAGAGCCTTGCTTGTAACCCTGAGATAGAAAGTTAAATGACAGGGAACATAATGTAGTCTATAGTTTTGCCCACCCTTCCGCACCAGAGCCTAGAAAAATTAAACAAGAGCTTGATTGAGGTTTATTATGGATCCCTGTGTTGGATAAGCACACGTGTATGCCTTTTAAGTTAATAGAATCAAATCCCAAGACACACAACAGATTGAGTCCCTTCTTCTGTAACTATGGATCCTTATTCTGTAATTTTTTGTTATGAGTTAAATAAAATGCAGGGAGATGCTAGAGACGATACAGAGCATATGGTTAAATTGAAAAGCCCTCGGCAGCTGAGCATACAAAGAAAAAGAAGGTGCTGTTTTCTAGAGAGGTACTAAAATGTCCTAACCCTTAGCAAACAAGCAACAAGTTTCCTTCAGTGTACTGCCGAAACGTCTGACTTGGTTTTTTAAATTTGCTGCTTTGTTATTCACCCGCAAGGAGTGATGACCTGTGCTCTTCCACCCATACCTTTCCCCGGCCCCTGTGCTAGCCTCCAATACTAGTTGATAGAGCACTGTAAAAAGTGAGGGATTGTAGCAGTAAACACTCACTGGGATATTTGCATATTTAATGCCTCAACATATTATGTGCATTTTAAGATTGTCATGACTCTGCATGTACGCAATTATTTTGCACTGCACACAAGATTGTTTGCAACATACCCCGCCCTCATTGTGTAGGATTACACAGTGCTCAGTGAAACTGTTTTTGCATAGCAGCGAGTCACCATATATTGTGTGACCTTCTATGCCCAAAAGAACTCTGAACACTTGGAAGCGAGGAAGATTGTGTGAAAAGCATTCTTCTGTCTGAATATCCAGTGCCCTGATACTATGGACAAGTAATCCCAGGCATAGTCTATACCCATTATCCCTTGTAGGCAAAGTACATGATGTTGCAATCTTGCTCTCCACTTATAGGGCAATGCTAAAGTAGGAGACGCTGATCATCACATTTGTCTTCTCAAAATCCTTACAGGGCAAATTAATATTTGAGTTTTATAATGCATTAACTTGCAAGGGGGCTGCTTCAAAGCACTTGTATGCATATTTACAAAGAAGAGGAAATATGGGATAAGGTTACACATTCAGGTAGCCTGCTTACTTACAGTCAGTATCTTATATTTTAGCTGGTAGATCGATTGTATCGTGTGGGTGACGCTTTTGTTGAGGCACAATGAGTAACAGAAATTCTGGCATGTGAACGTTATTCATATTACAACAAACATAAAACAAGTGGATGTAGGTACACGTCTGTTAACCTTTTGCAGAGCCAAGGGAGGATGAGTCAAGGTTGTCTGGTACTATCTTAATGTGTGCTGGGGCAGAAGTTAGAGTCATAAGGTCAACGTGTGGTAGAATCAAGCTTAGGAGTCATGGGTGGGGAGAGACATCATTTGGTTAATGTGTGCAGGCATATCTTGGTTAGATTCTTCTGTTCATGGAGCCAGTTTTTCATATAAGTTTTTAACCTCTTATGTGTGTATTTTGCTATTAGGGATTTTAGGTGTTTATGGTCACCCTTGCATAGTAGTGTAATGCAAATTAGCAGAATATCAAGACTTGTTGCTTATTTTAAGAGAAATCAAATGCCAATGTATTTCTGTGGCTTGTGCCTTATTAAATATTTTTGAATAGTTGAGAATTGTCTGTGTGCGCTGCTAAAAATCTTTTGAGCGGCACCCAGAAGGAAGCTGGGCAAGCATACATGTGCACAGCTTAGAGGGAACACTGGATGATACCCATATGAACAATAGAAAGGGCTGGATTGCAAGGCAGAGTGAGTGGCATTATTGTAGGCAAATCCGCAAGGGGCAATAGTTCTACCCAATCATCTTGGGTGGCTGAAACAAAACATCATAGGTACCCCTCTAACGTTTGGTTCAAACGTTCTGTTTGCCCGTTAGTCTGAGAATGAAATCCCGAACGTAGAGCTTGTTGAATGTGAAGAATGGCACACAATTTCTGCCAGAAGTTTGAAGTGTATTGAGGGCCTCTGTCTGATATAATAGTGTCCGGCAACCCATGGCGGGAGAAGATATCTGATATAAAGATTCTGGACATCTGCGAGGCAGAAGACACTCCAGGGAGGGAAGAGAAGTGAGCCATTTTAGTGAAATAGTCGATAGTGACCATAATGGCACGGGAACGTCGGAAGGAGGGAGATCCACAACAAAATCAGTAGATATCAACTTGCCAGGGTTTGGTGGGAATAGGCATTTGTGTGAGTAGCCCAAGTGGGAAACGACGAGAAGTCTTGGATTGCAGACAAACTGAACAAGCTGGAACATAATCCCGGACATCAGTTGGTATGGACGGCCACCAGAAATGTCTCGGTATGCGATCCATTGTTGTTAATTCCACGATGACCGTCTGCACGGGAGTCGTGACACATGTGAAGAACCTCCATTTGGAGATCCTCAGAGGGTATCAGTACCCTTTGGCCATGGAAGTAATAACCTTGATCCCTGATGAGTGTATACGTCAACAAGAGATCCTGGCAAGAGTCCTGGTGTTCCAGTGTGGCTTGTATGATCCTTTGAAGAAAGTCTGTAACCACATGAATGAAAATGGCTTCAGGAAATATTAGATCAGTGTGAAACTTGGCAGAGGGTTGGTCCTTACAAGACAAAGCATCAGCTCGGAGATTCTGTTGTCCTGTGAGAAAAGTTAAACAAATCCTATAAGGGGAGAAAAAATTGGCCCAGTGGGCTTCACAACTATTAGTGGTCTGTGCGTATTTAAGCACCTTAAGGTTTTGGTGATCTGTCCTAACTTCAATAGTGTGTTGGGATCCCAGTAATAGATGTCTCCATTCCTCAAATGATCACTTTATGGCCAACAGTTCCTTCTCAAGGACAGAATGGTTGATTTCTGAGGGATTGGAAGTCTTGGAGAGGTAGGCTACTGGGGATTCTGTGCCGTCACTTGATTCCTGAAGTAAGACAGCGCCAAGAGCGTAATGTGACGCATCAGTTTCTAGGATGAAACGCTTTGTTTGATCTGGAGTGACCAGTATAGGTGCAGTTGTGAACAGCTCTTTCAACATGTCGAATGACGATGGGATAACCCTTCCAATTAACCAAGTATTGAAGGATTCCATGATGATAACGGGAAACAATTAACCGGGAAACCTCGTATTCTGCTGGTTCACACTGAGTGACACTAAGCGGACACTAAGCGGACTCTCGGATCTTCTTTTATAAGGGTCCGGACGGTAAGTCTTCAAAAGAGAGGAATGAAATACGGGATGTACGTGTTTGAGAGAGGAAGGTAACTGAAGACGAAAGGCAACAGGGTTAACCTTCTTGGTGATCCGAAAAGGTCCGAGGTATCTGGGTGCAAATTTTCCTATGTGTGTCCAACGAGGTAAGAATTTTGTGGCCAACCAGACCTTATCACCTTCCGTCCACGAGGGTACTGCCTTCCTTTTCTTATCGGCCCATGTCTTGTAGGACTGTCGACTAGCGTTCAAAGTCTCACTGGCTAACACATGAGTGTCTTTGAGTTCCTTCAGGAGATGATCCATAGCAGGTAATTTCGACGGGCGAATATCAGTCAAAGGCAAATGTTTGGGATGGTAGCCAAACGTACAAAAAAAAGGAGACATATTGATGGCCGTATGTCTGGTATTATTATAAGTGAACTCAGCCATAGGGAGAAAGGCATTCCAGACTTCTTGCTTTCTGCTACAGAAACATCGAAGATATTGTTCTAACGTATGATTGAGCCTTTCTGTCTGCCCGTTGCTTTGCGGGTGGAACCCAGAGGAGAGAGCTTGTTGAATCCCCAACTGTTTGCAAAGAGAGCCCCAAAATTGGGAAGTGAATTGAGGGCCTCGATCCGATACCACGGTTTCTGGTAGACCATGAAGCCGCACAATCTCTTTCAAGAATATCTTGGCCATCTCAGGGGCCGTAGGTACCCCCTTCAAAGGTGTGAAATGGGCCAATTTGCTCAGAGAATCGACAGTAACCATGATGGCTGTGTTTCCTTCAGAATTTGGCAACTTCACAATAAAATCCGTGGAGACATGGGTCCATGGTTGTTTGGGAGCAGGTTCCTGTTGTAATAGGCCTATGGGCTTGGGGGAAGAATACTTGTTGGCTGCACAGATGGAACAGGTGGATACATAAGAATGCACATCCTGATTCCAACCTGGCCACCAGAACATTCTGGACAAGAGATCCTTGGTAGCTCGTATGCCCTTATGTCTGGCCATGGGTGAATCGTGACACCATGAGAGTGCCAGTCTTTGATGCTTCTTGTCGGGTAGATATAGGGCTCGACCATTAAAAAGGATTCCCTCTCTTTCTTGTAATTCAGACCCTAAACCAGACCCAATCGGAGAGCAATGTTGCTGGATGCGGACATTGCGCAAAAAAATATTGGCCACGGTACTGATCTCTTTACCCGCTAACAATAAATCATGGCTAGAGTCTGCTTCACCAACAGAATCACAATTACGAGACAGGGCATCGGCTAAGATATTCTGTTTGCCGGGAAGGTATGTAACCTCAAAATCAAATTGCGAAAAAAAATACGCTCAACGGGCGTGTCTGGCATTACGACATTCCATCTGTTGCAGAATCCGAAGATTACTGTGGTCGGTACGTACCGTAAACCTATGTATAGCCCCCTGAAGGAGGTGTCGCCACTCTTCACAGGCATGCTTGATCGCCAACAACTCTCTCTCAATGACAGAATAATTCCTTTCACTGGAAGACAAGGTTTTAGAATAATATGCCACCGGTTTTTCTAGACCATCCTTTCCTTTCTGAAGGAGAGCAGCTCCAATAGCTCCTCCTGAGGCATCCGTCTCTACAATAAAGGGGAAAGTCTGATCAGGCTGCACCAGAATAGGTGCCGAGGTGAATGCCACTTTCAGAGCTTGGAATGCAGAATCTGCCTCTTGAGACCAAGAAAAGGCTACTCCCTTCTTCAATAGTGAGGTGATTGGGAGAACCTTCTCGGAGAATCCAGGAATGAATTGACGGTAAAAATTAGCCAGTCCGAGGAAGCGCTGAACTTCTTTAATGTTTCTGGGGGCTGGCCAACCGGTTATAGCTTGAATCTTCACGGGATCCATGCGGGTACCCTCGTGAGAAAGGATGAAACCTAAATAGGTTACCACTGGAGCTTCAAAAACACACTTTTCAGGCTTTACCAAAATCTTGTTTTCCAGCAGACGTTCTAGTACCAGCCGAACGGGTCTTCTATGTTCAAGGAGGGACGAGGAAAATATCAAGATGTCGTCTAGATACACCACCACTGAGGAAAATAGGAGATCGGCAAACAACTTATCCATAAAGCTTTGGAATACAGCAGATGCGTTAACTAAGCCGAAGGGCATGACTCGATATTCAAAATGCCCTAGTGGTGTCCTAAATGCTGTCTTCCATTCATCCCCCTGTCTTATACGGAGCAGATGATCTGCTCCCCTGAGATCAAGCTTAGTGAAGACAGATGCACCTTGTACGGCTTCCAATATCTCCTTGATAAGAGGCATCGAGTATCGGTCTTTGATGGTAAGGCGATTCAAACCTCGGTAGTCTATACAAGGGCGGAGTTCCGATGATCCCTTCTTCGGTATGAAGAACAAAGATGCTCCAGCTGGCGATTTAGATTCTTGAATGAGTCCATTTTGTAGATTACAATCTAGATACTCTTTGAGAGCCTTGCGCTCGGGTAAGGATAGGGGATACATCCTCCCGAAAGGTATAGACGCATTAGGTTGGGTTTCAATGGCACAGTCTTCTCTTCTGTGAGGAGGAAGGGAATGTGGTTGCTTGTCCAGGAAGACTTCTAAAAAGTCTTGATAGTGTTCTGGGATCATATGAAGTGATGCTGTCAACAGGAGATCCGCCTTGTTCGGGGAGGCCTTGAGATGACCGATCTCTAGGCATTCATTGAGGCAAAAGGATGACCGAAACTGTATGGTATTGTTCGTCCAGTCGATCAATGGGTTGTGTCTGCGTAACCACGGAATACCAAGAATGACCGGAAAGTGTGCAGCCTTGATGATGTCGAATACCATTTCTTCCTGATGCTGAAACAATTGGACTTGCAAAGGTAGAGTCTCTTGATTTATGGGTCCTGAAGACAGAGGTTGACCATCTACCCCTTCCACAGGAATGGGCAGATTTTTGAAACGAAGTGGCACGTCGTTCTCTCTGGCCCAGGATACATCAGTGAAGTTCCCTGCTGCACCACAGTCCAGCATGGCTAAAGCTTCCCAGACTGTAGAAGGATCCCGTCACAACTTAACCTGAAAGACCATCAGCCGATTGTCTTCTCTAGGAAGAAGAGGCAAAGTGTTGTTACAGGGATTCTTTTCAACACCCCCGGACCTACCCCTGATTAGGTTCGGGGAGATTCGTTTCCCTGGCGGCGCGGAGGAACCTCTGGGCAATTTCGAAGTAGATGTTTACTAGAACCACAGTACATACAGAGGCCCAACTCTCTTCTTCTCTTCTTTTCTTGGTGTGTCAAAGGCCCTCTTGTAGTACTGATCTGCATTGTTTCCTCTCCAACGGGGGAAACCGGACAATCCCTCAAAGAATTGGGTGAGATAGATAAGGGAGGGAGACGTGGACATCTTCTTTCCTGTCTTCTTTCTCTTAACCTGAATTCAATCTGCAATGCGAGTGATACAAGTTCTTGAAAGGTCTGGGGTCTTGCAATGCGTGCCAGTTCATCCTTAATGTCCTCATGTAAGCCGCGACGAAATAAAGTCTGTTGGGCCGAATCAGGCCATCCAGCATCTGTGGCTAGTTGCATGAAGGATGTCACGTAAGTCTGTACATCGTGGGGGCCCTGTCTAATGTCAAGGATGGCTTCATATGAGGCATACTGAACCTCGGGTCGGTCAAAGCGGGTCTTAAACAGTTGTAAAAACTGATCAAAGTCAGAGGTAGCTGGATGAGACTGTAGAACTAGTGGTGAAGCCCATGCCAAGGCGTTTCCTGTTAAATTTGAGACTAAGAAGCCCACCTTGGCCTTGGTGGTCTCATAGGTGCGAGGACGGAAAGTAAAATAAAGCCGGCAAGCATCCAAAAATTCCTTCAATAACTTCGGATTGCCATCATACTTTCCGCAAGATAATGGTAGAGGAGGTAGGTCTCCACGGGTCTCCTCACGAGCTGCTACCTGCAGCCGTAATGATTGGTTTTCGGATCTAAGTGATTGAACCTCTACCGTAAGCCCCTGAATGGCGGCTACCAATTCCTGGTACTGTTCGGGAGAAGCCATCTGTGTTCTGAGGCGTTGCACGCTATCAGGCTTGTCAGAGTCTTTTAAGGCTTCCCTCCCTTCCTCCTCACCTGAGGTATCCGTAGGGTAGTCTTGTGCCACTGACCTGCTTCCTGGGCGTCTTCGAGCTGGATCCTTGCCGTCTTTCTTGCCTTCCTTTCTTTGACGTAAGTAGGGGCGAGCTTCCAGGGATGCCACCATGTCGGGTGATTGGGGAACCGAACAGCGGGAACTCCCGGGAGCCGGCTCCTGAGCAGGGAAAAAGCCTCAACGGCAGAAAAAACCCTGCAATGAGAGTCCAGAACAGGAAGATGCCCGAGGTGATGTCTTGGGATGTTGAGGATGATCGGAGTAACAAACTTGGAGAGCTGAGAGTGACGGATGAACAATGGGGGAGAAATCCCAGGTAAGCAGAATCACCTCCAGAGAAGGCGAGGATGAGGAGAATATACCAGGAGAGAAAGCAGGGTTATCCAGAGGAATGAAGAGGAGCACACAGGACCAAAGAATGGTAAAACCAAGGCGCCAATGAGGGAGAGACCAAAGGAGCCAAGCTGAGAGGAGGGATCACAGAGAGATCGGTCAGGGTACCGGTAAGTGAGCAAGCGGGAAATAACAAAAGAAAGTCCAATGGAGGGGGTTATAGCCAGAACGCGAGGGTAAACAGCGTAACCTTCGAGCCGGGAGAAGCAGAGAAGGTGCAACGCGAAGAAACGCTGCTCGAGCCCGACACTAAATAACATCGGCGGCCATCTTGGAAAAACACTAGAGCGGTGCTTCCCAACGGCCGTCGAACGTAACGGCACTTGTCAATGGCGTCTCCACAAATCCCAGAAGCGCCGCCCGACAGGAATCATGACAATGAAATGTAGTAGCACATCTGCAAACAAATGGTCTATAAATCACTGGAACACCGCTGGCGCATTAGAAAGACCATTCGGAATGCGGTCTTCCATTCATCTCCTGGGGCTATTCTGATGAGATGGTATGGCCCTCGGAAGTCCAATTTGATGTAAATCGTTGCACCCGACACACCTTCAAGAATATCAGGTATCGGCGCATCGGATATTTGTCTGGTATGGTTATCTTATTTAGACCCCTATAATCAATACAATGGCGTAATTCTTCCAAATTCTTTTTCAGAATAAAAAATAATGAGGCTCCTGCTGGTGATGTGTATTCGGTTATGAGCCCATTTTGTAAATGCGTATGAAGTTATTCCTTGAGGACTGCCTTTTCTTTCTGAGAAAGCATATACATGCGACCAAAGGGAATGGGCTGATCCGGCAGCAGCTCAATATGGCAATCATCCCTGCGATGCAGAGGAAGAAAAGAGAACTGTAGGTTTGAGAAAACCTGAGCATATTGGCTGTAGCAATCTGGGATGTTAGCCACATGACTAACCGTGGTAACCCTTTCTGAAGGTTGTTCGGGAGGAGAGGTGTGGACCCTGACAGAGTTGCTGGATAAACAATGGGCCATACAAAACTCTGACCCCAACAATAGGGTTCCTGCGGTCCAGTTGATATACGGGTTATGCAACTTTAGCCACGGCAGCCCTAATATAATGGGGAAATGTGCAGCCTTGATTAAGTCAAAGCATAATTTCTCCTGATGCAATGAAATATGGCATGTGAGAGGCAGTGTTTGTTCCTTGATAGGGCCTGAAACCAATGGACTCCCGTCCACCCCCTGTATGGGGATGGAGACAGTCTTTGGAACCCTTCCTATACCTTGGCCCCTGGCCCACTGATCATCGATAAAGTTGCCAGCCGCCCGCAGTCTACAAGTGCAGGGACATTACAGATTTCCTTGTCGTCCAGCAACACATGTAAGATGATGATCACCATGGAGTTATCGGGTTTCCAGCATTTTGAAAAAGAATTGGAGAGTCTGGGGAACCGCCCTGATCCACCTGAGCCGAGGTTCCCCTTACGGTGGGGCGAGAGAGTTTCCCTGACTTCTTGATCTTCCAATGCCGTGGAGGGGCTACTTGACAGTCTCTGGCCAGATGGTTTGGGGAACCGCAGTACATGCATAATCCCTATCTCTGTCTGCGGTCTCTCTCCTTGGAGGACAAAAGACCCCTGGCTGTTCCTAGTTGCATGGGTTCTTCTGCGGACTCCGGCTTCAGTGGGAAATATTGTGTTTCAGTGCGAGGTCGGGATGACCGACCCTTCTTGCATTCCATCAGTCGTTCTTGGAGGCGGAACTCCATTTGTAGAGTTAAAGTAATCATATCGGCCAAATTGGTTGGCCATGGAACTCGGGAGATTTCATCTTTCAAATCCTCATTCAACCCTCTGTGGAACAAGGTCAATAGAGCACTGTCAGGCCATTTGGTTTCTGATGACAGTTGTTTGAATCTTGTGATGTAGGTCATTCATTCTTGGTTTCCTTGTCGGAGGTCTAAAGTCTCTCTTGAGATGACATGGATATCTCCTGCCTGCTGAACATGGCCTTGAGACTGTTAACGAATGCTGGATAGCAGTCTAGAATTGCGTTACTCGTGGTTAATAAAGGAGTAGCCCAAGCCAAGGCTGCTCCTCTGAGATGGGAAACCAGAAACCCCACCTTATCTTTCTCAATTGGAAAATATTTTGCCTTGAAAGTAAACTGCACAGGGCAGCTATCCAGAAATTCCTTTAGTTTGTGAGGGCTGCCGTCATATGTGCCATTGGACAATGAAGAGGGCGCAATTCAGGATTAGATCGGGCTATCTGTTGTGGAAGATGTGCGTTCGCCTGTTTGAGGTTTTGTACCTCATGTGACAGGGATTGCATAGCAGACATTAACTGCTGCATCTGCTGTTCCATGGCTTTTGCACTGAAAGGGGCATCGCTAACTATAACAACTGTGTACAATGATGTGCAAAAAGCCACTAACCTGAACAGTAGGCAATCCCTGGCATCAAGAAAACACTCCTGTGAACCCTGCCACCCTCCGCATGACTGGAACAGGAAACCGAGTGTGGCAAAATCGCCAGGGAAGCCCTCTCGGGCAGAAATCCCTGTGCAGGACTTCGGAGCGATGAGAATAACGGATCCTGGATCTTCAGAAGCGGACTCTGGACCTCTTCTATTGCGATTGTCAGATGTTTGTCTATTAAGACAAAAGACCGGGTAAGTAAAATTTCAGAGAAGGAAAGAGATGTAGACAGAAAGAGTGGAATGTTCTGTACCTATAACGGGTGCACTTGAGTACTAACCACAGCTGTGGCTGGAGCTTCCGCCGAAGGTAGTGTATCTAGTATGTAGGTATGAAAGAAACAATAAGTACGGAATTCCCTGAAACCTCTATACTGTTTCCCCCTTCTCTTCCCGTACTTGGCCTTGAATGTAGATAGACCCATAAGTTTCCAGTATAAGGCGATTGGACGTCTCCTGAGGGGGGCGGAGCCGTTCCTAGGCTAGAACTGAAGAGATGCAAGAGTTACTAAACTGTCCTCGTTAGTATCGGGGCAGTTAAGAAAACCAACGTGTATTCCCTACCGTGTCTCGGAGCCTTTTGAGAGTAGACTGAAATGTGAGCCAAGAGCAGAGACTGGATGGAAATCAGGACGAGCTGTGAAAGGTGAGAAAAGCATGCGGGATCCGGAAGCGGGAGTGACCGCGGGGAGCTTGATCCTATAAGGAAAGGAAAAAGTTTAGCAGAAATAACGCAAGAGTTAGAACACAGCTTCTCCTAGTTTGCGAACTTACGGAGCGTCAGACAAAACAGTAGCGATGCACAAGAGCGCCGGCTTCAGTCGTCTATAAGCCGTCACATGACTGTATGGAGGCGGAGACATCCCGTATACTGGAACTGGGAATTTAGCAAAGCCCGACTGGCGCTCCTCGGCCGCCATCTTGGAGGAAGTCAGAGAACCAGAATAAGAAGTAAAGAGGGCATGGGAACCACTATAGCGAAGTCGACCACAGTGCCACCATGACCATCGACATGTGACAGCATGTGCTATGATTTCTTCTCCTCCTTCAGAATTCACTTGTGACAAAATTGCCCCTAAGCCCACATCACTGGCATCAACAGTGAGTGTACTCCTCCTTCTGTCAAATTTCTTCAAAGGAGCTGCCAAATCTATCTCCTCCATCTTTTCAAACTCCCTTTGACACGCATTATTCCACACAAATTCTTCTCCCTTCCTCAATAACTTCCTCAATTACCCTCTTACCCTCTCAGTATCATTTTTTATTCATTTTTAATAAAATTCAAGCATACCAAGAAATGAACGTAACTCTCCTTTACTCTTGGGTTCCATAACTTCTTTGATTGCACTCACCATTGAGCTCTTAGGCTTTATACCCTGGACCGAAATCTCATGACCCAGATATTCTACTTTGTACAATACACAAATTTCTTTCCTTAATGTTATTCCTCTATCATCCAATATTTTCAACACTTCATCCAGCCTTTCATCATGTTTCTCCACATTTTCACCAAAAGCTAGGATGTCATCCTGAAAACAGAATACACCACAGAGTTTACTAAATAATGTATCCATAATATTCTGAAAAACAGAAGACGCATATACCAGGCTAAATGGCATCCTCCTGTATTGAAACACACCCTCATGTGTAATAAAGGCTGTTCATTTTCTGAATTTCTCCTCAAGTTCCACCTTGTGCTATGCAGATGCCATGTCAAGTTGCGAAGAAAAAAAAATCCTTGTCCCACCATAGATAGCATTTCACTCATATTTGGTAAGGGATGTCTGTCCACCATGACCGCTCAATTCACTTCCCTTAAATCCACACATAGTCTCAAATCACCGATGGCTTTTTCACAATCACTAATGGAGAGGTCCATTCCACACCACCAGCTCTTTCTATTTCACCCATTTTCCACAGTTTCTCCAATTCTTTTTTCACATCCCCCTTCAAAGAAAATGAGACGGGTCTCAATTTCGGTCTCACAGGCACACATCCCTTCTTCAACACAATCTGATGTTGCACCCCTCTCACTTTGCCAATGCCCTTTCTGAACATTCCCTTATATTTATCTTCAACACATACGGATGTATTTATTTGCAACACCTGACCATCTTGATTGGGATCCAACCTTTTATAAATAAAGGGGTGTACCTGCAATTAAATCCCTGGTCCTTCAGGTAAAGTAAAAAATATTACAATGAGAGGTGGACCAGTAGATCAGGATGAAACAAGTCGTTCAATAGTTCATCACATATAACTGTATGTATTCAGTAAAACAAATTATCTCATTCCATCAACATATCTTTCATATCTCAGACATCAATGTCATGATGCATGCCCCCAGCCTTCAAGGCCAAACCAGCCTTTCCAAGCTGCAGGCTTCCACTGGGACCTTAAAGGCCACAAAACGTCTTCAGAGGCCCTCCTGAAGCCAGGCTCATACTATTTGACCAGGAGGAATGAGGATTCCGTGAACATGGAGGCACACATAGCCCAGTCCTGAAGAACTGAGCTAGGCGGTCTAGTTTCCAGGTAGTGGCTGGACTTGGAACTACTTTACCTGGGACTACTTTACCTGGGCTATATAAACCACACCCAAGGAACAGAACACGCTTTATGTTATTCTGCCCTCCTGCAGCGTAACGCTCACTGTGCCAGCTCTTCTCCTGCTTACCTGGGCCTCAGCCACACCCTGTTGTCTTCATCGGGAACCATGGATCATCAGCACCTGTCAAAGAAGGGAAAAAGACAAGAAGAAGGACATTAGTAGAGTTCTTACCTGAGAGAAGCAGTCTTCCAATTCCATCCGACCTGCTTCCCATCCTGCCGCTCCTGAGAATCACTGCACCTGCAGAAAGGAGGGAGAACGAAAACTTACCTGGTGGCATCAGTCATCTTGGCATTCCATCAAAGCGGTCCACTCGGCTTCTGAATAATTGTGATGAATAATAGAATAATTTAGATTTGACAATTTTGGAGTCCAGAATATCCTTAACTTCAAATTCAGGTTCCCTGTCGACCATGATTGGCTTTGGTGGTTTCTTAACTCGAGTTCCTGGTTGCACTGGTTTCAAAAGTGAGATGTGAAACACGGGATGCACTTGCATAGGTGGTGGTAACTCCAATTTCACTGCCACAGGATTGATGATGGCTTTAATGGTGTATGGTCCCAAATATCTGGGATTGAAAGTATGAGTTCCTTTTACTGGTATATGTTTAGAAGCCAACCATACTTCATCCCCAATTTGATATTTGGGAGCTTCACTCTGACGTTGGTCTGCAAACCTTTTGTGTTTTTCTTTAGTTTGCTTCAGATTCTCTGATGCTTTTTTTAAGGCTTGTGTGATGGTAGCGTGCAGACTCCTCATGGCAGGCATTTCCAAAAGTAGAGGAGGGTCTAGATTGGAGGTTTGTGGATGTATTCTGTAATTTGTATAGAACGGGCGTTACCCAGTGCTGGAGTGTAAGGAATTGTTATAGGCATACTCGGCTATCCATAAAACATCTTTCCAAATTCCTTCTGTTTGGTGTAGCATGCATCTTAAGTATTGTTCCAGAGTTTGGTTGGTTCTCTCGGTCTGACCATCGGTTTGAGGGTGATGGCTAGTGGAAAGTCTTACGTCGATTTGGGCTAACTCGCAACACTTCCTCCAAAAATGTGAGATGAATTGTCTGCCCCGATCTGAAATCAGAACGGAAGGGAAACCATGTATTCAAACAATCTGTTCTAGGAAATCTTTTGCCAAGGTGGACGCCGTGGGTAGGCCTTTTAGTGTAATGAAGTGGGCCATTTTGCAAAACAGGTCCATTACCACTAAAATGTTTTATAGACGTTTTGATGTATCTAGTCCAGTTTCTATGTCTACTGCTGGCCCGGAATGGATAAAAGTAAAGTCCCTTCTCTGTTTCGATGCATTGAGCGAAACAGTGCGTCTAGGATACATTCGGCGACGCGCGGCGACTCCATGTACAGAAGAGAGTGAACACGGGTGAGCAAATTGAACGATGCAACTCAGTGCATTTACAAGGCGGTATAGTTTAAGGCACTGAAGGGACCTTATTAATACGGAATGAGTGGGTATGAAAGCATGGGGCTGTACTAGATCAGAAGTAAACTACTTTTAACTCGATAGTGTCCTAACAAAATAGCCCCCAACAATGACCAGAACGAACAATGAGTGAAATGTGTTACATGTAGCACAATACATATAGAAGTACGGATCCATCATTAAGGAGTGTTTTCTCCCTTTTTAGGAATTCCAACATCCGATTATTAACTATTGGATGTGCATCCCATGAAGTTTGAGCTGAATCAACTAGCACCCGGATTGCCCACATAGTGAACATTCTGTGTGTGGGTGAGTTCATTTTACAACCGCATGTCGGACTATATTTGAAATAAATATGCAAAACTAATAATTCTGAAGCTAGCAGGTACATCAGAATGGTTCTGTCACTATAGGGGCCAGAGTCAGAGGTGGGGTGCTGTTCTCTGAGGATAATCAAGAAATGATCTGCTATCGAGATAAATTTTGGCGCAGAGACAAGTGGACACTGTAAGTTGTTGACCTTTTAAATTAGAAAGGTTTTACATATTGGACCAACAGTTTAGTTGAAAATGCCTTATATAAATAAATAGCAGAGAACTCAGATTGTTTGCTCGATATTCTCTTGTTTTCTCACAGGGTCGTAATAAGGTTACAGACGCCAGTGTAGGATTAAATCCAACTTCCTACTCGCTATCCCGAGAGTTGAGACATAGGGGTGAGTAGGATGCTATGTGTTTATTTATGAGAACTACACGTGACAATATCAATCACCGTTAAGAAGAAATATGGATGACTGTCATGATTCCTGCCCCTCATGTCCCCAGCCCTCCAAGATGTCAGGCTGGAGCCAGGCCACAATCACCTATATGGCCCTCAAGGGCCTCTCCATCCCTCCAAAGACCCACTTGGAGTCAGACTTGGCGCTTGTGGCACCAGACTCACTCACTCCCATAGGATACCATTGGGGATTGGACTTGTAGTGCATTGATGGGGACAAGATGGATGCCCCCACATATTTCGGTTCGCAGAACTGCATGTGCAGTCTAGTCCTTTGGGTATGGTTCAGCCCAGAGACACCTGGGATACCACAGAGACTATTTAAACCACGCCCAGGCTGGGAAACATGCTTTGTGTTTTCTGCACCTGCAGCGTGACACTCACCGTGTTCGGATCCTGCATCTTTCTTCTGCGCTCAGCTCCTGCAAGAACACCGTTAGGAACAGCCTTACCTTGCGGCGCTATTGCCCATCATTCATCGCTCCTTCTGTTCTGCAGGCATCTTCGGCGGTGTCATTCTCATCCCGGCACGCCGCTTCCTAAGGAAAAGGGAAAAGAACAGAAAAAAGGCATTAGTAAGCATTCTGCAAATCATCGTTTATTTTTAAAGACTGTACAAGCTTCAAACGCTTACCTGAATCCCAGCCGCTCTGGGGGAACTCTGTCTCCGGAACTCCTCATCCATCTGAAAGAGGGAAAAGACTCCAGGTTAGCGTGGAATCATCTAAAGGCGCCGCATACCGCACGTACTCACCGCATTTCTTCTTCGTAACCAGCATCCACGCTGAAAACATCGCGGCACCTAAAAGACACAGAAAAAGAACTCAGTTCAATACAAATACGAAAGGGTCGCATTGCGCTCTCACTCACCTTCAGCGCTACTCATCTCAGCAGCACGTCGCCATCCCCGGACGCCGGCCATCATCTAAGGAAGGAAAGGAACGAAGTTAGAGAACTATTCAAAAGACTCATTATACTTACCTGTCGGACTCTTGCCAGTGAAGTAACTAGGCAGCAACGAGCCCGCATCAATCAACGCGCCCCTACGCTGAAAGCAGGGTGGAGAGCACACTTTACAAGAAAACAAGGTGAGCTGTGGATCAAAGGGAAGGGTTGGACCCCGGGGAAGAAGGGGTTCAAGCACACAGAGACAATAGGGAGTTAAACTCTACCAATCCTGTGTTTCAGGCCCAATCTCCAGTCAAGTAAACTGTAGGGAAGGGTTCGAGGCCGTAAGAGGTCAGAACAGGCTGAGTGACGTCGCCGTGGATACCAGGTGAGCATTACAGAACACAAAGCCTCACATCAAAATCCACCTGGGCATCATGGAAACATCAGAAACCGACCAGGTAGCCCACATGTTGGGGCAGCTACGTTCCGAAGTACATGCAGCCAGGCAGGAGCCCAACACCCTGAGGAGAGAGCTGATAGTAGCCAAAGAACGCACTGATGATTTAAGCCGGCAACTTCTCCAGTCACGAGCAGGGCATGCACCATTGCCGGGAAGCGTGCCCTTGATGCCAGCACCATCAGCCAATCCCGTTCAGATAACCCTTCCTGGGGCAGTTCCCTTGGCCCCGCCCGAACGATGTACGGGGATCCCAAGAGGTTTGCAACGTTCATGAACCAGTGCCTCCTGCACTTCCTTTGTAGACCAGGGGCCTTTCCGAATAGCCAATCATGGGTCGCTTTTGTGCTATCCTACCTGAGTGGTAGCGCCGCGGACTGGTCTGTACCCTTTGTGGCCCAAGACGATCCTTGCTGCATGACTTCAGGGGCTTTCAGCAGGAGATGGAAAAGCTGTTCACCCGTCGTGCTCATGGGCAGGCTTTAGACAATGAACTTCTTTCCCTATGCCAAGGGAATCAAGACCTATTAACATACATAGCCACGTTCAATAGACTCGTAGTTGAAGCAGAATGGCCAGTGGAGAAGAGAACCACGTTATTTCATCAGGAGTTGCAGGGGGAGATCAAGGATGTTCTCGCACAAGTAGTGAACCCCCCGGAACACTGCTCAGAATGAACCCCCCGGAAGACTGCTCAGAATTCATTGACCTTGTTGTTCAACTGGATCATAGGTTGCAGGACCGAAGAGCAGATCGAACCAAACCGGACCCTCGCCCTATGTATGTGCGTTCAAAGGACAATATTGCCCGCATAACGGAAGGTTCAGGAGAACCAATGCAAATCAGGGGGGCAGATCCCCCTTGACTAAAGCGGAAAGGGATAAAAGGAGACAGCAGCAGTTATGTCTGTACTGTGGAAGGTCAGGTCATTTCCTTAAAGAGTGCCCTGTGAAGCCACCGAGGAGGACGGTAGGGGTCACGGACAAGGAAGATACCATCAAGGAATCAGAAAACTCCCCAGCCCGGCAAGTGTAGGGGTCCACTTGTCGAGCGAAGAAAGTGAACTACAGACCTGTAGTTGATCTGTGGTCTTGATCAATCATCAACAACCATCTCGGATGCACGCAGTAAGAGCGTACATTGACAGTGGAGCCGTTGGGAATTATATCGACCAGGATTTTGCGGCAAAGATGGGGCTTCCGTTACACCCTAAATCAACCACCGACACTGTTACCACAGTCGACGGCACGGAAATAGCTTCTGGTCCAGTATCCCAATGCACTGCAGCTTTAACCCTTCTGTGCCAGGATGGACAACAAGAATCTATTGTTTTCAACCTCATTAAGGCACCACAGTTCCGGTTGATTTTGGGAATGCCATGGTTGGTAGCTCACAATCCTCGAATCGATTGGCGAGTAAAAGAATTGGCCTTTGCCGAGACTTGCGCCCACACAGGTTGTCGCCAAGAGAAACAACCAATAGAAACCAGAACCTCCACGCTTGCGACTGTGGCAATCGGCACCCTACCAAGTGAATACCAAGACTTTCAAGATGTCTTTCAGAAAGAACAGGCTTATACCCTGCCACCGCATAGACCATACGATTGCCAAATCGACCTGATACCCGGCGCACAAATCCCTTGTGGGCGAATTTACGCACTCATGGAACCAGAACACCAGCACCTGAAGGCCTATCTTGACCAATACCTGGCCAGTAACCAGTCCTCTATTCTTCGTACCGAAAAAGGAGGGGGACTTGAGAACGTGCATCGACTATCGCGCACTGAACCAGATTACCGTAAAAAAAACGCTACCCCCTGCCACTGATCCCTGAATTGCTTGATCAAGTCAAAGATGCCCAAATCTACACAAAACTAGACCTGAGGGCTGCATATCACCTTGTTCGCGTAAAACAGGGGGACGAATGGAAAACTGCTTTGCACACCAAATACAGCTTGTACGAATATCAAGTAATGCCCTTTGGCCTTTGCAACGCGCCTGCAGCATTTCAGTACATCATGAACGATGTCCTACGGGAATTGATTGATGTCTGTGCTCTGGTGTACATTGACGATATTCTAGTATATTCTGCATCAAAGCAGGACCACGTTAAACACGTCCGATCCGTATTGGAGAAACTCCGTCAACACCAGCTCTATGCCAAGCTCGAAAAGTGCTCATTCCACGTCTCTGAGGTGGAATTCCTGGGCTTTATTCTCAGCCCGATTGGAATCCGAATGGATGTACACAAGGTAGATGCTATCCTGAACTGGCCATCCCCAAATTCACTCAAGGGGGTTCAAAGTATGCTGGGTTTTGCAAACTTCTACCGCCGGTTCATCCCAGGATTTTCGCAAATCGTGCATCCCATCACGTCATTGCTAAGGAAAAGCAACAAAAAGTTCCAGTGGGCAACAGAAGCCGAGGAAGCTTTCCAGGAACTCAAAGCAAGATTTACATCTGCCCCAATCTTACGCCACCCTCGCCCTGATCTCCCATACCTGGTGGAAACGGACGTCTCAAGCATAGCTATGGGAGCCATCCTCTCACAGAAGGACCCCGAAACGGGCCAGTTACACCCTGTTGCCTTCTGGTTGCATAAATTCACACCCCCTGAACTCAATTACGCTATCACAGACAAAGAACTCCTGACCATTAAGTCAGCCTGTAAGGCATGGCGGCACTACCTCTTGGGCACCAAAACACACAATCACAGTAATAACGGACCACCGGAACCCCCAGTAACTAAAAACGGCAAAGGCCCAATCCTCACGACAACTACGTTGGGCTCTTTTTTTTGCTGAATATGACTACGGGATTACATTTCGACCAGGGGCGAAAAACGGGAAGGCCGATGCCCTTTCCGGTATGGGGGTGGAAGAGCAAGGATATCAGACCCCTGACCCAATAGCAATCATCCCGAATGACAAATGCCTAGGAATCACAGCAACCATAACTGAGAAAGAATTACATGAAGAAATCCAAAACCTGATGAGTCTGGAGCAATTGCAAGCGTGGAGTAGACAAGGAGAACATTACATGATAAAAGATCAGTTGCCCTACTTCAGGAATCGTTTATTCTTACCAAACCAAGAACTACGAGAACAAGTCATGTCCAGTGATCATGATTCCTTGATTGAGGGCCACCCCGGAATCGTTAAAACCCTAGCCAAGGTAAAACAAAATTATTGGTGGCCCATGTGGCATAAAGACATTATCCAATTCATCCTATCTTCCTTTGGCACATCTTCCCTTAAATTCGAAATCCACCATGAAATAACCTAGCAGTTCTATCTGGTCTTGATTATACCCACCCAGATTTATATCTGGTTTGAGGAGATTTTTAACATCACCATCCATTTGCTCTTCAAATACCTTTCTAGACATTAAAGAAATCTTAGATCCCGAATCTGCCATCATTCTCACCCCTCTACCATTCAATTGTACATTGGCATAGGTATGCTCACACTCACCCTCATCATCATCTGAATTACATTTACAGTGATATTTTCTACACTGGCACTTTCTTCTTCTTCCGAATATCCAGTTCCATCTTCATCGTTCACCACCATAACTATTCTTTGGTTCGCTTGGTAGTTTTTACAACATTTGGGAAAATGCCCTCTTCTTTTACATTTGGCACAAACTGCCCTCCTTCCTGGACATGCTAGTGCAGCTGCGAAATGTGTGGTACTGGCACACCTGAAGCAAAGACGCTCCTTCTCATCTCTTCTTTCATTAGTCCATGTATTTTTCTTGAATTCAACCTTTTCCTTACTACTTGGTTCATCCTTTCCCTTTCTCTTCTGCTTTGATTCAACTACACTGAGGACTTCTATTTTTCCTTCATTGTTATCTTTCTCCGATATCTTCGCCACACAAGCCATGGAATGTGCCACTCTTTGCTATCCTCAACACCTCCTCTAACGATGGTTCATCTCTCAACCATAACTCTTCACGTATCCTGTTGCTACTGCAATTGATCATAAATTGGTCCCTGATATGTTCATCAAATGAGTTTTTGAATTTACAAGATAGCGCTAAATGTCTCAAAGCTGTCAGAAATTCCTCTACGCTCTCACCTGAACTCTAATTCCAAAGTTATATCCTTCGAGTATTGTACTCGTTTTAGGATCAAAATGAATATCCAGCTTCCTCAGGGATATGTCCATATCCAACATGCCATCTCCTTCTCCTGCTTCTGCTATATCTGGCAACGTATTATATATACTCTGTCCTTCATACCCTAGAAAGTGCATGGGCAGAGCTACTTTTCTGTCCATGGAACATGAATTACCACACGCCACTCTGATATAATGCTGAAACCCCTCTTCCACTGAGACCATTTTACTGGTGTAAAGCGCTTTATAAATCAATAAATACAAATACAAATACGTTAGGGTTTCCTGGAAATACCATAAACAAAGCAGGTCTCGATAGACCTGTCATTGCCATTCTCTGGTAGTATGCACGTTTTACCTTCTATGCAATTAATACATCTGTTCTCCTCTTTATTTCTTGGTGCCCTTTTATTTTACACTTGAATCATGAACATTGCATATTCTTGAAAGTCACCCTTCTAAGCTATGTTTGTTCTTCTTGCTACTGGTTTCCTTTATTCTTGCTTCTTGTTGTCTTTATCTCACTGTGTATTTCCCCTCTCATCACTGATGTGAAGAATGATGTGTGCAGTTTTACTACTGTGTACCTGTTTCCATAAAGCTGACATGCACCACACGATATTTTTCTAAACAACGGGAACATAAGCTACTTTTATTTCAGGTTCGCATTAAAAACAAACGCGCGGGTGTGTATCTCCCTCGCTGCACGTGTGCTCTTCTCCTCTGTCTCAGAAGCGGTCAGGCAAATGGGAGAAGGTCTCTGTATCCCTTAAATAGATTATGAGGGCACCATATGTAAGGTCACCATATGCCTAGACAGACCATCCAGCTTATAGCGATTTAGCGATCCGGCAAAATGCCACGAAGATGGCAATTCTTTTTTTTTTTAAAAAAGCACAAAAATGGCCGTTTAAAAAAAAAAAAAGACACAAGGAGCTATGTTCTTAAAACTTTTTTTACGCAAGTAATGGAATGTGCAAGTACATCTCCTCACCTGTGCCAAAAAAATAACTTGCCCAATCCACAAAAGACATCAACATGGGCACATCTTATATGCACCCATTCAGATGGCCTTTTTCATCTCTTTGCGGATTTGCACAAATCATTTGGCGTTTCTTCGCATTTAAAAGTGCATCCCGGATTTACGAACAGTATGTGATTTTAAATGTGCAGAAAACTAAGGCAACTCTATGCATCAGTTTTGAATAGGCACAGGGGAGGTGGGTGCACACTGCATGACCAGGTTATGTAACTTTTTTTGTTTTTGTTTAAGTAATAAGTGCGACAGCAGAGGTTAACTATGAGTGTCTCAATTGCATTTCTTTTCCACAAATGGGATAGAAAGGCTTTTGTTTCGATCGCATTTTGCAGTGACAGGCCTCTTAAGGGCCCGTTACAATGAAATGCGCTGGGAGCCTGTTGAACATATTGGCCGGAGAGTACTTCAGACACCCATATATTCAAGGCGACTGGCCAGCTCATAATTTGCGCTACAGCTCAGCCCCGTGAAAATGCACTGGTCACCTTTGAGAATGAGGTGGCCCTACCATTTCCAAAAATGGGTTATCTAAAAATAGATGCTTTATTTTTTGATGCCCCAATTTTTGAGGATCTGGGCCACAATGCACTATTTAAAACATTTTTAAAAGGGGGCGTGTCTTGCAAAAATGCCGAACATGCAAAATAAATGGGTTTCGGCACTGTTCGGCACTGTTACATGAACTCTCCTTTCATGGGACATTACAGGAGGGTTCGAGGACCCCGTGTATTGAAAATGAGGGCTTTCCGGTCCCAGAGTACCCCGAATCTCGCTTCCCAAACTTTAGCTTTTCGGAGCCGGAGGATCCAAGATGGCGGCCGGGGGCGCGCTCTAGCCCTGTCTCTCGGTGCATGAGAGCCCTGACTTAGCTGCCCAACAACGGAGCTCCTCACCCGCCAGCAGTGCCGGTATGATGAGTGCCCGCGTCTGCTTTGAGGCCCTGCAGCCCCGTAAACCTGAAAGTGAGAAGTCCCCAAAATGCACTTAAAACACTCCCAGTAAGAGTCAGATAGGACACACCCCTGGGGGGAATGAGGCCAAGACCAAGTGCAGTTGAAAGCAAGTTGTTTATCTAAAATAGGGTAGGCAAATCTACATTGCCAACTCCGAGAGCTCTCTTCTAAAAACATCGTACAATACAGGTTTTAAGGTGATATTTCGTCATCAGTGATGGCAAGGCCTAAGGGGCACATGAAAGATTGGGATTGGTTGCTAAGGGTTGGCACATATAGGTCGTATAGGGTCCATCCTTGGTGATTGCTGGAGGCTCATGCGATGCTGTGATGGCGTTTCTCAGGTCAGTCGGTCAGCTGGGCTCATCGAGCTGGTATGCTGTGCCGGACAGTTCTCAACTGTATACATATCATTGTTTCTAACATTTGCCCTTGTGGCCACACATACCCAGTCATTCAATACCTTCATCTATTATGTCCTGCAAATCATGGGAACCATTAATCTAACACCAAAGGAGAGTCAGATTCTAGGTTTAGGTTATTTATCATTGGGCATAGGTTACAGGTCATTTCTAGGTCCAATGTCAATCTCTGAATGGTAGTTTGGCAGTATGTTGTTACACACAAGATGTATTGATCACAGGGTCAATACTTTGGAATGGCTGTGTGGCCTGGAATGTTCATCTGGTACATCAAAAAGGAGGATACAAGATTTAAGGGCCAGGTCGCAGATGGGGGTAGGTCGCAAAAGGTGCATAGCACAGAGATAGTGAATTTTACTGCAACAGTTAAAGTTAGATTGTCTAAACATCATTATAAAGTGTCTTCTAATTGGCTCTGCTACAGGGAGAGATGGAGAGGGAACCAGAGGTCCTTCAGCGGGCAATCCTGTGTTATATGGGGGACAGGGTTTCTTCAGAGATTCTTTATATACAGGCTCTTGGTGTACAATTAATATATTGACATTACTACATCTATTGCAATTATCAATTCACAAACATAATTTGTGCATATTAGGTTATACATCCCATTATTGCTATCTAGTTTCACACATGCATGCATATAGTATTCAATGTCACATTATCTGATATGCTTTGCATTTAGGCGGACAACTCTTCATGCACAACCCTGGTATTCGCCCATCGTCTGCAAGTGGGGCTATATCGTTGTGATTCTGTTTACATCAAAGCACTGAGTCATTCCATATCAAACTACGTATACACCTTTTGTTAATTAAGGGTTTACTGCTTCATACTTTACACATACAATACCGAGGTTGTTTAAGATATAACTTTGTATTGCAAGAAGAGACAGGATTCTTCTACTTAACTTCTTTATATACTGTCCTTAAAACATGTTCATCACAATGGGGTTATACATTCTATGGCATATGAACACTTGGTCATTATTACACAATTCTGCGCCTATATCTACATTGAGCTCGAGATGAGGTAGAATTATGTTAGCATGTGCAGTTATACATAAACCTATACATTGTTACCATGGTGGATTTCTATCACAAATATAATACATGCCTATTATAATGTTCTCTACTCCATTATACACTGATATAAATGAATAACACTTCATTTGTATATGTCTTACACTTATACGGCCATGGGCTGAAATTTGCTACGATTGTCTTAATGCGCCTCTCACGGTAGACTAGCCTGTGTACATACCTTTCATGCAGGAGTAGTTTTGTGAAAACATTTCCTTTTACATATTTTAGAGCTTAGGCAACACTATGCATTCGAGGGTCACTAACAATTACTTAGACATGCTCAAAGGATGCGGGGGTAACATTCCCTATGGCCTGGGTCTGCATGTTGGCTGCAGGTTTATGGAGACAAACTGCTTTCAGTAGCCAGGCCTTGAGCTGGGCCGCGGCTGGGGCAATGAGGTAAGACGGAAAACAGAAGATACAGTGTGAAGTTTGTATAATTCGCGCAACCAGTCTCCCATGAGAACCGGACGGCTGCAAGGATGGCAAAGGGGAGGAGATGGGGGTTGGGGGGCAGTAGCTGGCTCACTGTGCACGTCTCAAGGGGAGAGCTGCAGGCCTGTGTTCTTGTTTCATGGCTGGGCCATCATATGAAAACAAAATGGAGTCGGTGGGCACACAAAATGGGTTTGTCTTTGGACACCACAATTCACTGGCGGCCTTCCCGTGCGGGTGCCCTGTAGCCGGGGCCCTGTGCCCAGAGCAGCCGCACCAAAACACAACCAGGAAATGTATGTTGCTCGAAATGGATGGGGGGGTTCCGTGACCCCTCCTCCCACACAAGCACCAGTCGCAGGGGGCCCTTCCCCCGCTACCACCCGTTAATTCCAGGGCAAACTCCTTGGCCCCAGTGGATCGGGATCGGCCACCGTGGTGAGGGACACCGGAAGACCCTGTCGCAACGGTGAGTGCTCCCCTGGTTCCCCCTCCCCCTCCATTGAGCCTAAAGCTCTAGCTGCCTCCGTGAACTGAGGGGCCAGGATCCATGAACCAGGTTGCGGCTTTGACGCCTTTGATCTTGCCGGCACGCAGCTACTGGGAACCGCTGCCAACAGGGAGCTTGCCTGGGTCCTCCCCCTTCTCCAGTCATACGCACTAACACAGTGCCCATATAAGTGGCACAACCTCAACTCAGCCCTGGTGGGGGCACCCTAGACAGAGGATTCCAAAACCCCCAAGGCTGCCTGGGGCCCCCACCAACTCCTTGGGTGCCCCTGCCCACCCAGCTGCTCCCCCCCCAATATCTTCTTGAGAAGTCTGGAACCTCAGCGACAACCTCCCCTACTAAGGGGACGACCCCCCCCCCCCTGCGGAGTCCAGCCAACAGAGAGACTACCTGGAGGGCATCCCCCTTCCAGCCTGAGGAGCTAACACTGGGTACGTTCAGGTGAGATACCCACGGCCTGACCCTGGTGTCCTGTGCCTCCGAGGCTGCCTGGAGCCCCCCCCCCACTGTCTCCTGGGGTGCCCCTGACCACCCAACTGCTCGCTTCTGGCGCATCCAAAGGAAGTCTGTAACCGCAGCAACGACGACCGTCTCTACTGGGAAATGCTCCCCTCATTGCCTGGTTTCTGAACCCGGAAGATAACCCTCATCTCCTGACCACCTGACCACCCTGAATCAATACCCCTTCTGCCATGCTGTCAGTGCAACCCCACGGAGAGGAGGCCCGCTCTTTCCCACTTCCTGGGGCAACCCGGCCCACGCAACAACCCTCTCTCCTTACCCCGACTACTGCTGGCGGTCAATGGTGTGACTCCACTGGTTGGCGGGTGTCGGGTGCCTCCTCCGCGCCTGACTGCTACCCGACCTGTGGCTACCTGCTTCTATACACTTCAAGACAGCGCCGGGTAAGATCACTCAGCTCCTAACAACTCTAGGAGCTACTGAGGGCAAGCCCAAGTATACCCACCCAATCGACCCTGGAAGTCGGGTGCAAGCAACCCCACTCCCTCCCTATTAACTGGGGTCCGCCATGGCCAAACAGTCGAAAGCCAATAAAAACTCAGACATCACCACAATGCTACTAGCGGCTGACAAAGGCAAGAAACATGACCCCCCCTCAAAGTAACCCTGCAGAAGTCGTTGGACGACAAAGAATCTCTGGAAACTAAAGAGGACATTCAAGCCTTTATGGTAGACATTAAATCTGAGTTCAGGTCGTGCATGACCAAACTCACCACAAAGCTTGAGCACACCAACCAAAGGGTAACAGAAGTGGAACAACGCATGGGGGAAGTTGAAGACCACTCCCAGGACCACACAGCAGCTTTGGGGGAGATCCAACGCTCCATTCAAACCCTGAAAGATAGATGTGAGATCCTCGAGTTCAAGCAGGAGGACCTTGAAAATAGGGCTCGGCGTAACAACCTCCGAATTCGGGTTATCCCATCCTCCGTCCCTGACAAGGATCTCCCAGAATATGTGGGGGACATCTTCCAGGCCCTTCTCCCTCAACTAGACAAACCCCTTCTGTTGCCGGACCGAACTCACAAGCTGCACCCTCGACGAGGAGTGAATCAGACCCCCCCCCCCGGACGTAATAACGAGAGTGCACTTCTTTACGATAAAGGAAGCCATTGCGGCAATCAAAGGAAGCCATAGCAGCAATAAGCCGCTCCCGGGATGAGCTATCCTTTCAAGGGGCTACCCTCCAAATCTACCAAAAAAAAAAGAAAATCCATTCCCCCTCTAACGCTCTACCTCAATAACCATCAAATTCGCTACAGGTGACTGTTCCCAACAGCTCTCCAGTTTACCTACAATGGCTCCCCCCGAAGAATCAGCCTTCTGGAAGACGCTGAAAAGATCTTACACTCAGATTCCCCTAAAGGCTCCCCAACCCTCTCTACAGCCGACAAAGAAGGCGAAGCCCCTGCTTCCCCACCGAAACCCAAGGGGACTCCGTGGTCCAGAGTCCCGAGATATGGGAGAAGAAAATGACCGACCGCATGCCACCTATGAAACCTTGAACTGCCCAACCTGCCCTCTGAAAAATCCGGACCCTTCATTTTCTAGATACAAACCCTTCAGCGGGCCCTCCACAGCTCATGCCCGTTTCCAAGGCACAGATCATTTATGAGTCCTTGGAATGCTTCTTTTTTCCAGGTGCCAGCATGGCTCTGGCCAAGTTGGCTATGGGGGGTTCTGATTCTGAAACCCCAGGACCCCCCCCACGTTGAACAGTTTTCGGTTCTCCCGTTGGAGTCTCAGTTTAAGAGTTCAGAGACAGAGTGACTCCCAGCTACAGCTTCTTCATAATGGCAGCTGATCTTAGCCCGTGCCGGCCGCCCCACCCAACTGTCCCCACCGGTGCTGAAGACGCCCGAACTCTTCGATTTATCTCCCTTAACGTCAAGGGGCTGCACTCTCCTGCTAAACGCAAATCGAACATTCAATGACTCCTGGATGAAGACGCTGGCGTGACCTTTCTACAAGAGACCCACCTGCTCCTCGGGGACTTTAGGCGCCTCAGGTCTAGAGACTTCCCACTACAGTTCTTAGCTTCGGATGGCACTAAGAAAGGTGGGACGGCGATTCTGTTTAGAAGGGGCCTGAATCCGCAGATCCTAAATACCAAACTGTGCCCTGAGGGCCGCTATGTTGCCATTAAGTGCCTTTTACTAGGCCAACTTTACACACTTGTCTCCACATATGCCCTCAATGTGGGCCAAACCGACTCCCTGGGCATGACCCTCTCTTCCTTCTCAGAAGGCCTAAAGGTGATCGGAGGTGACTTTAACAGAGTCCTGGACCCCACGAATGACAAATCACACCCTCCCTCTCCTAAAGATCTCAGCACAGCACTGGGCCTCTTGTGCCTCTTCAGAACCCTGGAGGTGGTGGACTCCTGGAGAGTGCTTCATCCCACGGAGAGGGATTTCTCGTTCTACTCCTATGTCCACAGGACCTTCTCTAGAATCGACCTGCTCCTGATGTCGCCACAATTACTGTTTTATGTCAAGGAAATCTCGATTGGGACAAGAACACTATCTGATCACGCTCCAGTAGCCCTAGAACTCAGAGCCTACCAAGCCAGTCCACCCTGCCACTGTGCCGCCAGGCTCTATTTGACCCGATCCTCAATGATATGCCCCTGAGAGACTCAATCGCCACCACTATCCAAAATGTTTTCAAAGAAAATCGGAACGAGGATAGCTCCCCAGCGAACACATGGGATGCCATAAAGGCGGTGGTCCGGGGGGAACTGATTGCCTAGGGAGCGGCATACCACAGATCCAGGCGACAAACTCACCTGTCCCTCAAGGAACTTCAAGAAGCCGAAAGAACACATAAACTGAAGGGCTGGTCCCCGAAGACACAGCGGGCAATCCGTATCGCCTGCAATAAAATTGAGGCTCACTATGCTGAGCATACAGGTCATTTCCTGGCCAACTAAACAGTTTTACTATGCTAAAAATAACAAAGCAAACAAACTATTAGTGAGCAAACTAGCCAAAGTGAGGCGGAACAACACAATTATCAGGCTACGGGATCGCCAAGGCTTCGTTCAATACGCAGAGCAGGAGAAGCAGCAACTGGCCGCGGATCACTTAGCTCAGGCGATGACCACACCCACCAGAAACCGAAGTGAACAAAGAAAATATCCACAGTAGGCGGTTCTGTCCCACCTGAAGGCCGCAGCTTGAGAAAACCTGACACGCCTATCACAGGTTAGGAAATTGAAGTTGTCATGAAGTCCCTCAAATTGCTGGCCCTGGGGCTCGATGGGCTCTTTACAAGATTCAACAAAATCTTCCGTCGCCTCTCACCCATTCTACCCGAGATAATCCACCCGGACCAATCAGGCTTTATCAGTAACAGATCCACTCAAGACAATAACCGCAGAGCCCTAGACCTGGTCGACCTCACGGTCCGGAACTATCAAAAACAAGTGCTGGTGGCCATGGACGGCATCAAGGCGTTCAATAGGGTAGACTGGGCCTTTATGGGTCAAACTCTTGAAGCCTTCCGCATCGGCCCCATGTTCCAGAAGATGGTCCTGGTGAACTATCAATCTCCGAAAAATCTTCTTATAGTCAATGGCGCTCTTTCCAACCCGATCCCGCTAACACGTGGGACTAGGCAGGGGTGCCCGCTGTCCCCATTGCTTTTTGCCTTAGCTATGGAGCCTTTTGCCCAGAGAATCAGAGCCAATCCTAATATCAAAGGCCCTCAGATTGGTCCTACCCAACATAAAATAGCCCTTTACGCAGACAATGGGCCTCATTACGACCCAGGCGCTAATGGGTTAACGTCGCCGTAAAAGGCTGCGGCGCCGTTAACCTATTAGCGCCTAATTACGAGGTCCCTTTGTGGGACCCGACCTTAACGGCTGGTGTAGACCAGCCGTTAAAGTAGGGACCCGCAAAGGGACCTTGGTGCTAATTACGGTGCCGCAATTTGCGGCACCGTACTTAGCGCCTTCCCCATTCCCATTGAGCCCTATGGGGCAAAAATGGGAATGGGGAAGGGCCATGGAGGAAGGAGGAATTACCGCCCCGCCAACCTTGTAATAGGGTGGTAATTCCCCCTTTCTCCATGGCGGAGTCGGTAACTTACCGGCATAGACCATGGTGCCATTAGCACCATGGTCTTCCGCCAGGGTCGTAATGAGGCCCAATGTCCTGCTCACCCTTTCGGAAACCACCTCTTCTTTGCGTCACGCCCTTGCAGAAATAGATAACTACGGGAAAGTCACAGGCTTCTCCATTAACTATAACAAATCGGTGGCTTTGGGGATCGGCCTGTCACCTGGTGACCGAGAGGCCCTAGCCTCCCTAAGTCCCGTACAATGGAAGGAGAAGTAGATTCCCTACCTGGGAGTCCACATCCCTGCAGACCCCAAGACAGTATACCAAACAAATTTTCCCCCACTTTTCCGCGAGCTAGAAAGAGAATTGAAGAGATGGGCATCGCAAGAAATCTCCCTGATGGGGCGCATCACAGCGAGCAAAATGAATCTGCTCCCCAGATTCCTGTACGCCTGTTCCGCCCTTCCCGTAACCATTCTGCCAGCCACCCTTCAGGGGCTCCAGAAGAAACTGCTGCAATTTATCTGGAAAGGCAAAAAAGCTAGGATCCCCCTGAGAATGATGCTGGGGAACGCACAGCTGGGAGAACTGGGAGTACCCGACCTTCAGAATTACCAAATAGCGGCTCAGGGAGCCCACACCCATGCCTGGCTGATGACCTCGGGGCACCCGAGATGGGTGGAGATAGAACAATCTCGGCTTCCACTCCCTTACACTTTCTCCCGCATATTCCACCTCAACTGCAACAGAGTTGGAACGAGCTGCTAATGTCCACAAAACACACTCTGAACGCATGGGACTGGGCACGATGACGCAAAAAGATTCCGAAAGGCTTAGGCCCCTTCTCCCCGGTCTTCATGTACCCCTCTTTCGCCCCCCGGAACTAACCCTCATTACTTCAAGAACTGGATCAGGGGAGGCCTAGAGTCACTAGGCCAACTTTTTGTGGAAGGTCACCCACGAACGTTTGAACAATGCAAAGAAACTTTTCAGCTTAAAGAATCGGACAGATTCTCTTTTATTCAGCTTTGTCACTGGTGTACCCACCCGCAAACCCGGCAAGCTGCAAGACACACCCCCTCCTCTCTTGAACTAACTCTGCAAGAACTTCCGGCCCGGCGAGGATCTCGGCCCTATACAAACGCTTCATGGGAGACTTCCTTATCTCCAAGACCCGCGCTATGGCCGAGTGGGAGGCGGACCTAGGGCACTCATTAACAGACCAAAATTGGGTTGATATATGGTCACAAACCCACTCATCGTCCGCTTGCATTACAAACAGAGAATGCGTGTACAAACTCTTACTGCGGTGGTACTACCCCCCTACGGTTCCACCATATAAACGGTGCCCTGAGCCCCGCCTGTTGGAGACTATGCAGACATCCGGGCTCCTTCTATCACATGTGGTGGTCATGCCCGAAGGTTCAGCTTTTCTGGTCACATTGCTTAACCACGATAGCAGACATTACTCAGACGGTGATCCCACTTGAACCCGAACCTATCCTCCTGGGTGTCCCGGTCCTAGGGTGCTACCCCAGATCGGGAAGAAAAGCTAAACTCCTGACCCAATGCTTACTGGCATTGCGAATTGTGGTGGCACGCACATGGAAATCCACTGAAGGACCGCTTATGACTCAGTGGTGGGGAAAAATGTGGGACATTCTGATTGCAGAAAAGATAACTGCGGCCAGAATCAGGCTCCTGCATCGCTTCCAAGATGCCCGGGCTCCATTTTTAGACTATGACAGAAAGTTCCTGGTCTTAACCTACATGCCCCGGAACGCCAGAAGAGTCCTGGAGGGGACGGAAGCCTCCCGAGCAGAAGAAGAAACTAATACAGGAATGGAAGTGTCAAGATCCTGAAACCCAAGTTGGGGTGGGAGTGCCGGGGGGAGGAAGAAGGGTGGAGGGACGGGGGAATTTAAGAAGCTGTATGCCATGCGATAATGTTAATTGAAATGTAATCACTCTGCTCTGTTTCAAAAATAAACATAGTTAAAAAAAAAAGATGGAGCCAGAAAAGAAAAAATTACATAAGAAATTAACACACAGCCTGTTTATTCGCTTTCAATTCCATAAACGTAGCGAAACAAAACTGTCAGAAAAACTGTAAAATAGCACTAACTGGATACATTCTTGTAATATACATATAGTAAGCAGTGAATGTTTACTTTTTACATAAGGTCATGCAGGACAAATTGTGCTAATTGTGCTCTCTGACAGGCAATGCGCTTCAACACCATGAACTATGGCAGGACGCACTATACAAATGCAAGATAAAAAACAAATGACACTGTGGAAGATTCAATATTCTGACCGTACACGGATCCATTGACATGCTTTGCGTCCTTAAGCACTGTATCCAGAAGCACAAGCCCAGGGATTTGGTAAAAAAGAAACTTTTGGCATCCATGACATTATTGAGAAAACACCCCAAACAAATCAAAGTTGCTTAAGCTCACTTTAAGGAAGCTGTTACTAAAAATATGGCAAATTTGCACTTCTGACATGCAAACCCTCCCAAACATTGTTAGGGGCCCTGGACAAGTATGCAAATGGGCTTTTCCATCTGTGTTTTTTTGGTAGGGCTTCAACATGATCATGCTCACCATCACACTGTGGAAGACTTAATAGTCTGACCAACGCGGAGCCAATTACATGCTTTGGGTCCTTAAGTAATTCTACCCAGAAGTATAAGCTTATGGTTTGGTGAAGTAAAATAAATAACATTAAAAATAAACTCCACTTATGGAAGCCACTGGTTGTATTAAAGGATGAGCCATCACTCTCCCAACAAAAAGCGCCCAAATGTTCCTTCCTCTGGCCAAGAGACAGAACACGTCTTAATCAAAAGAAGAATGGTGCCTCTGCCAGGGCACAGTGGAGGAAGGTGTGGAGTCCCTTGGCTTTGAAGGCCCAGGGCCATGGACTACAAAAGAGCAGCCATTTCCTCTTGAAATCAGTCAACACAAGAGCAGCAGAAGGGGAGTCTGGGAGGGAGAGGAAGAGAGACTGTACTAAGCTATATTATCTATGCCCAGCCCTGTATTGAAGTGCTACACTGAATTCGTTTTGGTATGCTACACAGAAATGCATTGCTAAATCATGTTTTAAACTGCAGAAACATGGTTGTAATGTCTTGCTCTTTGAGATCTATGTGTTATTTTCCCAAAGCTACATGCACAATAACTATAACCTAACTGATATTGAATAAAGATAAACCTTATGCATTTGTTTTATAGATTTTACTAAGGCATTTGATACAGTGGATAGGCATATTTTATGGAATAAACTGAAAAAAGGAAACCTACATATGCAAATTGAGTATTTCATACGAGTACTATACACAAACAATAATGTTTACTTAAGAACTAACTTGGATGGAGTACTCAGTAAAGAACTAGAAGTTAATTATGGACTGAAACAGGACAGTACAGGCTGTATGTTGGCGTCCACCCTGTTTAACATATGTTTGGCCGCATTGGGTAGGGCCTTACAAAACTGTGGTAACTCTCCTCCTCGTATATCATTATGCCCTATCCCATGGATTAATCAACAATTTACAGAAAACTAAAATGATGACCCTAAATTCCAATATAAGAAACTTCAAAAAATACTATTGGACACTTCAAGGAACGAAGCTGGAGGAAGTTAACAGTTATCACTTATTACTAATAATATGGATAAAGCACAGTTCCCCAAAAACATAGAGAATAAAGTCTCAGCAAAATGTACAGTGGTTAGATCATTCATATCTAAGACAGGAGGATATTCTGTAGAGGGATTAATACAGTTGTACACAACCTGTATTGTACCTAGTAGCTTATATGGGCTAGAGATATATACGATGAAAGAAACAGCATGGTTAAACAAATTGGAAGGGAAATTATGGAAGAAAGCCCTTGGGCTATTGCAGGAAGTGCCAGTGGAAGCCATATGTAGTGAACTAGGGATCATTTTTCTCAGTATAAGAAAGATGATAGCCATGTGCAATTTATATGTGAAGATGCTGATGAATAAAGGTAACAACAGATCCCTTGACTCACTTTTTGTGGAGAATGGTGGGAATTTTGAAGATATTAAGACCTTAAAACCCTGGTCTAAGGACATTAAGAACTTCCTGGAGAAGATTTGCTGTTTAATTGATCCGACCAAAAGTGTGGCTCACTTATTTAAAGAAATCAAACAAAAAGCGGAGGTTTGGGATCGTAATACGAGATGTACCATCTAGTTAAACGAATTATGGAGTATATTTTAGGCAAGCCTTCCTGGTAAATGTCCCTTGTGGGTATCTAATTAATTTGCAAAATTCATATGTGAGGCGGTTTATCATGTTATTACGATTCAATCAACATCCAACTTTGGCCACCATTGGTACCTGGTACAATATACCGCTTAGAGAATGTGCATGTAGAATATGTAATAAGACACTAGAAACCCCCAGACATTTGTTGATGGAATGTGTAGAACCTATCATAATGTATGAAAAGGCATATGTATATCAGGGCTATGATATGGATTTTTATCTGCTCTGATCAATTTTGGTATTATATATTTTCTGGAAAAATGTGGTTATGAATTGTACGATATTATACCTGTGGAATTACATTTTAAAAATAATTCATGTGATTGCTCTGCCATATTAGAGATGGATGTTTGTTTGAATATTTAGACAAGTCACACAGAAGTTTTAAAACTGACATTTTTCTTTTAATATGTTAAAGGTTGAATTGTTATGAAAAGTTTTTTTTTATATGTAAAAGGTTATATTTAACGAGTAAACATTAAAAAAAAAGAATTCACAATATGAGAGGGAAAGGAGAGTGAGGCGCAGTGATGGGTCACATGGGAGTGACAGGCAAGAAAGCAGCAGAAAGGCAGTGGGTCAGAGGGGGAAGCAGTGGGCAAGAGAACAGAGAGGAAGCAGTGGGGCGGTGGGCCAGAAATCAGAGCGGGAGTCGTGGCCCAGAAAGCCGAGGGAGCGTAGGCTACAGGGGAGCGGTGGGCCAGAAAGCAGAGAGGAAGCGGTTGGCCGGAAAGAGGCAGTGAACTGCAGATTGTGAGAAAGGATGGAGGAAGAGTGTGATAGAATGGGCGAAAGCATGCAAGGTGCAGAAGTAGCAAGAAAGGATGAAAGACTGCGGGAGGAATTGGGGAGCGTAAAGTGCGATTTGGTGTGTGACAGGAACTGGGGAGTGCAAATTGTGACTTGGCAGTGTGGCAGCGCATGAGTATGTGCATGACAGAGTGAGGGATTTGGGAGTGTAAGTTGTGATGGGAAATTGGTGAGTCTGAAGGTTGTTGGTGAGAGAGGTATGTGGGTGTTTGGGGGATTGGGCAACATAAGTGAATATTTCCACCCTTCTAGCTGAAAATGATCAATAGAGTTAATAATATTAATTAAGCATGCACGACAGAGGGAAGCCCGTGTGTGGAAAGTGAAGAAAGCTTGGGGAGAAAGAAAAGCGTTGAGACCGATTAAGGGGAACCTATAGGGAACTGAGACCAAATGCTATACTTAGAAACTTTTTGTTGAAACTGTCTAGATGCTTGAAGGGTGACCTGGAACTGGGGGATGGGAACCTCAGAGGTTAAACCTGTGAACTTGTGACTCAGAACAGCCAAGAAGGCTCTGGGGGGCGGAGCAAGACTCCTAACTGTGTTTGCAAGCCAAAGTGTGTTCATCCAGCAAGTGTTCCATCCACCCCTGTGCTGTATAACGTGGGGACGAGAATTAATACTGATTTATATTGGCATTCTGACATTTCGTTTCACCATTGATCTTTTCTTTTTTACATACATATCCCTATGAGGGCAGGCATTAGGTTTTTGTTAGTATAAGTCTTTATTGTTTGACTAAGACTGTTTCTTTATTATTTGATGGGCAAGATTACTCCTATCTTAGTTATAGGGCCACATAGGAATATGTCCAACTGCCATGAATTTAACAATAAAGGTTTTGAAACTTGCAACTCTTGTGTCAGTGTCTATGTGTGATACCATGCCCTCCTGACATATGGTGTCAGGCGTGGAATACGACTCAATTGAAACAAGTTGGGGAACCCTAAAATTTCAGAAACTCAGTAACCAAGCTTCAGACCCCACTACCACCCCCACAAGTATCTATCAGCCTTAATATATGCAGCAGTAGAGAGTCTACCAACCCTCCAGGAAAAAGAGGAATGATTCCCACTGACTTAATTCTAATACCCTCCCCACACCCTTGGTTGTTACATTAGGCTGGCATCGACATCTGGTTTAGCCTAGAAATTTGGTCTGAATGAACTTGCAGGTATTATAGACCCAGACTTTCATGGAGATATAAAATTATACTTGCAAAATCATGGAGAAACCCTTTTTGAAATGTGTCCTGGGGAGAACATTGCACAGGGAATTCTTGAGAAAGCTTTATTTCTCGGTTTTGAGGAAGAAATAGAGCCTGAGGAAACCAAGAGAGTTAGCGTAGGTTTTGGGGAGGCTGATAAGAAACTTAAAATCCAAGCCAAAGTCGAAGATGAACCCACCATGCTTCCAGACTTAGCCTTTGCCCAACAAAATGACCCAATACAGGCTGTCTTGCAAATAATTCCTGAAGGAGAAGGTTGAGATAAAAGAAATTCCTTTTTCTTTCTGAAACAGGCACCACTAAATCAAAGAGAAGGCATAAGTAAAACCCAATTAGTAATACACAGAACCCATCAGAAAATTGTGTTGGAAATTGCACACTCTCACTCTACTGGGGGACACTTAGGACAGTCTAGGACCAAAGCTCACAGTAGTGAAAAATTCTATTGGCCGGAGATACATGCTGATATAAAAAAACTTTGTACAGACAAGTGAAATATGTCAAAAGACCAGCTCACATATTCCTTTACCTGCCCCTTTAAATCACTACCAATAATTGAAGTTCCCTTCTCCTGAATAGGGATGGATATTAGCAGACCATTAGAAACTTCTAAGTTGGGCAACAAATTGGTTCTTGTGATCGTTGATTAGGCCACCAGATACCCAGAAGCCTTTCCCATGAGAAATAACACCACCCAGCAAATCTTAAAGCATTTGCTACCATTCTTTCCTAGGGTTGGATTCCTCAAAGAAATTCTAACTGACCAGGGGACACATTTCATGAGTAAGCTTATGGGTGAAATAAAGGAATTGCTACATATTACAACCTTAAGGACCTCGGTTTACCATCCCCAAACTGACAGATTGGTAGAAAAATACAATAATAATAATTTGGCATTTATATAGTGCTATGAACCCTCAGGTATCTGAGCGCTGCTTATTATTACCCACGGTGTGTGGTGCTCATTTATCGACCTTCAGAAGGATGAAAGGCTGAGTTTGGCCTTGCTGGGATTTCGAACCTGGGTTAGCAAGCTCTGAACGGGTGTCAAAGCAAGCGCTCTACTCGCTGTGCCACTTGACCGGCCCTCAAGGTGATTCTAAGAAAAGTAGCAGATGAGGATGGGATAGATGGGGGCCGCATTGACCCATGGGCCATGTTTGCAGTGAGAAAGACCCTTAAGCATCTACTGGATTCTCCCCCTTTGATTTATTGTATTGTAAGAGATGTCTTAAGAGATGTCTTAGAAATGCTCTGGGAATCCTGGGAAGAAAGGGAAGAAGCACCAATACCTCTTTCACAGACAGCCACCCAGTTACGAGAACACATGAATCTAGTCAGAGATCTAGTTCACACTCATATGGAAAAAGCTGAAAAACAACAGCACCTTGCCTACGATAAAAAAGGTAAATCTTAGATAATTTGCAGTAGGTCAGAAAGTTCTGATTCTTTTACCTAACTCTGAAAATAAACTGGTTTCAAAATGGCACAGGCCCTATGAAATACTAGAGCAAACTGGAACATGTACTTATAGGGTAGCCCTACCTGATAGAAGACAAAACACCCACCTCTAACACGTAACTCTCCTGAAAGAATGGAAATCTGCCATTAACTCTCTTGTTTGGTACCCCAGGACAGTGATAACCTAGAACTCATTCCCAAATAACTACATAAAGACAAAAAAAAATGTAAATGACCTTGTTTCCGCTTTCCCCAATGTATTTTGAGATAAACCAGGAAGAGTACATAGAAGTTATCATTACATCAGAACCCCAAAAGGGAAAGTGGTTCATCTAAAACCATACAGACTCCCAGAGGCGTGAAAGAAAATAGTCATTGAGGAGGTTGAGCATATGCTGAAGGCCAATATGATCAAGCCCTCTTCAAACCCATGGGGGGGTCATTCCGAGGTTGGAGGTAAAGTGAAAACAATGCCGGTAAAGGATTACCGACATCGCTTACTGCTACAGGCTATTCTGACCAACCAGACTGCTATTTACGGCATCGTACTTTACGATGCCGTAAATAGCGGTCTATGCGTGTGCGCGCGACACACCATACCGGCATTAGCGGCATGCCTTAAACCGGAGCTGATCTCAAGTAATGCAGACATGCAAATAACGGCCTCCCGAAGGCCAAAAAAAAGAGCTTACCGGCATGGAGTAAATACCGGCATCTCCGAGAAGGTGTAAAGAACCCTGGGCAGTGTTTAGAAGTGCCACAGGTGCACACAATCAACGCAGGTGGAGGCAATGGAGTGAGGGCCAGTACAAAAGGAGCACACCCACACACCACACCGCCTCCCACACCAAGATGATACGAATAGTAGTAGCATTACTGGAGCTGGAGACCCTGCTTGCAAGGCCTAAACAACAACAACAACAACAGCTCCCACCACAGAGGAGACACAGGAGGAGAAGGAGGGTGAGACAGGCCCAGGATGCCCGTCCAGTGCAGCCACCGTTACCACGCCGGCAGCCACCAATCCCTTGCATCAGAGCCACCCCCTTCAACCTAACCTCTGAGCAGATCCACACCCTGTACTGGCTTGACCGTGACACCATCACCACCGTAGTGGACCTGATACACGACGACATAGTGAGCCTCATAGAAATACGCACCGCCATCCCCCCTCTACTGAAGGTAGTGTCTGTGCTGCACTTCCTTGTCACAGGCACCTACCAGCACACAGTGGGGCACATGCATGGCATATCACAACCCTTATTTTCCCGGATACTGACCCAAGTTCTGGATGCCCTCCTCAAGCACACAAGGGACTACATATCCCTGCCACGGACTCCCCAAGAGATATTCGATACAAAAGTTGCCTTCCATGCACTGGCAGGCATGCCAAATTGTGTAGGTGCCCTTGACTGAACCCACGTGGAGTTGGTAGTCCCGCATGCCATGGAGGTGGTGTATCGCAACCACAAGCAATACCACTCCATCAATGTGCAGATGGTATGCAACGCCAGCAAAATCATCACACATTGCTGTGCCCAATATCCTGGATCAACTCATGACTCTTTGGTCCTGCGGAACTCCACGCTACCACGCTTCATGGAGCGACATGCTGGACGATGTGCCTGGATGCTTGGTGAGTTGCCTGACTGGCCCATGGCAGTGCATCAGGTTGTGAGGCAGGTGGCTGCATACTCCACCTGGGTGGGAAGGGGGGGATGCATACTCCACCTGGGTGGGAAGGGGCGGGGTGCATACTCCGCCTGGGTGAGAAGGGGGGGTGCATACTCCACCTGGGTGGGAAGAAGGGGTGCATACTCCACCTGGGTGGTAATGTTGACGTCAGTGCACGATGTGCACAGCACCGAACACTGTGCCCCAAAGCAACTGAAACGGCACATCACAACCAAATTCCATAGTGATGAAGTAAGTCCAACACCTATCACTACATGACTAACAGTTAACCAGCCCACATCCCACAACACATGCACCACACATTGGCGGTGCTCACACAGCGTAAGGCCATCCTGCACTATGCACTGCATACGCACTATGTTGCTGTATCCAGCATATCACCACACATGACAGTCATCGCTGGGAGTGCTTTGAATTGAGCCAACCAGGGATACCACAGTGTGTCCCTGTTTCTGCACACCCATAGGAGCGCTGCAAGTCACCATGGAACTGATCAGTGCAGAATGACAAATATGGTACTGACTACAGACAACAATCCCGACTACAAAATCTCACAGGACACAATACATGAATGATTTTACTCCAACACTGCTGCATGTATATACGATGCGCGTGCAACAAGATGCCAGTGCACACCATGACCCATCTCGAAGATGCAACCCACTCCATCAGTCCATTGCACAGGACACATAGCGTGGCCAGAAATGGGGTAAATGCATCCGGGGACATGTGCATGTGGGCAGAAATTACCTGCTGCCATGTGAGACTAGTACAGTTGTCCACCATGAATGGACGAACACTTACCTTCATTCCCCTCTCATGCAGGTGATGGTGGCTATCCTTTGAAGCCGTGGCTCATGACCCCTGTCCGAAACCCACAGAACCGGCACGAGGAGGACTACAATCGTTCCCATACCCGTATGTAACGCTCACCTGATTCCCGCAGAGGCGCCGGTCTTGACTGGATGAATGCCGTATCTTCAAAGGTGATGTGTAACACACGGTTGGCTCTTTGGGCTGGACCTCTGTGCACTGTATGTCTGACTCGAAGAGTAAGATGTCTGCAGATAGAAAATATGGGATTAATGAACTGGGGTTATTCGGTGCCTCTCTCCTCTTCCCTTTCTCTTCTCCTGTAGAACCCCAAAGGTTAACGCCCTCACCTTAGGTAAGTGAACGCCGAGCTCTCCATCTGCCTCGGGGCAGGGTGCCGTAACCAGTTTCTTCACTGGATAAGGGTGCAGGCCTCTTGACCTCAGAGGACTGCTGTCCGTCGTTAACTGCACGGACGGTAAGTTCTGGGGACTTCAAATGTCTTAAAAGTCTTTTGTAATGATATCTCTTGTTTTGCAGGGTTCCGGCGATGGCGGATGGCGGGCTGATGAGAGTTGAGGATCGAACCCGCGTGAGGAATAGAAGCGCCTGGAAGCACGTAAGTAAGCGCTTGTAGCCTGCTTCACGATGCGCACTAACTGTCCATTTTATCTTGCAGGTACAAGTTCGAAGCTGAAGGGTGCTGGAATACCCACTGGATTCGGCGTGGGAAGGAGTAATGGCACGTGAGTAATAAAGTTGCCCAATGTCTTTAAACGCACCTTCTTTTGTCTTTCAGATGCGGGATGCAGCGCTGAAGGCCTCCGGAGCGTGCGAAGAGCTGGTAAGCTTTTGTCTTTCAGATGCCGGAATGCAGTGCGAAGACCTCCGGAGCATGCGAAGAGTAGGTAAGCCTTTGTCTTTCAGATGCCGGAATGCAGCGCGAGGCGTTGGTGACAGCCGATGGACCAGGTAAGAGATGCGCTGCCACTGAAGACCGTAGTGCTAACCTGTTCTTTCTTTGTCTTTACAGGTGCTGCTGAAGACTGGATTCCAGGATGGTAAGCCTTTGTTCCCTTAGGCCCAGGATCAGAAGCAGAAGACACGATGAGCGTTCTGCTGCAGAGAATGCAGAATAACGCAAAGCAAGATTCATCCATCGGGTGTGGTTTAAATAGCCTCCTGTAGTGCTTAGGTGTCTCCTTCCACAGCCACGCCTAGGTAAGAAAAGAGTTCCTGCTTTCCAGAAGAGTTCTAGTGTTCTGAACCTAGGGAGTGGCTCCTGCCCCACCCAACAGGAAAAGTAGTCCCAAACAGAAGAGGATCAGGGGTTCAACTGGCAGGTAAGTAAGCAGCATGGTCTGCTGCAGGTAAGTCCACCCAAGCATTATGAGCCCGGCACTTCCAGCGCTGGGACTGGGCATCTTTATGAGCCTGGTGCCACTGGCGCCAGGACAGGGTCCAAAAGGTCCCAATTGGGACTGGCTGGCACTCGGAACCGAGGTTATGGGTCTGCTTCCAAGGGAGTTGGGCAAGTCCTGATCTTTTGGAAGCAGAGATCATGACAGAACCCCCCCTCAAGGCCCCTCCCAAACCGGGCTTCCCCGGGGGTTTGGGCTTGTTAGGAAATGTTCGATGAAATCTTTTGATTAGACAAGGCGCGTGGACATATTCTGCAGGTTCCCAGGATCTTTCTTGGGGACCGTAGCCTTTCCAGTCAATCAGGTAAAATAGTTTAGATTTGGAGATCTTGGAATCCAGGATGCTTTTGACTTCAAACTCGAGTTCTCCATCAACTAGAATAGGTTTTGGAGATGTAATTAGTCGGGTTTGAGGTTGCACGGGTTTTAATAGAGAGACGTGGAAGACCGGATGTATCTTCATGTGAGGGGGCAAGTCCAACTTGACCGCTACTGGATTTACTATGGTAGTGATGGAATAGGGACCAAGGTATCTTGGGTTGAATGTGCGTGGTCCTTTTAGAGGTAGATATTTGGTGGATAACCAGACTTGATCTCCTACTTGATATTGGGGGGCTTCCTTCCGATGTTGGTCTGCTCCTTTCTTGTATTGTTCTTTAGCCCTTTGAAGGTGAGAAACGGCTTCCTTAAAGGCTTGGGTGATTGTAGAATGCAGGTGGTCTACTGCTGGTGTTCCAAGATCTTGGAGTGGATCCAACTCCGAGGTTCGAGGGTGACTACCGTATAAAAGCAAAAACGGGGTCTTCCCAGTTCCCGAGTGGACAGAGTTATTGTAGGCATACTTGGCTATCCAAAGGATATCTTTCCAAGTTTTTTCAGTTTGTTGTAGCATGCAGCGCAAATACTGTTCCAGAGTTTGATTGGTCCTCTCGGTTTGTCCGTCGGTTTGAGGGTGGTGGCTGGTCGAAAGTCTCACATCAATTTGAGCCGACCGACAGCAACTTCGCCAAAAATGAGAAATAAATTGACTACCTCGATCCGAAATTAGAACTGAAGGAAAACCGTGCAGTCGGACGATGTTTTCGAGAAATTCTCGGGCCAGAGTTGCTGCTGTTGGTAAGCCTTTGAGTGGAATGAAATGCGCCATCTTGGAGAATAGGTCCACGATTACTAGGATCGTATTGTATCCGCAGCATGGAGGTAGATCGGTGATGAAGTCCATAGAAAGCGTATGCCAAGGGCGAGGCGGGATGTCAATAGGGCGTAAGAGGCCGGCTGGTTTTTCCTTTTGACTCTTGTTTTGGGCGCATACTCCACAGGACATTATAAAGTCTCTGATATCTTTTTTCCAAGACGGCCACCAGAAGTAGCGCTTGATCTTATCCGAGGTCTTGGTCATACCGGGATGTCCTTCCATTAAAGAATCGTGATAACAAGAGATTACCTTTTTCTGTAAATCTGTGCTGGGCAGGTATAACCGTTCTTGGAAATATAATAGGTTGTCCTTCACCGTAAAGTCCTTTCCCTGCAGATGCCAATTCTGTATGTCTGCTGGAGTTACCAGTAGCCTGGCTTTATCCTTAACTTCCTCTATGGATTGTGTGGCGATTACACCTAGAATTCTTTGTTCGGGAATGATAGGTACAGGTTTAGGATTGATCAAATGTTCTTCCACTCCCATCCGAGAAAGGGCATCAGCTTTACCGTTTTTTGTACCAGGTCGATAGGTAATTATGAAGTCAAACTCGGCAAAGAATAGTGCCCAACGGAGTTGCCTAGAGGATTGAGCTTTTGCGGTTTTCAAATATTGCAGGTTTCGGTGATCTGTAATCACAGTAACTGTGTGTCGGGCCCCCAGAAGATAATGCCGCCAAGCCTTAAAGGCGGACTTGATAGCTAGAAGTTCCTTATCAGTAATAGTGTAATTGATTTCAGCAGGCGAGAATTTGCGGGACCAAAATGCCACGGGATGCAACTGATTGGTTACTGGGTCCTTTTGTGATAGAACTGCCCCCATGGCAAGGCTCGAAGCATCAGTTTCAACGATGTAGGGGAGTTCTGGGCGAGGATGTTTTAAGATCGGTGCAGAGATAAATCTAGTCTTCAAATTCTGGAAAGCTTGTTCCGCCTCGGTAGACCATTCAAAACGTTTGTTTTTCTTTAACAAGGCGGTGATGGGCTGGACTATTCGAGAGAATTCGGGGATAAACCTGCGGTAAAAGTTAGCGAAGCCTAACATGCTTTGAACACCTTTTACGGAGGATGGCGATGGCCATTTGAGAATTGCATCGACCTTCTTTGAATCCATACGCACTCCGCTAGGTGATAATATGAATCCCAAGAATTCAACTTCAGTCACGTTGAAAACACATTTTTCCAATTTAGCGAAAAGTTTGTGTTGACGCAATCTCTCGAGGACCATTTTCACGTGTTTCCGATGTTCAGTTTCCGATGAAGAATAAACGAGGATGTCGTCAATGTAAACAACAACACACACATCTATGAGCTCTCTGAGGACATCGTTCATAAAATATTGAAAGGCGGCCGGGGCATTGCAAAGTCCGAAGGGCATGACCTGATATTCAAATAGCCCATACTTGGTGCGGAAGGCCGTCTTCCATTCATCGCCCTCTTTTACTCGTACCAAGTGGTAGGCTCCTCTAAGATCCAGCTTTGTATATATGCATGCTTTTCTGACTTGGTCCAGGAGTTCAGGGATCAAAGGTAACGGATATCTATTCTTAACGGTGATCTGGTTCAGGGCGCGATAATCTATACAAGTTCTAAGGTCCCCTTCTTTTTTTGGAACGAAGAACAAAGCTAAGGAAGCAGGGGACTTGGAAGGACGAATAAACCCATTCGCTAGGTATTGATCCAGGTATTGTCGGAGGTGAAGATTCTCAGGCTCGGTGAGGGCATAAATTCTACTACAAGGAGGAGTAGATCCAGGTATCAGGTCTATCTGGCAGTCATAAGACCTATGAGGAGGTAGAGAGTTAGCCTGATCCTTCCGGAAAACATCTTGGAATTCTAGGTATTCAGGAGGTAACTGGGGAGCCTCCGAGGAAATTGCTGCCAGTGCAACACCAGGTTGAGGGTGACAAGTAGAGACACATTCTGGAAACTGAACCGTTCTTGCTCGCCAATCGATCTGAGGATTGTGCTTCTCTAACCAAGGAATTCCTAGAATAATCTGGAACTGAGGGGCCTTGATCACATCGAACACGATCTTCTCATGGTGTCCATCTTGACTTACTAGCGTCACTTCTTGGGTGGTATGCGTTACTGGTCCGGAGGCTATCTCCGTACCATCCACCGTAGTAATGACGTCCTTTACAGCCTTTGGACAAAGAGTCAGATTCATCCTCAAAACCATTTCATGATCCACATAATTGCCGATGGCACCGCTGTCGACGTAAGCTTCAATCGCATGTAATCGATCCGGATGTTCAGGGCTAATGAGGACCATAGGTATCACGAAATGCGAGGTCACGGAACTGGTTTTAACGCTCAGCAAGAGGACCTCTATTCTTGTCAGGCGAGGTCGTTTCCCTGCTCAGAGTTTGTGACCCTGGTAACTGCAGCTCCTACTGCCTTCTTGGCTGGTTTCACCGGACAGTCTCGAAGAAAGTGCCCCGAGTTTCCGCAATAGAGGCATAATTGCAACTGTTTTCTCCTTTCCCGCTCCTTTTGTGTTAGTGGTCCTTTCAGGCCCCCTATTTGCATGGGTTCCCCGGAGTCTACTCCTTTGGTAGGAGTTGGTGGTTTGGAAAATACTCGAGCATCAAACTTGGAACGATCGGCCTTCCTGTTCTGCAGTCTGTGGTCAATTTGAACGACTAAGTCAATATAGTCCGAACAGTCTTGCGGGGAATTCACTACTTGGGCTAACACATCTTTGAGCTCTCCACGTAGACCTCTATAAAACAGCGTAATCCTTTTGTCCTCAGGCCATCGAGTTTCCACTATCAGTCTGTTGAAAGACGCAATATAAGCCAAAAGGTCTTGATTACCCTGTCGCAATGAAAGGAGCTCATTGTCCAAGGCCTGCCCCTGTGAATGTCTTGCAAACAGTTTTTCCATACTGAGCTGAAAACCTTGAAAATCATGGAGAACCGGATCATCTTGATTAACTAGAGGGATCGACCAGTCTGCCGCATTGCCACTAAGGTACGAAAGCACGAAAGCTACCTTAGCTTGATCAGTTGGAAAGGCTGCTGGCCGGCATAAGAAGTGCAACCGGCACTGATTAATGAATACTGCAAATCTCTTTGGGTCTCCAGAAAATCGTTCGGGCGGAGCCAGAGGTACATTCCCAGGTAGGTTGATCTGCACTGGGTTCGTAGAGGATGTTGAAGGAAGATTTGCCCCTGATGCTGGTAACGGAGTTTGTCCGGCTTGTGACTGTAGCAATTGTCTAGCGAGATCGTCTGTTCGCTCCTTGGAAATAATCAGTTCCCTTCTTAGAGCAATCGTTTCCTGACGGGCTGCATGCACATCTGCTCTTAGTTCCCCAAGTAACTGGGCTAGCTGGTCGGTATCTGAGGTTTCCATAGCGCCTGGGTGGGAGTTTTGCGGTAGGCTTTGCGTTCTGTAACGCTCACCTAATTCCCGCAGAGGCGCCGGTCTTGACTGGATGAATGCCGTATCTTCAAAGGTGATGTGTAACACAAGGTTGGCTCTTTGGGCTGGACCTCTGTGCACTGTATGTCTGACTCAAAGAGTAAGATGTCTGCAGATAGAAAATATGGGATTAATGAACTGGGGTTATTGGGTGCCTCTCTCCTCTTCCCTTTCTCTTCTCCTGTAGAACCCCAAAGGTTAACGCCCTCACCTTAGGTAAGTGAATGCCGAGCTCTCCATCTGCCTCGGAGCTGCCGTAACCAGTTTCTTCACTGGATAAGGGTGCTGGCCTCTTGACCTCAGAGGACTGCAGTCCGTCGTTAACTGCACGGACGGTAAGTTCTGGGGACTTCAAATGTCTTAAAAGTCTTTTGTAATGATATCTCTTGTTTTGCAGGGTTCCGGCGATGGCGGATGGCGGGCTGATGAGAGTTGAGGATCGAACCCGCGTGAGGAATAGAAGCGCCTGGAAGCACGTAAGTAAGCGCTTGTAGCCTGCTTCACGATGCGCACTAACTGTCCCTTTTATCTTGCAGGTACAAGTTCGGAGCTTTAGAGAAGCTGAAGGGTGCTGGAATACCCACTGGATTCGGCGTGGGAAGGAGTAATGGCACGTGAGTAATAAAGTTGCCCAATGTCTTTAAACGCACCTTCTTTTGTCTTTCAGATGCGGGATGCAGCGCCGAAGGCCTCCGGAGCGTGAGAAGAGCTGGTAAGCTTTTGTCTTTCAGATGCCGGAATGCAGTGCGAAGACCTCCGGAGCATGCGAAGAGTAGGTAAGCCTTTGTCTTTCAGATGCCGGAATGCAGCGCGAGGCTTTGGTGACAGCCGATGGACCAGGTAAGAGATGCGCTGCCACTGAAGACCGTAGTGCTAACCTGTTCTTTCTTTGTCTTTACAGGTGCTGCTGAAGACTGGATTCCAGGATCGTAAGCCTTTGTTCCCTTAGGCCCAGGATCAGAAGCAGAAGACACAATGAGCGTTCTGCTGCAGAGAATGCAGAATAACGCAAAGCAAGATTCATCCATCGGGTGTGGTTTAAATAGCCTCCTGTAGTGCTTAGGTGTCTCCTTCCATAGCCACGCCTAGGTAAGAAAAGAGTTCCTGCTTTCCAGAAGAGTTCCAGTGTTCTGAACCTAGGGAGTGGCTCCTGCCCCACCCAACAGGAAAAGTAGTCCCAAACAGAAGAGGATCAGGGGTTCAACTGGGAGGTAAGTAAGCAGCATGGTCTGCTGCAGGTAAGTCCACCCAAGCATTATGAGCCCGGCGCTTCCAGCGCTGGCACTGGGCATCTTTATGAGCCTGGTGCCACTGGCGCCAGGACAGGGTCCAAAAGGTCCAAATTGGGACTGGCTGGCACTCGGAACCGGGGTTATGGGTCTGCTTCCAAGGGAGTCGGGCAAGTCCTGATCTTTTGGAAGCATAGATCATGACACCGTACCCGTTTGGTGATTGAGCAGACCTTTGGCCTGTTGAAGGCACGATTTCGCTGCCTCAGCCGGTCAGGTGGGGCACTCCTCTACAGCCATGAGAAGGTGGCCAAGATCACCATGGCATGTGTAATGCTGCACAATATGTGCATCTGTCGGAACGTGCTCCTGCCCCCTGACATGGAACTGCTACCACCAGATGATGATGATGATGACGGGGAGGAGGAAGATGTGGCAGGACATCATCAGGGTGCCGATGCACAGGAGGGACGTGCCGTGCGCCAGTCATTGATTGGACAATATTTCTGACACACAAGTCAGCAGAGGGTGTCATAATTTGAGGACATAGGGCACTGGGTGTGGGGATACATGTACACTATGCACTGTTCTATATTAAATGACAGTTACGCAATAAAGAATGTCCACTCTGGTTTTTCTTTGCAACACAACTGGTGTATTAAAAGTGAAATTTATAAGTGAAAAACAAACCCTCCGCCACCCTTACCCCCCTCCCCACTCCAACTCCCCAACACTAGTCTCATTGGGACCACGAAGCCCACACACCCTCACTCACCTCCTCCTCCCCCACACACCCTCACCCACTTCCCCTCCCCCCAACTGCCCCACATACCCTCACCCCTCTCTCCCTCCCCCCCAACTCCCCAACACTAGTCCCATTGGGTCCACGTAGCCCACATGTGCACATGTGACTGGCAGTAATATCACTCTGCGCTCCCAGAGCCAGGGGGAGGCATGCCCCGGCGGCGCTGGCCACGGAGCGACCGACGGAGTGGGCTGGTCTGGGTCGAGTTGCTGGTTGAAGGGGTGTCCTCATGCTGGGGCTGTTGGGCAGGATGTGCAGCCTCCATACCATCGGCTATGCGGCCGAGGACCTCACAGAGCCAGTTGGTGCTGTCCGTTATTACCTGGCCCAGTGCCCTCAATTCATGCAGCCACTCCTCCCTGGCCTGCCGATTGTCCTGCACAAAATCTGTGATCAGGGCTGTGAGCTGCTCAGCCCGCTGTGCATCTGCGGCTGATGTAGTGGCCCTGCTGGGGATCGGGCTGAAATGTCCTGCCGGCGCTTCCTCAAGGGAACTGGGCACAGGACTGGCATGTCCCTGTGTTGGTCCTTGGCCAGATTGCTGAGGTGTGTTGATCTCACCGAGTCAAAAAAGGAGACCTGGGGGTTAGAGTAGGCTTCAGGGGTGTGCACGACTTCAAATGTGTCGTCCTCTGTCGCTTCACAGATGTAATTGGGGCTGTCGGCAACTTCGAGGGGGGCCGTGGCTGCCACCTCCCCAGCCACACTCGACTCCTCAGACTGTGGTGTTGGGCATGTGTCTGCAGCCAGTGCAGGGAGGGGTGGGGGTAGGGGTGGTGCACCCTCCTCTGGCCTTGCTGGAGCCGGTGGTGTTCGTCCAGCTGTTGTCTTCCTCACTGGGAGACGGCGGCCCCTGCCTTGGCCCCTGGAAGTGCTGGGGCGGTTGCTCTCCTGCTCCTCGCTGTCATGCTCACTGCCTGTGGGGGTGGAAGAGAGGGATGGCATGAGTGATGATTTCAGAGCCAGCATTTATACATGGCTACAATAGCACATTCAGATATTTGTGGGTTATCGGCATTTGGGTAGGGAACGGCACATCATTCAATACTTGGGTGGTAAATGCATGCATATGTCGGTGTCACTCATGTTGGCCGGGTATGTCTAACATGCACACTGTTTACATCAACTGCCCTGTGAGCCTCATGGAATTGGCCACTTTGTGTGGTATGTGTAATATAGGTTACGGCCTTGCACCTGGCACTAGCTTGGGTCTCACTTGCTTCCGCATGATTAACAGGGGGGTGGGGTGTGGATGACCATGCCGTGACTCCTTGGCCAGACCTTAGCAGTGACTTTCATAACATTGGCGTTGGCAGTATTGACTTTGGACACTCACCTCCATCAGCGGATGACGTTCCACCACACTCCATTTCTCCGACCCCTTCAATGGATTCAGAGCCTATCATGGCCGCACATGTCTCCTCCCACGGCATGAGTTTCATGGGTGAACCTGGGCCTCCTCCAGTCTCCAAGGCCTGGCTTCTATTCGAGAGAGGATGCTCTGCACCCTCAGCCGCTGGTCGTCCCACCTTTCGCGGCAGTCCTATGTGGTGCGGGGGGTGTTGCCCACAGCGCTCACCTTCTGCGCCACTAGTGCCCAGATGTCTTTTTTGTTAAGCACCGCCACCCTCCGCATGTCGTTGCTGAAAACAGTTCCAGCATGCTCGTGGAGAGTATCCACAAACACTTGCAGCTCATCTGGGCTGAACCGCTCCTTTCGGAGGCGGGCAGCTCCCTTTTTTGGCGCTTTGGGCATTCCTCGGTAGTAGTGGTAACTTTCCGATAGGTCAACATTGTGCCAGGGGTCCTGTCTGAGGAGAATGGCAATGGATTGTGTTTTTAAAGATGGCCGCCGTGCTCCTTCCAGTTCCTGTGCGATAATGCTATTTCCGGTTCCGCATTTTAACGGTGACTGTAAATAACGGTGACCGCTATTTACAGTCACCGCTAATGCCGCGTTGCTCTGAGGTGGTAGTGTTCGCTACGGTGTGGTTCATGCCGGTAGGGGTTTCTTCGGGCATTTTTGCGGCATGCCGCTACGTTCATTACCGGCGCAAAGCTCGTGCCCGCGAACTCGTAATAGTGCGCTTTTAGCAGACTATTGCCAGCACGGACACGCTATTTGCGCCATGCCGGTAATGGACGGTACTTACCTCCAAACTCGGAATGAAGGCCATGGTCTTGCCCTATCGTGTTGGTAACCAAACCAGACCAATCTTGGAGATTTTGCATAGATTTTAGGCAAGTCAACGCCATCTCTGCCTTTGATGCATACCCTGTGCACGCATCGATGACTTGATAGATAAATTGGGAAATGCAGTGTTCTTGTCAAGTTTAGATTTAACTAAAGGGTATTGGCAGGTCCCTGTGCATCGACCTGATAAGGAAAAAACAGCCTTATCAACACCAATAGGACTATTCCATTTTGAAGTTCTCCCTTTTGGTCTGCATGGAGCCCCCGCAACTTTTCAACGATTTATGGACAGAATACTACAACCCTATTCCGATTTCTGTGGGGCATTCATTGACAATATAAATATCTACAGTAAAATGTTGGAGGATCACCTGTCCCATCTTTATACTATTATAGGAGCTCTCCGAAAAGCCCGATTGACTGCCAACCCCAGGAGGTGTACGTTGGTTCAATCGGCAGTAAAATATCTGAGCTTCTTCGTGGTGAATGGTAGTGTACAGCCTCAGCAAGAAAAAGTGAAAGCCGCCCTAGATGCCCCCAAGCCCCATACCAAAAGAGATCCTAGAGCAAGAGATCCTAGAGCATTCATGAGCTTGATTGGGTATTATCGCAGGTTTATCCCAAAACGTTCAAACATAACATCACGGTTGACAGATAAATTACATAATAAATTACAAAATGCAGAACCCCAGAAAATGTGTTGGACCGATGAGGATGATGTTTGTTATAACAACCTCAAACTAACATTGTGTCAGAACCCCATATTGAAATTGTCAGACTTCTCGAAAGAGTTTGTTTTACAGACTGATGTCTCCCTGACTGGGTTAGTATCTGTACTATCTCAAATACTTGATGGCTTAGAACATCCTACATTATTTACCAGTCACAAACTATTTCCCAGAGAGGAAATCTACTCTGTGTTAGAACTAGAAGCCCTTGCCATCAAATGGGCAGTACTTCATCTCAGGTACTACCTATTGGGAAGGAAATGCACCCTTATTACTGATCATTCACCCTTAGTTCGGATATGTTAGAGGAAAGAATCTAACCCTCGAGTTATGCGATGGTTCTTGGACTTGCAACCATACTGTTTCGCAGTGGAACATCGAAAGGGTAAAGACCTGGGGAACATTGACTTCCTTTCCCGGTTCCCTTTGTGAAACAGATCTGTCCACATTGCATAGGGGAAGGGTATGTGAAAAACCAGAGGGTGTTTCACTGCCCAGACCCTGGGGATCCCTTACTCAGGTAGCCAGGTCATGCCATTTCCTCTGGATCCAGACCCTAGCAGTGGACAAGTGCGGGAGGATCACCTGGGTGAGGGGTCCTTGTGGGTTAGGGGGAAAGACACCCGATGATGAACCACAGTATCCCCCCCTTTTCCAATACCCCTATCCAATCCAATTTTTTGGGATGTTCCAACATCGCAAGCCACCCCCCCTTTCCTACAGAAACACTGAGCAGAGCAAGAGGAGATCTAAGGCTGAATGCATTACCTTCCATGCAATACACTGGACATGTCCCTCCAATGAGATCAGGCAGGGTCAGGCACGTGACTTTAAGCATGCACACCTAATACCTCTTAACTCTCCCCACATGGTTAAAAGGTGAAACACTGAGACACACTTTTGAGCAAGACGGTGCACAAGACGGAGCAGTTCCTCCATGTAGATGGTGAACGAGGCAAAGGAAAGCAACAGACTGAGAGGTTGTACTGAAGGGGCAGGAAGCCGGAGAATCCCCCGGCGAGATCGTTATTTCTGAAAGTCCGCGAGGATTGTGCACAACAGCCCAGCTGGAAGGGGGAAAGAATCTTCAGAGTGCTTACCAGTCACCCTCCCGGGTGAACAGCAGAGTTTGGTAAGCGCAGAAGCAGCAGTGGTAACAACCTTGACTCCTACATCAAAGGCGTCCAAAAGACGGAAAGCATCTTAACACGGCCAGTGAGTTCAAAGAAGGGTCTTTAAGTGAAATGCTTGTGACATTATCCGAGGGATGAAGGTTACGCGAGCACCAATAAGCTGCAAGAAAAAGTTAATCCATTGTTAAGAACTGTGAATGCGAAGTACAAAGTAGCAGAGGGGTCCGGCGAAGTGAGATTGCCCAATCGAAAGTCTCTGTGAAATTATTTAAAGCTGCAGAGGCAGTGGGAAGTCAGAGAAAGAAAGTAACCACAAAACCGTATGAAAGAAAGGTTTAAAAGACATGATCTACGAGCAATTGATATGAAAGCAAGTCATAGATAGTAGCAAGTAAATTTTCCAAGAGACATTGCAACTGAAGGAAAATATGTAAGTGGATGTAAAGAAATGAGGGTCGAAGTGGTCATGTGGAGGTGAGAACAAAAATCCTCCCAGTTTCTAAAGACTTTGACAGTGAAATCAAAATACAAAAGGTGGCTCGCACCCAATGGAGGGAAGCCCATGTGTGGAATGTGAAGAAAGCTTGGGGAAGGGAACCCCACCAAGGAGAAAAGGTTTGAACCTGATTGTGGGGAATCTATAGTGAACTGAGACCAAATACTAACTTGGACACTTTTTGTTGAAACTGTGTAGAAGCTTGAAGGGTGATGGGAACCCAAGAGGTTAAACCTGTGAACCTGTGAGTCAGAACAGCGAAGAAAGCTCTGGAGGGCAGAGCAAGCCTCCTAACTGTGTTCATGAGTCAAAGTGAGTTCATCCATCAAGCGTTCCATCCACCCCCATGCTATATAACATGGGGACGAGAATTAATACTGATCTATATTGCCATTCTGACATTTCGTTTCACCACTGATTTTTCCTTTTTTAGATACTTATCGCTATGTCATATTAGTTTGTATTAGAGTGAGGGCAGGCATTAGGTTTTTGTTAGTATAGGCCTTTATTGTTAAACTAAGACTGACCAGGACTGTTTCTTTATTATTTGATGGTCGAGATTACTCCCATCTTAGTTATAGGACCAGACAGGAGTTTTTCCAACCCTCTTGAATTTAACAATAACTGTTTTGAAACGTGCAACTCTTCTGTCAGTGTCTACTTGTGACACCATGCCTCCCTTACAGTCTGTTGAAAGATTTCTCTCCAGGACCGGTCCTTGGATTTCTGAAGCTCCATGCCGCAAAAGTCATGTGTTGTGAAATCATCTGAAGTGACATCACAAAAAAGGACATTACAATGGCCCTCATTACGAGGTTGGCGGAATGGGTTTACTGGTAAACCCATTCCGCCCTATTACGAGGTCTCCACGCGGGACCCACAAACGGCGCCTGGTAAAACCAGGCATCCTTACTGGGTCCCGCGAGGAGACCAGGGAGCTAACAACAGGCCCGTTGTTAGCTCCTTCCCCATTCCCATTGAGCCCTATGGGGGAATGGGGATGGACCATGTCCGGTTCCTCAGACGAGGAATTACCAGGTCCTCCAAGGTTGGGATGGCCCAGTAAATCCTCATTTGAGGTACCCGGGCCCGGTATGCGGTAAGGAGGCAACCATGCCGCTAATTGGTCTCCAACCTCATAATGAGGGCCAATGAGTGTCATCAGTCTCTGATACTTGTGGTCATCAAGAATGTGTCAAGAGGCAACTGTGGTGGTCAAAATATGAATTTTCACTGTTATTTTTATTTCATATAGAGCAACACTGTAGTCTCATAAACCATGATGAAATGTTTTATACCATAAACTGCAACCCAAATCACTTAACGGCACTGCCAGTTTTGACAGATAAGACACAGTGAGATGAAATGGTTTGCCCAGGATCACACATTTTGGTTAAGTGCTGAACTGGGAATGTGAGTACAATTTGTGACTTAGACACCTGACCACCTATCTTCACCACTCTAGCTGCAGTTTGTACAACTATTTGTTAAGGTTCGGGTTTCAACACATATTTTCATAGAGATGCCTTGAAACATATTCAAATCACAGAATAAACAAACCTGACAATATATACATTGTTATAGAAACGTGTCTAGCAATAAAAGCATAATTTTAGATTTATGTTTACCTAACCTAAGGGGAGAATTACAGTAACATGTCAAGTCATGTAACCCTAAACAAATCCTTAAATTATCAAGACTTAAAGGCACACAGTAAAAAACATGAATGATAAGACCGCTATTTCACACAGCATGCCTCTCATTAAGGACGTTCTTGCCCATTTGTTCGCAGGCCCAATTGCTCGAGGACCACTTGTTGGCAATTTTTAAACACACCTCTCAAGTATATATGGGTGGTTGTTGCGGGCGTCTCCCTCTGCATTTTACTTGAGAGGAAATGTGTTAAAAAATGTCCACGAACAAACATCATAGAACTGTTAAGCAACCCTCCAATTTCTAATCACCCACACTTTGCCCCTATTATGGAAAAATAGTAATTTGGTTCATCTACCACAATTTAAAGTTCTTGTTAAACAAGAGGATGTGTTGAGCAGTTATTTGACAGACTCCAGAGGGAGCTGCAATGCCAAACTTTGCTTGAAATACGACACAAAAAAGAGACACAGAGCTCATCCAGTATAGGCTTTGAGCACTGGTGTGAACAGGAATCCCTGCATACAGTGAAGCAGAGTTGGGACATTCCACATCCTGGACAGGTTTTGTGCGGGATGTAGGTCACAGACCATCCATTTGGGACACGCCTTAAATATAAACTGGTTGCAACAAACTGTTACAAACAAGAGCCGACTCTTGTAGCCACACAATGTTTGCTTACCCCGGTCCTTTGTGCTGCCTGAATTCCATGCTCCTCTGTACATCAGTGGGGCAGTGCCTTACCACTCAGAGGCTGCACGAAGAAAGCAGCAAAAAACTAATTGCCTCTCAAAAAGGATACAGGTTTGATGCCTGCCAGCCAGCCACAAAGCTCACCTAACTACTGCACCATTTCCCAGTGTCCCGCCCCCATGCTGCAGCAAACTGTCATGCTGGCCTGGTGATGTAGGTGAAACCAATCAACCATGCCACAAAGAACACTACTTTGGAGGGCTAACAAATGCCACTTTTTTGGCAGGAAAAAACAATTCCAGGAGAATCACTTGGGCGTGCTAGACTGTGATGCACTGAGTTGTTCACTTATCTTCCTGCTCTTCAATCAAACAATTAAAACCTTAAAACAGTGAGGAAAAAAAGCGGATTATGTTGTCAAAACAGAAGCTTTCCTCGTAGCACGGACTTTGAACTAGATTTTTGGAACAAAGTAATCTAGCCACAATGCCCCCGGTGCACTTGAGACAAACCGAGTCTTCCCCAGCTACTTACAGGATAATTCATAGAATTTCGCACAAAAGTGGCGCATGCGGCTGGCGCACAGTGTCCCCGTGCGATACACTACGCCAGCCGCGTGCGATAAAATCCATTTCATCGCACAACATATTCATGGATTTTATCCTCCAAAACCAGCCGTGGTGCAGAGTGGCGCAGCGACCCTGCAGCAGCGCCAGTTACGCCCCCCAAGAACGCCCTCGCGCAAGGAAAATCCATCAAAATCCCCAATTCATCGCAAATGTCTGCGCTAACCCTGGACCAGTTTACAGGGCTGCCAAACAGCAAACGCCAAGCGGGGAACGTGTATTTCAGGGGTTCGCAGGAAGTTTCACACGCGATCCCAACAGGGTACGTGTATTTCAGGGGTGCGCGTGAAGTTTCACACGCGATTCCATCATGGCACGTGTATTTCGGGCTGCGCGGGAAGGTCCACACGCGATTGGCCCGGGTATGTGTATTTCGGGGTGAGCGTGAATTTTCACACGCGATTCCAGAAGGGTACGTGTATCTCAAGGTGCCTGAGAATTTCCATACGCGAATTCAGCAGGGTACGTGTATTTCAGAAGTGCGCTGAAAGTTCCACACGCGATTGCCCTGGGTATGTGTATTTCAGGGTGCGCGTGAAGTTACACACGCAAATCCTGCAGGGTACGTGTATTTCGGGGTGCGTGGGAAGTTCCACATGCGATTGTCCTGGGTATGTGTGTTTCAGGGGTGCGCGTGAAGTTTCACACGCGATTCCATCAGGGCACGTGTATTTCAGGGGTGCGTGGGAAGTTCCACACACAATTGCCCTGGGTACATGTATTTCGGGGTGCGCGGGAAGTCTCACACGCGATTTTAGCAGGGTATGTGTATTTCAGAGGTTCCGGGGAGTACTACACGTGAATTGGCTGTGTGGGTCCTCCCAGGTGTTCCCTCTACACCCTCCACGGCCCCTGCAGGCAGCCCACACCACAGGGGACTACCCTGTACCCCTGCTCATGTCCCGCAGCCAGCCCATCCACCATGGGCATGCCCCCCAGCACATGTCACCTTGCACTACTGATCAACAACGCATGTCTCCCAGCACCCCCACCCCCCAGCACTGTGGGGCACCAGCCAGCAGGCCCCCACTCATGTCCAACTCTGTCACAAATGATGATAGTCACAATAATAATTGCAAACTTTAACTGCTGGCAGGTTACCGCAAAGACTCACCGTTACCTTTCTTCCTATCCTGTGACTGGCACCTTCCAGCAGGGGAAGAATCTCCTTGTTCCGAACGGGGAAATGAATGTGAAAGCCTCCCAGGTACCTCTTCCCCCACCTAGAAAACCAGATAGGAGAAGAGATCCCAGGGAAACCCTCTGGGGAAGAAAACCCTGTGTCGAAGGTTGCGGGAAAGATGTCTTCAATGCAGCAGAGATTCAGGTGAAGTCCGGAGAACGTTCGTCTTGAAAGAGAAAGAAACTGGTAAGTATATTATTGGTAAGAGGTTAAGAATGTAGATTACCCTTAAACAGGAACGATGTGCGGAAAAAAGTACCAGTCAGAAACTTTAGAGAACCTCTACGATAGTAAGGAAAGGTTGTGATTAGAACTAGTAAGAGAACTTGATAGAATACGGGAAAGCCACAGGGGAATCTTTACCTGAGAGGCAAGAAGGGCGGAGCTGGGAGCTGTTTCGGTAGTGCAGGGTTTTGTACGGGCGGTTGCAATACCGGTGTAGCATATGCCTGTAGCTATGAGAAGGAAGATGGAATCGTGAGTCGGAAAGGGTAGAGAAACGGGAAATCAATATGCCGGTTCTCGGAGAGCCCTGAATGAAGCTTACTGCGCTCCGGAATGGAACCGGCGGGCAAACTTAGGTGAGAAAGAGATGGAATCCGTGGAATCGGGAGACAGAGAAGCGGGGAGGAGTGCACTGAAATTGAGACAGGATAGGAATGTTTAGAATGCCGAAAGGTTAGTGATTAGCAAGACGTATCAGGATTACCTAGATGCGAACTTACGTAGCGTTGTTGTAGCGGAGTAGCAACGCATTCGTGTGCTGATCCCAGGAACAGATATACCTTCACTCGGGTAGGGAGACGGTACTTCCTGGATACCGAGGCGTGCAGAGGCTAGACCCGCATCTCTAGTTGCGGCGGCCATCTTGCTAGTAAAAATGGCTGACACCCGCCGTCCTAAGGTCCATCGATGCCACAAGGACCACCGCCTTCGGAGGGGCGTGGCAGTATGCCCCCTCGAATGCCCCGGGCCACCTGGTTTATTCGGATGAGATCGAAAAAACCGGCGGACCAGAGCCGGAGCATGAACAGCTGATGCAGGTTCCCATGAGCGATCAGCCGGAGAATACCCCTTCCAGTCAATCAAGAACTGCAGACGTCCCCGAAAAAGATTAGAATCGCAAATACCAGCCACTTCATATTCGGGACCCATCGGGGTGATGACAGGAGGGGGTGCACCCATTCGTACTCGGGAAAAGCGATCCACCACGTCTTTCTTCAATTGTGACACATGGAAAACAGGATGAATCCTGGCCCAAGACGGAGGGAGTTTGAGCCTGTAAGCAGACGATCCCAATCGTTGCAAAACGGGAAAGGGACCGAAGTATCTTGGGGACAATTTGGACGGCACCAGATGATCAGGCAAAAATCGGGAAGCCAACCAAACTAAATCCCCCGGCACCAATCTCGGAGCTGGAGTGCGATGTCTATCAGCAGAGCGTTTTACACCGGCCTGGGCTTCCAGAAGAGAGGTCCTGGCTGTTTGATGTCCCGTCTGAATAGTATTGATGAGATTGTCCACATCGGGAAACCTGGATGCAGAGATTGGACCACTGGGAAAACACACAGGGTGATATCCGTAGAAGCAAAAAAAAGGGCTTAACCCCAAGGCTGAGTGTCGAGAGTTATTATAGGCAAACTCAGCCAAAGGTAACAAGGGACACATGTTGTCTTGGAAGGAAGAGATGTAACACCGCAAATAACCCTCCAGAGTCTGATTTAGACGTTCTGTCTGACCATTCGTCTGTGGATGGAATCCTGAACTCAACGCTCGGGAGATATGCAAACTCTTGCATACCTGCTGCCAGTATCGAGACGTATATTGTGAACCCCAATCAGAAACGATGGTCTCAGGAAGTCGGTGAAGAGAGAAAATTTGCAAAAGAAAAATCTTTGCCATCTGGGATGCGGTAGGAATCCGCGGAAGTGGAACAAAATGTGCCAATTTTGTAAAGTAATCGATAGTGACCATGATTACTGTGCAACCGCCCGAGATTGGCAGTTCAACAATAAAATCTGTTGAAATCATTTGCCAAGGACGGTTAGGAACTGGCATTACTGAGAGGAGACCTGAAGGGGCAGATTGCAGGCATTTAGATTGCAAGCATATGGCACAAGCGGAAACTTAGTCTATGATGTCTCGAGTCATTTCCGGCCACCAGAAATTTCGCTGGATCAATTCCTTAGTATTAGTCACACCTCTGTGACCAGCTAGGTAAGAGTCATGGCAAAGATTCAGAACCGTTCTTCTTAGTTCACTCGAAGGGAGAAAGAGCTTCTTGTCTTCATAAGCACATCCTTGGACCAAGGTAAGTTTCCAGGTTGACAGAAATTTTGGATTCAACTGGATGAATTGCAAAGTCGAGTTAACCACGTTTTGAAGAAATGTGGTAACTACCTGCACGAATTTGGCTAGGGGAAACAGAGGCTCTGCTCGGAAGGGCGTAGAGGAGTTATAATCCTTTCTAGACAAAGCATCCGCCTTGAGATTGGCTCTTCCGGGAATGAAGGTGAATACAATCTCATACGGTGAAAAGAAGTGTGCCCATCGTGCCTGTCGACTATTTCGGGTCTGAGAATATTGTAAGGCGCGTAAATTACTGTGATCTGTTCGGACCTCAATTGGGTGTCTTGCTCCCAATAGCAGGTGTCTCCACTCTTCAAATGCCCTTTGTATAGCCAGTAGTTCCTTTTCAAGCACTGAATAATTTATTTCAGAGGGAGACAGTGTTTTAGATAGATAGGCTATAGGACATTCTATTCCTTGATCATTTTCTTGAAGCAGAACGGCCCCAAGGGCATGATGCAATGCGTCTGATTCAACAATGAATCTTTTGGCTTAATCTGGAGTAATCAGGATGGGTCCTGTGAGGAAATGTTTCTTCAGTCTCTCAAATGCTAGTTGTGCCTCTTCTGACCAAAGAAACCGTACATTCTTTTTAAGAAGAGCAGTCAGTGGGAGAATCTCTTGAGAATAATGTGGGATGAAATGTCTATAAAAATTTGCAAATCCCAGAAATCTCTGCAGATCCTTGATGCACATCGGTATAGGCCAGTCAATAATAGCTGATACTTTCCTAGGGTCCATGGCTACCCCATTTGCAGATATTATGTATCCCAGATAGGCAACCTGGTTCCTGCGAAACTCACATTTCTCCAGTTTGCAATAGAGATGATTGTTAAACAGTCTCCTTAGGACTTCCTTCACATGCTGACGGTGTTCCGATGGGGATGTAGAGAAAACCAGAATATCATCTAAGTAGACAATAACTGTGTGAAGAAGAATATCTGAAAACATGTGGTCCATAAAGCGCTGGAAGACTGCGGGGGCGTTGGACAGACCAAAAGGCATTACTTTATATTCATAATGTCCCAAAGGAGTACGGAAAGCCGTCTTCCACTCATCGCCAGCTCGTATACGAATGAGATGGTAAGCCCCGCGGAGATCTAGTTTTGTGAAGATGGTAGCTCCTTTAACGGCTTCAAGTATATCTGGTATGAGGGGCATAGGATAGCGATCAGGGGTAGTGATTTTATTCAAGCCCCGGAAATCTATACATGGTCTGAGTTCCGTAGAATCTTTCTTGGGGATGAAGAATAAGGAGGCTCCAGCTGGCGAGGTGGATTCTTGAATAAGTCCATTGCGAAGATTCTTTTGGAGATATTCCTTAAGGACTTCACGTTCTCGTCTTGATAAGACATACATGCGACCGAAAGGAATCGGTGCATCTGGAACTAGTTCCAAGGGACAGTCATCTCTCCGATGTGGGGGTAGTTCGGCATATTCTGAATCGGAAAATACTGTCTGAAATTCCCTGTATTCGAGGGGTAATTCCTGAATATGGTTCAACATAGAGATGGAACCCGTATTTTCTAACACGGAGATTGTAGAACGAAACCCCACAGCTCCGTCCAAGAGACAGTGCGTCAAACAATGTTCAGAACCCAGAAAGACAGTGCCCGCCTTCCAATTGATATAAGGATTATGGGCTCGAAGCCAGGGTAACCCTAAAATTACTGGATAGTGTGCTGTACGGATCACATCAAAGACAATGGATTCTTGATGGGAGGAAATATTCATCCGCAAGGGTATTGTTTGTTCCCTTATGGGTCCTGAAGTTAACGGACTACCATCCACCGACTCAACTGGTATTGCCAAGGTCTTCACTGAACACGGGATGTTATGAGTGGCCTTCCAGAAGGTATGGACAAAATTTCCAGTGGCCCCACAGTCTATTAAGGCTGTGACCAGAATGGAATCTGAATCTCCCCATTTGATTTGGACTTGCAAGGCCAGCATAGTAAGATCGGGGATCTCTGTTACTTGTGATGGTAACATTGTGGATGAGGAACCTGTTACTGACTCCCTAGCCGCGGTTCCCCTTGCGGTTGGGAAATGGCGTTTCCCTGTCTTTTGACTGGGATGAGAGGACAATCTTGAATGGTGTGTTCCTTGGAACCACAATACATACACAGCCCCTTGACTCGACGTCTATTGCACTCTTCCGGGGTAAGACGGCCTCTAGTAGTTCCTATCTGCATAGGTTCTTCAGTCTGAGTTTTCCCTACACTAGGAGAGTATGTAACAGGTTGTCTCACGGGACAGCCGCGACGTCGTTCCTTTAATCTTTCTTGCAATCGGTAGTCCATCTGCATGACCATGGTTACTAATTCTGCCAGATTTGGAGGTCTGGGTACTCGGGAGATCTCATCTTTTAACTCCTCGTTTAATCCCCTACGGAATATAGTGATCAGAGCATCGTCAGCCTATGATGTGCCAGCTGCTAACTGCTTGAAAGTGGTGACATAAGATAACAGATCTCGGGATCCTTGTTTGAAATCCAATAACTGTTCTTGGGCTGAAACCGTGATTTCTTGACGGCTAAACATGGCTCTGAGACTGTTCAAAAAGGCGGGGTAAGAATCTAACAAAGCATTATTTGTAGTAACAAGAGGCGTGGCCCATGCTAAAGCAGGACCTGTTAAATTTGCAATCATGTGTCCTACTTTATCACGGTCGCTTTGAAAAAAGGCTGTCTTGAATGAAAATTGAACGGTACAAGCCTCAATAAAGGCCTTGAGTTTATGAGGATTACCATCGTATAAACCCCCCGGAATTGGGCCAGGAGGTATCTCAGAACAACTAGGGACTCTGCCTACCTGTTGTCGGAGAAAGGCATTCTCCTGTTTTAAAGCCTGCACTTCAGCCGTCAACGCTTGTACAGCAGTAACTAATTGCTGTTGTTGGGCTGAGTTCATATTCCCTTGTAACCCTGAACCCCTGAGATAACCTGCTCAGAACTCCTGATAATTCAGGATAAATTTCAAAACATATGATTTGGGTGTTGCTAACTGTCACAAATGATAATAGTCACAATAATAGTTGCAAACTTTAACTGCTGCCAGGTTACCCCAAAGACTCACCGTTACCTCTCTTCCTATCCTGTGACTGGCACCTTCCAGCAGGGGAAGAATCTCCTTGTTCCGAACGGGGAGATGAATGTGAAAGCCTTCCAGGTACCTCTTCCCCCACCTAGAAAACCAGATAGGAGAAGAGATCCCAGGGAAACCCTCTGGGGAAGAAAACCCTGTGTCGAAGGTTGCGGGAAAGATGTCTTCAATGCAGCGGAGATTCAGGTGAAGTCCGGAGAACATTCGTCTTGAAAGAGAAAGAAACTGGTAAGTATAAGCAGGTAAGTGAAATATGGAAATGTAAGAGGTTAAGAATGTAGATTACCCTTAAACAGGAACAATGTGCGGAAAAAGGTACCAGTCAGAAACTTCAGAGAACCTCTACGATAGTAAGGAAAGGTTGTGATTAGAACTAGTAAGAGAACTAGATAGAATACAGGAAAGCGACATGGGAATCTTTACCTGAGAGGCAAGAAGGGCGGAGCTGGGAGTTGTTTCCGTAGTGCAGGGTTTTGCGCGGGCGGTTGCAATACCGGTGTAGTATATGCCTGTAGCTATGAGAAGGAAGATGGAATCGTGAGTCGAAAAGGGTAGAGAAACGGGAAATCAATATGCCGGTTCTCGGAGAGTCCTGAATGAAGCTTACCGCGCTCCGGAACGGAACCGGCGGGCAAACTTAGGTGAGAAAGAGATGGAATCTGTGGAATCGGGAGACAGAGAAGAGGTGAGGAGTGCACTGAACTTGAGACAGGGTAGGAATGTTTTGAATGCCGAAAGGTTAGTGATTAGCAAGACGTATCAGGATTACCTAGATGCGAACTTACGTAGCGTTGTTGTAGCGGAGTAGCAACGCATTCGTGTGCTGAACCCAGGAACAGATATACCTTCACTCGGGTAGGGAGACAGTACTTCCTGGATACCGAGGCGTGCAGAGGCTAGACCCGCATCTCTAGTTGCGGCGGCCATCTTGCTAGTAAAAATGGCTGACACCCGCCGTCCTAAGGTCCATCGATGCCACAAGGACCACCGCCTTCAGAGGGGCGTGACAAACTCATGTCCCCCTGTACCCCCAGCATCCAGGGGCACCCTCCACCAGGCCCCCACTCATGTCCCCCTGCACCCCCACCCCCCAGCAGTGCAGGGGCACCCTCCACCAGGCCCCCACTCATGTCCCTCTGCACCACCACCCCCCAGCATCCGGGGGCACCCTCCACCAGGCCCCTACTCATGTCCCCCTGCACCCCTACTCCCCAGCAGTGCAGGGGCACCCTCCACCAGGCCCTCACTCATGTCCCCCTGCACCACCAACCCCCCAGCATCCAGGGGCACCCTCCACCAGGCCCCCACTCATGTCCCCCTGCACCCCCACCCCCCAGCAGTACAGGGCACCTGCCAGCAGGCCCCCACTCATGTCCCCCTGCACCCCCACCCCCCAGCAGTCAGGGGCACCCTCCACCAGGCCCCCACACATGTCCAACTCATGTCCCCCTGAACCCCCACCCCCAGCACTGTGGGGCACCTGCCAGCAGGCCCCCACTCATGTCCAACTCATGTCCCCCTGCATCCCCATCCCCCAGCAGTCAGGGGCACCCTCCACCAAGCCCACACACATGTCTTCCAGCACCCGCACCCCCCAGCAGTGCCGGGGCACCCTCCACCAGGCCCCCACTCATGTCTCCCAGCACCCCCACCCCCCAGCAGTGCAGGGCACCCTCCACCAGGCCCCCACTCATGTCCCCCTGCACACCCACCCCCCAGCAGTGCAGGGCACCTTCCAGCAGGCCCCCATACATGTCCCCCCAAAACCTCATGACGATCCATAATCATGGCCCCCATGCCCCCTCAATACACTGCCTACGCCACCCCAGTCCGAACACACCACCAGGTATGACATCCACCCAACAAAGAAATCACCAGCACATGATGCATCCCAAATGGCTAGTCTGCACATCAACATATATCCGTCAAACCCACACAATGACAGCATGTGAATGATAAAACACACATTGTGACATGCATGAAACCAAAGAGAGAATACCACACATTGAAGTAACAAATGATGATGTATTAAACAGAAAAGCAAGGCAATGAAATGGAACAGAAGAAAATGGAAATAATAAATGAAATCCAGCATGTCCAATAAATGAAAAAGATGCATGAAATCCAAATGAAAAGCAATCCAAAAGCAAGTCTCCAAAGTGTCAGTCTGAGAAAATAAATCCAAGGTGCAAAAATAATAAAAAACCATTGATCCATGTGAAAAAAAATCAAAATCCAAATCCATTGTCAAACTATGTACAAAGTGAACATCCAGGGTCCATGTGCCCAATCCTTTAAATGAAACCTATAAAATAAAATCCTACCTAATGAATAACTATATACAAGAAGTTGGGGCATTGTCCAAGCGCCCCAAAACAAAACAAAACCGAAAGGAAACTTAACACTAAAGAACTATTTACAAGGGCAGCGGGCTAGTCCGACGGCTCACTTCTGGATGTTCCGGGCCAGGGCATCATCGAACTCCTGCTCAATGTCCCAGAGACAGTCCTCTTCCATGGCCCCGAGGGTCCGCAGGGATGATGACATGTTCTCCTCCAACTCCCTGCGGATTGCTTCGAGGCACTCGGCCCGCCTTAGGGCCCTCCGCATGGAGTTCTCCGCCCTGACCATCGTGAGCCGTGCCTCTTCCGCCCGCTGCCGCTCCGCATCTATGGCGTGGCCCAACCGCTGCCACACGGAAGACACTTCCCGTCCTGGGTCCTCTTTCCCTCCGGCCGATGCCTGTCCCTCCGATGTCGAAGGCCCCGAGCCATCATGGCTCCCACCTCGTTGCTGCTGCTGCTGTGCCTGTGCCCGTGCCCTGGCTCCTGCTGTCTGCACATCCTCCACCGGCCGGGGTGCAGTCGTTGATGTGGCCACCCCTGCTGGATGTCCAACTCCCGACTGTGGCAGGGATGTGTCCTCCACCAGCCTGGCCGCACCGTCAGAGGCAGCTCCACAGGGCACCCAGGTGACAAATGGGTGGAAAGATGGCACGGAGGATGACTGGCGCATAGGGTGTTCAGTTGAGGAGGGGGTCGGAACAAGCTCCAGCAAACGGAGGAATCCGGCCTGGGTGACCTGTCCCAGTAGGCCGACGCGGTCAACGAGCCATTCGAGATGACGTGCAGTCTCCTCATGAAGAGACTGCAGGTCACCTCGCATGGCCCGTTGACGCAATGCCACACCAGTCAGGACAGGCTCAACCCGTACCTGGATAGCCACGTCCGATGGCAGAGGAAGGCCAGTTGTTGTAAGCTCATCCCCTGCCTGAAAACGGGTCTGGACGTAGGCATCCCTGCTGGTGCAAGATGATGCAGTGACAGGATCAGGGACAGGATTGCACACAGGCACCTCCACGGCGGCCTGTGCTGCCTCCTGTCCCTGGTCCTGCACTGCACCACTAGCACCAGTGGAATCCCCACCTCCAGACCCCGTCTGTCGCTTGCACGGCCTCCTCCTCCACCAAACACCCCACCAACCTGGATGACTCTGTGCCATCTTCCCCTGTTGGGCCCTGTGGGGTCCCAGCTGCCCCTTCTGCTGCCGAGGAGTCCAACTCCAACCTCCGCCTCTTGGACCTCCCCCCGGCAGCTGCGGCCTGGGACGCGGCACCGGACTCCTCACTCCCCGACGAGATGACAACCTGGGAGGGGAGCCGGGCCTTGCATCTACGGCTGGTGGTGCGATCCCTGCCGCTGTGCTCCACAGCACCTTCTCCGCCCTCTTCATCAGTTGACGCTGCAGACAGGGAGAAATAAAACACAGGCATCAGGGCACTGTACAATGGACACATACATACATGACAGTTGTACATGAGTGGCATTGGCAAACCTCAGACATGGCATCACAATCGCCAACACACATGTCATTTCAACTCGCACACATGAGCCATACCACAGCCATATTGCAACAGCCAGCACCATCCATACACATACAACAGCATGAGCAGGCAAAGGTGATCCAGACATCACATGCAACACAGGGAGTGCACTACACATGCACACACACCACCACACTTGCATGCATGTGTACACCTCTGCCAACTGTCGCAGTGTTGAGATCGGCATCCATGTCACATCTGCCAATCAGTCTTCCACATCCCGGTGTCACATGCATCCATGTTGCATCACTGTTGCACCCTTGTCAAATACACACACATGCACATGTACACAGTGCAGATACATGCAGCTGAAACCAACATCCATGTGTGACATCACGAACATGCCTACTTACATACACATTCATTCAAACATGTGTGCCCACACATCTGCATTTGGCATGCAAGCCTACACACACAAGCACCATCCATGTCTCACACATGAGAGCCCTCGCATGTGTTAGCCTCACGGCCCTGTACACCCCCCCCATACTTGGCCCCATAAAAACACATGTGCAACCTGCACACTACTGGCACACCACTACCCGCACAGCTTACAATCAGGATGCATGTACACTTACCGCTCGACTCCAGACGGGTCTGCCTCTCAAGGACCTGGACGTAGAGCGCTGGGGATATGCGTTACAGGACCCTCATCTGATCTTCCGACAAGTGGCCCCGGCGCCCCTTAGCATCCTCTGCCTTCAAGAGGCGCCGGGCCTTGTTGAGGGTCCTGGACCTGAAGTCCTCCCAGCGCTTCTTGACATGATGGAATAGTCAGACTGCCACCCCTTCCGCATTGATGGCAGTCACGATGTCCGTCCAGATCCGAGTCCGTCCTTCCTTGTCGGCGCGCAAACTTCCGAAGAGGGCATCATACTGCCCCAGGACTTGCTCCACAAGGACACCAACTTCGGTGGCAGTGAAGCTGGTGCCCCTCTGCCTCTCTGGCCGGGGGTTGCCAGTGGTGCCAGATGTTGCAGTGCCCGACATGACAACCCCAGAGGCAGGAGTGGGTGGGCAACTGGGTCCTGGGGCTGGTCTGTGGAGCGATGGAATCCCAGTCGGGAGTCTTCGGTTCCAGCAGGGGTGGTCACAGCAACAGCACCCCTGGCTGATGTGCAGGCAGCAAATGGCAGGGCATGTGGGCAGCAGGCAGTCAGGCAGCAGCAGATGGCAGGTGGGAGCGTGCTTGGGGCTCTGGGGGGCAGTAATTCGGCCTTCTGGGCAGGAGCGTGGTCTTCCGTGTGCTTACGCGTGGCCAGCTTCATAGGGAGTGATTTGGCACGTGAAAATCCAGCACGTCTGTGTGTAATTCGAGGAAAGGGCCTTAGCGCGTAAGCGCGTCAGCACACGTATGCAAATTCATTGGCCCAAAGGCCCACAGCGTGTAGGCACGTCTATGACGTTACGCGCATGTGCGTTTTCCATGGCGCGTAGAAAAAATAAGCACGTCAGAGTGTCACAGCGTGTAATTGGTGTAAAGGGCCTCAGCGCGTATGTTACACGTCCAATGATTGCACGTCAGAGTGTCAGCTCGTGTAATTGGAGGATAGGGCCTTAGTGCGTACATGCGGAAGTGAAGCTGGACGTGTGGGCATGTTCAAAAGGTATGTGTAGAACGCCATTCCTTGTACGTGCTTTTCGTGGAGAGCGAGTGGGTGAAATCTGTACTTCTTGTCGGTTCACACGCGATTTACTTCACGACGTTCCAAGTTCGTACTCCCTGTTACCTCTGACAGCTTTTTCTCTTTTTGTCGTTTTCCTGGGCCTGTTTCTTCAAACAGCGTTCTCTTCTTCTGTTGTCCTGTCTCCTCAGATAGCGTACAATTCTTCTTTTGGCGGGGGTGTTGCCAACGCGCACACGCGCAGCTTTCCAGGCAGACGGTGAGTCGCGCACGTATTTAACATCTGTGCTTGCCCCGTGTGTCGTGTACCCCTTCAGAGGTCATTCTAGGCTACGTGTGACACGCATACGTTCATTTTTGTGTTTCTGGGTGCCACAGCATAGTGCAGGTTTATTTTTCCACGCACGTGGTCTAGGAGGGGTTGCGTGCACATTATCTCCCTTTTTTGGGGTGCCTGTGCATTGCGTGACCCGTCGTCTTCCCCCAGGGGTCACATACAGCCTTGCTAGAGCACCAGGGCACGAATTCCATATAGTACCCTACCCCTTTGACCCCCAATTGCCCAGGACAATAGTTTACTGCAACTCCCATACGCACAACAACATCAGTGCCATGGTTGGGAGGCGAGCACGCGGTAAGGGTGACAAAGGTGGCCGAGCCTCAAGAGGTGGGCGTGGTGGATACGGTAGGGGATGTGGCCGGGACTTGCAGGGGGCCCCTAGCCCCCCATGTGTGGATGATCAGTCAGGGACACCCATGCCCCCCCCCTGGTTGAGGGTAACGTGGCTGACACCATCCCGGCTCAGCCCTTGTTGGACCAGCCCATTGTGGCACCAGACCTGGCACAGGGTGACTCCATGGCTGACTTCCAGGTCAGCAGATCTAGGCCACGTGTGGCGGTGCACGTTGGTGTCACCAGGCCACGTGGATCAGGGGCAGCTATGTCATCTGCTGCCCCAAGTAGGCAGGGTGGGGAGGCTGCAGGGGCAGCTGCGGCTCCATCCACCCCAGCTCTGAGTCTCCCAGCCAGGACAGTGTCGGTCCCAGTCCATCCTGCTGACGTTCCCCCTGACTACATCACACTTCAGCTAATGCCTGCACCAAGTCCCATGGTGAGTGTTCATTCCCACACTCCTAGTACACAGTCCACCGGGGCTCCTGCCCCTAGTGTCCAGAGCGGCATAGGACACTCAGGATCCCCACCACCTTCCAAGCGGAAGAGGAAGAGTGCTCGTCCAGTACAGGCTGATGCCCCAGACATGGCTACACAGTCCGGCCCGCCAAGGAAGCCCAGCTTCAATCAGGCCGAACTTGATGCACTTGTGGAGTATGTGTCCGCACATGACAGCGAAATGGTGATTACTGCAGGATGCAAGACCACACCTGCACAACGTCTGGCACACTGGCAGACCATCGCGGACATCATAAGTGCCCTTGGATTCGTGAGGCGCACAGCTAATGATTGCTAGAATGACCTGAAGCGCAGGGCAAAGAAAAAGCTGGCCTCAAGTCATGCCGGTGGGTCTCCAACAGAGGACATTGAACTCACTCCACATGAGTATGTT